>NC_052546.1:3750000-5000000 GCF_016699485.2 Gallus gallus
AGAACTGTTTGGAAATAAACATGCAAATAAATCAGTAATAATAATTACAACAACTTACTGCAGGCCCAATTATGCCCAGATGAACACTGGGCTCCTTTCTGTGCCAATCTAAAATAGAAGAAAAAGATCTTTCTATTAAAATTATTCATTTTTAACACTATTTTAAAACACAGAAAACATTCCTTTTCCTCTAAAACCTATGTAAATAGATGCAAGAGTAAAGTTGAGCTAGTTAAATACTGTATTTCTACACAGAGGACTGAATATGTATCTGATTTCATGCTCTGCCCTCAGATTACTCCTCTGAATTCAAAAGATTAGCATATCTGAAAGTTTGCAGTTAACATTTCTGCTTCATGAAATCCCTTATGATTCAATAGTTATTTAACTAAGCTCAGATATTAATTTTAAATCATCTTGAGAGAGCAATGCTCTTCAGGATGCAGTGACCCTGGCCGCTAAGACAAAATGATTTGAAGTTTACCTGTTTTGTAAGCAACTGCAATCCTTACAATTAACACTGAGTTATTATATACCCAAAAGAAATCTGCCACTCTTTCATGACTAAAGTAGAACTCTATAACAGAAAGAGTTTTTTGGCATTAATAAACTACATTTATTGTGAAATAGAACAAGGCACTGAAGGCCTTGATAGGCAGTGATAACACTTGCTTGTAATGTGTATAATATTACTTAGCATTCATCAGATCAGTGTAACAGCCACAGGACAGTAAGATAAAGAAAGTTATTTTGAAGTAGATGAACCCTTCTTTTGTCTTCCATTAATATTATATTGTAGCAGTACAACAGTCTTCCTAACAAGTATCAAGCATCAAATAACACTTTGATTTCAACTCTCTGTTATTCCCAGCTGACTGAAAAAGACACAGTACAGAAACAATGCGTTCAACTGATCAGTGATTAAATGAGCATTCTTTAAATATAATTATATTATGAAATACTTGCCATGAATAAAACAGCTTATAAATACTAAAAGAAATGCATCTAAATCTGGGAACCAAGCAAGGTACCTACCTGAAAATACGTCTACTAAATACAGAGGGTCTTTGACTCTTCTAAGTCCACATATCAAGAGGAACACACGTAAATCATCTGTATCAGCAGGAATGTCTGTAACAAAACATTTTAAAAAATCTGAATGCACATAAAAGAAAATTAAATCACTCCAAAGCTTCTGGAATAAGCACATACGATGCTAACAGCAGTAGCACGGAGTGTTCTAAAGGATTCTCATTTTTGTTCCCTCTGTTTCTTGCTCTTCCGCTACTCTTTAAATCAGTGCAGTGGAGAACATAATCATGCATATCATTCTACAATTCATATGAGTTCATTTCCAGGGACAGCAAAGGGATAGGGTTTGGAGGAACTAAAAAACTGGTGATCAGATTTTTCAACATCAGAAATCAGCTTCGGCCATTATACAAATCATTGCGTTTCTCAATTATTTTACCCACAAAAGGAGTAACTTGGCATCCATATAACAACTCAACACCTGTTTCAAAAATATTGTGAGGCTTGGGCAGACACAGGTTGCTATAAAAGATCAGGTAAAGGTCAATAGTTATCTATCCTAGTGTGCCAGCAGTGCTACAGTGTATTTAACCAGAATTTCAATTGTCATAAAGCATTTATTTTAACACTGTTGTTAAGAAATACAAATATAAAATCAGTCTGGAAAAAAACTCAGCCCGTTGGTGTTTAGCATCAAAAAATCCCTCTTGCAAATATACCACAATAACACACAAAAAATGTTCTTGAATATCTTTCCTCATGTCACGGGATAGGATTCATGTGAGCTTTGCATCAAACCTGTGTCTACTGGGGGAAAAAGTCAGAAGTATGGTGAATACTCAACTGCTATTGCTTTTAAAATTAAAATCCAGTTCAGGGATTTTTATATGCTCCCTGTCACAGGGTTCATTATTGAGTCAGTTCCATTTAACTTTAGCAGCTTGAGCTGTCAAGAGTGGCTGCAGCAGACACGGTAAGTAATATTTTACAGGTTATTGGACCAAGAAATAATTTGTAATTTATAATATACACAAACATTTGGACTGAAGAAATCATTCTGGTGCAATGGTCCATTAATACTGTTTGTTTTTAAGACATGCAGCACTGGTCTCAATTCACAGCAAACTCAACAAAACAAACAACTAGAACATGTCAGCAAAACTGAGACTGCATTTTAACTATGCATAATGCACAAATATGCATTTTAAACTACAAACCCCACCCATCAGTTATTCTGAAACAGAAGGTTGAGGCAAACAGCAGTGAGCAATCAGGTCTCCCTTTTCTCATGTAGAGATTACAGAATTACTGCACACTTCATCTGACACACCTTAGCCAACATTAACTATGCTTGAAATAACGACTTCTTACCTCTTAACATCATATTGTTTCTATCTTATAGCTTCCAGAGTTTTTATTTTATTAGATAATATTTTCAAGCGCTCTGACAATGAAAATTGCAACACCAATTACTTTGAAATTTGGATTTCTACATTTGGGTCCTGTGGCACTTAAAGATACTTCTCTCAAGAATCTCATGACTATCAGTTTAATTATTTCACTAGTGAAATTACTTAACCTAACCTAGCATACCTAACATTAACATACCTAAGAAAGAAAATAGCCCACTTATTTGCCCATTATTGTTTTGAATAAACGGGCAGATTTTTCCCTTTGTGCAACTTTACCAAGTCCTCCTTCTCTGCTGTGGAATGTTTTTTCTCAAATCACAGATATTGGACACACTGCCCTGAGATTGGATCCTGCATAGCCTTTTAAAAGCTGTCAAAGAAGAGCTATTTGAGCAAGGATTTGCCACTGCTATTCAATTTAGTGAAGTGAGAGTCAGCTGTAGTTTTACGTTATTGAATGCTGTAGATCTTACTCATCACCTAATTCATTTTTACAGGCAGACATTCACCAACTCAATCCACTTAGGAACATATAAAGACATTCCTGAGAAGACTGCATTACCAGCACATCACAGCCACTGTTTAGTACTGTAGACTTCACTCATTCTCTGTCTGAATAAGATCAAGCTTAGGTAGCACCTGTGCATCTTGTTAGCTTCCTGCTCATTCAATGAAAATTATTAGATTTATATGTCAAGATGATGCCTGTATTATTTTTTCCCCCCACACGTTGTTTTCTCAAGCCTTGCCAGCACCCCTAGTGTGAGAAAAGAAATACAACTATTTGTACAAGAAAACTATCACTTTAGTATGTTTTGTCCTCATAAGAACTCTAATAAGGAGAACAGAATAACTGCAACAGCTGCCTTTACCAACTACAGCCATCATCTGGGTACAAACAGGTATTCAAAAGGTTTTTCTTATCTTGTTTAAGCTCGACTAATATTGAGTATCTGAGATTTTGCTATCATTCTGACTTTCCCACATAGGCTGCTTGATCTGTAATAAAATACAACAGTCCTTTTCAACTCCCTTCTGAAACAGAAATACACCAATACAGCACAATCAACTGATGTGCTGTTTTGATGCATTCATTGTGTCACTGCGTTGTTTCCTGACATGCAAATGTCCAAATAACAAAAAAAAAAAAGCCTGTGTCTTTTTCCTAATTTCTGTTGTTAAGTGTTACACAGGCAAAGATTTAAATGTGCTTTGTTAGTATTTTTCTGTGGCTGTGGTCTGACTTGTATTGTCCTTATCTATAAAACAGCTGTGTATTGGCCACAGCCAGTCTTGAGAGTGCTTAGCAGGTCAACATCTTTAGCAAGATGTGAGAGGTCAAAACAACAAGGGTGACTGATAGGATTATAACTCACTCCTCTCATCAGCTTGACTGTATGCTGTCCTGATATGCCACACAGAACTGCAGGGATGGTGACAAATAAACTGCTGGTGTGCTGAAATGAATCAGTCACAGTGGCAGATTAAGACTGACAAGGAACTCCCACAGTTATGCAGCCCCTTTTTCATGATGGAGCAGTGCTCAAAATGGAAACATAGCAATGCAGCATTAGCATTTGAAAATTCAGAGCAGAATTGCATAATCAAACGGGTACCCACCTTCTGTGGTTCAGTTGCTGTTTCTAATACTGGAATCTGACACCAAATACACTAAGAGATGAAATGCAATTAATACTCATGACTTGTGTTCTTCTGCTGGCTTTGATTCTGAGTCATGGTGTGCCCTAGAGAAACTTTCTCAAATCTAGACTGATTCATCTAGACTTACCCATTCATCTGCAAGCCGGCTAAATAATTGCTTCATGTCAAACAATGACACCAGTTCAATTTTTGGTGAACTGGTTGGTGGTATTCAGTTACAAGACAGAATGAGAAAATGAATTATATTAAAAGAATCCAGTGGCAAACATTTTGATAATGCATGGAAGGAAGAGATTATTATTTACAATTTCATTGGCTCCTGGTTTGTTCCTTATCTGAAATTGTTTAACTTTGTCACATCAACTATTTTTTTAGGACAAATAGTAACTTTACTGTTAAGATACACCGTAACAGTTGACATTTGGCACTTAAACTAACATGAAACTGGAATAAGCTCTGAAGCATGAGTAAGGATATCACTTTTCTACAAAAGTCAAGAATAAGTAGAGATGTTATCTAAATAGATTCTGAAAGAACAGATTCATTTAACTCCATGCCTCTAGGTACTATCAGGAAAACATGTAGAAATCATAGATGTGCAGTAAAAAAAAACTGTAGATCTTTAATCTTATTGTAAAGCTGCAGGCCTCTAAGTGAATGAGTAATATCAAGCACTAACCTGCTGAGAGGTAAAAAGGCAATTCAGAACACTGTATCTTAAGTTACCTATTTCAGAATCATACAATGTCCCAAACTGCAAAGGACTCCTGAGAATCACTGAACCTAACTCCTGACTCCACATGGTGCTACCTAAGTGTTTTTCACCACCTGCGCAAATACAGAAAATTGAAGTATTTTTCTTATTTAAAACTCTTCTCCTTACCTTTATACAATGTTTTCAACACATCTGTTGGGTTCATTAGTAGTACAGACTTTGTTAGTTATCTCCTTGTTCTAATCACATGACTTCTAAGTGTTTACAAGAGTGTTTATTAGGGTTTACAACTTCAACCACATTCCACAGAGATCAAAAGGAGCCTTTCATCAAGGTATGAGGACATCAAGCCTGCCTGTGATCTTAAGTAGCTATATCCCATCCTTGAGCTAAGTTGTTAGAAATCAGACTCCATTTTTGCATGTACTTAGACTGTCATTTTCTATGATCTACTTTTCAGTAAAAACTTGAACTTTCATTGTCTCTACAAACAAGCATCTTAACTCAGAACTGATTATGATGTATGAAGATTTCCTGATTATAAGGACAGACAAAAATATTTTGAGCATGTAGTTTGACCTTCAGACTGACCCACACTGTAGTAGTTCCCTAAAAAAGTATTGAGTTACTAAATAAACTGAAATCATTGTCTTGTTAAAGTCTGTGTTGAAATTTCTACTTGCTTTGGCTACTGTTGTTTACAGTCTCTCATACATGTAAGACACACACTGTAACTAGAATGCAAATCGTCTTTTGTTGTAGATTTTACCAATAAATATTTTAACAGCAACCACTGAAAACAGTGCAGCTAGCACACCAACACCATTCAAATATCACTCTCAAATCTGCTGCCAAGACTGAAAAAAATCCTAATTCCACAATTTTTGTTCTTTGATGCCAGTGTTCAAGTTAAATTATAATTTAACAAGCACAGATGCTGAGTTACATTATTGTTTGCTTTTCATGTACTGTATGAATTATTTTGCACTTTTGTATTAGTACAAACTAGGCAAAAACTGTCTCTGATGTATTACATGGTATGCACCTTAGGGGGAGCTTCCTCCTCCCCAATCTGTTCACTGTTCTTTTAATCGTAAGTTAGTTGGCACTCCACTCAATGCTATGGCTGGGCTAGCAAGAGACAAATCATTTCACTTCAGAAAACTATTAATTTTGGTGACACTGTGCTTGTGTGCCATGATTTACTAAAACAAAATAACCTCACAATGCTCAATTTAAAATTAGATGCCAGTCTTGCATAATGATAAACATTTAGTTATATGATAAAGCAATTGAATCATGAGGATTCATTAGTAACAGGGGGAACAGTTGTACTATGAGAGATCAAACTGATGACTACTGAAATGTTTTCACTGCTGTAAAAATGCATACAAATTCTTTTGGGGAAAGATAGCTGTATTAAAGTATTTAATTAAAGTATTGCCAAGATGAGGTGATTTAAAATTAGGCCATCAGTCCTACGTGCCACCACATTAGTGAAAATAGAAACAAACCCTAGATCAAGACCAAATTTCCCAAATATTTCACTCCTTCAACACTTCCTCACCTCAGTCGCTCTTCTGAAAAGGACATCCTCACTTTCCATTACACAGCACGGTCAGGTATTGGTGCTTTAGTCTAACTAATTTTCTAGGGGATGATACTGACCCTCACCAGGAATAGTTTACCTTTTGGTGTAATTCAGAACTGGACAAACTTACAATCTGGAGACAGTTTACTGATTGAAGTTCTACCTGAATCTAATGACTTTCATATCATTAAACCATTTTATTACATAATCAGTTAACCTTCACATTCTAAAATTCTATCCATAATTATATCTATTAAAAATAAATACAGTAAATACAGAAAAAAGTGAGCTATACCTGCATTTTGTAGAAATCTATACCAGTCAAACGTTTCAGTGGGAGTAGTCCTGATTCCTGTGTTGAAGAAAAGAGAAATATGACATGTTAGTTTCTTGGATGGCTGAACCATGCCTCTTAAAGTCTTGCTATAAGAAAACATATTCCTCTCAAGCACACCTCATTTCATACACAGCAATATAGGCAAGGCCGAAGAGTTCGACTTCAGTGGAGTCAGCTCTTCAAACCAAGGCCCACTTCAGCAAAATATTTCCAGGGAAATAAAGACGACAGATACATAAACATACAGGTACTAAATATATTACCTAAATAGATTGAATGCATTAGTAAATATTTAAAAACTCTCACCTTGATATTGGACATATATTTTCTTCCTAGCATCTGGCTTCAAAGAGAAGGAGAAGAAAAGTGATTTATAGATCATCATAAAAGATCAGCTCAGCCTTTTCAAAAAAAATCTAGTATAAGAATAGGCTCATCACTGTGATTTTCTTTTGACAAGACAGATCATTAGAAACTAACATTTTAATAAGACTAAAAGCCAACAAAATCAGCACTTTAAATTACATTTCCAACAAACATTTACAGTATCAAGAGATTAGTTTTGTAATTAACACAATTACCAGGTCAGTAGAAGCACATTTTTTTTAGTTTAGCTCTGTGTACTTTCTTATAATCATTAACTTGTTTATGGCACACAAAAAGAAAAGATGCTCAACTACAGAACAGCCCTAGCTCTCAAAACACTGGTTTTCAAAGAAAAAGTACAGCTAGTTTCAGAACCACAGACATTAATCCATAATACAAGTTTTAAACACATCAGGCATGAATCCAGCCCTTCTTACCACTAACCTTTTCAAAGACTGCTGGCAAATGTATTTAAGACTTGCCTATACAGGAACATGGGCCAGTAGTAGTAACTGCAGTTATTCCCAAATAAGAATTGCACATGAAATTATTTTAAAATAGATACAGTAAAAGTGGTAATTACAACACTTCCACAGTTACTCCCAAAGAGCTAATATACTAGTTACTTAATTTATATTATTAAACAAGTTCTTACTTCATTGCCTTTCTATAACTCCAACTATGAATTTGTGGAATAGGAAACTTTTTTTTTTTTTTTTTTTTTAAGAACCAGAAATTTTCTCAGGATCTTTCAAAAGGGACAACAAAACAGAACAAAAACAAACAACCAAATGCACTCTTCCCCTCCAGCAAAAAAAAAAAAAGCAGAGTTTCTTTGAGCTCACTTGTGAAAACCCTACTTTCAAACAGTTCCTACTTCTTTTAAAAGCACTGGCTGCAGTGCCTTGGGAGTAAGCTAGGGAATTGCTCAACTCACTCATTCCCCAACAAATTTGCTCAATATTACCTTGCAAGTTTCAGTTTGAAATCACATTCTTTCAAGCAATTCTAGTGACACTATTGCTTAGCATACCATCTTGGAGTCCCAAAACAACCTTTGCTAGAATGTCAGTCTTTGCTGACTTAGGGCTAAATGCTCTTTGCTGCCATTTCACCATGGAGAGAAGCACAGTCCCCCAACAGGCTGTGACTGTGAGTCACTGCGGGTTTGACTACTGTGCCTCTTTTTAAGGTGCAAATAGGAAAAAGAGTCCCATATTGCCCCTCCAACCATCCCACTTTTGAACAGTAGGATACAGTTGACACACAAATGATACACTGCTGAACTCCTCAAGCTAAGAACTGCTATGTATGCAGACTCATCTCAGTATGGGAAACTGGTGGCATAATGCAGGCACAGTTAGACAAGATAGAGCGCGACACACTGCTGGATCACATCACTCTGAACGTTAGTTTTCCCTTCTCCTCTCCCACCTCCATTCCAACCTCAGCAGTGTGAAATCACATCTGAAGGATAATGACTTCAGGGCAGGAAGAAAAAACAAAAATTAATGCAGAAACAAACTACTAAAGCAAAATATTCCTGAACCAGTCTGCTCAGGAAATAAAAAGCCAAAGAAGTGACAACTTTCTTTTTTTCCCTCCACTTGCAAGCATTTTGTGGGGATTTTTTTAATTCAAAATTTCTACATGACTGCCCTTACAGTTCACTGCTCAGTCATAACAGTATATTTTAGTTATTAAAGATGAACTGGAGAAAGAACAATGGTGAAAGAAATGGACAGAAAAGGGGTCGGGAAGAAGTGAATAGTCATCAACAAGCAGCTCATGAATGGGAAGAGGGAAATTCCAGAGAATCAGAGTAAATTGGCCACGCCACAAAAACAACATGGACAAGCAGGAAGTCCAGTAATAAATGAAGTGCAAAAAATGTAACTGTGTTTGTTACAGTAGAACACTAAGGATATCTTTCAAAAGACAAATGAACTTTTGTGATCCAACAATTTAAAAAAAAAAGAAGATAGTTTCTTATGTTGTTTTATTACTTAACTCTTCTTGGTCTTTTTTTTTTTTAAAACCTATGAATAAGTACCATTTTTTATTATTAAATTAAATAGGATTTTTCAATCCAAAAAAAAGCCTTGCTAATGATGGAGACAGTACTGCAAGTTGAGGGACAATTAATTTTCAGGACAAGTGGAAGAGCTGAAATTCAGAGCTAGGACTTAAGATGCAACAAAAGAAAATGTGGAAATAATTCAGATGGAGCAGGAGGCGGATTAAGCCAGCCTTGCCTCTATAGCTAAAACCCTGTATAATCCTGCCGCGGACTTTGGGACATAAAGATATGTTTTTTACTTCTCTAAAACCACTACATTTCAGAAATAAGCTGAAATTAATTATTTGGTTTCACGCTCTGCAAGACCCTTAATGACTATGCAGTAACTGAATATATTCCTGCCAAGGCTGGGATCCTCAAGAAGAAAAGAGTAGAAACATTGTCTAACATGGAGTACAGATGTATTCACATGTTACAGATCAATTTTATTTTATGCTCTTTATTTTAAATGGTAGTAGGGAGAGTAGAAAGATGAAATTGAATACTAATAAAACTAGTAATTCTTAGGCACCAATTTTACACTATTGACATAAAACACTGACCATAAGCACAAGATATTTGGAAGTATCTCACACTTACCTAGAGTACAGATTATTACAAAAGCTGTATTATGTAATTCATAATTAAGGCTAATTTATCCAATGCAATAGAAAATAAGTTGATGGAAGATATAGGCCTTGAGCACAGTACTATTGCTTACATGTTTGTAACGTGAATTATTGACTAACTAATAAAGCACACATTACACGAATAATGTATATCACATTACGGTGAATTGATATGTAAAGAGTGGTAATATTCTGTGTAATGGAAAGCTGTATTTATGTTTTTTAATGTTTGAAAGAAAAATGCATGACACTTGCTCTCATCCGTTATATGAAGATACAGCTGCAATAAGAATTAAAAACCTCAGCACTAAGACACTTCAGCAGTAGATATATCAGGCTGGGACTTGGCAGACTTGCCTTCATCTCCCTGTCCGTCATGACCTTTTCCTGAGTTGAAAGAGATTCATGAGGATCTTCAAGTCCAACTCCTGACTCCATACAAGGCAACCTAAGAGATTCTCATCACCAGCTCAACTATAGGAAATAAAAATGTTTCTTACTGACATTTCACAAGATAAGATGCGTTAACAGGTGGTCCTCATCTGCTCTTTGTATCCCAGTTGCCCCTTATTGGTGGAAAACTAAGACATACCCAAAAAAAACAACCCAACACCCCAACATCTGGGCTAACAAGCCAGTCACAGGCCACTGGTGCTGCTTCACACTACCCAAAAGCACTCCTTGTACTAAGATGTCTGGCAACTCCTTATTGCCTTACCCTGATCTTCAGAAACCAGCACTGCCTAATTCCAGGATCTGTCTCTATTTTCTCTGCTGGCGGTATGCCATCAACTCACCTACCTGAAGGTGATAGGGTTGACCCAACCTATTTTCCAACAGCAGCATTAGATACTACAAGTAATTGCACAGAATGACTGAGTTAGAATTGCAATCCAGCAGATATAATGGTACCTACTAAATAAAGAGTACTCAGAAATTCTAAGGCTGTGGTCATGGTTTATGGGCAAATAATGAATGCATGGAAATAAAATAAGAGATGAAGAGAACTCTAATTAGTGTTAGACTGTCTGTTTTTAACATGTATAACCACTAAGTTTCTGTTGTTATAGCAGGAGTTGTTTTCAAAAAACAAGAAGGAAATGAATGTACAACAGCTGCTCCAAAAGTAATGCCTCCTATTTCATTATGTTGGTCCACAACATCAGAGGCAGATGCTGATGGTATGGCAGCAGAGGCTGAACCCTCCTACCAATACTCTGTTACACTTTGTTGCCCTGTGACAGAGGGCAGCAGAGGGGCAGTCTGAAAAAATGGTGTCTGACATGGAAGTGCATATGAAGCAAAGGCATATAACTGAACCCTTCACATAGAAGAAATTGCACCCACTGACATTCACTGATAATTGCTGAACATCTATGGAGACCAAACAGTGGATGTGAACACAGTGAGTGGTGCATTTCAGCAGCTGGTGACAGTGACATGAAAGACAAGCCACAACCCAGATGGCCATACAGATTGTTGCGAGTGTGACATGCAGGCTCTTGTTTATCATTGACAAACATGCACAGCTAATGGTGATGTGACTATGTTAAAAATAGTGTTTTGTAGCTGAGAATTTGCTCTATCAAATAGTGTTATTGTGCTCTTTGTGCCTGTTGCAGTTTCCTTGGAAATAAACAGGAAGCTTTGCTTTCAGAGAGACCTATGCATTTAAAATTACCTAATTATCATACTATCTCAAAGGCTAAAAGAAAGAATAGATGAGGGAGAATAAATAGATGAGGGACACAGGGAGGTGTCTATGCCTATAGCAGGGGGTCAGAACTAGATGATCTTAAAGGTCCCTTCCAACCCAAACCATTCTATGATTCTTTGAAATTAAAACATTAATTTTACTCCCCTAAAAATTACATGTTTTTTCATTTCCTCTTTACTCCCCCTAAAACTTAAATTCCTGTCCTTTTGGTCTTATATTTCAAGATAGAAAAAAAAAGTATTAAGAAACTCAATCACATCAGTCAAATTAGCTAAGTCCTGGAGAAATCACTTGAGTTTTTCCTGCTAAAGACTGCCTGAGCTCACACTTTTACTGCATACACAGCACATTATCCAAGCGAGTATGCTCACCTCACAAAGAAGTGCAAGAGGCCACTGCACTCATATTGTATAGCATTTAAACATTATTTAAACAGCCCATGGAATGAATTAAACTGTCCAGTTGCAAAGACCTAAGATTAATATTTGCTGAGAGACTGAAAAATTAACCCTAACAGCTCACTAAACTCAACAGCAAAGCCATCAGTCACCTTCAGCAGTGGAATATTTGGATTTAGCATATTTAAGTTGCAATCTCCCAGGGAGTTTCCGGGCCCTTGGAAAATGCGATTGATACCAATAATCATATATAAAAACAGATGAGTTTTCACATAGCTCCCTACCAATCCAGGATTCATTACAACTAATAAGAAGTACATAACACATTTACTAGATAAGAGGTTTTTTGTTAAACACCTTTTCTAATAAAATTGCATAGCAGCTCAAATATGAGGTTATCAACGAAACTATATTTGAAAAGTCTTTTCTATTTTTCTACACGTACTGATGATTCTGTCCACGAATACAATACCTACCTTTAAATTAAATTCACCATAAGACAAAGTATTCCACATGGATAATACATTTCCTACTTGAAAAACATTCCATAGAATATTCTTTTTTCTGCCAAACTGAAATGTGATAGTTAGCTAACTTATCAGAGGAACTGCATTTTGCATTATTACTGCCAGTACTTTGCAGGCAAAATCATCTTTCAAATACCCTGCCAAATGTATTTGAATGCTATGATGTTGGATGAAAATAATTCTATTCAGTATTTTTCCATATTTCATTTAGCACTGCGTTTCATTCTGTTTTCTGAAGCAGAGATGACTTTCAAAAAGTGCTTTTAGAAAAGCGCTATTCACGTGCCCTGTATCCCTCAAGGCCTGGTCAATAGTGCTGTACTATTACACACCACTGGGCTTAGCATAACTTCAGTTTTAAATTTGCAGTTCACCTACAGAAGTTCATCCTATTTCCAGCGTTGATAAAAGAAACATTCTCACATTATTCTTCCAAATTCTTATTGTAAGTAAGCTTAGTGCAATTTTGTCAACATAAAGAAGTTTATCAAATAATGCAAAAAGAAACAATATATGCACATAGTATCAGGAGGAATCCAATAATAACAATAATGATTAATTTCTACAGTTACAGAGAAGCATTTTTTCCTTTCAAACACTAAACAGCATTTAAATGCCAAGATCTATTTGATCTGTCAAAGCCCATAAATATGAAAGGCTTTCTCTATAAAGAAAAAAAAACAGCAATAGAGAATATGAAGATAATTACAATTCTCTAGCAATTTTTAGCAGACATTTTAGGAGACTGAGTAGTTACTGATATGATAACCATCACCATCATCACATGAACATACCCATTCCGCTGCTGCCAGTTCCTTCATTTCCGTTGTGAAAGCCACCGCAAACCTAGCGGAATGGACAAAAATAGCTGGGATCAGCTGCTTAAAGTGTTTAAACATAACAAACATATATTTTTTTTTCTGAAATACTTCTATAAGAAGATCAGAAGCTTATGAAAATAATGATAGATGAAGAGAGAGAAAGCAGGCTTTCTATTTTTACTTAACCAGAAAACATTGCTAAAACAAATGGTCTTTCTTCAGGCTTTATGTGGATTTACAACTTAGAGCTCTCATGGAGTTAAAGTGATGATTTTCTTGAAATAGGAGAAAAATAATGGGAACATCCTGTAGTTTATCTAGATTAATACACACAGCTGCAATCTACACAAATCATATCACTAAAGTATGAATAAGCTAACAAGGATGTACCTGAATAACTTCATAGGTAGGATTTTTTCACCTGGGAGGGAGAAGACAACTGCTCCTAAGCCTACTTCCACTTTTCCCTTATGTCCTGACTTTTACCAATGTGCCTTTGAGAAACGTTCAGTACATTGTCATCCCGTACAACAGAAGAGTTATTTCAGAGACATTTAAAAGCAGCATTGATATCTACAGTCCTCCTTTTTAGGCATCTCATTATAGGGAGAATTCAGCCACTGAAGTCTGATATCTAAACATACCAAATAAACAAGTTACTCTTACTGGGAGCTTGATGTAACACCCAGAAGTCATATGAGATACTTTCATTGAGTCAGATTTAATAAAGAATCTTTGTTCATCTTGAACTTTAAGGCAGCTTTTAAGATGTGATTAAATATAAACACATGCTTTGACTGTTCTTAAATGGAACTTCAGTATTAACTGGTACCACAAATGGTTCATTTCTGAAGACTATCAGTCCTGTTGAATACATAGGTTTGAATATCTCCTTCACATGAGACATAATTTGTCTTCTTGGCTAAATTCTTTCTTTTTTTTAATTACTTTTAAAAACAGTGACTACAAATCATAAGTTACCAAATAAAAAACGTAAGATTCCATCTTTCTACTTCATGGTATTAATGTAACATTTCCATTCTGAGATATCTCTATAGTATCACAATTGGTGAAGCACATTGCTAAGTTGCAGCCAGAACAGTGCTTTTCTACTCGAGATGTTATGTTACAATTCGAGGGCACTCATTAGAAGTCACATAAATGCTGAATTATAACTCCTATTTTGTTTGCTGTGAGCAGATTTACTCCCATACATTTGTTTTGTAGTATCTGCTTTATGGTATTACGATGCATTCTACATATATAACACAACAGCTCTATGGTTATTGAAGCCTTTGCAAATGCTTGTTTTCTCAAGATGCATCTGCTTCCTTTCTAGTTTTTGCAATTATACTTTCAATACATCACATTAACAAGCAGAAAAAAACGTTGCTCCCAAGTCTACAAAATACTATTCAATAGATTTAAATATCCTAAAGGAGTACAACCACCATTTAGAGGAATTTGATTAAAAACGAAACACTCATTATAAAGCTAGGGAGTGCTCAATACTTTGTTTTATGGAACGTGGTGGTATATTGTACTGGACAAGTAATCTACAATTCATAGTGCTTTTTGCTTAGAACCCTGCAATCAATAAAGAAAAAAAATCAATTTTTCTTTTAATAACTATGCAATGAATAATACCAGTGATAATACTGGGGAAGAGATCCATTCAGTATAACTTCCAGAAAACTGAATTACTTTTACTGCAGCGGAGTTATGAATTGCAAAGAGCATGTGCTAATGCACATTGAAACATCAGAGGAAATCCAAAACTACACCTCAAGTACCTAAATTAATTACCACTTAAAAAAAAAAAACAACACCACACAATAAGTGGTTTAGTATGGTTTGTATAAGTTACATGAGCTATACTGGTGACAGATCATGTTTAGAACACAGAACTGGGTCAGAATGGACACTCACACATTCTCTTTTTAGATAATTTTCCAATTTCCAGGGTTGAAATCTAATGTTCTCATTGTAACCAACATATTATATGACTTTCTTCTCTTCCCTAAGAACTATTTAAAGAATGCTTTTTAATTATAGGACAACAAAGAAGTATAAACACTTTGTTTTAAATGAGGCCATAAGGTGATTTTCAACTGCGAGTCCCATTAAGACGTAAGAACGTGCCCTAATGAATTTTCAATGAGCATGATTAAGTGCAGTCTTTGAAATCTATTTACCTACCACATTTTTCAAGTCTCTGTAGACAGAACAGCATATCGATGCTAGTGGTAAGTTAGCTAATAATAGCAAGAACATATTGTGGTATTAGCAAAGATAAAACCACAAGATATAAGCCTGTTGCAGACACTCAACACACTTCCTCATTGCTAACATGAACTAAAATCCATACCGCCATATCTAAACCAATGTAGTTATCTTTGTGAGAAGCTGTGATGAATAGAGATGATATCCTGAGCAGCCTTTGTTCAGCAGTGTATTTAAGCTCTGCTAGAGAAAGTATGCAAAGAGCACCAAGGGTGAGATGAGACCTAGATGCTTACATTTATCACACCTGAGTGCACACTGAGGGACCCCTTCCCTTAGCAGAGCTCACTCCTGGAGCAAAACCTCTGCAGGGTACTCAAGTCAGCAGAAGCTCAGACATACAGCTCCATACAGCTGAGTGACCTGCTATAGCAGATCAGTGCCACCAAAATAACATCTTTGTTGACTTGCCATATTAAAGCAGTAGAAAACTAATGCAGATCAGAAGATCTCAATTCTACAGCACTTAGTGAGTTAAAGCTGCTCAGAAAGCAGTGCTGGCACACAGAAGACTGGGACACAGCCAGAGAAAACAACTGATGGAGAAGGACAGGAATGCAGGTAAAGTCATCCTGTCATCAATAAGCAATTAGTTGAGCTGCACATGAAGAGACATCAGTGTGTATGTCTTGATAAGACTTAGGTCACCTACTCATTTATTTTTTTCCCATTTGAAACACTACATCCATTTTACTTCAGATTCAAACAAGAAAAGGGACTATTGCCTCGCTGTGGCTGTGGTCAAATACTGTTAAAATCAACTGACTGTTGGAGCAAGCAGAAGGAAAGTTTTTTCAGAGGGATGTTGAAACAGTAAGAAATGTTGTGAAACCCCCTCTGGTTTTCAGTTGTTTTCTCTGATCTCTGATCAATTCTTAAACTACACTCGATAACTACACTGACACAACACTGGAATTTCTCCAGACTTTAAAACCCCTTGAAAATACTCACTTTTCAATTCACCGAAAAAGTGGAGAGAATTTGTGTGAAGATTTTTTTCCATCTTTGCTTCTTTGTTTATGCATTTAGAAAAAGGATCGCATTAGCAGAAAAAAAGAACAAAAGCTCTCTATACTTCAGTCAGCTGCTTTTCACTCAAGCACACTGTCAGCACATCAAGTGCAAGGCCTCTGAAAACAAGTTTAACTCTGGGATGCAACCAGATAAACACCCGTTATTTTTAGTTGTCTGCTTCTCAAACTGAGGAGCATTTTTATCTGTGTGTATAGATAGAATTAATCTCTGCAAATATGAAGTGTCTAAAACAGTTTTGGTAAGAATTTATAACGTGATCGCATACAACATTTGTACCAAATACAAACACATTAAATAAACCACAGTCAAGCTTCTACAGACCACAGTCACACTAACCAAAGACTGTCCTTATAATGCCTACCTATGAAGTAGGTATGCTGCCAAGTCACGAGTTAAGTATTCTTGCTATTATTCTTATCATTTTTACCTGCCTTAGAATTTTATACCTTCAACACATGCATAGTTACGCTCTTCTAGAAAACAGTTATGATTCAGTAGACAAAGCATAGGACTGGTAAGCAAAAGCACAAAATTGATTACTATTAATGGGATTTGAGTTGTTTTGAAAAGTCACAGCCAAAGATGCCAAGCTTCATCACTACTTCTGCCAACTCTTAGGTGGACAAATACAATGAATGATTGTAACAGAGGAAACATAAAAAGGAAGCAGCGCATACAGACTATATTTTTAAGAAGAAACTGTATTATAAAACTGTAAGAACTAGATTGAGCTCAGTGATATCAAGTTCCTTATCCTTTGTCCATTGGCTTACGTACCTCCCAGCCACTCCAAGCATTTATGGAACAGTTCCTACAAAATCTGCCTTTAAAACATGCAATTTCCTGTCACAAACCTTCCACACAGATTTTACCTTGCTTCTCTTAGCACTGCTCCCATTACCCGACGTTTCTCTTCACTTCTGATGTCTTCATTTATATCTGTTCCTCCAAAGATGATTCCAAAAGGAATTCTGCTACCTGCAAAACAACGAACAAGGTGAGAAGAGGGCATTAAGAGTGAAAAAGGTATACTGACAATACCGTATCACGTATATAAGCAAATGGCTTTGAAATTGAAACGTGCAGAAACTTGACTTTTTATGGTTTTGGCACCGACAAGAAACATACAATAATAGCACGTCAGTCTGTTTTGTAGCTATGAGATTTTCTTTGGCTTTGTCCATATTTAATAAAACAATCAATTACTTTCTACATTTGGCAGCCCACCAAACAGCATGTATATTTCAAATGGTATTCACATTTTAATAAGATACAGTACCTCAAAGCTGGGTTCGTTCTATGTATCTAGCCTCAGCCAATCAATCACTGCCCTTTTAAGCACTCCACTATAATGGTTTGGGTGGCCAATGTTACAGCTGCTAAATTTGTATGTGGAGACATACCATCAGAAAAAGTCACCCAATTAGATAAGGCAGTATATGTGAAACTTCACCAAAACCACCGTTTTGCTTAATCCCATCCCAAAAGATGGATCTGTGTTTATAAGTGGTTGCTCCAACACCTTCTGTGATGGCCCAAGTTCTGGAAGGTGCTGTGGGATGCCCAGAGCTCAGAACAGCAAGAGTAGAAGGATGCATGCTGACTGTGCACAAGACCTTTTCAACATGCAAGTTTTAGAGCATGAGTAAAAGCACAGATAACCCAGTGGCGTGTGCACCATGTTAAAAGCCTAGTTTTGATACATGACATCAGAATAAATTAATATTTGATGCAAGCCATGACCACATGATAGCGTAGCATTTCTCTGCTAACAGCAGTAAGCTTTGAATGGACAAGGCCAAAGATGGTGAAAATACAAAAGCCAATAGTAATTTAAGACTCCTTTCTAATAGTATGTTTTCCTGGTGTCAGGTTCTTTTTAGTAACTGACAAGTTACCAGAAATGTTCTCTCATTAAACTCATCAAGGTTGTAGTCAATAATGTTTACCGTTGATTGTTTCAGCACTGAAAACTATTAAGTGGTCAGTTTTCCACCACATTAAGCTAACATGTAACAACCTGAGGGTGGCTAATTACTACATGCAGAACATGGTTTTAAATTCTAAACAAACGGCACTGTAGCTGGAGTGCAAATGGCACTCCAGCAAGAGAAGCCCTAATAGATAAGGTAGCAGAGATCATCACACAGCATTATTTTTGTATTTGTATTCTTGGCTCCCTACTGAAATCAGAGCTCTATTATAACAAAAGATATGCAAGCACACTAGACATAATAATTCAGGCTTTCTGAAAGCTCACCAGCACAAATTGCCTGGGCACTGCTGAAGTCTGAAACCTAGAACCATGCAACTTACACTGAGATTTGAAACTATCAAATGATGTACTTCTGTCCAAGTGAATAGATTTGGACAATAGGAAAGTGATCTCAAAGATGGATACACACTTGCAATTTCAGTAGGTGATGGTGTCTGCAATTTTGAAGCTGGTGCTTCAAATGTATTATTAATGACAGACTAAGATTTTGTTCTACGTGGCCAGTTACTACAGAACATCTTATTAGTTGTCAGATAACGTCCTGCCTCCTAGAGTTTAACAGGCATAAACAACTGCAAGTTATTTCACGTCCCCAAAAAACTCCGACTCATTTTTCAACAGAAAAATCAGATTAACCTCTCTGCTTTTTTCAGTTTGACCTAAAGTTACATTTAGCCAAGCTGCTGTCCTCTGGAAAAGCACGTTTGCTTAAACTATCTTAATGTTAATATGATGTTCTTATCTTAATGTAGTTTAAGTACTTAATTGTAAAATGCATTATGTGCTTTAAAAGTACATTTATTTAGATCTCCCACAGAGAAAGACTTTCAGTATTTCTGAATACTTGCTGAAGTGGATAAATAGAATAACTACATTATGTGTGGGTTTATACATGTATATATCGACTTTTGTAACAGTTTGCACTTATTTTCTTCTTCTTCAGTACATTTTAGGAGGTACTTTTAATGTAAAACAGGAAGAGAATTACCTTGCAGATGCCTGCCTCCTTTATAAAGATGAATGGCCAGAGCTGCATCAAATTGATCTGCAGAAGTTAGATTTGCTATTTCAGTCAGACTTTCACACCTGGAAGCATCTTTGAGAACACAGATGTGACCGGCATCATGCAGATGACTCCTTCATTATGAGAACAGATAGAGCAAGAGAAAAAAAAAGAATAAAATGAATGTTGCGGGCATTCAATTACATAATGTTTTCCCTTAGTTTTTGTTTCTACATTGTCTTTATTATAACTTTGTTCAGGTGACCACAAAGCTAAAGCAACGTGTTTTCCTGGAAAAGATCTTTACCACTGTGCACACAGCCATGCATTGTAGCCCACACCTACTTTAAGACCGCAGCCTATCAATACCAACCCACCTCTGGGAATCCGTGGAAGTGACCTCTGACCAGCACCTCTCCTGGCCCACCTTCTGCTCAGTGTGATGAGAAGATTCCATTTGAATGCAGAGTGAAAGCCTTATTCTTGGATAACCTCAGACCCTCATTCTGGAGAAAGGCCCCAACAAATATGTCCAGCTAAATAACACTGTTAAAATACCGAACGTGCAAACATTGTTTGCAGGAACAAAAAATGAAGGCATAAATAAAACTGGAGAGTTGAAACTGTGTTCCTTCTCTGTTTGATTGTGGGCTTGTCTCCTGCCCTGGTTTATCCCATTTGTAAAACAGTTACAGGATAATTGAAGTTAAGAAAAAAAAAGACACCAAAGTAATTACATGGAAACTTTCACAGTCTTTAGAAAAAAGTCTCAATTGTTAGAAAACTTCTCACACACAAACCACCTATCTTAGTGCCAGCTTACCCATTCATCTTCATTTACAGCAGTTCCTCCTATTAAAAAATTGATTCAGATACTGCTGATGGATTGCAGGGAGCTCTGCTTTCAGCATTTCCACAAGCTTTGTCTCAGACTTTCCTTCTATACGCTCGCCTCATAATTCCTCCCACAGAAACCAGATCCACTTATCAGTTTCCAATGCCATCAGCCAAAAAACAGGAGTAAATCCATGTTTTGATGGGAACTGGCACACCGCATCTGCTGACATGGAGATAACATTGCTTCAAACAACTAACGTTTATGTTTCCAGTATTATTAAATACCACAAGGATGTTTATTGTGTATTACATATAGTTCCAGCTGATTTTTTCCTCACAGAATATTAATTGTTCTGGCATTAAAATCTTGCTAACTCAAGAGCTTCTTGGATAACGTTGGCTGTTTCCTTGATCATTTTGTATCCTCCCAAGGAATGTCATTTTCTGTCCTGCAGAAGTTAGTCATTACAGCAGAAATCAGTGCTAAAAATGTTGTAAAATATCGTGAGGTCTCGAAAGGAATGCATTAGCACTACATCACACAGAGCTCCATCAGCACAACATATGGTACTGTATTTCTTCCTTATTCTATAAAGAAACTCGTTTTGCTTTTAACTTCACTGTTGGAAACGAGACCAAGGAATTACAACAAGCACTAATAAATAATAAAAAGCAATCAGACCTAAGCTCTTTATTTGCACTGTTGAGCAATTATTTACTTCCACTGTCCCATGAACTTGCACCAAGCACCTGCTTGCCATCTGAAAGAGGCTCTCCAGTTGTATCTCAATGACAACACCCAAACTTCACAGCTGCGGAAGGAAAATCTCTGGGGCAAGAAGCTGGGATGCTGGTGCATGCATTCCCAAAGTTCACAGTTGCTCATTAATAGGTGCTTCTGCCCCATTGGTGTCACTGTCACTGTCACGTGCAAGCAATATGTCTGCGTATTACAATTAATTTGAGAATAACTCTCTCAGGACACCAGGAATCAAGAAACTCTGCTATGAATTGTGATCTAAATCCCCTCCTTTTTTTTTTGTCACCTACCAGGAATGAGACTTTCCTCCACAGCTCCAAACCACACAGGTGAATGACAGACAGCTGCTTCTGCTGGGAGCAGAGCGGGACTCCCTCATGTGCTCCAAGGCTCAGAAATTGTGGATTGTCTCTTTTTGTTTCATTCCTACACAAAATGACTCAGGAGTATGTAAGAAATTTGCAACGCAGCTTAAGAAGGAAAAATTATGTAATCATTCCCAGAATAGTTTGAATTCCCAGATGTGAAGGGACCTTCATCCCATAAACATACCACTGAGTTCAATATGATTAGTCATAAGCTCCAAACGATGCATATATGGGAATGTATGTGTACAGTGCTATTTTTCTATTTTTTTAGATGATTTTTCATCTCTATAAGCAAAAAAAATATAAACAAAAAAGCAGACTGTGATTTTCACACACGTTCTGTTATCAAGGAACACAATGAGAGGGTGCTGCAGGAAATCTTTTTGGAAGGCTGGTCTGTCTATGAAGTCACAGATGTCCCTGAACAAAGCCAAGACATAGGAGGATCACCACCCCTATCTTTTCTCCTCCTAGAACTGCATATTCACATTATTTTGCCATCTGATATACAAATAACACCCACATGAAAAATAAAAATGAACTCCTCCTCTCTGTGAATCTACAGCAAGACTGAAAATGTTGCATTTCAAGGCTACGCTTTCCCTCTATCACAGTTCTGAATGCAGCAAATATATTTCCAATCACCTTAACCCCCAGTAAGCACTGCGTGGATCTGGATTTTGCTCTGCTTTGTCATACCTTCCTCCAATACCGAAAGACTCACGGACACCAACAGCCCTATGTGGGGAGAAAGATATTTCTAAATAGGAGTTTGGCCGCCAGAATCCCACTTTGGGTGTTTTGCTAGAAAGTAACCCAACTGGGAACGTCTCAGACATACAGTAAGCTTGGAAGATAATTTCTTAGAGCAGACTGTAATAGTCAGCTTACCCTGTGACATTTATTTACATCTAAACACCACTTAGATATTTTCCAGCCTCACCAATTTTCACATTGAGAGAAGTCACCTGGTTTTTATTTATTTTTGCTCTCCTTGGAAATCAAGAGACATACAACTGACACATACACATGTAAGTGCTCTGGATCTATACAGTGTGCAGAGGGATATTGCTAAAAGTTACCATCTCCATCTGACACATTTTGCACTTTGTTAAAGACTTCTATAGAGAAACAGTTTTCTCTAAGATACCTACAAAATATCAGGCAATGCTTCACAACATTTCCTTTTTTCTTTCCTATGTTATTTATCGCTATTTCTCACTTCTGGCTCAGAAAGCCTCCTAACCCTGCTTTGTGACTAGGGTTCAGGGTCTCAGAAACATTTCTGCAGCTCTAAACACAGCATGGCTGGAGCTAAGGCACAGGTGAGTTAGAAGAGTGCTTGCTCATAAGATACTGTGGTTTTCAAACCTGTTTTATTTTCTTTCATCTCCTTCTCAGAAACATTTATGTTCTAATTTTCTGATACTTGAATGGAATTACTTACAACACAAAATAGGGATCATCCAAAAATATTAATTACCCCTTTCCTTAGGCTGCCTACTCTGTACAGCAGCTATGCGTGAACCACTGTTAAACCTATACAGCGTGATCCAAAGCTTATTAAGTCAGCACAGTGACTTCCACTGCCTTTTCCAAAACTTGGCTACAGTCGAATACTCACGATTGCCACTGAAACTGCTCGAATTACAAGACTTGAAACCCCACTAGGACTTTTCAGTTTCCTTTGTAAATTGTACTGGTCTTTGTTGTTGCTGTTGTTTTGGTTTTTTTTAATGCTGTTAAAGTAAAATATTCTTTATTTTACTTCCCAGTCAAGCTTCTCCTTTAAACACCGTGGACAATTTATGCTGGCTGGAAGGAAGCATGAATAAAATTCACTGTGAGTAAGAACAGAAATAAAAATGGGACTGATACTGCTTCAGCCCTGAAGTCCCCTGGAAGGCCAAAATAACTCTGCAGGGTTTAATCCTGCCTTATAAATGGATCCAGCCATGGAAAACATTTGCAGACATATTGCTGCTAGGGCAGAAGAACAACAGCCCAACCAATGGCTTTTGCTTTGCCTTTTATTCTCTACTCATTGCTCAGATTTTTCAAAGTGATTAAAGATTATGCAGACCAATACAAATAAAGCCCACAGCACCTCTATCACAGCACTTGTTTTAGTGAAGTGACTTCTGGCCAAATTAGATTCCGGTATCTTTGTCACCAGCTACTTTAAACTCAGGAAATGAATATATAATTTATGAAAATATGAAGCATTTACAGAAATAGCTGTAATAACATAAACACAGTATCCCCAGTGATATTAAGCCATAAAATTAATCAACGCTGGCAAGTGTCCAACCCGGAGGCAACATCATTGTTTCATGTATACTCAACTGAAAGTTGGGCACAGTTCAATATGAAAGAAAAAAAAAGGAAGATTGAACAAATAAATTCAGAAGCATGCACACAGACACAACCAAAGCTAAGTATTAATCTGAATATACACTCTCTGCAGCGTACATGTCAAAACACAAAGGTTACCCATATGAACCTGACTTCAGATATGGCAAATCAGAGAGAGAAGCAACATGCCCAAGCATTTAGCCATACACATTAATATTTTTAAAAGGCATAAAGTCTTAATAAAGCCCATGTTAAGTAAAATTATCTGTGTAAGATGGTTTTCCTGGCTTAGATGTTGTACTAAATGCTGGTGGACTGGATGACCTCGGAGGTCTTTTTCAACCTTGATGATCCTATGATTCTGCTGGTAGCTGTCACTTAGCAGCCTTTTAGTCAGGAAGCCAGATTTAATTGATAGCTGGTACTCTTTACTCCTTTTCCCAATTAGATTTCTTTTCCTAAATGGGCTCCTTTATATTTACTATAAACAAAATTTATGTCAAGTGATAAGATAACAACTGAACATGACATGAGCTACTGATGCTCAAAGACTACTTCTGTTAGAAAACTTTAATCTACCTTCATTTTGAAAATGAATTAAATTAGCCTTTCCTTCACAACTTAACTTTCTGCCTGAAAGTCTATGAAAAAGTGGCATCCATTTTGTGCAAGGCACAACCGTGAGCACCAGGATGATGAAGCAAGTTGGGGTGCTTTGCACAGATACTGCAGGTGTGCTTACATAGCTGCAAATGATTTCACTAACGTGGTAATATGTTAAACCATCTGCGAGCTAAGCTGTTCTATCTCAGCAAACCTACACTCACTTGCACATTAGCTCAGGCCATCGTGCTGGAGTCACACGCAGCTGGAGATGATTAACCAAAATCACTGGCCACAGCAGGAGGCACACACAGCTGGGTATGACTAACCAAAATCACTGGTTACTGCCACTCTGACAAAGCCACCATACTAAGTCACTGCCTTGGTGCAACATATTGATGTGGCCATAATTAATCTCAGTTTAAATTTGAAATAACGGGTGGATGTTTGTTTGACTTACTCACTTATGTTCAGTTTAACCAGAAATAACAGACCCAGCTTTCCACTGGATTACCTCTGAACTGCTCCACAGTCTACATGCAAAGCGGAAGGTGAAGTAAATGAATACGAGATTTGTAAAGGTAGAAGAAATAATCTTAAGGAGGAAGAACGAGCATAGACTTCCCCAAAAATAACCAGCTTTGTTTTATCCAGCGACAGGAAAAGATTAAAGTGAATCATCGCATCACTGAGGTAGGAAAAGACCGCTCTGCTCACCAAGCCCAGCCCAGCCGCACCCATTGCACGTCCCGCAGTGCCACGTCTGCACGGTTATTGACCACCTCCAGGACAGTGACCCACCGCCTCCCTGTGCAGCTCCTGCCAGCAATGACTGCTCTCAGAATTTTTGCCTAATATCTAACCTGATGAAGAACGTCGAGTTATTAGTGCATTTTAGGCCCTTAGAGGAGCGAAGTGCTGCACTAGGATGGCTGCATGGACTCTTTCAGGCCCCGCAGCTGCTGCTGCATCTCACACTGACCCTGCAGCTCATGGTGGGCACTTCCAAACCAGCAGCCCTTGGGAAACGCACCACCAAGACCGAACAGCGGCAGAAGGTTCCAGCACCCAGGTGATGAGGGCACCTTTGGGAGCTCGGGACACCCCTGCAGCGTTACCTGCCCTAGGCTGAACGCATCCTTATTTCTTTATTCATTTACCTATTTGGCGGGTGGGGGGTCCCCCATCAGCTCTCCCGTGCTGCGAAACAATATCCAACCCTCACGGTGACCCAGGCAGCACGCTGTGAGCCCCTTATCTCCCGTGGGCGGCCGCTCGGCGGGGCCGCAGCCATCCGCGTGGCTGAGGTGAGACGCCGCCGCCGTGCGCCGCAGCGGGCAGCGAATGGCGGCCGGCCCAATCCTGCGAACGGGGACCGCGCTGCGTGAGGCGGCGGAGGGGACCCGATCTCCTCCCTCGCGCCGGGCTGGGTGCACTTACTGTATCCTGGCCGCGGTGGTGGCGTTGCCGGTCTGCGCTCGGAGGCACGCCAGCAGAAGCAGCCTCATAGCGGCATTTCCTTCCGTCTGCCGCACCGAGGGGCCGTGCCGCGGCCGATGCCTGCCCGCAAGCCTCTTCACCTGCCAGCGGCACGAGCACGGCCTCGTGGAACCCGCGCGGCGCTGCGGGCGCACACCTGCATCGGCCCCGCCCAGCGCGGAGCCCCGCGGGAGCCCGCCGAGCCGCCCCAATAGCAGCAGGCGCTGTGTGGGGTGGTGTCAGAGCTGCTCTCTTTGCAGGGCCTGTGAGGTCGGAGAGCACGCTGATTATCGGGAAGGGCAAAAGCCAAGAGCCACAGCCTCGGCTACAGCAGGCGGCCCACCCAGCCTGGCTGCGAGCGCTTTCCAGGGACGAGGCACCCACAGCATCACCACCTTCCGAGTGAAGAATTTCTCCCTTAAACCCACCATTTTTAATTTAAAATTTATCCCTTGTCTCATCACTATGCACCCCAACAGAATCTCTCCCCTTCTTTCCTGTGGGCATCCTTTAAATACTGGAAGGTCTCCCCAGTGCCTTCTCCTACCTAAACAACCCCAACTTCCTCAGCTTTTCTTCAGAGAAGCACTTCAGCCCTCAAACCACCTTTGCCTCCAGGGAGCCATGGGGTGGTTGGGGCTGGAAGGAACCTCGAAGATTGCCCTGTTCCAACCCGTTGCTGTTGGCAGTGCTGCTCAGCTGGGCACTAAAGCAGGCTCCATCCAACCTGGCCTCAAACACCTCCAGGAAAGGGACAAAGAAAGAGCTGAGGACCAAGAGAACCACATCCCAAACTATCAAGCAAGCACTCAAGACAAGCTCCAGTAATCAGAAACAGTGAGCAGCCAGGTGGGGCAGCAGGCAGTAACACTGGGATCCTCTTGTGAGACTCACAGAGGCCAGAGTGCAGATACCTATGGCCTCGGACTGGATTCTGTACTTTGTAAATACACTGACAACACATGCAGGATCTTTGTCACTGTGAGGTAGACTAGAAAGAAGGCTTGATCTAACAGAATGCTCACTTTTTTTGCTTGCATGTTTATAACCTGGACCGCTTCCCTGATCTAATTTACCACAGGGCCACACTGATGCATGTTACCCCAAGGCTGTAGGAGATAGAGGAAAGCGGTCTGCAAACTGCAGTGCCAGTTTATTTTGCTTTCAACTACCCTTCAAGTCTCCCTGTCAAGCCAGGAGAGAAAAATACACCACTTACAGAGAAAGGTTCCTAAACTTCCTAATTTTAAAAATAGTAGTTCTTAAGATGCTTTCTGTGGGTATCTGAGGATGACAGGTAGTCAGGAATTGAGGGTTTTTAGAAGGGAAAAAGATGTACTACTTCTTGGAGTGTACTTTGGCAAATTGTAAGCATTTTGGTGAGCAGGCTTGGGTTTTGCTAACACATCTTCATGCTGCAGAGCTATGCTCAACTGTCTGCACTCACTGAGGCTCATTTGGAAGTTATTCAGCACAACGTCCTGTTCAGACCATCTCCATCTTCATGCAGACTTAAAAAAATTGGTTTCTACTTAGAAGTTAAGATCACCAAGTCTTGCATAATTGCTGAAAATAGCATAAATGCTAATTTAAGGGTAGGCAGGATCAAGCTGTTTTCATCACTGTTTTAGAAAGCATTTCTGACTTCATGGAAATTTAAAGGATTTTTGTCAACCCACTCGGGATTCTAGCCTTGAAGTTTGTTTCCATGTAAGTGGCCTACACAACGCACATTTGGGCATCTGAAAGCACCTACCACCCAAGCACACACCATCTCTGCTTTAAAAGTCATTGCTGCCTCGTTGTCTGCGTGTCCAGCAGACCTGCAGCACATCACAGAGACTGCTCCAACCTTTGGCAGCTGCCTTTCCTCTCTTGACACTGCTACCCTATATCCATTACCAGCACGCTCACTCTGGCTCCCAGACTCCACCCACACAAGGTAGCTCATACAGCTGTACTGCATCGAGAACATTTGGCAGCACCTGTGCCAAACGAGAACACCGTTCCTTGTTCTTGCAGCTCTGTTCCACTGTCCTGAAATCGGTCATGTAATACAAAACACGGTCACTTCTTAGTTATACAGCCTGAAGCAGTGATGCTCAGAAAGAATTGCAGTGAAAGTGCTTATTTCTCAATGTCTGAAGACTGAGGTGACATAACGTTTTCAAACACTGCTTATCACTGGTAGGTGTTTGTAGTCCAATATAAAATCTCACCTCATTCTCTAAGGTGAATTACCAAGGGCCTAAAACACCATAGCTGCATATACCGAAGCACACAATAACACAAAATGTGCTTAATTACTTTGTAGTCCCTAGGACACACCACTGGACTCCCTAGAAAATGTTATCCCAAGCAATATGACATGCTGTGTTAAGTGGAGCAAACCTGAAAGGCAATGGTTTAAATTCCAGAATGGGTTAAGCTGCAGTAGTTCACTAAGAGATGTCTGTTAAGCTGGCTGTGTTTTCCTCATTGCCCTTTGACACGATGTACAACCAACTAAGAGAGCAAACATATTTACCGAGTCATTTCTGTGGCGTATGTTATTTACAAAGGCCCATCATTAAATGAAAGAATTTACTTTTACAAGCATTGCTTGCTCAATTAGCAACGCTGCTCCAAACATTTTAACTCATACCTACACACTGGGTGCAACTACAGCACGTCAATCAATCCACCCATGGGAAGCAGCTTTCCCACTCGGTGCTGCTGAGAACTGCAGCTATAAGTTCCAGTGCTGGGGACAGTAACATACTTTAATGCCTTTACCCCAGCACATGTGATGGTGGAACAAAAGCGTATTTCAGTGCCCCATTCTCATGGCAACCAATGCACATCCTCTTCAATCCCACACCTCCTGGCACTGACACCTGCACTAATGACACTGTGACCGCATACGCCTCCGATAAGGAGCTCTGCCCCACATGTGGGCACACATACCCACATGGTGACAGTGCCCGGGCTGTGCACACACGGCACTGTGACGCAGGCAGGATGCATACAGCACCTATTCATGGCTGTTCCCCACGATGGCCATTGCATGAGGACAACCCCAGCTCTTGCTTTTCCGACTGAGAAGCAAAGTAGGAAAATAAATCACATTTTAATTTCACTGTCCTTATCGCTGGAGAAAACACAAGCAGAGAATGAAATGAGGGCTCTAATGGAAGCTAGGGTCGGGTACGTGCAGTTAATGAAGACACACGGTTCCATTTAAAGCCCAAAAGGTAATTCTCAGCCTGAGCTAACACACAAGACAACGTTCAAATCAATGTTCTCTGCTGCAGCCACCTGCGACACCTTTACCCTGCCGGGCACCTCAGCAACAGCTGCAGGGTAGAACGCGAGGGAAAAAAAGCCGCCACATAGCCAAGAACACGACCTGAGCAGCCCAAAGCCCGCGCCCCTCACTCCGTAACGCAACACAAAACAGCCCCACCCCTTCCTGAACCCCCTCTGCCCCTCCTGCGCCGCCGTTCCCGGACGCCCCCCTCACGTGACGGCGCGGCCGGTTGAGTGACACCGAGCTCAGCCAATGGCGTTGCTCCGCCCCCCACTCGCAGGCGGGTCGGGCGAGGCCCCGCCGCGCGACCGCGCCGAAGTTACCTCCGGGCGGGCCGGGAAGCTGTGGCTCCGCGGCGGGGAGGCGCTGCTATGGAGGAGGCCGAGCCGAGCGAGCGCAGCCCTTTGCTGGGCAGCGGAGAGCGCGGACGCGCGGCGATCGGCGCCTTCCACGGGCGGCGGTTGGCTTGCGCTGCCGTGCTGCTGGCCGAGCTGCTGGAGCGAGTGGCCTTCTACGGCATCACCTCCAACCTGGTGCTGTTTCTCAACGGGCCTCCCTACGACTGGGAGGGCGCCCAGGCCAGCCAGGCCCTGCTGCTCTTCATGGGCATCACCTACCTGGTATCGCCATTTGGCGGCTGGTTGGCCGACGCGCTGCTGGGCAAGTTCGGCACCATCCTGCTCAGCATGGCACTCTACTTGCTGGGCATGCTGGCCTTCCCCGTCATCGCCGCGCCGCACACTCGCCAGGGCCTCTGCGGGGACATCCCCTTGTACCCTGTAGAGAACTGCTCCTCGCCGGCCACCAACGCCACACTGGCACCCTGCTCCCAGGTGGGAACCACCCGCTACTGTGCTGCTGCCACCTTCGTGGGACTGGTGCTGGTGGGGCTGGGCGTCGGGTCGGTCAAGGCCAACATCACCCCGTTTGGGGCAGACCAGGTCAAGTATTGTGTGGAGGTTCTCACGGCGTTCGGTGGTGCTGGTGTGGCCCAGGGGATGGGTGTCAGCCACGTTCGGTGGGGTGGACGGTGTGCCAACTGCTTCACGTAGGTGCTTGGAGGGATTCATGGCTTCCAGCCCCATCCCCTGCATAATGCAGGCTGCTGAGCTGTGCCCTGCTTGATGGGGTCTTGAAGTTTGCACCGTGCCTGATCTCTTACAGCTTCTGGCTTCTGTGCAGCCTGGGGACCTGATCTGGCTGAGGGTGTCACCATGCCGAGGAGCTGGATTGGGTTCTTGGCGTCCATGGAGTACATTGTCAGCTATCCTACTTGGTGGAGTTTGCACTGAGTTAATATGACCTCAGAGCTCCATCAGGTGGAATACCTGATAAACATTTTAGCTTTTACAAGGGTAGCATGGGTCTTCTGGGGCAGCGCTCCGAGGCCTTTATCATCCTACTGTGATGAATGAACAGGTGGTGTTTAGCTTACATCTAACAACACCTGTATTACAGCACTGTGCCCTGCAGTGGGATTTTTGTGCAGGCTGATGCTGTTCCAGACGACCGGTGGGAATGTGCTTTCTGGGCAGTAAGTGTATGACCTGAGCTGTTCTCATAAGGACATGTGCTGTCCAATGGTCATGCTGAGATGCAGTTCAGTGATATCATTCATAGGATCATCGCTGCAGAGCTAAGTGACTTTACAGAAAGTATTTGACAGATAGTTCATAGTTCAGTATGGTCTGGAATGCATTGTTAGATGTGTTCTCTTGTAGTCTCATGCTAAGGTAGGATGCTGACTGTGAAGAACTCACGTTTAATTCCTGCTTTACAAATTGAGAATTTCAGATTATTAGATACTGAGCAGCTTTCCTAACAAATCCATTCTAGGTTCTGAAGAAGGGAACGTACTGGTCCATATTACTGGTCCATTGAGTGCTGGCTACTGCAACAGGCAAAAGTACCATGGAATAGTTTGTGAGAGGTTAGGATCTACCGCAATCTCCTTGCCAAGTGTCCCTCTGTTCTCTGTTGTGCAGTTTACATTTCTCATTCTTTGGCATTTCACATATTATAGATTCTGGGGTGGAAGGCAGTATATAAATGTAAAACGTTATTATGGACTGGGATCATACGTCTCCGGTGTATCAGCTCTGTTTAAACCAGCACGAGCCCATCAAGTGAAATAGCTTTAATATGACTTTATCTTGTAAGGTGTTTTTCAAAACTGACTTCTTATCCTCAGGACACTTTATGACCATTAAATGTAGGAGATAAATAATGGCAGGGAGAGAGCAAAAGAAGAACCATTGCCAGTGGAAGTGTAGCTGCTGTATCTGGAGTTTTTATGTTTATTTTTTGTCTTTTCCCTCAGGATTTCAGTGAAAGCACTTTTTGGCAAGGTGTGCAGGTAATTCCCAGTGATTTATGTAGGATGAAGCACAAGAAATATTCCTGCTGGTTCATAATCACTACTGCTCTGCTGAGGACCAAATTTTTCTTCTCTGTTTCTCTAGCTTATGTGTTAAATGTGTGACAGTGTACCACTTAGCTCATGGTGCAGTTCTGGGCCTTATGAGTGGCTTCTCCCCACATGGTAACACAGCAAACTGCTGTGCACAAAGGTATAGATTGCTGAGAATAAAGGTGCTTTTTTTTCCCCAAGAAGCTGCAGACTGATCCAATGCTCGTGTCTAAATCTGAGCTGATGCTTTTCAGAATACAAGCATGTGCTTATAAGCATGTGATGTCTATAACCTGGCAGTTTCCAGTTCCCCTTTTGGGTGGGAGTGTTTTGCAGTCACTTCCTGTTCTATGCAGCAGTTCATGACTTTTTAGAGTTGGGAAATGATATGACTGTCTCTCGTTGTTGTGAAAGCTAATCTGAAGCCAAAAATTAGTAGTAGATGACTGGTCTGGTATCGGCTGGTACCACTGTTTTAATTAGGGATGAGTCTGGTTTGGAGTTAAGGTGATCAGAGATGCTAGTTTTATCCCACACAATTTCTCCTTCCTAAATTGCCATTGTATTCATTAAATATATCAGTCCCTATCTTGCCAAAAATCTTGCAGCTTTGCTACTTTAACAACAGTGGTTTCAGCACTGCAAAAGGCAGGGTGCTGTTGGAAGTTGCTGGTATAAAGTGATTTTCAGCCTTTCTTTTGGGAAGGATAGGAGACCCCTATAAAGAAAGGAAGGTGGCTAACAGCAAGTTGCCTTTTTTTGTTGTTATTTAACTTAGGAGACTGTGGGCCTCAAACAATCTGAAGGTAACAGTTTGTTTGCTCCCATAGATAGGACAGCACTGAGAGGAAGCAGACTGGCAAGGTGGAGTGATCACATTTTAGTGGTAGTGCACAGCTTTGTTACAGAGCTCTCTCCAGTTGCTCTCAAACAGTAAGTGAATCACTTGTATAGATTCCTGGCTCTTTACATAAAAACTAGGAGAACCTGCCGAATAGAATTTAATATTTGAGCAGTGTTGTCAAGTTGGAGGGACTGCTTGGGTCATCTCCTAAGATGTTGGTGTTGAAAAATGCAGGAGAGGGGTAATTCAGCAAGTGATCATCTTTCTTCTAAGTCAGAATGAGGTCTGAGTAGGAATGTCAGCAGCAGCTGTGCCATGGAGGTTGCTGTCAGTCACATATTTTTTAATGACCACTTTTCCAGAGTGCTGTAGCTAAAGAACTAGTTATTCTCTTAGTTTGAGCTGTGTTTAACATTTTAGTCAGGGCTGTTAGATGCTAACTTTATATCCTAAGCAGGCGTAGAGTATTGCAGGGCAGGGTTACAGGGCTCTGTTTTCTACTGAAAGTGGTTGTAAATAACCTTATTATTGCACAGCTTCTAGAACACAATATTACAGGCACTTGGGATTCTTTAGCATGAGAACTGTGGTGGTAATTGCATCTCATCTGACCGTAATCAGTGTAATATAAGCATTTTGTATTCAAAATTTTGGCTCTGAGAACTATTCCTTACTGTTTTGAAATCCAATGCTGTGTAGGTCCAATTATAACACTCAGCATGCCATATTGATTTTCTTTCTGCATTTGGTTTAGCTACATGTAGAGGATAGTTATCAGATATATCAAGAAAATGACCGTTTGGACAGCAGAAATTTCAAGGCTTGGGCTAAACTTTCTTTTGCAAAAGTTACGTTAGATGTCTTGAGACCAGCAAAACAGTTTTGTTTCCTCTTTAGAGGCCCACCTCAGTGCAGACAGCAATAGCAGCTGGCCAATGATTGACAATGCAGCTGTGACCAGAACACTTACAGTTACTCATTGTCTATTATTCTTTGGGTTTGGGGTTTTTTTATTGTTACCTACAACAATTACATTGTGTGCATTAGATATCAGCTGTTGTTGGTTTGATTTGGGGCACCTTTGAAACAGTTTTAGTGCAATGTTTTAATTCAGTGATAGGCAGCCTAGCACTCCAGCCTTGAGGTATTACTGATGTTTACATTTCACTGGTGTTAAAAGTTTGACTGAAACATTGTAAATCCAAGTAGGTGTCCTTTTCCACATCTTTTTAGGCATTGCTAACGATTTAAAGCTTTTCTGCTGCAATGGGGTCAAAATCTTTTAAATGTACCTATATTGACTTTCAGCACAGGGATATGGGACCAACTTGCAGGACAGGTTTGATCCAGGACACACATCATTCTGATGCTCCATGTTTGCATCGCTTTCCTGCTGCAGCTGAAGGGAGGATGTTAAGAACATAATGAAGCTGGTGGTGTTGGTACCACAAGGACAGTGCTGCTGTGCATGAGCACCGAGGAAATTGAGCAGAGGGAAGGGCAGATTCTTCTTTCTGCTTGGATGATTGAAAATAATGCAAGCAAGCATAAGGGGAAAAAGAATTCCTGCAATTTTGTGAAAAATGCTTGTCCTTGCTAAATGAAAATAAACTTCAATATGTTTTTCTTCTTCTTGACCACATATGAAAATGTATCATCTACAATATTAGTAACAGAATAGAGAAATAAATATTTATTGTTCATTCAGTGAACACTTAAGAGAACAAATGTATCTTGTGCTGTCACAGAGTTCGGGTAATAGCCAACAGGGAGAAACTTTAGGTAGCCCTCTGTAAGTACAGCTGATACTTTGGGTAAATGTTGCAACGTTTGAAAGGAACTGCAAGGATTGCCTTTTAATTCTACCACGTTTTCTGTTTCTTTTGAGGTGTCTTTGTAGCTCTTCGACCAGCTGGTCTGGTGGGATTTTTGATGAGTTATTAATGTTGGTCACTGAAATGCTGTAGTGACATTTCAGGCATGGCTGTGATGTAATGTTTTGTGCATATGTATGCACCTTGATAGGAAAGCAGAACATGAACTGTTTTCTTTGTAGGTCTGTGGTGCGTCTGTGTTCCTTTTTGGTGACTCTGTCTCAGAAAGGATCCTGGAGAAGGGAAGGGAAGTTCCAGGGAAGAGCCACACTCACGGTCAGTGGTTTCTGTGCAAGGAACCCTGCAAAAGTCTATAACTTCCTATAACTACCTCAGAAAAGGCAGCTAAAAGGAGGATGTAAATGCAGTTTCTGGAAATGAAAGGGGTAGAAATGGATCAGCGGTGGGATAAAGCTCAGCTAGCTGCCTTCTCTTGTCTTCTGGAGTTAGTGGACACAAGCGAGGCTAGTATGAGGCAGGTTCAACGTGGATAAATGGTGATGTTTGCAGTGTGTAATTACATGGTGATCTCTTTGCCACAGGCTGTTATGGACTCTAAGAGCTGACCTGGGTTCACAGGGCAGGCTGGACGAGTTCAGCGGGGAGACAATTCAACTGCAGGTCATAAAGTAGATGGAGGCTATCCTTGGTTCAGGAAGTTTGTCAGGAGCTCTGAGTTGGAGGCTGGGATAATACTTGATGGAAATCCCATGCTGTGCTTTCCCTGTTCTTATATTGTACCAAAGTTTGCTTTCATGCCTTCACTTGTCTTTGCATAGTCATGAGCAAGGTCATTCGTGAGAGAGGATGGGAAGTCATTTTTTTGCAGTAAGAGAACTGAGACTTTATCATGAAGAAATTAAAACCTTTTGTCGAAAAGGTTGATAATTCATTACCCAAACTGGAACACTTTCTATGATGTAATTCTTTGCTAATACCTTCTATCATTTCGGATCTGGGAGAAATACCTAGTTTAATATACTGCTACACTTGATGACCCTTAAGATGAAGGAACGGGTACCAAACGGACTCTGGAGAAGGGGAATTTCTAAGTTGCAGGCTCTGCAATTGTATTTGACTTGCCGTAGGCATACTTCAGTGCCTAACAATGCTGTGAACCATGCATAGGAATAAATGCTTTAATATTTCTTTTGTTCATTTTGCTTAAATGATACAGTAAGGTTTCTGCACCACTGAGAAACCTGAAGCTATAAATCAGAACTGACAATGTTAAAAATGTGTTTCAAGACATAGTTTGTTTTCTGTATTGCAAACTAAACACAAATCTTTTCAAGATCTGGCAAAATGAGGAAGGGAAACTTGAAATTAGAGGTTGTCAACAACTGACTCAGCAAGTCCAGTGCACGGTACTTAATGGTCAACGCTAATGGCCTTTCAGTCATAAAACAGTGACAAATATGGTGTTATGGAATCTTCTGTAGACAAGTTGATCTTTTTAAATGTATTTCACATTTTAACTTGCATAATTTCCCTTACATCACAGCTTATGAGTTATGCTTAGTTCTTGTGACTAAATGACAACCACATGGGGTGACTTATGGTAGGCAATAGAGAATAAAGAGTGATGGTAAAATCTGTGCAGGATGATTCTGTAAGGTAGAGGTGTCTTATTTACATTTGAGAAACACTTCAAGCAGAAAAAGAACACCGTGAACTGGGCTGACGTGATTGAAGGGAAAATGCTTAATGGGGTTTTTACTGCCTGAAACCTCAGGCAACCTGAGAGGAATCGGGACTGTTAGAACTTAAATTTGGAGTTTGGGCTTTAATCACCAAATAGTCATTTGAGGCTTGGAACATGGAACATGATCAACTGTGAGCTATGTGCAGTTGGAAGAAGCAGTTGTAGTACTAGCAATGGATGGATTTTGGGGTACTTTAACTTTTTTTTTTTTACTAAAAATAAGTTATTTCAATGTGTGTGTGGTTTATGGGATGGTAATTTGAGTGACGTTTGTCTGGAGAAATGACCACAAGAGATACAGTGCAGTAGAAGTAATAACAGCCTTTCTGGAGAAGCTGTGCAGTTTTGCCTCAGTGTGACTTCAGTCCAAATACTGAACTTCTGGAAGAGCACTGACATCACGGGATGGTTTTAGTAAGGCATCATTACATCAAATACAATGCTAAGCCTAAAACAGTTACATCTAAATTAAACCTGAACTCTTCGCTGTGTTGTCGTTAATTGAATTCTAATAAACACTCTTTAATTTCCTTCAGAAATTGAACAACTTGTTTTTAATTTTTTCCAGGTCAAAGATCGAGGTCCAGAAGCCACAAGAAGATTTTTTAATTGGTTTTATTGGAGCATTAATTTGGGAGCTATTCTCTCTCTGGGAGGCATTGCATACATTCAACAGAATGTGAGCTTTGTAATTGGATATAGTATCCCAGCAATTTGCATTGGGATTTCGTTCATGGTTTTCTTATGTGGCCAGAGTTTCTTCATCACAAAGCCACCTGATGGTAGTGCCTTCACAGACATGTTTAAAATTCTTGCATATTCTTGTTGCTCAAGAAAAAGACATATGGAACATTCGACTAATAGGTTTGTAATGAGATTTTTTGTATAGTCTGAATTACAGTGAATTAGCCTAAGAATTGAAACTAATTTGCACAGGCTAGCTGGCAGTAAGTCATAGGAGAGAATACACTAGGATATGCAGCTTTGCTTCCAGAACTGTTGCTGAGAAATTTGGTTCCTGGGGATTGTATTGTGGAGCCACTGGGGCTTTTTGCTTTCCAAATGGTTATTTCACTCTTAAGAGATGACCATGGTACACTGGTGGCTGAGTTAGGTCACTGATTGTAAGATATGTGAGGTGCCTCTGCAGCAATGGCTTTCACATATTTGTTTTGTAAGACAACTCAGTGAGTTAGAGTAATGCATTTTGTGGTACTGTTTACTTCTGCATATTGCAGCCCCATTTATTTATATGTGGGGGTGAATGAGGGAAAAAAAGGAAATCTTTATAATGAACATCTCGCCTTGTGCTTTCACCTGCAACTGATCCATTCTGGTCTAGTTAATTTGCTGTTAAGAATAACTTATTCTGGAAATGCATAAGTTTTTTTTTTTTTTATAATGAAAGATAGTGTTACAGGATAACTAGACAAGTCAGGTTTTGTTGTTATTAAATGAACCTATCCATGATCTTTTAAACAGTGAAGGCCAGGGAGTCCTTCAGCAGCCTCGTAAGCAGAGCCTGTTTGAGATGGCTAAGCTGTCACGGGGAGGCCCATTCAGAGAAGATAAAGTTGAAGATGTGAAAGCTCTTGTGAAGATTATCCCTGTCTTTTTGGCTTTAATACCTTACTGGACAGTGTATTTTCAAGTGAGTAGTTTCAAATGGTTGTGCACTCTTTGTCTTATGTAAAAAAGCAATCTCAAGTGTAAAGGCCATAACTGCCTTTGAAAGATCGGGGACTATGTTGTTAAGCTGTAGTTCTGAGCCCAGACTGTAAACCTAACTCCTCTCTGAAAATTGCCTCACAGAGCTTTTACTTGAAGAAAGTACATGGAATTTGGTTTTTTTTTAGTGGAGAGGGGATGAGATACTGTTCTATAAGGTTTATTTGCAGTTACCATTTAGTAGCTGTGCTTCTAAAGAAGTGAATATTAAACAGCAGTCTTCAGAACTCCGGTATTGACTGCATGCCTTGTTTAATACCCATGTGTTGAATAATACTAACTACTTTTCTTTTGCATACCTAGAGCTGCATCACATAACATTCTGTTAGCAAAAATAATACTGAAGGATGGTAGCTACTTTTGCTTTTTTGGATAAAATTACTGGGGAGAGTTGAATTAACTTACCAGTATGCCAGTGTATCTAATTTCATATTTCTTCTGGGCACTCTTCCCTGTATATGAAGAATTGTCAGGCTTTTCCCCTGAAATTGAGAGAGAAAAAGCAGTTACTGGGAATACTTTATAATTAAAATGTTTCATAGCTGTACAAATTAATGTATCTTAAATATTGCACTGTTTCATCTTGCAGTTGATTCACATAGGTCAGGGTCAGTGGACTGGATTGCATTTTTAATTAGTTCCCTTCTAGTTGTTCTTCCTTAGTGGGATGAATTGGGTTAGCACATATTTGAGGGAAATTTGGGGTAATTGTATTTAAAAATCATATGCATGATTCTTTGTGCATTTAGTAAAATTAAATTGATGGCTTAAAAAGAGTTTATAATGTTCTAACTGTAGATCTTCTTGGTTTCTTAAGTTAGAAATTTACTTTTGGTGTAAACTTCGTTAATTATTAAAGTAATATCATCTTGGTGTCAGTTGGGCTTGTCCAAATAACCTCAACTCGTCTTCCCTAATATTAGATGCAGACAACATATGTATTGCAAAGTCTTCATCTGAAAATTCCTGAAATAGCAAATGACACCAACTCAGTTCATACGGTAAGTAGGGCACAATAAGTGAAAAGTATTTTTCCTTTAGTGAAAACGCAAAACAAATTTGTACAAAAACTCCAGAATATTAAGGTAATGGCTAATGGGAAGCAGCAGCCATAGACATGGAGCATTTAAAAGCATGAATTGCATGTACTACATTAATTTGGGCATATGTTGTAGTATACGGATGTGAGCACAGTGAGGTGGTGAAGAGGCATTTCAAGAGTGGTGACACTGATGTGAAAAGCAGGCCATGTTCTGGATGGCCACGCACAGCTGTAACACCACAAGATGAAGAGCATTTAAATCAGCTCATCTGCACCAATCAGCTAATGGTAGTGACTGTGGTGAAAAATAGTATTTTGTAGATAGAATTTGTTCTATCAAACAGTGTGCTCTATCTGTCGTAGTTTTCATGGAAATAAATAGGTGGCATTACTTTCAGAGCGATCTACGTGTATTGTTTAATAAATATAACAAAATATGCAAGAGAAACTGAAAAAACCTTCAATCAGTATTTCGTGAAAAATATTTTCTGTTTGTTATATAATGAAAGAAAAGTCCAACCCTTAAGCATGAAACTCCTAACTTCAGTCATCTATTCTTTTAGTTTCCAGCAGCCTGGCTGACTATGTTTGATGCAGTGCTTATTCTTATCCTAATACCCTTAAAAGATAAATTAGTGGACCCTGTTTTGAAGAGGAATGGCTTGCTTCCATCATCACTGAAGAGGATTGCAGTTGGGATGTTCTTTGTGATGTGTTCAGCATTTGCTGCAGGTAAGAAAGCAAATTGAAAGTCTACTAATATAGTTATTTAATCAGCAATTTGAAATAAAGCTTTTGAAAGTCTTCTTAAATCTTTAATTCAAGATTATTCAAGAGTCTTTTTCATAAGATGCTGGAACACAACTGCATGGATGTGTTTCCTACAATGAAGGACATTTTATTCAAAGATTACTAGACTGGTTTGAATTTGTCCAGTAAAATGGGAGCATTTTTTCCTGCCTGAAATAGACTTCGGGTATACCTTTTAAAATCAACTTGGAAGTTAAGATTTTCAGTGTAGAAGGTTTATATATTTGCTCAATTAACTGCCAGCATTACTTTCTAGTATGCTTGATTCAGGACAACTATTTATCTTCAACCATATTTTCATAACAGATGCCTTATCTTCACTGATCAGTGCTTGGCTGAACAATGTGTTTAGCACTTGGATTTGAGGCCTTTAGTGCTCCTAGTATAAACTTTATTATATTATAGAAGACCATGTTATCTGATTTATTACTTGTTTACCTTGAAGTTGAACACTTATCCTGAAGAACAAAGAGGTTCAGAAATTAAGCATGCTCCTTCATGCAGTCTGACTTCTGAATTTAAAAGAATTGAATTTCTACCTAAAAATTCTTTCCCTTTATCTGAAATAATAAAGTTAGGTTATTGCTGAACAAGAGTTTCTTCTTCCCACTATGGTATTTTTTTTCTCCCTTACCTTAATGTTCCCTAATGTTTGGGAATTACTGTAGTGTAAAATAGCCTAGCTATAGCATGAAAGGAAAAAGATGGCATCTCTGTTCAAATCATAAATCAGCTGCTTTTGAGATGATTTAAAGCTGTTAAGCACTGCTGATGTGGAACTGAACATCTCTGAGCAATGCTTCATAGAATAATAGCCTTCACCCAGTATCACTGTAATGAACATATTGATAAAGCATTATAGCATTAAATAAATTAATTTTAGCAGTTGTAATCTCCTATATTTTAGGGAAAGGGACACTTTATATGGCTATTAAGATTTCTTTCAACGAGAGAGATAATTACCTTATTAGGCGAAGGTCACTTTGTATGTGGGCAAGTAAAGTTCTTTTAGCAAAGTCATTTAAACTTAAAATAGGAATGTTTCTCTTATTCTGTGTTACACAGGACACGGCTACCAGCAAAAGAAGGTGATGTAAAACAGTTAAATGTCAGTTCTTTAAATAGAACCTGCTGGCTCACATGGAACTGAACTCAAAAACAGCAATATCAGTATTAGTACTGGGAGGGCTAAAGCATATTGAGCATGGATTGCTAAACTGGGGAATGACTTCATGTAGCAGAATCCTTAATTTCAAATGCTTTCTGTTCTATTCACCTACAAATGTGATGTGCAATTCTGTTGGTTTGATTACCTGCAATCTGGGTGGAAAGCTGAGCCTTTTAGAATAATTTGGCATCCATTCCTCATAACATGAATTTGAGTGCTTCCATTGTGGCAGCTTTGAGGCACAGAGAAATCTGTTTGATGTGGGGGGGAAAGCTTCTGTTGTCTCTGTTTCATAAACTTCTTTTATTTTCTCATTAAACTGTATTTATAGAAGCCATATTTTAATGTTTCTAAAATACAGCAGTGCTTCCCACAGTTTCTGCCTTAGAGGAAATGATTTCAATTTTGAACACTTGAGGCTGTTAAGATATTAACTTGAAGTCTTGCAAAAGTATACTAATGATTTGTTTGGGCCATGTTTCCATTTTAACTTGCTTATCTAACTGGCATTAGTTCTGGACACTATTATGGCTTCCTATTAGATGCTCAGATTGTATTAAATACCTTATAAACTGTGTGAGACTACAGCTGATGAGACAGAGCAAACATTTGCTGCGCTTCATGCATTTTATCGTATATTCTGAGCAGCAGGATTTGAGGTTATTCAGCTGGAAAATCTACTTCATTTATAGAGTTTAAACAATTATTTCAAGAATTTAAGATTCTTTTAACTACAAATAAAGTAACATTAAACTTGAAGCTTGCCTCTCAAAGACTAAGAAAGAATCAATTGATTCTAGATTCTAAAGTACTCGCTTTTGAAGACTTATGGCAGTTCAGTATAATGCAGTTCCACTCCTGTGTTGCTAACCACCTCCTAAACTTCTTATGATGTGAAGAATGTCAAAGACATTAAGGATCCTTTACTGCTTTGAAAACCGTAATTCTGTGCTGAATATCCATGAAGGAAATTGTGTATGAGTTCTTAGCTGGATCTGCTGCTTTGTTAATGTTCTAAGCTTCATTCTAAACTGTCAGCTACATTAAAAACAAAACATCAACATATCCAGTTTTATTTTAATTACTGAGTTAATTGAAGAGCTAAAGAAAGATGCCTTTAAAAAAGGTGTCAAAGTGATCACCTGGAAAGAAATGAGGAACACATAGAAAGTGTGATGGCCCAGCACTAAGAGGTACTGAGTTCAGAACAGTTGTTCCCTCAAAAACAGATGAGGTGAAGGAAGTCACTCCTTATAGCATTATTGTAGCCATTGTAATAAGCAAAGTGGTTCCAGGTTTACCAGCACCATGTAGTACTGCAAAGGAATAGTTTATCAAAGTGTCTTTAAAAAAGGAAAGCAATGACAAAAAAGCCACACGTCTCCTAAAAAAAAGAACCAAACCAAACTTTGTGTGAGAAAGCTCTTAGCTAATCCATCTGGTAAAAGGTTAAGTGTTTTTATAATTATTGCTACTGAATGAGAACATAACGGCTGCAATTTTCTGGTAGAGGAACTATGCTCCTTGAGGTAACAATAATAAGAGTAGTCTGTAGTGATTTCCATTCAGAAGAGGAAATGCATACTCCTATTTCATAAATTGTCATGCAGGACCAAATCTTTATTTAATTCTTAATTCCTCTTAATTCTTAAGTGTTTTTTTTTTTCCTCCTCTCCCACTCTGTGTAGGAATTCTGGAAAGCAACAGACTGAAAATTGTAAAGGTTAAAACAATCAATCAGACAATTGGAAATGTTACATACCATGCTGCAGATATGCCAATATGGTGGCAGATTCCTCAGTACGTGCTCATTGGATTCAGTGAAATATTTGCAAGTATAGCAGGTAAGAGATTCTGAGTATTAGATCTGCTTTCTTCTCTATCACAAATGATGGGTTCTCATAAAATGCTTCCTTCTTGAATCATTATAAATGAGCACTGATGTCCTCAAATGCAATATTATGCAGTATAACTTATTTGCTTGCTTTCCCATTGCATGCTGTTTGTCCCATTTGAAAATTGGCTTAAAGAAGTCTTCTCAAAACTGAGTTTCAGGCAGAGCAGCATTTGAATGTTTGCCTGCTATTTGGTTAGCATGGGATAACTAGAACTAATAATAGAAAACATTCATGATCACATAAGCAGTTATTTTGATGCTACTTCAGTAGAATTGCAGCACTACCTGATGTAATACACTAGAAACTCCAGTGATTTCATTTTAAAATCTCCTGTTACCTGCTTAACTACAGTTACTTATTAATATTTTGTAGTACTGTTTCATAATATTGAACTTAGAAGATCATCTGTTCAAAGCGGCTTTATGCATAGTTCTTTCCCTTAGTTTGCTTAGAATGGAGTTTCCTGGTTTCATTCTCCCTGTAGGTGGTCACTTGCATTCCTCACACTGGGCAAACAGTGAGTAAAACAAGATTCCCCAATTTTGTAGGATCTTGCTGGCAGTGGCCCCAGCTGTCACATGGCCTGTGGAGGAGATAACTTCTACTCTATCAGATTTCTAGTTATGTGTAGTTGACTGTCATCACAGCTGCTGGGAAATGAAACAAAGTGCCTGGGTTTCTTTGCAAGAAGAAAAAAAAAAGTGTGACTTTCATGGGTTGGGTTCTTTTTTCCTATTTCTGAAATAGCTTTCTGTGTTTATCTGCACAGTTAGGAGGTTCCTAGTAAGTTTTTTTTCCAACTTGGTAAAAACTACTGCAACATATTCCAAACTTAGCAGATTTGGAAATTGTTTATCTCCATGCCTCACAGTGATGCATAGGGAAGTCCTCCCTTTGCTTCAGCACTAGGAAGGTGTGGGGAGAGTTCAATATCTTTAAAGCACACCAAGACCTCAGATACTAAACGCCATAAATTCTTAAATGGAAAGTATGATTTGGTAGCACAGTATCCTCTACAAGAGAGCACAGCTGCATAGCCACTGCTGTCCTCTATTACAGTGAGTCTTAGCATGTGTGAACAGTAGCCATCACAAATCCAAAATAGAACACCCTAAAGATGGAAGTCACACTTAATCAAGTTACTTAACTGCAACTGAGGCTATATTTAGCTTTAAGCAAGAGTAAAATTTTTTAGCTTTAGTTACAACTTCAGGGACCATGCCAATTAAATTGGAGCTCAGATAAACAGATGATTCATTGTGATGCCACTATTCATGCAAATGTAAATTTCTTCTCTTACACATTGTTTTTCCTTTTTATCAGTCTGCTGCAAGCTGAGCTCCAATTTAAGGATTGGTTTGGTGATATTTCTGTTTTGTTTTTTTTTCAACTGCTCTGGTAGATTTGTTTGTGGAAAGCAAAGTCTTTAAAGCTTACATTATTCTTATGAGAATACCCTGCTGTTCTTCTGCACTTGCTGCATCTGTATCAACAGCTTTGTAACTTCAAAACCTGTTATTTGGTCAATGTTAAAAAAAAAATGCAAATGCTTCTCTTTGAATCAAAAATTCCATGCAGATCTTAATTGCTTTTGTACTACATTTTCATTTGTCTTGTTTTACAGAGCTTTTTTCCCCTGCCTTCTGATTGTTATCTAAACTGAATTCCCAGTATCTTTAAGAAGGCCCCTCAAGACTTTAATAGAATGTGCTTTACCAATTTGATACTCAAAGCTGATAGAAGCATCTCTTTTGCCCACAACCAACAAAACTGAACTGTTAATGGTCACAAAACTATCTTGATTTGAAAATATTTACTGCAAATAAAAGGGGACTAAATATCGTAAGAGCAGAAACATAGGTTTGGTAGCTGCTGGTTTTTTGTTTACTGTAATACTAAACATATTCTTATTAAATCACAGTAGTTACACTTGATTTGCTTTTAAAAGATGACACACATTGCATTAATGTTTTGTATTATTCTGTCAGTCCTCTTAAAGCACTCTTATATAGCTGGGAATCATCATCTCACCTGACAACACCAACTAGAGGGTTTAATATCAAAAGTGATTGTTTGAGCTAGCATGAAATTGTTATCACTGGCTGCCAGCAGGCAAGAGCATCTCTAAAGGCAAAGAAAAGATTTTGTATTCTTCATGCTAGATTAAATTCTTGAATAATGTTTCCAACAAACCTAGTTTAAAGATATGCTTCCCCTCCTCCCCCCAAAAAAGGGGTAGTGTTGTACATATTCTGGATTTTTGTTTTGAGTGTTAAGATTTTTCCACCAACCCAGTCTATTTGTGCAGTGAATGAAAGAAATGGCCTGTGCTCTTCCACATGATGTTCTTGAGCCTAACTTGCACAGTATATGCAGAAGCCTGAGGACCAAAATATGGATGATACTCCTAACATTTGTAGCAACTATGATTACAACAGGTTGAAGAACAGGCTATTGTATCTCAAGAGTAGTATGCTTGGGTTTTTGTTTTTTGTCAGACTGGCCAGGTAAATAGTTCTTGAAAAGTCTGCACTGTTATTACTAGCAGCAAAAAGAAAACTGACTTTTTAATTCTCAAAATAAATACGAGGTTTTTGTGACTCTCTCCTTCTCCATAGCAATTCTCATTGTGGTTTGAATGTACAGGAACTTACACAGCTGAGTTGCACACAGAACGTTTCAGTTCCCATCTAGAATCGCAGACAGGTTGCTATTGAACCATTCAAATGTACTTTGCAAAGGAAAAGAGAAGTGTGTTGGTTATCAGAGATTTCTCAGGTGGCAGTGCAGAGTGCTGTTAGACCAGTAAGTGAGAGCGCATAGTTCTGTTTCTCTTAGAAGAGCTCCCTTGCATCATGCAAATTGACCTGCTGCACTTGAAGTGTTACGCCTTTTTTTGAAGAGAAATGCCAGTGTCTATCAATTAACCTCCGTCTGGAGGTAGCAAAAGTTAAATACCAATAACAGCAAAAATAAGTATACACTTGTATCTGAGACACAAGATTTGTGTTGTTTTCAGGTCTACAACTGTAAATCTGGCAAGAGAAGCGTTAGATGAGGCAGTGGATTCTTTCATTAATTTTGATATGAAGCAGCCTGTTCTGAAACAAGCCTTTCATCTGCCAGAAGAAGCTCTGTGATTTGACTGTCTCTTGTGAATAATTCCTTTTGACAGGAATATTGCTCTAAAGAAAGAGTTAATAGTGGGCATTAGTCTTTGCAAGGCAGAAAGTTAACCTGTGTGTCCTGTAGGTATTCAATTTCAGTAGCACAGATTGTTTTCAAATTGATGTTACTGGATTAGGTTTCTTTCCTTGGTTCTCTTGGTTGAAATTAGAATAAGCCTAGCTTAAAGTTGAATTCTCATTTATATAAGCCTTAAAGCAATGGGCTCAGAGCATCCTAAATCAAAGTTAAGTTGCAAATAATTGCTGTCTTCTCAGATACAACTGATTGTTTACATCAGAGATACAGACAGTGAGCCTATGAGAAATAAATGTTCCTGGTCAACACAAGAGACCTTGTTCTTGATTACTTTGTTCTTAGTAAGGAAGGCCACATGCCTTATAAATACTGCACAACAGATGAAATGCATAAAACCAGGTGAACATGGAACTTGCCAGATCAGGCTTAGTTTAATATATATCTTAAAGGATAAAATTAGATAGAAAAATGAATAGGCTGCATCAGAAGATTCCTTGATATCGTACATGTAATGTTAATGAGATCAAAGTGCTGGTCTCAAGTGTCATCTATTTGAGGGTTGATAACTGTAATGCTATTATGGGATAGAAAGTATCACAATAATAATAGGGTGACAAAGTCTTTAGCTACAGCAAACGAGAATGAACCCAAATGCAGCAGACACAGAATTGAAGGAAAAGAGCTGCTTACCTTTGGGAGGCCACTGGTAGGCAAGGATCTCCAGTAAGAAATCCTCTCACCTCCACTGACAACCCTTAAATGAGGTCTGGGAAGGGCTGGATCCTGGCTCCACCCCTTTCCAATCACTCAGGTACATTGCCTGCACCTGAGCTCCCCTGGGTTGGCCCTGCCTTCCCACCAGGTGCTCCATCACTTCTTCAGGCCATGTCTTAGCATTTCGTCTACATTATTTAACAGGTTTCATAAAGCAATTAGGGGAAACTAGAAAATAGTAGGAATTCATTAATTCAGTCTCCTATGTCTCTCAAAATCTGAGGCTAGTTTTGGATATTTAACATACCAGAAATATCATACATCTGTAACTTCTATAACACTGAACAGGGACAAATTTCTATGATTTCTTAGATTTCTCATTAATATACATTTTTTCTTTTAATACAGGTCTAGAATTTGCATATTCAGCTGCTCCCAAATCTATGCAGAGTGCTATTATGGGGCTGTTTTTTTTCTTTTCGGGGATTGGATCATTTGTTGGATCTGGATTGTTGGCACTAGTGTCTATTAAAGAAATTGGCTGGATGAGTAATCACACTGATTTTGGTAAGTTATTTTCAGCTTATATGCAGTCTATGAAGTCAAGTGCTTTCTTCAGAAACAGTTGAGCATCAAGCATGTGGAACTGTTGAATCTTACTACTTAGAAAATATATACTCGTCTACTGTTATGTTAAGGACTATGTTTCATCTTGCATATAGGTCTCAACTAATGTGACAGTGCAACACAGTACATTGTTCTCATGAAAGCATGGGAAACGCACATTTAGTATTTTGCCTGAGTACTGAAAGTACTTTCTGGAGATATGGGGAAAAAAATGTACCCAAATCTTTCTTACCGATTATTCAGCTTCTTAGTTTCAAGAGTCTTTGTGGCAATTACCATGAGTTAATTTTTCCATTTCTGTCTGCTAACTGTTTCTACTCTTTTCAAACCCAGTGGAACTTTTGCTTTATATTGCCAGTTGAAATTAAAAATAATACTGGTACCAGTAGGTGGCACCTTGGGAATTTCAGAAAATCCTACCATCATCAATGGTTTAATTAATTCAAACACAAGGAATGTGAAAAGTCCTCAAAACGTATTCCAGGCCTTCTGTGTATAAATGGCCAAAATTTGCTTTAAAATTGGTATGAGAGAATTTTCTGTTTGATTTGGTTTTACCAAAAAGTAACACTTTCTGGAAGTCATCTTTGTTTGTTAAGGCATTCTTGGAAAAAAATGCAGAAGATGACAAGTAGCCTTGGCTTTAGGCAAGTGTCCTCACCAAAGGGAAGTTTAATCACGCCTGGCTCAAGGCTGTAGCACTCAATGGATGCTTTCCATCTGTAGCGTGTTCTATTGATACTACTTTTACTGTTCGTATCAGGAGAGTAAACAGATCTGCTGTTTGATTTGGTCTAATGCTATTGAAAGCTGTTAGCAAATTCTCATACAAAATTTACTTAGACCTTCAAGAGCAGGAATTGTAAGGAGAAGACTTTATTGAATGAAAGACATCTGAATTGTTTTAATTAGCTGCTACGTAATAACTATAAGCACGTGTACCAAGTTGATCCTATTTGAGCCAACTCACTGCGCCGTTTGACATAACTACCTGCCTCCAAAATCCACTGACAAATTTTATTCTCTGCTGGCATGTCAGTGTTGATTGCTGCCTTTGAAATGACTGCTATTTCTCTGACAGAAACTTGAGGTTTCATAGGTTTAATATCCTATCTCGTAAAGGATAATTACTACTTTTTAACCACATCTGCTCTTGAAGTGGAGATTCGCACGTATATTGTATTTTAAATGCCAAGGAAAGACTTGGTTTAATTTTATTGCATTTTACTAGAAATTAGTTTAATTGAATCATAAGTTTCAGTAATTAAAGTAATTTAATCAGAACATTTGTAGGCACGCTGCATGAACAGCTTGTTAGGATGGATCTACACTTCAGTATTTTTACACCTTCTAACCTTTGTGATAATCTTAATGGTCTCATTGGCTGTGGCTCATGTGGCATGTTGGAAATGAGCCACGATATATTTGTTCTGGAAGTACAGCAATAGTGGGTATTTCTTAATAGAGGAATAATGTTTTAGCAATGAGCTTTCTTAATTTAACATTAATTAATGTGCTACAGCTCACTCATTTGTAACAACTTTGAGGGACTGTCAAAGGTGAATTGAACCAAAAGGAACCGTGTATTATTTCATGACATCTTAACTTTGTTCCAAAAGAGGGCTGAGAAAACTGCTGTCCTATAGCTACAGAGCTGCCAGACTTCTTCCAACATACCATTCATTTTCTGATTCTTTTTATTTTCATTTGAAATGAGTTGTCTCCTAAAAAAATAGATGTGATTTCTGTTACTTACGTATATAGATGTAATCATTGAGATTTTCAGCTGTTTTATTTGAGGTCAGCAAAGCATTGCAATTTTGCAGAATGAGATCTAAGATGAAGGGGGAAGAATGGAAGATGATTAAAGTTTTAAAATTGTTCTGACTCTGGTGAAGCATTCCTGTTGCTACATATGTACTGTCCTCATTGGCACCAAGTTCTTACAGTGGTAGGAGTGGCTTCCTGCCATTCTTTTCAGAAGGGACATAAAGCAGTAAGAGTCTGCCTCCTTCCTCAGTGACATTACATGGTTTAAGGCACTGAAGCACAAAAGAAAGATGAAGTGTATTTTCTTTAAAGTTCCATCATTTGTCCTGCATAATTACGCAGTCAGGTGGAAAGGTCTTGCCCATTTTTTTTTGCAAAGAAGCCTTCAGTACTTAAGCTTGAAGGGATTGACATTTTCACTTATATATTCTTTATTAATGTTTATTTTTTCCTCCCTATTTTGTTTTCTAGGTAACATTAATGGCTGCCAATTAAATTATTACTTTTTTTTACTGGCTGCCATCCAAGGAGCAACCCTCTTGCTTTTCCTTATTGTTTCTGTGAAATATGATCATCAAAAATCAAAGATGAATGACGTAGCTGCCAATGGGAGGATCTGATGTCTGTTACAGAGAAGGCTACTACGGCAGCTCGTGCTGCGTCTGTGAGATCTTATGTTTTCTCCAGAGAGACTCTTACTAGACTTGCATGTTACAAGAGTTCTCGCCCCTGCCCCTCTCAGTTAACGTAGGTAAGTGCCTTATGTTGGTGGGGCTCATTTCTTGCACTATGTCCTGGCAGAGGACAAACACAAATCTTGGAAGTGTATTAACTCTAGGCAATTCAAGATGCTCTTTGTAATCATGTGATGTTTACTAAACTCTTGAAAGCTGGGACTTATGCTTGGAAATTGAGTGCAGCGAGTCACGTGTGGCGTGGGTTAGCCCTGACTGAGAAACTGCTAAGTGAAAAACCGTGGATCTACAGAAACACTCAGCTGTCTCAAGCCCACACTGAAGATGCATAGGAAAGAAAGCATTTCACAGGAACCTGAAGTAGCAGTCGCAGGAACAAACATACATAAGCCATGAGAGTCGGTTTTCTTGGGAGAAGCAGGGACAAATTAAGTTGCAGATCAGCTGTAATGAAAAAAAATGTAATCGTCTTTTGCTGGAAGTGAACTCGGCCATTAAGATCCAAAGTTGCAGTCAGGATTGTCCAATACTGAAGGCTGAGTTGGCAATGTGCTGATTCTGTGTGTTGCAGTAGCTTGGCATGCAGCTGCTCTAAGTTTTGCTGCATAGTAAACATTTGTTGGCAGTGAAATGGTTTTACTTCAGAAATGGTTTTGAGTTTGCATTGGATGTATTAGGCCAAAATGAAAACACACATCTTTTGACAGAGTATTCTTCAGTCTAACACTGTTACTTCCCTAAGGAGTATTTTAAATATTTGCAGAAAGGACTGAGATGGAGATCTCAGAAGATGAATTCACAATAACAATTTAGAAGCCTTTCAAGCCAGTTCCCTCAGTTCTGTGTCTTAGTTCTGGCTACCATGCTGCAGGGTTTGCATCTTTCAGCAACACATTCCTATAGCAGAGCAAATGGTTTCACATTCGGTCGGCCTCCTGAATTATAATGATTTTAACAACAGATTGTGTGCAGACTGGTATGGAAGATGATATTTTGCAAGGAATAATGCAGAGAGAAAATGAAAACTCAACTTTTTACTAGTATGTTGGATTTTATAGTTTCCTTTGCACTTATGTTGTTAAAATGTCCCTTTGTTTTGTACACGGACATCTTTTTAATGAGTTTACAAAATAAAACGAACTTCCTTGCTGTGACTTTTGACCCTTTGTTTCTAGGTGAATAAAATTGTCCTACAACTAGCCTGGTTTTTAGCCTTTATTTCCTCAACATACACTGAAATCCTATTAAATGTCAATGTGCATTGACATCCTATTAGTTTTGTCAGGTAATGTAAGAGTACGCATACTGTCTTTGCCAAGATAAATCAGGGGAAATAGCAGAATAGAGTTCTTTCTTGAACATATACTGTTTCAGTTATTCAGTCCGAAGGACTGTTGCTGTTCTCAGTAACTAAGTGTTTCTTCTGCTGTTAGATATTGTCAACTCTGGGGTCCCTACTTACTCTTTTTCCAGGAAATGAACTTCATTTCACTATTTTTCTCCACTCCTAATATTTTTAACAGCGCTCATAAATCTCCGATTTGATGCTGGTCTGCTCCAACCTGATTCAACCAAGTTAAATAAAGATTACCAGAGAAACAAGAAACCTACCACTACGACAGCCTATACAGGCAAGCTTCTGGGAAACTTCCAAACCTTGTATGGTTTATTTAAGGAAGGGTTTAATGAATAAATACTAGGTTAGACCATGCATTATTTAGGCAAACAACTTTTACCCTGTCACAAGCATACAGTAAATGTCTGCAGGTTTCTGTAGGGCTGCGCTGGTTCTTACACTCTGGAGATGACTGAACGTGCAATCAATTGTACACTTCAATTTTTATTTGGAATGACTTGGCTGAGCTCCAGGCACAAGTAATTATGACCATTTATGAAGATTAATCTGGCACTTCTCATCAAAGGGATAAGCCTTTGTGACTCAAAGACTTAGCTGACTCTTCCTCCCAGTCTTTTTAGCGATTCCGCTCCACTCACAGAAATAAGACTCATCAATTAACTTTGTGACTGAGCACTGCACCTCATTAATGACATACCTTGAAGTGGTGCTGTTTGAATTTAGTTATGTTCTCTCTTAGATTGTTCCAGTGTAGAAGGAAGATCTGATGAGAATCATTCTAATGGACGTTTCTAAGCTCCTGACTTTCCAGGTGCCTGAAATTCAAGGCACAGTGTTGGAAAGTAAATAGTTGTTAAACATGAGAGCAGGTATCTGACTAAAATTCATTATTTGTATTCACAAGGCATTATGAAAAGTGCCAGTGCAAGCTGTAATCTAATCATGTATGGAAATAGCTTCCTGGCCCCCTGTGTGTCATGCAGGATGAATGCATTGTTCATACAGCGTGTAGATCTTTTAGGAATATAGCGAAACCTCTTCTCTTATGCCTCTTGTATCTACCCTCCATTCTGAATACACCTCCTCAGAAAAGGGGAGTCTTTTCATCTGCTTATATAAACCCCCAGAGTGAGTTTAATTACAGTAAATGAGACCTCTGTCAATATTTGCCTTATAAGTCTGTAGTCATTCCTCTGAAGGGTTCAGGATTTTAGGTTTGTTATTTCTGTTTAGTTTTCTTCAGCAGAAGTTGCTCGGGGCTGACGTGTCAGACAAAGCTTCAACTTAACAATAAACAGTGCATTAAACAATAGACCTCCATTAAAGATGCATGGAGTTCTTAACATCTTTTTGTGTTTGAAATTGCTTTTTGAAATATATTATCCTAGTGAATTTGTTTATATGCAGGGCAAGTTCCGTTAGTGCAGACAGGCCTCGGGGGAAGCAGATTACAATGCTTTTCATTTCAGCAGTCAATAGTCTGAGATGCAGATTTGTCCCTGAGGAAGCAGAGAATTTGTAGACCAACGCTTGCATTGATAGAGGAGTAATGCACACACCTGACACTGTGGTACCTGCTGGCCCTGCAGCAATGATGTAACTGCAGGGAAAGAATAAGAAGGGATCTGCAGTCAGAAGCTATTAAAGGATAAGTATGTAAATAGGCGCTTTGTCCCAGGTAGTGCTATGTTCAGAATAGCAATGAACGCTGCTTTCAGTAAAGGCTGCTACTGCCAGTTCATACAATCTGCCTGGTGGCTGTTTTCTCATGTGCTGTATGCAGCGTGGTTTAACAGTCCTTCCCAGCTTAGGCTTAATTTTTCTGCTGCAGTATTCACAGTACAGATATTTAAGTAAAGAGAAAGAGTGGCTGTCAGAACCCCGTTACCCCATTACACAGTCACCAGATCCACGTAGAGTGGTTTTGAAATAAGCCTTGTTACCCAAATGGCATCTTTAACCTGCAGTCTGCTGGACTTAAACGGTCATCATGAAGGATAAAAAACATCATATTTTGCAATTGAGAATTAACTACAATCCATCCCACTGCCTTCTTTCTGCCAGTAGCTGCACCAATGCTTGGAAAAAAAAAAAGAGGCAGAGCAACCAGGTGTATTGAGGAACGAGCCCTTTAACAGGAATCAATTCAAAACATGTACATAACATTAACGGATGTCCTTTAGAGGAAGCAGTGCCTGCTTAGCTAAGCTGTGACTGCTTTGTGTAGGCAGTCCTGAGCTAGCTGGATGCTGATTAGAGCTACAGCACCGGCTGCTCCTTGGCTGGCTCTGCTGCTCCAGGGGTCATCAGCATCCAACCAGCAGCCTTAGATGTGGTCTACACAATCACAGGGACATTGAGACTGCAGCGTAGACACGTCCAATGCTGTATTCCTTCTCTGGTGCATAGCTACAGTTCAGTATTTTACTGATAATACTTCTCATCCCTCTTACTAGGAAGTGTTAGTCAGTAATGAGATTTAGTGATATAACACAGTCCATAAATCACTTTTGACAGGAAATAGAACGCTTTAATGAACAAGGGAAAACAAGGTAAATATTGCTTAAGCTTTTGAAAATGGGACTTCAAACAGATAACATGGCTTCTGAAAGCTGAAAAATGCACTTGACTATCTGTGCACATTTAAAGCTGTACATCACAATCTCTTCTATCCTGTCTATCCTATTCCCTTTTCATGAGCAGTTTTTCTCCTGGCTCTTAACTCTCAGGAGACTCTGAGGTCCTGAGTTGCTCTGCCTGCTGTTAGTACCGTGTATGAACACAAAGGGGCTAAAGCATATATATAAGTCATGGTAACTATTAAGACCTTGATCATAATTGTATGTATTTTTTTTCCTCCCAGTCGTGAAGCAACATAAACGAACACTTTTTACTAGTATTGCAAGTATTATGTTCATGTTTGTTGCATCAAATCACAGGTAGAGCAAGCTGAGAACTCTCCTGGAGCTACTGATGAGCTCAACAGACAATAACTTAAGTGCTGCAATTCAAGCCTGTATCTGAACCCAAAGCATCACTGTAGCGAATCAGAATAGACAAGTGGTCATGCTATGCAATAAGCAAAACTTAAAGCATCTTTTCAGTGTAGAGAAGCCAAACATCCCAGAGGCCTGGAGGGTCATGGAAGCCCTGTTTCAGCAGGGCTGAATCCTGGTAGTTTTAATGATCACAATTTCCCCGACCTGTACTGGCTGATGGGAACCTGAGCTTCAGCTGTGTAGCACACTGGTGTCGTTTCTAACTTACCCAACTAAAGCGGATGATGCTGTTACAGGTTTTAAAAATAATAATCTCAAAGCATTATACTGTGCATGTCCCCAGTCCTCATCGTTTCTAAATTCCAGCATATCAAGTTTGATGAGCTCTCATACTATGAAATTGTTCTACATGAAATAAAACTGTCCAGATTCAAGTACTTATAAAAGCATGAAGTGCTGCAATAATTTAAAAGAGCTGTGTGCTTTGCAAAGCACTCTCATATTGCTGGAACGTTTCAAATACTTTTATAAGGACATAAGAACTGTAATGTGGTCAAATAACCTTTTGATGTAAAAGTGGAAGATGTCAAAACACTCCACGTGGTGTGAACAGCACTTGGAGTGTCTTCAAAAATAATCATGTCAGCTTATTGCCAGCGTGCACCTCTCTGAAGCTGCAGTCTGTATGTTGGTGCAGCTAAAGCAAGAAACTTGTGCCTTGCTGATGTGTTCCAGAGTTCAAGAACTGATCCTGCAAAGAGCTGTTTATTTTTGTATATTGGGGTATTGTGACCCCAAAGCACAGCACAGTTTGTGGCAGACTGGTGTATGTCATCTTAATTGGGTCTTTCAACAAGTCCATGTCAGTGGGAGGTATGTTCACAGTCAGCATTATCTGACCAAGGCAGGGAACCCATCTAAGCTGGGAAGAGCACTGCTAAGTACCAGACGATGCAGCTGGGCATCTCTTTCTGCTGGAATGGGGACGGGACATAACCTGCATGTCTGCACTGTCCCACTTCCTGTGAATTTCCATACCCAAGACAGCAGTTGGCTGTCAATGGAAGTCTATCTACTGAGCTACCAGCCAGGTACACAGCCTTATCTCCATGTACACACTGTGTGCCTGCATGCAAGTACATGGGAAGAGTTCCAAGAGACTTCACATGATCTTTCAGCAGTAAATATGCTGAAGCCAGCAGCCTGCTTTTGTTGGAAAAGATGGATAGTTTGGGGATCAAATTCCTCCTCTTTAGTTTTGCACATACAAGCAGGATTTGACAGGAGCTGCCACTAATTAAAGTTGTGCTTCTGCATCATTCGGTCCTACAGGACATGCAGTCCTATGGGGTGGGAAAATGAGCCATGATATGATCCTCCTTCAATTTCCTTTCTAATTTTTGTTACAATAGATGTGTTTTCTTCTGCCTTGTAAAAAAGTGGCTAATGCATCTCTGAAGTTAATAAAGTGGCGTGGGGTCATTTTCATTAAAAGAAAGTTAAACATCTGCTGTGTCTGTTTGAAGTTTATTAAACAATACTTCATTATTCTCACTTCCCTGACCTGATTCACGTGCCCGCCTGGCAGAGAACCCTATTGTCTGCTTTTCATGTACATGCAGCAATTTACAATGGGCCTGTGAAATCAAATTTGCAGTTGTAGATCAGCTGCAGATAAAAGCAGTGGGAGACAAATGATATCAATGATCTATAGCTGTCCTGTATGCCCATCCAGCTCATGAGCCCTCCCTGCCTGCCAGTCTCTAAAATGAAGCAGGAAATGGCAGTGCACAACACAGCCCTTGGCCACCACAGGCTGCCCGTGGCTTTGGACAGCTCTTGTGTTGGCAAACCCCAGCCAAGGGCAGCGCTGGGACAGAACCTGCCCACCCCTTTGCATCCCCCAGCAGCTGCTCACCCTGCAGATCCACCCTGCAAAATAGGGGTGTCTGAAGATTCCCCCACAAGGGATCCCTCCCCTTCCATCAACCTTTGGGAGGCTGGAAGGGAGCAGGGCTAAGCTGGGAGCTGAGCGCAGCTGGGGAGAGGAAGGCTCCTTGGTGCTGCCCTGCCTGCTGCTGTGCCCACATCTCCCGAGTTTCCTTAAGTTACAGGGAGGAGAAAAAGAGTTTTTGGAAGGCAAGCTGTTTGGGGTTGGATTATTCTGTTTTCAGCTGTGTTTTCTTTTTGAGGGGGGGAAGAGGGGTTGTTGTTTGTTTCTCTGGAGCTCAGGGAAAGTGGTAGCACAGAAAACAGGGTCATTTGCTTTCCCTCAAGCTTTGTTGAAGTCACAGCAAGTTTTAATAATGCTTTGAATCTACGGCGGGGAGGCACACGGGGAGAAAGAAGGCGTATGAACATTTTTTTAGTCATTTTTCATCCAGTTCTGTTGGAGGCTGGGAGCTCAGGGACAAGCATAAAAGAAAAACACTTCACTTCACATTACCATTTCCTTACGCCCACTTCAGTGCCCGGCAAAAAAAACCCACAACAAAACTGGAGCATCCGTGGGAAGAGAACACAAAAGCAATGTGAGCACAGTCAAAGCTGTGCCCAACTGCAGTCTGCAGAGGGGAGGAAGACTGGCTGAGGCATTTACCCAGCCCTGTGTATTTTAGAGAGACATTTACCCCCAGTTGCCAGGATTTAAAATAGATTGGTTTATAGCGAGCATAGCAAAATGACTGACTATCGACTGCGAGACTGACGGCTGCTATTAAATCATCACTGTTGGTGTGAGATATAAATTAAAACAGACAGCAAGTAGAAGTTGTATTAAAATACGCCCGTCCATTCCCTCGCTGCCTTTTCTTAAAACCAGCTGAATTCAGCCCATGTATGAACTGAGCTGCACAGCCCTGTTCAGGCCAACACCTCAAGGCGCAGCACATCTGCCCCTGAGCCTCAGCCCAGCCCTGAGCGGTTGGGGTTTGCTTCCATTTCTGAAGCCATGGGGTCCAGCAGCACCCATTGCTTCACTTACTAACACAAGGTCTTTGCTCGGTCCAACTTTTTGCTCTCTTCTGCTGTTACTCTTGCTGTCACCATGGAAATAGCATTGTAACTATGGAAATGAATGACTTTGTGCTATTAATGTGGACTGTGGAAGTCACACTGCAAGAGCTTTACTCATCAAGGCATGAGGGTACCTTGGGGACCTCAGTCCCATACCTGGCATTGCTGCAGCCATTGTGCCTCAGCTCCCCTCATTTCTGTAAGACTGTAATGACTGATTCATCTGACAGGGGCATTTTGAGGCATTTCAATTCATTAACATGATCATGCACCTTGAGATTCCTTGTAGAGAACTAAACTAAGAAAGGAATTGACATCTTGCCTTCATCGTGTGAACTGTAATCACAGGCTTAGGTGATTACTGTTCCTTCTCCAATTAACGTCTTGAAACCAGAGCCTGGTCATGTAGCACAGAGCCTCACCAGCCACCAGAACCTCTCCTATGCTCTCTTCCCACCCAAAACATAGAATCATGAAGGCTGGAACAGACCTCTGTACCAAAATAAAACACAAGTTTGCACTGGTCATGTTCTCCTACCTATTCCAGCTGCAGCTCCAGTCTGAGGGCCCAGAGCGTGCTCTCTGCATGGCTACACCACTCAGCAACCAACAGCAGCTTCTGCTCCCAGGAGACCTTCTCGACTTCATGAAACTCAAGAAAAAATGGAGTAGAGTCTCTGATATCACTCTGCTATCTGGATACTAAGGGAGCGTTTGAAGGAAATGTGTTTCCTCCCTTCTCCACCCCCCTACAATTGTTTCCATCTAACCCTTCACTAGCATCATAGTGAAATCTTCCAGCTGGGAAATCAAACTCCACTTCCCCCCCAGTGCAGCCCAGGTGATAACTGCTTAGCCACTGGCAAATTTTATTATACCAAGAGATATTCTCCTTTTGTTTTCTATCAGATTGATTTTCCAGCTCTACTCTGCATCAGTCAATGCATTTGCTTCTCTATTCCTTGCTTGTCAGCTGTGCCATGCAGTGCTGCACGTGCAGGTGTGAGAGCCATGAAGCAAAGCTGAGTGCTGCTGTCACCTGCAGGGACACACACAAGGCAAAACCTCACGGAACCAAGACATGAAAATGCATGTATTAAAATATTAAAAATCACCTGTGCTTGGAGTGTGTTTTCAGAGCTTATGGTCGCCCAAAAGCATTGATGCATTAAGCAGGAAAACTGTTTTATTGAATAATATCAGAAAGGTAGTTTGTAAAAAATAAAGGCTGGGGGACCATGGAGCTCCAAGAGGGGCACAGTGCAGTTCAGCCCATTTGTTAACTCTCAGTATCCCAGCACTTTTCAATGATCCTATGCCCACAGTAAAAAAGATAGATGAGTTTGTTTCTCCCCATAGTTGTTAAAATGAAGCCTGGACGTCACCTAAATACACCCCACTTGCACACTGATTGGGGACATCTGTGTAAAGCTGGCCACTCACAGGGTGCCTGTTGCTCCCTCCAGGAAGGCTGAGGTGGGCACCTTCCCATTTCTGCCATCCCCCAGGGAACAGGGACAGCCCTCCTGCCACCCTTAGGACCTCCTGCCTTAGCACCTACACTTTGCTGCTCTTTGCTCTGCAGGAGGCACAACTCAGGAGCAGAAGGGAGGACCTGAGCACTACAGCACCTGCTAGCAGGGCAGAGCAGCTCTGAGCAGGCAGCAGGGCTCAGCCCTGAAGGAGGGCACGCTGCACACGGGACTGCCGGCCGGCTGCTCTGCCTTCTATTTGCTTTCTTATTACCTCTGAGGAGTTGAAAGCCTCCCAGAGCACGGCTGTTTTCAGCACACTTCATTTTCGTAGTGGCTGACTTAATGAAGGTAAAGACCCCACCAGGGAGCATCCCTTAGCGTGGAGCACAGACCTGCAGCACGGGCAGGCAGCGCTCAGCCTGCAGGCTTCTTCCTCAGCACTGTCCAAATATTGACTGTGCTCAAGTGCCACTAAAATAACAGCCAGGCTTGTGCAATCTCTTCAGGCTTTGGAAGCTGTGTAGCAGAGAGTAAATATTTTGCTGGAGTGCAGCTCTTTAAAAACACTCTTTGAGGAAAGCGGTGTTATCCCACAGTCAGTGCAGAACCTCAGTAGGACAAAGGGAAGGAGAACTGTGCCGAGCAGGCTGCACAAAAGCAGGTTCCAGGGAGCCTGGGGGGAGAGGAGAGCAAGCACAGGTCCACCTCTTTCAGAATAGCTTTGTTAATAGCTGAGTTTCGAAGGAAAACATGAAGTTCTGCTGCTCCTGAAGGTAACGCTGGAATCCTTCCCTCTAACATAATGAGAGGTGAAATGGATAACAGAGAGCAGGAAGATAAATAATAAGGAATGGGAAAGTGAATGGGAAAACAACTCTCCCATTGTTAGAACAGTGCTGGTGGCAGCTTTATAGCAACTTATCATTTCTATTTAAAGCCTGGTTTGGGGGCTATAATGTCTCAGCTGTTTTCTGTACCATCTGGCTGAAATTTAGCATAAAATTTGCTTTCTCAGAGGTAAATTAATTCTTTTCCCTTTATCAGAATAGCAGTATTTGGGCAAGGAAAGCAAGATATAAAGAAACCCACATTCAGGAGCATTTTCATCAGCTCAGGGCAATCTGTCCTTTAAAAATACACAGCTTTCTGAGATAACCCAGTCATGGAATTGATGTCTAATTCTTCTGCAATATTTTTCAGTGTTGTCTCTATGTGCTCTAAAAGCCTCACACACATGGGTGCAGAAACAGCCTACAAAAGCCCTGCTAGGTCAGGGCATACCCAGATGGAACCTTCCCCTGCCTGCAGAGCGGCATGCCAGGACACACAAACAGGAGCCCTGTGACCCCAGCCCAGCTCTGGGCACTGTAGGAACACAGCTTCAGCAGTTCAAAGCTCCAATCTCACAACCTGTGGATGCTATTGCTCTGTTCCATGTCTCATAGCTTTCCCTTGAACCCTATACAGTTACTTTCTAATTAATTTTACACAAACCTGGTCATTCCCTGCTCTTCGCCGCTTCTCCTCGCTGTTACCTTTAGCCACCCTTTGGGCTGAAGGTAGAGCTCTATCAGCTACAAGTCTCTCTATTTTCCAGCCTGGACTTTATCATGCAGCAAATAATACCACTCAGTGGAGGAAGGGCGGTGGAATAATTTGTATCTTTTATACAAACTGATAATAAAAATTTAGCTTCTTGATGTATTTTTCTCCCCTAAACTGTAGTTATGTTCCCTTGAATAGATAAATGCAAGATAAATTCAATTATAGCATAATTCCTCCCAGGATGAATAACCTTTAAATCAGCTGTGATCTCAGAACACATTATGAGATAACATACTGTCCATTACATTGTTGAAGTCGGGGCTATGGCAGTGCAGAGAGTTGTCAGTATGAATATCAAATTATTTATGTTCCTCTTTGCATCCTTGAATACCAAATAAGCTCAGGAATACCGAGTGCAGGAAGCCCTATTTAAGCACTGATTTTTAATGGAGGTGAGAGGTGCTTGCTTGACAGCTCTTGGAACTGCAGTGCACTATTTATCAGGGAGACACACAGCAGCACATTAAGCCCCCACCCTGCTGTCACCTTGCTGAGTTCTTCTCTTCTTGGGGAAGAGTTTGGAGTCAAGAGCTCAGCCTCCACTTGGCTGACTGCACTGCTGCTGCAAGAACAAAAGGGGAACTCCCACAGCAGCTTGAGCCTGTGCTTTGAGCTTGAGCTGCTCATTAGGAGCTTTTGGGGTGCCTTTCCCCATCACCCCAGTCACAGATTTCAGAGTTGTCTTTATGTCCTCTTCCATCTCACAAGCCTCCGTATTTCAGCACAGCTGTTCTCTGCTACTGGGTACCTTTCTGTCAAAGCAGCATTCAGTACCAAAGCAACATGACTCCATGCCATCCCCTGCAGGGCTGCCAGCCTCACACACTGGTCTGAGTTCTCAGGGAGGGCAGCAATGACTGGGCTGCATGTAAACACAAAGCGAGTTTACCCCACATCACACGTGACACAGATGGAAAGCATCCAACTTGCTCAGGCCAGACAATCCAAGAAGATTTAAATGCACGTTATGGAGAAGGAAGAGTTTCTTCCTTTGTAAGCAGAAGGGTGAACCTGTCTTCACTTAAGAAACAGAGAATGAAAAGGCTCTTGCAGAAGTGAGCAGTCAGCCTGGTCACACCATACAAAGCAACCTCTGAGCAGACAGCTCGACACCTCTTCTGAAAAGCCACAAGATACAGTGAAAAAATAATAATCTAATACCATTTCAGCCATGGCATAGAGGATAAATGTCTGTGTCTAAACAAAAGTTGTGCTCAGGAATGGTGTTAGTTTAAATAAGAAGTAGTTTTTGTCAAGTTCAATAGTTCCTTTCACATTGGAAGAGACGAACCCAGTGCTGAACCTCTGGTGGAGGTGTTCCAGTGGGAAGGAGGTGGGGAGGACCCAACAGGCTGTGACTGACCCCACATGAGATCCCCTTCTCCAGCCAGCTGTCCACTCAATTCGGTGAGTGAGAAAAACAAAACTAAATTCTTAGAGCAGCTCATATGGGAGCTCTAGAAAACAGCTTTTTAGCAGTTATTTTCTTCCTAGTTCTGAAGGCCATCAGAATGTCAAGCAGAAAACTCTCAGCTGTAGAAAGCTGTAATTACTGGGACAGTTTACAAGAAGCTTTGATGGCAACGAGCCTTGTGTGCAGGAACACGTTCACCATTGAAACTGTTTGAGCATCAAAGTCTTCAACTGGAGCGCCTGCATGGCTCATTGCTGCCTAATGGAGCTGTAGGGCAGAGCAGGAGGAGTGAGCAGAGCTCCTGAGGGAAGTGAGTGGAAGGAGCAGCTCTGAGCAAGGAGCACTCATCCCTGGGGAACAGGGAGGAGCAGCTGTGGGGAAGCAGGGGTTTGTTGGGGTGCAGAGGTGGTTTAACAGAAGGCCCTGGAAGCTCTTACTCCTCATTTTGTTGTAGTTTGTGTTTTCTTAAGCACTTCATGGCGCTGAGGGGAGCTGCCCTCCCTGAGCAGCACCAGACAGCCCCTGCAAGCTGCACCACCTGCTTTCCATCTCCCACCAGCTGGGGCTTCCCCTGAACCCAAAGCCTTGTGGTTTAACTCTCCATACATCTGATGCTCCTCTGAGGGAGCGTGGGGTGCCCTCAGATGAGAGCAAGCTGCTCTCTGCAGCAGGAGCTGAACTTGACAGCACACAAACTTCTCTCAGGCACAAAGCAGCAAGCGCCCCACATTCATCACCAGGATCCAGGCGGCCCCATCTGACAAACCTCTGCCGAGTGACTCCACAAATCATGTTCCATTTCTCTGCCTTGGTTCTCCTCCAGCCAAGACAAGTCACTCTGAAACAGCAGCTGTTAACCACAAACTTCCAGGGCTGGGAAGACAGCATAACTTATTTCATAAGTCTGTCGCGTATGATTTAGCAAAGAGGGGAAACCATTTAAGTTTACTTGACATAACCAACAGTAATCATTGTGTGTGTCTGAATTTCATTAATACCCATGCACTGCTGGTGGTGATGTATGAAGGAGATGAGCTGATGCTTTGGATCAGAGAGATGAGGCTGTCCCTGCAGGGCCCGATCATCATCCATGTCAGACGTGGATACACACAGCCAGAGGTGCCGGCTCTATGGCAGTGAGGTCTCTGATAGCAGAACTGCTGTGGCAGCAGCTTCCTGGGGAGGCTCAGGTGTGGAGGGAAAGGTTCCTACAGCCTGCAGTCAGCCTGCTCTAGGTCAGCAAGAAGAACTTCTGCACATTTTGGCAGCAAGAGGCATACAAAGATGGCACGGGGCCGGCTACACCCTGTGCACCAGAGCTGCTCTGGACCATCCCCTCCTGGTGAAAAATCACTTCATACTCCAGTCTCAGTTTCTCTTCATTTTAAAAAGGGCAAACAGTCAGCTCTTCAAGTCATTCAATGAACCTCTATGGCGCTTTAAAGCACCCAACACCCAACATTTAACACCTCTGTCAGCTCCACAGGTCAGGCGCACAGCTGCTCCATTGCCAGGCAGTGTGACAGCCTCCTACCAGGGGATGTATTCTGCTTAATTACAAAGCTTCTGCATCACAGCCCAGCTAAAGGATACGCTGACACTCTACAGTGTACATTATGAGGCAAAACTGACGCAGGGTCAGAGAGGGCAGACCCCTGCCCCCAGCTGCCTTCCACGGTGCCCATTGCCCTCTGAAGATGACAGCCTTGTGCCTAAGGCTTCACAGTGAGGTCCATGTTCTTCCTAAAGCCACGGGAAAGTGACTTCCACTAACACCTATAAACCTGTTAAAAGACCTGTAAGCCCTGCAGAGAAGGAGAACATGATCAAAAACCTTTTCCACTCCTCTGAGCCTCGTTTTATGATTAGGAGCAGCAGGGGAGCTGCCTGCCTCCCCTCAAGCTTTCCTGTTCCTGCAGAACCTCTTGGAGGAAAGGTTCCCCCCCACGCACACCCCCAGCTTCCTTCCCACGGTGTTGGGGAGTTGGCACAGCATGAGGCAGAGCTGCTCCAGGGCTCTGCAGGTTATATCCACTGCTGGAGCCATAGGAGATGCCTGAGGCCCAAACCAAAAAGCAGTACAACAACACACGCAGGTAGCGCAATAAAACTAGAATAGACCCTAAAGCGTTTGCCTGCTGCACTGGTATCTCTCTGGAAATAACACTGTCTTTCTGGTCATTGCTACACATTAAAGATCTTTGAAATCCCCAGAATTCCCCCAGCTTTTGTTTTATCCAAGTTTTGGGCTGAGGTCTGCTTCTCTTCACTCAGAAACACTTCAAATAAAGCCAAGCCAGAATCAAGAAGGCACTTACTAACAAAGCTTCATCAAGGAGAACTTACCTTTGGACAAGCCATTGCTTTACTTTATTACCTAATGCGCCATAAATGATTTAAGATGGTATAGAACTGGAGGGTTGCAGCCCCATGTGAAGGTGATTATAGGCAGTGCCCAGGGCAGAGGTGGGCAGAGGAGACCGACACAGTGACAAGGGCAATTGAATAGAGCCTGTCTAGAAGGAGCCAGACAAATATATCAGTGCTCAGGTCCCAGCCTTCATGTTCCATTATCTACAGGCACCGGCTGTGTAATCCTGCCTATAACAAGGGCCTGGGAAAAGCCCCATGAGATGCCCTGGACAAGATAAAAACTAAAGAGCCGGAATAGAAGATTGAGTGGCATAATGAGCTTCAAAAGCTGACCGAGCATCACAGAAACTGTCACTGGAAGGCAAAGGCAGCATTCCTGGGGGATGTGTCAGAGGCTGCAGACAGTGCTGACAACGGTGGGAATTCTACCCACATTTCTTCGTCCAACATCTATACTTAAAAAACAAATCCTAGAAGTTTTTAATTGAAGAAAAGTAACATCTAAAATTATTCACATTAGAGAAAAAAAAAAACAAAAGACACCCTTGCAGCTGGGTCAGACCAAGTGATAGGCATGCATGAAATCACAAAGAGAAAACAATTTAAGAGGTATGAAAAGCAGCAATCAAACTTCATAAGATTGATCAAAATTCAGTCTTCCTGAAAAGGTCATGGTATTTCCCTTACGTTTGTTCTGCTCCTGGTTCTAATCTGCCTCTTCTTCAGATCTTCCCCACTCCCTGGAACACAGCAGCTCACTTTGCTCACGCAACACTCCCTGGCAAGCAGAGCCCAGCTCTCACCATTACCTTATTTTTCTATTGAAAGCAATGAAGAACCACTCCCCAAGAAGCAGTACACCATGCACATGAAGCAGGTACACAGGTGCTCCAGTCCACAGCCAGAGAACTGCTGGCATTCTGCAGAGATCAGTAACATCAGCTTTTCTGATCCTCTTTACACTGAGCGGCAATACAGAAAGCAGAAGAACAATTCTACAAGTGTTTGTCTCCCCTCCCTTAAATTACTTTTGTTTGTGAAAGTGGTAAGAAAAGATGACCAACAAGAGCATCTATCTCCACCCTGGCTACAAACCATCTCCCAGTCACAATTACCACTTCTCATCTTAATTTTTAAACTGTTACTCCTTCAGAAAAGCATTCAGCTCCTTCACACGCACATTTAATCCTCCTGCAGCTACTATGTCTGCTACGTTCAAGGTGCAGCAACACTGATGACACCACATCTGTATTTGTAGACACGAATTTTATGCCTTCTCTAACTTCATGCACTGCTGTGCTACCCAGAAGGCAATTTCTATTCCCAAGAGATACACAGCAATGCCAAATTTACACTACAAACCCCCAGTGTCTCTCAACAGAGCCTGAAAGTCACCAAGATCAAATGCTGCAGCAACAACTTCTCATTTGTAAGAAAAAACCCTATTTTCCTGGATGACAGAACTCTTTTAGGCATAAGGACGCAGCTCTTCACCAAACCCATGCTGTATTGGGTACACAAAACGCCATACAATCAGAGCTCCGGCTCTGCATATGCATTAACTGCTACCCAGTAGGTGAGAGAGCGGGGAGGACTCTGAGATACGAGCGCCATCTGCTGGCAAGTAGCACTGCATGCCTGCGACTGTACGTACGGCACTCCCACTTCACCAACGACAACAATTAAGCAGCTCATCACATCTCACAACCTTAGGCAGAATTTCCGCCTAGGTGAGCACTTGGTAGTTTCACCATGCCCAGTCAGCACCCAAGAAGTATCTTCGGACTATTCAGGATTATACCAGTTCCCCACTGTCATCGTGGTTTTAATTAACCTTGAAATCTTAGAGCTATCTTTTTCTCATGATAGATGCATTAGAGTTTTTCTTCATAAACATCATAAAGATGAAAGCTCTGGATGGAAGCCCAGGACAGGCAGTGCCTGGTCCCGGAGGGGGGGCACTCCACACTGCCAAATGAGCCCTGCTCTTTCAGCTTGAAGATTTTCTGCCAGGTAATTGCTAATATCTCTCCTAGATGAAGAGCTATGTGATCAGGATTTTCTGGAGCTGGATTTTACTGACTCAGAACTGAGTACTTGGCATGATTTTGACTGTTTTCCACTAGATCACATCCTTGAATCCAAGAACATCAAGTTCTCATCTAAAACAAAGGACCTAGGCACTTAGCAGTGCTCCTCAGTGCTCAGCAGCACTCCTAGCACCCACATTCTGACCGGCTGCCCAAGGCTGAAGGGACTCAGGTCCTACAGCTCTGCATTAAGGGTCTGCAGGAGCTTTCACATGGCATTTTTAACCAAAGTCACCAATAGCTGAGGGAGATTTGGGAGTTCACAATTCCAGCAGATCAGCAACACTGCATGGGATTGAACTGATCAGACTTGTCTAATTAGGTGATGAGGCTCTGGTGGGAAATTGCTAGCAGGAATATTTGCAGGCCTTACAGAGCCTGGCTTGCAATGAAACTTGCTCGGCCACCCATCGTTGTTTAAGCACACATTTGCAGTTGTTTGTGTGAGGTCACACAATTTGCTCCCAGGAGCAATTCCTGCATTACCTATAAGTGAATTCCATCTTTCCAATAAATGCTCTGGGCTGAAATTCATTATTATTTTTAGTTGCCTTATTTTGTTCTTCCTGCCATAGGGCTGCAGATCTCTTTCTGAATCTGCTGTTCACTCTGCCAGCTCAGTGCAGTGGGATTCCCTGGTCCATGTGCAGCACACAGATTGGCAGACAGCATTTCAAGAGACGTTATTCTAAAGGGTGACTCTACTAACGACCCCAAATCCCAAGCTATGGCATTACCCACATCGGTTTTTAATCTAAGGCAGGAAATAACTGTTGCTAGAAAGATGCTTGATGAGAGAAGAGACAAATGGGCTAATTAGGTTAATACTTCTTCTTAAAATGATTTCTCAGCAAATGAAGATTTTTATGTCCATTACCTCAGCTCAAAGGCTGACATCAAGCTCCCCGGCTGGCCTCTCCCTCCCTGCCCTCATGCCTATTTCTGAAAGAAGATACGCTTACTGCTAACGGAGCGGGTTTAGCAAAGTAAAGAGGTTCTTTGCTATCGCCTTCACAGTGCCACGAAGGATCACGCTGGCAGTGCAGGACACTGCTTCACGGGGATGCTGGTGCTGACGGAGAGGTGAGAAATAGCCAGCCTGACTGCCCAAATCTCCCCAAGCATTGTTGTGATAACTTCAAGAGACAGAGACACTACAACACAACAATCAGCTCTCTTCCCTCCCCTGTATGTTCCCTTTCTGCCTGTAACAGAAGTAGACATTCATATGTTTAGTAGTAATGTCCTTAAAGCAAATACCAGGCTGTGAATATTTCCCCTTTCTAAAAAGCAGGGAGGTCTAAGGAGAAACAGAATTGCACACAGCTCAATCCCTGCCTCCTGATCTGGTTGGAATACTCAGTGTCATCAAAAGAAAGGGGAGGGAGACCTGACTGACCTGGCTAAGCCATGCATTTGCTGCTAATGCTGGTATTTTTTTATACACCATGTACATGCAAATCAGTTCTCTGCATTCGTCTGCACTGAGGTACATCCATGGGAAGGGTTCAATTTAATGCCCCATCTGCACCTACAGCCCACGTGCTTATGCCCTTCACTAGCTGAAGGGCTCTGTTGGCCGAAGCACTGCTTTATATCACAGCTGAAAGGACTTGGCTCCTCCATATGTTTTTCCAATGAGACCAGCACAGCAATTCCTCTTAGCATCAACCCTATCATTGAATTTGATTACCTGCTGGTTTAATTTGGTGAATTGTTAATATGAATCCACTGATTTGTAGATTCAGTTTTAATCACAGGCTTTGTTTGATTGCTGTATTGTTCCATTCTGGTAGTTTAGTGAAACTGTACCAGATTAGTAACCTGCCTGTTTCATTTTATATTTATTTGCTTGTCTTTTTAATAAGATCTATAAGTACGTAGGACTGGTTATTTTATCAAAGCATAACCTGGTCCACAAATCCAGAGCTAAGGGCAATTTAAACTTGGCTATTAAAAATATCGAACCGAAATAAGCCATAACAAAAGCTGGGAAGACATACAGCCCTCCTCTCCTCCTTCTGCCCTTCCATATTCCCTTCCTCACCAGGTCTCTGCAGCTCATGCAACGGGGACACAGCCTGATATAGGTATCTGTGCAATGTATGCCAACCTACCCAGGGACAAGACAACTACAGGAATATGTAAGTACTGCACAGCTGTTCTAGCCCTGCAGATGCAGTTTCCATGCCACTGCCCCATCCTACAGTATCAGGAAGAGCCTACCATGGCAATGCCCTGGTCATTTAAAAATTGAGGGGTGTACTCACACCTGCAGAATGGCACTGAGAAGGGGTATGTGACAGCTTCAACTTTAACCCTGCAGCCACCTCAGTTTAACTGGACTGAGCTTTTCAGCCCGGATGGTTCCTGCTGGAGGGAGTGGAGAAAAGATTTGAAGAGGGGAAAAAAAAAAAAAAAAAAGGCCTAAAAGCACTGTCTTCAGCCTTTTCTAAACAAAACAGACGCATTTTGATCTGCTCCTTTTATAGGTAAAAGCTAAATAAATACAACCCCTACTACAGCAATTAGTTCACAGCCAGATGACGCTACTCTAAGGACTGCCAGGAAGGAATGTGAAACAGAAGGCTCTCTGAAAACCTGTATTACAGGAGGTCTGTGCTCAGAGACTCGCACAGATACAAAGCTCTGCAAAACACATTGGGAAACGCTACACTTCATAACCATTCATTGCTGTGAACCACAGCAATCACTCACAATCCCACTTTATCACAGCTGATAATTCACTCTGTCCACTTCCACAGAGTGCCACACTCTTAATTCTTACAGAAACATTTTCTTCCTACCCGAGCTGAGCTGCATATCTCATTAGCACAGCCTAGGAATCTTTCCTTCAGCCACAGGTGTTATGCCCCCACCAGGCCATACCACCCATGTCCAGCAGCTTTTGTCATGGGGCAAGAACCGGGACAGCCTTGTGGGGGACAAAGTAAGACAGCAGACATTCAGGTTCCTTCAGTTCCCTTGCAATGAAATTCTCGCTCACATACATTGACTACAGCTACCTGGGTCCCATCAGTACTACCTGATGGAAAGTAGAAGTCTACAAATCTCACTGCAGAGGTTTGGTTGACACAGGTCACGGAGAACAGCACTCCTATATGAGAAATATGCCTGCATTTATTACAGTTGTCTTTTATTCCAGTTGAGAATAAACCCCTCCTGCTCCATGTCTGGGGGAAACTTCCAGTTTTGTCTGCACGGTGGGTATCCAAAAAGCCCCAAAGCCACCAGTTACCCAACCCACTCACTTCTCTCTTCCCTCAATATCATCCTGTATTTTGTGTTTGTAATTGTAGGCTTTAAAAAGAGTAAGACACAATGCCCTGCAAAGCAGGCAAGATTTCTTTGAAGTGCTCCAAAAATGTGTGTGTAAAGCTCATGCCACATGATGGATGTGGTATGACGAACCTAAGGGCATGATGGAAAAAGTAAATGGCAGATTCCAAAATGCAGGGGTGGAGTGAAAGAATGGGAACTGGTGACTTGATTTGCCAAATTGTTTCTGTTAAAAAATATTAATCTTCTCAGACACTCCACAAAAAACCCCTGTAGCAATATCATATTAAATTAATAGAGCCTCATAATTACGGTAACCTCAACTCAGTTTTATAAGATCTATAGTGTCATCATAACCAGAGAGGAGTCCCTGAATAACTCTGTTCCTATAGCAATTGCTGCTAAATGGCACTGAAGTGATAGTTATTAGCTACACAGCGTTTTGGGCAACTGTGTGTCCATACTGGGGCTTTCTGCCGGCAGTGCAGCTAAACTGGAGCCTCACACACTGTACAATTCTGTTTGGGAACCAAAGTCTCCCCTAAGAAAACATTTAGCTGTGGACTGCCCCCAGAATAATGAGCCATCACAGAATCAGCCCTTACCAGCAGTGCTGTTCACCATGCAGTTCCTTATGTGTTAGCATCAACTGTCAGTCTGGATGCTACAGTATCCACTGTGCTGCTCCCACCCTACATAACAATGAGTAATAAGTAATCAGGAGGGAGAGTTATTTGCTAATTTGCATCATAATCTGTGTCTGTTGTTGCATCTTTGCTGACAGCTTATTTTTAAACACTGAAATCCAATTTAGGAGCATTTCAAAACAGAGCAGTCCTCTGGCTGCTATGGCTACTTTCCTACCTTGCCAAGAAGGAAGGAAAATGGATGTGTGCGAGTGCTGAGTGTCGCTGTCCTACTGCCATCCCAGCAAGGAGGGCACAGCACTGTGAACTAACTGTGAGAACCTTTTCCAGGTTAAACCAACATCAGAGCATTTCCTGAAGCTGAGGGCAAGTCAGCACGCTCACTGATTGAAGGAACATGCACTTTCCAGCAGAATTCTTTGCACTACAGTTGAGCTACACCAGAACAGTTCAGGATCCAGCATCTGATTTAAGACGATCCACATTGACTTTCCTTTCTCAGGCGTTTCTGAGTGCATGTTTCAGAAAAATGATAATCAAAACACTTCATAGAAATGATTCAGGATTTCCATTGAAGATATGATACCTGTCACATGCTTATAGCCAAATGAATTGGCACTCAGCCCATCCGCAAGTCCTAGTTTCTTGAGCTCTCATGCGCTATGCAATCACCTATTACCTGGGTGCTCTTCTGAGAAAACCTTTGTAAAACACATGCAAGACTGAGACAGGTCACTCCAAAAACTCCTTTTAAGTAGACGGGGGATAAGGCTTGCCAAGGCCAAGGCAGAAATAACAGTTTCTCACTTCTCCCGTTTGGGACACCTAATCAAGCAGGAAGACTTCTCCTTCCCTCTAAACAGCCTAGAGATAAGAAAACCACAAAGAAGGACCTTTTCACCAAGGTCTACTTTGTGCCAGCAACTAACCGCCCAGTAACCAAGAACTTCTCCTCTCACCTTCCCCCCTTTCCTCAATCCACAACCACCATTCTCCTGTCCCACAGTCACTCTCACATTAGCACCATCCCACTAACAGCACACTTTTTCAGTCCCATCTACAGAAGCTTTCAAGCAGTGCTCACCCTTTAGATGCAACAACCCAGGTATTCTTCTCTCCCCCAGCAGGCTGGACTCCTCATTACTGACTGCACCAGGTGATTTCACTAATTACTTCTCTGGGGCAGACAAGTCTAGGCCTTGCACAGGTGCAGCTGAGTTTCTGGGCCCCAAAAATAGGCTCTCTGGGTGCTGTCTCATTTGAAAAGCCAGGTCCTCTTCAGCCTGCTTGCAGCTTTAACCTTTACCAACAAAAGTCATTGATCTTCTCAGATGAAAGACTCTCTTCTAAGTGAAAATTATTATTAATGAATTTCTATCTTGGCTCCTTGACAGAAAATTGTACCTTGCAGAGTGTTATCTTTGCAACCATGCACCTCTGGCACTTACAGATTCCCTCATCTGGCAAAGTGAGGCACATTGCCAAGAGCGATGTTTGGAGGGGCTTCCTGTGCCTGATCACAGTGCCTTTGTAAACTGCAGCGCAGCAAGGCTTAAGAAATGTAAATCCTGGCATTTGACCTAATGTGAATTTTTCAGATAAATATTTCACAGCCCGGTTTCTTCCCAGCTGAGATTATCATTTACAGAGTGTCACTAAGAATTGGACTTTGACAGTATTTTTGGTAGTGGAAGATAAATTGAAAAATTTCAGCAAATGCCTCTGAAACTCTGTGTTCTGTAGCTTCCAAAAGTTAAATGTGAAGGCAGAGCTATGTTTTTTTTCCTTTCTTTTTCAATTCTTTCAGTTGTCTCTTGAAATACAGCCTTTCTTCCTTGTAAAGAGCTAGATATTTTGAAGACACGCTCCTGGTTAGCCAGCCACAAGTTACTGGGGTCAAAATCAGTGGCCTCTTCTAGGCTTCTTCTGAGCTTGAGACCTACAAAGAACACAGAGAACCACAGTACCACGTTTCCCACAAATGAAATACAGCCCTTCTGCCTCTTTTCTTTTCTCCCTTTGAGTAAAAAAAATATTATTTTAGAAAAGTTTGATGACCATTTACTGTATATCCTACAGACTCTTTCCTCGTATTCAGTAAATCTATGCGGATAAGTGAGGGCTGCTCTTAATTTTCATTCCATGATATGCTGGGAATCATCCTTGACACATCAAACCTACAAAAGGATGTGAAGCAGTGTTTTTGGGCTGGAGAGACTTCCTGAGTGCTATCAACCCCCACCAGCACAGGCCCTGCATCACAGGGGCCGGTTGTTGAACACCTCATCCCCATCTGAATGGATTTTCCACATTTCAATTGCTATCACTTATACAGAACCTGGAGCAGTGGTTCTTCTTTTTCATAATGGTAAGATGTCATATTACGATAGGTGTTATGTTACTTGTCTTCCCCTTTGTCTTTCATCTCCAACTTGTTGCCAATGTGTATGTTAGCAGAAATCCATTAGCTGATAACTGAAGGACAAAATGACATGAATAATAGGCATGTATTGATGAATTGAAACACCAGAGAAAAGCATTTCAAGTGCTTCAGGGATGTTCTGTTTGCATTTCAACCTGCTTGGGAAGGTGGCTGCACTGACTGCCTAGGCAGTGCTTACAAAGCCTCTCAAATTGGCCAGGCATGTGCTCTTGTGGGCAGCTGTACATGATCGATGGTCACAGTTTGCAGAATAATTATTACGGCATAGACAAGATAAAGAGTAAGTCAGAACTGTAATGAATATCCATGGTAATTTTCAATGTGTGCAAAATGCTGTGTGTGTGAATGGTCGACATCCAGCCCAGTGCTATACGCTGCAGTCAGAGATCTGTATGTGTGCAACGTCTCTGAAACCACCTGCTTCAAAGAGGCTCTAAGAGACCTTCTAATGCAAAAATCATGGCAGAATACTGCCACTGAGAATTGGCAAGGGCTAATCATCAGTGAAATTTAGCTTCCAAGGAGGCATCGTTTGTGTTGGTCAGTAACATAATGGTCATGACTACACATTAAATATAAGCTCTTTCCAACAGGGAGTTATTTCAAACAAATTGTCTAAATCTAAATCTGAACAGCAAGCAGAGAGCTATAGATGCAGTCAATAAATGGAAAGGAAACGATGATTATCTTAACAAGTACTGAAATAATGAATAAGCTATAATTTTCCTATTCTTAACAGAAGAGCTCTGTTCCTCTTTGGGAATGTTGAATTCAATCTGAGTTGCATTCATACAAGAATGAGACTTTCAACAAAAATTTACATCACTGTTTTTGAAAAGGAATTGCAAAACAGTTTCTCATGGGAAACTGATTTTTTCCTTTTTTTAATTACAATGACAGTAAGTTTCTTTCTTGAAAAGAATTTTTGAGGTTTTGGAGAGGAAGAGGTGAATTAGGAGTAATGTTTTTGTTCACTGTGGGATACATTCCCTAGACAATACAGTGAGATAGCAAGATCAAACATAAATATATATATAAATAAAAACCATATGCGTTTCATTATGAACATGCAGAGTAAGATGAATTCACCTCATCAGGTTTTCTCTCAGCAGCCAACTGTTTGCTACATTGGATGGAGATACCCTTTTCTCTTCTCTTCTGATCCTATATAGCCTCAGCTGTCAAAAGCAAAGATAGAGTGTATGGACTAGAAATAGAGATGGCTATCACTCCTTTCCTCTCCACCAGTGCTGTACTGGTATCCCAGTGAAGTGCTTGGGAGCACTGGCTTATTGAAGATGCCATCCTTCACACTGTAGCAGGAGCTGCTCAGCACATGAACAGCCTTCTTAAAAATGCATTTTGAACAACTGCATTGTGTATGCCTGTGATATCACGGGGAGCTATTTTGTTTCCGTACATCTTTTTTGTTCCTCTCCTGTTGTATTTTGCAGCTCGGCACTGTAAGTGTCTTTTTCACCTCAGAGGCACTTGCATTTTCCCAGGAAGATATACTGATCCCTGAGGTGTGGCTGATGCATCACTGCGCTTAGCTTGTGAAGTAGCTTGGGGTCCTTTGGGACGCAGGGCGCTTTGTATTTGTCAGTTGTGATTCAGCGAAACTTGCTTCCATCTGAACCTACTGTATCAATCAGAGTAGCAACATAATTAATCATGACTGGGCTGCACGAAAGTTGCACACATCAGAAGCAAGAGTCCTGGAGTTGTTCGTGCTGATGGTGGGCATGGAGATGAGCAAGATTAATAGTGACACTGCCATGAACTGTGCCTGACTGCTGTCTTCTCCTGCCATCCATCATCATCACCACATGTTGGGTGGGAAAGGGAAGCAGTTCACAAAAGAAGGATGAAAACTTTCATACATCTCTATTCTCTCCTCCAAAAGCAGCTTAAGTTTTGTTTCAGCTGTTAGGCAGTGGATGCAGTACTTCAACACAGAAATGACAGAAACAGCCCCCTCCCCTCAGAAAAGAGAGGTTAATTTGTCAAGCCATGTAAAGCATTTTAATTACAATTTGTATAACATGTATAAATAAATATTACATTCTTTCAGTCTACAATGCATACTAGGCTGATCGTGTTAAAACGTCCGTCTATGTTACTGGGTGGCAGGATTGATTTTGTCTGAGTAAAAAAAAAAAACCAACAAAAACAAAACAAAACAAAAAACCAACAAATGAACAACAGCAAAAGAAACCTCCCCTAACGACAAATATTGAGTTAATAATTAAAAGAAAAAAAAAAAAAAAGAAATACATCAGTAAAGACAGGACGATGCAAGTGCTTCCAGCTAACAGTCAGGACATAATACTGCTTTCCAAAAGGCTGGATATACCATCTTCCTTGGAGTTACAAAAGGTTCGGGATGTCAGAGGTTTTTTGATCTCTGCCTCCACTGGTGTGAACTGGCACTGAGTCAATGCAGTTCTGCCAGTTTATACAACAAATCAACTATTTTGTATTTCCTTCAGATCCATTACTGGTTTTGTATTATTTTTTAATACAAAATAGCAGATGTACTATCTAGTCAAAAATTTTCAATCTTAGCTGGTTTAATGGCAAAAATATATCTATATATATATTTTTAGATCAACATGGAGCTCTAGATATTCCTTGATCTTGCTCCAGTAACATTTCTACCCCTCTGAACAGCTCTCCCAGTACAAGGAAATACAAGTCTGGGGAAAATTCGTGTTCATTCTTCCAACTTTCAAAGCTTAGTGAGAGCTGGTGACATTAGAAGGAACAGAAACTTACAGAATGAAGTCGTGAACTCATGAACTTGGAAAAAAAAACCAACAAAATCCAGGTTGTATATATTTGGCCTGCGACGGTCTCTGTTCCAGGTACATTTAAAATAAACCAGTGGGTACTGGTTGTAACTTCAACGTGATAATGCAATACAGCACCTTCTTCCCTTGGTGAAACATGGGAACTTTGGTTGTGGAAATATTAAACAAATAATGAAACAAACAATCCAAACCTGAAATTTAAAGGAACACTTCTTCCAAACAGAACATACTTCTAGCTAGAATGAAACAACCGAGGCTTTTGCTTTCAGAAGAGACACCAGAAGAAAACTGTTCAATGTTTGCCCTCTGAATTTTTCAAATGACAGATTTTTATAGCCAACTTAGAATTAAAGTCTTCTTGGTCCACTGCAGGCTTCTTGTATTGAAAATTTTCCTGGTTTTAAGATAATTAGAAGAAAAATATGAAAGGGAAAATGATTGTGTTTCAATCTAGAAGACAAACAGAAAAGTAAAAATAAAAATAGCAAGTAATTTCTTTCTCCTTCATATTTAATGCCAAAGACATACCTTCACTTCAAAGGAAGGAAGAGAAAGAACCAGATTAACTTACAGTATAAAGTCTTCTTATGGGCCATACGTCCATAACTGGCATGTTCTACTGGAAATATAACAAGTCATTCTTTGCTTCTTGCTTATTCTTTTTAAGGTCTTAAATTCTCTTTATCTTTTATTCTTTTTTTTTTCCTGAATATTTTTGGTACTTTGAAACATTAGTATAACTATTGTTTCTGTGACCCATAATGCATATTTTCACAACCTCACCTTGCCCAGTTCGTTATACTGGCCACACCATCAACTTGTTCCTTTCTGCTATTTATATCCCAATTCCTAAATCCATGAAAAGCTTTTGGAAAAGCAAAGTAAAGTGAAAAACCTGAAGAAAAATACACGTAGCCATGGATAGTTTGGCAACTTTCTTTCCCTGATTGTAAAAAACTGCCTCATAATTTCTTCTGTGGATCCTTTTCCTGCCCCCTCTTCTGTCCCAATATATACTGTAGAACTGAAGGCATCAAGGTGTGGTTAAACCCTAAAAAAACAAAAAACAAAAAACAAACAAACAAAAAAAAACCCAGCAAGGAGCTACACTTTATCTTTGAGCTTCTCCATGTAGTTTCTTATCTCTTTGGAGTCCCCCAGGTCCATGTCCTGGCACACCCACTTAATGTCATCATCATTGCTACTTAGGATTGAATTGACAGTCGGACAACCATCGTCAGGTGGGATGGTGGTGAATGTTGTGAATTTTACCCGCTTCCTTTTAGAAGTTGGTGAATGTAAAGGTTCGGATTTCTGTTCCTTTACGAGCTTGCCCCCTGAGTCAGCACTCCTGTGAATCTGGCTCTGAATGTTCTTCTGAGCACTGCCATTGAGGAGCTGGTTGCTCTCCTCACAACCCATCCCTCGGTCAATAATAGTTGTGTGTTCATCCTGCTGAGGCAATGCATCTGCTGTGTTTTCCAGCAGTTCTGCTTCATTTCCCAGCCAGACCCAGTCATGGGAATGGGTCATAGTGGTCTGTCCTTCCACCAGAACCTGTTTGTGACGGTACTTAAGCGCAAATGTTGCACAGTTTATTAGGAAGACAAGAATTGCCAGGCAGAAGACCCCTAGCAGAGCATACATCCCAATCTCCAGATCACTAAGGCCCCGAGGTGTCTGCACCAGATCGTTCTCCTCCATGCCTGCATTGCCTTTTGGGAGATCTACTTGAGCAGGGAAGTTGGTGAAGTCTATAGGAATGTTTTGCAGCTGGCTATCATCGGAGAGTTTGCCACCATCCAGCTTGTTGTTTTTAATCACTTTATTTTTTATTACAGATTTTGCTGTGGTGCCGACTTTCCTGATGGTGCTTTCCTCTCTCTCTGCTGAAGAGCCACCATAATACCGTCCCTCCTGGCCATAGCGCTCCTGGTCGGACACTTTGTGCCGGCGGTCACTGGCATGGTTTTCAATCTCCTCGCCATCGTAATCTCCACCCGTATCAGAGTCTGCATCATTCTGGCCAAACTTGACTTTGATGTTGCCATTTCCCACAGCCAGGATACTTTTCCTCTTAGACTTCTGGCAGGCTTCAGAAATCATCATGTCCACCTTGATTAAGGTGCCCTGACCTTCACCTTCTGCTACCACAACCGGCCATTTCAAGGCAGCATTCTGATGGACCGAGACAACAGCTTCATCTAATGATACAGCAGAAAGAGAGAAGTCCTTAGAGTCATAAATGTCCAACGGAGTAACAGAGCTGTCACTGAACTGAATCCAGGTGCTTACCACAGCTTCCTGAAAGGAGAGGGGTATGGTTAAAGACAGGATCTCAAATAGAACAGCTAAACCCACGGCCGCTCATTGATCTCTCAGCTCTGAATGACAGTTGGAGGAAACGGGAGACAAAGTCTCTGCATTGCACTTAGAGCAAACCAGGCTTCAGTCAACAGGGCAGAAGATTGGTCTCATTCTTCACTGACATTTCACTGCTACCCTTCCTGCAAATATTTTGCAAAAGAACATATGAAATAATGGATGCGAGATGCCCACAATACCAAAGTATCCATTAGCAAGTTACAATTTACATGATTTACAAAGAAAGCCATTCCTGTCATACAAAACCTGGAAAAGACAAAACAGAAAAATTACTACAGGCACTTGAAAATAAGTTTTCCTCATGTTGCCCATGCACAGGTATCACAGGGACCTGTCAAATCCAACAAGGCATAAGTATCTTTGCAGGAATAAAGAGCTACCTGGGTATCTTGGCAATGGTTGGAGCAGAAGATTCACCTGAAAGAAAAAAAGTCATGGAACAACTCCATTTTTCAGGTTTGTTCTATCAAAACACACTTTATCCTTGAGACAGTGAAAAACTCTCCTTCATTTCTGTGTCAAGGAGAGGAGGATGAGGATTCTGGTATGATCTCTGTGATATCAACACAAATGGCTCGGATTTAATTGGACTGCCTTTGTTCTCTGCAGGCAGCACTGCTAGAATTCATCACTGGAAGAAAATACAAAGCTAGAGGTCAGCTCTTTGTCATTTGAATCCAATCCAGATGATATAGATATTTACTTCTCCATGTCTCAGTAGCTTTCTTTGCAGGAGATTTCTTTATTTTTTCATTTGCTCTATGTCTTGTCTGTTCAGCCAGCAGACATGCAGGCAGATTGCTGGAGTGCAGCTTCACACAAACAACTAAGTTCTTTTCTTCACCAGACTTAAACTGCAGATGGCCCTAATAACTTTACACTTGGGTACACCAGAACAACTGGGCTGAAAATCACCACTGGGGAAAAACGTTGCCACCCTGTTACCATCCAGGCATAATACAAATTTACAACCCAATATGGTTTCCAATTGGTTACAATTTGTTATGCTATGGTTATAAACAAAGGGAATTGCTACCCTTCTAGTTAAATTTAAAGCTTTTCAATGAAAACAGCAAGGGGAATTTAGCTACTCAGAAGGTTGGACTATACTGAATATATGATTTCCAAAGTGCTATCAGCAAGTTCCTGAGGGACTGAAAGAAGGAAAATAAGTCGTGGCACAACAAGAAAGAAGGCAAAGTTCTCAGTGATTCACATGTGCTTCAAACAGCTGAAACAGAGCCAGAGTAGCTCAGGAGCTGTTAAGGGTAAAATGCATAAGGAAATTTAAACAGCTGATCTTTCATTAGAGAAATACCCCTAAAATGGCTGAAAAGACTGAAGCATAGAGCTAGATGGCATAGCTTAAACATACATCATAGAAATCTGTAGCAGAGCAAAGTCAGCCATGGAAAAATTTAAAAAAAAGAAATTCTATGGATATGTGTAGAGAGAAAAAGATGCACCTCCACTTGTAATTCAACAGCACTGTTGCCTTCCTTCACCCTAAAAAAGGAGGAGGTAGCCAGCATGGAGAATTTCAGTCCAAATGGCTAGAAATTTGCAATCAAATCTAAAACTTTTATTTTGTCCACTATTTCTTTATTAGTCTGCATGCCTGATTTTATGAAACAGAGGTAGAGAAGAAAGAAATGTGATTTCCAGACACACATGATTTACTACAAATAGCAGAGGTATACAATACCTTAGGTGCTACTTTTTCCAGTACTGAGTTTTTTTGCTTCCAAAAGACCATTTTTTTTTTCATAGAAAGAACCAATTTATTCACGACACAACACAACACGACACAACACAACACAGCACAACACTGTCATGCTTATACTATGGATGGTGTTAATTTAAAGGGGGGAAAAAAAGAGTGAAAGAGAGACAGAATCTCAAATCCTGCCAAAATATATTGCATCAGCCCCAGTATTCCATTTGGCAAAAGATCATTTCCTCTCATTCACATTGTTAAAGGCAAGCTGAAGGCAAAGGAAGGAAGTGAATTTCCCAAATGATTATAAATTCTGAAAAGCTAAAAAGAAAAAGAAAAAGAAAAAGAAATGATTTAGTACCATGTCCTTCAAAGAGCTGTTTCTGCAAATCCTATGTACCGCATCAATAAATCCCCTCCAAATCTCTGACAGGGTCCTCCAATTACTATCAGCAGATGAAGATGGATTGGAGCCTTCTTACCTGCAGAGCTCTTGCCCTCGATCTGATGCCCTCAAGACTGAAGTGACAAATACTTGCATTCATTAATTATTAAACATAAACAAATAGTCTGAGGGATTCTCTCTCCAGTCTTTCTTCCCTCCACTTTTCCTTTCACTTATGCACACACACACGCAAACACTCAGTTGTACTCTATGAACAAATGAACCACAACTACACATTAGTGTCAGTCTCTCTTAGAGAGCTGGATGATTTATATGGTGGCTCTGATGATGTGAAGTGAGTCAGATACTGCATATTAGATCACATTAATGACAGCACAATCCAATCCAGAAGAGATGAAGAAACTACTTTCCACAACCACTTATATATACCATGATTTTCCTAAACACATAAAAATACACTGTCAGGATATATTTTGTCTATATTTTCTCTTGTGCTTTTGCCACTCTCCTCCATTCCAAGTACAACTACACAGCAGATCAGCAAGTGTGACAGTTTTTCTTCATCTGCTGCAGTTTCACCACCTTTTCTCGCCCTGTATTATGTTGCTGTTTATCAGTCCAGAGATGCCACTTGATAAATATCAGATGGCCTTGAGTTTTGCTTTCTACTACTATTGTTATCTTTTATTATCCACATAATGCTTAGGTGGACAAGAATAGGGGGAAATTACCAGGGTAAATAAGTGACATGATATTAATGGAAATCAGCAATCCCTGAGGAGATAAGTATTGCCTGATCTGGAATGCTTCAACTCCCCCTGTATGAGTCAACCAAAAACACCACTGTTTGCTGGCTATGTCTGTTCCACCTAGTGAAAACAACCCAGCTCACACTTCAGAAGGCAACTGGAATGCAGGAAGCAGAGCTGGTTGGGAAGCTCAGCAGAAAGCACATAAGACAGAGACCTAATGGGTCCTGCAGAGCTGGGACTTGCACAAGTTGCCTCCGAAAATCTAGGAGCCATACCACTGATTATTTTGCTCTCTAAAGCCTCAAATATCCTTTGAAAGTCTGCTATCTTACTGTGTTCCACAGAGCCCATCTGTGGCATCACAGAAACCTTTCAGCATGAAAGACTGTGATTACAAAGTGTCCTTCAATACTTGCTCAAAAAAGCTGCGGTTAGCTTGTTACCAGGGCATGATACCTTGTATTCTTCAAGCAAAAATTAGAGAAATAAGATATGTAGGACTGATTGCATTTTAGAGAATGCTGATGCTTAGAAACTTGCATGAGAGGACTTATCAATACATTTTACCTCATCTCATGACAAGAATTCCTTAAATGGCCTTCATTCACGAAAGTACATGTAATAGTAGCTGTGAATGAGCTCTAAACTTCTGGTGTCAGCTGCAATAGTCTTGGAGTGAGGCAGGACACCAAAGGAAAAAAGGACAGCAGAATAGCTCTGCAGAAAATATCGTCCCCAAAATAAAGGAAAAGGTACACTGTTCTCAGCTGCCCCTACTAGACCAGCTCTGATAGTTTCATCTGGGGACTTGAATGCTGAAATGGGTTTCACAAGCAATCTTATCACAAGAAATATCGAAGTGTTACATGTGCATTTATTATTAAGCCTGTGGCTTGTGTAGTAAAAATTGGGCTTGATCGTTATGATGTGGAAATGAACAGCAGCCAACACTCAGATCTTAATTCAAACCATGCATTCCTCTACTGTGTATTTCCTTCTCTCCTTTTTGTCCAATCCGCTAATGTGACATTCCCTTCCAGTGGGAATCTGCTTGTATTTGCAAGGGAAGAATTCAGATTCTTATCTAAAAACACATCGTTTCTCTTTCCCATGCTGCTTAATCCCTTTATCATGCAAGGTGCCGTCACATTCATTGCTCTATCAGTTTAAAGAATATAGAAACACAATTTAAAAGTAATTTACGCTGCAAGAACAAAGTAATGAATTCACATCATAAAAATACCCTCAATATCCATTACTTTACTGTGAGATGTCAGTGAACTCCCAGAACTAGTTTTCATGAAGGACATAAGCTAAAAAAGGACAGTACTGTGTCAGCCCAAAGGGCAGGGATGTGTAAGAACTCCAGCTTGTCATCCTGGCTCAGGTGACGCTGAGCACCCTCACCTGCTATCAGAGGGAAAGCTGACATCTTGCAGGACACTCCCTGAGGTTACAGATGACCTCATAGTGCTGGGTCTTGTCACTGATGTCAACATGAGCTACACATGTGGAAGAGAAGAGCTTGGCCTTTAGAAAGTGCTAACACTGCTCTTTTTTATCCCATGGAAAATATCTTCAGTTTTCTCGTAGCACTGAGAGATACTTTACTACACACGGCTATTTATTAAGGGCTTTCTTTTTTCTTTCTTTCATTTTATCCACTCCCATTTCAGTTCATTAGACCACATGCCATACCCTACAGTGACGAAAAAGCTGTGATATGACTGAGTTTCCTCTGAAGAGTGAGCTGAAATGTAAGAGTCCTTGCAGCTCGTTCAGCTCTGAAAACACTTAAACACTGAAGATTTTCTTTTATTTACATTTTGAGGAAGTCTTTAAGATAGCAGTGTTTATTTGAACAAGTCTGCAAGCCAAATGGAACAGCTTTCCTACCTGAGCAGAAGGCCATTAAAAATAGACTGCACAGCTACAGTTTCCAAATTTTCAGAAAATATTTCAACTTAATACTTAAAATTGGGTTAACCTCCACTTATTTTTAGGCGCCTAAATCACTGATCCACTTTCAGCATTAAAGAGCTAGCCACTGATTTCAAGAAAAGGAGGTGTGGGCTCAGCATCCCACAAGGTCACCTCAGGTAATTAATTGCCCAGGGATATATAGAGATACCTATATGTGGGCATCTGAGAGTAAAAGGAAGGAAAAAAATGGCTTATCTACTTTGAATTGCTAAATGTTGAGGAAAACTGTGAACTTCCTCAGGACTTGTGCTTTGGTTGCTTTGTGTTACTTGTGCAGAAATGATGTGTATAACCAAGGAAATAATCTAGTCATTATGTTCACTGAAAGTCACAGATAAAATACTGAATTCATTCCTATGGTACTGAAGGATCTGTAATATCACAACTGTAAAATGCTTTATGCATTCTATTGCACAATGGAGATGTACTGCTTAATCTGGTAGGAATAATATTGTGCCTGCCAGAGTACCAAATACCCAAGCACATTTGTTAATGTATGTTGAGGCTTGGCCATTGAAGATACTGAAGTAGAGCTAAGGAAAATATTTGACTAAGAACACATTGACATATAACAATATTGATATATGTACAATTATTCCTGAGAAAAAGAAGGACTGCAGCTATCCTAACTGCTACTTTGTTTCTCACCTGCATCAGTATGGCTCTTTGTAGGCTCAGGCAGTAAGGTCAGCAGCATCCCCATGCTGCTCAGCACTATACCAAGCAGAAGATACTGTTCAGAATGGCATACGCCCAGTCATTTCCATATCAGAAATGTGCCACTTGGAGGAAACAGATACTGTTTCCCACAAGAAAATTCAGTTTCAACAAAATATTTCACTAAAACTTCGTTCCAGAAGACAGACACTGGGAAAAAAGTATTTCAAAACAAAACAGGTTTACATGTTATCATTTTTTTTTCTGTTATTTCATAATTTACCTGTTGATGTGATATGGAATGTCATTTCATATCATACTACCATGCCATAACACAATATGAGATGCCATAGTGTACACAAATGATGTCATGTATTAATATGTCTTACTATGTTGTGTTTTGATAAGTATCTTTGCATACTCAGGCCTACAAATCTGAGTAACTGATGATATATCTGTTCAGCTTTCCAGATTCACAAGCTCTTTTATCTGCAATCAAAGCCATGATTCTTCCAATGATGCTGCCATAGAAATGGTGTTCTGTCTACTTAATGCAATTGGGTTAGGCATGCTTTAGCTTTTACTTTTACGGTCTTTGTCTGAAGACACCATGTCAGAAGTGGTTTCTAAGCCCTGGAGAAAGGGCATAAATGGGTTAATTAGGTAAGACTCTTATGTCTACAGGATAGAGTAAATTGAGCAGATGGGCAGCATGTCCTCCTAGTTTGGACATTTTCCTGTCACTAAGTTATAAAACAATCTAAATTATTTTCATGTTCCAGAAAATTAGGTAGCAATAATCACAAAAATGGGCCATTAAAGTTGACTTGAGATGAAATACAGTTTCTCTGAGAGGAGTAGATGTAGGCAGGGTTAATTGCATGGTCCCCAGCCCCACTCCTTAAATTGACTGACTGAAAGAGCAATGAACACAGATACAACATGTTTTACTGCTGCTGACCCTTGTTTTTAATCTGTTCCAATACAACTGTTTGCCTTGGTCTGCTATTAATCCTCTGTCCTCTTTTCTACATGGGAACTGAGGACTGCTTGAAAGCCTCCTTTTATGGAGATGGAAATTTTTCTGGCTTAAATTAAGGATCAGGATATTGATACCCTGATAATGAACCCCCCAAAATCTATTTGAAAAGTAAAAGGACAGAGGAGACTGGCAGTCTGCTGTGAATCCAGGAGGAAAAAGAAATGTATTTGGCTTTCTTCTGCCTCTACTTTATAGCTCTTCAAAATATCAGATTGCTGTGATACACACAGCTCTGTGCTCTCTGGCATGGAAAACAAGGACATGCTCATAAAGCAAACAGAGATCACTGTCCAGAGACTGTCTGAGTTGCAAAAATAACAGATGTTGCATTATTTAAAGAAAGGGTACTAAAAATGTAAATAATGCAAACTTTCGTATAGCCAGAACTCTTAGCGTGGGTTAAGTCCACATTTGAAAGGAATAAATGGAAAGACAATTCCAGAGTAACTCTACAGGAAAGCAATTGCCATAGAGATGTGCTAGGATTACTTGTACACTTAATACTAAAATATCACATGTACTTTGTGTTGATAAATCACTGTCCCATTCCAAAAGGCAACAACAGTAAAAGCTGGAGTGTACGCTACCTGCTTAGGAGTGTGAAGCAGCTCTTGAGCAACAGTTGTAGCCACAATAGCCCGACTACTTGCTGCGCTTGGCTGAAGAAAGAGTGAAAGCCCAGCCACCAGTTGGACTCCAAGGTCTGTTATGGTCACTTTGTCATCTAGAACAGTCACTGTCTTCTCTGCCAGGATGGAGTCAGACAGAGGAGACAAAACCTTTAGAGAAACACAAAAGAATCAATTTAGAGAAAGGCTGATAATTTAAAATAAAATTTCTTAAGGTCATTTTTTTTTTGTCTCCAAAGCTTTAAGCATAGAACCTAATGGGAGAGCACACTGAAAAGGCAGTCTGATTTCAGATGGTGTGTGGGAAAAAGCATTCGGTACAAAGGTTATGGCTGAGAGGTTTGCATCCAGTACTGAGAACTACACTGTCTTCATCGTGTTATTTGCATCACTTCACTACAAGAATCAAACAAAGCCTTTCCTTTCCTGTTAATTTGGATCTCAGTAAGGGAAAGCTCATAAGATTTATGTCCCAGTCAATTCAAAGGGAGGTTAGACACATTTAGAATTTGTCTTTCACTTCTTTGCTCAGTAATTCCCATTTCCTATCTTTGCTGTTACTAATGGAACATCAAGGTAGCAGGATATCCTTCCCTTTAACAAAATTGAGAGTCATACTGCTGTCTTTATGGGAACTTTGGAGGGCATTGTTCACACATATATTGTCCTCTCCACTTTCCACATCTCATAGACAAGCTTCATTCAGATTTTGTGCATTGGGTTTCTTCAGGTGGGAAAGAACTGAGACATGATATTGTCAATTTCTACTATCAGCCTTTCAAGATTATCACCAGGTTGTATTTTGGTTTCCTGATTAAACGTTTAATTAAGTCAAAAGAAAATGGGGATTATCTAAAGGTCTTTGTGCTATAAAGTCAAAATTATGCTCATCAGTTGACTGGTGGTAGCCTGCATCAATGTGGGACAAGGACTCTGACTTCTCACAATCTGCGATTGTTGCCTTTTCTAAATGCCTCTGAAGGCTGCATGGCTTCCCACTCCTGGTCACGCTGCATGTCTTGAACTGTCACTAGCTTGGTTGAATGTCCCCTCATTAACGCTGTGTGTGACACTCTAGAAGGTCACAGAAATGTAATGGGAAATTATCCTGTTTCAAGACAAAGGAAAACTGTACTGGATTTTGTGCCCCTGCATAGATACTCTAAGTGAATGGTAGAATGTGGCAGTCCAGAGAACAATACCTGCATTGTTGTCATTCCTACTTCCCTTCCAATTAAAATCCTTCCTTCCTGCAGCTTGGCAATGTGAGGTTCTTCCAGCTTCATAAAATCCATTACGAGGTCTGTGATGTCAAACTGCCAATCTGAGCCCAGCAGGTAGCTCAGCTGACCCCAAGGGCTAGAATCCTCGGCTACAAACTGTGTCAGGACTCGCACCATGGCATGCTGGTACTGGAGAGTGCATCCTCTTCCTTTCCGTTCATCTTCATCTTCATCATCACTGTCTCTGGTGGGTCTTTTGGATTAAAAAAAAAAAAAAAAAAAAGAGTAAAGAATTGTTTTCAGGAAAATTAGTGAAAACTAACACTGGAGTGCTAGTGGAGAGGATTCCCTTAAGTTATTAAGCCCTCCCTTCTGTTGTGTTACGATCATCGCTAATTCACAGCTATTTAGCATGATAAAGAACAATACAAATGGACAACAACACTTCTTCATCTAAGTTGGTATGTGTGAACAACAGTTACTGTTACAAAGTTCTGTACTCTGTTGCACATGACAGATACAAACACAACAAAAATTCCAAGGCTCCATTCCTTTATTAGACCTGCAAATGTCCAGAGTAAAACTAAAGATTCCAGTGCTGCTGTTACACAAGGAAAGATGCTGCATTTTGGGTGCAGGTGCAGCTGCTCTTGCTGAGAGTTAAAATCAACTCTATTATTTCACAGAAATACCTAAGAAATTGAGCATCTCAAACACACCTTTTGTTGGAAACCACGGGGACTCGCCAGCCTTTTATTTGGCTCAGTTCTGTGTCTGAAATGTCTATCTGAAGAGGCAGGCGTGGGACCCAGACTGTGATTTGCAGAGGAGCACTCAAATACTGATACGTGAAGTTCACGAGCACATTCACCTTGCCTTTCATTTCTTTGCCATTGACATAAACATAGTCACATCTATCAGAAACCTGCAGTGAGGGAGAGAGAAAGAAGAAAAGGTAATTGCTGAAACAAGACAGGCTCTAAGGGTAACCCTCAAAGCTCAAAACAAAACAAAGATTCTCTTTTTGCATGTTAATGACAAGCTTTTAGAATGGGAGCAGATGAACATAAAAATCCGTCTTTGCCTCTGGAGGTGCCTGAAAACTGGATACCAGTTATGAAAGTAGTGGTTGATTCTCTGTTTGCTGTGCACTGTTCACAGTGCTGTGGAATTAGAAATGAACATGGCTCCCTCACAGCTTGGCCAAGAGGAACTTGAGAAACCACGACAGGTCTCAGTGGTGGCAAGCAACAAACCAAAGCTCTACCCCAACACGTTTTGACCTTCAGCAGGAGGTGACACTGATTTTAGTCCTCAAAACAAAGCTGACTTTGGAGTGGATTTCAGCCACTGCAGGATAACAGAAGTCTACTCATGCCCTCTGCAATAAACATTATCTGTTTGTAAATGTTTACATTTTAGTTAAAGCTGTAAAGTATTTCTAAACACTGCAGTAGATTTATCATTAACATGTAAATACTGCCTTGAAATATAAGCAAGTATTATCATAGCCATGTAAGAGTTATATCAGTAATCACATCTTTAATCAATGTTGTAATTTACAGACCATTGAGTTTTCTCATTTATTACTTTACTGAGTACCAGTGATAAAATCACTCCCAAATATATAAATCATTAAGAGGGATGCAAATAGTATGAAGTGACTCCATGTGATAAAGTCATTGTCGTATCTATTCCTAAAGGTGTCATAAATGTCTGGGGAAATCCTGTGGTACATTAATCATATATTAAGTGGCTAGCAATGGGAGCTGTTATATTACTAAATGAGCTGGCATGTCTGCAGAAATTAACAGTAAACCCAGCAGATTTCTTCCACTCCTGTTCTTGCTCCCATCCCATCAGATACATTTCATCACCCATAACAAATATCGGCAGTGGTGGTAATGTGTTTCTCCACCTGAACATATACCATCATCTGCTCCCTTTTACTCCCACTCTTTAACACCATTTTATTCTAATGAAGATTTCCAACTGGAAACATTCACATCCTCGCACTCATGGAACAGATGGATGTCCTCTGTGATCACAGATACAGGAGCCGAATTTTACCAGTTTGACATATACAACCCACTTTGTATCCTTTGTCAGGTTTATGTGCTGCCCACATTCTGGTAAAATATTTAATTGCAAAAGGGAACTTCAGAGAATATGACACAAACATTTCTGTGACTCATTTACTAAGAAGGTTATGTTGTAGCTGGGCTCTGTTGACTGAAAACAGTACTACAAGCTACAATAGAAGGCCCACCAGCTTTTCTGGGCTTCTCCCTCAGACCAAGGTTTAAAAGTCTGATGGTATCAACACAAATGGCATGCCCCATTTTTACACATGTTAACTTGAATGGTAATCAGAGATGGTCTTTGTTCACACTAGGCTGTTTCAGAATGACTGCTCAATTTAATCTACGGGTACTATGCAGCAGAGATGTATAATGCAATACATACTACAATAGAGCGATTCACAATCGTGTCCTAGATTTGCTGCTGTGACTTTCTACAGTGCCTTTGCATCAGCTTCACCCTGGGAGAAGCAGCATCAGGAAAATATTTCTCATGAAATTTACTACAGAACAGGCAAGCAAGGGCTACATGTCAGGAGTTCCAGCCTGGACTCCCTGACAACAGCATCATCTCTGCCTAGAGCACAACTACTAGCACACACTGGGGCAGTCAGCTCCCATATTTGAGCTGCTGATGTCTAGCACAAGCCTGCTGTTCAGCTGCTGTCTCCACTGCACGAAAACAGAAGTGGCCAGTGGCTGACTCCCAATGCTTGGCAGCATCAGTCCCTCTTCCAGCAGCTGACAATGTCTCTCTATCTCTGACAGAAATTTGGGAATTATCTTAACCAGATTTTTAATTCTTTGGTGGCTGAAGTTAAAAGGAATAAAATGAATGTTATCTATAGCACAACATCCTCAGTGAAAGTACAAGGAAGTCCTGGCTGACGTTGAATCTAATTTCTGTCTTCCTCTATGACCTCAGGAAAGTCAGTTTGACTCTTTACGTCCGTTTTCCCCCACTGGTGCAAGCAATGCGGCCCAGGGAGCCTTGGTCAGCAAGAGTCAGAAACTCTTAGCACCTGGAGCACAGACCAATTGCTAGAGCCAAAGGAGAAATAGGGCTCATGGAGGAGAAGAGTCTACCTCTGGGTCAGCTGATAAAGTAGTTTCAGATATGACTCTTCTTTCCTTAACTCTACCTTCCTCTGAGCAGAAGACTTTGGGGAGGCTGGTCCATGAGATCTGGTTGAATAATGCTTGGAGCAGCAGCCACTCCTTTTCTGAAACTGGCTCCATCCTGTTCATTTCTATGGAGTCGATCCCAAAGGCAAATGCATGAGCCTTTGGAGTTAGTTGAACAAGCTTCTTGTTTATACACATAGTAAACCACATGCACATGCTGACAAAAGATTCCTGATAACATCATAACAGCTTCAGTCCTACCATGTCTGGTCTAGGTGTATGATTTAACATTATCTAAAGTCCAACATTGTCAGTAACAGAACAAATGTGTCTGTCAGGGAAAAAATACAATAACAATAGCAGCAAAACTGCAATTCCTAAATGGTCCTGGGCTGAGATCCAAACTCCATCTGCATTTGTAAAGCTGCTATATGCCTTCACGGGTATGCGACAAACAAATGGCTAAACAAATACATATAGCATCCTAAGGAGTGGCTGCTGCAGCTACCAAGCATCCCTTAAAATTGCTACAGGTTAATATTTAGTACTAGACATGCATCAGCAACAGTGGCAGGTCTTTATGACTTGCACTGAAAAAAACATTACTCTCTTCACCAAGTACAAGCAGCACTAATGTCCTTACACATGCTCCTTCTTCTGTTCCTTTATTTCCCATACAGACATAACACAGGGAGAGCACAGGAGGAGCAGAGCTGATATGGTATTACTGCATGCATTTCAACTTTGTGCCTTCAGGTAGCCATTGTTCTTGAAGTAACACTGATTGCTTTTTACAAAGAAAGGCAACAGACTACCCAACTTGTGCTGTACAGGGATGAAAGGGAGAAGGGAACAGTATCTCAGCATCTAATTCACAGTGTAAAGGCCAACTTGCTAAGTGGATGCCCCTCACATGTGTGCTGCATCAGTCCACTTAGCTCAGACTACCTCAGTCAGATGGAAATAGCGGCACAGCCAACTTGTTAGAACAATTCAAAGCAGACTCGATGACACTATTTTGATCTTTTCACACACAGGGTTTAAAAAAGATGAAAACAAAAACGATGGAGACAACAAAAAGTACTGCCCCATGGAATCACAGAAGAAAGGTCAAAGGGAGATTAAAAAAGGGTAATAAATGAAACAGGATCGTGTTAGAAATCAAATTATTTTTAATTCAAAAGGAACTTTTGTTTATGTATTTTGGATAGATAGATGAAAGTCTCTCTCTGCTTCCTCCAGGGCTTTGCAGTGCTTCTGAGAAGGTCACCACACATCACAGTGACCAGCACTCGTCTGCCCACAGTACTTTAAGAAGTCTCTGACAGAGACTGCAAGGCTGGAGACGGAGCAGTGCTCTGTGTCTCTTCTCTTGTTGTATTTATGCTTTGACTATGAAAACATTTTCTGTCTGAAATGCCTTTTTATCTTTAGCTTCAGAAGAAGTGAGAGCTGATGAAGGGAAAGGCTGCTTAGCCACCACCTTTAAGTGATTGTTTTTTCCTTTCTGTGTAGCAGATCGGCGAGAAGTTTTACATTATAAAGAGATTTCTGATGCTATTTCAGCAGTTTCTTTCATTACTAAGCTGCATTCAGCTACTTTTCTCCTTTTCTCCATTTTGCTAACTTCTTTCTCCAGATTAAAACTAAAATAAAGAAGCTAAAAATAAAGATGGCTAAAGATGGGGCTAAGCACAGTTCTCTGGGGATTTCCACCTTGTTTCTGGTTTTTTTTCTGGCATTGTATTTTTGTGTCCCTTTGTTACAAAGGCCATTGTCTTTCCAAATGGCTCGGACAGACTCACTCTGCAACAAATCACATTTTATTGAGCTGACAGAGCAAACTACTGCCTGGAAATCAAAAGAAGAGTCATTCCTGAATCACTACCTATGGCACTCTGTGACTTTGTGATCTGGGGAGTGAATGTACCTTTCCACCCAGTAATGAAAAATTAACTGCAGTGGATATTGGGATTCCTAGTACCAGTCAAATGCAAAACCTCTGGGTCTTCCTTTTTCTTACTTATTTCAGATTAAGGTCTCGATCTCACAGCGAGGTCTGTATTGCAGAACTGCAAGAATGGGAGATGGCTATCACAACCTGAGCTGCCTGTCACACCATGAGGGGTGTGACAATGTACTGCCTTGGACTCTGCAGCTATAAAAGGGCTGCTGACACTTCTGAAAGAGTATCTCTCCTTTGTTGGCTAAATTCTGCTACAGATTACTGAGAAATCTTCATCCAATTACTGCTGGAGGCAGATAGTTCAAAAAAGACTAATATCACGTCAAATATAAGCTGGGACTGTCTTTCAAAAGATGGCAAACTCAAAACGCCGTCTGCTCTGGTTTGTGTCAGTTGTACATAGGAGTGGAAAGAATGACAGCTCTAAGACCCACAAATAAATGGTACCGACTACAAGAGCCTAGCATATAGCTTGTTTATTGTCCAAGCGATTTTTCACCTCTGAAGACATCAATCCTAAGCAAGAGGTCTCTGAAGGACAGTCCTGAAGGACAACAAAGAGAAGTTTTTAATATGGTAATGCTGTTAAGTTTACGAAAACTGCAAATTTGTGGGGATAGATCTGTTTTCTAGGAACAAATCTCTTACCCTTAACTAAACACCCAGAGGTTTAAACATTCTCAAAACTTTAAAATGGGACAGAAATGAAGAGAAATGGGAAAGCAATTCTAGGTGGATCTGCTTGAGTAGGGGAGCTGGACAATGTGATCTTCAGAGGTCCCTTTCAACCTCAGCTATTCTGCAATTATCTAATTTTGTGTTACGATGATGGTAGAAGTCCTGCTTGTATTCATTAGCCTTCTACACCTAGAAAGGCTTCTTGCAAATAAAGACATAAATATTTCAATATCCATGGGATATATATTTTAAACTTTACTTTTTGTAGAGTTGCTTCACTAACCGATTGGCTTCCATCACTTCAAGGTATGAAAAAGCAGTAGAAGTGTCAGAGAAATCAAAGGGAAGCAAATATGATAGAAAAGCAGCTTGATAAGTGCCTCATAAGATGCTAGCTGGCTACTGCTCTGTAAATACAGAGGAAGACTAGAATGATTAAAACTAACTTGTATTCTTAGAGAGAAGCTTTAGGTGTGAGTGGCATGAGCAGGGACTGTGGGTGATGAGAACCTTGCTGAGATACATACACAAAGTAGAGGCATATTCAGCTGGAGGCCACTTTTATGTAAAATAGGCCAAAATGACTTGCCAAAAGCTTCTGCAGGTCAGGGTTAGAAATGTGAAGAGCTGTGTTCTTCCCTCCTAGATCATTCTTTGAAAAGTGAGGCTGCTCAGCCCTCTTCACTGAAGTTTCCATTGAGACAGTAATATATACATCCAACGTAACTCTGGGTTCAGCACCTGGTGAACTCTTTGATGTTTCCAGCTTCTCTTGGAAATAATATCAAGATGTCAAAAAATCTATTTCCCTTCAGAATGACCCCCAGAATAATGTCTGGGCTGTGACTGCAGGAAACCTGTGTGCCAGGACATGGGCACACCATGTCTGTGTGCCACTGTCCTTGCAGTCCTTCATGTCTGCCATACCTGACACCAAGTGCTCTTCTGTCACTCACAGATTTAATACGATAGACAAAAAGAAGCTTGCATTTCTGTTAAGAGACTATACATCACAGAGATATTTCTCCTGCTTTTTTTCCACCTCAATCTGCTTTTATTGCTGGAAGAACATACTTCATACTTTGTGTGATGAGACCAATATTGCAATTTTGAAGAATCCGATCTCAGGTTTCTTGAAGGACAGTGTCTCTCAACAAGACAGAGCAAGAATGGACATCCTATTTCTGAACAGGTCCGGCCTTGATGGGCTCCCTTCTTAGGGACCTGGCCAGGCCAGTTTTGTGATACATGGCTTCCAGTCTGTTTTCTATGACTTAGTCTCCCATTCTCCTCACTCTGTAATTTTGACAAGACAAAGAAGCATTGTTGTGTGTCTATAAACAAATCAATCCTTTATTTAAAATAATAAACTTTGTAGTGGCTTCTCTGATGAACATTCCTATTGGGCTGGAAAGGTCCAGAATCTGTTATTTTTTGTAAACCCATTTGCCCATTTCTGTTATACTAATGTAAGTGTTGCTAAGTATTCAAAAGTTACATAAATGCTTAAATATTTATGAAAGCACTTCTATGAGCAAAAAGCTTTTTCCAGTACCTCTTAAAGGAATCTCAATTTCAATGAGAAAACTTACAGGATAATTAGTAAAGAACAGTGATGCTCAGCACTTTTCAAAGACATGACTCTTAGAATTTCAGCTCAGCATCATCACTCTTACATACCAGAAGGGCAATTGAAGTACGTGGAGGTTAAGCTTTGTGAAAAAAAGTCATTCATCCCATTAATAAATACAGAGCACCAGAATGATTTACCCATTGAGTATACTAACACCCAATGCTAGACAGTGATAAACCATTCCACTACATTTTGGCGCATTTCCTTTGGATTTTGTAATACTTTTATCCTTGCTGTAGAACTTGTTCTACAATAATCTTTTAGCAATATTTTTCTGCAGAAATTCTAGAAATTCTGCAGAAATTCTAGTTTTCAGACTATGGTTCTATAGATTAAGAAAGTCTATGTTACATTAACATTACATGATGGCAACTGCTTCATGAGAGGGATTTCAGTGTCTGATTGCATAACTGAATAACCAGTAACTTGCTGCTGGAAAACGGAAGCTGTCTCAAGGTCCATACTACTTATTCTCTCATGCTAAACTGTTTAAACCTGGTAAGAGTTAAAGCTTCAGTCATGAGCTCTTCCATGCTCTCTGGCATGATATTTACAGCTCTATCACACTCAGAGCAGCCTTTATAAAGGAGGTATCCATTCCAGGAGTTGCTAATTGCTAGTGTGCCTTGACTTGCCAGAGCTACCCCTTGTTCCTACTGACTTCAGATGGAGCTGTGCTCAGTGACTCGGAAAGTGAAGTCAAAAACTCCCCTCACCAGGAGAGCATAAAGACAAATACAGTAATGAAGACTTTACCCTGATAAGGCTGTCATAATAAGTGCAACGCTTGATTTTTTTCCTATTGCAAGCAAGAATAATGTTGAGAGTTGCTTTATACCTATGATGCAGCAGAAGATAATGACTTTTTTTCTGGAAAATATTGAGGACTAATCATCTCCACTCTGGAAACAGTGATGAGGGAGCAGGGCAGCTATTACACTTTAATAAGTGATTTAAGCCACTCTCAGAATTAACTCTCTGCAGTTTTCAGTGGATAACACGGCTTCTGCTTTCACGTTGCATTGTGCTTGTGAACAGCTGCCATGTTCCAAATGTGGTTTCAATCCCTGCAATCAGCCCTCAGGCAAAATTCCCAGCAACCCGCACTAATAACGCAGGGAATGAGCCCGGAGCACTGAAGAAAAGGAGAGAACTCTGTAAAGTCAGGACCATAGTTTAGAAGCAATTTGGACTCTCTCCGCTGAGAAGCATCTGCATTTTCAGTATCAGCAGCCAGATTAGCAAAACTAACTAGAAAACCCCCAAAGCTAGAGAGCATTTCTTAGGGAAAAGGCTGTACATTATCTAATCTCATTACAAAGATTTTGCTGGCAGCTTTGCAGAGCAGAAGCAGTACATTTAACTAACTGAATATCATTCACTATGACAGAACTGAGAGAGTAAAAGGGGCAAAAAATGCCAGCTGAGACTGGAGGGCATCTATTTGCTCCCAAATGACCAGCTTTTGAAGCTGAACTGTAGCAGTGCCGAGCCACAGGAGCTCTCTGCAGATACCATTATCACGTAAAACAAAATCTGTCTTGTTTTGTGCACTCTCAAGTCAAGTAATTTCTGAAAATGGGGCAGAATAGAGAGTTTGGCTACTGCTCACTCGGGATGTGCCAGTCTGCACATACAGCATGGTCCCAAATTTCTTGCATGTCAAGGCAGGATCACAGGGTGAAGGCAGAGACTTTTAATTTCTTCCAACTACATGCTTTGGACAGTAGTTGTACAGCTCAGAACAACACATTGCTTGTGGTTACCTAACTTTGTATGTATCTACAGTATACAAGTTCATACTGTGTATATTACAGCTATTAGCAGGAAAAAAAGGAAAAAGAGAGGCCAAACATCATTTTTTCTAACTATATTGTTCAAAAAGATCTGGAGAAAACAGCTAATCCTCCCATCAAATCTATAGCTGCCACAAGACTCATCCTAATTCTCCCATTCTCTTCCCCAGTCTTGAACCTGCAGCCTTGAAGTTGATTTTGAAGCATTTTCTGTGGATTTTCAGGCATTGTTACAGCCACTCTGCTTTGATTTTTCATTTGGGATGTATAGGTTTTCCACTCCAGCATCACTAACACCAGCAGTGAACTGCATGAAGGCATGAGATGACAGGGAAAGAAGTCTGCGAGGGTATGGCTCAAATGCTTCATTAGCTGCCTTTGAAATCTTTGCCTATTATGTGATGGCAAGGTATTTACACCTTTTATTGCTGGATTCAAGTACCTCAGATTATGTCTATTTTGAGTTTCAATTTCAGTTGAGGCCAACTGTTTGGGCAATAGTGTTATACGTTAATGACAGAACACCTTCTATGAAAGCTCCACATATGGCTGGCCTCTATGTTGTATTTGCATCTGACAATACTGTGCAATCAAGTTTCATTTTCCTGAAACTCCTCTGAAGTTTTTTCACTTTGCTGATATGTATTGATCCCTGCAAATCACAGGGCTATGAGAAGTATGGAGGAGGGCAAAGAGGTGGATTTTCTCTTTGTAATTCTGTTCAGAATATATATCATATTGGATTTACGAGAAGAAAAGCCTACAAAGCAACAGGGCTTAAAGAACAGCAAAACAATGGAATGTCCATGCTGTGACTTTTCCTGTGTTTTCAAAGCTTTTCACTTTCACACAGATCACATGGAAACACAGTATCAGAAGCAGAAAGAGGAACCATCAGATAGAAAAACTGCTAGTTTTGCACTCACAGAGATACAGCTTCTGCTTTCAAGGCCATATCAGAATGTGGTGAGTTGGAACTGTATTTGCAGTTCATCAGCCACTGCACATTCATTTCAGGACAGTGATTTGTGCTGGCCCTTGTGGTTTCTGCACCATTTCAGCGGGAGCACTGACAGATCCTATGCTTGCTAGAACCCGCTGCTGCGTTCCCTCAGCCCCATGCAGGGAGCATACCTGGCTCACAGTCCAAAAGCAGCACGGCTGTGATGGTTCTCAGAGCAGTGCCACAAGGACGGGGCATCCTGCTCTCACTTCTGGAGCTAACCAAGGGAAGGCCTGCATAGCTGAGAATGAACACAGATTCTTCCCAAGGGACAATGCAACTTTTCTACTTTCCTGCCAGAAAGTTTCAGGTCCTTACTTTTCTTATTTTTCCCAGTGAGAGCATAGCTGCAATTTTGGCTATGTGGATGAAGCACCTGAAAGAGGCTTCAGAGCTCTGTGAGCAACTGCTCCATGCCACAAGAGGAGGAGGACTGCTCGTAGCTGTGGGTACTTCAACTGAGCCCTTCATGTTCCCACCAAACCACAGAAGACAGCATTACATTCAAGCACAGCATACAGTCATAATGGATTTCAGGAAGCCCTGATTCATTTTTCATCTCACAGGACTGAGTTAGGAACGAGACGTGTTTTAGTCTAAACTTTATCCACCTACTCGTTATTCAGCATGGACATCTCTAGAACAGTTGCACCCAACTAATAAACTCCAAATAGTGGTTTATTTGACCTAGGTAAAAGCTGAGCAATAAATCAATTACATTATATTCACTGTAGCAGATTTTAATGGGGGGTAGCACTTTTCCTTGATCAAAAAAGCGAGTAGGAACAACCGGTTCGTTCTCATCAGCCCTTTGTTCTTATTTTCTCCTACAACCTGCACTAAAAGCAGAATGTTAAACCCTAAATCCTCTGAGTCTTGAAGGCTTTGCAGTAAAGCCCCATACAAAGAAAACACGCACGTGCTGAGGTGCAGAAATGCAATAGAGGTTTGGATGCTTCCCCTGCTATGTGCAGCAGGACTTGAAAGGTATGAGAAAAAACTGCAGTGTGCCCATGATGTGCCAGGGTTTCTAATGGGCTGATTCCTTCTGAAACTCTGCTTCCCCGTGAAATCACCATCTGCATCATCACACTTCATCACAGCCATCACCACATCATTACTTGCCTCCAGATGCAGAGAAAGCAGAGGGAAGAACCCTCGGAGGCCATGGGAAGCTTTGTTTGGAGCAGACTTTTCTTGCCTCTGACTGATACAGAATTTCTTAATTTTTGTATTTTGGCAATATACATAACTTTTCATTGAACTAAGTACAATTATCTCCCAGCTATGCTTAGGAAGCACTGATTCTCTATGAGATCACTTCTGTAACGCCAATAGTGTAACCTTTTAATTTCAGTAGAAAAGGAATCAGATCTTGAATTAGTCCTGTGGAAAGTGACACAACAGGTATTTGGGTCATTCCTGAACAATCTCAAGCATTTCCATACCCCTCCACAGATATTTTTAGATACATATTTCTATAGATAGATAGGTCTTACTTTTGTTATGGGTTTTGTTTTGAACCATGGTACTATGGTGAGACACTAAGGAGCCCGAGGGACTGTCCCTATACTGTTAAAAATTCAGGGTGAGCGTTCCTGATGGCTTTAATGAGTGCAGCACTTTAATGAGTGCAGCACTGAGCTGTAAGAGTTCAATCCTTTATAGCTGCCTGCAGCTCAGCCACTCACCTTGGAACTGCGTTCAGTTTACTGACAGATACACACAACACAACTTCTAATAAAAATACCTAAAGATACTGCTAAATATATATCTTCTTAACAAATGCTGATGACTTCTCTAGGAAACAGGTTTTGTGTGTGATATGGTGCCAGACATAAAGTTTAAAAATTAAGTTAGTACAATTAGCACACAACTATTTATCTATTATTTATCTATTAGGAACCATGTCCATCTGTCAGCTTCCTTACTGGCAAACCAAGATTTTCCTCCATCAGGTGTCATAAAGCATCCAGAGTGGCTTTTAAACTGACTAGAACACAAATAAACAGCAGACATTTGAACTTAAGCTGTGTCTTTTTGTAAGAATTAATTCCGTCATATAAAGCGTTTCCACCACAAATGGCAAAGTCTATGAAACATTTATGAGCCCTAAATGACGATTTCATATGAGTAGGTTCCCTGATGCTAGCAGTATTCACAGCAAAGTTACTCATGTGTGTAAATTAATACTGCATTGAGCCTTTAAACAATATCCACAACCTGGGCAGTTGTCTGCGAGTCCTATCACTATTGCTTTGAAAGCTTTGCAACCAGCATTGCTTCCAGTCTTTTAAATACTAATCTAGAGTTCAACCACAAAAACCCTCAGTGAAAACTTCAGCCCCCAGCAGTTCAGCATTGCTTTGATCTGGGATTTTGTTTCAACTTACTGTGATAAGAGAGGGACAGCTGTGACACGCTGTCCTGGATTTGGGCTTGTAAGAGAAATTCCTAACATTCTTCCAATGGCCTTTACCTGCAGTCAATGTCTGCCTCTGCTCATCGGTCCCAACAAAAACAAGAGCCCACTGTGCATTAATGACTACCAAGGGACGTCCTAAAGATGAGATTTGTGTTTCTCTTCTCACTGATGGCCATAGCAGCTGCATGTTTGAGCAAATGTTATGTGAATCTACATTTTGATCTTAAGACATTATTAAAGCTATTAATGTCATTTAAGAACAAAAGGAAACTAGTAAATAAGGTCTTCAGAGTATTAGGCTACTACACTCAATTTACCATTTTTAAATAATAGCAACATAATAAAAACCTGATATAATGTGTATAACATCCGTTCATGTAGCAGCGGGATACAAGCTAGCCCAGAAATGACTCCTGACATACACACGGCACAAAAGATTTTGAACTCAGATCATTTTCATGGAAAAAAACAACCACAAACCCACATCCACAAGCTTGTAAGCATCAAGGGTTTTCAGTCTGCAAATGTCACAGGGTAATGCAAGTCTCCTGAAATTCTGCTCTTCTTCACAGCATGAAACTGCATCTGTTCCAGCAGCCAGGTGACCTGAGAACCTGCAGCAGTGTTTGCCCTCAAGCAAACCACACAAAAGCTCTGGCAAAAGCAGCCACATTCTACTTTAATTTCTAGGGGATGAAAAGGAGCCTACGTATGCAACAGCAATCACTGTTAATGAATCCAGATACATGGATCCTACCAGTAATTTCCATCTTAGCAAAGCAGAATTTGGCTGTTGCTTAATTTTTAGTACCATAATAAATTTTTTTGTCCTCTTTTAAAAGGTTGGACCCCTGTGTGAAGGTCTAGAGCACTCAAAGACTTTTAAAGGTCAGGAAATCAACAGTAAATTTGGAAGTAAAGAAGAGTGCTGCTCTGAGCTGAGAGCAAGAGGTATTAAATAAAAGTAAAAGGAGTAATAGTAAGCAGATTAAGACAGGATGCAGACAATACATTGAGCTGCCTCGAGACAAAGCAGGGGGATTGCTGGGGAAACTATTACCTGTAACTTGCAGATATATCTTATCTTTCAATCTCCACTGGGTTCTGTTACTGAGAATAATGTAACAGAAGCCAAACTGAAGGCACCATAAAAATTAATACAAATAAGCTTTTATCTGATGGCCAAGTTGCAGGGCAAAATCATTACCTCTAGGTTGTTTGTATGACCCATACAAATTGGCACTTATCTGTTTGACACATGATTCTGCTATGACGAGGATGCTTGGGAATATGAACTGTAGACACATGAACACCTTTGTTGAGGATTTCATGATCTTGTACGAAGAGGTATCATTTATTAGTTCTAGACTTTATTTTTTAAAAGAATGGTAACTCCCAACAGGATGTCCAAAAGAGCATTTTACAGAGGAAAATGATAAATTTACAGAATTTAGTATAAATTCTGCCCAAGGAGGCCGTGGATGCCCCATCCGTGGAGACATTCAAGGCCAGGCTGGATGTGGCTCTGGGCAGCCTGGTCTGGTGGCTGGTGACCCTGCACATAGCAGGGGTTTGAAACTAGATGATCATTCTGGTCCTTTTCAACTCAGGCTGTTCTATGATTCTGTGATTCTATGATTCTATGATTAAAGCTTCATGGAGAATTTCAAAAGGAATTAAGGATGGAATGCTTTTGTGCTCCATGTGAAGCTTTCTGAATATTTTTTAAACACAGAATACATAAAGACATTTTAGTTTAACCCAAAATCCAAACTTCATTTCCTCATGTAAATAGATATTCTGGAAGCTAGAACATTCTAGATTTAAAAGACAAAAATCTATTCCTTTATGATGAGATGATAAAATTTTTTGCTTAAAGCGTGTCATTGAACTCTACTTTTTAACTTGCTGTATGATTGATATAAGTTTGCATTCACAGATGCATTCCTCCAGGGGTTCCACTTATATTTCTAAATATACAGAAGATATTTTCCCTATTCATCTGAGCAATTTCAGAACATTTCTGAAGAGGAAATTACACCTGAAAATTTTCTCTAGTCAATTCCAATAATCACTGTGTGTTAGCCTCCAGTTATTTGTTTCACTTTAACTTCAGAGTGGTTAGATAGGAAGTCTTCTAGACACCACTTAGAAATGTTCCAATAGTGCAAACAGACTCCATTTTAAGAAATCCTTTTAGTGGAGATAAATTATTTCTGCAGAAAAGAAGAGCACAGCAGGATCCCAAGTGCTAATCAAAGGATATAGTGCTAAAAAACCACATTCTTTCCAAGCAAATGGTTGGAGAACTGCAGTACACCAGGAAGTACTACAATTACTACAAGAAGAACACTCTCCTCTGTGTAAGGTTTTGGAATTCCATTTCTCCTTGATCAATATGCTCCAAAGCTATAAAACTCAAAATGTATTTTTGCAGATGAATTTTTATTTCGGAAATCATTGTGCTGCCACTTTCTATGCATTATCTGATGATGTATATCAAGTCCCCAAGAAGATTTTAACCGTGGTCATTTTCACTCTTAGGAAGAAGAAATTCCTGTGAGGTTGGAGTTATTTGGTGAAATTCTGTAAGCTCTTTAAGCAAAGAGAGCTACTCTACATCACAGTAGGTCTTTCTGCATTTAGTTTATTTAATTTTTGAATGCTATCCTGTATGTTAAGTTTCTCAGTCATAGTTCCCATGTGTTTCTCAATGACGTTACAATCAGAATGATACTTAAATTAAATTCCGGCTACAATTTTGTGATTAGATGGGTAATTAGGTGTAGTTAGGAAAATGTTAATAGGAATTCTTTCAGGAAAAAGCTCTGTTAAGCATTTAATATATGGGAATATATCAAGCTCCAGCAAAGTGGAGAGATTTGCTTGGCTGTGACAGATTCACTGGAAGAAGAAAGCTATCTCTGTAAAAGTCTTCTCAGTGTAACAGCTTCATTAGTTCTAAGAATGACTGTTTTTCATAGAACCACAGAATATCTTAAGTTGGAAAAGACCCATGAGGATCATCAAGTCCAACTCCTGCTACCACACACGACTACCCAAAAATCAGACCATATGTCTGAGAATGTTGTCCAGACACTCCTTGAACTCCAGCAGCTCTGTGATGTGACCACTGCCCTATGGAGCCTGTTCCATGTCCACTACCATCTGATGAAGGACCTTTTCCTGATATCCAACCTGATCCTCAGCTCAGGCACAATGATGTGGCAGTACTATTTGTGTACTATCCATCCAAGAGAGCTGATAGCCTTTTAAAGACACCTAAAGATTATCCTCACAAAGCCCATTGTGCTGTTTGATGTAAAGTCACATAAACAATAAATTCCTCATCCAAAGAGCTTATGGATGCAGGCTAAGATCACCTTTGCTCAAAGAACATGCATTATGAAAACCTCATTTTGCAAAGCTACAACAGGATTCATGCACAGCATTGTCTTTGTGCTGACTCTGCACACCCTTAAATTTCCTTCAGAGCTTTGACTACAGTCACAGTAGAGATAGCTGTGCTGCCATAAGACACTACTGTGCTACTCGTGTTTGTTTCTTTGTGACATTAAGCTGCTAGTGCTATATTGATGTATTGGGTCATACAAGTGCTTTGTAGCCACTTCTGTGCAGAATCAACTCCTTAATTCACCACAGAATTCAGCAGAACTTGCACTCCACCAGGATAACTTTGTATTGCAGTTGCTGGGGAACACACATCCAATCCATTCCACTGATGCAGCTGTGGAGGTGATAATCACAGCTGGCAAGGCAATAAGAAACATCTGGAGAGGCAGAACTAATAGCAGAGCTGTTTTTGCAGTGAATGAACTCTGCACAGAGGACCCAAGGTAACATGACAAAATTATTTTAAAACTAGAACACAAAAATTAAACACTGAAACTTTATTGAAACTCAGTATGGTAGCTGTACTAATGCACCTAAATCTCTCTTTTCTTAAAAATCCTCGCCTTTGTGCTTTTGAAACAAAGGAACAATTAATTTGCAGGAGCAGATTTAGTGTTTTTCCCAGGTTGTTATTATATTAAAAAAATGTGAAATTTCAGAAGCCAATGGGGGCATGAGCTTACTTTGATGACGTCTTCATCAGAGGATTTGCACTCAACTGATTCGGAGATGTCTGTCACAGCACTGTTCTCCTCAATGGAGACCACTTTGATGGGCACTGCCACAGTTTTTCCTGTGAGAATTGCGGTGTTCACAATTTCTGTATCCTGTATGCAAAACAAAGCACAGCACTGTTAAGAGATGGCTAAAAACATTCCCAAAGAGCAAGCATCAGCTCTTCAACAGGACTTGTACTCAAGAGGGATGCATTAGTTCTCAGGAGCTAATGACCTAAACACATCTTTTATTAGGCACATCTTGGTAAAATGCAGTAAAAGCCCTTTTATATTTTACCTGCTCAATAAACACAGTCACCTGCATTGTACACTGTTAAATAGCAAGCAAAATGATTGCAGCTCAGTTCGGTCCAAGCAGGCACACATCACAGGTAGCTTCTACATTTAAGAATGTGGGGCTTTTCCCAATATTTGTCTTCCACGACTTTCATTTGGGATTATTATAAAACTAGGCTTGATTGTGAATATTTGGAACAGGTTGCAAGAATATTGAAAGTAGAAATATTACTCTCAAAATCAAAGCCTGTTGCAAAGACAAGGCCTTTCTGTGAACTTTGCATCTGGAACTGTTTCAAGGTGATTTAATTTCCGTTGATATGGCCAATGAAGCAATATAAGGAATCCAGAAGGAGTTACAAATGCTATTAACTGCAGGGAAAATAACATGGAAATCTGAAGTTTGCACTTGGGTCATGGCATATAAAGGCCTTTCAATGCACCATCAAGCTAACTCCTCTAACTGCAGAACTGTTCCAGCATCATTGTAGTCCCAAGATTCTCAAGCAGGAAGAACTTCAAAGTTTTCCCCAATTTTTTTTTATTCCAACTCCATAAAATGAATAAAATATTCATCAAAATTCTCAGCACCAAAATCAACAGCACTGCCACTGTTGATGTCAACAGCAGGAAAATGGGGCACTGATACTATTGACATTGGCTTTAATTCAGGTTTTAGTGAGCTTGAAATCTAGGTCAGACTTTCTTTTCATCTTGCAACTTCTATTTCTCAGGTTCTTCTACTGCTCACATAAGAAATCCCACCAAATATAAAAAAGAAAATCTATTAAAAAGGGGATGTTGACTGTTCTAGGAAAGTCATTTACATAAACAGAACGACTCAACACAATAAATTAGAGCCAGACTTATAAATACAATTGTTGGAAAGTCTAAGGCCACTCTTAGAACCCTCTGACTTTCAAAGCTGCTCTTCTATCAGCAGACTTCCGAAGCAACAAGCATGCAATAAGCTTCATAGCTTCACCAAAATCAGGTTCAACAAAATTTTTTGCTGTATATTTGGCTACTGCAAATGCTGCATGTCCTTTGAAATTAATCTTTTGCCTCCATCCCTTAGCGCCTTATTTCTTGTGACTCAGAGTGTTAAACAGTGTGAACTAAGGGCTGCAGGGTGAAGGAGCAGCAGGAGCGTTTGTGGAAATGACAGGACATCTTTTCAGGCTATCTCAGCTCTGCTTTGAAACGATTCTACTCATATCCACTTTGTCTTCAGCAACTGATATGAGTTACCAGTAGAAAAATCTAATTTAAAGGGACAGGTTCAGAAGAAGAGCAATGCCATAAATAGAAGCACTTAGCATATAAAACATGCTCTTTGGCTTGGGGATCCATCCGTGTTTATATTTAATGATAATTCATGAAGTTTTACACAAAAGTAAGAAAAGCAGGCACACAAAACAAACAGAAACAAACCCCATATCACTGCCATGACGAAGATGAAAAACAAAATGTGTTTGTGCAGTGAGATGAAACTCCTGCGCTACAAGCAGCAGAGTGAATTCATTATCTGGCTTTAACTGGCAACAGAGTGCCTAGGAGTCACGGGAACTTCTTCCAGCTAGCTCTGCCTGTGCCACAAGTTGGTAATTGCATGCTGCTTCGGTTTAAAAAACAAAAACCTCCCACAAAAAACTTCGTAAGAGGAATATCACCTGTAGGATGTGAAGTACTCCTCAGCTAAGCACTAGCATGGTTTAAATGACTAAACTAAATGACTGTGTCTGGTTTTGAGAAATCTTCAGTAACGACTTTCTCAGCTGAAGAAAGATTACTATCTCCATATACACAAAAGTCTTCCGAAAACAAGAAAGAATAAACTATTTTCTACGTTCACAGACAGGGCCTGAATAATGGGCTTAAGCTGTAACAAGGAAGATTTGTTTGACATTAAGGCAGTCTTTACCATACAAATAATGATAGAGAATTTTTGGAATAGATTGTCTGGGACAGAATAAAAGACATCATCTATCATCAAAGAATTCTGAAGAAAGCTCATACTACATATCTTCCAGAAATAACATTGGTTCTTTGAGTCAGGCAGAAGAAGAAAGGCAGCAGGTGACCTCTTGTGGTTTCCTCCACCTCTCTTTGTTATGATTCTCCAATTTTCAGAACTGAGTGGTAACACAATCACCTATATATCTTATATCCTAAATAAGCCTATTCTGCTTCATCTATCCCAAATAATATGATCCTTCCTCACCAGACAAAAGAAAATGACCTATACCTTTAAAATGAAAAGGCCTGATAGGCAAATGTGAGTGATTTCCTGCTTTCTGCACTATTTAGCGCAGAACTGATGTACCAATTGCCAAGTAATAATCTGTCACTTCTGTTTCTCTCTTTCCAATAAGTCATTATTGGTGTATCTCAATTCTAAGTGGGTTTGATATAAAGCCATTGCTACAAAGGTTTGAAAAACCTTTTGAAATTTCTCAAGACCTTTCTATAGAGAAGACAGGAAATTTGACTGCTAGCACATTATCAGCAATTAGAAAACCTCCCTCTTCTGCCCTTTGCTAATGGTTTCACTAAAGGAAGTCGTGAGCATGTGAATGAATTTATTTTGATTAATGACTTCAGAGCTGCATCTGCACCAAAAATCTGTAAAAGGTGGTTTGTTGTGATAAAGGGCCAATCACATTCAGGAATGTCAGACGCATGATGTGCACAAAGGAAGGAAAATATACTGGAAACGTTACCCAATACCTTCATAACTAGTACCACTGCAAGCATTAGAGAGTCTCAGCATTACAAAGCAATTGGTAGCCACCTCACTTCAGCTTTTTGTATTTAATCTCCACTAATAATAGTCACAACTCATTGCTATTACACAGATTTGGAATACTGAAATATAAATAATTAATATACTATATAGCATGGTAAAAGTAATTTTCAAATTTGCCCTTTGCCTAATTTGGTCTGTAAGTGCCCTCTGCTATTCATCTGTGATCTTTAAATAAGCAAGATCAAGGAACTGAGTCTTCATTCTTCTGTCTTTTTGTTTAGAACTAAAATAGAGTAACATGTATCCTAAATCCCGCTATACGGAAGAGCCTTGTGGTACAACTTCTGCCTCCTCTGCGTTTCCTTTGTATTGCTCCAGTACAGCCTAAGGCTTTAATGTAACTCAGAATTGACCCAATGTCTGCATCTGCACCCACACAAGAGCTGTTAGGCAGAAAACTAAATAACATAAGGAAGGGTCCATAGTCCAAGACTCCCTAAAAGCTGAATTGAAATTCATAAAAATAAAAGGAGCTTAAATAGAGTGGTCTGTCTGTCTGCTCTGTAACACTGAGCACTCTGAATGTGCACCACAGACAAGAGAGATAATAAAAAAGATTTAATCAAGAAGCCCACAAGCTAAAACTGGTAGGTTACATCAGTCTAATTGTTTGGAACTCCTCCATGCATGACTGTAGCAAGCTACCACAGTTACAAACCCTGATTTTACATCTGTGTGAATCAGAAATGAATTAATGTCCATCTCAAAGAAAAATGGTGAGATTGGAGGCAGGCAGGAGTCAGACTCCACATTACATTACATTACACTAAAGCCAGTGTTCAGTGAGATCAGTACATGGTATTTGAGGCAAATATCACCAACTGACAGGAAGGATCAGAGCTTTCCTGCTTATAGCCAGGTGGAATTTTGGCTAACCGTGATGTCATAACTTGAAGTACCAAAAATAGTGCTCGTGCTCTGGTCTTGGTTACATCAGAGTTCATTGGATCAAAATCCACTAGCAGTAATGTTGGTCTAAACATCTCCTTCCACAGCTGCACTCATTGTGCTGCTTCACAGAAAATTCAGCTGAATTGGTATTCAAAAACATCAATGCATTTCTAGAAAGGGAAAATAACATTCATAAAATAAATGCATTCCAGCCAGAGCTCAGAAGAATCATGTGCTCACGTCTGGCCATTTGAAATGAGAGAGAGCTATGGCTGACTCTGCAGGAATCTGACTGCTTATCCCACCACTGCTGCAGTCAGGGAACTTCCACCAATGTCAGTGGGAGCAAGAACACAGAATCTGAGCAATAGTTGCTTGAATTTAGCTGAAGAGCAAACCTCGTGTTCATCCAACCTCTCAATTGTAAGAAGGCAAGCATTCAGCCATGACTAATTTAGGAACTAATTCAACATTAAATTGCGGCAGAATGTGGAAGCAAAGTGACAGCTGTTTAATTAAACTCTAAATCCGATTAGATGGTGTTATCAAGAGAAATCCATGGGAGCCTGAGGTCATGAGAATAGTCCTGTTTGCAGGCAGAAAATTCTCTAAGTGGGATCTCATAGAATGATGTTAATCATAGCATTAAGATTTCTCCTTCACACAAACACAACACCTCACGAGTAACAAACCCACACTTAGACCTGAAGGAATGAGACAGAAAAGATAACTATGTTTTACTTTATAAGGAAAGTTTATTTAAAATCTTTGTAGAAAAGAGATAGTCAAGGCACTGCCCACCTTAAAATCAAGAGAGTAGTTGCCTTATGGAAAAAGGACAAAAGAAACAAGCCCTTGCATGCTGTTGACAGCACTTCAATGAGTGAAGACAATGCCTTTGCAGGAGAGCTCCAGGAGCTGTCCTGTGCTTCCAACTGTTGTTCAGCCCATCACCCTTGATGAGAAGAGACACCCTGGCAACACAGACAGAAAAGAAGATGGAGATGTGGGAAATATAAAGTAAACTCCACACATGCCAGTTGCAAACAGTATAAATATTCTACTGATGAGCAGTAAGTTATGCATTACAAGTTTCCAGGGCATCCTAGTTAGAGAGATGCACAGAATTGTTCTGCACTGCAGACAATTGTTATGCTGATTTGTGAGTCTGGTGACATGATGGTTGCAGATTTGGGTTATTAATACTGCTAAGATTACAGCTGATTAACAAACTGACATTGTTAGGCAGCAGATTCTGTTTACCTACATAATTCCATGATTAAAAATAAATTACACGTTGAGCTTTCTGCCAAATGGATTCTCTGACACTCCACATTCACAGGCAGTATACACACACAAAAAAAAGGGAGGGGAGGAGAGAAAGCAGCTGACATTGTTTCTAAATTCTTAGCACACACTGCAGAAAAACAGGAAGGTTCCTACAGATGAAAGTTTACACCACAGTAGAGGACTTCCCTGAGGCAAACTGACCTCATGGCAGACAGTAGGGGAGGACAAATTTTGTTAGTAGGATTTTGGCTTGTTCTTTTCCTTCACTTGATTGCAATGCTATCAGCCCACCACCTGTAAATCCTGTACTGCTTTGCTCATCTTCGTATAAACATGAGGACTTTTACTTTGTGAGTAATGTCACACTGCAAAAGAAATGGTGTGATGCTGATAAGCAGTAAAATCAACTCTTACTTTATAGCATCCATCAGTGCTCAAACATGGATTCATGCGAAATCTAAGTGACTCTATGACCCCTAGATCCATAGCATGATGGAAAACTGAAAGAAATGAGCAGATTAATAGTGGTGAAAAATCAGGCCATTCAAAATCCCCATAAGAAACAGATCCACTCAATGTAAGTGGCCAATTCTGCAGCCTGTTTTTGACCAGGATAGCAGCACAAAAGATCCCTGTTTCTTTTGGAAGCTAATTCTCTTCGACACACGACAGCCCTATGAGATATCTTCTTTTTATTAAATCTTTGTTAAACAGCCAACAAGGGACATGGCACAAAAAATTAAGGACAATACCTTCCCTAAAGAACAAACAATCCAGAAGTCAAACACAGATAAAACATCATCCATGGAAAGACCCGAAGGTGGATGTTGGCACTGTTCTGTCCCCAGCATGCACAGTATTTCTTTGAAGAGTTTGATCAACATGATGTCTGGGGTTCTCCAGGAGTTTTAAAGAAGGTAAATGGAGAAAGTTTGGAAACAGGAATGTAAGGAAACAGACTCATTTTTCATCTCCCACAGTAGGAGCTTTGACCATCATTAGTACACAGGTAAAGACCATCAGACCAAGCTGGGTGCTCTCACCCTTTCTTCTTGGGTCTGGCCCACTGCTACAAAAGCAATGGCAGGTTCCTGGGGCCAGAAGGACAGAAAGCAAAGCCAGCTGGGATGGGAAAGGCTCAATCTTCCCTGTAGGTTTTGTGAGTCATGTAATTTATTACAAAGATCTGAGTGTCTTTTCAAAATGGGAACTCAGTGTTCTGCAAATGCAATGCCTTTTTAATCAATGATCTTGTCTCTGTTTACAGTCTATATATTGAGATAAATCTTAATTACTGTCCCCCACCCACATTAGCAACAGATCGTTCCATTTTCTTCCCTGCTTGTATGATTTTCAAATACACTGCTAGTGGGAATTCTGAAACCTCATAAATTAAACTCTGCAGGCAGAAAAGGGGAATGTAGAACATATTAACAGATACAGATGCAGAAACTTATTTGGATTCTTAGATGACTAATCCACACTTTGCAGTGAATCTACCCTGTTAACTTGCAGACTTGTGAAAAGGAAAGTGCTAAATAATTACTTCTATGTAGCAGATGAAGACTCAATTGGTAAATATAATTCTACCATCTCTCAAAAGTGAGCATCTCCTTTAAAAAGTAAGAAAAAAATGGAGCACCTGAACAAAATTAGGTGTGTCTGGAATTGCTTTGTTCGCAGTACAGTTAGTGACACGATTATACAGATGGATTGAAGTTATAAAGCCAGTACCCAGAGCTTTGTGTCTGTATGAAGGCCACGCTGACTTGGTCAGACACACAGGCCCCACTCTATCAAGCTTATTATGACGACACGAATTCACTTTCTGTTCCTCATAATTTTGAAAAAAAATTAAAATCTTGTTAGAATAAACGACTGCCACCCGCAAACTCTACAAGGGGTATTCTGGCTAACAGATAAACATGCAGTATGAGAATGTTCTGCCATAAGGAGAAACACTCCAAAAAAGGCAGTAAGAAACATTTTGCTTCAAGCTGGAGGCTGAATCTTTCTTCAGAGCTTATGGAAATGGTGAGTTTACTGTCAGAAAAGGCAGAACTTTGTGATGGTTAAAGATGTCACAGTCTCTTCATTTCAGATGTGTTTGAAACTAGGTGGAACAAAGAAACCTTATTAGGTGGTAGGTCCAGAAAGGTATCGTGACTCTAAAGGTTCTCTATAAACCTATATATCTCTTCTGCAAGGAAAGAGATGTCAGAGTTCCCTGAGGCTGCAGACAAGTGAGTTAAATGTCTCTAACACTCCTTCCTTCCACCTGTCATAGAACAGTTACAGTACTTGAATCACGAGTAACATGCTCAGCTCGTGACAACACATTGCACTTGTATTCAGCACATTTTTTAATGAATCAGGGCCACAAGAAATAACTTCAGAACTTCCCTTCCACCCTAAATTACTCTGACAAGATGATCTCATTAGATAATCTGACCCCCTAGGTGAAGGGAAACGCAAATTAATGGCATGAAATTCAATCCACAGAACATTTTCATGCTTGACTGTGTCTTCCTTTACTGTCTCAAAAGCTGTAAATGTGCATAGTTTGTCTTTTCTAAGTGTCTATCATAATCAATGTGTATCAACAGTGACTGAGCCCCTGGCTGGGGAACTCTGCTTTGAGGAGCTGTGACACTGAATTCAATGAGGTATAACTCACTAGAAAGACAAGTATTTTGCTAAAGCTGTCTCTATTTCCTGTTGTCTACAATGAGTACGTTAGGATTCAGTGGCTGGTATATATTTTCAAAGAAAGACGGTATTTCCTGCTGTGTGGAGGAAGAGTCTGCAAGTGAAAATGACTTCAAAAGCAACAATTCTGGAACCACTTAAAACATAGATTAAGGACATAAGGACAACGGCAGGAGACAGCAAGCTGAAGTACACATTTCATCTTTCTGTAACCAAAATGTAGAATAAGGACATAAAAGTGACTGAAAAAAGATGGGGAGCAGAAGTCCACTTTCTATTTCTCTTTCTTTAGACATAAATTAACAAAACAAACCCCCCCCACACCCCGATTTTTAAAAAGACGCATATGTGTTAGACAAGAAAGAACCTGCTCGTCCTCTTTGTATTTTCATTCCTTACTTGTAGTAATTAGTTGAATTGACTCAGAAAGAATTTACATAAGAATCATATCATGTAGAGAGAAAAACATGTTGTAATGGGTTGAAATGTGTGTGATTACCTGAGATGTTGGTACTTTAGCATCATTACCGGTCATTCTGAGTATAAAGAATGCAAACAGATGAAAAGATGTGAAGCACAGGTAAAAAAACCTTATTTGGAGACCAATATAATTGAGAGACTTTGCCCTTCTTGTTTCAGAGCATCACCACTTACAGATATAAGCAAGTTTACAGTTACTTATGAATACGTGTAAACCTCATGTATATAAGCAATCAACTGTCCTAAATTCCTCCACAAATTCATGCTTTTAAACATTTATATACTGCAAAAATTATATATATGTCATCTATAATAGACAGGTGACAACAACTACAGTTCATATCCACACATACAATTACTTCTAATGAGCACTCTTAGTAGAGGAAGAAAACATTTGGAAAAGAGTGATGACGAACATATCAAAAGCAGTAGTTCAGTGAGTAGCTACTCAGAGCATTCCCAGGGGAGGATAAATATTTACCACTGATTCCAAAAGCTACACCAAGAAATGGCCTCAGAACCTGCAGCATGTTCTGTTCTTTTTAATCTCAGAAGTAGTTTTTTGTTTACTCAAACGTCTAAGGAATAATTGTCTGAGAAAGCCTTCAGCTATGATGAATACCTCTCGTGTTTTTCTCCATTGCTGAATGGTCCTATTAAGTTTATCACAGATGGGAGTGGGAATATTGGTAAAGCCTGAAAGGGAGAGAAAGGCAATAGCCACCTGGTGATCTTATAATGGAATGGTTCATGGATGCTTAAGCAGCCATGGATGGAGCTATATAATATCTTCTTGCTGAAATCATTTCATGGCTTACAGTTCTCTTTTGTTGCAAAAGGACTAATATGTGAAAATTGTCAATTTAAGGCATTTTCCAGGCTCAAGACATGTCAGCCATTTGCTTTTCTTTTTCATGAGTCCAAGTTATTTGGAAAAGGACCCCCCCGATAAATTGGGTTTGCTCCATCATTAAGCAGAACCAACACTGCTCTGGTGATGTCTCCAAACTGTGTGACTACCATGGGAATACAGCCAGTAGTAAAAAGGCAATTTTCATTAACAGTTTGAAATTCTTCCCATGCTCATTTCAAATAAACCTGCGGCACTGTTAACAGTTGGCTATATATCTGTAATAATATTGCTGTAATTGCAGTAATCAATAGATAGTTGCAGAATGAAAATGTACAAGCATATCAAGACACATGCACTGGTGCACACAATTCTACTCTGTGAGGAATTATTACATATGTGAGTAATCCATACCCTCAGGTGCACATATACATACAAAAATACAGTGGAAAAAAAATGAGGCATTCTATGTTAATAGAGCCACATACTTATTTTTCATTTTATATATCACATACTTTCCATTTTATATGTAACGTACTTCTATCTTGTGTTTCCTACTAATATTTTGCCAACATCATGCTTTAAAACACTAACCCACTGAAATCAGCAGTTGGCTTTAATAAAGCCAAGATCTATCCCATCAAGTGTTACAACATAGTAAACCCTACAGAGTCCTCCCTAATTTGCTTTCCTCTAGTCAGACTCCTGCACTTCTACACCACCTGCTGACTTCAACCTGAAGGATGGGTGTTCCATTCCTCAGATAAAACTGGCTGACATAATTGCCTATAGCACTAATAATAATGACACATACAAGTGCTTTTCCACCACTTAGTGGTGATATGCATCAGAGGAATACTTTCACTGCTATGAGTTTATTCCTTTACACATTACAAATGTTCACTGTGGTAAAAGTGAAACTAGTATTACCACTGACATGAGTGGAGCCTGTGGAGACACGGAGCAGAGCAGTACCCTAAAATTATGCTGGGCAAGAAGGAGGGAAATCTCACTGTGATTTTCAATGTTGGGAGTCAAGAAGCCTCACAGTGAGGGCCTGATGTTTACAAATACCCATGTACACTTTTTACTGGCTTCAGTGTGCAGTGCTGTATTGTTTAGCAGTAGCAGGAGAAATGGCCAACAAAGTACGATCTGTGTAACACTGAATTGTTTTGTGTCAGTTAGACTATACACCAAAGAAAGCCACATTGTTACAGACAAAAAATTAGCATTTTTGGAGATGTGCTTCACAACAGCTTCACTTGACAGTTTGTAGCTCTGAGGAAAGATTGCAGTGCCTAAGAATAGAGTGTCATTTAGATGCTCGTAGGTATTCTGCCTGGCCTCCAGATGTTCTTCCAGAAGGGCACAGGCGTCCTGTAGGCCTGTGTCATACCTGGCAGTCCTGGATGGATGGCTGAGATAAAGCATCTATAGTGGCATTAGACATCTATGTGCTGTCACCTGGATTGTTTCCTCCTTTCTTCTCCTTGAATCAACTTATGCAAGTTACGTTTTCAATCTGCCAACTTTATTCTACAGGAACCTACAGCCCTTTCTCTTTCATGACCACTGTGAAGGGTTGTGAACTTGTTTTATTTGTTTAGATTGGTATGTTATTGATTATTCATGAGTTACTTTCTCTTTCCAACAGGAAGTATTCATCTTCTACAAGTTCTTTAAAGTCCTCAATCTTTGGCCATGGAGTGCACATGGGCACTTGGCTCAGGTTTCTGGATTCCAGAACTCTATTTGGAACACAGTGGAAGTGAAGCAGACAGCATCTGCTAAAATCTTTCATTTTAATTTAGTCTATTTTGAAACCAGCTAGAGAAAATTTCTACTTGCTCTTCCATATTTTGGCTGTACATCTTTAATATTTAATAAGCACAATCTGCAACCCATACACGGTAGATCTTATAGAACTGCTATGAGAAAGTAGTAACAAAAATGCAGAAAATAATCTTTCTTAATATTATTATTCCCTATCCTTATCCATACACTATTCTTCCTTTTCTAATAGTTTATTGATTTCACTGACTTCACAGCAGGTCCACATAAGCAAAGTACACAAAGGGCAGGAAAAAAGACTATTGTATCAATGAGAGAAGGTACTGTACAGACATCAGAAACTTAGTGCAGTTAAAAAGATGACAGTGTGACACACAGGTAAATTAGATCACTGACTAGACACATGTCTAACCATTCTCACCATACATAGGAAGTAAAAACAACATATATGAATACAGGGGCGAGGACTAGAAACAATGTATAACCACAGATCCCATTCTTTCTTCCTATGCAAGCAAAGATGTCCTTTACCTTCAGAGGTTGCTTTAAGGCATCATGCTAGCTAAAGATTCAGGAAGAAGCATCCTTGAAAGACACTGCCATGACAATTTTGTGTCAGTGACATGAAGGACAAAGGGATCAAATCCATTTGCTTAAAGCAGTATTTCCTTTATTAGTATAACCTAAAGCAGCCACAGTGACCATTATCTTTATCTGAGCATCTCACAGCAACTTAAAACACTGAAAGGGGTTTGGAAAAAGGTTTGTGTGCTTGAAAGCTTGTCTTTTTTTTCTAACTGCATTGGATGGCCTAATAAAAGACATTATCTACAAACCTTGCTTTGCTTCCATTTTTACTCTTCAGGACTAGAACATAATTGCCAGTACTGAGTGTGGAAGACTGGAATTCATTTTTAAACAGAAAGCTTTCACTTTTAAAGAATTTGCAGTATGAAATGATCCTGAAAGCCAAATACCTACATTGTAACATAGGAAATATTAATTACTGTGTCCATTTTAAAGATGAGCAAACTGCTGTCTGAGTTTTGCCAAGATCCAAAAGAGACAGAAACAATCTCCAGACGTGTGCCTCCTGCTCCATCAGACAGCTCCTATTTTTGCACATCAGAGTTTCCCAGTGCTTAATGAGTAGTCTGCAATTTGAATGAGGTAAGAGCAGTGAGGAGGAATTACTGGGTCTCAAATAACTTATTTATTTCCACACCAAGCTCACTCCTGAAGCTTCCAGGCATTCTTAAAACATATGCCGTGGGACACGTGGTGCCAGCTGGCAGCTCCTCTGTTAGCCACCGCTTTTCAATGCCTGCAATTGACATTTTGTCCCAGATCCAGAATCTAAAACACGGTGTTTTCTGCAGGCTCAATCGCAGCTTCAAGCCCTAAGAAGCTTCTTGCTGTTGGCACACAGGCACGTAGGACCCTATACGAGATGACTCCAAAGTACATCCAGGTCTTAGACTGATCGGTTTGGTTTCTGCTGATGACATAATACATGCCACAGGAGGCCTTCTACCTTCTGTTAGCTCTCCAGAATGAGAATTCAAGATCACTAAGAGGTTATAGCAGCCCTTTTGGATTTCATTCAATTGTGCAATGTTTTAGAACACAAAAAGGGAGACAATTCACCTTTAAACCAGACAAGGTGATTTTGTCCATGTGTACTTTCCCTATCAGCATCCTGGTAAAATCTGGCTTATGCAAACGAAAATAGAAATGTTATGCCTAGGTAAAATATTTCCACATTAAAGGAAAAAAAAAAAAAAAAGAAAAGGAGATAAACTAGTTCTCTCTGAAATGGCATCCTGAGAGGAAACCTTCATAATGAACCTGATGGTTTAGACTGTCAGAAGTAGCCAGGGGGTACGAGAGTATAGTTAAATGGGCAAACGCTGGCTGAGGACAGGAGAGACTAGGCTGCAGAACCATATTACGTGTAAGCCAAACATTGACGTGGTAGATTAACACACTGGTGTGTTTTTTAACACGGAATTTACAAGTTTCTGTTTCCGTTTCTCCTTTCTCTCCAAGTCCCCAGCTAACTTTTTTCTCACACTCATTTAGCTTAATCAAAATACTCATTTCACATTCTCCAAAACTTGTATAGATCTTGTCCTACAGGGCCTTGTAGAGCAATTTACAATGTATTCACTAATCCTGATAGTGACAGTCAGCATTCAATACTCAACTACTGTAATTAATAAAACCGCACTGTTGCAATCTTTCAACAATAGAGGATTTCCAAAACTAAATTGCAGCAATAAATTACTTCATTACAGCCATATTATTGTTCTGTGAGGTAACAAATCTTGCGGAAAGACAATCAGCTTTGATAAAGAAAAAAATACAGAGGACAGATCAGATGACTGGGACTTGATTAAAATTAATGTCAGTGTTACTTTTGTTCCCATTTGTTTCCTGAAATTGCCCCTACCAGTGTGCTGATGTGCTGACACTCACAGTACCGGGCTGGTGCTTCAGACATTAGGCACAACTTGTTTCTGATGGAAAAAACAGTCTTGATAGGCTCACTGTGCTGATTTACAGCAATGGGGCCTCTGCTAAAGTGTATGAAGTTTTGGTCTGTTAACTCATAGTCACGTGTCATTAGTGTGTCAATCTGGAGCGCTTTGGCTTTGGAGAAGGACCTTTGTGTGCTGCCCCTCTAGCTTAGTGGAGTACTATCAGCAGCCCAGACTTTGGTGTTGTGTTGGTACCCTTTTGATTCTGAGATTATACACAGATCAAATCCTACCACCACTGCTGCTCCCCATGTCTTTATAGCAGCTGCTGCACAAAGCAAAGAGAAAAGCCAGAAGCACGGGGCTAGCTTTCTCACCAGGACAGTACTGAACTCTGTCCTAGGTTTTACTTTTTTATCCCCCTCAGGCACAACAACATAGTTCAAAGAACAGATTCCTAATGACTTCCATGACAAACATCCTCAGTGCTGAGAGTGTGGCTGGATAATGAAGTGTAAACTGAAAGCAGGGAAAGGCAAACGTGCATCTAATAACAAACCGAAGGTGAAAAGTTGCTGGGTATTTTAATCCATGGGGTAGCTCATTATAACACCGAGGCTTATAGAAGTCCTGCTTGGTTTTTTTGTTCCCCCCCCCGTACTCACTCATTACCTTATATTATAGTAAAGTCTCCTTGTTGCCTAGTCTCACTGTCCAATCTAGAGCACCTGAGGACCTCATTAATTAGGGTCCAGCCTAAACAATTCATAATTCTGCTAGGTGAGCATTATGGTTAAGAATTTAGTATTCCCCAGAAACTTTAAAACTGTCATTGCAGATCAAAACAAAAATTAAGAAGTTGTCAATTAAGATAAATTGTTCCTGTTTTTCCATATGGGTCACAGCTAACCTACTTAATGGTTATGTTGGCTGAGTACCTGCTGTGTTTGCAAATAAACCTGATCTGCTCTGACTGTCACCATTCCACCTAGCATCACTTTTAAGTGACAGCATGAGAAAGTGGAGGCTGTTTTACTCTCTAGGGTAAACCACAAATATTTGTCATCTGGAATAAATGTGGGCAGTGTACGGACCTGCATTTATCAGTTAAGACAATTGACTGATAGGTAAAGCTAATGAAATAGCATTAGTTTAGACAAAAACTAATGCATCAACTTTCACAGGAGAAAGCATTATCTAGCCATCAAGACTCCCCTTTCAGCTCATCCAGCAGCTCATGAAGGAACTCTGAAATACCCACTGCTCTCCTTTCTCCCTTTCCATTTCTTCCAAATCCTCCACAGCCAAAGAGCAGTGGTGCAGGAGAATCAAAATGAGGCCCAGTATTTGCCTCCCATCATTCGTTATGGGTGAACTGTAGCCAAATCACCTCACTCACATTTCAGTCTTACAGGTCAGTAATTTCTCTGCCTTTAAATTCCAGTTGTTTCAGCTGCAAAACTGGGCAGAATGTCAGCATCTTAAAGCAGTCTCCTGTCCCTGCTGAGAAGTGCTTGTCTTCTCTCCGTCTGATCTGGCACTGAAGGCAGCAGTAGAGGACACATACAGGGAATACAGTCCTTAGCAGATACAGCATCAGAACACACCGCCCTGCACTGTCCTTCTGAAGCACTCATCTGGGGCCAGAACTCAATTTCTGCTGGCTCATTACTATGTCTGCATGGTCTCTGCTCACATCTTCGTGGCAGCTGTGAAGCTCCCTTTGTGATTATGTCAAACAATCACAATTATAATCAGTGTCATTTCAAATATAAACTGTTACCTCAGATATCTTCTTCTGATGGAGAGGTACCATAAACCTGAGCCAATACCTACAGCAGACCCCAAATCTAGCCCAAAAAGTCACATGAACTGAAGAATCTCCAGACTTGACAAGTCACACAATGCAGTGCCATGAACCAATACCAAATAATCTTCAGCAGAAAAAGGACTCGGCTAGCTTGCAGTGCTGAGATGCAGCTTAGAAGCACCTGGCCATGTCTACGCAGCCCTGCACTGTGCCATGCTGTCAGAAGAAGGAGACCATGACCAGAAGACTTCTGGCAGCAAGCATAGACTGCAAGAGGGATCCAGAATACCTCTCACTGTGTTAGGATGAAAACATGATCCAAAGTCCAGTACCTCATGGAGTACCTCCTTTCACCTTCAGTTTCATCCACCCTTGAAGCTGAATTTTATCAGCTTAGCTTGTGGACTGAGAATTTTCTAGAGAGGATTCTGGCATGTCAGTCATTCATCTGTGCAACACATATTGCTATGACACAGTCCACATTCGAGAGCTGCCATAAAGCCACAAGTCCCATTGAGTTGCCAGCAGTCTCACTGCACATTCTGGCTGTTCCGCAAACTTTTATTTGGTTCACAGGATTTCCCCCTTGTCACGGCTGAGAAGCATATATTAAGCCTCATATTGATATCTCTCTACTATGAACAGGGAAATTAGCAAAGAAAACCAAAAGTTCTCTATATTTTAAAAATCTAGTAGCTAGCTTGCCCTCCTCAGCTGTTTAAAAATTCCAAAGTAATCCATTCAGTGGCACTGTCATATATGAGAAATGCAGAAGGAAGGAATTATATATGCTGTTGTGCTGCGCAGAAAATGACTTACAAGTCGATCCAGTGAAAAAATTAATTCGAGCTAGCTGAGATAGCCTTATTGATCCATCGCCATTTCCTGCAAAGGTAGGACTGAATGTGACCATAGGAAACAATAGAAAAACAGAAGCTAGAATCAAAAGTGCAGTGGTTATAGAAATGATGACTGGGACTTTAAAAGAGATTGTTAAATTGAGCCATTCTGAGTTCTTTGTTTGCATCTTCTGATCAAGTTAGAATCGATAGCCACCAGTTCATCCTTTTTTCACTTTTGTTTCCTGATGGGTAGACAAAAAAGAGCCCATTCTTTACAGATAAGATTAATCAATATGCATTGCTAGTCACAGCTCAGTGCACTATGACACAGCCAATTTATAAGCAGGTACTCAGACTCCTGAGTTTGCCTGGTATAAATGTAGAGCAATGACAAACGTTGCTGAAATTATATATCCACTGCAAATCTAAAAGAAACAACTAACCCACCATGATGAAAACTGTAGGCATGTAAGTGATCCAGGCTACCATTTCTGCCCTGACATCAGAAGATTTTAAGTCCAATCTCCCACACAGAGCACGCTCCTGTAACTAAGCCATACAAACTTTTACTTCATTATATTAATTAGGGCTCAAAGTTCATTTAAGTTGTTAGTATTACTAATAGTAATGGGATAGGTTTTTTAAAACCAAATACGTTTGTTTCAACTTACATTACTTATTTGATGTGATGCATGATTTCATTATCTGATACAATGCCTGTCAGCTGGGAAGTTTAGCATGCAGGTTATCTGTTAGTTTGTTTGTGATAAGCAAAGTGGAAAATGGATGTGTTTGGACAGCCTCCTCACAGTGAGCCCTCTCAGTGCCTGTTGCCTCCTGCTTTGTTCAAGTCTCAGAGACTAATGGGAGTGAGAATTCTGCAATTCTGTGACCTTGAAACAGTGCAGCTTTACGGTGTGAAATCACAGACTGTGCAGGGATGAGAACTCTATTTATTTAGATCTATACTTTAAAAGGGCATACAGGGACTTAAGTTTCCCTTCGTTGCAATGAAGTATCTCAAAAAATCTTTGTCATAAAGAATGGCATACATAAAGCAACAAAGTTTTGGGAGCTAAATTTTCAATCATCTGTGTTGTAATGGAAAGCAAACCAACAGGCATGCATAAAAATGTCAAATGGCATTTTCAATTGAGTCACAGCTCTTCATCTTAAATGCCCATTCGCTTCTGCAGCAGAACCACCATTACACTGACTTCCAAATGTAAAGAAAGGCACCTGAAAACCAAACACTTCCTAATGAAATAGCTGACTATAGAGCAAAAAGAATGTGTGAAACTGTGCTGCCTAATGATAAGCAGTGGAAACTCAAACAACCATCTCCTACCTGTTCTATCCCAAAGCACAACTGAGTGGTATTAAAATATATATTACCCACTTAAAGCATGAAATCTCTTGCTAGAATTCTTAACACGATTTGTGTTGAACACAAATATATAGACTTCGTAGCTGAGATTCATGTGTGCGTGCATGCTATAAATGTGAACTGTTTTGGTTTTGTTTTTTTTAATCTAATCAAGTGGCAAAATCAGTGTAGTTGGCTGCATTTCCACATGAGAGGATGGAAATCTGAGGAAAATAGGGGAAGTAAATTAAGCAACCTTGTATACTTTAATGGTGAGCTCTGAGGTTACTTGTGATTAATTGAAAAGGTTTTCAAAATCAGCTTAGCAAATAATTAATTAAGCTCCTATGAAAGCACTTTTCTAATTGATCCTGCTACAAGTAACATGAAATCAGAAATGCTTGAATAAGACACGACTCAGTAGATTTTCTCTAATGGAACGTTAAATCTTTGGGGTAGAATTTTCCTGTCAGAAACAGTGGATTCTATCTTCAGTTTGACTTTAAGAAATCTTTTTATTTTCGTATTTAGCTCTCCTAATTGCTGAATTTGACATCCCTGGGTTTCTGTAGCTACAGTATTTTGCAGCTGCTGTGGTTTAGGTAAGTGAGGCAAGAGATCAGAAGGAGAGATTGTGTGCCTGAAATAGCAACTATCTTTCTCCATCTGTATCAGTTGGTCTAATAAATAACATTACCTTTTTATAAATCTTGCCCCTGTTAATCATTGCTACTCAATGATGGAAATACAGCATATACATTTAATTTCATCCTTTGATGAGCACATCAAGCAGCCTGCAAGAAAGACACAGGGAGTGGATGGTCACACCAAGTGCCATGCTTAAGATTTTGTCAAAGAACAACATATGTATACATGCATGATGAGAAATTCTCCACGGGACATACCTAAAAAAAGCATCGTATGTGAGAGTTCGAACAGCAGAACCTGTTAGAATTGCATTTTCCTAACTTTTCTGCCTCATTTTTTCTCTCTAATCACTTGAATGGTAAAATGTCCTCCAAAGATACTCAGATTGATCAACTTCTGAGCTTAGAAAAAAATACACTTCTAAATTGCATCTCTTTTTTTTTTTTTTTTTTCTAGGAAAGAAGTTATTACACTTATTCTCAACTTCTCTTTCTCATTTTTTTTTTCACTTTCGGGTTCACTGTAATAGCATCACTGTGCTGCTGCTTCTTACATATACACACTATTTAGCAGCATACTTAAGCACACAGAATCTGAATTCTACTAAAACCCTCTTTTGACTGTATGATGAATTTCCACTGATTTTTCAACAGCTGTGTCCTACAACTTGCTCTACTGATCCAAGCTCTATAAGGCTCTTTTTGAATTTCAGATTCAGTTCTTACTGACAATGTCATTTCTTTAATCTCTTTCAATCCAAGATACTGTAGCAGCAATACGCTAATCTTTAGAAGACACACTTCTTCATCTTACTTCTTTTTGTACCATAATCAAGCACTGGCCAATAAAGGATACAAGGCCTCTTGTGCTTCCTAAGTTTTAGCATTCAAAATGGCTCACACAAGAGATGTTTTTCTCCGTGAGTCAAAGACAGCTGTTATGTCACTCACAAACCACGCAAAGGTTTGCTGCTTTCATCTCCAGAGCACTGACAAGGACACCCATCAGACCAGTGGCTTGGACTCAATCAGATCTTGGGAATCCCACATCCTAATCCAGCACACTACCATTAGGCAGCTCCTTCCCTTCCTTTTAAACCACCTCCTTCTCTCTCTCTCTGTTTATTTATTTATTTATTTATTTGGCCAATTTTAAAAACTCTGAACAACAGCTTTTATTTTTGATGTCAGCAGTTTTGCTGTAAGAACACTCCATGCTTAAATCAATATAATCTTCTTTACTCTCTAGAGGATTTATGAAACACACTTGCTGATAAACACTGAGATCTAATTTCTGTACACAATAACACGCTGTGGCTTTACAGTGTGCACTGGAGATAACCAGTGGGGTCTGACTTCTCAGTAGATACAGTATCCCCCTCTCCCTTTTCAGTGTGGCTCTTGTTTCTGAACAGGAGCATTGCCAGGTAATCAGCTCAGCCAGCGATTAATGCCTACATGAAGAAAGCACTCTGGCTGGATCTGCAGTCTTAGCTAACAGAAAACTGTGAAAATTCCCTTTATCTACTAATATCCTGCTAGCAAAGCCAATTTTGCATTGCTATCCCATCCAACTGGATTCTATTAACACAGTATATTTTGGCTCCTGCCAAGTGTTATCACAAGGTACAGAAATGAGATAAATAAACACAAGAAAGCTTTGCAAAGAGAACGGTTTAATGATTTCATTGCTTGAACCTTTTGGAAAGCCCCACAGTACATCTGCTGGGAAGAAAGGATCTCACCTTATATAATTTATACACCACTAAATTCATTAGTTTAGACCTGTAGTTCTTTGAAGAACCTTTGTAAATGCAGAAATTTTAATCTAGAATAGACACAAGTCTGGGCATAAAGCTTGAACCTTCTATGCAAGTGTGAAGGCGTTAGATCCTGCCATGTGATATTAAAAATATCTTGCTTCCCTCAGGTGTGAGATATGGAAAAGAAGCTGGCAAATTCTTACAAAAAGGAGATGTTAAGTCTGCTGGTAGACAGATGCCTCTCATTTGGTGCTGAAAGATACAGAAGGCATCTATTGCAAAATAAAACCTGACCAGAATAAACATCCTAACATATATTCTTAAGTCTTTAGAAGACAGACACTCAAATACACTTAGCTCCACAGATAATCAGGACAATTATTTCGTTCCCAGATCTGGAATGCTGCACAGGCTTTCTGCTGACTTAACATACTTTGGATCAGGAAATTGCTGGGCATGACCTCATTTGTTATGAGAAGCAGTTTCACTCTTCAAAGGGGAGGCATATATTGAAGATTAGGACTTCCAGGAAATGGTACTCATCTTATTATCTCCTGCAAACCATAGAATATTACTCAAAGACTGCCAGAATTTCAGCATGAAGGTTATGTGCAGGAGAAGCAAAACTCACAAGTGGGATAGATAGGTCTAACTCTTCTTCTAAAGCCTGATCTCTGACACTGATTGTTCCTCTATTTAACTGACACTCGATCCTGCTCTAGATATCTAAAATAGATGCTCAGAGCCTCTGCATGCACCTAAACCCCACTGAAGATAAAGTGCTTGCTCAAAAATGATGCGCTTAAGATGTAGGTTCTTGATTTGGAGCAGAAGTGTAATCCCAGGCTGTTCGTATGAAGGAGTGGTTCCTAACTGCTAGATCTCAGTGCTACCACGGTTCTAGCCTTGCTTTGCAGAAGTAATTGCATCTTCATTGAGCCAGAGGAAGGGAAGGAAACACCTGCTTTCACAGATCACATTTGTGAAATGTGATGTTATGATTTCACTGGGAGGTAAATAGCCCACAAAAGCTTGCTATATGGGGCAGGGCAAGTAGATTTTAACCCAAGGCAATTTTTCGCATGTCATTCTATACTATACTAGTATAGAATTTTCCTTAAACACATTATTGAGGCTTTATTATTTTCTGTTTCTTCTCTGAAACTGCAAGCTCTGAAACCACCAGGGAAACAGCCAGCAAAATTATTATCAGCCACAGCCTACTAAGGACCGAGCAACTCATTCTTCAGCAAAAGGTGTTCAGGGCACCTTGCAAGTTCAAACCTTGTAACAGCAAAATATGAAAAGGGAGGGTAAAACTACCTGGCTCTGTGTTGCCAGCTGGTAGTGTGGAGAGAACTGATCATTACAGAAATTCAAGATTTAAAGGCTGAGAGATTTCTGAAATGGCAGCACTCCTTTCTTCTGTGCTTTTAAATTGTGTGACACATACTGGCAATTAAACGTGAATATGATTTTAGCAAGTATTCCTATAACGTTCTATAACAGGAGGCAGGGCAGAAAACATTCCTTTGCAAATCTGTCTGAGGCCTCGTATGTGTTTTCTCAGACTACAGAGAGATCAGATGGAGCAACATGCTGAAATAGTTTCTTACCATCGCCAGTGGAACAATTCCAACAAGATCCTTTTGGCAGATGAAGATTTCAGACAAGGTTATATCTGTTGTCCCCTTCCGAGGGTATTCCACCTGCCAGGTGATGGGCTGCGTTCCAGACAGGCTGCTAAAACTGGCTATTTCAAAGTCCATCTGCACAACCTCATTGAATAGACTGTTACTTCTGAAAGAGGAAAACAGGGAAAGGAAAGAGCTATTACATTTGCTGAAGAAGGCAAATGAAGTGAATCATATTATCTACTGGAGAATGCAGCTATTTAAATGCAGATATAACACAGGGCCCTTTCCCATCTACAACTTCTTCAGAACATACAAACTGGAACTGTTCAGAATGGTTCAGGTGCTCTTATTGTGTATACTATGTAGAGGGATAAAATCCTGACGTTGTGTCTGAAGAAAGCAAAATAACTTAGTCCATTACACACTTCTTATGACTTTTGCAGGAATAGTTCAACCCTACTACAAGATAGATTTGACCCCGATCAGCCAAATTTAAGTTCGGTATAATTTATGACAAAAGAGACCAGAATTAGCCTAGGCAAAAAGAAACAAGATTACTTTTATATGTCTAACACCACAATTGTATAAATCCTCGGCATAATTGAAGCTGAAATACACAGCATAGAAGCCATTAAAAAAATTAACATGGTTAAATGGCGAAATGAGGAAATTACTGTAAGCTTAGAGGTATGGTCTGGAAATTTAAAACCCATACAACTGAAACCAAACAGAAAGAATGAAGCTCTGAGTGGTAAAGAGCACCTTTGAATGACAAATAGGAAAGAGGCTGAAAGTCTTTCCCTCAAATTTCTTTAACTACATTAGAATTAGAAAGAATATATGAAAGGAATTTGCTGGTCTAACTGCTAGTTCAATTTAAAATAATAATTAAAAAAATAATTAGATGCATCAGAAAAGAAACATGCACTTTTCTGGTACTTTCCAGGCATCTTTCCACATCATAGTAAGTTCTGATATTTCAGTGTTGCTTCTACCAACTCCTGTGCTGTAATAATTGTAAAATGAAGAGGATGGGCATCACTCTGACTTCAGCAGCTCACAGCTTCATCACACCTTTGGATGCATTCACCAAATAACAGCTTTTCCTCTGATTTTATTTTTTTTTATATACCATCAAAATGATGACACAAAGGTCTGTTTCTGAGAAAATCCATCAAGAAGGCATCATGTACAAAGCACTTACAGTATCAAGTAATAGACCTTCTTTTTACCTACTGATCAGAAATCACCATTTTTAATTACTTAAGACATATTTTGTGTTTTAATTTGCTTGATTACTTTGTAAGTAAATGTGTTCCCCTGAAGATTGTTACTTTGATCATGGGTTTTCATTTTGATGGCTTCCTCTGAAAAGTCCTAATGCTGCCTAATGCTTTAAATTTATTTCCTTCCTGTTTTCTTGCATTGTAACACTTCTCCAATAGTGGCATACTTCCTTCATGCATTTAAAGAGTGGTTTTGTGTGGCAGTGGGTTAGATGGATGGGTTTAGCAATTCATAAGTCAAGACCAGCCTATTCCCATTTGAAGAGTTCCTACTAAATAAATCTTAGAGCTTGTAAATACACGGCAGCTGTGATAACTGCAGTTTGCACAGTTCTGGGACATCCCAAAATGAACACATACTGGATTGCACTTTGTAATTTATTTGAAAGCCTGATAATATGCAAAGATACCTGATCACCTGAGCTACAGCATTCATTTAGCTCTAAAAGACATCATTATGCCTGAGATTAATGACACCTGAAAGGCCATTATTTCTTCCATTTCTAGATCTGATGCTTTGTAACTGACAGAGAAGAAGTTTTTACATGTGATTGACTATCTCAGTGCTTTCACTTATGTTAAATAGGGAATAAATTTGTGCACACATCAGAGCTGTCGTAACAGAGAAAATGCCAGGAAAGTTTCCCCGATCAAGAAGTCTTTAAAACGTTGCTAAAATACTTATTCTTGAAGATACAGGCCAGAAGCCAAGAATACACACAGTATAAGAGGAAGGTTTTATTGGTACTTTCTCAGAATGACCAGCAATTATGTATTTCAATGCAGGCTTTTGTATGGAACGCACTCATCTCACTCTCATAGCAATAAGAACTCCATACAGTGTCACTCTGCCACCGGTTTCCTCCTTCCCTCTTCATATAGAAGAAATGAAGAGATATCAACAGCTGGGAAAGCAACCACTTGAAAAAAATATGCCTTCAGAGATGTGTAATGGCTGAGAAAAAAACTTCTCATGAAGCACATTTAATGTTCAGAGCTTGCTCACTGACTGAAACAGCAATTCCTTAATATCTAACATTTAGAACTGTTCAGCAGCCGAAACAGCAAGCAATTATAAAACTTTTCTGAAGTACACAACACGTAGTGATTACAAATGAAGCTTTGTGAGGGCAAAGCTTCTACAAAATTGCTCTGAGGTGGATATATGAGACTAATTTGATTGGACTGAGAGTTCCCCTGGGCCAGTTCAATCCTTGGATTTATTCTGATTTATAAATATGCTAATAATTCATGGCTAGATTGGACTGAGCAGTTGCAGAAGGGAGGAAGGACTCCCTTTGATCTGCTAAGCAGCCACTCCAGCACACCGGCATCAGTGAAGAGTGCTGACCCCATGGCCACTCCCTTGCAGGAGCAGATGGGCAATGATTATGTGCTACTTACAGGTTACAGCAGCTGAGCCAGCAAGTCAGTGATGGGGTTAGTAATTTACTACTGGCCTGTGCTAGCAGTTAACCCATTAACATTGTTAGCCCAGGAGGATAAGGGAGAATTGTTTGCAGAGCTGTATGAACACTTACAAGGAGATCAGTTTTAGAAAAAGAAGGGTGATCAGAAACATTCTGTTAATGTAAAGTTAATAAAAAAATGCATTAAAAGCATAACAGAATAAATACTGGGAGAAACTGTCATGGAACTCACCTGCTCTTGTCAGCTGTATGGACAGAACAAACCCTTTTGGTATCATCTAGTGTAAATGTAACCATATTCTTGATTTTTAAATATTTTTGAGCATGACAACAACCATTTATTTGAAACTATTAATCATCCAAACCTTCAACACCCTGGGATATATTTTCTTTTGGAAGGACATTTTCCTTCCACAGGAACCCAAGTCTGACCATATCCAAAGCTACATTTAAGTCTCTTCAACATGGGATACATGAGCCACACATAAAATAGAACATGGATAGTACTACAAGTGCGAGAATGAAAAACAGGTTTTGTCCCTGCAAAGGTCTAGTATGAAGAGGAATGGTGTTCAATATGTGGGTACTGAAGTGGCTTGTACTCGGCTCACATGGCAGTGCTCAGCTCAGCCCAGAAGGCTCAGTGCTACAAAGGCTTTCAGGGTGCAGTGGGAGAAGGAAGGAAGATAACTGCTTAAAAAAGCAGTGTAGAGTCCTCAGCTGATGTAAGATCCATACACGAATGGAAATCTTTGTAGAATGCCTGTCTACATTTGTGGACCAGGAGTCTCTGATGAGAGATTTCAGAGTTGGGTTATTGCTCTGAGTAATAGAGCAGTTTCAACTCTTAAATAAGTGAATCTTAAGACTGCTGTAGGCTAAATCAATATTTTTGATTTATTACTGGGGCTCTCAAAAGAGAAATTTTTAAAAGCCTAGATTAAAATCATTTTTTCACATCCTTTATTCCAACAGATTTTCACTGACAGTCCTTAGAGAACCAAGAATATTTCGACCTCCTGAAAATTTAGCAACTCTTTTCCTTTTTAATGCTGCCCAGTTTGACAGTGACATCTTAATGCAAGATCAGCACTTAGTAAATGACATAAAAAACTGAAAAGATTACAAACCCCATTTTCCCTCAGTTACACTGCACATCCTACTCTTCACTAAAATTAACGCATGTTGCCACCATGAACAGAGATGAGCTCTCATCAAAAGACAATGGCCAGACTGGACTCAGAGTGATCTGTACTTCAGCCTGTGAATGCCTCTTCCCACCTTGGAAAAGTCTGTCATGGAGTACAAGACATGCATTCCTGCTTTCTTCAGTTTCTTGCTCCTCCTGCACTCCTCCTAAACATATTTGATAATGAATAACTGAAATTAACAGAATACAAAGTTTAGAACCTGATCTGGAACGTGAATTAGGATGATCTTAAAGATGATGAAATTATGCACACAGCTCTGTACACATCAGTTCACCTTCACAGTCAGCGCTCAGCTCTAACAAAGGCTGGGTCATTAGCAACCCGGGTCCCTTTGAATTAGTCACCTATGAGCTAAGTGCTGTAATATCTACCACTATGCCCTTGAGCCATCCATTCCTATTCTGAAAGGTCTGATCAGCAAATGGAGGACAAAATGCTTAATATCAGTTTCTTTCAGCAGAGCTGTTACAAAGGTAATCCCTTTGCAAAACTACATAAAACTTGTAGTAATTAAAGAAGAATGTCAACTACTGTAGGCAAAACAAAGTTTAAATTTCTTATATTTCTAATATTACCCCAGCTTTCATCCTTAAACCATAAATCTAGCAGAGGAGAAAGAAAAGCATGATCTATTTTGGGAATTAACAGACAGGGAGGACAGTATTTCATGGAAGACTGCCACATTAAAAGTATGATGAAGCTCTTTGAAAGAAAATATCTGAGGTATAACTTAAACTCTAGAGCAACGTAACAAAATATGCATGCAAGTATTTAAACATGATAAAAAGCTGTACTTGATTTCTTCATACAGTCCAGATGAGATCTGGATTAGTTAATAAGGTTTCTTAGCTTTCTTGTCATAAACTGTGATATAAAACAGCTTTTTGATTAAGGGATTGGTCTGAGACGGGAAATCTCATTTCATTTCCCAGCTCTTCCATGGGATACTTTAATGACCTCAGGCAAGACACAAAGATAGAGATCCTTAAAGCCAAAATAAAATCAATAGGAATTAGGCAGCACAGAGCTTTAAAGGAAAAAAAAAGAAAAAGATGTATGTCTGCCACTTCAGGTATCTAAGTATAATGCCTTTATAACTTTGATACTGAGCCCCATGATCTCAGCTGTGTTCAAGCCCACATCATGTAGGACAGAGGCAGAAGACCATTTGTGGTTGAATTGCTGAACTACACTGAGAGATCCACATGATAGTGAAGTTCTTAGCTGCTGAAATGCAGCTAAGTCATGTTGTTAATCAGAGTACAGAGAGGGAAAAACTCCCCTCTCATGGCCAAGCAGAAAGCTGAATGAGACAGTCCCCAGAGAATGAAGACCTGACCTGATCACAACAACTCACCAATTTCTTCCTTCTTAGCAGAGCATTTTTTTAGAGTCACTAATCACTAATATATACTGCAGTCTCATTAGTTTTCTCTGATACTACATCACATCCAGTCACAAGGTACATGAGATTGATGTTCCCTTCTCCCAAAGGGTATGTGCCCCTCCACCTCAGACTGCTGCCATCATATAAAGACTACGTGCAAATACCCCAGGACTGAGCTATCATCATCTCCCAGTTCTACTTCATTTTCCATTCTGTTTTCACAGGGTTTTAGTCTGCTAATGTTTTCATTATAATTTTGGAAAACAAAATATGCAGGCAGATTGGTCAAGATATAAGCTTTCTCCGTGATTCACCATCTCTTCCTGCCTTCAAGAAGGACATTTTCTATTTAGTATTTACTCAGTCCTGGAACCTCTCCAGAACCCCTGTAAGTAAACAGGATTTTCTTCTTTTGGAGATGGCAGTGTTAAAGTGCTGAAACTCTTCCAAAGGACATCACTGGAAAGGAGACCCTGAACATAATTTTCAGAGAGATTCACTGCAAACTTAGTACCTTCAAATGGAACAATGAAGTCAGAATCCTTCTGATCATCAGCATTACATTATAGGGCTCTTTCAGCCTTCTAAAAGCATCAGGATGAGATCAAATACACAAAAGCACATTTTACCATTCACTTCTAATTGCTTAGTTTAGTAGTTTGGGAGCAGCCAGAATGAAGGATTTTCTGCTAACAAATAGCTTGTGGGCATGCATTTTAGTCCATTTATATGGGACAGCTGTAATTGATACAGAACAGGATGCTCCACGTACTAATCCACGTATGAGTTGGATGGACTCTGCCTCCCCTTTCAGCCTCTGCTTTTGTCCATCACTCATGCCAAGCCCTATTAGCAGATACCACAATGCAGTGTGACTGAGAAACAGAGCGCCAACGTCTTGGGCATGGACTCCTACATGTTAAAAGTCTCTGGAGGGAGTTAAAAACAATCAGGGTACCCACAACTAGCAGGGAATTTTTGAAAACCTGATCCAAAAGTCAAAGAGATGTAGAGAGATCTGGTTAGTGGAGTAGCCCCTAAATCCTGCCCAATGAAGATGTGTCAGTTGCTATTGACATTAGCAGTTGCTTTCTTTATCAGATAGTTACTAATGCTGGACCACGTGAAAGACATGTAATCTGTTATGCCCTGAAAAAACACACTGATCAAAGAAAGCAAAATAGCCAAAATGCCGATTGCTGTGCAAAACATGCCTCCAGGTATTGCTCGTGTAGATGGACGTGTATTAGGCATTTGCATCTGTTTTGTAGTTATAAGTGCATTATGAATCGGGTTGCAACACAAATCACATTTATTTATAAGTAACAGTATAGGTAAATCAGATGTTTGATACACACATCTAAGAAGTCAGATGTCTTCAGATACCAGTTCCTGAGGGATTTTTGTTCTGCTTTGCTAGCATACCTGCTGCTGGGCTATGTTTGAAACACAACTAATATTTGGGCATATCCCCATTCTTTTTCAACTACGTATCTGCACATGCCTCCTGGTAAGAAACACTTGCCAAGTTAACAGTCTATCAGGCAGGTAAAGCTGATAAAAACATCTGCATTTTTCACATATAAAGGGTATAAAGGGATGTAAAGTAAGCAAGGATTTAATGGCATAATAAAAAGGAAAACAACAAGTAAGTGTCAAATATCATGGTGAAACAATGAAGAAAACAACCAAAAGATAAACTAATTTTCCAAACTTGATGGCCACAGGCAAAGTTCAGGGGGCAATGAAAAGCCCCATGTTTGCAAGTGATTGCAACATGCTCCTTCCCTACATTTCATTTGGGCACAACTGCAACTTTTCTAATTCAGGTGCATGAAGAAGGTAAAGGGATTTTTCAGCTCAGAAGCAATGATCAACAACTGTTTGGTGGCAGCTGTCCAGAGAGACCTCCAATTTAGCTGAAGAGCTTTTCCAGTTGCCTGTGAAGCTGCCTGAATAGAGTAAAAGATCTTGAAATGAACCACATCCTCTGAGAAATAAGCTCAACAGATGCAATTTCATCACAGAGCAAACTCAGTTTGTGCAGAGTCCCTCAGACTAGAAGCTGCAGGGAATTGAATAATACTGTGTACAATCTAGAGCTAGAGAATATCAGCCTGGGGAAGGTGGAGAAGTAGTTTTATTTCTTGAAAGTCAATATATTTTTGCAAGCTCCACTAAGGAGGAGTCTGCAGCAGAAATAAACTCCTCTTTCTCAGTCTTAGGTCATATCTCATGTGTCAGACCATATTGTTCCCCTTATTAGTATTTGCAGAATACAAGCTGAGCTATTTCAATCCTACTCTTACCTTGTAAATCCTCTTCAGTGATGTATGCTGCTCATGCATTCTCTACCATGCTAAGGTAAAATAAAATTAGCAGAAATCCAAAGTAGTCTAAGAAAAAGTCTAAGCATTGATAGTAAGATAAATATTGAACTCAGCTCTAATAGCGTATATCAGGTGAAGCACCACATAAATTGAAGGAATGACAGAGGTGAAAACTGACAGAGCAGGAGAGCCAGGCAGTGTGGTCTAATTCAGTTCTATTAATTATTTGTAGGTATGCTTACTGTTGAGGGCACTGCCCTGGATAATAGCAAAGGCAGGTCCACTCTGTGTCTAAAAGTTATCACCACAATGATGAGTAATAGTATGTTGCTCTCTTACAGACTCTGTAGATTGCACTTATGCAGTATGACCTTGCAAGGTCAAACTTGCAAAGAAACATTTTATTTATCTCTTGGCATAGCTTTGTTGCAGTGCATTGAGAGTTTATATAAGAAAACTGCAACAAGCACTGTAAAACCAAGGCTGTGCATGGGAAAGTGTGAAGGACAGGAGGGCAGTTTTGAAAGTGCTGAAAGTACACATTAAGCCTCCTAACCCCAATTCACAATTTTGGCATCATCAAGCTGTCCTGTGCATGATGATTACTATTAAAAGTTCAGGGAGAATATTTGTTTAATACCCCTCAACACACATTTTATATGCAGTTTCCCAAACCTGCCCCGACACTTGTGAAGATCCTGTGGAGACTGGACAAAAATTTGATCAATTTTGTAGTTATAAATCAGCTCTTATTCAGAGTTACAAAAATCATGGACCTTAGGCCTCCCAGCATCTATAGCTCTGGAAATCTGATGGACAAACCTTTATTTTACAGTTCATAAAGCAAAGCTTAACAACACTGCCTTCCTAACTATCTGCAGCTCTAAGGAAGCTTATTAAAAGCTAAACCAACATCAGTACTCGAGGTAGATCCATTAGATTTCATGATACTGTTATTTGGTGGCTAACTATTGTAGTTCATTTCTCTTGTTCAAGGATAATAAAAGGAAAAATGTCCCCATGACATTCAATGGCAAAAATGTCATTGCTAAAATGCCTATGATGTGCAATTAACATTTTTAAGGAGTCATTTAAAAGGATACTGTCAGGACTGATAGATTTGAGATTACACCAACTATCTCTGTTTGGATATCTGCATAATTCAGCATCACCCCCAGCAAATTCATCCTTTCATTCTGGATGTTTATATTTTTCTCCCTCCTCATGTCCACACTACTGAGGGTACTGAATGTATTTGTCACTGACTTCTCCCCCACACTGTCACATTAAAATAGTGATCACCAGCTTCTATCAAAAAAGTGTGCTGTTTTTTTTAACATTCTGTGTTCCACAAGGAAGTTGGAATTCCCTGCACAGAACAGGTGAAGAAAATTGTTTTGCAGATAGAAAAGTAAGTTCTGGGGCAGAAGCATTTTGGTGTCAGGGCAAAGCTAAAACTAACTACACAAACAAAGTCATTGTCGACTACTAATGAAGATGTCACCTGCAGGATGGAGACTTAAGGTCTAGGCTCAGCATGTCTGCAGGGAGAAAAAAAGCCCTGAATCTTTGGTTTTTCGCAGTCCCATTTAATAGAATGAAAAAGAAGGAAAATACAGAAAATATTTGCTATTGTAGCAGAGCTGTCTTTAAGCAAAATGTTCACTGAAGTTTCTTGAAGATGCCAGCAAGTTTTAAAATATTTCATGGGACAACAACTGAATATTTGTATTTGTAGCTAAAAGAGCTGATAGCGGACATCAGTTTTCAGGCAGAGTGCAGACATTCCTGTCTGACTGTCAGGCACATGAAGAGCAATGTGTCCTCAATATTTCAAGAAGACAAATGAAGGAGACTCAATCCTAATGTTAAATGGCCTGTGAGAAAAGCAAGTGCCTACTCGATTGACAAAACACTTACAGATAAACTCCAAGAGCAACTTTGAAGCGATGACTGTGACATCTCTGGTTCTTTTCAAACCTGTTTTTTCCCTACTGCACCTCAATTAGAAAACAGCTATGTCCAATTTGTTGGGAAGTCTCGGTTTTAAATTTCCTAAATTAGGCTCTGACTCAAAGCAAAAAACCCCACTTCCTTTCCATGCTAGATTTGGATAAGGCTTTAGAGAAATGCCATGCTTTATAAAGGTGACTTTCCATTGCTAGGAAAAAAATTTCATTTTAACTCGGTCCTTAGGAAGGGTGTAGGAGTGCTTGCAGGAACTGTGTGCTGCATGGTATCAGAACACTGAACAGCAGTGAGTTTTTCATAATGGAAAGTAATAAACAAGAGCCTAGCACAGAATCTCTCCATGCACCATATAGTTATGCATTTGTCTCACAGCCTAAGGTGAAGATTTTTAAATCTACTGTGAGTTTTTCCAAGTACCAATTACTGCCTTTTTATATTTCCTTTTTCTACGCCTTACTGCACTAGGTGAATCAAAATAGGTTTACCTGTAATTATACAAACAAGACTCAGAGGACACTGTCAAGAAGGAAAAAAGATTCTAAAGAGCAAACCTTCCCTTTGTTATTGAAATCTGCAGCAACATTAGTCACCACTCCTGTTCCTTGCTGACTTTTGACACTTCACTTGATCAGAGAGGTAGAATTAGGCTGATGAAAGACCAGTTTCCAAGGCTCTGACGTAATGCAAAAACAGCAAATCTCAGCTGAACATAAAGTGGGATTAGAGTGTGCAGAACCCATGTGAGATGAGGAGCACGAAGAATCACGAGTTCATGAGGAACACTTTGGTTTAAGATAACGTCACCGTGACAACATTTCATATAAAATCATAACCAGTTTTCAAAGGACTGATGGAAACACAGGTCTAAAATAGAACTATTTGGGATGCACGGGATGAAGTAGTGGATATTAATTATTTGCAGTCACTTGGGATAAAATACACCATTGTGTGACTTTGTCCTACTGAAATCTAAATACCAGAGTAGAACACAGAGAGTCAGACACACTGGAGGGTGGAGAATGTCTGCTGACTCATTTCTGAATCACAGATAGGCTTCCTTCTGCTGCTGCAGCCTCACCAGTAGAGAAGTCCAAAGAGCTTCATTTTAAAACTAAGAGTTGTTTTTAAGTGAAAAAGAAACAGGCAAAGAGTAAAAATTCAGTCCTACAGAGAAATCCTCACAAGGGCTTGCATTATCAGAGTCACAGCGTTCTCCTGGTATTTGCTGGAGGAGATTAAGCTTGATGAGATTTGCAGGAGTAGGAGTGTCATGTGCTCAGGTGCTTTGCCAGTTTCTAAGGGCAAAGTTTGTTACCAAAGAAGTGCCCACATCCCACTATTTGCATTACACTATTGGTGGTCTGAATCAGTGTGAATTTCATGTATGGAAGTTTCTTTCATTTTATGAACAGGTTGGAACTTGGATCAATAGTAACTACTAGCTGATAATATTTCAACATAAACTCTAGATCTCAAATCCTACTGATTTGTCTGTCAGCAATACCCCTTGTCCCTTATAATTCTGCCTCAAATAATCTCGCAGGAAGCAAAGGCTTGATGCCAGCAAACACTGAAAGAATTACGGATGGCATTAACAATTCCTGCCATAACCTCACATCAGAGGGCGCAAAGAGCCTTGTTGCTAAAGTACTGCTGAGCCACAGCAGTTCATGTTAGATTGTGTTAATTCAATTTCATTTACACCTTTGTATGCATGCTAGGGAAACCTTCTTATACTTGTTAATTGTTCTTGTATGAGAACACCAGCAGAATTGACTCCATAGCTATGCAAGTGTCAGATAAGAGACAATTCCTAAAGACAAGCATTAGTCTTTTGTCAGCACAAGCCCTGCCATGCTCTAATCTGAGCTGTGAATGGGAAAACACAGTCATGGTTGTATGCAAATAAAATTCAAGAACATTGGCATGGAGTCTTACTTGGTAAAGCAGGGCTGCAGGAGCAACACTGAAAATGTAAAAAATTGGGAAGGATGATAGCCAACTAGATGGAGTGGTCTTGGAAATTACCAGCACTAATATTAAAGACTTTGCACCTTCCAGCCTCTTCCCAGCTACAGATCCTTAATCTAGTTTGATTTTCCTGTGGTCGCAATATGTCAGTTGCATCCTCTTCAGAACAAGATTATAAAAGGAGTGAATCATGGACACATTATTATTCCCCTCAGCATGCAGCACTTTTTCTTTAAGTACAGAAACCACAGCGTGCAGGAAATGATCCATCCTTTAAAACTTGTGTCAACATCTCTGAAAACTCATGGAGCTGTACTGTGAATACTGGTAACCATTCTCCTGTGTCTGAAAAACCAGAATGATGACAACATTGAAATATGTTACATGCTACACTTTGGTCCTGACCTTCCTTTCACTCAAGTCGACTGACATTCTGCTTCTGATTTTGATGGCAGTAGGACCGCTGTTTCATTGTCACCTTTCCCATACCCTCAGGCGCACTCTCCAGCAGCAGTGTCAGCTTAGAGAAGCCACAGCGAGTTCAAAGTATTTTCTGATGCCCAAGGCAAACCAAGAGATGACCTTTTCGACCATCAGAGAGCTACTATTGAATATTCCACCAACTGTAATGCTATGCTCCTGGAGCTGACCTGGCTGCACTACATATGAGATGGGTTTTACTTTTGTTGCCCCTCTCCTCCTCCTAATTCAATGAATTAGGGTCGCATTCTGATTCTTCTCTGCTCCACACATTTGTCTGTACTTTCATTTGTGACAAGGTATGTGCTTGCGTGTCACTTAGCCAAGTATTTAATGTCAGACTGCAAAGGACTGGACAATAGTATTCCTTCCCTTGCAGTGCGATTATCTCAACAGAGTTTTCAAGAACATCTATGGCTGAATAATTGGTCACACTTGGCCACGGAAAGTCCAAATTCTTTGGACACAAGATAATAAGAGTTGTAGTTTCCTCCAGGTCACCTAAAGCAGCCTGCTCAGCATGGTGCCTCGTTATCACAAACAAAATACCGGCGTTGTTGCTAAACTTACTGAGCAAAATCTTTGAATTTCAGAGATAAGAAATTCAGACTAACGCAGAGACAAAATCTCTGTGGAGTAATTTGACATTAAAAGTGGAATTTCCAGGGGTGTTCAACTTTGCTGCTCTGGTGAGGGAGCAGCACTTAGCCCATATGGTGCATATAGAACTGTCAAGTGTGGGTTATAAACTGCTGCAAATATTTTACTGTTGCTGACTGTAGAATACACAGTTTGTACCAAAGGAAAGAGGTTAGCATATTCCAGATGGGACAGCCTGAGTCTCTCACACCATTCACTTCAAATGATTTTTGAAAATAGACAAATATTTTCTTTAAAAAAATCAGCAGCATTGCCAGCTCTTCCAAAAAGCACATTTTGTTGGGAAGTTGCTTTTAATTTTATAGATAGGCTGCTTGTGTAATTCCATTATATCTATAAAGAGAATTGGCCTTTATGACTAATTTAAAGGGTTACCCAAAGCAGATGGAGCATTCTGAATCGAGAAAAAGGGAATTACAGGAATACTGAGCTTCAAATATACAAAAATGAAGACCAAATCTTGTCTAAGGCAATACTGGGCAGTAAAGAGGTGCTCTTGGATATCAGAGGTCCTCTCTTCATCTTCAGCAAATGTCACACAGGGCAAATTGACATTATTTTCTTACATCAGTGGATTCTGATTCATTTCCTCTTGCTGATGGTCTCGTACATAAAATGAGAATGTCTTGATGAAATGGACAAAGAAAGTGAAGAGATAAAACAGAGAATATTTTAGCTGGCTATATTAAATTAACGTACACTATTTCCATGTTCTTCCTATGCCAACAGAGTTACTGATGCAATTTACTGGCAAGCACAAACATATCTGTGACATGCCAAAGAAATAAGAAAACTAAACTTGTGGATGAAATGCTCTGTGTGTGTATGTATACATACAGAGGGAAATAATAGAGATGCAAAAAACCTGCTGGTCAGGCTGTGTTTGTCAAGCTCAAATTACATCTGCTTCCCTTCCACATGCATTAGATTTATGTTATCCTCAGCCAGCCAAGATCTACCATCAAACTGCTATGAATATTAACCACACAATATTGGCCATTTTCATGCAGGATACTGCTGGAGTGGATTCAGATCAGATGGTCTATTCACAGATAATTCCTCCTTGTTTACCTGCTGCTCCCTTCCCTCTCCCTACTTCAAGGCTCTGGGTTAAACACCAAACATGCTTGCTAGCTGCGTTCTGCTTCCTTACGTTAGCACCATGTGTTAAGAGACTGTGTCAAAGCCCTTTCCAGGGTCATGGGCTAACTAGTATGATCTCACACTACTCATTTATCTTGCCTGTCCTTCTATTAAACCTGTTAAGAGAAATGTTTCAACAGAAGAATAACAGGAGCTCCTTGAAGACATATTGGCACATCTGAGTTGAACGTTTTTGGGTGAAGAAGCTATAAAAAAAGACTCTGCAGTGAACTTTTAAATATCAACTTGCTAAAAAGGCAGTGATTGCTCTTCCCGAGCAATGCTTTTCATGGTGTGAAGCCTTGCAAAGGGAAAACGGTATATTTAGAAACATTCTAAAAAGTATTTATGAAGGATTGGGTGAAGAGAAATGTTTCAAAAATAATTAAGGCTGCAAAAATACACGTTGTCTAGAAAGTCAAAGTTACAGTTTTAAATCCCAGCAATATATTTATCTAAATCTTCATTTCCAGTTGCATTTCCTGACATTTATGCCAAAGCAGAAGGTCATAACAGGATTCAAGTATTATTAAGTGTATGATCGAACAAACAAAACAAATGACCTTTATTCACACTTGCCTGATCATCCTGTGAACTCACAAACAATAGATCCTGTCCACTATCTCAGACTCAAAGAAATATCTATCCATCTTGGGTGAAATCATCCATACGCAGAGAGTCAGCAGAAACTTTAAATGCCTTTAAAGTACTTCAAAGCAGGACTGAATTATGGCTTAAACGCTTTGAAACTATTCTGCTCACTTTCCTTTCACAGTATTCCACGGAATACTGGCACGCTGTTTTTACTAAGTGGTATATTAGATAGCAAAGGATGGCTTCACATATTAAGAGGCCTCGTGGCTTCACACAGACAAAACGAATCAAAAAACTAAGGAAAGGAGGTTTATTAGTTCTATTTATAAATGGAAAAATGAGTTGCAGAGAAAATGGAGCAATTTTACCTTAACTCAGAGTATCTGCAGTGGTTAGAAACTGGACCTAGCTCCCACTTCAGTGCCTGGACCTCAAGGAGCCTTTCCTTCCATGCTCTTGAGTAACATTTATGAAGGCATGAGGGCAAAGCAATGAGTGAGGTGTGAAGCTTTATCTTTTAATACATCTTCAGTGGTTTTTCTACAAGACTATCTTTGTATTTCCTTCACCATGCATACATTTCATTTCATTTCTCCCATGTTACTACTCAGACTTCTGGGGACTTTCATAATATCACACCAAAAGTTCCCAGTAGCAGCCAGAATTGCTTTTACTGCTATTTAACACAGTACTGAATTTAAATGTCGAATGTATGTGCTTTTCTCATAAACTGCTGTACAGGAAAACTTTAATTTATCAAATTAAAATGCACTATAGCACAAATTTATTGTATCACTGCTCATGAATGTTTTTATGTATTTGATTGTGGTGGGGTTTTTTTGTCTTTTATGGTTTTGGTGATAGCTGGAAAGCAATCAAGGTTCCATTTGAAGCAGCCGTGTAAGCAATTCTCATTTAACAGAAGACAATGAAAAATTAATCTAAACTGAGTGTAACTAAGTTTTCATAGAAACAACAAAAGCACTCAGACATTATCATCTTCAACATCTGTTTACTGTCTTCATTTACAAAATTACCCATCAAGTTTTACTGCATCTTCCGGGGGAAAAAAAAAAAGCCAACTCCAACTGTCTTTCTGAGTTAATAAAATGCTCCACGTGTAACAGGGATATTAAGGATTCCTTTCCTGTAATCATAATACTTAGCAGGGATGATTGAGGTGAAGCAATGTTCAACACTCTCTCCCACAGGTTTCAATTCTACACCTTTAAGTACAGAAGAGTTCAAACATTGCTGGCTGGTAGAAGCCTGGCTATTTTCTTCCCTCCCTCACTCCCTGGTACACCTGTCCCCTCTTTTTGATGGGCAGAGTAACTCTTACATTCCTGGGAGGTTGCTTACTGTAAAACAACCACAAATTCCTTTAAGATGAAATGAAAACATTTGAGAAACTGCAAAAAGGGATAATAGAATATTTTCTGTTGGAAAGTTATCATCTGGGGATGAGTGTTCCAGTATCAGTTTGTTTCAGAATTTGGGCCATAGAATTTATTAGTTAGAGGAACACATACAGCTGATTAATGCTACACAATGTGCATAGAATCACATAATCATGAACACTCTAGAAGTTTATCTCAAATGTTGTTGCTGTGCCTGACTCTAGATTTAGGAAATGGAAAGGAGTTAATAACTGAAGGGCAGACACTGTGTAAGAAGCACAGTTCCCACTGACTTCCTTAATGGTGGTAAAATGTGTAAATCCTGTGCATTCATAGCTCAATTTAAATTACAATGATTACAAAATATAAAGCCTAAAAGAGAGGATTTATACATGAGCAGATTTAGCTGAGACAGACTCCCTTGAGACCTAGATTGTGTTTACATGCAAAGTAGACTGTGCCTCCTGAATGATCTTAAATCCTGATGACAATTATTTATATATTTAGCTACACACACACACACCCCAGCGTAGCTCTGGACCACAGTTCCTGCTGTTAGATGCCTTGGGGAATATCTACTAGTTATAGGCTCATCCCTGTTTTCTGGCCGTTGTCCAGAAAAGCACTTTCAATGTGTAAACAGTCCCACTGCCCTCAGTGGGTCTACTCATAGGATGCATAAGACCATAAGAACATATTGCTTAAATGCACAATGGCAACAACAATAGCAATACTAATACCTCCCTCTTACTGCCTTTGGACAGATATTTTTATCCACAGCTCTTGGGAGTAAAGTACCATTATCCTATTTTATGATATGCAAGCTGGGGAACAGAAAAATGAAGTGACTTGCCCAAGGTCATACAGGAGGTCCATCACAGAAATGAGGACACAAACTGTAAGTGCATGGTTAAATTGAGTACTGAAGATTCAGCAGAGCTCTACCTACTATGTAAGTAAGGCTTTAAGTATTCTGACATTCCTTTAAAGGAGAACAGTGAGCTTATGTAACGGGAATCAAAAAAAGATTTACATCTCCAATCATATTAGCCAACCTAACTCCACCTTCTCCAGGAAGCATAACTAACACTTAACTCGTGTTCAACCTAAGAAATCCCAAAATGAAGGCTTTTATATACTTCTGATCCAGCTATGGTATTAAACACGTTCTGTTGTTCTAAATTCCTTAACAATCAATACACCATTAACTATAAGGGATAAAAAAAAACAACATGCAGTATCAGCTTTAGACAAAGACTAGAAGCTTAATAGGTCTGAAATTCTGGAAAAGGAAAGTACTTATAAAGGAACAGAGACACATCCAAACAAGCCCTCACAGCCTCTCACAAGCAATTTTCTACCACAGTCATATCCACATGGATTTTACGTCCTCTAACGATGTGTATCTACCAAAAACTTTCTATGGTTAGGCTGAGTGGTGTGGGGAACGAGGAAAAACTGCTACAATCTGTATGCAGTAAAAGGAACTGGTGGCAGGCTCAGGCTATCATTCTGTCTGGCTTACTGGCATGGTACTGTAGTAAAGCTTGGCAACTTGTATCCCTGTCATCTGGATCCAAGGATGTGACTGGCTGAAATCTGCCAATTTAATTTTTTTTTTTTTTTTTTTGGTCATCAAAACATGCAGTGGCATCAAAATAGAACTGTTTCCATCTAGCACTATGAGTATATGAAAATAATATAATGCTCGGTATTATATGGATTTCTCCTAGCTTTCATTGTCCTTCTTGTCAAGGAAGGGAGGACCAGTAAGAGGCTGGTGCTGCTCGCTCGTCTGTGATCAGTGAACTCTCTGCAGCCTCCAAGCCATACCTGTCTCTCCTGTCCATGCTCAGTTTGAGCTGTTAACAGAAGTAGTTTCCCCAGTGCCCCAAATGCCCAAGTTTTCACTCTCAACCGTGTTTTGCATGCATTGTTTTCAGAATCTACAGACCAATTTGCAACAAGAGGTTTCTAATACGTATGCTAAAATTTTCCACCTCGCTTTTCTACCCTATTTTAAGAAATAATCTTCACTGTCAGGTTCTATTGTCGTCTATATAACAGACGACTGGTTGGGCTGGGAAGTGAGATTTCTGGAAGTACCTCAGTTCCATTTTCAAAACTGATGGGGTAGCTCTGGGGTTTTCAAAAGCACAAGATCCCTTCAAACTACACTTACTTTCAAATACATCTGTATTCTCCCAGGCAGTGGGAATTCTGAGGCCTCAGAGCTTCTGAAAACTCCAATAGGTGTCAAACTGTTACAATAACTGCTTTTTAAAACTTAGGTACTCCAAACTATAGTCATCAAAGTATTTATGCGTTGCCTCACTTGGCGCTGCAGAGCCTAAGTGAAACAGATGGCCAACTCAGGTTTCCAAAAGTGACTCAGATACTCAGGAGCCCAACTCACACAGGAAGTCAATACCAGTTAATCTTCTAAATGTCAAATGGCACTTTGAAAATAGAACATTCCATTACCAATAAGGACCTAAAACTTTGTGCTTTTTAAATGTTTGCTTTGTACCAAGTAATACCCCAGGCCCCACCTGTCTGTCATTTCATGTTCAAAGGACATGTGAATACTTGGGTAATGCAGTCCTCACGGGCAGGTCATGAACAAATCAGCCAGCTCTGCAGCACTGCAGATTTCTTCATTGCTAAGAGCATTTTCAGGCAATGAGCTTAAGGTTTGGTCAGGGAGAGAGAGCTAAAGAACACAGATACTTCGAGTTAGCAGCACAGCCTCTCCTTACTTGCAAGGGCTTTAGCAGTAAAGTAGCAGAGACTGTGACCACGCTGTATTCAAACAAAGTCCCCATGGTTTAACCAGTGTTTAAAAGGAATTTAACTGAATGAAGGAGGGCTGTGTTAGACAAGCTTGGGACAATGGGAGATGAATACATGGGTAATGCTGAGGCTTCTTTTGGATCCCCTTGATGTGCAACCAAACTCTTGCACTGAGTTGCCCAAACACTCCCAGGGCAGGGATGGATTTCTGGTGATGGCCATGTGTCATCAGAGAACATAGAATCGCAGAATCATAGAATGGCCTGGGTTGAAAAGGACAATGATCATCTGGTTTCAAAGCCCCTGCTATGTGCAGGGACACCAACCACCAGACCAAGCTGCCCAGAGCCACATCCAAGATGCTGTTGAAACATAAGGAAATAAGAAATGACTGAATGCTTTCCCAAAATGCCACACTTACAAGAAAGTGCACTGGTTTTAAAGTGAATGTTCTGCATACAAGATAGCAGCCATTTCTCCCTCCTGACACTATAGCCTCTGGGACTGGCACAGGCCAAAGTCCCATTTGTGGCAAAGAGTTCCCATGTAGCAGCCACCAGATGTAGAGGTCATCCAAGCAACTTCCAGTGTATTTGTACTCCAAACGGGTAATTAATCAAATCAATGTTCTACACAGAAATTGACTGAAGCAGGACGGACGACTGAGTTGAGTGCATTTGGTATTTTTAACCTGAACTTCAAGCAGATGAATAATGGTCATTATCTCCAGTACATATCTTAGAAGAGGGAGAAGTTATAAAGGTAATTTCTACCCACACCAGTAAGTCTAACATAAAGTAAAAAGAAAAATGAATGTGGAAACTGTTCTACAGGAGAGACTAGAGGGAAGTCAGTCCTACAAAAATTTTAACATTAACTTTACAATTTTTTGGATGCTCTGGAAAAGACTGCAGATTTAGTACTTGCAAAACTAAGTTTTCCAGTATCATTGCAACTTATTTCAATTTAAATGGGAATGGAATTGGGTTTGAATATATAAATATCCACTATACAATTGTCAAAATGTTGTCACTAACTGACAGCAACATGGAAATGCTCTGAGTCTGTTTTTCATGGCCTAACAGATAGTGATGCACAAAAGGGAGCCAACACCATAAATAGTGTACAGTAAACCATACAGTTATACATTCAAAGCATATACTTCTCTCCAAAAACTTAGCTTCCTACTTACTCTTTACTTAGACAATGCTATTTTTGACACAAAGGACTTTACCGTATCAGCTCCAGGGAGAAGGGTGACTTCCTTTACAAAAATAACAGCCATTATAGCTCTGTATTCTCTTCCAACAGTAGTAATTTTAATACCTTCTTTTAAAATTTAAATTACATCCAGTTAGTGAAGTGAGAACGACTTCTGGCATATTTTCCCTGCATCTAATAATCACTTCCATTCACTTAAACTCTTTTTCCCTATAGAGGATTATTATCATTAAGCTACTCAGAGAGTGACAATAATTGAAAGATTTTGGCTATTGGAGTCAGAAGCATCAAGATCTGAGAAAGTAATACAGAGACAAGGAAGACAGAAGTTGAAATGCTCACGTAATCTGCACCTGATTTCAATTAGAGATAGAAAACTTGTAGAGCCTCAGGAGAGATTTGGTCTGGATGGGCATCTCCTCGTTTCTATCCTGCTCACACACAGCGCTTCTGCTCCCCACACTCCTGCCAAGCCTGCCCACTCGGTGACCCGGCTAATTACCCCTCTGACTCCTTCTCTTCTTCAAATCCACACTGCTGAGATCAGGTACACAAGGTCAGGTGACTTAGTGCACAGGTCAGTGCTGATCTGTAGAGCATCTGAGGCTTCTGAACTCTGGAGAAGCCTTGAGATATGAAGAGCCCATCTTTTCCCTGCTAAAGATGAAAAAGGAATGACAAAATTAAAGAGTTGACGTAATTTACTGAGTCTGTCTTCAGGAACATCTGGAATAATTCTAATAAACAGACTAAAGGAAGAATTAGATCTCAAAAACTATATTACTACCTAATTATAAGTATGAATGTTTAAATAGCAGTATTTCTAAATCTTGCAGGGTACATAATGTCAGATCTTCACATAACAAATCGGACTAGAAAAGAATCTTCAAAAACCTCTCTAAAATCTTCATTGGAACAGAAGATCTTTCTGTATATTTTTGACTTTACTCAGGAAATACCAAATCATCAGATTCAATTGTAAAATAGCATACAGAAATTTAAAATCTAGATACCTATGTGTGAAGATTTATCATATGACAAAATATTAAATATATAGTAAAGTAAGGAATAGAGGAAATTAAATATAAGAAAATGCAAGAAAAAAATGAAAGATGAAAAAGAAAAAAAATATTCCTAAATAAGGAAAACTTCTTATGCAGAGCTGAGCTATTCAGTATTGATTAACATTACAAAGGGATGAAGTCTCCAGCAATCTGAGCTGTACTTCACCCACCACAGCCCACCAGCACACAGCTTCAGAGTAGTCAGGATTAATGGCCTTGCTTCCTGGCAAAATGAACTCATGCTTGTATATACATGAATAATTTCACAGAATGCAGCAACAGCTATAATAGTGCCTGACAAATATCCCAGTCAACTGTTTACTCCAAATAAAATAGCACCTTTTTTTTATCTTGAGAGAGTGTCAGTGAAACTAAATCTTGTCTCTGTCTGAGGTACATGGGGAATTCAGAACTGGAGGCAGAGAAAATACGACATCACTGAATTACAAATGATTTACTGCGCTTCAGTATTTAAAGCACTTATCCATCCAACCCGTGGGTCATGGCCAAGCTGCAGGATCTGGAAGCACTCCCATGCTCATGCGCCTGTGCTTTTCCAGGCTGCATCCTTGCTCATGTGACTCAAGTGCAAATGCACCTTTCCTCTGCTTTACGTGAAGCAAGTCAGGCCACAGGTCATAATGTGCTCCAGCTCCACCAGATACCTCATTGCTCATGAGACCCTGACAGGAGATGTATGTGCTTTCTTAAAAGGAGAACTATGTGGGTTCAGATGCTCTGAAGAAGAACAGGACAGGACAGTAACAAACTGAATCCCAAACCTCCACTTAGTAAGGAGGGTAAAACCAAAGTGTTAAGAAGTGGTAAAGGTACTTAGAAAAGCAAACAGAAGGAAGAGGGATGTTTGAGCCTTTGACTGAAGAGCTATAAGAGAAGGATGCTAAAACGACTTGAGAAAATCTGAAGAAAACAACGGAGAGTTGTTAAAAGGGAAGCATTTCTTTTTGCATCCTCTGTCCTCTAGGCAGTAATTAATTTCTGCTCAGCATTGTGCACACTTAGGAGTTGTGTTCTTAAATGGATTGAGATGTACAAGCTGTTCTGAAGCTGTTCATCCATAGCAGGACCTAAAGGTAATGGACAATCTTCTCCAGACTTCACTGAATGCTGAATAAGGCTCCAAATTCAAAACCTGCTTGCTTTTTTTTTTTTTTTTTTTAATAGTTAGATATTAGTTTGCATTTAAAGAGCATAACAACTTCTATTGCCAAATGCAGATGCATCATTTCAAAAACAGCTGTTGAGGTGTAGCACTTAAGCCAGTGAAATCAGCATTCCTCTGAGAATAGATAGTGGTGAAGAGAGTTTACACTTCTTAAACATTTATAAAGTCAGAGCCTATTTATTTATGCACAGTGTGGTTGGTCAGGTCTGTGAAAACCACTGTCCTTGAATGTCCTAGGTTCTACCCTACATGGAAGTCTGTCCTGTGTCTCTGGATATCTCCTTAGGTGTTTTTGTATGATTGCTTGGTTGGTTGTCTGCTTTGTTCGTGTGTGTGTATATATTTATTTATATATATTTCTATAATATATATAAATTCACAGTGTGATTCAGATCTGGAACAAATCTCTACTGATTTGCATCACTGAAGGATGTGGCAATTCTGTTTGATGACTGTATGTTTCATCTCACCTCAGCAATTCTATCAGCCCCAGGAACAGTGAAAAGAGCAGGAGAGGCTGCCTGCCTGTCATAATAATTTATACAGCTTTAATTAACAGAACATGGCAACAATCCCCTTCTTGAATGGTTCTAGGAGAAATGTTAGTAAAAGCTGAGTTACTAATGTGATCAAGTCCCCTGCAGTTACCATCACACTTCTAGGTTAACTTTTCTAAATAAGAATACTGTAAGGAACTGCTTGTATTTACTACTGCTTATCTTTAAATGCTGTTGATTTGAAATGAATGAGAGCTTACTGGTTCACCATGATCACAGCAGGTAAAACCAAACTGTGGAACTAAGCAAGTACAGATAGCCAAACAGATAAGCAGTAATGAATAAGATCAGTCTGTAAATGTCCCCTCCCAGTCAGTCTCATTCAATTTCTGTGCATTTCTCAAAACAAAAATTGAGAAATAGCATCTCCAAGTGGAAAGCATTGCCATCCTATCAGTTTTACACAGATAACAAAAATGCCATATGAAATGATAATCAAATACAATTAAAACCTCTAAATCTAGCTGAACAATTGCTAAACTAACCACAGAGTCTATTCCTTTGGGGATTGTCAATAGTACTTGCTGAGCTCTGATTTGGTTGAAATCTAATTGAGCAGAATATTTCTTGCAAATTATATACATCAGAAGTGTCCTTTGCTTTGTGTATTACAATGAACATTGCCACACAGAAGCTGTAGACTATTTAGGGTAAGAGCACAGATACAAACATTGAAATTCTTGTTAGCTGGCTAAATATGCCAGTCTCATTAACAGTAGTTGAAATCAGAATTAATTCAGTGGCTGAGGTCACTGAAATACTCTGGCAGAGCCATTATTGAATTTCTACTGGTGTGATTACAAAGAGTGCATGCTTAGTCCATTAATTTACAGCATGGAAACCAAAAATCAATGAGGTGCTACTTAAAACTGCTTTTGTAATAATTACGATCATGTATGAGGGTATACGTGTGGTAGGGGAGCGTGTAAGCTGTTGTTCACAGTCTTGAACAGGAAAGAGATTACCTAGTTGTCTGAGCTATATGTCGGAGACAGGGACAGACACAACAGTAAGAATTTAACCTGAACTTCGGGTGAAATTCAAATTGCAAAGGAAATGTTGCTGTTCGCTTCAGAGAAGCTAAGATTTCTTCCCTGCGAATTTAACTGGAACTGAAATTCCCAGCAAGCAATCTGGAATTCAACATTGATCTATCCAAAAAACAGTGGTACAACAAGCATCTCAGTTTTCTTTAATAAAATTGCTTCCCAGTGAAATTACTATCATGTTGGTAAAGTAATAATGGAAAAGTTCTTTGTGAATGACAGTAGAATACACTGATACACATCCTTTCAGTGAACTACACTGATTTGTTCCTGCTGAGCACATTCTGCACTTGGACCCTTCAAAGTAATAAGGAAGTACCATGGATTTTCCTAGGAAAAAGTACTGAATTTCCTTAAGAAAAAAGTGCATTCAAAGAAAATTGGCAATTCTGTATAATATTGTTAGTCCAATTTCATGTTTCATTCTCAATTTTGAAAGTGTTATAAAAGAATATGCTTGCTTATCTTAATTATCCAATATCATCTACTGAAAGTAACAGAACCCCAGGCGCCTTAGTCAGTCAGAATTCGATGGATCATAACTAAGCTTTTAAGAACTTACAGCCATTTCTTGCTTTCTAAAATAGCAGCCTACTTCTCCATTACTCAATTGCCAGGAAACACGCAGTATCTTCTAAAACACTTATGTCCCTTCAGACCCACCAACGTATGTAACCAAACCCAACTCAAAAAGGGTGACTTGTACATGCATTTGGCACAATAAGATAAATTCTATTCTGATTTACACTTGAGAGACTGTGGCTAAATAGACAGCTGTAGGAAGAGCACTGTTCTCATTGGAAGCCTCGCTTTGCTGTAACTTTTCTAAGATAACTGCAGGAGAGAAAGGTTTTCCAAGCACTGATGTAATGTTGCTGATGCACTACGTGTGGGAGCAGCATGAGGGGAAGTCTGTAACTGAACATTGGAGTCTGGCACCACAGCCTACTGCAAGATTTAAACTGACACTTCAGCAGAGGGCAGTAAGAAAGGCAGGCTGAGACTGCAACCAAACACACGTGGACCGATGTACTAATCACAGGTGTCAGATGAGGTCTTCAGACTGTTCCAGTTCAGGACAACATGCTGGTTTGGTATTCAAACTGATTCATGGAAGATGTGCAATGGCTGTAATAGCAGAGCCTAATATAAAATGCAGTTGAATTCAATTTGAATTTTCTTTCTATTTTGAAATTCTTTCTATTAGTTAGGCCTTGTGAGAGGTACAGTAATGAAAGACAGACGATGTGGCCTCTGAACTAAGAGGAGGTAGTGCAGCAGGAGTACTGCTTAACCACCCCTTGCAGTAGGTGCACAAGTAACATCACTTATTTAATTATGCTCTCTGGCAGCTGGGAGCAGAGATTAGTGATTGGAACCAAAGTGACAGCCAGGAGTGGTGCCTGGAGGGACAGCACCACACAGCACCACCAACACGCCGTAAAATCCTCCCAGTCAGCAGTTACCATCATCTGCTGGTTTCCTACCAACATCGCTTAACTCATAAGACTTGCAACTAAGTCCTCTATATGAAAATTCTGTCTGTCTCAGACAGCAGTCTGCATTATTACATAACAGCAAAGTAAGGAAGCAGAGATTTCGTCTGTGTTTTAAAAAGGTAATAGCTCATCAAATTGAAGAGTCTTTGTGTGTGTGGAGAAGGAAATTTCAATCAGCCTGTGCAGAAATAAGTAGCTCACCTGTCTAACACAGCATTCTTTGCCCCCAGAAATGGAAAGGTCTCAGGTAAACAGTGACACTTGACCCCTGCCAGCGGGTTAGCTGCTGCTGATCTGACAGAGGCACAAGGTGGGGAAAACATTCAAAATTATCCAATTCTCTTCTATGTGATTATAGTATATTTTCCAGAGGCCTTTATTCATCATTTTTAAGCATCTTGAAAATAAGATGCCCATCGACTTCTTGGAGGAAATGAACGCATGACTTGTGTGCTTAGGATCACTGCATAACAACCCTACAATAGAACTCAAATGAGCTCCGAGGAGTTTCGTGTTTACAAAACTCCTCAAGAAGGAATGGCATAGAGGGCACACATGTGTATGAAATATTTCAGTTTGCTCAGCTGAATACTAACACAGATCTTATTCACTGTATTCTAGAAAGGTTTGGCTTTTGGCGCATTTTCCTAAATTTTCTTCATTCTTTTTTGCCTGACTGATTTATTTCCTCTGCTGTGAAAGTTACAGAGGAAAGCAGAGTTGCTTGGCAGCGTGATGTGGGATTGCTGAACTCAGCTGTTTATGGCTTTCAGCAGATGTTTCTGCTTCAAAGAGAGTGTGAGAAAAAATACACATGCACAAATTCCTCCCCCCTCCCAGTTCTGCATCTTTTGTCTCTTATCTTCCTCTGTCTCCAGATCACAAGGACGGCTGTGTTACAATAGCTGCTAGAACATCCTAGCCATGGCAGCTCTCACAGACAAATAAGAGCTGACCTCGCCTAAAATTAAAGCTCATGATTTAAAGTGCACAGTGAAAAAATTAAGAGAAGTGTCAGTCCATGAACATGCTGCATCAGAAAGACTTCCACAGACAACCTAGCCATGAATTGCATCTCATTAAAATGAAAAGCAATGAGGATTGCTGTGTGCGAGGCAAGAATACAGCAGCGTCTTTAGAGGATGCAAGTGGGACAGGATGCCTTTCCTACTCTATTGCAGGTGCTGTGCAGAACACATGCTCAGACATAAGCCAAAGGCTGAAAAGTAGAAAGTATGTTTTCCAGTCAATCTCTGAGAAATGACTGTTTTGTCAGAAATCAAAAAATAATCTCACCCTGGATATCAAAAATTATAGTTATTATTGAATCTGCCTATCAGTTTGGAATGGATATAAAACTGTCCCATTGCTCCATGATTGCACACCATGTTCAATTTAATATGTGTGGGGCTCTGCTCCATTTACATAATAATGAAATAAAACAATACCTTCAACCTGACTGACAGAGAGGGAAAGAATTGGCAGCATATGAGACAGCTTTCTCAGCAAGGCTGGGTTATTGCATGAATGGGCTAAACGTCCAGAATTTGGTTTTGATAAGTATTGTGAAGAGCTTTTCCAAACTATCTGGATTTGCTGAGCAAACAAGCCTGATGCTTTCATTTGTGCAAGAAAAATGTGAAGAATGACCTTTCTCTTTGGGCTCCAGTCCTTCTGCTTCCCAACAGACCCAGCAACTCCAAAGCTGACAAAAATATAAGAATAAAAAATAAAATTATTGGAATTAGGCTGCAACATCTGTAGAGATCATGGATGGATCTAATTTCATGCATCTCATTGTCTCCTCTCTATTAACTAATTCCTAAAACGTAAATACATTTAAATGGTATGTAACAACAGGCTTTCAAACAACTCAATTATAGTGCCTTTTTCAAGCAGATCAGAGAGTATCATGACCTCTGATGAGAAAGAAAATACTTTCTGTTTAGTATCTTCCAAAGCACTTGCACAGATCCTGTTGTTTTTCTGGCTTGGTCTTTTCCTGTCATAAAGCAGGCATTTATGCTGATACAGGTTAAGCACAGATCTCTAGCAAAACTATTGACTGATAGCAGTGTTGTTATTTATTTTGACTATAGAAGGGCCAAGACACACCAGGTATGGAGCTGGGCCTTGCTTGGAGGTGCTAGCTGAACACTGAACAGACACCCCGTTGTCATGACAGTTACAATAGTTAACTCAGATGTAATCTTTCTGAACTTGCACTGCTGAACACGTTGAATCAAAAGGGTGCATCAGCTTCAGTAAGAGTGCTGGCTCCTGTGGGCTCCCAGGAAATTTACTTTCCCTTAATGCAGCTGAGGGCAGCCAATTAAGTCAAAACCACTCAGGATTCATATGGTTCAACAAGTTGCCCTGTTCCCCACAAGTACCTGCTCAAACAGCAAGGCATAAGAAACAAATATTCCCCCTGAAGACAGCTCATGCAGACACTGCAGCAGACAGACAGAGTGAGGCAACGGAAACGGACTGTCTGCCTCCTTCCTGCAGACAGCTCACTCTTGAAAGAGATCCGAAAGGCATTCTTCATCCTTCCTCCGTCCCCAGCTCAGTGCTTTGATAAACACTCCTGACTTTCAAAGCAGCAAAAGAGGAGCCGTATGAAGGGCTCCTTTGGGAAGCAACCTTCTAACCCCACTCTTCTGCGCCCTAGAAAAGACACTATTACGAGGCACAGCTGGCTGATCCTCTGCCATATGTGCAGATGTCCAGTGAATCTTTGGCACCTACAGCGTACGCTGGAGACATCTGTGCCCTAATTTGACCTGAAGCAGGCATCCTAACATAAAGAGAAATCTTAAAATGCAAAGATAGCAGGCAAAGATAAATCACTGGATAAATCAGATGAGAAAGCGTGGAAGGAAAGGACCTTTAAAGCAGTAGGTAAAGGTTTAGTTTTATTATTCCTGAAATTGTTATTGAAAGCTGTATGTGTGAATTCCTGTGTGCCACTTTAAGCAGACAGATGCACATCACATCGTGACTGGCAATGGAAGCTCTAAGGGTTGAACTGGTAACCTGCCAGCAGCCTAAGAGACTGCATCAAAATATGCAAAATGCTTAAAATGCAATACTCAGAAGGCCGTAATGCTTCTTCACGTGTGACTTTCATATAAATGAATGGAAATTGATTCTCTCTTGGGCTTCAATAGTAAAAGATATCCACTGCTGATGTCTTCCTTATAAAGCATCTCTCTGGTTTGTACAAAACAGCTTCCCAAGCATCTACCGCTACACTAACAGCACCATGAGCCATGTCAACTCAGAAGGCAACACCTGCCTCAGTTAACAGTCAGAAGGACAAACAACTGCAATAGAAAATCCTGATTCACGAGCACCAAATCTTTGAGTTCTTGGGAAAATTGGTGTCTCTGCTCAGACTGCAGGGCTTTGTGATCAGCACAGGCACTGCTGCCTGTCTGCTGAGCTTTGCAAACCACAACGACCCCAAACTGTACCAGGGGAAGGTGACCCAGATTCCAAATAATTAATAACTTCCACCTCATTTGAAATGTCAGGATGGTCTTCTGTGTATCCACACACTGGGCCCAGGCTGTTTGTCTTCAGGTATGGCCAGCCACACACACTGCATGGCTAGCAGTTTTCCAGGTTTCAGGCGTGCTGTACACATATGCTTTACTTTTATTTTTTCCATCACTTTGCTGAAATCCCCACATGGTGCTTCCAGCCAGAGGAAGGGCCTGCACACAACTGTAAAGGCTTTGTTGCCTTCCTCCATGCCCTGACGATATGAAACATGGACTGGTAACATCATTAGCTTTTTCCATGCGATACTCAGCCAGCGTTTAAAAAAAAAAGAAGAAAAGTGTGTGTGCTTGTGGCAAGGGAAGTAAGTGATTGTGACACAGTCTGAAACATAAACATAACATCTGGAAGCACTCTTCCTGAGTCTGCGTCTTTATCAGACAGATGGCTGGAGAGCTGTAAGCCCACGGGCCTCTCAAAAGGTTCAAGGCCAAGAGGATAAAGTGCTACATCACAGCAGTTTTCCATTATGTCAGTTTTTCTAAACGTCTCTCCATTCTCCCACACTCTGTTTCTCTACCCAGTTAGGGAGACAGGCACTGCTGCACTAGCAGAAATCAGAAGCACTGGGTGACTCCACTCCTGTGCAAACAAAGCAACAGAGTACAACATCCACAGGCAAAGACATCAGCCCAAGAACAGACAACCAGCTTGTACCAGTTTGGTACTAGGTTTGAAAGAGTAGGAAGAAGAGTCAGGCCTAGATCAGACCCTGTTGCTGCCTCTTAGGGCTTGACAGTACAGGCATAGGATACTTTGGTTTTGGCAGAGAAGCCAGCTTAAGAAATTCCCCTAGCCCTTCATGATCCTACCCCTTAATCTATTGTTTTCATCCACACGCCTGACAGCACACCAGCGGCTGGTTAAAAACAACCTTTGGTCTGTCTCAGAACAGCTCTTATATGCTGTGATAGCAACCCAGAATGAGCTACACAGCAACTGTGAGACCTTTCACTGAAGCTGTTCTCAGCATAGATGTGGTACATCATAAACCAATCACACTTGCCTTAGACTGGAATCAAACGGATGCAAGGCTAAGACACGCAACTGGTAGTAATAGCAAACAGAAATTCCTCTTTATCAATCCTGAGGACACATTTTAAACCCACCAGCTGTCCTCCAGACACAAGAAACAACAAGGGAAAACAAATGACCAAGCAGTAGTCTATGTCTTGTTTTCACTAATCAACATGCTGTTGCTGTCTTCATCAACAGTTACTTGAATCTCAGCACAAATGGCATTATGAGGCAAACAAACATTGCTGATTTCAGGCTGTTTTCAGTTACTTGCTGTAGTGGTAAAGTCTTTCTGAATAAATCAAAGTGAAGCTATGGCTCGTGGCTCAGTGGCACAAATTTAAAGAGAACAAATATTTGGTAAAAAAAACTAAAAAATCACGCCCTACATATCCTCAAAATCTAGTCATAAGCACTCATTGATATGATTTACCTTAAAGATGTACCTTGTTTTTTATTACTTACATTACATGATAGCTGTTAGCTGCTGAGTGGTGCTGCATCCGGATACAAACTGCTTGCTTCACAATGCTTACACCATACTTATATCCATACACTAAAAAGACTGGAGAGATGCAAGGAAAGGAAAGCAACATGGCAAGAAAAATAAGTAGCTTTATTGAGTCTGGGTGTGTGTTTCCATGGATTTGAAGGGGAAAGAGTGCAATGGCTCACCACAGTGTGCTAGGGAGAATCCCCAGTAAAACATAGCATGAAGAGAAATGCCAGAAATTCCAGAGTATGTGCTTAACTACATCACACTCCTCATGATGATCAGAATGAATCCTGGGATACAGATTTACCTAGTTTCCACAAGTTTGTAGAAGGCAGCACACCAAGGCACTAAGAATTTGCTGTGTATTTAAGAAATATTCTGACTGACTTCTCAGACAGCATGGCATATGTAAAAATGTAAGGGGAGAGCTAAATTACACCTGTTGGTTGCAACTACAGAAGACCCTTCATTCTTCTTTTCTGCTAGCTCAATTCTCTGAGCTAGGATAGAAACAACTGGTTCCTCTGCCAAGGAAAAGAACAAGCTGTTATCCTCATGACAAACTGTGTGAATGTTCATGAGGCATTCAAGAAGTGTAAATGTTTATTTACTTGCTTTTCAGAAACTCTTTGGCAAAGGCTGTGGAAAATACCTCTCTCTGCTAAAATTAACCAGTATCTATGAATTTGCTGTGGGAAAAGATTACTCTGTGTTGATACTGGAGCTCCAGCACGGTACCTCACACCTACGCTGACCTTGCTACAGAATTGCACATTGCCCAAATGAACTATACTACTAAACTACCCTGAAAAAGCTGGTGGCAGCACAGGAAGAGCCCAGCTGGGGCTTGCAATTCTCAACCAAATTTAATCAGCTAACTCAAATATTTGTGCTCTGCACAGTATGCTCCAAGTGATACTGTAACTGCAATGCTCACAACATCCTATGCTATACCAGTAGGATCCCAGTACACACACCTAGGTTTCTCCATCCAGCTCTTCCTCATACACTGACATTTCATTCAGACCTAGGCTTGTCATGCTTTTAGAAGACAGGGACTATTTACATACACAAATATAGAGAGGCATTCATTAAAACATTGACTTTTATTTGCATAATGAGCACTAAAAATATTTTTATAGGTTAATTAGATTTCATGCAAATTATATTAAGAAGATTTAATTTGGGATTTGATAACCCGACTATTATAGTTCTGCAGTTGTAAACTCACACAGAATTACATGCTGTTCTAAAACCACCTTTTCCCTTTCAAAACATTTTTTTTTCTTATTTCTGGCAGAATCAGGTGATTTATTTTTACTTTTCATTTTCCTTCTCCTCCAAATTCTCCACTGGATATCTCACTAACTGCATTGATACCAAGAGTAAAGCACACTGAATCAGTGAGCTTCTTATGACAATAGAAATTTCCACACTTTATGGAAATCCAGTGCTTCCCATGCACTCTGACTGGGCACAGAATATAAATGTTCAAAACTGCTCAGTTTTCTGTGCCTGAAGATGTTACAAACCCACTGCATGGGAAAGCAATGACTAACCTAACATCCAGTGAAGATTTTATGCCACTATTCAATGAACCCAGGTTTGAGGCCATTAATAAGTGCAGAGCTGAGGAAACATTGTTCAGATGTGTACCAGAAAAATGCTCTGCATGGACTAATGTACAGCAGTTTTGTAAGAATTCATTAAAATGATACCCAGCAAGAGCTAAATGATTTTCACTTAAACCAGCAGTAAGTGGTTTCACATGACACTATGTGTCATGAAAGAGTCAGACTGACTGAAAAAGCACCACTTTTATGTCCATGGAACAGCCAGACCATGTCTCAGCACAAACCCATCACAAAGGAAAGCAAACACTGACAGTCCAGTTCATACCAGTGCTCACTGGAGTGCATGGCTCTTTCTGTGACAGAGTTACCATACAAAATGCATAGTACCAGTACCAGAGTTACCAGTGCATGGCCTACTGGTTCTAGAAGAAGTACTGCTTTGCAAAAGGGGATTTGCTGTATTACATACAAAACACTATATACTAAATCTTTAAATTATCTTTGCCTTATCTTTGCCTAAATTACCAATGCCTGAAAGTTACTGTGGCAAGAATTGTTTGCTTAACAAACCAACCACAGAGGCTGTGATATGCTCAGAGAAAAAAGCCCAAACATTGTGTTCAGTAAAAAACCTTTTAAATTAAGGAATTTATATTCATGTCAAAATGATTCCATCTCCCAAGCCCAAGGCTTAACCTATTTTTTTTTTTTAATTTAAACTGATTAATTTTATTACCAGGAAATTGAGATGTCCTGTTATATATCAGCAGATGGTACCATAGTTAACATAAGTGTCTCCAGATTTCAAGGCTATAGTTTTAATAGCTATGAATAGTAGCTATGATCCCTATGTCTTCCAACCAGTGAGTGGTATTACGGATATAAATGAGCTTAAAGGGCCAAGAATGTGGGGTTTCATACCTGTTCCTTGAACTTGGTGCCATCCTCTGACAAATAACTGTTGTGGTCGAATGCTTTCCACCATTCCCCACCTCTTGTTTCACGTCCCATTGCTGGGGGTCACTTGTCTTTGCATTGAGAATATTTACACCTTTCTTCACCTTTGCCCTGTTCAAAACAGAAATTGTAAAAAAGCTTATAAGGCAGACCTTCAGGACTGTGATTTTCCTAATGTAGCAGAGGCACAGAAATCTCAATATATCAACAGTAAGCTAAAAATTAAACACATTTCTAATCCATCAGTAAATTAAGAAAGTGATGTCATGAATGCAGATCTAAGGCAAGCTATTGCTTTTTTTGAACAGAACCAACTAACTGTTCCCTTTTTGATGTTCTGCCAACAGTAGGCTGGAGATATGACAAAAACTTAACTTGCAGGAAAACCTGCCCTTGAGGTTCATTTCTCCATTCCAGTAACAATTTCTTTCAAAGATAAATTTGTCCCAGCATAGCGGTACTGGTAAGACTCAGTTCATCTGTATCAGGACAAGTTTGTAGTTCATCGTTGCGCAGATGAATATTTCTCTAGAGATTTTTTGAACAACCCATTGATATTTTGTATGGCATTCTTGTAGATACCAGTGGATGGATTGTTGCTCTTCTGCCTGACAATTCCATCTCTGTGACAGATTTCCAAAGAAATTTCTGTTTCTGTTTGAAATCTCCATCCTGGAGAGAATATTGGTTAATACAAGACTTTTTAATTTAGTGATATTCTCCTAGGATAGGAATTTCTGCCACTGTTAGTTGTTACGTCCTCTGAAAAATTAACTGTATTTAAGCAGTGATGCTAGTGTCATCTGCAAGAACTGCACAGAGGGTTAATTAAAGAACATTTGCTTAACTAAGGAACATTTGTATGAAGTCCCAGTAAAGATGCTATTTGGGTGCAGAACACTTAACTGCTGACCTTCAGTTCTATTACAAAGCATCAACAATAAGCAATATAGATACTTATGCAGACTTTCCTTTAAGAGACAGAAGGACAAAATTCCACGAGACCAGAGGACTGATGTAAGACAATGTGAATGGGTTTCTTTAGATACTAAACACTTTAAAAACATAGCCATGAATAATTTGAGACAGAGTACTCGTCTTCCTGCAGGTTTTGTTTTAACATTGAGACAAAACATAATTTAAGGCATCGAAAAAGAAAACATTGTTTTTCCTCAGTATAAAAGCAGAGTGCTTAATTCTCTCATTTGCAACGTGGAACAGGATGGACCATCACAAATTACAGTCTTGTTGTAGCAAAACTAGTGCAAACTTGATGCATCTCTAGTGCCTTCTATTGAATTACTCAGAAATAAAGACAGAAAAAGTAAGGAGATAATCAATTCTGTTACTGAAGGTTCATTAAAGCATTAAGCCCCATTAAGCTTTTCAGCATGCAGTTCAAATAAATGAACAATATACAAATAAACGTCATGAATAAGAAAACATCACCACCAGTCTTAACATCTGTGCAAATTCATCCAAATGCTTTGGAAAGTATGTGTTTCAGAAGACATGTGGACATATTTTAGGATACTACTGTAGTCTAGCAAATGAAGAGGAGTAAAAACTGATCATTTAAAGACTTTGTTCAGCTGCTCGAGATGGGCTTTGAAATGGTATAATGTCAGTCAAAATGAAGTTCTTCATGTTTGGATTTTCAACAGAATTACAACTTCCTCAGCAGCTGTAAATTGCTCTTTCCATCACGTAGCTTGACATAGTCAATACCTGGGCTCCTATTAATTAGGATGGTCAAGGTTAGCAGTAAAATACACTGCCAGAGGACAAAAGACCACAGCTACAACGCCATTTTGTTAATTAACTACAATATGGGGCATTAAGTTGAGTGGTTTTCACATATGCCATTATATAAAGCCCATTAAAAAAAAAAAAATTCCATACCAGAGTAAAGTAGGTTATGTTTAGTGAGAAAAATCAATGTTGTGATTGCACTTAGCACTGGAATTAGGGTATGAACACCCAGAAGATTGAACTTCCTAAATAAATATGCAGAAGCACAATTTGCAACTCTCCCTCTAAAAAGGACATTAAGTTTTATATAACAAGGTCAATGGATGAATCAGAATTAAGTCAGACAGTACTGAGCCCCATGCATTTTTAAATGCAATCTGTACCCATATGCTACAAATGTTTTCACTTAATTTTTTATTTACTTAAGGTTTGAGTGCTAGCAAGGAAAAGTCTATTTAATTCCTTAACAAAAATCCATTGACCTTGCTGTATGCTTGTGATTAAATATTAATTTTTTTAAATCAATAGTGCCAACTTTGTATATAAAAATGTGTAAGTTATAGTACCTCAATAAACCCTGAGACTGACGACCTGAAGGCCAAATTGTTTGACAGTCTCCTGTATTTACCCACCTAATCTATGCAGTATATATACTCCAGCTCTGTTTACTTAAGTGAAGCAATGGAGGTGACAAACAGCTGAAGTACTCCAGGTTCCTTTATTGCAGGGCTCCCCACCTGGAAAATCTCCCCTTTGCCACGTGTGCTTATATCCCCAGAGAGGCATTTGCACAGCCAGAAGCTGTCGCTGGGACTTCCATTCAAGTAGAGTCAGAATCTCCCACTCCAACTTTATTCTTGATAAGTACTCTATTTTCTGTGGGTGTCACTAAGTTCTTCTGTACTCCCCAAGCAGTAGTACTAACACAAGGTCCAAAGCCTGCTGACCAGTAACCAAAGTCCCCTTATCCTTCCTCTGGATCCAAACCCAGATCCTGTTAAGCAAGCCACCTACACATACACAAAACTTTAAGGGCAGCAGCTCATTTATTTGGATTTGATGAGAAGTTAAGCACAGTTTTTGATCTCCTGACGAAAGCAGACCTTGCAATAGAAAGATAAAAGACAGACCGTCATTAAGAACGGAACAGAACACCAGAGGTCAGCTTCAATCCCACACTGTAGAGGATTCCATCTGAATGGGATTTTGAAGCTTTACGAACACATGGAAACCAGAGTGGTAAAAGACTTTCTTGCTTCAACTTCTAAGGTTTTTAATTCACAGCACAGGAAATCTCTTCCTCAACTTTGTCTCAAAATGACTGGGTAACTTAAATTTCTCTCTTTAATTCTCTCAAGGGGAAAATGGTAACATTCCACTGGCATGCAGAACAAGCTGTATCTTAAAGCCATCACGAGAAAAGTCTCCAGCAGCTCATCTAGATAGCATTACATAATTTTCATCAAGACCAAATAAAAATGTTTACTTATACAATCTCACAACAAACACATTTGTGTAAATTTGCGATTTCCAAGCAAATATTTAGTTACCAATTCAAAGCTGCATACAAAAACTTTCATTTAGCACCTTACCTTCCTAAAGTGTCAAACCTAAAAGTGATGCTTCTAATTAATGCATGTTGATCAGCTGCAGATGAAAATCTTACCGTTCCATTCCACTGTCCTCAAATTACAAGATATCTCAGCATTCTTTAGACATAATAGTATAGAATTGATGAAGACAGTAACAGAAAAGCAATTGAATCAGCAACAGCCAGAGCTGAAGATGTGACTTACAATTGCAAGAGCTCAAATTACAGTTCCCTATTTAAATTTAAATTTTAATCTTGCATAAGTGCTTGTGGCCATGGAAGGGTTCTACCACCTGCAGCTAGTGCTATAGACAGGGCAGACTGCTGAGCATGGCACACATTTTATCATGTGCTGTATGATTTTGCTGATGTTTGCTAATTATGGTGAGCACCTTGGTCTTGGTGGATAAAAAACTGAATATAATCCAGCAGCGTGCTCAGAAGGCCAATGGTATCCTGGGCTCCATCAGAAGAAGGGTGGCCAGCAGGGAACAGGGAGGTGATTGTCCATCTCTACTATGCCCTTGTGAGGCCCCATCTGGAGTACTGCATCCAGGTCTGGGGCCCTCAGTACAGAAAAGATGTGGAGTTGTTAGAGAGAGTCCAGAAGAGGACCACGAAATAATCAGAGAGCTGGAGCACCTCTCCTGTTAAAACAGGCCGAGGGAGCTGCACTTGTTCAGCCTGGAGAAGGCTGTGCAGAGACCTCATTGCAGATTTCCAGTATTTAAAGGGGGATTATAAACAGGAGGGGAATCAACTTTTTAGAAGGGTAGACAGTGGTAGGACAAAGGGGAATCATTTTAAGCTCAAGAAGGAAGGTTTAGTTTGGATGTCAGGGGGAAGTTCTTTACAGAGAGAGTGGTGAGGCACTGGAACAGGCTGCCCAGAGAGGCTGTGAATGCTCTGTCCCTGGAGGTGTTCAAGACCAGGTTGGATGGGGCCCTGGACAACCTGGGCTAGTACCAGATCTGGAGGTTGATGGCCCTGACTGCAGCAGGCAGGGTGGAACCTGATGATCCTCGGGTTCCCTTCCAACCCAAGCCATTCTATGCTTCTATGATCACCTCTGTTATTGCAAAGGAAGTCATCCTTAAAGCACAGACCTGAGTGAGGTTATGCTGTCTGGGTGTGCTGTGATACAGATAAGAGATCTACCAGCAAAGCAGAGTTGTTGCTTCATGTTTCTGCACTTCCCTGGCACAGCCATTGCTGCTTATCTGATCTCACAGCGAGCCAAGCAGGAAGCTAATCTTCTGGAGATTGATGCTAGCACCTTAGTCAGGCAAAGGGGGAGCAGGCTTGTGCCCTCAGCAGCAGCAGCTGGCTCCTACACTGGGTTAGCAGTTGGCAAACTGCACTCTAGGAGAAAGTTTACACAGCAGCTTGAGCAGACAAAGGTTGCCCTAGAGAATAAAAAGCTAAATCTACACTAAATTCCTAAGATCAGTAAGATCCATAGTATCTGGAATAGTTTTCCAGACACTAAACCTTCTGGTCCTGTTAGACTGTTTCTTTTCAGAGGGTTATGCTTAGCTCTGCATCTCCTCATAAATGCCATGCTATTCTCAGCATGCTGTACTTTGATCTGAGCGCAGCCTGGTTTTAGATCAGTGACCACTACATTGCACAGACAGTGTCTTCAGCTCACATCTGTTGTCCAAGCTGCTGTGCCAGAAGACTTTTCTTTAGGAAACATTCACAATGTAAATATTGAAGACAGATGCAGGTTTGGGTCTTAAGTGGGGGCGGGGGGGATCAGGACATCTGTGAGGCAGTACTGGGGTTATGAGAGCTAAGCATGGGCATGGTGTGGTGCAGCATGCTGGACAAGAAGGAGGAAGGATGCTGGTGCTAAATCCTCTGCATTTCCACACGTAAATCCCCATCTATTTATATTTTTCAAATTGGTGCTTCAACTTAACAAATACTGACCCCTTTTGGTCAGCCTGCTCGGGAGCCTTAACGTTTCTTGCAGTTCTGCCCTTAGCTGCCCAGGCAGGGAGAAGCCCTTGAGACTGGAGGTTGCAGTATCAGAAATGTTTTACCCTATCTCCTGAAATGCAAGAAGCCTCTCCTGCTGGCTAGTTCCTGGGCTGTGCTCTGCAGTAAGTCCCTAACCTTCCTGGGTTTTGCCAAGAAAAATATCAGCTTCTTCCTGCCATGATTTAAGTTCACTCCTTTCCTTCTTTGTTCCCAGTGTAAATCAGGAGATTAAAGCCAGCTGCAGGAACCCATAAAACCAGGCAGGAGACTAACCACAGCAATTAAGCAAGATTTGTTTTATTAAATAAGTCTTTTTCCTTTCATCTTTCTATGTGAAATGATTTGCTACATCTCATCACAGCTCTGAATGAACTGGACAGACATGTGTCTTGCAAAATAATATTCATTAAAAGCCTTGTTACTGGATCTAGCTGAGAAGCCACAAGCAGAACAGAGGACTATGACCTAGTTAGGCTGTGTCGACCTTTCAAATATGCTCCTTTAATTTGCAAAGTACATGGGCAGAGTAAGTGTGATTAAGTGGTTACAGCCCTGCTTAGGGAATAAGGGGGATCAGATGTCAGTTCCAGGCTTCCTGCATGACTCTGCACCAGCCTCAGGAGCCCTAATTGCCTCCATCCTACCCTAGCAAGAGAATTTCCACCTGTGCTTCATGTGGCCACCTCTTTGCTTTAGAAGTTTTCATTTACAAGCCAAATACACAGGTAATCAGCAAAACAGAGCTTCATCTCAACTGGGGAATTTAGGTACTACATTTAGTAGGTAATACGTTGCTGCTAATAGTAGTATTTCAGGCTTAGTTCCCACTAAATAGGCTAGTCTGAAGGGCCATCCATTCAACAATTTAGGTTGCTTTGATTGTTAGATTTACAGTATGGGGTAATTATTAGTATAATGGAAAATCTTGCTCCTTGGAGTATTTATTTTTCTTCAGGCATTTTTTCTTTCCCAAGTATCCAGATAAAGCCCTCAGGAAATAATCTATGAAAAAAAGGATAAATGCATTTTAAATTGTCAAAACTTAAGGTATTTAGTCCTCAATTCAGGTCCCTTCCCATTTTCTTTTCACTTTCTAGAATGTTGGTCTATTTGAGAAAACTTTGGAAAAAAAATGCCATGTCAAAACAAAAAATTTGAAATATTTCACTATGAAAATGCAGCAATCAAATCCGTAAGAACCTCTAAACCAGAATGCCTAAGCTTCTTGAATATAGCTTTAATTCTGTGAGCAGCTGAGGCAGATTTCAGTATTTGTGAAACTTCCTCTGTCAGCTGAATTGCACTAAATTCAGCTCCCCCCAAAACTGCATATTTTGGTACTTCACTGTCCATCAAAATTATATAAATTCCTTCCACTGCCAGTGAGGAATCCTGGGATTTGAAATTGCTCAGAGGCTGTTCTTTTATAGTGTTTCTTACATAACTGAAATTCCCTGAGACATGAGGAAAATCAGCTATCTTTTATTTCAATGGAAATAGGTGCTTCAAATCCCTTAGGAAGCTTTGAAGAGCTCAGCTGCAAGGCATGATGTGGATGCTGTCAGCTGTACTTTTTTTTTCCTCAAAAAAAAAAAAAAAAAAAAACAAATTAAAAGTGCTTTGGGATATTCAAGTAACAGAGTTTTTGATTCCGGTTGATTTCTGTGGTTAACTCTTCATTACCATCCCTAGTCCTCTTGAAGTCTCACGTACTCCATTGTTTATTTAAAAAGATAAGGAGAAAGAAATATTATCTGTGAAGTTTGGATACTACTAGTGAAGTGTAAGAGCTAGACATTTAATGTTCTAATGCATCTTGAGGCTACGCTGCTTTCTTCAGCTCTGAATATTGGTGGACAAGCTAAAGAAAAAACAGGAGGAAAATACATATAAATAAAAGCAAGAGAGAACTACACAGCACAGAGAATCTGGATTTGTCTTCCAAGATGAGAGGAAGCACAGCCTGAATTTACAGCCTGGTTACACTGCCTTTCAGCAAAGATAAATGCTGTAGACTTCTAATGCTCACAGAAGCTACAATGGGGCTGCTACTGCATCTAACCTGAGCACCTGAGCTCATCCTGCTTCATAGAAACAGCCACATCTCAACTTAGGAATCTCTGATTTGTTTTCAAATCCACCAACTGAGTATTTAAACTCAAGGCAACTCACAGGAGCTCTAAGCAAAGGGGACTTCTTGGCTACAAGAAGCTGCACTTGTCCCCTGCCTTGGATAACTTACAATTCTTATATTTTTTCACTGTGACATTGGCATCCCAAAATATAAAAATCCTTTTTCATTAGGAAGGATGAAGATCCTGTTGTGATATTAAGCACTATTCAGGGATGGAGCAGAAAGATCTTCCTCTCCCGAGAGTTTACTATATAACTATTATTCAGCAGAAGAGAAGGTACAAATCTCTACAGAAATAAAGACTGCTCTTTCAACCTCCTTTACATTACACTTCATCTGTTACTCACAGAATTAGCAGCAAATCCAGGCTGACGAGGAATGCGATTGGAGCTCTTCCTGAGACAGCCTCAGTCTTGCAGCAGTGTTACAATAACTGCTGTACTCCCTGTGCAAAGCTTTTCAGACACTTAACCTTAACTGAAGAGGGGACAGTCTGAGTGTGTAGTTTTCTTGTGACTCACTCACCCTTTACATTTCTTTGAGGAGTGAATGAGTGCAGAGGCTCTTTTATGGATACAAGTCAAAGATCCATTTCATGGCCCCCATGAGGAACTGAAGGAAGTTATGCATGACCACATTCACATAAGACTCCTGAAAAGTTCATTAAAGCTGAACACTCATTTATAATGAGTTATTACTCCTTATATAAGCAAACTCTGGAAACTATGCTTCCCCATTCTGCTGAACAGTGAGTTGGACTAAGCAGCTCTCACACCAAGACATGCTTGCAGAGAGAGACAGAGATGGGTGTTAAGTAAACAAAAAGCTACCATGGTGAATTCAGAGTGCAAATTCAGCTGCATGTGCTTAATGCAAGCTCACTGCCCTCGCAGATCTAGTTCAAGAAACTAGAACTACTTTTTGGATAAATAAATGCATTGAGATTTTATTTGCTACTCCATGCAGTTTTCCTTATTACAAAAAGATTTCTAAGCTGCATATTCTCCCATCTGGGAGAGCAATAGCAGGGCTGAGGAAAATACTTATGTTTGCAGTAGTTATTAGGATTATTACTCAGACCCCCAGTGACTTTTGGAAGTAATCTCCCTCTGCAGTCCCTTTGTGTTTCTAATCCCATCTGCAGTCCCCCTTTAGCAGCTGTTATGGATGCAGTTTTGCCATCAGCCATGCAGCCATAAAGGCTGTGTTTCCTTTTCTTGTAGAGAAATATAACATTTCTGAGATCAACTGCCAGAAAGAGGAAGGGGGAGGCATCCTTAAAACACCGAGAGGAGTTATTCAACCAAAAACTTGTTTTGAATGTTATGTCCTATACTATGTAATTTTTCAAGTGCTTAAAAAAAAAAGGCTGGTTGGGAGGTGGTTCACCCCCAGGATGCAGCACTGTTTTGTACTCAAATCAGTCTAGCTTAAGTTGACTCAAGTATGGAACATTTCAACATTGTCCTGGAGAAGATAACTCCCCTGATGTCCTGCACAGAAGGATTTTGCTGACTCTGCAGCTGCTATCATAACTTGTGCTTCCATCCATTTAGTCCTGCCTCCTCCCCATCTCTTTGAAGTACTGACCAGCACCAACCAGCCAGAAACAGCCTTTTGGCACAGATGAATGCCAAAACTACAATCAACAAAGGGGAAAGATTGCTAAAAGAGATAAGTGTAGATTAAAATGAAAGTTATGGCAACAGGTTTCCTTCTTATTCCTTGTACTTTATTTGCTTTGCTCATCGTAGTCCTCATACTTACAAAGAGTCACTGTAAGGCATGTTAGCACTGCTGCTATTCTTGCACACCTTGTTTCTAATCTGTATGCTAAGTGTGCGATAGTAATGCTACAAACATGGTCTAGGGGGATACAGCAGACAGAACTGCTAGCTTTTATGTCTGAATTGAGTCTTTAGTAAAAGCTGCCAGTGATCTACAGCCTCCAAATTAGGTTCTTTCACGCTTTAAGTTTACTCAGTAATAGCACAGAATCTTGCTTCCTGAGGCAGTTGCAGGTAGTTTGTGTATTTAGGTACAGGTCTGAAGCTCTTGAGAGCAGCAAATCCTTACAGAAGCAAGCACAAATACTGCTGCCTCGACTCAGATTCCCACAGCATACATGGGCTTGCACAGGGCCACCAGCAGGTGCCAGAGGCAGTGGGCACTGCCAGCAGGAAGGGCACGCAATGGAGACTCATGGCTCTGGAGTGAGAAAACAATGCTAGTAAATTACGAATGAGATGTGGCTTGGGGAGTTCAAGTAAGGTAGAAAACCACTCCTCTCTTCCTGCAGATTCTTGTGTAGTATAAGCGCATATTCCTCTTTTTTTCAGAGTGACTGAGCGGAGAGGCTGACATATTTTTCTAATCATAAAGAGATGCTTCAAACCTGGTGCGTTTTACCTTGTATATGGGTGTATATGCTTGTACATATGTACACACACAGCATTTCATACACAAAGATTTCTTGTTTCTCTCCATTCTGTCTTTTCCTCCTCATGCATCCTATTTCCTTTTTCTTAGCTTTCTATTCCTCTGCAGCTCCCCTTGTAACACTCCTTTTCCACTTCTCTCACTACGTTCACCTTGCTCTGTCATTTATAGGTTTGTCCAACCAGCCCAGTCACCACCCTGTTACTTCCACCCTGCCCATCCCTGCTTCTCTTTAGCTGCACTGACAGGTAACCCCAAATCCAGCCCTAAAGATTTAGCTCATTTGTTTGGATTCAGTTTGCAATTATGTCATATAATAGTAGAGGTGTTATTTTATTCTATTCTCCAGAAGTAGAGTTATTTTCAATAAGCATGGACTTGAAGCCCATTTACTGAAGCTGCCAGATTCATTTGGAAGTCTTTTTGCACTTCCCTTTTGTATGTGTTCAGTTTGTTTTATTTCAGGCTCAAGTACGTAACTGCAACAGCTATTACTACTACAGAACATCTCAGCCATCTCTGTACTATGTGATCACAGAGGGCTGTACACAAGGTCATCTTTTAATACTAATTGCAGATTATCAAAGAAAGGATTTCTCCTATAGATACTCACCAGCAAGAAATAAAAGGTACAAATGCTACAGTCAAAATAAAAGCGTGACTTGACACTCCTTTAAACAAGGCACTGTTTGCCCTTTTCAAAAGGCTGAGAAGGCTTTTCATGGAGATAGGATTGCCTTAGGAGTGAGCAAGCAGAGGTCTGTGTGCTAGCAACCATGAGCCTTTTGTTCATTGCTGCACAGCTACAGGAGCAGAGGTTTTACACCTTTGATTCACCAGGCCCATTTAGGTCATCAATATCATCTCAACAAACGTTGCCCAGCATGCCCAAGGGCAACAGTTCCCTTGGGCTGCCATCAGCCATTTTAAAGACCTATTTTTGTTTTGAGGGTGAACCTGCATTCGAGGACAACTGTGGACTTCTGAAGCCATAATAAACAGTGAAGACTGAGTGGTTGACAAACTGCTGATCTCTTCTGACATATTGTAGGAATCAATGGGAAGATCCTGGGATATATCAAAAGAAAACCAGCTGTTGGTGAAATCCAGGGACAACAGCTCCTGGAGGCAGATATTAAGGTCATGATACATTAATAAAAAAGAAAAAAGAAAAAAAACACCCACAAGATGAAATGGAACTATATTTATAACGCTTTGTGTTTATTCCTTTTTTGTGTAAGGATTACAAATCAGCATAAATTGCATTCTCTTTCTCATCTCCTGGGGAGCCTCCCCCCCCCCCCCCCCCTCCATGACTCTTCCCAAAAGTCATTTCAATTTATCCAACTGCAGCCAGCTACTAACTGCAGGGATGAAAATCATTTTGTTTCAGCTTGATGCAGCAGAAAAGCACTAGACCTAAATAGCATATGACAGGGCAGAACACAGGCACCTGATTTAGGGCTGCACAGGCTCCAGCAGCAACAAAGAATTTGCTTTCTGAAAATGCTGAAGTAGCTACTCCCAATAGTGTCTGTTATCACACCAATAACATCCAAAATGAAACTTTCAGTAAATAAGAGAATGCTTGCACACATAAATACATATATGTGGCATCCTCTTGCAATCATACATGAAATGCTGCTACAGAACCTCATTTCATACCCTCTAAGTTCTCCAGGCTTCTATGCAACCTCAGTTTATAGTTAAAGCCATCTCTTGACATAAGTCTTGGTTGTGGAAAAAAGGTTGGAAATGTCAGAAGTGCATTAGAATGGCTCAGACAGCAGCTGCCGAACAAAAAGAACACATATATAGAGCATTATACATCCTTCCTCCACTTCCCTCTAATTTGGAGGCACCTGATTCATACCTTTAAGATACATAGGACTGGTGAAGCTGGTGCACATTCTTTCTTGGGGGTCAAAGTCCACAGAAAACTAGTATGGGTTTGTAGCGATCCTCTATTCTGTGTCTTATTCTACAAAGTACTTGCAGAAATAGGTGAGAAAACCTTGGTCTATTGGCTCCATCACAGACAGAAGCAAAGCAACTGGATTACCTGTGCCAGACACCCTGCTGAGAGCCAGGGTCACCAGGAAAAGATTCTCAAAGAATGAGAGCATGGCCCTTCCTCCTCCAGGCAAATCAATGCCTCTTGCTTTGTTCTTGCAAAGCTTTGCACCCTCTTTGCTGGCTGGGAAGTGCTTACCCACATTCCAAACGCTGGCTGGTATGGGCCTGATCCTGCAGTCCTTGCTATCAGCAAGCTTTTCATTGACCCAGATGAATTCTGCCTGAATGAGGACTGAAGGACTGTTTTCTTTACCAGCCAGCTGAATTAGAGCTGCTAAACAGTGCTTTCAGTTACCATCTAATTTTATCTGTCACTATCAACCTGCTCACTGAATCTAATTTTATTAATTTTTAAGAATCTTTTCCCTCCTAATCCTATTAAACTGTTGTTTGTGAAAAAGATTTTGGTGCTATTGACCCAGAAACAAAAACCAGCACCCCTGGCACCCATTTCTACCCCTTTGTCCAGCAAAAATAATACACTGATCCCTGAAAAGTCTTCACCGCTTTGGAATTTCTTGGAAAATAGATGCTTATTTTTTGTCTTTTTGTGAAGCCCCTCAGGCTGGAATTTCCCAGCCCTGTTTGCAAGGGTGGCATTTGGAAGACCAGTGACCTATTTCTTTTATTTTTTATTTATACCTCTGCTATTCACAAAGCTTAAGGCCCCAGGATGAATACATTTTCCACAGTGCATGCTGGATTCTCTATCAGCTAATGCCATTTGTCTAAAGCTTCTGGTAAAAATAAGGACTGCGAGCTGTGCTGCAGTAATACCAAGGGTAATGCGATGTTCACAAAGGCAATAAATCCATCGGGTGAATGGTAGGGGGAGATTTATTTTCTACTGATAAGGCAGAGAGCTGAGAACTGGGAGGTTAGGAAATCATTACAGTGTGGGAGAGGAGTTTAAAAGAACAAAATCGCTGTACTACACATTTGTATTTGAACTTTTATAAATGAAGTTTAATGAGGGGAGGAAAGCAGGGAAGCGGTGTTTTTGTTCCCATAGCAGAATGCTCATAGTATGTTCCCATTATTAGAAGTATGATTGCCCTCTATACATGCATTGAGTGGGGCTTCATAGCAGCAGTAAACATTGTGAACTTTACCTAAAATAAGAAGTCACCCTACAGAAGTGGACTGAAACACACGTGCTGATCTCTGCCTTCTCACTGTGCTTTCCATATGAGAACGAAAGGCTGCTTTCACAGACAAGGCTGAGGCCTACAGCCACACGGCTTGAAAAACAACACCGCCTTTCCATTTGTAAGCTGAACACATTTAATGCAGAAGCTATTGATGGAAAATGAACTTAAAACTTCTCATTTCTATTTTTTCCAGGGTAGAACTGCACTTTAAGTCACAGGCTTTATTAATGGAATAAGTGCATTTGTCTCTCACAGGCCTGAAAATAAAGCGCTGCGAAGTAACATATGGAATATGCCTTGGGTGAGAGATTTGCTTCTGATATTGCTGTTTTTCTAATAGAATTGAAATCATGGCATGAGTGCATATGTTTCTGTAAAGTGTTTCACAGAGGGTGGCCAGGAACAGAAGCATCCAAAAATCACAGATATTTATGTAATATTGTAATCTCAGCTGTTCAAACTACAACGGTTTGAAAGAATCTAAGGAGGGAGAGAGCCAGGAGTCTCTGAAACACTGCAGGAAAGTTTTCCAACAAACAGTCTCACACATCAAACCATTTGGAACTGCAGCACTCGCTGCCATCTCTTATTTCAGCTCTTCAGTCACAAACAGTGATCTACAGACCCTACATGGTGCTGTTCCCCCCCAGCCTCACCCCAAAATTAAGGATTAAAATGTTTATCTTTCCAGCTTTGGTTTTCACTGCACAATAACTATGATATGAAACGAACAAGTGGAATTATTTCTCCCAAGTCCAGTAGCTAATAATTCATATTTTGGCTAATGAGATGGAGTAGAAACCACAATCTGAAGAGAGCAAGCAAGGAAAGAAACTCAGAGCATTGTTTGCATGCGTTGGTGGAACTGCATTTCACACAGTGAGTTTCTGTCTTGCAGCCAAGCTGTGCCAGCAGTGCACAGACTCTGGGCACACAGCACAACTCAAGTAAGTGGTAGCACAGCCCCAAGCAGTGCCTGAGTTATGTAACAACTGCAGTGGATGTGTACAGATTTGCCCTACCACTCAGGACAGTGAGTTATTTCTGGGTACAGCATTGCACTGATACAACTTTCCAGTCTTCAAGGTCTGAAAGCCTGCACAAAAGTGTACTGAGCAGAGACAACCGGAGTTGCAAAAATCCTCTGCTCCAAGATAAGCAGAAAGGACAGGGGGGTGGCATCCCAGGAAATGAGGAGGAGCTGCATGAAGCACCTGACATACCCTGCTGTCGTTTATGACAGTTAAGAAAGTCCCATCTAGCACTCATAGAGCATCACCTAACACTCGATGCAGAACCTGTAACAGAACAACTTCATCAACTAATGAGCAAAAGAGTTGGAACAGAGGTTTCACTCCTCAAAACCTCGAAACTCCTGGCTCAAATAAAATACAGAAAAGTGAATTTTTTGCTTTTTTTTCAGTATCTGCATGATATTCCTCGAGTAACATTTATAAAGAAACTGACAGACGATGCCCATATACTACTAAGCATCAGAAGTTGTATCTAAACCATACATGTATGTGGCAGCCCATGCACAATAGTTAGTATGAGCAAGCATGCCCTGTAAAGTATTAATACAAAAAAAAATCTACTCTGTAAATGATTTGGCAGCACAAAAATGGTTTGCATAAACCCCAGTTTCCATCATATGTATCACTGTGTTAAAGGACATGTGGCTGTTCTGAATCTGAAGTAGAAATATAATTTATTAAATGGAGGAGACAGTGAACAACAAAATTTAATAAGCCAAGTTGCGATTAATGTCCTGCTCCCTTCTGAGAATTTAGGTAATGAATCTGATTTTACACTTCAGGTTTTCAACAATGTCTGCAGAGACAGAGTAATAGAATGCCCATTACCCTGGTGTAAGATTGCCATATTCTCATAAAATGCTTTGTGATTGTATAAATGGCACCGAACAAAGAAAAATCAAGAGCATATAGCACATAAAATGTCCACAGACATCTCATTTTTTTTTTTCTTTTCAGCGGAATGCAGCAAATGAAAGCAGAGAACTGGAAGGCATCTTAAGAGGCACTTGTGCATTTCAGCATTTCTCTCTGTCTTACCTGAAGGTGCTTGATAAATCCAGTGCATATAAATAAAAAGGAGAGGGAATGGAATACGTGTGATCCTTGGTGCTGATGCTGACTTTTCATTCCTAGTGTTCTACTTCAAATATGGTCCATATTAATATTATTTATAGATGATTATCACAGGTGTAGCACTCACAGGCAGAAAAAGCATTTTTGTTTATGATCCTTGGCACACAAGCTCCATTTAGCAGAGGGCAGGCAGCTCAGGAGGGCTGAAGGAATTCCCCAGGGTCATAGACTGACTGCACGGGAAATAAGGGAACAGAAGGCATAAGACAACTTCTCACATACTGCCTTGCACACCATACAATCTAATGTTACTGGTTTGTATATTTGAGTTGGAATTCTGCCTGTTCACAACAGGAATTATCTATTGTTTATTGGACTCTCCAAGCAAAAGGTCTAAGAGCAAAAAAAAAAAAAAAAAAAAAAAAGACAGCTAAAGCAAGACCACTCCACTTCAGATATTAAATATCTGGATGAGGTACTACTGATAAAACTTAGCAGTTTCCTTCCATCATATTCCACAGCCTCCTAAGCAGATAAAGGATTTGGGGTCAGAGGCATTTCCCAAGCCAACTGTGCAATTCCAGACAAACAAATAATGAAAGCTGAGCTTCCTGATGTCTCTATCAGGACTTTTTTTCCCCTTTGTTACAATTGATATTGACACAGTCATTTTCTCTCATATTCTCCAAGTTATTCAATTTATGAAACCGTCAGTCCTTCATGACACCCAACGCAACTTTTACAAGGTGGAGATCCAATTTTTTCAGCATGTCAAAATGAAATATTTTGTAAACATATCTGAATGATGTGATGTTTTCAAAAAAGCCTTAGAAATTGTGCAGGCGTTTCCACTCCCCATTTCAGAATGCAATAAGCTTAATGAATGGTACAGGATTGCCTTAAAATAAGCCTTGTCTCTTTCTGATGAGCCTTTACCTCACCTGGAGTGAAATGCACTCCCTTACAGACCACCAGCTTGAAGCCTATTGACCATTTAAGTCTTCAAAATAGGATTAGGGGAATTAAGAAGCACAGAAGCTTTGCATTTTCCAACTCATTTCTTAATGAATTTTTGCATTAATATGAGGAAGTGTTACAACTGAGCATACAGTACAGGGAATGCATGAGTTCTGCAATACTGAGCAACGAAACATTACTTACTTTTGTGCTGAGACAGGATTTGAACTCAAATGCACAGGAGTGAAAACTAAGTGACACATTTTTCCTACCTTTTCATTATTATAATGGATTTTTCAGCTTGCTCTTTCAATTTGATGCTCAAAGCCAGCCTTGCACAGCACTGGACTTACTGCTTATCACTTTTTAGATAGAACCAACTTAGAGGCAGTTCCTGGCAGTGTCAGTGACCCAGAGAACCCACAAACAAGAGAAGAGTAAAATTATCTGTCCATGTTAATTAGCAGCCATTTACTGCTTTTTAAGTAGCGAAGGCATATAAAACTGGGAGTCACTCCATCATCACAAGATGTGTTAATCTCAAGATACCCTGCTGCACAAGCAAGTTTACTGGCTGTATTTCTCAGCACTTTGTACAAGCGTGCAGACTGACTTTTATCTAAGGAACTGAACACAGAGTACAAGCATTAGCTAATTAGATTTCTTGCAACTGCTGTAATATCAGAAGCATTTAGGAGAGAAATAACAGAAGGGTTAAGCCGCAGAACCAGCTCTCGTGAGACTTGTATATCAAACAGAGCTCTACCACAGGCCGCTCGTCTAACTACAGGACTTGTCTATGTATCAGCTCCATCACTGTTGGCAGGTCTGATAGGTGGGGTTTTTCTTCTGGAGGATTATGCATCCAGAGGCACCAGTCGTAGCCAAAAACACAAGACAAACTGGTAGGAGGAGAAATTCCTACCTGGATGTCAAGCTGACAAATCCACAAGGCAGGCAGCACTGCAGCGTGCCCAGATACGAATTGCTTTGTCTAACTTGCCCACATCTACTGGAGAGCTGCAGATTGAACTGCCGTTTCCTATGATCTTTTACCTGCCAACAGTGAAAAATCCAGAATGCCTGGGATTTGCTACGTGTACACAAGGCACCTGCATAGTACATGCTAAGTCTAATACAAACACATCTGTCTCTGTGTGTGCATGACACAAAACCTGCACACACTGGGATGTGTGAAAAATAATAAAGAGCAAACTCTTACCACTAATACAATTAAATCTCCTAAACGGCTGCTCAATGCCTGACTGTGAGTAGAATAGCAAAGAAAGTAGTAATACAGAAACCTGTCAAAACAGCAAACTTCCCTCCCAGATGGAAGAGATGAAATATAAATCTAATCTCCTAATTGGAGTATGGGCTTCTTGTCATTATTTCGGATTGGTGGAGGGTTAGGAGACATTTTTAGGATCCAAAATGAAAGTATAAACTAGGCTCGCTAATTTGTAATTCACTGAAGATGTCAAGAAAAGATGTGATTACGCTGTGAAGGAAGAAGACAGCTAGGAATGGAATGAGGCTGTCCCAGTTCTCTTCTTTAACCTCATGGACTATTACAAAGGAAAAAAAATAAATGCAACATGAGTGTAAGGAGGTCTTTCCTTCAAACGAGACAAACGCCCACTTCTCATTAGAGCTTCTGGGAGATGTAAGAAAGCATCTATCAAGAGAATCAGACCGTACGTTTGGATATAAAATCCCAAATCACTTCAGAAAGGTAATAAAAACAATATGGAAAATTTATAACAATCCAGTGTAATTGTGCAAAGGTAACTGCTTCAAGGACTCTTATGAGGCATATAAAGTTCCTTCAACTGATGAAAAAAAGAAATTATTTTGAAGATGGGATAATTTAGAGCACTGTTCAGCACAGCTTTGTTGGTAAATAGGATACTGATTGTGTTGGTTGCTGAGTACGTACTGTAAACTTAGAGAAACCAACGTTGCTAACAATACATATTTATTTTTACAAAAAAATATTCTGGAACAGAAAAACTGCCTTCAACCCCTTTAAAATTCAAGAATTAAACACCAGAAAATAAGCCCTAGACTGACAACTTTATCTAGGTGCAAGACGACATCTGCTGTCTCGATCTTTGACATTTCCAGAGCTTTCTGCGAGGAAGGTAGGGCATACACACAGGTCTGAGTACTGCAGTGAAAACAGAACTTGGCATGTTTATAGTTCAAGAGTGCTTATCTTTGATGAAACAGGTCAGGAAAGCCATACATTTGGTAGTTGGAGTTAGGGACTACGAATGATGTAGTCTAGTCCTTTCTCTTCTATTTACTCACTATAAAACTGAGACTTTTAACCTTCTAATACGTTGGTGTGCTGTCCAAGTAGAAGTGGCATGACCATAGCTTTAATACCATGTAGGTGCCCTGCTAAATCTTACAAGAATAAATGCAATCTTTTAGTGGAAGTAACTGTAAAGGTTTCTGGCAAAAATTTGGAAATAATCATCCCTGCTTGCGAAGTTGTCCAGCCTGATCTGAAATCTCCTGTACTCATGGAAACTATTATCACCTGAAAAGTAGTTTTACAGGCCTTTTTTAATAGCTTATATATGAAAAAATTCCTAGCTTCAGGAGGTTTAGGATGTTGTTTTTACATTGAAAGTATGAATTTCTTTCTGAATACCTTCTTAGGCATCAGGGTTTTTCCTCTGTTATTAACAATGCATTATTTAGCTTCATCTTGTTTTAATCATAACAGAATCAGGGCAGGTTTTCTCTGCCTTTATCTGATAAATGCCTTGCCTCGATATGTGAATCTATAAATAGGAGCAGAAACCAGAACAACAAATATTTACATTCAAAAAATAGCAATAAACATTGCGTGATAAAACTTCCATCACTGGGAAGGGAACATCAGTACTGTAGGAATAAAATATATATATATATAAAATTAGTCTTTTACAGCACATTTATTTGCTATAATACAGTTGTCACGTTTGCTTGTTTATGCCTACTTTGAATTTTCTGAAATTACTGCAGGAAAACGTTAAAGCCAAAAAGATAATTAGAATCGCCAAACCTTATAATCAATGCTTCAAAGAAATGAAACAAATGTGTAAATTATAACAGCTTAAATCAAACTTAGGTCATAAAGGGTACCATAAAGTAAAATTACGCTCCTTGGCCAAGCCACAAGTGATAGCGAAGCAAGACAGTTGCTCTCTGCAAAATGGTCAGTGTGCTGCAAATTAGGTGTCAAGGTGTGCACATATTTTTATGAGACTTCAACAACATCCTTTGCTGACTAGCGAACAGGGACCAAAAATGATCTACACTGAGTATTATGGGTAGGCACCATTGCCAGCACAAGGAATAAGCATGAATATAAAACTGATGCAGGCACAGACTCACCAAGGAAACTTCTCCTCTCCTCTAGCACAAGCTGCTGATGTGGTCAAGGCTCTGCAATTAACTCTTCACCAGTGATGCAGCCTAAATTCACAAGCTTACTCTTATGATTATCCTGGGAACCAGAATTCCCGTGTGAAGGACTATTCTGGATATCATAGGACCACTACCCCAGGAGGCTTCAAAGGGAGAAAAGTCTGCCACTTTTTGTTACAATGAGGCTTTTGTGAGCTGGAAATATCAGCTTTTAGACAGAACTGCTTCAAATCAGAAACAACCAGAGAAAAGATACTGAGATCATTAAATCTTTACAAGTACCTTAAAATTCTACTGACAAGTAGTTACAGGAAAAAATATACAAGACTGAAATGTGGTAGCCAACATCCATTGCACCACAGGGAGGGGGAGGGAAATCAGAATTATTTGCAAAAGTCACTGGTAATTCTCACTATGACTTAGCTTGGTGGGACTTTTTGTTGTTTGTTTTGTTGTTTTTAATTTTTTTTTTATTTTACACTAATCCGAGAAAAAGACATTATGATGCATTAGAATAGATGGTACTAGAGTGATCCATACACTGTTATAGTTAGTTTTACTCCCTCTTATTGATTTTGTACATCTATACTTGCATTCCCCTTCAACCTTCGCCAGACCTCCTTTCTTATTATTCTTACTCTTTCTGTTCTACCACAGAACCATGCAGGTTAATGGATCCTGGGATACATCAAGTCCAGTCCCACATTCAAAGCAGTGTCAGTACTTTCAAGGTTTGAAAACCTCCAAGAACTGAAACTTCACAGCCTCTCTGTTTCTTTTTGCCCTTCCCCAGGCCAAACACTGCATACAACTGATTTTCACTACTCTCTAGAATTAATTTTACTTCGCTGTTTCTCCTGGTCTCATGTTTTAATTCCTACAGGAATTATGAAGACAACAAAGTAAATGAATCAAAAAACTTTGGTGACACATATACATGATGAGGGCTCTGCTTGCCAACATTTGTTTGAAATATTGTGCCATACAGGTTTGAAAAACTTGAAAAACTCTAGAAGTAGCACTGTATATAATAAATGCCTTAGTAACACACAAGACATCTGATCGTAGACTATGTTCAAAAAGTGAGCACTGAGGTTGAGATCAGCTTTTTGACTCTGTCTAGATGAATCATTGTGTTTTCCATTTCTGAAATGAAATCAACCAGTAGCACATCAACACTGTCTTCCAAACATGAACTGAAATATTTGAGTATCCCTGGAAAGGTAATTTTTTTTTTTTTTTTTGACTCAACACTTTGCCATCTAACCTTGAAATGCTAGGTGTTGTAAATATGATATACTGCTGCTGTAAAGGTGGGGGGAAGGCATCTGAAATTCAAAATGAGAAGGCAGTGGGAGAAAAATGTTCTCCCGCCTCACTGCTATATCATTCTGATAGTTAAAAAAATTAATAATCCCAAGACATGATCTTGCACTACAGGAGTAGTAGTCATTCTTTGTGTTTCAGAATGCTTAAGTGAACATAAAGTGCTATTCTCGCAATCACAGTTCATTTCACACCACTTTGCCCAGGTGTAAAAGCATTAATGAAAACTCACTGCAGTCAATGGGCTGAGCTGACTGTGGCAGGTTTGGAGCAAGAGGGGAATTTTGCAGGGCAAAAATCCACTGGATACACTTGAGAAAAACAGAAATTCAGTGGTTTGGGATTCTTCTTTTATGCTTCATATCAACAGGGTATTATAGCATAATCGATAGTCCTTGTGCTGACTTCTTTTGTTACCAGCTCACCTCTCAGAACAATAAGAATCCTGTGTAGTTTCTATATTGAGCCTTTCTCCCTTCTCTAAGAGTTCACTGTTTTAACAAGATATGATGTGTATAAAATCAGAAAACTGTTAATGGTGCTGTGCTTGTGCTCTCATCACTTCAAGTCTTTGAGGCAAACATTAGCAAGAATTGCTACACAAAATGTAGCGTGGGCTTTTTGCTGTCTTTAAGGAGAATGTTCAAAACAAATCATGGTTAGAACTTTTTTCTTGAAAGCCTGAACTCGCTTAAAGTCAGTCCTTAAAAATGAAAACAAAAAGGAAACATAGGAGCACAAACCCCTTTACTGTCTGAACTACTCCAGTTTCCAACCTTCTCAAACTCCTTTTCCCGATTTGTCCATAAATCATTCTTTACTGTCAGGACAGGGCATAAATTACAGCAGGTTTTTCAGGATTCAGCCCATCTTTCAGTGGACAAAGCCTTTCCAGGACCCAAGGCTCTATAAAGGTACAAGTAATAATTTTCACATAATGGAAGACGTTAAGGTAGTGATAAACATTTGTTAATTGTTTTCTGAGTCTAAATAATGTTATTAAAAAAAAAACAAACAACCCACAAACATGCAACAACAGGCAAGAACTTCTAACGTTTTTAGACTTAGTTTCAGTTATTTATGGTTGTGGGAAGTACAAAGTCACAAAGGACAAAACAGTTTCAGTACTGCTCCAGATGCCATATACAAAACACTCCCAGTGCTGCAGCCCTGCCTCTGACCTTAGTTCTGCTCTTGCTCATCACCTGGCGTACCAGAGTTCCGGCTCTGGAGTCCCTGAAGAGCTATGGAACTCCATTCTTACACAGATTTCAGTACTCCCTGGTATGTGCAGCACTTAGAGCTGTGACAGAATATTTACTGTATAAAACCAGGATAACTCTCAACTGACAAAGAAACAGTGATATCTACAGCTATCTCAAATCAGCAGAATTTTCAAAATATGTTGAAATTGGACAGAAAGTTAATCACAAGAAAAAAAAAAAAGATAAAGTATAAGGAAACAGAGGGGAAAAAAGGCTTCCTGTCTGCATAAAGAGATACAGAGCCAGATAAAAGCACTATTCCTTGACTTGTGTTCCAGTGCTAAGAACCACAGACAGACAGAATAGTGTGCTTATGCTGCATTCTCCAGCCTTTCAAGGGGGAATTTCTGGTACTGGATCCAAAATTAAAGTAAAACTGATTAACCTCTGCTTTGCTATCTGACCTTCAAAGCTGATAAAAGCATATTTTTTCCCTTGAAAATAAATAAAAGCCTTAGGAAGCCAGGAAGTGCTTTATCTTCATCTCATGACTCTCATCCAAAAGCTGGCATTACGTTTTTCATTTGTGCCAGTTTGGTAATATGATTAGGGGACAGTATTACTGGCTCAAGTACTGCCAGTCAAGACAACAGAAACTTGCTCCACATTCAACAAGGAAATCCATGTGAAAGAAAATATAAATATATAGAAATGCACTAGTCTGAAGAGTCAAAGGGAAAACTTTGTAGAGATTTCCCATCAGTACGTGCCAACATAACAGCGCCAAACTAACAGATCATTTACTTTCTTTAAGGCATGAAGTATTCAGCATCTTACATAAGTTCAGGCCAATTCCTCTACATACCTAACTCCATGATGCCACCCTTAACACATACCATAGCAATTTCTTCAATCAGAAGTTGTATTTCATATACTTAAATGTTACAGAAGCGAGTATGAATGCCTTCAACAGCAACACCTTCCCTTTATGTGGCAGGAAGTAGAATGATACGGCTTTACCAGATGTTTGGGGTTAATAGAGAAAAATCACGTGCTTTCAAAAGGGAGAGTACAATTCTCTGTGGAACAACCAATCTCCTGCCATTCCAGAGGTGTCACCCTATTTTACTGCCCACCAGGGGCTGTTAGGAAGAAATTAACTGCACAGAAAAAAAGCATACCAGAAGACTTTTAGAAGAGTTTAGGTAAGTTGAGAGGATGTAATTGAGATTGTTTATTTAATCTCTAATTAAAGGAAACGACCACTCATCAGGAAGATAAACAGAAACCTAATAATACCCTTAATATGGCTGCAGTACATTATGCAACATACACATGGTGAGTTCTGTGATGTCTGGTCTCTAAGATCAACAGCTTACCATTGCTGATTTCTCCTATGCAAAATGTAGAGCTTTAGAAGTTAATAAGTTCCACGCAGTGGCAAAGTAAATGAAGTCCACAAGACCGCAAGTTGCTGTTGCTATGCCAGAAGCCTAACTTCGCTGAAAGTAGTATTTTAATTCCAGCTTCTCTGCTGAACATCTTAATCTCATGTCTGCAGAAGGTCTTGAGACAGCATTCCACTTGGCATTTCTACACCCTGTCTTATCACAATGAGTTCATATTCATTAATTTTAGGAGTTATTTTATCTTGTTAGAAAGAGAATGTTTGAACCAGTATATAAACACTGCATCTACTGAAGTTTCTACCTAATTCTTTTTGTTCTTGCAGATATTTTTCAACCCTTGTTTTTAGGAGATTTTGCGCCACCTAAGATATAAATTTTGATTTGCTGCTTTGCTGGGGAAGGCTATGAAGATGCAGGTTGGATCACTTGACTTTTTCCATCTCTTCTATCTTTAGATAATCTACGCTGTTACAATCTCAAATGCTGAATGCTCTCCACAGCTGCATAATGCATCACAGATGCACAGTAAGCTCCTCTCTATATAGCAGCATTGTGTCACAGCATGGCACAGCAGAGGGGAAGCTATTCCTAGATCCAGTACCAACTTCTTGTGTGACATTGGACAAGGCCTCTTAACCTTTGTTCTTCGTCCTTCTTCTCTGAAATGCTGACGATGATATAAAACCACTTGATTGCAAAGAACTTTGAAATCAAAGGAGGAAATTTCAAAAGAAACGCTATTTATTTCTCAACCAAAACATGCACATCTGTGATGAATGAAGATTCTGCTCTCAGTATTTTTTTTTTCCATCCAGAACAGAGATGCTGTTTTTTTCCACCTCAGTTCTTCCTGCCAGCTCTCTCGCTCCCTCAGTCCCTCCCAGCCTTGCAACAGACTGAAATTTGGCCCTTATATTTTTAAGGGGCTATATAAACATCTGGTCTAAAATTTGGTGCTTTGGTAATCACTGGAGCCCAATTATAACTTCCCTATTCAGACTAATCTCCTAATATAATCCAGATACCCTGCTCTACTTACCTGCATTCATTGCTAATATGTTCCTTTCATTAAAGCCTCACCCAAAGCTCTTCAAACCATGTTATACCACAGCACGCACAGGGAGGGCAGAATCTGTCCTTTAACACCCTGGAGCAGGAATTCTGACCCGCTGCACTGCAGTTAGGTTGGAAGGTGATGAGACAGAAACACTTCTACCTCCTGTGAGGCTGTCCTAGAACCCTGCATGACTTTTCTTTACTGATTCTAGCCTCACAAACAGTAACGTAATACTTCAGAAGTCCACTTAAACCAAGGAATCCTGAGAATGTGAATGAATCCCCAGGTTTTAAATGTAGTTCTTGACAGAAGAGGAGCTCAAAGATTTACCCCTCTTCCTCTGTTTATAGAGCCTATCACCTGGATTTTGACAAACCAGCACTCCAAGTGACATAACTCCGGCATTCAAAATAATAATAATAAAGCATTACACAGATCATTAAAAAGAGACTGAAGCATAATTTCTCCTTTCAAGATCTCCGAATTTTCTCTACTTTGGTGAGCACTCTTGTCAAGAACCCAAATGCCCATGGAAGGACCAAAGAATTTCAATTAATCTCATCAAGAAAATGCATGAGGGTATCACAGGACTCAGATGAGTCTGGTACAAACTCAGTCACAATAACACTTTAAGGCAGTAACCAAATCAGGAGAAAACACTGTTTGCCAGCTCCAGAAAGGAAAGTCAAACTAGTTCTACATCTGTACACCTTGTTCTATCACTCAAATAATTTGACAACTAATAACGCAGTCTGAAAACAGTCTTATTTTTGGAAAGGCCAGAAATTGAATGTCAAGCTCTGAAATGGAACTGAAGCCGAAAGCAACTTCTGCCATGTACTGCCATCAGGCATTGCAGCTATCACAGGGGACAGGAGGGAAGAGCAGTGTGGTTACAGTGAGCAACCTGCTGAGCAAAGCATGCTTTCAAGAGGGAAAAGCCAATGAAGGACAGTATGACAGCAATGCAAATAGAGATGTGGGAGCAAGAATCATCTGCAGTTGTTTATACAACCTGTCAAAATTTACACAAGTGCCTCTTCAAAAGAGGAAGCAGCACTGGGCTAGAATGAATCTATTGCATATGTAAATGACTACAACAAAATCTTTTATTTTATTGCAAGAAACTGTAAGAAGCAGACAAAGAAAGCAGAACCTTTTTCTCCCCAAAACATTTTCAATTTTTTTTTTGAGAAACTAAATGAAACTAACTTTTATGTTCATATTCATCTTTATTGCACATTACTAAACCACCATGCATAATGCAGAGCATTTGACAGCCTGCATATTAAACATGGTGCAGGTTTAAGCCAGCTTGAGATACTCCAAAAACAGAATGAAAAATAAGCACAGAAATTATTCATCCTTCTGTATGCCATTATTTGACCTATGTGTTGCTTTCTAAAGGTTGACTTAGCAGAGGATTTTGAAGATAGCTTTAGAGAGAGTGGAAGAACTCCTTCTCTGAGCACAAAATTGGAGTCATAGCCCATAGCCTTCTGTGGATGTCCCATGAGAATCTGTGCAGGTCATTTACACCTTGTACACATTTAAACAAAGGACAGAAGTGTATCAGAGGAGCATAGAATAATGACAGTGCCAACTTCAAAGGCTGCAGACTATCACGTGATCAAGAATACTTCTGCTCTTCCAAAGAGCACCTACTTCATCTTACTTGTCTTAATTATCTGAAGATGCTTTCATCTGCTTGGCCAACCAGTAGGAGGCATATTTGAAACAATATATATGTATGAAAATGCATTAGCTTTATTCCTAATCCACAACCTCATACAATTGTATTGTCAAATGTAAAATGATTACAAGTGATGGGGCTTATTTTTCAGAGTATGCATTCTTGTCAACATATAGTTAGTGAAACTGTCTGTACAGATATGAGTAATTCCATCTAACTGGCTGCCTCTGCATATGAGTATCAGGTAATACAATTAGGCAGATAAAGTCTAGTAATTGATTGATTTGCCTCTCCATCAATGTTTAAGAAGGTGGATAAGTATATTAAAATAATTCTTTAAAAGTATTCAGATTTCTAAGTGTGTGCAAGGAAGATTAAAAAAATATCACATGCTAAGTAATGATGAAGGAAAAATTATTTTCAGACCTAATCCATGAGAACTGAGCACAGTCAGTTATCTGTAGCCTGAATTATGTCTGCATATCATTCCTAAAAAGATATCACTCATACTTTTGTCTGTTTAAATACAAGGAATGGAGGAGTATTGTTGATTCTCTTCAAGATTTTGTTAATAGGATCTTCCCATTCAAAGGCAGTTGGTTTCTGCCATACTTGGGAAAAATCAGTTTCTAAGATTTCTGTAACCTGGGAACAGCAGGAGTACAACTGCAAAAGCAGAAGTTGCCCCAGAACGATACTCTAAATTGCAAAAAGAAACTCACCATGTTCTTAAAGCATTTTAAAAAACATAAGATCACAGAGTTTCATGAATAACTAATGCAGGGTTTGCTGGTCAAGTCGAAGTATAAAAAACTTAAAATGATTGCAGTCAATACAGTTTTGGGGGTTGTTGGTCACCAGAAAGTAGGAAAAATGCTATTAGATGAAGTGAAAATATATACACACACACACACAAAATAAACTAAAAAGTTTTCTTCTATTTTCAGATGGTTCAGCTCTTCAATTAAAATGACATATTTACATCCTTGTTTGCCCTAAAGATGTACTCTTCACTGAACACACCATTTTTGCCAAGAATTTCAGCCAAACTTAGGTCCTAATGATCTTTAGCTATAAATGCAACAATGAGGCTTTTCCTACTATTGGAACGAGGGAGCTATATGACATTTCACATAAATAGTTTTGCTTTATATTGATGTGAATTCACAACACAGAGCAAGCTCAGAATTTCTAAATTTTCTGTTCTTATTTGAAATGCCAGGCTCCACTTTTTGCTTCAATGGCAGACCATGAGCTGTCCTAGGAATGGTATTGCAAAATGACAAATACTCAAATCTTGCATTATGCATCATCTTTTACTACAAACCAAATTGTTTCCTGTGATTGTGAAATACATTGCTTTCAATCTAGCAGACATGGCCATTTGTTCTGTTCAAAGCTGTTAATAGAATATTCATATCCTTTATGCTTATGCTGTATGAACTAATCACACTTCCATTTTATGCACGCCATGTGAAACAAAACTAATCTTCAGGCACAGTAATTGTCAGCCAACATTTTTCCAACCTGAAAACATCAAATTCAAAGGCCAAATACTTTGTCACTACGTTGTCATAAATTGAGGTTATGATTATAATTTCGACCATGTTAAAAATTGTCCATAGATACAGCTTTCATACTGGTCTCCTGAAAACAACACATGACCCTGCTGAGTCCATCTGAAGGGAAGCATCACATTATTCCTAGTGCTTATGCCTCATGCAAATGAGATTGCTGCTTTGAAGATTGAGGTATTTTTGCTTATATTTTAATGGCACGACTATCATACTGATTGCCATAGGGTTAATCTTGGCAAATCTACCTCAAGGTTTCCTTTCATTGCTCTATCTCACAAGAATTTGTGGTAAGGTACAGGCTGGTCTCTTGCACATCTGTCATTTTCTCTGAAATTTTACCTGCTTCTCTACTGCTTGTTTTTACAACACTATTTCAGAACATTTTCCTACAAGAAGGGAAATGGGCCCTTCTCAAATGACTCCTGAATGAGCAATGGAAAAATTGGTTCTATCTGGAGGAGTAACACTAACCACTTGGGGCATGGTACAAAATTACATTTGCTCACAGAAAAGTAATTTTTGCAATGAGTGAGAAAAAGATGTGTTACTTTTCTATCACCATTCTATTAAAGATATAGAAGCAAGTTTCGTTTCTCAGCTCACATATTTGAGTAATGATTTTGCAAGGTAGACTTGACAACTATTATATGATAATTTGAGAGAAGACCACAGTTATCTCTAGCGACTATTAACCTGGGACGCCTAATCTGAGCAACTTTAAGGGTCACAACACACAGTCTGTAGGAGGGTTTTATATTAACCACAAAAAGACAGACTTTCACAATCCTAGTAGTATCTCCCCAGATCTTTAAATGTATTTGCAACCCAGAAAAAAGGATGTAGTGTAAGATACAGTCCTAAGAGACTGACACTCATTCTGTGTTGGGTATTTTACTCTCTTCAGAAATACAACCTTCTGAAAAGGTGATCCAAGGTCAGTTTTAATGAAAAGAACCTCAATTTGGGTTTCCTAATACTGCATTCTTCTTAGGAAATAAATATGTTTTCACCAAGACTTAATAAAAAAATAGAGGTTGGGAAAAAGAGCTCGGGGTTCTCTCATGCAGCAGACTAAACCCTTCCTGTTTAGGAACATACAGATGTTCCTACATACTGTAGTGTGGGAAAATATGAGAGTCTTTATATTGCTGAATTGCCTTTAAGCTGCTCTGATTTTTTTTAAATCAGTAAATGAGCCTAAACAGTGCTTGGAGAGCATCACTATAACTCCTTTGCAATTTCTCCTGCATTAGCAATCATGAAGTTTTGGCAAGGAGTTCACTATGTCTGACCCTGATCCTTACAAGCAGACAAACAGAAAGGCACATTTGGAGGGTAGCACTACTTGCCCTTCTCTCTCATTTTGCAATTTGTACTGCAGATTTTAAAGGATGCTTTTACTCTTTGAAAAGAAGTAGAAAGTGGCCAGCAATGTAATGTTATGTGGTGCCTAGCCTGAGTGGCATGATCATTTGTCTTTTGTTACTATGGAAAGCCCTCCACAGAGAAATGTGCATGGGCAGCCAATTAAAATGTCAATAAAAGTAAACACATTTAAAGAGGTCATGTCTATGCATTATGCAATGAGCAAAGAAAAAGCTTATATTTTTATCATGCTAATTAAATTGACATGGTTATTGCAAATCATTTTGTTTCACCTGGAGCTGTAATTAAGTGACCCCACTTAACGAGAAGGAACCAGCACTGATGGAACATACTTCTGCATTAATGTTCCCCTGACAATGAAGGATGTTTCTGTTTACATTCCACATCATTTTATGTTCTCCAATGTCAATGCCTTCAGAGTGAGTTAAAAACAAACAAACAAACAATTATAAGCATTTGTAATTTTGTACAGACTTTAACCTAGCTTTTTGCTAGACAAACACAACAAAAACTAACAAAAAACAGCAACAAAAAATACCTTTGAATAAATCTGTACTCCCGGAGACAATTTCTTCAAAGCAAAATAACAGAGGAATTAGCACAAAAATTAGAGTTTTAATTGCCTTTCCAGTATGACTGATAAAATATGTATACAACTAAGCTGAATTCTGCTCTGCTTCATGATGAATTCATTGGGATTAGTCTACATTTAGAGCAGATCTAAAAAACAGTTTGATACCAGAGCTTCCAAAAGAAATTAGTAGGGTTAGACATTTAGAACTGTTTGTATTACATGCTTATATAGTAGGAGAGAGATGAGAGAGCTGCACTAACAAAGCTGAGTGCTACTGTTCCTTTACGCTCTGATTTCTTTGCTTGAAGCTAGTTTTCACCTGAATGCAGAGCACACACCAAGTTTATTTTAAGGTGCAGCAACAGCTTCTGCTGACATCTCCTGCCACTATGTGGAAGTGTGATGGATGGCAGTAAGATGACACAAGCAAGACTACAAAGGATTTTGCCAGCATCAGCCACTCCACCCATATGTCCATAATTTGCATAGCCAGACTTGGCAGAACTCTTATCACAGTTCGTTTTGTGGTCTCTGAAGATCCCATAAATACTTTTCTACATAAAGGAGTTTTACCACAGTAATTATGATAGGATTGCACTGAATGGAAGTGCTGCCAGGATTGGATAATATTAAGCACTAAGATGCCAAACTTAGAATAACTGAAATACATGATGCAACTGGAATGCCTACTAGATGTTTCATCTGTGCCATCAGATTTGGATCTTCAGTGATTTTTTTTTAATGCTTTTAAAGTTGAAAGCAAATTCAGTGCCTTAAGAAAAGAAAGATAAATAGAAATGCTCTGAGCCAGGAACACTGTTGGCAGCATCTGTGAAAACTCTTTCACCCGTTTCTGTGAGAAAGATACTATTTTTATCCTGGGTTGTTCTTAAAAAAAGACCATCCTTCAGGTTTACTGTGTAATGCACTCGGAGCACGACTGGGCAGGGAGTCTGACAGTATTTTAAATTATTATGGAAATCATATTTCCTAAACAAAATCTAAGCATGTCTGGAGAGAACTCTCCCTAGGAAAAGCTCATTACAATACTGCATCCTTTTCTCTACAGCTAGGAGGGGTAGTTCGGAACCTCCACATAGCTTTATGTTAGTGGGAATCAGCTTCTATGTTCTTTTTCTTTAGCCAAAAGGCTGAGAACTAATAGTAAGACCTGATAAAACTAATTTTTATGATTAGGTAAGAATATAGCAGGATACATATCTGGACTAAAGATGAGATTCAAGCTCCAAAGAACTCTAAAAGTGAATTCAATCAAGAGGAAAGCTTATTTCCAGAACTCAAGGTAATAAAACCCCAACCACAGCTGATAGTTCTGCCATTTTGGACTCCAAAACTTCAGGAGATGTCAAGATCTGTGAAGCCAAATCTGTCACCCACCCAGGTGAGTACAGAACACCAAACTCCATTTACATCAGTTCTGCATAGATACATCACCCACACGGCAGACTACTGAATCTTTCAGTTCCAGTTTAGTACAGAAATGTAAATGCTTTTATGGAGGGGGAAAAAAAACTCAGAAGTAGAATTTTAATTCTCAGTTTAAAAAAAAAGCCACAAAACTGTGCATTTACTCCCTTCTCAGCCAACCAAAATCATGGATATAGTCCCATGACACTGAAGGCAAAATAAGATTTCAGGACATACAGTTCACTGAGAGCTGCACAGTGGATGCATACCTCCCTTACTTTGATTAGGAGTCATTTAAGATCAGCTCACAGCAAGGCACAGTCAGAAGTCAAAGCAGCACTTCTGCCACATTGTTACTGAAAGTGGGTAACCAGCGTTCATACAAGACAGACAGATAGCTGTCTTGAGATCTGTCATTGGTACAACATTCTAATAAGTGCTTGCAACCACCCATCTTCACAGACAGATCTGTCTACTGTCTTCAAATCATTGAGCAAAGTGGCAAACAGCCAAAGCCTCTGCTCTATCTCTCCCTCTGTTTTTTGGGGGGGCCAGAGGGAGAAAGGAAACAATGCCAAAACAATCTTGGCAATTTTCCCTCAGTCTGTCGCTACTATCCAGTTTCAGCCATTAAAAGTATTGTAAAATACATAGAGAGACAAGAAGGGCATCTACATGGAGGGAAAGGCAAATGCAGAATGAGCCCTGTTCTTTGCACAGCCTGAAGCTAGTCCCAATAGACATGAGAGAGGAAGTTGTTAGGGATGTTGATCAGAGAAACAGTGAAGGAATTCTTCAGCCCTTTATATGCATAAATGAAGAATATTTCAAAGCCATTTCTATGTATTTTATACACACACACTTGTCTATTTGTGTACACATATACATTTTCTTCAGAAAGCACCAGTAATAATACAGTAGACCAGGAGACTAGTTATTGTCTTGCAGGTAAGAAGCTATTATTCTAGTCACGAACATGCCCATGGTTTTGCACCAAGGCTTTAAAAGGTTTGTACCAATTTTGTTGACTGTAGACCCTTGATGACACTCCAAATCAGTGTTTTAAATGCACTTTACTTGATTAGGTCTCAATGGATTGTTTGCTTTCCCAACTATTATATACTTAGAAGAGGGGAATAAGCCTGGTCTGCTTTCAGCCACTCTTTTATTGATCCAGCTCTCTCATATCAAAGGTGGTGAAGCCCCATTGACATCAGTGAGAGCTCTTTTTGTGTGAGAGAGAACAGGGCCATATGTTTCTTTAGGAATAAACAAAGCGAACTGAATCAAAGAGCATTGCACATACAGAGTCACTATTTTGAAAAATATAATATTATATAAATAATACAAATAATATTATAAATAATACAAAGGAAAGTTTTATTGCAGCCCAGGCAAAGGCACTGGAGCCAGATAAGTTCAGTGAATACATCCCGATTTCATATTGTCCTGTCCCACCTTCAATTTCAACTTTGCAAATGAGCATTTTCGAGAAGCACAGCCAGAGAAAATTCCTTAGTTACTGTTATCCTAATGTTTTCTGTTAGTGCCACCCAGTTTTAATAATGGCTTTCAACAGCAACAAACCTCAAAGTGGTTTCAGGCCCATGCAGTATATTCCAAGTTCTTACAGTCAGCTGTCACTAGCTGTCCTTAGTCCTACAGACCTTCGCACTGATGGCAGAACCTCAGAGGAGAAGGATTACTTTTAATCACTCTATCCTTCTCCCTGTCAAAATAAATAAATACCCCCATTTTAAATGTAAAATACAGCCAACTGGAGAATAATAAAGGCAGGATTTATTTTTATTTTTATTTTTAATATTTTAAACATCACATTGCTGAAACTAATAGAGACCACATTTACGTAAGTATGTGTATTTAAGCATTTCAGGTTTAGGATAAGAGCGCTTTGCCAAAAAAGGAACAGCTCCATTTGCTAGTCTCCATGGGAAATGTTAGAAAGAATCAAAAGCAAACAAGTTTTCCTTTCAAATAAACTTGACCCATATGTTTCAAGCATATGTTTCCCTTTGAATCCTCATCCCTCTTTGATGGTGCTACACACTCCCCCTCCCCTCCATTTAAGAGCAAATACTTTGTTGTTATAACAAAACTTTGCCACAATCCAGGGGGCTCCATGGTTTCTGAAGCAGGGGAGCAGAAGTCCTGCACAATTTCTGCAAAGGGTGTCCCAAGCTCTTTCTATCATCCTGAACGCAAACTTCAGTTACTGCACTGCCATCATAGCTATTAGCAAAAAAAAAAATCTCAGGGGCACATAGAGTGAAACAGGTTCACTTCTGAATTATCTGAGTGCTTTTCTACTCCTCTCTTCTTGCTTATCAGTTGATGGGGATTTTTCTTCTTGTTCACAAGCTTTCTATGTGGAACCAGCTCTAACCCTCCACCATTAATTAGGATGACAACTTTGTAAAATACCTGGGAAAATAAATTTTGCCTCACTTTAACTCACACAAAACTTCTGGGTTGCTATCTGAACACTGATTGTAGAAATGCACCCCACCCAAATTAACACATTGGGTAACAGGTAGTAAAGGCACCACAAGTGGGACTGTCTAGCAGAACCAAATACAGTAACTCCATATCCAGATATAGGAAATTACAACTTTAAAAACCTTTTCCTGTGGGCAAAAGGATGCTTCAGACTTCTCTTAAAGACCCACTCCACCCACCACAGGGTAGTGGTACACATGTATTCTGCATCCATAATTCCATGCATTATTCCCTCATGTATTTCCTGATCTCCATCAATAAGCAATTAAACAAGCCATAGTGCCATCTTCCCCAGTTTACTTCTACATCAGACCTGTCTCACTTCTGTTCAGCCTCACTCCTGCCCTCATTAACGCTCCTGCATGAACAGTTCAAGGACTGGACTCAATACAGAGTTGTTCCTCTTTCTGAATCTGCCTCAGTTTAATAACCCATCTTCAACTGTTAACAACTGTGATAATGAGAGGTTGGAGTTAATTGTTATAGGCTGCTAGTTCTTAGCAGAAGTTGATCTGATCATGTCCTCATTGAGGTCAATGGAAGCTTTGACATGGATTTAAATTGTCACAGGATCAGATTTTGGATCAATTGAGATCTATGCCATTAACAGCAACCTCTACACAGCATTTACATGGATCAGTAACTGAGTTTTATGGCACTATTGCAACCCTCCAAAAAAAATCCTAAGACTGTGAGGCCTTTACCATGAATAAATTCCAAGTAATACCTATAGTAAGAAATTATTACTGACTGCAGTAAGATTAAAACAGAGGATGCAGAGAATATCATTTTTACTAAGAATCAAGATGATTATAACAAATAAAAAGGTGATGAAGACAGAAGAGAAATCCCACTTATCCATACAGAGTTTTGTCAGTGAAAAAAGCTCACATTTGGGAATAGCACTGAACACGTGCCAAGTTTCTGGATGAAACCCTTTGTTACACAACCAGCATTTCAACAAACTTTAGAAAAATATATGTTCCAAAGAGGAGAAGAATACTGTAGAACACAAACATATTGTGAAAGTGTAGGACTGCTTTGATTAATAAAAATCCAAGTTCCATCATATTGATGCTGTACAAATATCCCCAGACATTTTTCTCCTGTACCTTTTCTCCTAGATCGTGTGCTGGAAAAAAAGAGATGATAGTTCATGTACTTTGCAGGCTGAAACAACTCTCAAGAGAGCTTCATCTTGCAAAATAAATAAGCATAGATATCTAAAGTCAGTTACATGCCTCATCTAAAAATTCAGATATTTTAATTTCTTTTACAAGCCAGAGGCTGCAAAGAAAACGCACCTTATTTTATTGCAGCCCATTTCTTCTCACTTTCCCATCTTACTAAATTTGTAAAGCCAGATTGTGATTGACCTATGCAGGCACACAGAGGTATACAGACATGCACTCACAAACAGTGGAAACGAGAAATTTCTCTCATGTAGCCCTTGCACAGGGACTCAGCAATCAGCTCTCAGACTGGTGAATACAGAAACAATATCTAGAAGACCACAATGAAAGAAACAACATACACTCCGTCCTCACTTCCCTACTGTCTATTCTGACCCTAGCAGTCGCACAGAACAGCATGAACTAACAGCACCACATGGATGCAGACTGGCTAGCTCAACTGTAATTGCAAAAAAAGAGTATTCCTTGAGAGAGACATTGACATCTACACAAAGGACAGTCGAGGTGCCCTGCAGATGGAAGGTTTCAAGTACGAAAGTCTGGCTCTAGGGGGAAAAAAAACACCAGGTTTTGTTTACCCTACTAGGTTTGTCCTCTGCTTGTACACTTTCACTTGATACTCAAACACTTGGCACTTTATGTTTAAGCTATAAATATATATGTATTTCATACTTATATGTATTCTATATATATGCAAGGTAGAGAAAACAAGTTGTACTATGATGAAATACATTAAACACTACTAACTGACCACTGGCACCGGCGTGTCATACATTCACATCACAGGAGTGCCAAGGCTGAAAGCTGCTGGTTTGCAGCTGCTTATGGCATCTTAGTCGATGATCTACTGCTTCAGTCATTTCACTACCACTTGCTAATCACTATGTAACTATATTTTATTGAACTGGGTATGATTGAGTATAGTTTGTCTAGGAGGATAGCCTGTCTATCATTTTAGAAAAGTCAGAATCTTTCTCACATCATTATTTTCAAGCCTGACCACACAGAAATTTAATATACAAACACTGGAACTGTGATAACATTCTGTCCCTTCTCATCACATGCTGGAATGATATTTTTCCTCTTGTATAAGGGAACCCAAGCAGTATCAGATCAAAATGCAAGCCTCACTTTGTATTTAATCAGACAAGAGAGATTTCAGCTCCAATCTCCTTATTTCTCTCTCCAGCAAGAAGAAAAGCAGCAGAAAGTGCATATAAAGTGAAATAATTGAACAAGTAGCTTAAATAGAAAAAGATTTAGGCAAACACACAACGTGTATAAAACCTCAGTGTGACCAAGTTATTCATTTATGTAAATTTGTTCATATCTGAATTTAAAGCTTAATTGAAATGATCCATCAGGGTTGCACAAGAAACATACTAACTAGAGGTAAAACAAGAATTAAGGTTCAGCATGTGAAAGGCTGGAAAGCATCATCCTATCTCTAGAATGTAGAAAAAACAAGCATACTTTTACAGCTGCTGTTTCATGATCTCTGTTCCACATACCTACATCTGACAGTTACACCTCTACAATGACATCATACTTGTGCTTCTAAGAGAATCTGTTCTAAATATATTTCACAGCAGGATAGGGGTCCATTTTTTAGGATCTTGAACTAAGTCTATCTCAGGCATGCACAACAGGTGGTCAGTGGAACCACTCACTAGGTTTGTAAGCTAGTGGAAGGCAGTCCTGCATGCTCTGTGCTGGGGCAGCACAAACAGCCTTCTGCATGCATAGCCACAGACACAGGCAGAGGATGAGCTGTCTCTCACCTGATCTGTTAATTAGAGTACTGTGGATAGACTGTGACAGATAGGAAATGAAGAATAGTGTAGTGGAAAGAGTGGGAACAAGTCTAAGAACAGGCAGTTTTATAAAGATGAAAAGGATTCAGCCCAAGTCTTTAATCACCTTCTCATACGCTCCAGCATCTCTACCCTACATTATATGAACTCCTCCATTCTGGACCTCCTGTTTCTAAACAGCTTGAAAGTGATTCAAAATAGCTTGAAAACACAGCACTCAAATTCCTTCCCATCAGATAAGGCTGCTTATCCAAGGCTCTTTGCCCAGAGGAGCAATTCTTTCTCTAGAAGTCTGCTCCAACATTGTTAGCACTGTCCAAAGGAGCCTGCCTTGGTGACACAAGGATTTCAAGACTCAAACATTGCCAAATCATATTTACTCACAGGTAACAATCCAGATGTTTTGAACCGAAAGCAACCCAAGTTTGGTTATTAATCACAATTGGCTTTACATACCAGGAAAATTCATTTGGAATCTTAGAAACAGCACTCATATATGGGCATTCAAAGCCATAGACAACATACTGGAAAAGATGGTCAGGTTTAAAAACCTCTTACCAAAAGATAAGTCCATCCATGTTCTAGTTTTGTCCAAGATTATCTATCCAGATTGAATTCCCCCAGAAGTATCTTTTCTGTTCTGAATGACAAAGCTCTAAAACCGAGCTAAGATGAGAAAAGTCTGCAAAATCATTATTTCCTTTCCTAGGTCATAAGAATACGGATGGATCGAGTTAAACCCAGTTTGTTTCTTGTTTTTCTATCTTTATTTTGAAAATAGAAATAAAAGTAGAAAATTATTTATTTACAGCTTTAGTACAGATAGTTGTTGGAGCGACAATTGTGATTTTTTTTTTTTCATGAGGCCGGTTCATTTCCTTATGGTTGTATGAAGACTCACTTACTGCCATCCTCCTGCATTTTTCTCCCCACTCTTTCATGTTTCTGACACGGAATCAATTGAGTGTTTGGCAGGAAGAGGCAAATCACGGAGACAATGTAAGTAGCCCAGGGGGCCCCTTAAGCACCGTTTAAACAATTATCAAAGTAACATTTCTTATCCGCTGACGCTCTTTTGAGAAGAGAGCAACGCACTCATGTTCACTTGCTCCTGTCACGAATCCCTTACATTTCGTCTTTGAATAGCTAGGATTTAAATAAAAAAGCATAATAGAAGTGAATAGCAGTGAGGTATGTGGAGGCGGGATATAATTATGCCACACAACAGGACAGTCTGAGCTTCCCAAAACGAGGAGTCCCTTTCCCAGAGCAGTCCCATTCCCAGAGATGGCTCTTAACTCCAGCTGAGACTTAGCTGTGCCTCGGTTAGCAGTGCAGAGCCGAAGCTGGAGTGGCTCTTCTCAGCGAGTGCTCCGACCTCGTGTGCTGTCGGACGGTGCTAGGCAAGGCATTCCCCAGAACAACGCCTTTTGGTATTAGCTTTATGTTTTTATCCATTATCGTATCATATCCCCAAACTAGAATAACCAGCATTATTTTAAACCTCGCTAACTGTAGATTGTTTCACCTTAAAGTAACCGCACAAGCAGACAAGCATCAGGCAATCCACATCAAGTGGGTAAGCAACCAGATCCTTCACAAAAATATTGATCTAATTTTTATTTAAAACAAAGGCAATATTTACCAGATAACTGTGATGGAAGACAGAGAGAACCCCAGAAAATATTTGCAGAAAGGAATTTTCTAGGAGGATTTCCCCACCCCCGAGGTGCCATACCTAACAGCTCTCCCTGCATGGGAGCAGCCGGTGGATCTGCTGGGTGTCAGGGCTCAAAGCAAACCAGCTCCCCTGCTGCAAGGGAGGAAACAGAGCACTGTGCTCTGCATTTGCATCAGTCATGGAGCTTTTGAGCCACAGCAATCTAAAGGGAACTGTGTAGCAGAGCCTTTTGGAGAGGTTTGGGGCTACCAGAGCTTCAGACATCTCATCAAGTGACTTTTCTTAAGGCAAAAAAATCATAGTACTAGCAGAGGAAAAGAGCTGCTACACCCATCACGTGTGCTCAGAAAAGGCGTAGGTGGGAATCTGAACAAATGCCAGAAATTCATGGAATCAGTTCAGCTTCAAAGCCACAGAGTTAGCATGCCTCATCTGTTATGAGGTTCCAGTTCCCATAAATGCTCATCAACACACAGGCAGGGATTGTCTCCCCCCTCAAGTATTCGAGATTTAATTGAGCACAGGTAGGAGTGAAAACAGTTGAAGTAGCTGACAAAATTATGCATGAGCTGAAAGGCAAAACCCGTTATAAGCCAGGTCACCAGACTTAGAGTTTATTGCTCTCTATCCACTACAATCAGGACATATTTGCACAGCTACGGCATCCATTAGGCATACACGCTGAATAAAAGGAATGTTAGAGAGGGTTTTATGTCAGTGTTTACTTTGAGTAAGAAAAACACTGTTGTTACCATAGCAATGGACAAAGCACCCATTACCTGAGATGCTATGAAAATTAAAGAATGCAAACCATAAATGACAGCACTTTAGTCATACTTGAACATCATGAAGAGAGGCAAGGCATATTAATTTCTGAACTCTTCAGAATTTCTTTACAGATCTTCCAGAGAATTAATATTAAAATTAACCAGCTGTCACTGTCTATAGCAGAGAGAAGACTTTATCTGTGGCTATGTCAATATTTTCACCCAGCGTTAACTACAGTAGTTTTGTCTAAGACAGATAAAAGTTTCAAGCAGTACCCTGGAGTCTTAGTAAATGGAGATGATACATCTACTTCATATATTTATACACAGGCTAGACTGCTGTTTGCAGTGTCCTTTCTAAGGTTTTATACAGCTTGATTTAAGATACAGAAGGTCACTGGGGAATTACTCTGAAGCATGACCAAGACCAGACCCTAATGGACTAGGCTGGAAGGTTGCTGTTACCATTGTGAAGTTGAGCTCATTAAGACTGGAATTACAGCTTTCACATCATTGTGAACACAGCAGTATCCAGCAGAAAATCAAAACCCGTTGTCAAGGATGCATGTAACACACTTGAATGCCACTACCATATTACCTGCAAGGCTGCGTGACCCTCCTGGCACTACAACTGGCTGGTGCAATTCTACCACCTACTTTCCATTCTTGTCTTTGTTCTAAGCCTGTCTATTCGGACCAGCTCTGTCCTCTTCACAACACACTGAGTAGACAGATGAATTCAAACTATTTTATCATTTACTGTCTCAGAAAATGTGCACTTACATACACACAAGTGTACATTGTCCACTATCACCAACAACAACGAACAACCAACACCAGCTAAGTAAATACAAAAAAAGTGTTTTGTTCATCCCCTTCTCTCCTGCAAAACTGTAATCAGCCTGCTATGGAAGAGAAGAGAAGCCAGTACTAATATGATCTCATGAATGTCTCACATCTAGAGATAAAAAGCAGCCTGTGAATATTCTCATTACTTTTGACAGGACTAAACTCACGAACATTCCTAAGCGACAGCCTCCCACTGTGGATTGGTGTTTCCTTTCCAGAGGAAAGACTCTCTACACAGTCAGGGATTTTTTTAAGCTAGACATAACCTCAAGCAGAAAAACACTTGTGGTTGTATTTCCACAACCTGCTGAGACCAGGCACATCACATGACTGACTTCAGCAATTAACATCACAGCATCTAAATGTTTAAGAGCTACAGCAAAGCAAGGCCTAAGCAGCCATGTACTCTACAGGAAAATTTAGCTTCTTAACATGGGATTCACAAATGCCCAATATACAAAATGAGGAACCCCTCTGGCAGGTCAGCAACATCTGTGCCTTAATGACCAGCTGGAGGGCTAAGCTGCCTTCTCCAGCACTCCTGGGGTGAGTGAAAGGCAATGTATGACTTAAGACTGCCTGACACACTGGACCATAATCTTTAAAACCAAGTTGTGATTCATGATCCACAGCTATTTATGTTGTCCGTTTAATGACTAATCAGAGAGGTTGAGGAACTGAGCTCTGGATTTCAGTGTTTAAACGCCTTTTTTAATGAGCGTCTCTTTCATACCAGCGACTCGGTCTCGTTGCACTTTGGAAATCAAGGTTTACACCTTAATTTGTAAGAAAAAGCAAATCTTTTTAAGCCGTCTGACAGCTGATAAGGTAGAGGGTCATGTCTGAAACACTTCTCCATTTTTCTTCCCTGACACTCCCCAAGATATGAGCTCTCTTCTATTCTCTAGTCTTGCTGATTTAAGCAGCAAAATGAAAACCTAAAACAATGCTGCTGGAGATGATTAGACCGTTACTGCAAATTAACCCCCAGCAGCTTTGCTAATAGAAACATTTTGTAACCCACCAGGAATCAGACAAACAAACAAAACATGCTTAATTTCTTTTTAACCCAGTCTAATATAAAGCACAAATTAATCAGCTTCTCTGTGCAGTGAAAGCTTATAAAAATGCAACTTTCTTCCCGAGAGAGTATTACACATCCCAACATATCTCTCTGGAGATGAACACACAGGACAGAGTGGGATTTAGAGGAAGCACAGAACACCCCATTGGGGCCCCAAAGGAAATAGTGACAAAAATGAGGTCAGATACCCTATACCTTTACAAGAACACTCAATTCTTTAGAAATTACCTCCTGAAGCAGAACAGCAGTTCCCACCATCCTCATGTCTTTTGAGGAAGCTTCAACTGTAAAATGTCATAAGAACATGAAAACAATTCAAGTTCCTTGTGTATGTGCTGTCATGAATGAGGAGTGATAGTCAGCCCAAAGGAACTGCAACCAATCTGACAGTTTCCATCTTAAATAATGAGACCCATAAGCACCAATAAAACAAATACAGATGAAAACAACAGGTTTTTATGGTTCTGCTGGGCCAAGTACATTGGGTTATACTCCAATACCTCCCTCCTCACCCCAAAATTACCACAAAACCCTGGGCCATGACGAGATGTCCCTTCCAGTATCATTCCAGCAAGCTGCTACTGCTTTTTTAGCTGTAACAGATGCACTGGGTTTTAAGTCTTTCCATATAATTTTACTCAGGAATACTCATTTCCATTCAGACCTACAGGCTCACACGCTTGCTTACAGTGATCTTGGACCCCAACAGCTTGTCAGATAATCACACTGGGGATTCCCAGGAGGTTCCCTAATGCATCAGATCACAGCCTTTTTTCAAACAGCCAGAAAACATCTTTGTTCAACTAAAATCAGCTCTCAGTAATATGAAATTTCCCTCCCTATTGCTGGTCAGGGAGGACTTTGGTTTATATTGCATGATCTTTTAATGAGCCACCATTGTTTCTAATCAGGCAAATAATTAAGGATTTAATTAACTTTTGTAACTTGAGTAACACAAGTGGCTAATTATCTAAACAAAAAAGTTAAGTAAAGGTGCCTTCCCTGATCTGCAAGCAGCCTTGCACATGCACATACTTTTTTTGGAGCCACCCCACGACCAACCAGAGCATTTAGCAAGAAGTGCTGCTGCATGTTTGGAAATCACAGAAATTACCTTACTAGTTTGCTGAGACTGAAGGGAATAAGGAAAGCAAAGTATTTGCAGGAAGTATTTCCAGGACAGGGTTTTAATAAGATGTTTCAATGTGACATTTCAGAAACTTATTTACACACAAACATTGGCCAAAGATCAACTAAAAACTTCAGCTCCAGCACTCCTGCTGCAGGAGTCATCACTAGCCATGCTCTGTCAGACTGCTGACTCAGAGCTGAGTACTCAGTCAGATTTCTATGAACTTCAGCATCACTGAACTTTACTACTCAGCTCCTGAACACACCAGTACACATGCATCTTCCCCCTAGGTTTTAACAGAACTCAATATCACCTAACACTGCCTACTGTCAATATTTATTAGAAACTGACACACAAAGCTGCCTCCACTGATCAGTTTAATAGCTTTTCTCGCTGCATTTATCCCCTATCCTTCATCCAATCTGTAGATTATCACTAATTGTCCATTATCTTAGGCTAATTTGATTGCTGGACAAAGGTAATTCTGTAACTGTTTATAACCTACAGCCCATTGGGTGCAGTTCATTGCACTGCAAAAGCCTATAACAATAAACCTAAGGAGGGGACAAAGTATCCATTTTTCAACTCTTCTCTCTAATCAGGACAAATAACTTCATCCCCTTTCCCTTCACTTATCTTCCTCAATACCACCAGTAAATCGGCTTGTGTGGTAGCTCAGCACCCTCTCCAACTCTAATTAGAGCTCAGCTGCTGCCCAGCAGAGTAACAAAGCATCCAGCACTCCCAGTTCTTGTTTTGGCCCTGCGCTGTACAGTACTATCCCAATTCAAACGTGGTATATCATGCCATGGAAGGACAGATGGAAAGATCCTTTAATGTCTGGAAAAGTATTTAGAACTGTAGAACAAAGCCAGCAATGCACACAGGCCAAACTTTTCAAAGCTGTCTAATACATTCAGCTCACTGGCTCCCCAATACTACAAACAGAAATTGAGTGGCCAGCATCCCAGTAACCTTCAAATATCTCAGCTTACACATGCATTTCTTTCTGAAAGTTAACCTCACAAGAATGACTTGTTTTCAGTACATTATGATCTTTCCATTATTTGTAGCCTGCTGGGTGTGAGAGAGGTTCACAGAAGCATTCAGGAACAAGGTCTTGCCCTGAGGATTTTGCTTTCTAATCCTTACATACAGTATACACAAATGATGACTCAGATTAGAAAAGCCTGAATACACAGCAATTGGTGAAGTGACAATCAATCAACGTAGCCCTATGGAAGCCAGCGGTGTTAATTTACAACAGCTCCAGGAAACACACAGGAGACTTCAGTGATCTGTATTTCAGGAATTTATAGTTCTTTGTTTTTCTGTCCTGTGCTGTTTTACAGTCTCCAGCAGTTATAATAACGCTGCCTTACTTCTGTTCAAAGTTTACCCAACTGCTAGAAGTAACACGAATTTTCCTTACTGAGCAGTCAATACTCTGTGCTATTCATCTCTCCTTTGGGGGCCCAGAAGTCCTTTCCACTGGTAGGAATATGGTACAATGATGGTTCCCCTCTTCTCTATTTCTATCAAGATTTCCCCATCCACTCTACCATTGATAATATATGGCAAATCCAAAACCCCTTTTTATCAGAGGAAGTTGAAGTCTTTTAGGAACAGGACTGACACTCCTGAACATAATGCTGACCAACTTGCTCACATTTTGTGATAAGCATATAGAAAATACTTGCAAAGACTTCACAAAGGTCACCCAGCAGGAAAGGGCTGTAGGAAGAACTCAAATCTTGTAACTTACCAGCATTGTTTGAAGTGCTCTCACAACAGCTTGCACTGACTAGATGCATGGGAGGAAGATCTGTTTATTCAGACAGTGCTCCTACTGCGTTAATGTACTACCATGCATAATTCACTTCATTCCCTGTCATGTTAGTCATTTTCTTTGACTTTTCTGGTGTTATTGGGCTGATAAGTGTATGGATATTGTAACAGGATTCTGAATTAAGATATAATTTAAGAACAGTTTCAATTCCACTGATTTGAGGATATGAGGTCATTTAGACTAGTCTATTTCACTTGTGCCAGAGAAGATTTGTAGCTATACTTTTCCTAAAGCAATGATCACGTGTTGTTTACTTCAGCACTGGATGTTGCAGTACCTCAATGAATAGTATACAAGCAGCAGAAAATAAACCCACAAAGCCTGAGGATAGTGTGTGGTGTGTTTTTCTTTAGGATGATTAAATGTGAATGCATGTCACAGGATGTAGGGATTGCTCTGCTGGGAACCCATGAATACGAGAGGATACAGCCCTATATCTAACCAGGCAAATGGCCACAGAGAAGGTTAAAGCCACCCCTAGGCAGAAGCAGCATATGTGCTCACTTCTCCCTGGTTGCTGCAGTCTGTTGCTCTTTTCTGGGACATATAAGCACCTCATGGACTGCTGGGTCACATCCCACACTTGCACATCCAGGAATTTTTACTGAAAAGAGATTTCCACCACAAAAATCAGGAAACTGAACTGAGCTTTTCAGACCTGCTACCAGCACTCAGTCACTGCCTCATGGGATAGCAGCACCGAGCATCCCCAGTGGACACAGCTGTCCTTTCCTACAGCAGGGCCAGGTAAGCTGTTAGAACAGGAAAATAATGCCAAAAATCACCACTGCACAAAACCATGGAATTACCCTTTCACGCCTATCAAAGCTTCCACTTGATGCCTTAACTGCAAAGATCAGCATCTTCAGTAGATATAAAATTATAACACGTCTGCAGGACAAAGTTTTCAAAACTGACAGCTGTTTTGGAATATTGATGTTGGTTTGAGATGTAGCACAGAACTGACTTGCTTTCTAAAAATCAGTGTCACCTGGTTTGCTTACTCCTCTCTCCCACTAAAGGAAAGAAAAACAAACACCACCCCTCCACCACCACAGGAAGTAAGGAAAAGACTTCTAAAATCTTCATCTCTTCCACATCTTCTGTCTTTGTGTCTCATTCAAAATGAATTTTAAGTAAAAAAAAAGCAAATCTTTTTGACCAAGTGTTTCAACAAGAAAACATGGTCTGAGCTCTGCATTTGTGATAACACAGAACAATCAATATACCAACAAATGTCAGAGTACTTACTTCAAATAAATCAGTTATCTGTTCTCAAAAGCAAAAATAATTCATTTTGTCCACAACAGCAAGTCACACAGGCAACTGCTGATATCCCATATACCATTTCTGTCTATCATACCTCTCAGCATGCTAATGCAATCCTTGCCTAGGCAGATTCATTTCAGAGCAAAGAAATACATCATCAGATTGCAAGAAGCTTGTTTCATCTTCAACTCGTTTTTCAGGAAGATAAAGACTGAAACAGACCTTCAAAGGGTGATCCCCTCCTCTCCCATCCACCCAGCAAATATCCAGTTCATTGCCTTTGGATTTCTTCTTTCACCACAGCTATGCTTGTTATGCGGAATAGTATACTGTTTCTACTATTTCATGAAAAAGGATTTTCAATAAAAGATAAGCAGCACAGTTAGAAAAGACTTCTGTAACAGAGGTTTCACTCAGTAAACAGGTGTCTGAGAGATTATCTCACCAACTTAACTGAAGCTGCAAACATCAGAATGATTCTGGGATAACTAAAATCCCCCCCCCTTTTTTTTTTAAATAAAAGCCTTTTATCTGCCAAGCGACACTTCCTGCTCTAAAGGCTATTCTCCTCACTAGTTGTCAACTATGTATTAATCTAATTCATATAAGCCATAGAAATAAATACTTTTATGTGTAGAATCTTTCGGGAAACTGATACCTTGAGGCTTTAAAGTGCAATTGTTACTTATCACCGTGGAGATTTCCCTTGAATTCAAAGCCTGGTAACCAAGAGAAAAAAAACACAAAATATTTCAGCGATTACCAAGTTTTCTAGTCTGTCATCCTCAAAGGATTTCCATCTCATTGATAGGGAAACTGCTAATAGAAGGAAATGAAAGTGTTCTGACCCAATAGGATGTTTCTTATGTTCAGAGGTACTGCTTTCATCGTACCTGCCCAAAATAATCACAGTTAGTTCTAACAGTCCTTTACAATCAATGGCAATATCAAACGCATCAGGATTTATTTCAAAGGGTATACATACTGGCAGCGACAAATGATGCTTAACCATAAGGAGACAGTTAAACCCCTCTCTAAAGAGCTCTCATAACAAAACCCACTCTGTGTGGGAGAGGCAAAGCACTGTCAGAGCACTTGGAGAAAAGCAAGTAATTGAAATTTTGCTACATTTAAGCTATGCCTATGCAACAAAAAAGGTTTTAAAAGCTCTGTAAAACAGAGAACTTTCCTGGTGCTTTACTGTCATTCCACAGAAATGGTCCCACTAAAGCAGCAAGTTACCATATTCTGTATTTTGCTGCATAATAGTGACATGTGTTAAGTGGCATGGCATACATATTAAAAGACTCCCAGTGACAGAGGCTTTCAAGTCCTCTTCTCAGTGTTCACAAAGGAAAAAAGAATTTCGATGATTAGGTGTAATATTCACGTGAAGAAAAATACAGTGTGGGTAAATACTAAATAGACTTAGATTTGCCCACTACCCCCAGGCGTGCTATCACATTAGAAACAGGAAAAAACAATCTACCATACCTGAGTATGAACTGATCCACTGTAGAATTGTTGGCAATTGTCACATAGACATTCACAACCTCTCCTTGTTTGACAGGCTTTGAGGGCAGCCAGATAACAATGTTACCATCCAGCCGTAGCTCTGTTAGCTGAGAAGTCTCCTGGCCTCGATAGAGGCTGATTGATCCAATCCGCTGTAAGTGGGACATGGTTTCATCCATGCCATCTTTTCCTGGCCGGATAGCGTTTCCCTTCCTTACATCCTCAGCAGTACACTCCCCTTTCTCATCTCCTGGTTGGACAGTGTAGTAAAGCTCCACAGGACTCCCTTCAGAAAGATCAAGTGGCTTCTTACGACCTGTGACAACAGTGGGGGGGTTAAACCAGCCTGGCAGCAGTTCCAGCTCTGCCACACACAGCCCCAGGTCCCCCTTCAGCCTGCAGCTGCCTCTGACTTCCCGCGTCTCTCGGAAGGCGAACACCCGCAGGCAGGGCAGCCTCTCCGTCGTACTATAGTCATCCCAGTCCCTGCCCACAATGTAGAACAGGACCTGGACTTTGGGCTTGCTAGGGTAGATTTTGTCACTCATTATGAAGGCCTTAAGTTTCCAGTTATAAGTGAACTTGTTAGCAGATCCAAATAAGCTGGAAGTTATCATCAGGTCCTGGGGCACAACTTGTTCAATGGAAAAAGGTCCATAGCTGGCATTTAACACAGGAGGTCTCTTGGCTTTATATGGGAAGAATGATTCCACCCTGGATTGCAAACTGGAATTTCTCATGAAGTCCTGGTTGGCCTCTTTGAGGAAGAAAGATGTCTCTGCACTGAAGATGCGGTAGCTCACAGGTAGGTAAGTTGGTGAAGAAGAAAATCTCTGATTACTGTCCAAGACCCCTCGACTCTCTGCCACTAATAAAAGAAAAGGTGACGTTGGTTAGGTCAAATCTGCTTATAGGCTCAAAGAAATGTTCTACATAAAGTTTTGTGGAGCTACCCAAGGAGCGAGGGACTATCATTAGGTGCAAAAAATATATATACAGTGTAGCTAAATGTTTAGATAAAGCTAATTCTATTTTGCATTATGTACACAAAAGAAAAGCGATTCAGACTTCAATGCTATCTTGCACTGATCATAGTTTTAGTTTCGTTACATATCCACACACACAGGTGATTGTTTCCTCCAACATTCAGACAGCAGAACTGAAGCATTGCACTTCATTCTTTTAACTGCTGCTATGCAGTATGTTCATGCAAGACCCAGTCCTGTGCTACACGTGTCCTTCAACTGAAGGCAACAAAACCTTAGGCCCCTCTAAGTTTGGGCTGACCATCAGTATTCCCCCACCACCTGGATGTAGGAGGAGGAAGGGTCGTACAGCAGAATCAATGGCTGTGCCAATAGCTATTTTACACAGCCAAACTGCAGCAGTGCTTTCCTAACACACAGAAAAAAATTCACATGGAGGAATTGGTTTCGCTACAGAAACTCTTTAAACAGTCTCCGACAGTCATCTGGATGAGAAATTAACAGATTACTTTTCACTCCTACACAGCATCTCATCTCCCTAACAATAGACCAAACAAACATGCAAGTTTACACACAGCAGTTCTCTTACAGACTATCCACAAATAGGAGCCAAAGCTTTCCAAAAGCAATTCATGAACAAACAGCATGTATTAAACTACCAGGAGGGTCGCTTTCCCCACTTCTTCTAGCCATACCATCCGCCCCTTTTAAACTTTCCACCCAGTTAAACTTCGCTCCTGACTTGCCAATCTTTCTGTTCATTCACAGCACACCTATGGTATGCAGCACACTGGTAAGGTGCACTGAACCTCAGCTCCCCCAAGTCTGCTCATTGCTATCCCTGTAAGGAACACTGCCAGGAAATCAAAGACAGTTTTTGCTCTACAGCCAACGACAGAAATTGCTTTTCTAAGAACTGACACATCCCATTTTATTCTCTTCCTCTGCCAAGAAACCTTGCCCTTGTACTACTATTTCTAGCACTAAGATCTACACCTTTACAGGTTCATATTGCCAGTAAGTCAGCTTTCTAAATTGTTTGATCACACACACATCACAGGCTAGAAATATGTCAACAAGTGCTTTACATATGTAAAAAGTTTATGCATGCTACATACAAAAGTTACGTATGTTTCAATATGTATAATAATGCATGCATATTACACGTTTATATTTGTATATTATATGTAACATAATTTTATGTATGTCTGTTTTATATACACACGTGAAACAGACATCAGTATCACAGCACACACTGGCCCAAATTAAGATTCAGCTGAGTACCAAACTTCATATGACCAAAATGCTGTCTGCCTATTATGAAAATTAACAACATACACTGGTGTTAAACAAGATGAATGAGAAAATTATCTACTTATAGTAGATAAGAATTGAGGACAGCCTTATATACAACATGTGGATTACTTAATACTCACAGCTCCTCTTCCTAACTCATTATGAAGAGATTAATTGTAGGTACCGAGGGTAATTGAATGAAAGCGCATCTAGTGCTAGACTGTCTTTAGTACTTAAAAATAGACCCTGCCCTCACACATGTCAGTTCCTATGTCCTTGGGGAACCCCAGAGTCAGGATTTAAGGTTCTGCATTCATTTACCACTTTAAAGAAAAGCAACAGTAAAGACATTGCATCCTGCTCAGACTTGACTGAAAATCAGGAACGTCTAAAGTGCTCTTAAAAGCCCGTTATGTCAGCTTTCTCCCAAGGGTCAGTGGGATTTTTTTGCAAATAATAGATTCACTACCCTTCTAGCATGTCTAGCTGCTAGCATGGTAATTAGCCAGTCAAACTTAATTAAATGTTTGCAAGTAATAAATAATCAATATCTGTCATTACACCAAATGACTACTGCTGACAGAGAACTTCTCTGCAATCTCACTGAGCATGCACACAGCATGTATGCTGCCACTACTCAGTGCTGAGGAACTGAATGGCTTTAGAAGGCAGCTGTGAGGCAATTAAGGTAAAGGGAACAAACACGGAGATGGAGAAGAATCAGAACTCTCAGTGAAAACACCAGCACAAGGTGAATTGCCAGCACAACACCTTCTCTATCAAGTAGAGCCATGTTTAAAATAGAACATGGGTTTAGCACAGTTACAATCCTGTAGGTCTCTATTCTTTTGCATACTTTTAAATTCTGCTGGAAAGGAATTTACAGGTGCCACTCCAGGTATGCTTTGCTGAAGCAGTTCTCTAGAACTGGCACCTTAGATGCTGCCATCGAGGGAATACCTTTGGCTTCAATAATTCTGAAAGAAGCAGAAATAGAAATAAACACAGCAGGCTGCAGAGGTGAGCAAACTCCTCTGATTTCAAAGGGCTGCTGATCAGGACATATGCTTGAAACTTAGCAGCTATTTTCCTGCCATTCCCAGGACTTTATCTGCAGCACAGTATGCTCAGGACTGACAGTGGTCTCACTTTTTCATTTACCCTGAATCAATCATATGGATAAGGTACATAGGATCTGACCCAATATTAAGAAAAACAGCCTTGCAGCTTCCACTTTAATAAGCTGAAGGAGAACAGCAAAATCTATTTGGCCAGAATGACAGTGAGGAAAAAAAGCTTTGTTTCTTTATTGCAGTCTGAAGATTTCCACCCACTGTCATTTTGTACTTAATGGAGTGCTATAATTGTACAGCAATGGCTGTACTTCAGACAATCTATTTAAACACTTCAAGCCTTTTACTGATAAAACTGGTAGTTAAAATTGCCCATTTTATTTTAGAATCCTAGCCATGTGCATCAGCAACTACAGGCCATCATTTAAAGAATTTGTTTTATACTCATCTCTAGCCAGTAACCTTCATGTACTGGTACAACAAATAACCCACATCTCTAAGGAACTCTTTAAAGAGTTCTGCCACAAAGTTTTTTTTGCTTGTTTTAATCTAATTGAATAATATCTTAACACAATGCCAAGGTTTTTCCACAGGTCCATAAAATTACTTATTATTTTAAGTAACCATTAAGCATAGGATTTCTTTACCCGATTTAAGTAGATCACCTTTTAAAAAGCCACACCTACTATCAGGTGGCATCAGATGCTCCACAAAATATCCTTTTTTTTTTTTAAACTTTTTTCACCTCAACCACCAAAACAATTTTCCTATTTTACATTTTGGATGTTGAAACAAGGTCTAAAATTAAGTGTTATACCACTGTGACTATAGCATGTGTGGGAGCAGTATTGCGGTGTCTGTTCGGCCTCCAATGTGGGCACAATTCTATCAGTAAAAAGAAACCGAGGTTCTGCAACAGGAATGCCCCAAGAGCTCAAATTTACGTTACTTATATCAAGGAATTCATATTTCCTCGGAAGAATTAGCTAGAGGCTGTAAATATACCCTGAGAAAACCACGGGAGCTTCATCTGAGAGTCCTGATTGTTACAGCAAGACACTTGTTGACCATCCAGATTGGGTTCACATATGGGAAAGAAAGGAAATGCAAAAACATTTCTGTGCTGTAGACCAAGAAATTGCAATAGGCCTCACTCACAATCAAGAAGTGCTTTACCCTCATGTACTGAATAAGAGTCACAAATTGTCCAGAGATGAAGTACAGCATTGAAGAGAGAGAGAACCATCAAACAAAGCTACTATTAGACAAGAACAAAACATTAAGAGTTACAAGTAATTACTCCTTTGTAACAGCCTTGTGACTTTCTAATCCTCCTTCTGGCATCTTATGCTTCTGCAGCACTTCATTGAAACCTAACAAGGCATCTGCTAAACACATCACTGACTCCAGTGTAACAAGCCAGCTCAAATTCCTGTAACCTAGCAAGTCCATTATTGGAGATGGATATGAAATGGTGAATTTTGATCTGCAATATTCTTTCCTGGATTCCAGTATCAGAGGAATTTTATTTTAGGGAATTTCACATGGAGCTGAAACCCCTGGGTGCTGGATTCACTGGAACAGTGATAAAGACGTAATATTTTTAAGCCATCCTTTTATGCAGTTGGCTTGAAACATTTCTTCTGGATTGAGAATTAGGAATTTAGAATGTGGGTGGTAGATTACCAGCCAATGGCCATGCATCATCACCGACTGAAGCCTGACAGGCCTCTGAGCCTTCAAGGAAACCATCTGCCCATTCTGCAGCCAGAAAGCTCCTAGCCAGGGAAAGCTGGACAGGAGCAGAAGATATTTCTCTATGCAAAGGAGGACTAACATGAGGATAGATCTGCCCCCTGTATGGTCCTCAAAAAGGCACACTTACAAATATTCTTTCCAGGACACAAGCCATATGACAGATTGACAAGTTTCCACGTGTTCTATTACCCTAGCCACATCAGTACTGCTGAAGCTTCAACTAAGAATTCTCTAACTTCCAAGGCAGGATCTTCTCCTTCCTTTTTATTACTGCTTTACCCACTGAATTGTCTCTCCACACCTAAACATACCTGTAACTGAATGCTGCAACATTTTTTTTTTTTGCCCTAATTTCATGCCATTAGATTTTAACAAAAACTAATATTCCTTATTTACTGCACCACCACAGATACATAAAATCTTAAACTCTCCTTCCTATGTGGATCCCCATATTCATGTTACCACTACACAGAGATGCTACTCTTACTATCAGGTTATTATACCAACCCACCCTCTCGTATCTGTGACTTTCCACTAGTCCAAACCTGTCCTGCTGTTGCATGGACAATTGCATATTTCAACTCAGCACATACAGAATAGGGAAAGAATATGAGTAGAGAAGATGCACTTCAACCCAGATGTTTCCTTTACCACAAAACATGAACAGCTACATTTGCTCATTCGTTTTCCCCTACTTTTCTATACTGGCACCACACTTCGTAGTTATAGCAAGTGCTTTTCTTAGAGCTACAGCACAGCAAATACTGCAAGAAATAAGTGGCCAGGGATATTCATTTAGATTTCAGGATGACCTTAGTTGTACTCTCATTTTCTAGAAGTTAAGAAAAGGGAGTTCACAAAGGATATTTCCCTACTAGAAAGGTAGGCTGGAACTTAAAACAGTAATTATTATTATGAATAAAAAATAGAATTCAAACAAACTGAAATTACAATATAGAACATTTTTAACTGTGAGGTTTGATTAACCATTGCATGAGTAATGGTTATGGGCAGGAATATTGGCTTGTTTCTTCCTACCAAGACTGGATTCATGTTTGAGATACATGTTTTTCTCAGCTGAGTTAGGCTTTAGCTGTCCCTGCACTGAAACACTCCTTCCTGGCTTAAAATCTATGGATCTATTACCATTCAAAATAATCAATTGGAAAACCGACATGACAGGGTAATTGCAGAAGCCATGTTTTCTATTTCTCATGCTTGCCCATCAGATATGCTTTCTCATCCAGTGAGAGAACAGAGAGGCTCTTTGACTAATTGTACATCGGCAATGTCAAGTGTCAAATGCTTACAGTGAATGCTTGAGACCAATTTGTGAAGTTAAAAATAAACTGTGGAAACAAATCTGTCAAAGAAATCCATACAGTGAACATGTTTGAGGAAAATTACAGTCTAGTCACAGATATTCTGTGAGCACCCAAAGAGGGCAATTTCATCAAATAAATGATTGCTAACCATTTTCTCAGGTTTTTTTAGAATCCAGGTTTCATTAAGCTAAGACCCAAAGTCCAAGGATAAGTATATAATTGCAGTGCTTTTTTGATTGACTTGGAACAGCATATTCCCTATTCACATGTATGGGAATAGACAGCCTTGGTAACCAAGCAGACATGTTTAAGCCCAGGCAGAGATGAAATTTAACCTAGCCTAGATTACAGAACTCAAATATGCTACATCAGATAAGGACTGTCAGGAGACAACAATCAGTTTTTATGTACAAACTTCCTATTTTATTTCAGTGTGACAGAATACCTGATTTCACTTGGTTTACTGTTAAGTGAAAACTGCAGTAGTATTCCATTAAATACATTTCTCTCTTGTACCAAAAGCATATCCCTAATGAATCTGTCTCCTGTATCTCACAACAACCAAAATCTTCAGTAAATCTCAGATGTTCATACATTAGTACAAATAAACACACTTCATATATTTATCTCCAGCAGAAGCAGAACAGTCATTTCAGAACTGTTAAGGAATATGACAAAAGTACCTAAAATAATGAATGAAGATACACCAGAAAATTCTGCACTTCTTTAACATCAAAAAGCCAAGGGAACATTCAACAGTGTTAAGTGACAGAAATTCAAAGTAGATAGAAGAAAATGTCATACACCCTGTGATTAGATGATGGAATGCATGGTCAGGGAGGAAGGTACTGAGGCCAAGAACTCACCAAGACTTGAGCTGAGGACTGGCACATTTGGGAAGATGCAGACTGTCTGGGGTAATAACATTAACTCTAAGAAAAACTCCTTGTTTTGGTGTTTATCTATTAGAAGCCAGGATTAGATCTCTGCTGCACAAGGCATTATCCAACATCTGTTAGGTTGCTCCATTTTCCTCAGGATTACTGAGGCTACAGGCACATGTGTACAAACCACAAATATCTGTTTTGTGATGCAAAGCCTTTTCACAAACAAAAATTAAATTTAAAGTCTAACTTGGAAACACAAAATGAAAACTTTCAGGGAACCGTACATAAGAAATGCATATCCAGTCTTTTAGGTGCAGCCTGAAAGCTTCAATTTTTGATGGTCATAATTCTATACATTACCATTTGATTGAAATAATTCCAAAATATCCACGTATTGCAAACCACTCTTCTCTATCACCCTCCATTCATGCAACTGAGACGTGTTAGTCAAAGACTGTCAGACGTTGGAGATCGAAATCTCTATACCGTTTTCTCAGAACGACTGATGACCTTAAAAGTCGGTAAAACAACTGTATAGATGCAAAGGTCAGTGAAGGATTCAGAAATAAGCCCCACTGCCAGCGCTGACATTACCAAATGCCTGTACTGCTAAGGTCTTCTGAGTGTTTAAGCTACTTTATTGTTTAGAATCGATGATAAATATCTGGAACCAAATATCTGCTAATGACAGCTTTTGTTGAGAGATAAGGTACTAAAAGCTTCCATACACACACCATTCACGTGCCCAGATCTTCCTCCCCTTACCACTAACTGCAAATGTCAGCGTCTTGAGAGCAATACACAGTAGGCAAAATGTCATATAATGGCCTTTCCTTACAACGCTGTTTGTCTCACTGTGGTAAACTCCGTGGATTTTGCGTTCATTCATTGTGTCAGCACTGTAAGTCCAAAGCAAATAACACTTAAGCTGATATGCGATAGCTGTAGAAAAAAGAATGATTCAGGATACCAGAGTTTATTCCCAATTTTCTTGAATACATAATAGCAATAGGACAGCCCTGCAACCCAGTTTCTCTAGCTATGAAAGAAGAGGAGCTACCACTAAGTTCGACAAATTTAAGATCAAAACCAACACTGAATTTATCAGAAGACCAATCAGACCAAGCACTGACTAAAAAACAAGAACAAACCCTAACAGCAACACAGGAGAAATAGCATATTTGTATCCACAAAGCCCAGAAGATCAGACAATACAGTCAGCTTTTTCTAACATAACCAGCAACTTTTCAGAGATCTGGATTCTGCTTTTACATTGAAGACACTACTGAAGAGGTATCATTTTTGAGGGAGTACAACTATTTGAAAGACAAGTCTCTGTAGAACGTCTCAAGTGTAGCTCAACAAGATGGTGCACAAAATCCCCTATGAAATTCTGAGACCGTGGTCAGACCATCACAACGATCAATTACAGTAATATCTCAGTAAAATAAATAAACTGAGGTGTCGCAAAAATGGGGACATGCAAATTACAAACACTGAACAAATTGCTTTGGCCTTGGCATTGCGCCAGTCCCTTGTCCTGTGTCTTTCTCTTGTTTAATAACACTGTGCTTTCTCTGCTGCTTAAGTCTTTGTTAGATGCTGATAGGCATCACTCCTCTGTTTAGACATTAAATTGCTTTACACAGGCTCCTTGTTTAAAGAGAGATTAGAGTCCTAGAATCTGAATGGTGTAATTTGCTCAGCACTTTCCACAGCCACAAAAATCAACAAGAACTGAGAGTAAAAGCTCAGCGTGAGTACTGCTCAGATCTGTGCAGGATGGAGCTGTCAGCTACACAGTTGTGAAAGAACAGAGGATTCCATGAACGAATTACAATGCTTTTTTCCCCTACCATTCAATAAGAAAAAGGACAAATAGTTTTTCTTGTTAAGTAGGTACATCCTGAGAAGCTAATTAAAAATAAAATGAGACACAAACAACAGGACTCCGCAGTACAGCAGTGCCAAAAAGCACACACTGAGATTTAGTCTCCATTGTGCTCTGCATTACAGAAATATAAGGGATATTACTTAGAGAGCTACGTATAATCTGGCAGTGAATAATTCTACGGCTAAAATGGTAAAAAAAAACAAACAACAAAACAAAACACCACAACATATGCAGGAATCCTTCCCACTATACAGATGTGTAACTGAAGCACAGAGCAACTGAACTGAGTTTTCCAGGAGTTCTCATCAAAGCTGAGCACAGCAGTCAGACAGCTTTAGACTCGTGTGTTTTCATCCACAAAACCAGCCCTCCTGTTTTAAGGCCTAAAGGGTGGGTTGATAACAAACAGGTAAGATGAATCCAAAACTTTTTTACAGCAGTTTCATGTCTTTGATAGCACTTTCTCTAGATATACCATCATAAACATTTACACAGGAGTACTGATAACTGACTAAAGTGATTTGGATTATCAGTAGTGTTAAATTGCCCTCAATAAATCATTTGGCTTCACATTTTATAGTCTTGAGGGGCTTCCTTTTCAAAGGAAGAAAGATGTTATTAGCAAAAACCTATTTCCATCATCCTACCCAGTACTCGTTGTACAGCTACTTGTTTTGTTTGCCTTGAAATTAGTCCTAAGTCTGCAAAGCTGAAGATTTTCTACTTACATTTCAATTTTCAAGATCCACACACAGGGTCACATGGAAAAAAAAATCTGATGACTGCCCAAAGTAGTGTCACACCATATGGCAGCTGCACTGCTTTTGCATTCAGGGGAGATACACCTTGGCAGGCACAGAAATCCAACCAGCTGCATTCGGCAAGCGAAGCAGGAGAGAAAAATGTAGCATTTCACTGCAAGAGTATCAGGTTAAACTACGTGAAGTAAGTCTGAAAAGGTAATACAATGTACAAGTCATGGTGAATGCCTGAAATTTGCAAGACAGTAACAAACGTCTCCAAATTAGACTCCGGTCTGTCAAGTCTTAGTGGAGATAAACGCACAGCTACCGCTCCTACCTGGAGCCTACAGACATTTACGTAAATTTGAAGTAAAATATCTAATTTGTGGCAAAAAATGACCAGAGGTACTAACTTAGATTAACTGATGCAGAACTTCACCCACAAGTTATTTCTACTGGGATAACCAATACAGTTCTGTTTAAGGTCAGATGAACAACTGTATGGTACACTACAGCTTCAAATCCAGCCTTCACTTGTCCCTACTCAGTCTGGCACAAGGAGACTTGGAACAGTAACAGAACACATGCATATTTATAATACTTACATGTAATGCTGAGACTTAACACATTGGAATATCCCACTACCTTGGCTACAACTCAGCTAATCATCTCCATTTCAAAAATGCAATAAGGATTTATGAGGAGATTAACAGAGAAATGAGGCTGGGTTTTGGGGGGGACAGCTTTGCCCATTCAGGAAATGAACTCAGTGTCACCTTTAACCTTTAAGTAATTCTTTGTCACTGAGCACAAAGGAAGCTCACCATACCAGAACTGCAGTGGGACAGAAACCAAGCGGAAATCTATCTGGTTAAACACTGTCTGAGGGATTAATTAAAGGGGGATGGCTAAAGCACTGGGTTTATTGTGGTCACGGCATCTTTAAGAGCTCCTTTTAAGATGATATCACCTAAAAAGGTGACTTTTTTGCAGTGCCTATTCCTCAGGATTGCACTGCCTTTCCTCCCCATTCCCAGAGGTCCCTAACAAAAGAAAAAGCAGCAAAGGGGGAAACTGCTACTGGAAACAGCACTAAGCCTGAGGAAAACTGGGTGGACAAAACAGCACCAGAAATTGCCCTGAGTATATCCTGGTTTGCAGCACTGTTTCAGAGGCAAACCAATAACCTCACCTCTATGGGTAAGCAGAAGAAATCTCTGGCATCCATCCAACCTGCCCGTAACCTTGGACGCCAGCACATCAGGTGCTAGTAGCACTGATAACAAGCCAGGAACAGCATCAGCTTCTCTGTGCTGTAGGAACTTTGCCCAAGATCCCAGTCTTTCTACAAGAAACTAAGTTCCTAAGACTATTACCTCCAAAAGCAATGCTGGACTTGGACACCAGCTTTACCATTCCTACCTTGCTGTTGCTTCTTTAGAATCCTTAAAGTCATTGGCAAAGATAAATGACCATGATGGATGAGAGTTTGCTATGCTGAATGCTACAAAATTACAGACTCTTGCACTGCCTTTCTAACAGGTTAAAGTGTTGTTGCTCAAGAATTGGCAAGACTTCCCTGCAAATCAATGAAATAGAGCCTTGCTATACATTTAAGTACTATTTTTGTCCTTTCCTAATGCAACTTCCAAACCTCCCCCCTCCCCCAAGTCCCTGCCACAGATCCCTAATTCAACTTAAAACACAAATGTCTCCTACAATTTTTTCCTAACAGGTGCAGTCCTTAAAGATCAACTTGGTTTTTTTCCTTTCTTTGAAAAGCATCTTCATTCAACCCGGCTCTCGAGGGAAATTAATGAGTGCTCCCTGAATATATTTACATAAGATCTCCTTAGGATTTATGCTATTAAACATTAGGAGTGTTTTAATCTGCTCCCTGAGGGCAAGGGAAGCTGATGTGGCTGGCTAACAATGTCTCAATCCAATGAACACTGTCCATTCTCACCACTGATGGTGCTGGCTGCACTCACACACTGTTGGCTTTGCAAGTGTGCAGCATGCACCCCATCAGCTCCAGTGACAAAGGAGCAAGCAGCAGAGGAAGGGGCTACAGCTGAACAAAAGCAACCAATTTTATCAGAAGCATTAAGGGCTTTATTATCAGCAAGATCCTGCAAGACCAAGGCATACTCCAAGTCCAGGAAGCTGCAAAAGCTTGGCTTTGAGCATAGCTTCACTCCCTGCCACAGGAGGCCCATGAGCAGCCATACAGGCAGACCTACTGCTGGGCAGGGCAGGCTGCTCATGCTAACACAGAGGGAGGGAAGCCTCCTGCAATCCTATGGTAACAGACAAACCTGTTGCATGCTTCTGTATGCCCACATGTACTCTCCCACTGATCTATGCTGGGCCTCAACTGCTGGTTCTCAGACTGTGTTCTCTGAAAAGCCTCTCTGTCTTAAGACCTTTATCACTGACCACAAATGATAGAAGTGGTTCACAAGTGAAATTAAATGTGTAAGTTCAGGTTCCTAGTCAATCCACAATCACAGTTTAGCCTATATCACCAGATATGGACTTCTTTTGAGGTAATAAAATCCTTTCGCTAGTTCTGATTTATATGAGAAGAAATAAAATGTTTACTCTATAAACGCATATCATTATGGTAAAATACATACATTGCATCCAGAGGCATACACAGTGTGTATTTGTGCATATGCAAACAAATACTGTTCATTTCTGTATGATGTCACACTGCCATGTTTGAGTGAGGAAGAAGCCTGGTACCCCCCCCCCCCCCCCCCCCCCTTTTAACTTTACTGAAAACAGAGGTCTTGCTTCAAAAAAAAGCTGTGTTCTAGCACATCCATTAGGACCAACACAGTTCAATTTCAATAATGATTAATGATACTCATTGCTTCTGGCCAGGCAGGAGCAAAGAAAACCCTTTCATTGGATGAGTGTTAAGGTAAAATTCACTGCTGCTTCCAACATTTGTAGTTTTGTTTTCTTCATTGCTTAACAGGACAATAGAGACACTTTTTGCTCTTAACTACTCTATGTTAAAAGCATTTTGCCACTCACTGGTCAAACACTGACCATCTTACAAAGCCTATCTCGCAGTTCCTTTTGACACCACATTTCCCCAGGTAAGGCAAGTCAGCTGAAGCTGAGGGGTACAAGAGAATTTTGGACTTGCACGACAAATGACAAGACAAACGGGAATCATCTTTTCTTTCAATAAAGGAATATAAAGCCAATGCCACACTAAAGTCCCAGAATACCATATTAACACTGTGCGTGTATGTATGTATATATATAAACCTGTCTAAATACAAGTTTGCTGAAGTTGTTTAGCCATGCATGCTCTGCATTCATGGCTAAATGTAATCAACATTGCATGCTGTAACCCAAGCAGGCAATTGTGTTAGCTTGCTGGAGATCCTCATTCAAACAGAAGGGAACAAATAGTTCAGAAATGCTGTAAATACTGAGCTGCTCACTGTGAAAACTAATGCTTGGTACTTGTTCTCCTTGGAAAGGCAAGGTCTGCAAAGGGCAGGAGGGGAGCTTGTTTATAGCAGGCTTCTCAACTTATTTGTGATGCTTTACTTTAGAGTCAATTGCATGTGTTTGGTTTAAAAGACACACATAAGCATCATACATCCTTGACAGATAAGGCTCTTACAAGTACAGACAATGGTGAAGAGCAGAACGAGCTTCTTCTTGGTGTCTATGTTAAAAGAGGACCTACAATATGGAGTAATCTTCAAAGGCCAGTCAGGTTTCCAGTCCAACGATCCTGGCAAGCACTCCTTTAATCCTTTATTTACCAGTAAATCTGCCACTCTGTTCAGCAGGCTTTTACTGGTGTTTGGTTTCATCTTGAAACCCAAAAGCTGTAAGCATATGCTGTGCAGTCCTAATGAGAAACTTAATCTATTAATGGGCAGACCTTCTCCACAGGACCAGGTCTTGGCAACATGAGTCAGTTCCTGATCTTTCACCTCCTGCTTGGCAGCATACCAGACTAACTCCACATCTCTCAGCTGGCTTACATTATCAGCTCATTATTAACATACATCATAGCCAGATCTCTTTTACATGCACCCAGCAAACAGGAAACTACACAAGGGGAGGGCTCCTCATTTTTTGTCTGACTCTGGAGCTCATAAAAATGACTAATTAGAACCAGCTATGGTGGAGCCACAGTGCAGATTTGCTTACACGTTCTCTGCCTGCGAGCCTTAGCCCTGACTTGGGCTAAATACTATGAAATGCTACAGCAGCTGCCTGTGGCAATCTGCAGCAACCAGGTATCCCTTCCCTCTGCCACAGTATCTTACAGTTCTTATCACCAACACAACTCCTCTTCATTTGACCTCAACTATCAACCCCCCCCACCCCCTCAGTCATATTAATGCTCAGAAGATTTGGCTAAATGAAAAAGCATCTCTCCTCCAGATCACTGGTTCAAATCCAGCCCAGCCAGGCAATAACCAGAAGCTGCATCCACCTGATAACCATTTCCGTATCAAGTGAGCATAGATACCTGTGGAAGAACCTGTGCCCACACAGGAGAGTGCAAATGGAGTCACAGAGAGCAAAATAGGTCAGAAAAGTCTCCTCAGGTCAGAAGGGGGCGGGGGGGGAATGGTTATTAATAAAGTGGATTAAACTAATACTGTTACACACAACACTCTGTACCTGCAGTCATCTTAGGTTAAGAACACATTCTTAATGCATAAAGCTCACACCTGTCTTGAACAAATGTTCAACGAAATTAGCCTTAATATGAAACAGTATGAAATACAAGCAAAATGTAAGAACCTACACATGTCTAGAAATTCCTTTGGCTGCTCAAAAGCTAATTTATATTCCTTTAAGATTAGTTTTGATTAGTATTACTGTTCAGAGTTCGTCTCATTTCATAACTTGCCTCCTATTCAGACCAGATTTATGCAGAGATGCTCAGTACATTAATTTTATGCATTAAATCCATGCTGACTAATTAGATATGCTAGCAATTCCTCAGTACCAACAGCAATTATCAGGGATACCTGCAAACTTCTAAAACTTCTAGCCAAACTGGAGTCATTCTTCCTGAAAATTTCTACCAGCCTCAACCACACATAGCATAGATGACTCATCTTCCTTGGTTATTTTGTCCATCTGGATTGCAGAAAGAAACATGATTCCTGTGAATGTTGGATCAGATGATGCACGTGGTTGCAGTGATAGGAACAGACTTGAATATCCTTTAGCAAACATCTTTGTTCCATAGCTGCAATTACAAAATCAGCTCTTAGCTGTCACATAAACCAGTATCTGAATCTGATGTGGGCTAAGAAGAACATTTCCCAAGATGTGAAAGTTTGATTCGTCTTTTAACAGAAACAACTCTCCCAACTTTCCTTCATTTTATGTGCTTGACTTACTGTATCTCCTTAGGCAGCAACAAGCCCTAATTGCAACAGTTGTATGAAATATTAGTGGCACTACTAATGTAAACTGCTTTTTAATCACATTTTTGACATTATTAATGCAACAGCATAAGTAAGCCTCCTTGATGCAATATTAGCAGCATATGTCGAGCAAGAATCTGTAGTTAAGTACGTAACTTCTTGGGCATACTTAACTCCTGTAAATAGCAAATAACAGCAGGAACAACTTTGTCTTCTTCAGCCCCCTTCTGTTCTGCATTTTCTTTTCATTTCCTTCCAGCCACACTACTATCACGAACTCAAAGAACTTCTACCAACCCATACATATAAGAAACACCAAAATATTAAAAAAAACAAAAAACCTCATAACCTCAATAACTGAAGAAGAAGGTCCCTTTGGCTTTTTAAATTTCTGCAGCTCTCATTAGAAATGCTACCGAATGAAACAACACTTCACAAGAAAAGCATGCTTAGAGTAATTAATTGTATATCAGCACACCCGGATTTTATTCTTGCATCACCAAATTGTTCACTGACGGTTTTTAATCTCATCCAAGTAGTAACTACTTGCAGTCAGGATCCTAGTTGCTGCATGAAGCAGCACAGAACTTACCATGACTGACACGCAAGCCAAAGTTTTCCTGCCAACCTGAGGCAAAACCCTTCTCCTAGCCATAGCTCAACTCATGCTTTCAGTGTGCTGCAGAAGAAGAAACTGGAAAAATACATAGCATTATTATATTTTGTCCTTCAGGTTATAGACTTGTATGCAACTTTTACAACAGCCTTTCCAATTGAAAATGCATTCTCAGCAGCAAATCATCGGTAATGATTCTGCCCTGTTGAACTTTCCTTCTGAGCTCCATCAAATCCCACCTTTTACATACAAATTCTTACTCCTATCTTCTAGAATTCCCTTGCATCTGCTAAGAAAACATCCTGAAACACTCTGTGGTTTAAGGGAAGCAACTCAAAACAACTCAAAGCCAACATTACACCTGCATGTTTCCACTGCAAGTTCAGTTCTGTGTAGGCTTTTTCTAAACACACAGATGAAGTGAACAGTGGGTGCCTTACAATAGCTCACAATCAACAGCAAAAGATTAGAGTTCGAGAAGCAAAAAGACAATTGCTTCAGGAAAAAAAAAAGCAAGTCCCATGAGCTAACAGAAAGAACTTGCAGTATATCTCTTCTTCAATCAGTGTGACAGTGAGATTTGAAGGAGTCACTTTAATCAGTAATAACATTTTATTTCTGTTACGGTATGTCAACCAAAGAAGTTTTGAGAAATCTGCTTTAAGTATTTCCTAACAGGTGTCTGAAATGTAAGCAATAGTAGAAACTTGCTAATATACTAAAAAATTGAAGATGCGACTGCTGGACCACAAAGTTTAATCTGATACAGAAGTTCAACATGTTAAAACTGAATCAAAAATCTTTCTCACATCACTCTGCTAACAGCATGAACTGCTTTCCTGAATCAGTTCCTTATTTAATACATGGAGGGGGGGGGAGGGGAGGGAGTAGATTTACTCTAAAAGACAAAAGATAATACAGAGACCTGGGTTTTTTTGTGGGTTTTTCATTATTTCTGTTATCTGCCCCAGCTTTGTATCTAGCCATTACTACTGTAAATGTTTTGGACTGCCCACATTGCTACAAGGAAGAACATAAATGTGCTATTTGTTTTTCTAGAAAGTATTTTTCATCATACTATCTATTACAATGTGACTGACTGAAATCAATGATACATCAGCTATACTTACAAAGTGCAAACACCTGCTCTGTTTCAGGACCACTTCTTTTCTCAGGGGATGTCTTCCTTCAGAGACATCTGAGATTATTTTTGCTCTGTGTTCTTGCCCCCACCACATACTTTGATGGACTGCTGCGTATATAATCGCTGTATATTAATGTGCCAGGAAAACAGAAGGCTGTTCTGGTGTTCAGTTCCCTAGTTACCCAGATAACTGCTTTCTCCATTCTTTTGCTGGTTGCTAGGAACCTGAAGGTTCAGCGGTAATTGCAGCAGTTAAGACTTCAGTGTTACTGGAAATTAACCACAGTCTCTGAAGTGCAGTGGGAGGTGCAGACTGTCCCAGTATATTCACCGTTTATGATGATAGCTTACTCCCATCACTAATGTTTGTAAATGGGAATGTAGGGTTCTGAAGTTTTAAAGTGATCCTAAAGAACACAGTGGCCTCTTGCTTCAACAAGGATGCTCAGGAAATCTAGCAAAAGTGTGTTATGCAGACTCAATAGATTCTTTATTTTATTTTTAGAAGTGCCCTTGTCTTCCCTGCTCTCTCCCATTCACTTTTTCAGCTTGCTCCTTTGAGAGCCACAGGTCTTGCACATTATTTCCATAAGTAAAATCACAAAGACTTCTACTGCCATGATTGTCCAGGGTTTGTGCAAACAGGAATCTCAGTAAAGTTAGAGACAAGCAGATAACTACTGAACAAACCTAAGTAGCTATGATAGTTTTTTTCCATTATGAGCTACTTATAACAACAAAAAATAAAAATCAAGGTGATCTTTTTTAATCCCTAAATCAAGCATGTTTTCCATTGCTTTAGGCACTTACAGAATACACCATGTTGGATAAGCACACAGATGTGTGAATGCTGCTGTTGCTCAGTGTTAGCCTCTGCAAGCTGTACTGAATGACAATTATTTGCAGCTTTCAGTAGAAGTTTAATACATCTATCCACAGCTAAATCCACTTGGCTACATTCATTCATTCACTTTTAGTTTTGCCTCTAAGCATCCCTAGATGCCTGAAAAGAAAGATAAAGCAATTACTTGATTTCATCCTCAGGATTTTAGCTCTCAGCCTCGGCATGGTGCCTCTTTAGCACTTGATTAGTGTCTAAATTCTCCACAGATTAAAGACGGTTGTCTTCTTTCTCAGTGCATTATACACAAGAAGAAAAGAAAAATCAAAGCAGTCCAACCTTCCACGGGTATAAATTGCCTCAGAATCTTTCAGCTCTGGAGAGGCTGTGTCAATTTACACCTGGTAAAGATCTGTCTCAAAATATTTTCAACCAGATATGTGCAGTTAAGTAGGCTATAAAATCTAAGCTATGAATTTAGAGTTTGAATTAATTCAATAATAAATAGCCTTTTAAAGAGATGAATATGCTCTCATCAAGTCAGCTCCTAGAATAAACTCTGCAGGATGTTTTCAATCTATGCCCCAGAGATTATTGACTATAAATTGGAAGATGAGAAATGGTCTGCTCAATACATGAAGTAGGGCTGAGCACAGAAAAATAATTAGAGAAAGCTACTGTTATAGTTCTCTGGATTATTTCTGTCTGAAAGTACTTGAATAATGATCCAAAACACACCACTAGTGATTACTGTTTCCCAATGATTAATCAGCTGCAAAATCATCTTTTTTTTTCCCCTTCATCACCTCCCCTAGAACAAGGAAGGAAACCATGCAGTAACTTTTTAAAGAAAAGCATTTCTTGTTTCAGCTGTTCTACATGAATTCCAATAGGCCCATACAGTTCAGTGTTGAGCCTCTCTAATTCATCCAAAATCTTTAATCTGTAAATCATTGTACAAAAGGAGATTAAGGGGAACTTGCACTCTTTCCCTCAATCTTTTCAGTGTCTGTGTTTTTAAGACAGCTCTCAGAAGCACACTTTTTCTGCTGGGTAGAATTTATACAATTGTTACAAATCTCAGGTGTAGGAGGAATGTCACAGATAAGAACTCCCCTAAACAAATTCCAGTCTGACAAGAAACCAGAACCACCCCCTGCAGCTATTTTCAGATCTTTCTACAGAGGAGCGCTGTGTAAGGATTCATATGAAATACTGAGGTCACTCAAAAATAACAATAATGACTTCAGATTTTCTTTGTCTGTGACTCTTAACAACTCACTTATTCTGCTATAGTTCTTACTAACATTTTAACCTAGTACCAAGGAATCATATCTGTGTTTGATTGTAGGTATATTATAGTAAAAGGTGATCCAGTCTTAGGTTCGTAATGAATTGTTGTTTTCCTCTTTTTCCCCCCCCACCCATATTTTGCTGTAAAGTAGTACCTTCATGTCCATTTTGAAAGACCCACAAAAGAAACTAAGAAAATTACACATGAAGTTATAGTACTGCAGCAGTTAGATATGGATGCACAACACGATATCGAAGTGCCCAACCCTACCTTGATAACAGAGGGACAGGAACATTATAAAATAAAGTACCACCAAAAGTTACCCTAAAATAAATCACTGGAAATAAAAATGAAAACAACACTGGCACTTAGTACTCAAATCACCAATAGGCCATAGGCTAAACAAAGCAAAATACACAGAGCTAAACCTTATGAAAAAAGAGAGAGGATGCAAATTTCAAGAATGAGTACTCTAAGAAATCTGACAGGCGTTTCCAGCTCCACAGTGTGGCATTACCTGACACTATGGTTGCAGATAACACATTCCAGCAGGGATGTGTGTTCATCATTAGCATGATGTTCAAAAACTCAGCCCTTGATGCTCTCCCGAAACAGACCTTAAATTCCATCCCCCCTCCCACCTGGCCACATACTTTGCTGCACAGCAAATTAGCTTTATAGAGCAGACTGCTGGGTTCTGCTCTTTTGGTCACTCTCAGCTGGGAACAGTTATGTGACCATAGGATAACTTTTCTCCGTATGGCTGGAAGTACAAAAACAACTAAAATAGTATAATTTATATATGAAAAAAGGCAGAAAAAAATAAGGTTTTTAAAAGGTATTCATAAAGCAGTAACTAAACTCCTAGTTAAACAGCTTTGGCATCAAAACAGTCTATCACTTCATGGGAGGAAAAAAACATACTTTGACTTCAACAAGAACCGCCTTAAAAATATTCATAAGTGTGGTATATTTATGATTTGAAAGGCAGATTTCAGCTTGCTACTTCTGTCCCTGAAACTGCTATTGAAAAAGAAATGCAGAACAAAACTCTTGTAGTCAGCTGTTGACAAGATTTTATTTAGACACACATAAGTCAGTGAACCTTTGTGCTTCTCTTCCCTCCTAACATAACTTGACCAGTGAATTCAGAGAGGTCAGACCACACAAATACATGAATCAAGTTTGATCCCAGTTTATGTAAGTCAGTGGAGTCACACCACAAATGGCTCTTAAACCTGCTCTGACCTGAAGAACTGATCAAATATACTGGTTCAGTACTATAGGGGTTTTTATTATTATTATTTTATTTTGCCACTGTCACCACAGTATTTACTCTTTAACATGCTTAGTTTCAAAACATTTCAGGGACCAATATTAGTCTCCTTGTATCAGAATGCAGGCATGACTTGCCTGAGGCTACACAGACCATTTGTGGTGATGGAGCAGAGGAATTATCTACATCTAATTTTACATTTACAAACCTAATACCAGTAAATAAAGTAGGTAGGATATGAAGTATTTCTTATTCATAGCAGTGAACCTTTTGAACCACCACTCAGATGTTACTCAGTGGTACCAGTGACTGTGAATCACAATCATGAGTGCACAGCCACATTCAACAGCACAGATTGTTTTTATATCCTTATTAATAAATTCATATAGCCTCCTGTACTGTTTTGATTTAATATAAGTATAGGAAGGACTGCACCAAATCAATGTAGAACTCATTCTAATTTTAATTATGCATTTTAGGATAAACACAAGAATCATTAATGAGTTAAAAATGCTACCCTACCATGAAACTCAGCCAAATTGAGCTCTAACCTAAGAAATATCAGAAAACAAATGCCATTTTAATTCAAAGCCACAAACTGAAATCAGATGCTCTTATACCCTAATGAGACTAGTCTAAGGCAGAGGTTTGTGATAAAAGTCAAATGCACTGCTACCAACACAGTCAAGAAAAGACAAAAATTTTGCTTGTTTTAAATAGAAATACTGTGATCCTAGAACTGTATCAGCACCCATCCTTCCAGGAAGGAAAGTCCATGCAATAGCTGCTAAATGGAAGACATAACTAAGAGGGAATGGAGGAAATCCAGTGAAAGAAAATGAATCTCATTACAGAACAAAACAATTCCCTCCCACCCTTCAGTTTTAAGAATAAGGGCAGATCTATCAGCTTGCAGCAGAAGCTGGGTTTTCTCTCTCCTAGTCCCCTTGGAAGATTCCATTTCCATCTTTGCTGCAGGATCATCTGCTCCAGCTCCATATTAGTTACAAATATTTTTGTCTTCTCTAAACATCTACCAAAGTGAGTGAACATTCTTGAACTGCCCTCAGCTCAATTTCTATTTCACCAGAAGTAGAGAAGAAAAGCATTCCTTTTAATTTTCTCTTTTAAAATCCACATATTTCCTCCTTGCACTCAGCAATGGGAAACAGATTCAGATAGCCTTAAAACACTATCTCAGCAACAAAGCATGCAATGTGCTCTATCTCATCTCTCCACTCCAACTGAGTTTACAGCAGTGGGTGGCTTTCAAACCTAACATTTGATCAAAATGAAAACTGGGCATTCCTTTCACCCTATGACAGGCAAGCTGATATAAATCACAGTCTTCCCAGCAAGGGTTCTTCCACAGACAATGAATTGTTGCAGTGTTTCAAAGCTCAGCCCTGGCCATTGTAAGAGAAAGTTTTGGGTTTTAAAAGCTGGTGTGGGCTTTTTACAACAGCACTAAAACTACAAGAGGGAGAAAATTTATGGTAGGGTTGTTTGTGCTTCCCCAAAAAGTTTTATTTTCAGTGCTCTGCTCCTGGTAGGTTTGTGCCAGTTCGTACTTTTAATATTCATAGTTCAATAGCACTGTAAGTTCCAAATGAGTGCATCCTCCTAGCATACAGACATGCACGCACAATGAATGCACACACAAGTCACAGTTTAAAACAACAAAGGAACAGTGTATATCAGTAAACAGAACTGTTTAATTACTCACAACCTCCAGAAAAAGTTCAGATCTGTTCTTGCAAGGACTGCATTGCATACACCCTCTGATGCTGATTAGCAATATGGGAAGCATAGGTAAGTGGTAAGTAATAGCTGTTGAATCTGTGTGCACGCAAGCATGCATACAACACTACAAAGCCTGATCAAAGCAAAGCTGATAGCATACACAGTACCAGTGTTTTTCCTTGCTAACCCAGTAACCTATTAGAAATGCCCTCCAGTCTCAACAATTTTAAGCCTTAACTTCAAAAGATCAGCTTATCCTTCAGGGCTAAGCTGACTGACAGGTGGGGGGCAGGAAGAAATCCAGTTCACCCCCTCCAGCCCTACCGTATAGAGTTGCACAATTGCCTAGGCACCTTAGGGGGTTTCTTCTGCATTCCTCAAAGGCATTTGGAAACGGCCACCTCCAGAGTTTGGACACCGTGTTTGACGGACCCCTCATCTGTTCCTGCATCCCAGCTTTGCGTAACAATAGCTACGTTTACATGAAGGCTGTAGCATGAAGAGGCAAGAAGTTGGTGCTCCAGTAGAAATGGGCTATTATACTACACAAAAGGGGGCTGCAGCAGTCCATCTGCAATTAGAGAATTATGTACCTACCCGAGCAGAGGGGATACAAGTTTGAGCAACGCTGTACACATCAGCTGGTACCCTTTAAATACATGCTAGACCCCTCAAGGTATTCAGAAAGCAAGCATTTGTAATTATATCCTGAAATTTACTGTGCTACAGAACAACAAGCATTAAGAATCGAATGAATATAATGATTGCAGATAAAATGACAGCTTAAAAACATTTACAAGAAAAGAGACAGCAAGAAGGTGCACATAATAGGGAAAGGTGAGGTGCACATGATCTCAGCGCAGAGTTTTTAAACAGCTATTCACTGAGCAGCACATGGAGAGGCACTCAAAGATTTTCCCCTGGGGTATATATATATCTGTGATCAAAAGGTCAAGAACTACTGCAACAGACACTAGTTTCAGCTGCCTATCAGGCTCACCCCCAGAAGGGAAGTCACAAGCTTTACACTCTACAGCTTTGTAATGCAAATGACAGAAGCCACACCTGGTCAGAGTTTCATTTTATAAAGCAGACAAATGCCCCCTATCTTCACAAAGGCTCCAGCTGTAACTCCACCCCCAAAAGGAAAGGATATTAGCACACAGCAAGAATTCCATAGAGCTGGAGACTTTCATGCATCAAGTTGTACACCCATACTGAGTTTGTCAATGTTCCTTTCTATTAAAGATATTTTTTCCTACTTTCGGCATATCAGTCAACTTGAAGCACTTTGCTGACTAAGCAAAAGCCAGCAACACAAGAGAAGTTGCCATCAGCTGAGACTTCCTCACCAGATTTAGGAGTAGCACTGAATGCTAAATTTCTCTCAATAAGCCTTACTCAAGCCATGCTAACACGCGCAATAATTAGCTAAAGAACACAGAAAGTTGTTTCTCCATGAGATGAGAATCTGCTGTACAGCAGTCTATGATCATATTTCTGCTACAAAACAGAAGACCGTAAAAGAAAACCAAATAGTAATAATTTCCTCAAAATACAGGTTTCACTGGGGAAAATCCAAAATTTTAGGGAAAACGTCTTATGCAACTTTACAAAGAGTTGCATACAAAGTATGTAGGCTATTCCCATAACCCACTGCTACCCAAACCATGCCAGAGCTTTTATCAAGAGATGTCACAGTATTCACTAACAAAGGGACAGAAGCGCAGATCTTAGACCAGTGACTCTGGGGCCTGTAGTTAAGACAGCTGTGTTGGAGTTACTCCACAGAGCTCCACAGTACAGTTCTCAGGTTATTGCACCATACACATGTAATAAATGATTTTTCAAATACGCACACTGTAAGTATGATGAGCGGCAGGAGGAGAGCAGGAAAAATAACAGTCCTATGACAAACAGCTGGTCAAGTTAAGTTTGTGATCATCAGTATTTTAAAACTCAAGGAACAAATACAACAGGCCCCAAAACTCATGACAAACTCTGAATAGACAACTATTCTTTATGTTTAAAAACATTTCATTTCTCATATCAGCATGTCAATACAATCCAGTGTGTAAACTGATGGCAATGCACAGACCAGATCTTCAACTGATTTACCTCACTAGCTTTAAATAAGAACGCATGAATGGACAAAGTGCCTGTTTTATAGCATCCTCCCTTTCAGCATTTCCCTTGTCTCAGTTCATTTCCCCATGGTATGCTTTGTTCTTAAAGCAGTCTTAACCACACATACATCAAAATATTTAATCAACTTTTCTTAGTCAGAAAATAACCCCGCTTTAGACTAATTCAGTGGGAGACTGCAGTGGATTCAACGGGAAAAAAAAAGGTCAGAATGCATTTCCAAGGGTGCTTTAGAAAAAATCAATGCTGACATGTTTTTAATGAAAATCAATAAGTGACATTAGATAATGAAACAAACATCCAGTACCACTGCCGACAGACCATTTAGGCAATCAGTTTAGAAAGCAGCCTGTGAGTGAGGTTAATGCTTGAATGTACAAGTAACCTGTGTTTAAGTACTGTACTCTTTTTCCCCATCTCTTAAATGAGAATTTCAAAAATCTGCTTCCTGTGAACGATGACCCAAAAGCTTACAGTTTCCCTTCCCCCAGTTCCCTCACTCCCCCCAGCGCCAAGTAAATCAGCCTTAGGAACCAGTGTCACGGTTCCTCTAACAGTGTCCCTCCATTGGGAAGCGCTGACCCGTGCAGCCGCCGCGAATGCTTTGACAAGCTGCGGTGCAGCCTCAGCAGGGGACGGAGATCCATTAAAAGCTGAAGTTGTGAAACTCTTCAGAAGAGGCCTGTCCCTTCTCAGAGTAATTAATTCTTTGACTGCCACACTGAGATGCAATGAATGAACACATACTCTCAGGAGTAACAACTATGCTAATGGAGATAAGCTGTGCAGACAAAGAACACTAGTATGCACTTGAATTAGGTTAGACACTATAGGTAAACCTACAGTGCTACTCACACTTGCCTGCAAATCAACACAACTCAGAAGAAACCTATCTCATAGACCAATAGTTACAGTGGACATTAGTTTGCACTCGCATTCTTTATCTACTTCCAGTGAGAGCCAGTAATAGCACTACTGTACAGCTCATACAATCTTTGCATCAGCCTGCAGCCTACTAAGCACACTGCCAACACTTGGGATGTGGGCACTCTCGAGGTCTCTCCCAGCCACCAGACGGTCGTCTCAGTGGGATTACAGCACAGCCACCACTCCACAGCACGCAGACCTGCTGATGGTAGCAGCTTGAAGAGCACATTTCATGCACTTTTTATGCTGGGGAGGAAGGATCCTATTTGCTCAGACTGTGCACATGTGATTAGGATCGCAATGCCATTTCCAGTACTGAGCTGTCCACGAACCCGCTCAGTATCTCCTGGATCTAACTACCCATGCTGACAACAAGCAAAACTGAACATGTTCTGTTTGCAACTTGAAAATGAATAAATAAATAAATCTGCTTGTAGGAAAACCTCAGGAAAAGAGTTACTGATCAGAAAATAGAAACAAATGTTCTCATTCAGAGGCCTACCAAGAAACAAGCGGCTGCACAAATAATCCTTTCCATCTTGAGATACACAGCAAACCTTCACCTCTCTGCTAGTTCAGTTCAACTCATATCTTAAAAAAAGAAAAACAAAAAACACCATAAAACTATAAATAAAAAACCTAAGCTGCACAATACAAACAGCTCAAGTTGGTTCCACTGTTCCACATTCCACTGTTTGAAAACTAACAAGGAAACACCCTCGGGGGTATGAAGCATTCACACTTCACTGGAAAGTCAGTAAACTGAGCAAACCCAAGCACAAATGTAGGATGCATTGTAGGTTTCAATGAAAACTAGCAATATCTGAGGACAGATCTGGAACAAAAGCTTACCCACAGAGTCAACACGATGACTGCAAGATTCATTACAAAGTCAGACATGGTGTTTTGGCTCCTGGCTGGACAGAAAGCTGTAGCATTAACACATGGTTCATTACAGCAGAATTAAAGCCTGGTTATTCAGTACTGCAGAAATTAGGGATGGTACACATCAAACGGATTTTCCCATGAAAATACAGGGCCTCCAGTTCAGCACAAGAAGTGTCACTAATTATGGTGCAGAACCTATTTACATTCACAGAACAACTTCTGTTTGGCAGTTCTTTGTCTGCTTTTTCAAAATCCTTTGCAGCAGAGAAAGTCATTCTCATGAAAAGAAGTTGAGACTGAATTCTTAATATTACAGCAGAAATTTAACCATGACTAAGATATAAGATTGTACAGCATCAAGAATGATTTTAACATTTTTTCCTAACAAGTGTACAGTGATATTTTATTGACAGGATAAGTTACTTCTGATTACAATATTTAAAAACCAGTAGTAAAGAGCTTTTTTCCCCACTAAAGAAAGCATTATGTATTCAATTATATTCCATATTTTCAGATTTTCATATAACCTCAGATTCAATTGGTATAAATCAAAGGGCTCCCTCAGTATTAACAGACCTATCATTTTTTCCTCCAGCTATACCTTGCTGGCATCTTAACTGTACACAAGGTTTTACAAACGATGCAGATAAATGAGGCAGTGGCTCAATAGCTTACATCTCTGGTTCTCTATTGTCTTATAGAAAAAAATCATGTTTTTGATGATTTTAGGAGATCAGTTTCTGCAATGCAGTTTCTGCTGAGTTCATAAGCCCGTTTCTAAGCATCGCTCTCTTAGCTTGCAAATTCCCAATCATCTCCTGCTTGGAGGATAAAAAAAGTGACAGGGAATCCAGTACAACCCTTCTCACCGTTTACACATGAAAGTATCAGGAGTCTTCCTAAAGCACAGGAGCCTGGGGAGAAACAGGGTAATTTGTGAGAAATGCTTAACTGTACAGAAAAGTGATATGAAAGAAAGCAACATGGGAAGAGGTGGGAAGAAGTGAATTCGAAACGCACGTGTGTCAACCACTTCTAACTGATCCATGTACAGGAATTGACATGAAAGCATAACAGCATTGCAATAAGGAAATATACAGTTAAATGCTTATTACTTGAACTGTCTTATACATGAAAAAACACTAATTATTACACCTGTTGTCACTAGCCATTTCTCTCTTACATCAGTTACTTTTTCCTGTGACCACATGGTCAGTCCTCTTCTTGAACCTTGTTAAACTAATCTGATTAACAAAATTAATCCCAAAAAGCAGCTAGTACATTTTCTAAGTGGTTGGCTGGCAGGTTTCTCCTGCCTTATTGCTCTAGCTGACTCAGCTGGATGGATGGCTGACTCTCCCCAGAGGATAGCCAAATGAATGGCTTTATAGCTCTCGTTCCCCTGGCAATCTGTCACTGAGTTCAAAAGCAACCTTCCAATTCCTCATCCCTTCTGGCTGTAAACCAGTGCATCACTAAGCAAACAAACCTGAAGTAACATCCCTGCCACCCTTCATCATAAGAACAGATTCTCACATAACTTGTGCATGCCAAACACAAGTCAGGCATAAAGGCAGTTCACCAAAATATTTCCTACATTATACATATATGTTTATATACTACACATACACACACATTTTTGCAGAAAGGGAAGGAGCTTGGTGAAAATGCAATTTGAACATAACTTTTTTTAAGCTGAAAATACAAAGCGATCAGCTAAATTACTGTATTGTTTTCCCTGACATATCATGGTATAATAAAATGAAGTCTTTTCCTGTTATGAAAGAAAGAAAATTATGCCTTCTGTAGCAAGGTGACCCACACCAATGCTACGCTAAAGCATGCTTACTCAGTCATCAGCTTAGGTATTACTTTATTTTTAAGTACCAACCTGGGAAGGGCCAAATAAATTATCATACAGCATGACTCAAATGTAGCCTATCAACCATAGCCCCACGCACTCATTTGACCCTCTCTGGCTCTAGGATTCTTGATGTCAGACTCTCCCAGAGCTCACTACCTTTCAGCATCAACTCCAGAGCTCTGTATATTCTTTAGCAGCTTCACAAATTCTACCACTTTCCAAGCAATTTTATTTAGCAGCAGCAAATGTTTAATTGCATAAGGATGATACAAAGTTAACCTGAGGCACGTGGAGGGAGCAGTCTGAAAACTTTTTTTTCCCCTTTTCCTTCTTCCTGAATAGCATTATTCAATTTCATAAAAGATCAAGAGGGAGCTTACATGTCAATTAGTAAGTATGAACAAAAGTATAATGAAAAAGTCAGTTGCTTCCTCAGTTACTGCAAGGAAACAAACGAATTCCACAAAGGAACAAATGAAAGCAATCAAATTCACTTTCTGCACAGCTGGAAGGAAGGCAACACTCCTAAGCTGAAAGGATTTATTTATTCATTTTTAAATTTGCTTCCTTCAGAACCATCAATCTGTTTAAATAAAGAGAACCCACCTTTAAACTATAAGTTGGCAGAAGTGGTGAATCATCAGACAAATGCTGTGCCCTTCATAGCTGCTATAAAAAGTCCTCTATGCTTTTTAGAGGTAGAACACCTTCCACATCTTCAATAATCAGCATACCACTCTATCTCCTGCACACTATGATATTGTTGCTTGCCTGTGGTAGGACGGATCATAACAAAACACATTGCAAACCACATGCTCAGCTGATATCTCATTCAGAACAGCAATTACATCAGTTTTCTTGCAAGTAACATGAGATAATCCTTCCAGATGACATCCTGAATCATGCATCTGACCATATCACACTGCATATCACTCCAGCAGTTGAGGGCAACTGAACAGCCAATGGTTAACAAAAGCATCACTGTATTAACCAGAGTATGCCTAAAGAACCCTTCTAAAAAATTCCAGAAATGCTCTTTTACTGAGCTTTTTGGACTTGGCAATTTGGTGAGATGTGGATACTCAGCATTTCTCTAAATCATAATTCTAAAATTTGCAGGGGAAGAGTTAAAAGTCCAGGGAATAACTGGAATCCACTTAGCATACGCGGAACTCAGTGTAGCTATACAAGTAATAGTGAAAAGCACACATTATTGAAATACTTCAAGGGAATGGCGAAGACCAAGACCCCTCCACACTGAATTCAGACTTCACTAGCAAGCACGTGGCACTTGGTAGTGTAAAAGAATAAATTCCAGGCTGAGTGAGCTTTTCACCTTGATTGAACAGTTCCCAGTCCCACCGTTGTCACAGATGGCAAATAGGATCACGATAACAGTAGCATTCAGCTATCTTTTTAAAAAGGCAGAGCTGAAACAGTTATCAAGAATGGTGATGCCTTCATACCAGGTACAGTGGTACTGCAAGCTATCCCAATCCCAGAGAGATGCAAGGGTACAAAAAAGGGCAGAATAGAGTCTTAAATATTAAGTCTTTTCTGAACCTTTCACATTAATCATTTAAGCCAAGCCCACATCTTAAAAGTCTGAGGAATTATCTAAAGCTTTACTTTTAAACTAGTTCTAAGGATACAACCAGTTTCTCACCCCCCCTAACATCAAGCAAAGTGACTCAGGCAGTAGTTAATAAACCTGCTATGAAAAAACAGCTGGGAAGGAAAAGAAAAAGATTTGGAGGAAAATCTACCCTCTGATCAGAGGAGCCATAGTACTAAATTCAGCTGGCAAACAGCATCCTGGAAAAGGACTCACTGAGACTGTTTCCGAGTGCACTGTCACAGCTTTGTCTGGTGTTACATCAAGTAACCAAGTCCAAAGGGCAGCATGTTCTTCTGTGCATCCATCCAGCGCTAACGGCCAGACCTTCTAGACACAGTTTTTCCATTCATGCAGAGCCATGCTATGCTGTGAAAATCCAAACTAATTCTGAAAATTTTCAATATCAAAATTGTGAGAAATGACCCTGAGGCTCATCTCTAATTTGTATACCATTGTTCCAAAACAAAAACAGTCTCAAGATGAAAGAGTCACTATTTTTCTGCACTGATCTTTCTGCAGTAATTCACAGTAAAACCACACCTAAATTTAGTAGACACACAACAAATAAACATTTCTCCTATGAAACTACAAAGAAACTCAAGCACAAGGATTTGCTGAAGAGTAGATGGGGTTAAAAACCCATTGGGAATGAAAAAGCAAGCTAAAAAGCACTATTTCAGTTAACGTTAAAACACCAACATCAGTCCATTTGTGCTTCAGAGACATTCTACTTTTAATTTCTTTCCTGAAATCAAATCTGTACTAACCAGCAGAATGCACACGCTATAGCACCATCAGCTTGTCCTGAACACAAGTTACAGCATACGCTGAGGCTGAAATGCATCCGAAGAAATGATGGAATCTCAGAGATAAAGCAGGTAAATGCACTTGTTAGTTTCTCAGAAACACAGCTTTCTGTGCTGAAATTGGGAAGGGGATGGAAGAGGACAGCAGCATTTATGAATCCTGAGCAGCGTCAGCATATGAATAGAACAGGGACAAATGTACATAACTGAGAGGCAAAGTCTTCACAGATAATTATTATCTAGTTACTGTCATTGCATATAATCAAATCGATGTTATAATACTGAGACAACACGTTACAGAGACAGCTGTAACAATTAGAGCTTTAACAAGCTCTAACACAAAACACGATGATATGGCAGTGTCATGCTCATCTCCACTCTCAAGCTGTCCAACTGAGAAGGGAGGTTGTGCTTATATTGGCACACCACTTACCAAGTTTCTAAAAGCAGAATTAAAACCTTCTGCCATGTGCCAACACCTGGCTACTGTCCAACTGATACTTCATTTAGTATCATCACAAAAATGGAAGGCTTAAGCTAAACTGGAGGGAGATGAGGAAGACAGTTGTCCATTACTTGTCAGTTCATTCCACATAACCACTTCTACAGCCTTCAGGAGACAGGAATTCTACAGAAATCACTTGTCAACTTGGTTAATTTCACCAATTTAGGCTTCTGGTCCCCTTACCAAGGCTTATCACAATGTGAGCTCTACACAAGCAACCTGGATGTAAATTTTATGTCAACGCTGAATATTCTTGGTCTGCAATGTATACATGATGTATAACCAGCATTCCTATGACGCATTTTCTGACTTGACATTTCCAGAAAATTCTCATGTTGTTCCCTGAATTCCACAGGTAGGTCTTGCATAACGTTTCTGACATGATTTCCCACCAATTGACTCCTGCTATTTGTAGAATAAAAACAAGTAATTTTGTAAAATTTTCCCAGTGAGATAAGAAAAGTAATCATTCACTTCAGCCTAGGCTGAATGCGCTCACACAGTAGGGTTTCCTAGCTCCAATGACAGCACTGTTGTTGATTTTGGTTTCTGCTTTCTTTTTTGAAATATGGTTATTTTAAACAACAGTATTCCATGTCTGCTTCATTGTTTAATCTTCTTTTCCCACATTACCAGAAACACGGGAAATGAAGCGGTAGAAGACCCACAGTTTGTCCACAACGGTTGCTCTGAAAGTAATGCCTTCTATGTTGTTATGTTGGCACATAACATCAGAGATGGATGTTGGTGGTATGGCAGTAGAGGTTGAATCTTCCTGACAATATTCCATTACATTTTGTTGCTAAGTGACAGATGACAGCAGAGAGACAGTCTGACAGAACAGCATCTAACGTGGAAGTGTACATGAAGCAAAGGTATGGAATTGAATCCCTCCATGGTGGTGATTATGTTGAAAATAGTGTTTTGCAGCCGAGAACTTGCTCCATCAAACAGTGTTACCGTGCTCTATCTGTTGTAGTTTTGATGGAAATAAATAGGAAGCATTACTTTCAAAGTGACCTACATAGTTTGTGAGCCTTCAATCATCCCTGTTTTCTGCATTCTAGATGTTTCCAGAACCTTGGCAGAGTAGCAGTCTTTCTCATGCTAAGTCTATCCAAATTACATAAACATGAATACAGTTATCTGTTCACCAATTTGAAAACATATCCAAGTAAGGTTAATACAAGAGAAGTACTGAGGAAAGAACACTGCAGTCCATAGAAGAAAATGAATAAACAATCAAATGGGCAAGATAACCTATGTCAGCACCATACCCTCCGCATTTATAGGATAAAAGGAACGTTTTGGAAATCTTATAGCAACAGAGGTTCTCATCTATTTAATGCAAGCACAATTCAACTACTACAGACCTCCTCCTGGAAAAAAGTATTTTAATGCCAAACAAGCAAAGTGCGAATCACATGCTTCCCTACAAATTCTTCTCATTTCTTGGGGAAAAAAAAATGAGGTTAAGAAAAGTAATATGTTAGTTCATCATAAACAAAAGTCCTATGAAAGGACCTAAAGGGAGAAAATTTATACCACTATTAGTTCTTTGCTATTTGACCTGTTGGATAGCTTATTCCAAGCAGCTATGACTCTGCAGTTCCTTTCCACATGCCTAGAAATTCAGAAGAAAGCAGATCCTACAACATACATACATATGAACAGCTCCTTTCCTTAAGAGCAAACAGTAAGAAAATAAGCCCTGGCTATTTTTATCTTTCATCACTTTACTCTCTTGAAGTGTCCTCCTCTTTATGCAGTCTCACCCTTACTCTCACTGGGTCTGTTTAGTGCACGGGCATAATGAAAGCTTAAGTTGCTGCTAGTCTAGTGCTTCATGAGCTACAAGGATATTAGAAAAGGTGTATCTTCCAGAAGAAACAGAAACACAGACACAGAAAATATTCAGTCACCTGTACCAGCTTTCTTTAAAAATAAGGAAATAAACTTTGCACAGTTGGTTCTTCCCCTCCCTCACTGAATTTTATATTTAAAAATAACAAATCTCATCTCAAGTGAACAAAGATAAGACCACAAACGTTCTTATTTTCCTCTAAGCATTCAATTTGCTAACACATTTTAGCTAGAATTCCTGCTTAGTCACGCCTGACACAATCTAGTCTTTTAGGCAAACATTCCCTTCATTCTATGTGCTGTGGCTGCCAGCCAGTTTGCAGTTGATGTACTCAGTGTTTCTGCTTGTGTCCAGGCACAGAGATCACAGAAACCTTCTCTCATGCATCATTTTTATCCTTGCATATGCTCTTCACTTAAAAACAAAGCATATGCATATTCATGTATAGATAGGTTTAAATATGCTAACATTAATTTTGAAGATATCAACTAGAAAAATGTTATATTTTTCTACAAACAGGAAACATAACTATTTCCTGAAATAAATGAATCTTTCTGGAAAAATAAAAGATAGTCTCCATCCTGGAATTAAAGCTTTATTGCCATTTAAATAAACATCTTTTTATACATAACATATATTGCATATAAAATAATCATTTCCAAAAGCAACTTTCAAATCTTTTATAAAAGGGAAATGAGATAGGGACATATCCAAACCTCCTGCTTGCATTTCAGCCTCAGAAATGGTCATTAAAAATATTATTCTGAACAAAGGAAAATATTACTCTCCTTTAAAATGTAGTTCTGCCTAAGATCAGATAAGCTTTTGTTGAGCCATCTTACTAACTGATCAACATTTTTCACTTCTAGATCCTGCCTAATTCAGCTAACTACTTGCTCTTGATATCAATGGTAGAAGTGGGCAAATATTTTCAGAGAGAAGGAAAAGATGAAACAAAACATTTTCCTGTTACCTGCAATAGAGCTCTCTGGATGGTAGATGGCAAAGCAGCCTCCAGAATACTGCCACAACCATGTAGGCAGGTGCACCTTGGTAAGCATGGACAGGAAATTCAAGGAGCCCAATTAATAATGTGCATTCACTGATGCTGAGGTGAAACTCTTCTGCTCATGGCAGCTAGCTGGTCATTCCACTGGAGTCAAGAAAAGCTGGGATAATGTCTCAGCTCTTCAGGTCACTAGTAGTCTCTTGTGTTACTGGTACTATACAGTCACATCCTGCCCCTCTGAACACTCAGGAAAATTATGGGATTTCAGTTCTCTTTCTGTGCTATTCTTAGGTCACCAATGCCTGAAGCTACAAGGATATTAAGTTTCTTTAGGTTGAAAGAGAGCTCTGAATACCTCTGAACATTCAGTTCTTTCTCCTCCTCTATGAGCAGCAAGTGCTTTCTTCAACTGTGCCTGCCCAAGGTTTTCCAGAAATGCAATAGAACAGCTTCTGCTCTGGAAACTTAATTGTTCCCCAAAATGTGATTAATTTGGTAGTGATTATTTTAATATAGTTGGTCTGTTGCCTCAGCTCTAATTACATTTCTCTTGTCAATTAATTAAAACCATGCTAAATGAAATACCAGTTTTTATTTAAAGTTTAGGGGGAAAAAAAATCATGGGATACAATTAGATGTTACCAGACGTGATCTCAGCAGGTTTTCAATTATTCTATGTATAATAGGTCCCTAATTCAATACAAAGCTGTAATTAAGAATGTAATTAACTTGTGGCATTCTACTGATGTCATACACCACAAGAACACATAATGAGCTACAGTTTTTAGTGCAGAATCCTTAATGGATTGGTGTGCTTCATTGAGAATGAATTAGGTACATAAAAAATATTTATTATGGGTACTTGGCCAACATAATGGCCACATTTAAAAAACAAGCAAAATATAAAACAAGAGGAAATAAGCTTTGTTCTGGCCAAAGCCCAAATCTGCACCTGGTACATATGGTATGGAAATGATGGACTTGCTGTCACAGGTAAGAGTTCAATGCCTGTGTCTACACAGCTCTTGAGGACAGGTCCAGGGATTGGCAAGAAGCAAGGATAATTGCAGATGTGTCTACATGTAATCTGGATGTGAGCAGCTTGAATATGAATTGCAGCAAATTAAACTGTCTGATGTTGTTCTGGTGATATACTGAGCTGTTCTACGTACAGAGCAGACAGTCCCATGTGCATCATTCAAGTCCAGACTTGAATGAAGCAGAGCTTCTGGGTTCACCACCTGTATTAAAACTCTGCTTTTCAGTCTAGGTTTCATAACATACCATGATGCATCCAACCTCACTGAACTCATGAGAAACCTTCCATGTCAACTCTGCTTATTAAAGAAAAGCTTGTGGTTCTATAACAGACAGCATTGCTGCTCTGTCTAAATTAAAGACTTCTGTTCTCAGTTACAGTTATTTGAATGCCACATTTGAATTTTTTTTTTAAATAGATGACATAAGAAAAAAAGTGAGAAAATAAGCCTAAGGAAACTAAACAGGTTCCAGAAACTATTCATCTGAGCTACATGTAACAGGTCTATGGTAACAGTGAAAATAAAAGAGAACACAAAGCATTTTACTTTCAAGAAAGCCCTCTTGCCAGAAGTATACTAGGATAAAATTCTGGCTTACCAGCTAAGGAATCTTCTGCACTGAATTTTGCTGGTAAAGAGCAAGTAAACAGATGAAAAAACAACCACACAGGGCAAAGATAGTAATTCCTCTAAGTAGTTTCCACATACTGACATACTGAAGAGTTACCTGAGAAATATCTGGTCTCCTAAAATATTCCAATAAACCAGATCCAAGCACTCTTTACACTCTTTGCTAACTAATGCTATGAGCATTTATCAAAATAGAACTGATGGAGTTAAATGACCTTACTTAACAGCTAAAGTTCTTTGAATCACAAGATGCCAGATGATCCTTCAGATTAAAATGGCACTGAAAGAGTCTGAGTTCAAATCCATTCCCATGTATTCAGCATCTTTAAAATCTTATTCTTTTTCCACAGTTCAAGATGTTGGCACTTCATGAATCAATCTCAAAGGATATTAAAAAGCAGCAGGAATAGCCTACAATGAGCCAGAAGGTTTCTTCACAAAAAGAAGAAAAGAATGTTACATTTGCCAAGTAGAGCACTAAAAAAAAAGTAATAAGGAAATCCAGACTTAACTTAATTCATGCCCACATACATATGCATTCAGATACAGTCTTTAATGACATTCATGCTTCCAAATAAGTTCTTTCTAAGTCTGAAAGAACAGACAGCAGCTCACCATTTCTTTATCACTATCTATAACCCTATGTACCAACCCAAGACAAATATTTAAGTGTTGCACTGAACTATTACTATTCCAGTGCAATTTTATGTTGCTTTTCATGGCATCATACAGAGCATTTCAAAAATATTTACTCATTCACTTGCTCAAAACTTTCCTAGGACAGCATTTTCTGTAATTTTAACTGCATCACAGCTAAATTAGTAACTAAACTCAGAAGTATCTGCTAATACCAACTCCGTATTTAAAAAAACCTATGGCCTCATGTCTTGGAGAATATAGTACTAGCATTAACTCAGAGCAAATCTCATGCTTACTCTAAGGACAGGTTAAAAAAATGTAGAAGTACAACATGAAAATCTGCTTTCGTTAAAGTAACGCATTAACTCCATGGCAGGAACAAGAACAGAAAACAATTCCCTAGAGTATTACTAAACTGTTTTAACCAATTTATCTTTCTTCAGTCTTTGCTGCTTCCATGAGTTACAAGCTAACCTGCAAACCTACCCATCATGTCTGGATACAGAAAGTAAAAATAAAGCAGAGTCCTGAATGCCTAGGGAGGTTTTTGAGTGGTAACATAACATGTTCAGAATCATATATCCCCTATCTTTCTTCTGCAGTCTGCATTTGGCTCACAAAGGCAGTCACGTGGTCTTCAAGGGCTACTGAAAATATGTTCCAGGATGCTGTCACCACTACCAAGTATGAAAAATAGTGACAGCCACAGATCGTTTATGCTCAAAAATGATTAGAATTCCCTGTATACAATCGGAAGTTAAACTCATGCTGAGCCCGTTACATCAATGCACCTTCCAGATACAGTAACAAATGAAGCGGAAGTCCACAGACAATAACCTCATTCAGAACAACAACAAAGTTATTTCCCTCCTAGAAAGCTATCCATCCCCTGCCTGAAATGAGACAGCAGAGCCATAAACAGCCACCTGTTCCTTTACCCCTTTCATCCCCAGAGATTGCTTCCACCCTTGCTCAGCATAACAACGAACAAAGGAATGAGGCATTCTGAATGCATGGAAAGTGGCTTCTGTAGCTTCAGTTTTTGCCCTAAAAATTAGTCCCATGATGGCTTATGATAGTTAAAGGGAAACATCTCCTTGTCTGAGATTGTGTGCTCCACAGAGATTCACATAGCAACATAGCTGTTATCCTCTTTATTTTATACTAAAAAAAAAAAGAGAAAACTCAATTTTCAGACTCAGAACTCTGGTGACTTAGAATAGAATTCTCATGGAAGTTGCCCAAAAGTTATATGGTTTTAAAAAGATTTTTATCCCGGTTTCATGTGCTTTTTTAATGCAGGGACATGCTTGCAGGTGTTATCTGCAGTCATGAATCTTACTTATGTATGAATGCTAGCATTCATTTTTATTCATCATCACTTCAGAAAGAGATTAAGGAAAACACCATTTATCTTTGTCTCTAACAGTGAAAATCACAGGATTTAACCCAAATAGTACTACTCAGGGAAATGATTCTTGCTGGCTAGAACTCAATTTCTAGCTAGCTTTGTTCTTAGAAACAACCGAACCACTTCACAGAAACTTTCTCAAATCAGTCAGAAAACATGCAGCTTGGAAAACTTCAGCTGAAAGCATTACAGCTTGAGAAAGCCCCACTTAAAAAGGGTATTACAGTGTACGGTGCTGACCAACTAATCTAGATGTGATGCTCTGACACGCAGACATCTGCCACTCAGATAAAACTGCAAATAAGCTTGTTTCTTAAAATACCAACTCAGGCTCCCCACAGAAAGAATTTCACTTCCCTGACTTTTTTTGATCCATTAGGAATTATCACATATGCAATGAATTATACCACAGACCTTTCATCTCAAACTGCTTTGAAATATTGCTTAGTAAACCCACTGGAGTTAGTTTTTCCAATGAAGAAAGACTTCTTAAAGTAAGTCTTCACATTCTGAGTACTCCATGTGGTTTGCATTTTCTGTTTCTTCAAAACAGTTTCCTTAAAACTTACACTGTTGGATTTCATTTTCAGTTGAAAGTTATAAATGTTGGGGGGGGGGGGGGGGAGGAAGAGGGAGCAGGGAACAAAATTGCATATTTAGAATGAACTCATAGTGTTAATTACATTTATAGCATACTAGCATAGAATTTAAATCTCAATAAAAATCCAAAGATATGCCTTCAAAGATTGTTAGAAATGAATACAACCAGAAAACTGCAACCCACAACTTGGTTTCAAGAGGATGAAAGCTTGGATGGTATAATGCTATAAATGTGATGGAAAGTACAGCAATAATAGCAGGGTGGCAAAAGTTTTAGCTACAGCAAATGAGAACAAGACCAAATGCAGCAGACGCAGAAACAAAGGAAAAAGAGTTGCTTACCTTCAGAAGACCTCAGGCATGCAGGGATCTCCAGCAAAAGATACCCTCACCTCCACTGCCAACCCTTAAATGAGGTCTGGGAATGGCTGGATCCTGGCTCCAGCCCTTCTGGTCACTCAGGTACATTGCCTGCACCTGAGCTCCCCTGGATTGGCCCTGCCTTCTCACCAGGTGCTCCATCACTGCTTCATGCCATGACTCAGCATTTTCATTAAAGATATATCTTGGATTTACTGTTTTGAATAACCAAATCCATAATAAATAGAGAAGAGGTTACAGAAGTGAGCTCTCCAGCTAGGACCTCTAACGCTCAATGTAAAGAAATACTAATGGTTGCTTTGGTTATGTTTTGGAGTCAAAACACCATATCAGTTTGAATAACCCTCTGGAAACAGTTCTTACCTGTGAGTAAGGGAACAGAGAACTCCAGTAGCCTATAAATCTAAGTTAGAGCTCAAACAGAATCAGTTTCTAAGGAGTGTGACCACTCCTGTTCCAGGTGTGTCTGTCTACTCACTGAAGTCTCTACAAGATCAGTTAATCTCACCTAGACTTATAGTCTATAACATCAGCATTCATGTCTAGATGTGTTGCTGCTCCTACTGTAGGAAAGGTACAGACAACAACTTCAACTGAAGCCCACAAAACAAGTCATTTTAAAGCAGACATCCACATTTGGTTGGATGAATCACTCGCCTGAGCAGCACACATTATTATCTAGATCACTTCTGCCAGTTATCAGTACATTGGTATTGACGCTCCAATCTGAAGTGAGTTTTAAACCTCAAACAACATGAAGAACTAAGATACTCTAACTCTTTAGTCTACCAATGAAAATACTACTGCCCTTCCTTACTACCATCTCTCTTCAGTATCAGTCAGCTATTCCAGGTGGAAAAGAATACTAACATCCAGGAGTATCGAAAGTGAGATGAAGACAGAAAGGACAATCTGATCTGTTAGGAGATAAAGCCAGAGATCAACAAAAACCATGTTGCGAACTTCCACCAAAATGTCAGAGCCTCCCTCTGTGCCTCCTGAAACCCTGTGCAGGGCTATAGCAAGATGAGGGATGGAATAATAGAGCTCTAGTTGTATTTTATCATAGTTTTCACCCAAAGAAATACAAAAGTGCAAGTATATTTAAACTCCATTACTTGTAACAGCCATGTGATCTTGATTAAACATATTCTGAAAAATTTGAACAGACTCCAAGGAATTGTTCTAAACATTCTCCTATAAAGGATGTCAAATAGTATTTTTCAAAGAGCATCCACCACTTAGAGACTAATTAACATAAAAAGACGTCCAAACTCAGTTCAACTCTGACAGTGTCTAGCAGTGCCAAATTAGATCTGGCATCTTGAACTAGCTTCTCTCTTCCAGCAAATGAGTATATGTAAATGTTGTAAAAGAATTCACACAAAACTGCTCTTTGCCCATGAACAGCACTAGAAGTGTCCTCTTCATCCAATCTGTTTCTTTTCAAAAGAAGAGCAATCACATGGTAAAATTAGGTAGAACAAAGATACTTCACCAAGCAGCCATGAGTTGTTAGATATATACAGACTAATATGTATGTGGGCTGAAATCTTGATGAATGGCAAGGCTTATACTGAAATAAGTAGACAAATTTTAACTTGACCTAGTGCCCATGGTGCAGAATTTCCTTAATTACAAAGGAACCAGGTTTGATGAGCTAACAGCTTATGCCAGCATCTCTGTAGTTATTCCATGTACAGATTCTGAAACGCAATTTTTAATTTCAGAAAAGTCCAGTAAAATGACAAATTACAAAAGTCATGAGTGCACAGCAGTCTAAGGCTTCAATCTGACATAATCTTATTAAATGATAAACAAAGACCATGCACAAGAGACAAACAGTTCTGATCTTTTTTTGTACATTCCTAAAATTTAAGTGTATTTGGACCACGGTTAGTTTGATTCAACGTACAAAGATGAGATTCTTTTCAGGGTCCAGGCCAGGATCCAAAAATCTTATAGACATTCTGAACTTCATGTTCAACTGACAAATGTGGGTCCTCCTCCTGATTACACAAAAACAAATCAATGTAAGTAATCTTCAAATAAATTGTTTCCATTCTGTGACCCTCTTGAACAACACTGCCTGAAGGCACAATTTTTTACCTCAAACCAGTTTTGACATTGCAGCACTACATGATCATGTTTAAATGTCATGTGATGATTCCTATTAAAGTGTCACAGTTCTGTTGCTACAGCTAATTTAATTCTAAATGAATTTTCAAAACCAAGACTAAAGTTCAATGGAAGCCTGAAGCTTTGAGGAACTGCGAAGCTTTGAGCCTGAAACACAGCCATATCTAACTTCAATCTGTTAAATAGCCATGGAAAAATCATGAATCTGTGATTTGTTGAATAATGGTGTATAATGTAACGAACTAAGACCTTCTAGATTGACATTGCATTATACATCTTTCCAGACCAGAATTTGCTTCTCTAGGCCAGCACTCTACTTTCACCCACAGACTGCTCACAATGCTCCAGATGAAAAGAGGACAACATACTAATGCCACTGTTTTACAGAGCTGGAAAAATTCACTCTACCATTTTGCAGATAAATTAGCTCACAGACTCAATCTAAAATTATGACTAATGAACATACCCAGTGAATTACTGAGTACCATCAGGTGATGCTGACCTCATATCAGGGAGGGTATTTCTGGTTTAAAAAAAAAGACAATAATAATTCATATTGCTTCATAACCATTTGCAAATCTTGTAAAAAGAACTTGCAATTTCACCCCCTCCAAATTATTTTTTCATTCATATTATGATAACAGAAAGATAATCAGATAATCAAGTGCTACAGTCATTCCCATTTGACAACTGAGCAAATGAAATCAGAGAAGTTACCTAAGCAGTCACACACACAGAGAGCTGGAGGAAGAATTAAAGAAACCCGGGAGCCCTGCTTACTATTTCTTGCTATTCCCACTAAGAAATACATACATCTTTATCCTCCCTTTGCAGACAGAACAAGAGTAGATAGGAAGAGAGTACCTTAATTTCTGAATTCTTTTAATTGTTTCTTTCTGAAGTTATTGACAGGATGCTTATGAATCATGAAGGCTTTTAAAAGCACTAGAAATTCAATAGTGTTTCATACAAAAGACAGTCTTTTTTGAACACATAAAAGACCGAAAACAACTATTAGAGTCACTCTGCTAAATAGAACACTTTTTTTGAACAGTAAGGTTTGTCATTATTGTATATATTCGAATCTCAAGACATACCAGGACAGTCACAAGAGACTAGTCAAGAATAATCTAACTCATGTAATGTCACATCAGCTTTTACAAGAGGCACAGGTTTTACAATTACATTAGGCATGTGTGCTGCCAAAGTGCCTCACGTAGAAATTCTCCAAGCAAGCATTTCATAACACAGATGCTGTCTTCAGAAAATGTGCAGCCTTTTCCACTCATATTTCCCATACTTTGTATGATTCATTTGCAAATCCCAAATTACAGCTGTACGCAAAGAAAAGCATTTTCTCAGTCCAATCTGTCCAGCATTGCACATCAGGAGCAGTGAAACAAAGTCAAATATCAGAGTACCCATTAGAAGAGCAAAGCATACGCAAAAGAAATCCTATATTAAACTAATCATTGAAAATGCAGAAGTGCAATTATTGACAAGTTCAGCTCTTGCAAAAATAAGTGAGACTTAGAAGATTTAAGATGGATGTTGCATAATTAGATTCTCCACTGGCACATACACACCACCAACTGAGAATTCACTGAAGATGAGTGCATATAAGAAAAGCACTACATCAGCCCGGTAAGAGAACAAGCAGTGTCATCGTTCCAACACAGACCCCTGAGTAGTGGTACACCAAGGAATTCAGTTGCAGACTACGAGAATTAAAATCATGAATTAAAATGGAAAGTAGCTGGGCCTGAATCCATAGCCATTCATGCCAACAGGAAGGTTCTACCTGATTACAGTGGGCCTTGGGGCAGGGAGACATTACAGCAGACCTGCTCCTAATTTGCATAATGGTTTCGTCACTGTATACTTCACTTCACAGTCCCTTGCTACAGGACCACTCTACAATCCAGGCTCTAACAAAAATCATATCCTAGTGGCTGTGTACTTCTAGACCCAACCTGCTCAAGCCTGCATCCCTCTTTCTATCGGAAACTGACATAAGCCCAGATGTGCTCCCCTATACATTTCTGCTCATTTTGTTATTCCAGTCTTAGTCTCAGTCCCAAGACATGTCCTTGACATAGACCTCAGTGCTATTTCCCCAAGATTCCTACCTTTCGGCAAACCCTCACCCTAACCTCCTCCTCCACACCACCTCCAGGCAGACCCTTCCCTCCATTTCTAGTCTACTCCGTACAAAGAAAGCCTGACCCTTTCCCACCTGTCCCCAGACCAACTCTTGCCCTTGCTAGCTTTCAGACCACACTTTCGTGCTTCATTTTCATTTTGCTTTCTTCACACCTTGCTCTCTAGTTTTTGTCCCTCCTTTAACCCACTGAAGCAACTTCATTTTCCAGAAACCACCCCTGCAGTTGGGGAGGGGGATGGAGCATTTTGAGAGCATGAAGGTAGACAGTGTCCCTACCCACACCTCCTACGCTTTGTCCAGGTCAAACTTCTGCAGCACAGGATCTGCAATCACAAGGAAAGAAGGGCTCAACCCTGTCACAGTATAGGCCTAGCACATAGCAATTTTCATAGCATCAACTATAAGGATTCATTAAGTCCTTTCTTGTCACAAGCAAACATTGTAACATTTCTGACTTGACTTCCCACCAAATAAACAACAGACTTTCTTCAGATCTCACAAGTCCTGCTCTTGGCAAGTTCCATAAGGGTATCAGCGCTTCTCAAGTAAGACTATTTTTAAACAAAGGAAAATCCATATTTCCCCTCCTCCCCTCCCCCCACACATAGCTTTGTTCTTGTAAACTGCTGAACTCTTGGCTGAAGTTTTGGGGAAAAAAAATTACTCAGTGTGAGGCAGATGCTTGGCATGAACGGCAAGAGAACTTAAACTAAAACCTAACCCATAATGTCGATTCTAACAAGCAGTGCTACCAGTCCTGTTTGTAATAATAGTACAGGTTTTTTAATTGCACTGCGGATTTTTTAATTCACTGTTGGGTTTAGGTTTTTTTTTTTGATGTTGTTGGTTTTTGACCTTTTTCTTTTAGTTAAAAATAAGACACTACATTAATGTAAGCATCACTATCAACAATAAGAGAAAAACATCCAACACAAAAAATTAAAGTGGCAAGGTTCACCAAGTGCCTTTCATTCTCTAACCTCTTAGTGTTTAATATCCTGCAGTGGATATATAATGTAAGCAATTCCCATAGCAATCTCGTATTTACTATGGTGTCACACGTACGAATTAAAGCCATACTGCTCTAAGTGTTGGGCTGCAGTACCATAATCACTTAAGCGGTCTCTCCTCAACTTGAGCCCATCTTTTTTTTTTTTTCCCCTTATACAAGCAGTCCATTGATCCCATGGTGATGCAAACTTTCCTTTTATAAAAAACAAAAAACACCACATTTTTATGTGTTTTATCTCCCTGAAGCAGCTCTCAGAGGAATCAAGCATGTCAGAGCTGGCAGAAGAGGGTTGTTCGGTTTGGAAGAGGGCACAAACAATTTACATTGGCTCAAGCCAGTGAGGTACAGCACCCTCAGGCAGTGCAACTGGTTGGAAAATGGAATTTCACAAGGACAAAAACTAATGTTGAAGCTTTTCTTGCCATTGAGAATGAAAGTAAAAGTTAAATTGTTGTGTAAAGTTAAAATGCTTTTCAACAGACATTTGTAATGATTAATCTTTTCACACAAGTCATACTGAGGTGATTCATTTTTGCAATATCAGAACAACACTATAGAAAAATATTAATGATGTGCTCTGTAGAGTATCTATGCTATTATACATTCATATTTGAATACATTTACAAGAAGTCAAAATGATTGTTTTCTGAAACAGTTTCCTTAATGAAAAAGTTATTGAATTTAGATGCAAGCACAATAAAAGAGATGGCTTAAAACTCTCTCCATTTTATTTTAAAATTGTATCAGTTTTTAAAATAATTTTGAAGAAAAATCAGTTCAGTCGAAAAATATTTATCAAGTGGAAAAAAGCAGCAGTTACATCAGTAATACATCAGAAATACTGAGGTAGATACATTTCTGTATCTGTCCTCTATGATTCCGTGTTGCAGCTGAAGAGCAGAACCGAGTGGAGCAGCCCCTCTGCTGCACCAGTATCACAGGATATCAGCTTACCTTTTATTTACTTAAGGCTTCCTCTTCATGTACAGTGAAGCTAACTTCCACATGTGCTCAAGAGACCAGTAAGGGTTTGTTCAAAAATCAGCAAGCTCTCCCCTGGCTTTCAGATATTAGTTTAATACTGAAGTTTCCCTATAAATACCAAATTTCTAACCACTGTTTTGTGACTTAGAATTTGATTCAAATTACCAAACAGGCCAATTATTCACTTTACAGTTCTATCTCTCCTCGAAGCAGGTTTGTGTTTCCCAGTCTTAGAGAGGAACATACAATGTAAAGCACTGAAACGCAAATTCTGGTAGCAACAGAAATCAATGGATAAAGTAGTACCCTTTGATGGATTTACAATAAAAATATTATACCCTTACGAAATATTACTGTTCTTCTACAAAACTGCATGCTTAATAAAAATTACAGAAGAAAGTTGAAAATGTTATCTGAGAAGAAACAACAAAAACAGTGCTTGACCTTAGAGGTGACACTTGTAGCACTAACCGATGGTAAAATCCGATTAAATTCTTACTGCAGCATATAATAAAGTGTCCACTTAAGGAGCCATGTCTAGCTGTTTACATCTGTCAAGCTGCTGAAACTGCTGTTGTAAAAGAATGCTTTTGATAATGACAGTGGAACTATGATTAGTATGATCTGTGTTATTCAAGCAAAAGAAGTGCCAGAAAAGGCTGTCTTGAAGCACAAAGTTACTGACCCAAGATGTCAGCGGTGCAATAGTACAACATTAGCACATTTCTTAAGTGTAGTGGCAAAGAACTACTTAGTCAAAATGTACTTCCCTAAAGAAAAGCTCAGCTAATTGACCAGTGGTGTAAAGATGCCTGTAATTTTAGTGATGGGGCTGACACTTTGTTTATGGAATTCAAGCTCAACAGATTAATATGCGTTAGAACAGCAAAGAAAATAGAAGAGTGGATTCACTGGGTCATTTCACTAGAGTTGAAAAGAAAAATGGTGACCTGAGGCTGTGTATTGACCCAAAAAAATGTGAACAAATAGACAAAGAGGGACTATTTCCATTTACTAACTAAAACAGACGCAGGCAGTACTTGAGTAAAATTATTTCCAAAGCTAGATACATCTGCAGGCTTTTACCAGATACCTCTAAGTGAGGAGACTGCAGAAGCTATGAACTTTCAATGCACCATTTGTCCGTACTGATTTCAAAGGGGTCACATCTGTCACTAGAGCCTGAGCCAGTCCACAGAACACAAAACAGTACAACTGCTTGAAGAGCTGAACACTGTGAAACTGTTTTGCCAGGGTACTGAGTCTGTAAGGGAGACTGAATAAAACATAAAGGACTCAGGCCTGCAAGAGCAAGTCAGGACAAGCGTTTGACCGAGACAAAAGCAAGTTCTCTGGCCAGTAAGTTACTGCACACCACTGTGAAGGACAGAGCACTCAAATTTCAGTCAAACATCTGGAGTTAACATCCAATTGTCCCATAGCATCATAGAACACTACCTGTATGTGCATTACTGTACAATTCAGATACTAAAAAAGAACTAAAAAGAACCTACTGGACAAAATGACCGAGGAAGGATCAAAAGCTAGCAGACCAACCAACCAACAGATGATCACAGTGAACAACAGAAATAAGGACATTACTGATAAAAACTGATAAAAGCAAGACAGTGGTACTCTTGACAGCAGAGGCAGGATCTGATTCCTACTACATAGCTGTCCTTTCACTAAATCCATTCTCCTTTTTGGCATTAAACCAACCTTGTCCATACTAAATATCTCCTTCAAACAGGTAGACAAGGCATTTTTATAATTCACCCATAAGGTGTTTGCTTCCTATTTCATACACTAGTTTTAGCTTTTTGGTATCCTTATCAGATGCCTTTCTAGCTGTCTTTGAGGCTCTCTCATCTTGTTACCATATTGTTTTTATTTTACACGTATTACCATGATATGCTTTTCAACTCTCAGAGTAGCGAGGACACATCTAAGTGTTGCCCATCAGATACAAACTACTGCTAAAATTCCTGCATGGCAGCAAAAAACTGGCTCGCAGCACGATTAAATCTAAGGGTTTAATGAAGATTTGAAAATGAGAACAGTGTAATGAGTCTGACACCTCTTCTATGGCATGGCCACAGATTTTAAACTTTAGTTTGCTTACCTGTCTCTAGACTAGCTGCCTTAAAAAAGACAACTCTAGCCACAGTATGAACAACAGCTCTGAGATACTGCAGAGAGACGTTACCTTGAAAGCACTACCAAGGGAAGCCTGTATGTCAATACTTCTGGCAAATATACTGTTATTTACAGTTTCTAGCTGTTCATTAAAGGGCAACTTTTCAGTGGTGCCAAAATACTCCTTCACCAGGAGAGTTAAAAAATGCACAACTAAATCTCAACTCTCCATAAAATCTCTATCTTTAAATCTCAGTGAGTATGACTTGCCAATGCTTACTAATATTTATAAATTTATGAAAGACTAATGCTTTGCTGTTTATTAGTTGATTTCATACCAATGAAAGTTTCACTTACCACGTCATTCTGGTTTAACACAATAGCAGAACAAAAGCAGGTGTTACACCAGCCTCTGGATGCACAACTGTGCTTGCATTTTGTACAAAGACTACCTTAGTACGTGGAACTCTGGTAACACCATGCAAATGTAACATTTTGGTCACGTTCAGTACTTTTTTCCATGTATCTGCACACACACACACACACCTCAGACAAATGCATCAATCCTCTAGCTGAACATTCTTAAACTTGTGTTTAGGAGTTCTTAGAATACTTCATTTCTGACTGCTGTTATTTGGTTTTAGTTCAGAGATGAGATGAAACAGAATTCAGTTGTCTATGCATTACACAATGAAATAAATCTGTACGCTTGCCTTCACTTCATTTCTGCTCTGATTCAAGAAAAGAATTAAAAATATCTAACTTCAAACTCATGAATGCTTCCTATTGACTACAAAGAGGCTTAAGCACATGCATTAGCACTTTGCTGAAAAGAGGTCATTTCCTGAAAGGAATATATATACACTCAGGATTTGCTTAGGTAAATATGATTTCACACACATACTCTTCACCTAGGGAACAGGCACCCAATAATTGGCATGTAAAGCATGTGCATGCACCTAAATGCAAGAGCACTTTTGCACACTGACTTTTTATACATCCTGGTCTAACTAGAGGCATGGCTTAAATGAAATGCCAAGCTTCTTTCTTGAGATTGAATGAATTAACATTATTAGCTTGATAATAACCACAGCATAATGGCACACTGAGGCCTAAGGCAACATTTCAGGAGAATTTTCTTAGAAATTCAGGCCTGATAGGAGATGCTAATGAGTTCAGAGAAGTAAATATAGCTCTTTAAATAGCAAATGACAACTTCTCTATAATAGTAAGTTTCTCAGCACATTCACAAACGTTTTTGCTTACAAGCTATAAAGTGACTTTCATTTAGTTGGACTTTGGCTCTCAAGAACAATCACTATCCTAACACGCCAACAAAAAGTGCAAATACACAAGGGGAGCACAAATGAAATGCTTGTTAGGGCCTCACAAGGAAACCATACAAACACCTTATTTAATAAGTTTAATTAACCAGCTCCTTTCTCAACAGTACTGTGCCCAGCAATGCAGAAAGGCTAATTCTCTGCTCAGAAGCTCTGCTTTCCTTCCCTGAAGTCATATTTTCTCTTTTATTCTCAAAGAACACAGCCCAGCAAACCCCAGCAGCTGCTGCCGGTAGCGGCTGGCTGTGGCACCACTACTGACTGTTTTACAGCATGGCTGAGTCAACGCTGACCCAGGCTCCAGCAAAGAGAAAGAGCTTAATGAGGTTGGGTTGTTTATAACCTCTCACTGTAGCACTTTCTGCCACCCTTAGGAAGCAGCACCTACATATTTCTCTATCTGAAAATATTTTTACAAGAAAGAGTCCATACATCAGCGCCCAATTCTATTAAATCTAATGAAAATGCTGACTGGAGAAGATGCATTTGTAACTGTAAAAGCTGCATGGCAGAAGAGATATAATGCCCTAGAAAGGTGCCAGACTCTCCTTAAAATTCTTGATCTCCTACAGACTGTGAAAGTGAACACGAGGCTAACACAATTCTCACCTCCAAATCGCAGCATTCAAAACAAAATCCCATAATTTACATGCTTCACATCGCACTTTCATGGCACATTGAGTCACAAAGATGTCCATTAGTTTTAATGTACTATATTAAAATGACTGGCAGTAAGAGGCCATGCAATTTCCTGCCAAGTACTTTATTTTCTGCACCAGTGTGGGTGGGAAAAAAAATTGCCACCAATTCAGCCCTCGCTTCATTCTTGAGGTACTTCTGTACACATCCATGCTGCCTCTCCAACCAACTGCCCCAGTAAGAGGTCAGCAGGACTGGATCAAACTCAACAATGAAAAGCCTTTTATTAGTAATCTTCTTATGTCAGTCAAACAGCATCACTAATATTAAGAGGATAAAAAGCAAAATGATTTCTTTTTCTATTGCTAGGGATGACTACAACAGCTGGAATTGCAAAGAGCTTAGCAAGTTTCCATCCTCAAAAAAGCAGAACATGTCCACAACTAACACGGCCAGAGCAAGATCACAAGACGTGCTGAGACACGGCAACCACCTACAGCTCTGCATGGAAGCCCCTGCTTGGATCACACGCAGTTTGCACACCTGGGTCACTTCAGAGATCTCCCTCTGTCAAAGCGACTCTGATCACAGAAGTTCAGCCATAAAAAGAAGCATCAGATCATTCCAATGACCTCTGTGCTAAAACAAACCTGCTCCTCAGCTGGTCCTGTAATCCTGATAACAATCTTCTCGCTCCCTCCAGGTAATGGCTTCTATCCATTCTCTGGAGCTCTTACTGCACAACTCCAAATTCCAAGGGTGCTGCTCCATGATCTCAGCACTACCGCTGTGCCCCGGTGCTCCTTGCAGCTTTCACCGCGTTCCACACCGGAACACCCATTCCCACAGAGAACGTCCCTTTATTGACCAGGCAATAATTAAGATGCGTTTGTAAACACCACGAAAAGGAAGGAAACTTTCCGCTTCTCATTTCAGTCATGCAAGCTTGTAAGGTTCGCTCCCATTCACATAAACACGAGCGAAGAAATAAGAGGACGGAAGGGAGAGGGGGGGAAAGACAACACAGAGAGGATGTAAAGAGGAAAAGAAGAGACACGGGGGTTGGGGGGGGAAGGGAAAGGTTTAACGCCGCTGCAGGGAAAACAAGCGGCCATCCCGAGGAGCTGCGAACCAGCGCAGCCCGAGCGCGATCAACTGGTGCTGCGCTCCCCGCGCCCCGCTTACCTCCGCACAGCAGCGCCCCGAGCAGCAGTCCGACAGCCTGCGGGCAGCGCGGCCCTCCGCCGCCAGCGGCCCCCCGCCATGCCGAGAAGACGGGGCCACGTCCCGGGCGCAGCTCCGGGAGCCTCCGCCGCCGCCCGGTCAGCCCTCCCTGCGGGCCATCGCCGAACGCGTCTCGCTCCCAGCGCCGCTCAGCCCCGTGCCGGGCTCCCGTCCATGCCGCCGCGCTCCGTCCCTCAGCCCTCCGCGCCCTGCCCAAGAGGCGGCGGGCCGGGGGCGCAGCGCCCGCGGGGAGCCCGGGATGACAGAACCGCGCCGCGCTCTCAGGGCAAAACTTTTCCAGCAGAGAACGAGGGAGATCCCGGAGCCGGGCGGCCGGAGGAGCCGGGTTTCTCCGGGCTGCTCACCGCGGTCGTCTTTCGCCGCGGCTGCGGCTTGCTCCGCTTCCCGTGCCTTTATCTGGGGGCCGGCGGCAGACGCGCGCACACGGACTTTTCCCCTCAGAGGAGGAGGGAAGAAAAGCCCCAGCGGGGAGCAGAGGCGGCAACCTGCGGGCGGCGGGCGCCAATCAGGGGAATCGCTCGCGGACCCACGCGCGGCCGGGCAGCCCGCCCCCCGCACCCGCGCGGGGACTCCCACAGCGCGGCGACCGTCGGTCTCGCGCCGACCGTTGGTCTCGCGCCGGGCGCCACCTGCGCCCACTCCCCTCAGTGCCCGACCTGGGACCCTGAGAAGGGAGCCGCTGAGAGCCGAGAGAAAGCGGTGATAAGACGATGATGTCGCTCAGAGAACCGAGATTGAGAAAGACCGGAGCAAGCTGATATGGCTGGAGAGGGGCACGAGAATGAGGGCACAGCTGGCCCTGCAGAGCTGAGAAAATCCCCTCAGAAAAGAGGGCACAGCATTTCACCATCTCGTTCCTTCAGACCAGCTCCTGGTATAAAGTGATGTATACTGAAAGTACCAAACCAAAGGAAAAGAGCATCACCAAAGCAGGGAAGTTTGCTACACACAGATGCTTCCATCCAGAGCAGGCAAGAGAGAAGTGAGACAGGTTTTAATTACCTCAGTTCCATGCCTTGGCAGTACAGCCCAGTGCAGTACCTCAGGTGAGCAGCTCACCCCTGGGCTTCTCCCATCTCCAGCCCAGCTTTTCCCACCTTGCTCTCTTCTGCTTTCATTTCCATCTGCACATTTAAGTTCCATCTTCTAATTGTAATTCTTTAACTTCATGCTTTCAGTCCAGTGCTCTGAATAACTGCAGTTGGCTTCTCCACTGCTAATTTACTCATAGTAGAAAAATCAGTAACTGCCCCCCAACTCTGTTCTCTAAAGCCTCTGGAAACCTGCTGCATTTACCCTGAAAAACAAGGGCCCCATCCCTCAGGAAGCAGGCACAACCCAGCCGCATGACATCAATGCAGTTCTCTGGCCAGGTAATTAAACAGCAGACAAAGCTGATTACATATTTTGCTAAATAAAATGATTAAAGCATATCCATGCTGATTCCACACAGTCTATTGTTTAGGCAAGATGTTATTCACAGTTTGATGAGCCAAGCCAAAAAGTACTGCTTTAAAATATGGCTTTCTGATGAGGAACTGAGAAGAACTTTGTTGGGAGCAGGCTTTGTACTGTTATGGTTTATGTGATTCCATTGTCTGTAGCAGCTACTTCAAACATGGGGGAAAAATAAACAGAAAGAATTGCATATGCATGCAATCCTGAGTTAATTTTTTTTTCACAAGAATGTGAAGAAACATTTCTAACGGAAAAGAACAGTGAAACAGCTCCTGTCTCTTCTGCTTGATTATGAATTCTGCACTACAAATACTTGTTAGAGGGTCTAAATAAGAATCCAGCGGTCAACAGTAGAACATATCAGCTATCACACTCATGTCCTACTCACCCTTAATTATGTAGGTATTGTTCGTTTATACTGTTTGTATTTGACTAGATGAACTTTAAAGGTCCCTTCCAACTCAAATCATTCTATGATCCTACATGTAAGGACATTACAGTCAAGTTCTTTAAACTGAAGAAAATATCAGTGAAAAGCTACCTAGGGGGAACACGAGGTTATTCAGAAACATGAACACATAAGGTTATGTCTTATGTATCAAATCCAAACTGGAATGCATATTCTGTTATTCGAATGAAATGCTCTGAAGAAAGCTTTGGAAGATGAATGTAGAGTTCATTGATAGATACTTTCACAGGTAAGTAGTCATAATGAGGTGGAAAAAAATGTAGAGAAGTTTGAACAGGACCCTTTTTTCTGCAGCTATTATTGTTCTTTTGAAGTTTGATTTCTCATCATTGTAGGTGCAATATTCCATAACCAGAACTGTCCATAGAAGCTAAGCCTAGGACAATTTGTTTAGGCTAGTATTTACAAGGGAAAGCAAAAGGAGTTACATACAGAAATCACAACCAAAGTTGAACCTCCTATCTTAATTTATCTTATTTCCCATATGAAGATAAGTGATGCCGTGAAAAATTTAAAGAATGCAATTAAAAACAAGCACAAAAAACAGAGAAGGGGCATATGTGAAGCAAAGGAAGAGTCTAAATTGGAGTCCTGAAAATGGAAGTTGTAATAAATTGAAAAAGGAGATTGCAATTACTTCGTATGCAATCCAATTTATGCCTCTAAACATGTAGGTAAGGGCATTTGGTGTAAGTTAAATTATATCTAATCTTAAGTCTAGATTGTATTGTTACTTGCTGTTCCAAAATTACATATTGAAAGACATACTGAAAGCAAGATTCAGCTGTCTCATTCATGTTGATTATTATGCTACTCAGATTATCCTGTTGAAGTCAAGGAAGTTAGTCTGCAGAAACTATGCAAAATTAATGGATATGAATGTAATCCTAAGGGTTCAATTCTATTCTCAACAAAGTTTATGGAAATTTGATCCCTGAGCCCAGCTCTCACCTTTTAAAAGGCTATTCATGTGAGTGAGAAGAAATGGTCAGGTAGCTTTTGTTTCTGGTGATGTTTGCACTAGGCTGACCCCTAGACTTCAGGGCATCATAGCAAAATTTGTCAAGGTGCTTTCCTGGATATAGGAAATGAATGGCATGAAATTCATTCTGAGTGATACATAACACAGCTTCACCAAGATTTTATGACAGTATTTTGATTTCTATTTGTAGTAAATATTCTATCAGCAGACACCTTTGAAGTAGTTACATGACTTGACTTCCATGAAGGAATCTCATGAGCTTAAGTTTCAAAATTTTTAAGGGCTCTTGTGACTTAAACAGGCAAAACTGAAAGTTTCAGACTTACACATAGTATGCTCCATACAGCAAGTCTAAGGAAATATGGAATATTCAAGAACAGTGAGCAATAGTTGGCTTCTTAGGAAGAGTCAGCCTCCTACATTTTTCAAAAGGAACTAAGTATACTTTAAGCTGTAAGTACTACTTACACCCATATCTCTCACCAACCCATCTTTAGGTTTTGGCAACCACACTGTTGAAGTCACACACTAATACACTAATGCAGCTCCAAAAAAATGAGAGCACATACTGCCATGTTTAGATAACGATTGATTGGAGAACTCCAATCCCTTACACCAACATTGAGATATTTTGCACAGTTTATATCATGAAGGTGTACCTGCTGCATCTACAGAAGTTCTGTGTACTAATTATATCTCACAGATGCCTCTCAGGTGAGGACATACTGCATAGGTAACTGAACATTAGCTGCACTAGCATTATAGCTTTTTAATGTACTATTATTCTGTTAGAGGGAAAAAAAGCTTAATTAAGTATAGAGATACATAATGATCATCCTAAAATAGAGAACAGTTGAAGAGCAAGATTTTACATTTTTTTCTTTATGACAGAATGTTTTTATTTCAGGGTAAAAATGGCTATTACTTGTGCTATGTAGTCTTCTAGTGACAATAGACTTCTGTAGCAATTAGACAACACAGTACAACAGGAAAGACATTATAATAAACGTGCAATAAGAGAAGAACTAACACAAAAGGAAGGTGCTATAAAAGAAACAGATTACCAACCTATATCAGAAGATTCTAGGTTTGCAGGGAAAGCTTCAGTAAGAAGAGATCTCCAGAAAGAAATCCTTCCATACTGCCAGCTGGCCCTTAAATGAGGTCTAACAGAAGTGCAGCCAGGCTCCACCCCTTCCTGTCTCACAGGTAAATTGCCTTCACCTGTGCTCCCAGGGCTGACCAGGTCCTTTCCCCAGGTGCTCAATCAGTGGTTCTGGCCAGGACTCAACAGTTTCAACATCACAGATGTGTCAACCAACCATAAGAGTGGATGGCAAGCAAAAGTGTGTCAGAGGGAGAAATCAAACAGAATGTTAGAAAACAGTTGTTCAGGTTGTGAAGTTGACGGTAGTTTAACACTCTTGACAGGAGTATAACAGGCATTACAGCCTCCAATCTTGATTTTAATCAGTTTCTAATGAAAACAAGTTTTTGATAGCTACTCTGTGATTTAGCCAGAGAACATAGGTTGTCCTTGATATATGTGAGTGGTTTCGGATGTGATCATTTAGCACTATGTCTGCTGTTCAAACACCCATTTGACTTGTTCTCCATTTTAGTTAGCTCTGTATTGTTATCCTTGGCACTTTATCATACATATGACTCAGTCAACGCGACCTTAAACAAGTCACCTATTCTATTCCTCACTGTCTTTATGTATTTAATGGCATAATGATACAAAGTTGTTTTATAAAGTGTATGGACATATATAAACCTAATAATATAATATAAACCTAAATATGCATCCAAGTATTCCTTAAAACTAATAGCGTTATCAAAATAAATAGTTTTCTAATTTAATGTATGCCTCTCTGCTCATTAATTGTTTGTAGTTATTTGTAACTACACTTTTCTTAACTCATTTTATTAAATATAGGAATTCTTTTTAAATCCTTTGAATGTTGTCATGAGCAGTCCTTACCTAAATTGTATTTCTGCATGGCACCAGGTATATAAAATTCTAACAGAAAGTAAGAAAAGGTAATACACCCACAATTATGCCAAAGTCTGGAGGTCACATAAAGGAATAGAATGAAAAATTGTTCAGGATTCAGTTTTATGTCATCCTTGTACCTGGGTGTGTTGTCATCCCTCTTCTGTCTTCCATGCTTTGTTTTGCACTTAGGAGTATTGCTACTTAAACTGATTTTATTATACTTCAACGTCACCATTTCTCCTTGAAATAGAGATCTAACTTGAATCTCTTACAGTTATTCATTTGTGTTGCATGCAGATAGCACGTCTTAGGTTTCTATTCAGTACATCTGAAATGTATCTTTCTATCACAGTGCCTAGTATTGTTATCTTTTTGATTGACAATATTTTTAACAAGGTCTTTGGAACACATGGTACCATTGCTTGCTAAACAAGTCACCTCACCTAGTCACTGAAATCTTTTCTAGTTCTACTTGTGATTGTAAGCAACATACTCAATATATATCTGTTTCATGAATCAAGAATTTGGGGTGTCACAAGTGTGTACTTGTAGTGGAAATGCTGTCATGGCTTGAAACAATGATTGAGCACCTGTTGGAAAGGCAGGACCAACCCAGGGGAGCTCAGGTGCAGGCAATGTGCCTGAGTGACCAGGAGGGGTGGAGCCAGGATCCTGCCCCTCCCAGACCTCATTTAAGGGTTGGCAGTGGAGGTGAGAGATTTTTGCTGGAGATTCCTGCATGCCTGAAGTCTCTAATGGTAAGTAGGTTTTTTTCCCTTTTGTTTTTGAGTTCCTAGCTATTGTGTTTAGGTATATCCTTATTTGCTGTAGCTGAGAACTTTGGTACCTTTAAACTATTGTATTTTTCCTTGTGTTACTGTATTGCACTACTTTTCATTCTGGGATTCAAAGAGAAGGTCTTCCTTATCATAGATTCATTCTGAAAAATGTTTGTGAAGGTGTTAAAAAACAGTAGATATCCAAATCACTGATATCAAAAGGGTTGAATATGTGGACTTCTGTTCTACTGTTCAGCTTATTATCAAATTGAGGTGACTTTTAGAGAAAAAACGGAGGCAAAATGGCAGGTTGTTAACTATTCTTTTAGGCATTTACTGTAAATTTCTGTTTGCAGATTCTTTAACAATGTAAAGGAGGTATCTTTCATCTGATTCCTAAGTGAATAAGAAACTTGAAGGAAACAGGAGGGTAGCAACAAGGTAAGGGGTTTATTGTTTGATATGGGACATACCTTAAAAGCAAGAACTAAGAATCTAGTGTATGGAGTTGCACCAAAAGTACACCTAGCTTGTTTCTTGTGGTAGCCAAAACCAGGCTATTTGGGAAGAGAACAAGAGTGCGAGTGCATAGTGATAGTCATTTCTTGGGCTCAGATGATTTGAGGCTCTAAAATTTCAAAGCCAACAACTGTACTATCATTTTTAATGGTTTTCATTTCTCTAATTTTTTCCAGATGTGTTTTTTTATCCTTTCTGAATTGTAACATCCACAAATCTGATATCAGTTCTAAGGCAATCATCAGTGTTTTTATACATAAGTAATGATGCTGTGTTCCTTAATTTTTGGATTCAGAAGCTGTAAAAAATGTTACTACATATATAATATATAGAACTATTTTTTTTCAAGATGTCTGTATGTTTAGTGAATATGTGAGATAGCAGTAACATTTGGGTCTATTAGCTTCCAGAGCTGTAAAATACAAATACAACTTCATTGTTTGTGGAAAGCAAATGTGATCAGAGTTTGAACAGAGCCATGACTAAGTACTTTCATATAGCAAGCAATTGCTGAATTCCATGGGAGCATTTCTTCATCTTCTATTTATTTCTTTGTTTCATCCAAGTGCTATAGCTTACCCTGGGAGGGACCATGAGGAATTAATTATGATAATTATGATTTCTAGATTCCATTGCAATAGAAGTTGATAAGCCAGTGATGACTGTGTCTTATATAGTGTCTATCATGTGGGCATATTGTCGCATTTTCATAAATGAGTAACAGTTGGAGAAATTCATTCGTGAGTGTTTTTTATCCTGCTTATTAGTTTTCTTTGTCCTTTTCTCATTCTTTTATACATAATGTTATATAGATGATGATATGCTGACAACTTTAAAATGTATGAGGGCTGCTCAGAGAGTGATTCCTCTCCTCTGCTGCCATATGTTGTATGGCAACAGAATGTAATGGAATGTTGGTGGGAAATCTCTACTGCCAAACCACCAACATCCACCTCTGCTATGGTAGGCCAACATAATAAATAGAAAGTATTACTTTTGGAGCAGCATTCATATATAATGAATGACTTAAGCATTTTATGCAATGTTAATTATTTGTTTTAATATAGAAGAACAAATATAAAAGAATAGTTGTTAAGAAACAACTATTGTATCTATTCAGATACAATAAATTTCGAAAGTGTTTGTAACTTTACTACAGCATATTCTAATTTGCTTGCTGTTAAGGCTTTGAAATACTTAAGAGACATCTGTTGCAGGTTGTATTCTGAAAAGGGATAGTTACTTCAAAGTACTATTCTTGGGATAAATCACTAATCCAGGTGAACTCCTTAACACTCAGCTTGAGCTCAGCCATTACTTTAAGCATGTGGCAACAATTATTAGACTCCAGAGCTGTATTATACACACCAGTTCAGTTGTGATTATACATGCAAATGGTCATATTAATACCATGTTCTCTGAAAATTGTAACAGAGGGGATAGCATCTGAACAGGGGTTAAAAGAAATATCTCTTAAAGCGGATTATTTTTAAGCTCCAAATTCTTCTGAGGGAGTTTTGTTCTAAGGTTTTGACTGATGGGGAGTTTTCCAGCTAGGCATTTGCTTTGCCAGAGGCAAGTGATCGCTTTTTCAGTGCGAGCAGTGCCCCCTCGTGCATCAGCTAGGGCTTTCTGCATCATGCCAGAGGGAAAGCAGGAGCAGAAGGTAGGCTTGTTATTTTTTCCAATGCATCTGGTATACACGAGCAATATGAAAGTGCCAAGTCTTGTTAATGTGGCATACAGCTAAACAATATTCAGATCGTTCTCTGATCATGATGGATTATTTGGTCATAACAAGCATATTATCCTTGCTTAATGAATGGAACATGCCATTTCTTCCTAGCCATTGTCAGTCTTTGATGCAGTACAATTAGCAGACGTTCTCATTTAATTACCTAGTATAATAGGACCTGAAATGCTGAAATTTAATCTTTCATATAACTACTGCTTTTCAACAGTCCCCTTGGCTAATGAGGATAATGTTCTAACCTAATGCATATTATTTATAAAGAAAACATTGCAAAACAAGTGTGATCTTACAGGAGTATAATGCTTTAAACTGCTTTAGGAAATGCTTTGATTACTGTGGCCAATAACTGTTGTAAACTGGTGAAGATACAATCAAATAGTTCTACTTAAAAATTAATAATAACCTAGCCAGGAGAAGGAGATTATGTATGTTACTTCTATCTCTTTTTTTCCCAATCAAATGAAGGAATATGTTTGTAGTGACATTTCAAATGCAGCTGTCTTATTAATGTGAATGTGGACTCTTGTCTTTGGTAGGAAAAACTTGTTTTTAAAAAACAAAGAATTAAGGAATCAAACTGCAAAAAACAACTTAATTGTCTAAAAGATGAAAATATGTCTAGACGCATTTTGAGGAACATATACTCAGTCTGTAGACTGCTGGAGCTCCATAGCACTTCTGAAGATCCCACAGACATTCTTCTATAATGACCTGCCTGTTTATTTTCAAGAACTTCTTACAAGTGCCTAAATCATGTCATAAAATGAAATGCTTGTAGAATGAAACCATTCTCTGACTCTCTGGAAAACGTTTCAACACTTCAAAATTAACTTCACTATACTATGTAGGTCTCTCTGAAAGTAATGCCTCCTATTTATTTCCATGGAAGCTACAACAGATAGCAAGAAGAAATTCTCAGCTACAAAATGCTATTTTTCAACATAGTCACCACCATTAACTGTGCATTTTCACCAGCAGTGGAATGAGAGCCTGTATGCCATGCTTGTAAAAAAAAAAAAAAACTGCATGGCAGTCCATTTGTGGCTTGTCTTTCATATTGAGACACACCCCACCCACTGCCTCACTGTGCTCACATCTGCTGTTTGGTCTCCATAATTGTTCAGCAAATGTTAATGGGTGCCATTTTTCTGCATGGAGGTATTCAATTAATCACTATTGCTTTCTACACGCTTCCATGGTAGACATTGTTTTTTTCAGACTGCCCCTCTGCTGCCATCTGTCTCACAGCAACAAAATGTAACAGAACGCAGGTGGGAAGATGTTTCTACAGATGAGCTGCAGACTATTTACTGTTTTCTCATTAAGTATTTGTGGTCTAAAGACCCCAGTTTTGGTGGTTTCTGACATCTGTGGAGGTAGGACATATCCCTCATAACATCACTGATATCAGTAAGAATTCATGATGGAGTGTGTAAATCTATCTGTGCTTCTCTCCTTAGTAGCAGATGCATCAAATTTTGTGGTTACGGAGAGCAGCTCAATTTTCATGAAAAGAAATCAACTGCATACTTTGAACCCGTCTGTAAATAAGATGTCCATATCTTTTGTACAAGATTTTTCTCCTTCTGCTCTGTGGGATGTTTTTGCTTGGAAGAATAGACAATAGATATTCTTAATGTCCCTTTACTTCTCCTAAGAATGCAGCAGTATCAATCATCTTCTCAAAAACATCTCTTACTTTACAGACTGTAATAGGTTTGAAGTTCTCACTGTCTTCTAGAAAATCTGTTAGTGGACATTTGTAATCTAATTCACGGAAGGTTACTTTCTTTCCTGCTAATTGGCAACAATGATTTGAGCAGTGTGCTCACTGCCTGGATGAGCAAACCGAACCAACCATAGATTTTGTTGGGTTATGGCTCTGCTCACACTTACTGCCCAAGTTCTCTTGCTTTGAAAGATTTGAGAAAAAAATTCGCAAAATAAATTCTAGATCTCATTTCCATTTGAGAACCGAATTAAATGATCTGAACTTTAGCTTCACTGTGCAACACTTTTCTACATTACTGTAAATAGTTTTTCTTTGTGCTATCAGATACTGTGGAGATTGTTGGGAAGTATACAGATATTATAGCAGGATAGTTATACATTTCAAATGAAGAAACAATGGGAAAAGATTGATTATTTTTTCTCAATTTCATTCTTAAACCTTGGCAATTGTCAACAGCAGACAGAATTCCCCTAACATTCACTTCTGTGCTTATTGAACCCCCCCCCCCCCCCCCCATAAAATGATTTAAAAAATCTAATAAGGGCAAATACTTTTCTGCTTGGCTGACAAAGTAGATCAGTTCTGTGAAGACTTCAAAAAAGCACCACAGTCTTTGCAAGGGAGACACAGCTGTGGGTAGGCAGATGAGAAGACAGGCAGAGTAGAAGGGAAGAGGAAACATGTCTGTACCTTTGTGGTACAAATAGTTGTTAGGCAGACTTAGGTGTACTGTGGAACTGTACCCTAGTGTCTAAGGAAAGGTCAAATCTGTCCTTTCTGAAACAATTATAATGGAATAAGATGATCATTAGTTATCAGTTAACAGAATCAGAAAGAAAGCAAAGTAGTTATCATGTTGATTTCTTGTTTTTTAGTTTTTTCTATTTCTAGAAATTGAGAGAAATGTTTTCATCTATTGTAATTGGATTCAGAACAGTAGCTAAAAGGAGTTTCCTCTTAGGAGAGATCTTTTTACTGTGTTCCAGGTGCCTGTTCATTTCTCTTTTGATCATGCGAATGCTTCACTTCAACTTTCATAAACAAACATTTGCCTTAGATAAAGAAGCCTTCGAGTATTATGAAAACACATTCCAGAACTACAGAGCACTGTGAATGGTCACATTTACAAGGTCAAGCATTCTTGCCAAAGACCAAAGAGATATATTATTTAAACAGAGAAACAAAGGGTGAAAGGGCTTAGCCTATTGAAAAGGCTATTGTCTCTCTTTGAAGGGACTGTGGAGTTTAGTTTATGAAACAGAAATCAGATCAAACCGAGACTGAGTCAGATGGCTTTGCCACCTGACAAGGTTAGGTGATCTGTCTGACCTTGTTAGGAACCCAGAGTGAGTGGTAAATAATGCCCTCTTGCCACTTGCTCCTAAAGGGTTTTTAAACAATAGTGAAAATCTAATATGTCAGTTGTACAGCTTTTGCTGCTAGAACTAATGGAAGGATAATTTTACTGGCCTGTGTGTTTATTCTGTTATTACTATGAACTGCACAGCAGAGGGCCCTGTAGTATAACTGCAGTTAAAGAATGTTATTTTATAAAGCTCCACTCATTTTCTGATGCTAGCTGTAGTAGTTCTTTTAAGCAACTGGAAGTCTGCTTGTATTTATTCATGCGCAGTTGTTTTCTGTCATGTCTGAAACACCAACCATCAGTAAATTGATGAGCAAATGTACTTTTATTATACTAAAATTCAATACTTGGATAAATAACATTTTCTGTCTGAGGAAATTCAAGACAGGCACTGCTTCCCTAATAATTCATGTAATCCTTCATACTCATACAGAATATAGTTTGTGTGTTAGAAAATCAGGATAGGGATAATAGTTTGGTTGGAAGGGACCTACAGAGGTTGAGTCCAACTGCATGGCAACTTCAGAGTTAACCTGTATTTTATTAAGGGCATTATTCAAATACCTCTTGAATGCTGACAGGCATGGAGCATCAACAGCCTCTCTAGGAATACTGTTCCAGTGTTTGACCTGTCTCATGCTGAATAACTTTTTCCTAGTATCTTGACTGAACCTCCCATGGAGCAGCTTTGTGCTATTCCCTCATATTGTATCATCTGTTACCAGGGAGAGGAGACTGGCACCTCCCTCTCCATTTCCCCTCCTCAGGAAGCTGTAAAGAGCAATGAGTTTGCCTGTGAGTCTTTTCTCTGAACTAGACAAACTGAGCATGCTTAGCAGCTCTCTGTAGGACATGCCTTCCAGCATTTTATAAGCTTTTTGCCTTCCTCTGGAGGCATTTGAGTATACTAATATCCTTTTTATATTGTGAGGCCCAAAACTGCACACAATACTTGAGGTGAGGCTACACCATGTAGAGGTACATTTACTTCTTTCAACTAACCAACTACGCTGTCTTTAATGCAACCAATAAGGCAGTTTTGTCTTGACAACCAGAGTGTATTCCAGACTAGTTTTGAGTCTGTTGTCAAAAAAGCAAGTCACAAGTAGATTTGCCAAATATCCAAATGATAATCTGGAGTACTAAAATATATTCCAGGCAAACAATTTCTGTTTAGACTGTTACCTATAATCAGAGATGAGAGTCCAACACAAACATTACCTGTATTTCTACAGAGGTTGGCCAAGAAAGTTACCTTGGGGCTGTTGTGCACTGTTTTTGTGGAGAAGCAAATAGAAGAAGGAGGTATAGAAAAATAAGTAGATGAGAAGACTTCATGCTCCTCCCAGCAATTCTGAGTAACAGTTTAGACTTACTCTTATGTAAACTTTAAGGGTTGTAGATGTGTTCATATCATAGACACCTGCCAAACTGGAACTCATACTGTCCCAGTTAACCCTTGGTACAAGTGAATTCATATGCAGTATGTTTGACTTTAATAGTTTTGTGCTCCTCAGTGATTGAGCATTATTAATGAGTTATATCTTCTTCCTTTCATTTTGTTTTTTTCTTTCAGACATTTTTTCCAGATCTTCCTTTCTAGCTATAGCTATCTCCCATGTTTTAAATTTCTTTGTTGGCATCCAAGCTTGAGGTTTTCTCTGCTGATGCATCATTTTGATGCACTCAACACCTCACTGCCCAGTTCACTGCATATTATTGCATCCACAGACTAATGCCTTTCAAGTCATCATATTGTTGTCACTATGAATTTAAAGAAATAGACTTTCCATATGCATCTGGCAAAAGAAACTGTGTATTGCATTAGTAAATAATGACATATCCTACATTCAGATGAAGTTTGTAAATATGTATGAAGAAAAAAAAGGAAACAATGGCTAAAAGTTTAAAAAAGGAAAAATGTTACACTGTTTCTAAAGAGTTCTTGCATGCTGAACCTGTCAATCTGAGAATACTGGTGATAATAGTTTACTAATCCAGGATGAATTTAAAAATGAAGCTTCAATTGCAGTATTGAACATATATATATACATTTATGCCAAGAGTTAGAAGTCATTACAGTGAATTATCACAGTCTTTGCATAATGGGAAAAGGGACATAAATAATATTGCTTTTTTGTTAACAAATTATTTAAAATTTTTGTACCTATACATTTGTACTCTTAGAGATGCCACCAGTCTGTGATCAGAGAAAAGGAAGGTAATAGGTTAGGGTCTATTCTATATGACCAGGTATGAATTTGTATTAAATTTTTGAAAAAATTCTCATCTTGTATTATGTTTAATGGTGCCAATCAAGTTTGCAGTCCCACTTTAGGTGGTAGTTGGCAAACTAAGTTTACAGCCAATTTAAAGAAATGTGGAAAGAGGAGGAGAAATGGTGGTAAATACAGTCTAGAAGATGACATAGTATCCAGTCAAAAGTGTTGAGAAATTTGATCCTGTTTCCTAAGTGCAAGGATGTAGCCAGAAGCCTGGCTTGCTTTCTTGGAGCTAGAATGAATGGATGTCTATAAATACGTTGTGTTGCTCTTGGGGATTTTGAGGTTATAATTATTTACTAACTTTGGACTGGAAGTGGCTTATGTGCTGGTCTCGTCAATACTGGGTAACAGAATGTTTAGACACGTTTTCAAGAAATGAATTGTGGAGTTCTGTTTTACGAGGGCTGAAAACTCTTGAAAGATCAGGATAGGCTTCACTGAAAGGATGTAAGATTTTTCATTAACTTTAAAGACAGCAGATCACATCTGTAACTGAGGCATCAGAGTTTGTTCCTTTAATATTGTGAATGAATATCTAAGATAACAGGCATCTGGATTTCAACATACTTTGCATCATGCAAATGTGAATAGCATGGTGTATAAATTTGCAGATGGAGATAAATAGATTCTAGGCTATTATTTTTAAATCTTTGCTCACATTTCTGCAGCTTAGCAACATTTATACAGTACTACAGCTGCAGATAGCCCAGAAGAATTCAGCAATCAGACAACATGAGAATGGTGATTTCCAAAACATCATTAGAACACCCATTTTACTAATTTTCTTCCCTTGTATGTCCTACTAGAAAGAGCAGCAATAACCTCAGATTGGATTCTGCTGCTTATCTCCAAAGAAACTGATAGCTGTATGACCATCCCTTGCTATGTTTTCAAAAGATAAAGTTACTTACTTGTGAAGAACAAATACACAGAAAAACCCCTTTACTTGCCTAGGGTCATTGCTATTCTGTCTTTCCGTGATTGGGAATATGGTGGGTTGAGCTGTTCACCTCATACTGGTATAAGAGTGTGTTGGTCAGAAGAATTCCTGTTTTTCTTGTCATATCACGTCTTCTAGATTTCAGTTCTTGCTTTTTAAACCTGCTACTTTTATTGTAAGTTCCTAAATATGATTTTTTAAATGTAGGCACTTCTTATAGATCAACAGTATTTGCTAAAAGTGCATCACAGACAAAATAAATATTTTCACTGTACTAAATGTGACTTGGATCAGTCTTCTGGAAAACTGATATTCACAGATAATTCTATATAGGTAGAACATGTTGCTGGCATCTGTTACCTCTTTTCTCTGAAAGTGTCCTTGAAAGTGGTTTTCCACTAAGAAATGCTTTGCAGATACTGCACTGTTGCACCTGAAATTTGCAGTCACTTTAGTGAAGGCATCAAATTTTGTGAAGGAGAAACTACCTTTTAAAAGTCAGTAATTGCCAGAAGCATAAGATGAAGACTGAGATATCACTGTCACTGTTTATTCTGAGCAAGTTATTTAGTTCATAGCAAACTAAAAGAGCTCATGCTAGCAGCTCAGGCAAATCGCTGAAAGAATAAGCTTAAAGGTCTCCTTTCCCTTCTGATCACCTATCCTATGGTTGTCCACAGAGTGAGCACTGGTAAATTGTTGTGTGAAGAATACAATGATTTCAGCTTACCCTCATCCGAAGGATAGTGTGTGAACAAGGAAAGAAGCACTTAAAAACTGGTGCAGTAACTTGAAAAAATCTTACTCATCAGGAAAAAGCTGATGCCTCCTGAGAAGTCTTAATACTAGGGACTTTTAAAAATGCCTCCTATAAGAATATTTCATTACTTCTTTATGCTGTTCAGATATTTAAAAATAACATTAACTTATTACAAATAATTCTGACATTAATGTCCCATATGCTGCTTTGTTTGGCACACCACTTCTGTCAGTATTTTATGTACAGCCTAATACATAATATAGTGGAGAATATCTGTCCAAGTCTAAATACAAATGTTGATTTCTCAATATGTACATATTTTGCCTATTCCATCTGTATTTGTTTAGACTGCTTACAGGCAAAGCAAAGTGTTGACTTGAAATGATTTGTCTATGACCAGTAGAAATGTCCAGAAATAATATTCTTGTCAGCACCTATTTAACTTACCTACGGACCTTACCACACTTTAACTGTCTTGGTTAAATCCTCTTAGCCTCTTTTATGAACATTCCCTGTTACTTCTTTTTTGAGCAGTCTGTTGGTGAAACATTGTACCCAATGGTAATTTGTCATATTTTGAAACCTTGCATTGCAAGTAATCAAAAGCAGTGTTCAGCACAAGGCATTGTTCAGTTATGTTCTGCTACGAAGAACAGGTGGTTACAGAAATTCTTCAGTGTCTTGTCCCAAACTTCATTAGGTATAGAATACTACCTATGACTGATTGTGATGCAACTGATCCTAGGATTTTTGGTGGCTATTTCTTAATTGATTTGCAAATGTTATTGGCTTTGTGAAAATTGTATGTGGTTTTAGGACAGATCACAGAGTTTGACCATGAGTATATTATACAGAGAAAAGAGAACAAAATATCTTACCTTGATCTAGTGCATCAGATACATGCATGTATCTGATTCCAGACCTAGTCAGATTTAATGGAAATCATTAAGCACTTCAATTTACCCACTGATATCATTATTTCAGAGGGAAGATAAAATAGGTGCTGGAAAAAGGAATGCTTTTCTCATCACGGGTACGTTTTGCGTGTTGAGCTGTTTCATCTGTTATGTTTCCGTATTCAATTCAATATTGCTTCCTCCCTGCATGGAGAGAGTTAAATCAAAGTGGGCTGTAAAGGGGTTGTTAAAGGACTAAACAGGAAATGTAAAACAATGACACAGATAAGAATAGCTTCAGATACATAGCTTCAAAGTAGTTAAGATAATTATGGCTGGGTCATCACTTAAAGAAAAACTAATGAGCTGGCTCCATGGAGGCTAGAATAGGTACTCTTCCCAATACTAAGTGGGAGATGAAAGAAGTGTGAAACCTCAAAGAACTAGAACAGGGAGGGAGCTTTGGGTGAGCCGAGAGAGGTTTCCCAGAATATGTCAGTTACAGAGCTGACAGGCTGGGAAGACTCGCAGTCTGAAAGAATGTGCTGTAAGCAATGTAGGCTGTTCCTCCTGAGAGGGAGACTAATCTGGATTTATGTTAATTATAGTTAGAACTCTAGCCAGGAAATGTGCATGTAGAAATTTTTTTCCTTATTTTTCTTTCCCATTGTTTAACACCTGGGCCTGCAGTTGTTTCTTCGAATTAGTGAACAAACAGTATTTTGCTGTTAATTTAGTGTGGTATTTTTTTTTTCAGTCTTTCTAGTCTCTCTAGTAGTCACCAGAATCAAAGCTCCTTCAGCAACCAAACCCGAGTTGAACATATTGAAGTAATCCTAATGGATACTCAGGAAGTGTTACCCAGCTACAAAGAACACTGCCAAATTTCTTTTTAGGAAAGTAAGCACCCTGGGCCTAACACCAGCACAAAGCCATAACCTTGAAGGGACAACTTTCAGTAACAGCTGTGCTTCCTATGATGGGTCAAAATGTTCTGTGAATTTCTAAGAAGATTTGCTATTGAGTGACTAGCAGCTCTATAGTAGGGGCTGGTGCTAGCCCAGTATTGATTTGTGTACATATTGTTAGGCACACTCACTTATGTTTTTCAAGATAATTAGCAGTTTTCATGGGAGTTTATGTCATACACTGTTGAATCTGAGATTCAATTATTCTGACCATATTATTGTAAAAATAACTAAGGCATAGGGTAAAAATGGGCGTTTTGTGAACTTCTCCCTCAACAGTAGCTGATGACCACTGAAGGACCAGTGAATAGAGCAAGGAGGTAGGTGTTCAATGTACCATCTCTGCAAATCATTGTTAACTTATTTTTACAAATACCTTCAACTAGACAGAGAAATGTTATGATTTCAAGAGGAAAAAATTTCTCTAGACAATTGCTTTCATTATTTTTTAAATCAGAACACAGGGAAGAACTGGGACACTTTCAAGATCTTTGTGTGGTAACAGTTTTTAAGGTTTTTATCATACTTTACAGGGGATCTACTAAGTTTATTCTAGTTCAGCACTGAAATGTGTATACTAAACTAGGATCTTGTGATCCTGAAATACAGCAGCTGCTCTCCCTCTTCTGTTTTTGAGAATCCAGTGCAGTCCTAGCTAGCACTTGAATAGAGACTTGTCAACAAGACACAAGGCTTAAATGAAATAAATGATCGTTGAGGGACATCAAAATGCAGAGAAGTATTTTTTTTAGACTCATTATGCTATTGCTTGTATACTTCTACACTTTGCCATAAGTGATCAATTTAGGCAATCCTCAGTGTGACTACTGTGATTATATAGCCAATCTGAGATGAGATAAAACAAACATCAGTGATTTTGTCATGATTACATGATCTTTCAAGTTATAGCCATATCTACTGAATCGTGCTGTGATAGAAGAATCTGCTCTCCTGGATCCAAGACCTTTCTTCTATAGATCATTTACTTTTACTAGAAGACATTCATGTGTCTCAGGCTGAATGCATCTTTTTTTAAGTGGTTTCTTCTCTATCATGGCTTTTCTTTTTTTTAGTATTGTTATTATAAGCTTCCATAGAGATAACATTTTTAATTGCCTATTCTATGTTAGCTACATAGCCTGTTCCTCAATTCTATTACAGAACGGTCTGCAGAGTCACCAGGGTATAAGAATCTGATTAGAAAACTTGGTGCACTGTCTTTTTAGAAAGTATCTTTGTTTTTCATAGTGGAGGAAAATGAACCATCTAGTGAAGCTGTAATACACATAACTAATTTGAAATTTCAATGACTGCTTACTTATTCAAACACTTATCCCTAGAGAGGAGAATTGAACAAACTGTCCTTACATTCCTCCAGTATCTCTTGCCAAGACATTTTAGGAGTAGATGCAACCCAAGGGTTATAGAACTAAAAGCTATTTAAACCCAAGTAACATTTTTCAGCAGGACTAGCAGCTCTAAAGGATGGGGAGAAAGATGAGGTTTTCTGAAACTGCAGTGTAAGTTACACAGAGTAGGGAAGGAAGCTGGGGAATGCAGTAAGGTTTCCACATCTTATAATTCTTTACAGCATTTTTTTTTAACCATAGAAGATAAGTACTTCATTCTTTATATCATTGAGGAGACTGTTATGGAGAACCCACGATAGCTTATAGGCCTTGAAAGGGCAGTAATTATCTGTTGCCCTGCTCTTGATAATGTTCTTGTGGGGATATTCTTGTAGGGAAACCATTAAATTCTGGAGTAAGGCAACCACAACTTCTTCGGTAGACCTGAAGACACTTCATGAGGAAAGCTTTTCTCACTGTCTTTTACATGAGTGAAAATTCTGATCTACCCAGGGTGCATAATGAACTCTGATATTTACTACTATTTTTTTATTTTACAAGAAAGTGAGGAATGGTCAGTAAATCTACACTATTTAACTAACTGATGGAGAATTAAGGTGTGGCACTTCCACTGGCTACTGCAAAATAGTTGCCCTCTTGACCTAATTTAATACAGCAGACCTACTGAGATGGGCAACAGGGTATCTGAGAGAACAATATACTAGGACAAAACTGTGTCTAAGAATCTCTTGTTCTCAACATTTAAATTCATCAGATGATGAGCAAGTTATCAAAATATGTATTCCCCCAGAGAAGCATCCTTCCCTGTAATTCATCCCTCCTAGGAGAGGAAGTTACATACCATCTACCATTTTTGCTCCCCTCTGTTAGAGCAGTATTTTGAATGTTTCTTTGAATATCACCTTTTCTTCCACAGTTCCACTTGTTCCTTCCCATACTTCCCATATTCCTCACCATAGAAATACCTTCTGACTGTGAAGCCAGGATTTAATTCTTCCTTCTAATCTTTTTTTTTTCCAGAGACTTGATATTACTTATGCTAAGGTCATGTGTTTTTTTGTTGACTGACAAATGTAATGAGACAGCAATTGGAGCAACTCAATCCTTCTCTATGAGAAATAATGGCCATTGTCACAGATTGCGACTTCTTATGCTAATTTCTGAGACAAAATGAAGTGAGATTTACAGTTCTGTATGTTAATCTCACATATTTAAAATTTGATCTTCCTAAGATATTTTAGATAATTACCACTGACTTACCCAAAAACTCCACAGCCTATTGCAATACTGTACTGTTGAAAAAGTATGAAAAAAATGGCTGCTGTGTTACAACAGTTTTAACTGATGGCATATTAACCTTCATTACTGTATGTGTAAGCTTTTGGCTGAGTGAGTCACTGACTGAATAATAATGTTTAATAATCTTTTGTCAACGGTAGTATCTCATCTGGATGGTTATCATAATAAAGACAGTAATTGTTTTTTCAAAGTAGCCATTAGAGAATTCTGTAACTGCTACCATACTAATTAGAACATTCAAGATTAATTTCAGGAATAGCATTCCCTAAGAGTTCAGTCACAGGGGACACTCATTTAGAAAGAAGTAAATTGTTGTCCATATTGATAAAGGCTGGTCCCCATTAGATGAGATACTGTGTACACTTAACTTTATTAAGTGCTATGGTGAAATGAGACAAACTAATGAACTCACTTTTCCAAAGTCATTGATCCACCTGGAAACTAAAGAATGATTTCCTTAGCCTTCTGTAATGGCCAGTTCCCTAAAATCTACTGTGTTTCAGATATGTATCATTAGAAGAAAATAATTCCTTATTTTCTGAGTGTGTAGCTACTGCAGGTATACCTCTGGGAAAGATCCAGGTGTGAGAGTGGGTGACAGGCAACTTTTCCAGATGTACTTGGTATAGGCAGATCAAAAACCTGCTTAATATATTAAGACTGAATTGCACAGGCAGTTTCCTGATTTTTCTCATACAGCTCAAGTTCCAATGCAGGCAAAAAGAAATCTGCCTCCTTTTGAAAACAAAGCAAGCCCTAGATTCATCAGCTGTGGACAACTGTGAGATCACAGGGAAAGAAACAAATGGCATCATTCATTCATTGTGAATGCTTGGGACAGAATAGCAGAAAGGACAGGACATGACTGTTACAAACTGTGGTAATTTGTGCTAACTATTTTTTTAAATCTGCTACATTTACCAGAACTATAAAATCACTGAGAGACACCAGATGGTGCTATTGTAAATGGTCTTACTACTTTTGATGACCTGCTGATATTGCAGTTTGCTTTTGGAGAAATGTTTATGGTCAGCTGTGATGTTTCAGTTTTGAAAGCTGAATATACTCCCAATGAAAGTCTGCTTTGGACTGACAGGACAGAACTAATTAGTTTTTAAGTGGAACCAATGGTCTCTGAACCAAAAGAAAATTGGTCTTGCCCAAAAGAAATTCCTGACTTCAAATTCCTATGAATACAAGGGAAGGTGAGATCCATGCCTGGATGGATCTCAGGCTTACTTGAAAGCTACCTTTCTGCTCAGCCAAAAACATGCCATGTGGTACAGTATGATTTGGAATAGTCTAATATGTTCATAAACAGAAGTTCCAAAAACTGTAGAACTGGTTGTCATCTATGTAGATTAATGTGAAAGTGATGCCTCATATTTACTTCCATGGAAACCGCAACAAATGCCAAGAGCACAATAACACTATTTAATAGAGCAAATTCTCAGCTAAAAAAATACTATTTTTCAACATAGTCACCACCATTAGCTGTGCATTTTGCCAGCACTGATCAAGAGAGTGCACATTTTGCTCATTAAAAAAAAACTGCATGGCCATCTGGAACATGGCTTGTCTTTCACATCATGGTCACCAACTGCTGAAACACACCAAACTCACTGTGGTCATGTCCACTGTTTGGTCTTCATGAATGTTCAGTAAGTGTCAGTGAAGGTCAATGGGTGCCACTTCCTCTGCATTGAAGAATTCAGCTCCACACATTTGCTTCATATGTGCTTCCATGTCAGATGCCAGTGTGTCAGACTGTCACTCTGCTGCCATATGTTGCACAGAAAATATGTGATGTGATATTGGTGGGAAGCTTCAGCCTCTACTGCCTCACTGTCAGTATCTACCTCTGATGTTGTGGAACAACATAAAATAGAAGACATTACTTTGGGAGCAGTGCTTGTACAATTTGAGCAATAGTTTGAATTCTTTTCTTGTTTTAGGACTGTGGAGAAATTGTTTAAGCCATCATTTTAAATCAAACATGCAAAGCAGTTGATTAACTTGTGACTGCACTTATGATCTTGTCATGGTTTTATGATTTTTGTTTATCGGTATTCCACATCATAACATCATGCAGTGTACTGGGAGTTAAAGAGCAAATGCTCTAGTTCCAGGTACTTGTCTGGAAGAGAAGAATGACTATGTTCCCCAGAAGACTGTTTGAGTACTGTTATCATTCCTGCTCAGGGGAAACATATAAGGCCTGTAGGTCACCTGACCTGGGTCGTCTTCTCTTCTTGTCTTGTTGTGCTTGCTTTCAGATGGTCTCACTGCTGCTCCTGACTGCACGCAAGGCTTCAGTATTAGTGTAAGGTCTTTAGCTCTCAGACAATCCTTCTCTCAATTATATTTGATTTTATTAACAATTATATTGAATTATATTGTATTGTAGTGTGTCATCGTGCATTCCAATACTATATTTAGTAAATTAGTTTGTTTCTCCTCAGGTCGTTGCCACTGTTTTTTTAATTATTTTTTGTGGGGAGTCCCCTGTTTCCCTTTTCCAGAGGTGCGGATTTTGCAAAGAAATCCCTCTGCCCCACTAGTCACGGAACCAGGCTGGACCAGCCTGTAAACTGTTTAAAGATCTGCAAAGTTTCCATCACACTGCAGATCACATGAATGCAGTAAATAATACCCACTGAGAAATACAATTTTTTTAAATCTGTAAATGTAAAATGTACAAGCTAAATACATGGTGATCCTCTTTAGAGTGAGAGAAAATTGGACTTTCTCATGCATGGAAGTGTTCATATTACCACTTGCTGTACAGCACCTTTAGAACAGCCTTATTCTTCTCAATAGCTCTCAATTTTCTTTTAAAATGCAGAAGACATGCACATGAGTACTACATTAAATTTTCTACATGTGCTGTGCTGATGTGCTGTCAGGTCCCATTGCCTGAATATTAATCCCTCTTTTGATGTATGAAACTTTACATTTCAGAGGGCCTTACTTTTATTGCCAGATTTGCCTCTGACTGAGGTTCTCATAGTGTTCTCCTCTGCTTGTGATGTGGTGTTGACTCCTCCGGTTTTCAGTGAATTCACAAACTTTCTTGCTTACTCTCCCTGACCCAAGCAACCAGATGCAATCTGAGTATATACATGAGAGAGAACTAGCTGAAGGAGACGTGGGTAAAAGTACCACAGTAGGGCTGTTATCTTCCAATAGGGAGCCATTTCAGCTTTTATTTCATGTTATTCCTATTGTAGAAATAGAAATGTCATCTTTGGATTTTTTTCATTTGTAAATCACAAAATGAGCTGTAGGTTTAAAAAAAAAATGATTTCAGAAATACTGGAAAACAACACAATTAGTGTTATGTAACTTCTTTCCACAGTCTGATCTTACAGGATAGCAGGAAATAGGAAATACAGTTGAAGATGATTCATTTTGTCTGAAACAGGTGTTCCTCAATTTGAAATATAGCATCTCAGCCAGGCAAATGGAACTGTGGTAGGTGTCAGATGCAGTTACATTTGCCTGACAGATATGCCATGCTTTGGAATAACATTACTGCTAATGATAGCCTACTGTTGATGTGTAGTTCTTTGTTTTGTTGCTGATGTAGAGCAATAAGATCTGCTTGGTGCATCCATTAGCAGTAAAGCTTTGTGTGTGTGTGGTATTGCTAAATTGAATTATAATGCAAAACACAGACTGCATCCTCACTTCATTTTTCAAGCTTTGCCTGTGCAGTCTCAAAAACAACTGTTAATAAAGCAAGATACTTTCCTCCATGGAGCTAAGCCACCTGATTTATTTCCCTTTAGGATAGCAACTTCCTGTGATTGACCTTTGAGCACAGCTGAAGTTGCACCCCCATGCAACAGGCCAGCCTTTGTGTATGGCTACAACACTGAAGGCTGGTGCCAATACTAATTGCACTAGGGCCAGCAGCCACTGCCATCTCTCTGAAATGTAAAGATTTCTTTCTTGGGTTATGGAATGATAAAACACCAATCTTTTTGTATTTCTTTACAGAATGCTAGTGTAGCTTTGCATTTTATTTCTTCTGTGTAATGAAATCCTTTATCATTAAGGTAAATACTTATTTCCATAGCAAGCAATGGAATAGATGTAAAACACCATATTCTGGACAGATCACACAGTAAGATTCATCCAGATGTCCACAACTGAATGCACTCTAAACCCAAGATTTAAGCTTTATAATGGAAAATGCTCAGTAGATGTTTTGTGAGGATAAAAGATAGGGAGAGCACAGGAGTTACATTAAGTAGAGACACAGGAACTGATATTTCTTCACCCTTGTTTGGTGAGCGTAATTTGATGAACATTTTCCCATGTTGGCTAGTATATTCTTAGACTGATTTGTAAAAAGCACTGGAAGTAGATACAGTTCTCCATTCTTTATTGACCATGAGTTACATACTAGAATTACAGCTCAGTCATTGCTCTGCATGTGGACCAGTTCTGTAGCAGTGCAGAATGTTGAAGTTAGAGACCTGGCAAAGAAGGATATTTTGATAAAGGAAATAAGGACTTTTTAAAATGATTCTTTATCTTGTAAGGTGACAGTACAGGGTTGGTGGGTATTTTTCTCTTTTTTTTTTTGTAGTGGTTCTCTGTAGGAATTCTTGTAAATTGTCCTGAGATGCCTTTAAGGAATTTCTCATTTCTGCAGCAGGAGGTAAAAAGGATGGGAATGTGATTATAAACAAAAAGTAGTATTCTATTCCAGTTTGAAGAACTTATGCAATTAGACTTTAAATGTCAAACATTATGCTATCAAACTCTCACCATCTGAGAAAGTACGTGCTCATATTGGCTAGGAAAGTTGACTTCTATTGTGGTTGAGGAATCTGTATATGTAAAGAATGTAAAGGTGACTGACAGCAAGAGAAAATAAAGAGGACACGTACATTGTTGAACTGCTTTCTTTAGCAATAGATAACTGCACTGAGAGTAGCCTAAAGGCATGGGTTGTCTTGTTTTGATTAGGCATAGTAATTTGCTATCTATCTTATGTGAGGCTCTAATGACTTGTAACTGCAAATAGACTGATTTGCTAAACATACTGATAGCACCAGCCAGAGTGAATGTTGAGGGACTGACAGCTTCAAAATCAGCTTCTGAAAGCAGAGAAGTTGCCACTTCTAAGTTGCACCTTCTCTCTTGTGTGCACACATACATGTGCCTTCCAGCTAACAATGAATGAATTAATGCAGAACAGAGAAACTTAAATAGCACTGTATTCCTCATGGGAGAACCTGTATGTTCAGTTCTTCATAATGTCTGAATTAAAATGACTCAACGTTCCTGCAAAATTTAAAGTCTCATGAAAGCCTTTAAATGCAGTTAAAATGAAGTTGAGGGAAAAAAATCCATTTTTGTTTTTTTAATCATAAAGAAACTTTAACACATAGATGAATATAATTTGAAAACGGCTGCTTGACAGTTTAACATAAACAATTCCACTGATGAAAGCACAATATGGGGATAATTATCTGTTCAAATAAATCTGCTTGAAGCTAATGAGCATTTGAACAATCCATTAAGGAGTCATTTTTTTTCTGTGCAATTTTCTTTGGTAAGCAAAAATGACACATCCAAAACTTTTATTAAGTATACAATTTCCTCTCTATATTGTTGCATCTTCTACAGAGTTTCGTTTTCCAAAAAGGCATTGCATCTGCAGCAGAAAGGATAGAGCTTGATCCTACACAGCAGCTTGACACAAGGACAGTTGCTGGAGCTAAAATTCAATTCACAAGTGATCCAGTGCTTCACACTGATGTTGCAGCTTGCAGATGTAGTTCAGGGAGGGGAGACTACAGAGCTCTTCTTTGGAGGTTTTATCTTGCTGAATGGAACAGTTCCGTATGACTGTGTAGTAATTTTAACTAGCTAGCAGGATTCACAGAACCTCTGCCCTTTCTTTCAGCTGGTCCTGTTCCACTCTTAATTTTTACTGTGTTGCCCTTCTATGTTTGGTTGGTGAATTGTTCCTCAGAAAATGTCTACAGCCATAGAGGTAAAATTTGGGTTTACTTTAAAATCCAAAAGCGTCTGCCAGTTCAGCCACTGACTGTCAAACCACTTGATTTTGGCTCTTAGAAGGAATGCTTATTATTGTATACAATTCTTGAGTATGTGTGCTTTCTAATCACTTGAATAACTACTGTAAATATTCTTCTTAGGGGAAAAAAAAGCCTTTTACTTTGAAAATCCCAGATTTTACATATATCTAGACTTACTAAAAAAAAAATACTGAAGAATTGAAAAGCTAATGAAGTGCTAGGTTCTGTACAGTGAAAAGTTAATGTGCACCTCCTCATGTTCACACTGAACCACCAAAAGTTGCTGCATAGAGAAACCAGCTTTGGAATGGACAACAACTGACAAGGTTTTCATCCCTGAGGTTGTACTGGATTGGTGCAATGTGCCTTGCATGATTTCTGTCCTGTCATTTTGGTATAAGGGTAGAATAATTCATATGCGTCTCTGTAGACACACAAATACATTTTTTCACTCTGTTTTGGATATGTAGGCCTTGCAGAAGGGTGAATTTTACTGTGCACAGTTTTGGTTTTTACCGGATACTGCAAAGGGATTTCTTAAACTCAAAAGAAGCATATCCAGCTTCATCTAATTCCCAATGAGAAAAAGCTAAAAGCCCTTACAGCAACAGCAGATGATGCTTTCTCCCTCTTTCTGGTTAAGACAAGACAAGGCTCCAGTGGTCTAATGTGTTTAGAATTGGATATAGATTTTTAAGATTGGATATAGATTTTTTTTTAAAAGAAGGTCAGGAAATTTAATTTAATTCTTGACACCTACTTGGTCATAAGGAACTATTTATTAAAAAAAACATAAGAGATTTTAAACTGAACTGAGTTAATTCCAAAATGCACTTTTTTCTTTACATGAGAAACAATTTGTTTGTTTTTTTTCAAACTTACATTCAAGAAAATTGACTTCTGTGGTCACTGAGACGTTGAAATTACATCTGCTGTAGTGATTTTTAATTACATAGAAGCTTCACTTGCTATGACAAAAAATACGCATATATGATGGAAGAATACCCTAAACCTTTTTTTTTTTTGTAAAGAAAAACAGCAGAAGCTTAACACCTTAAAAATCTGTTAAGGTAAGTTTCTCAGATCTGGAAGTGTGCGCTGTAAATATTTCTGCTCAACATTTTGCCCTGGGGATCTAACTTTCTATTATTAAATATACTGAGGTATGCTTGTTAAAAATATGCCTGAAATAGCCATTCACTGGCACTTTTAGGTTTAAAATATATTTTGTCCTCCTACCATTTGCTACTCCACAGTAATTTTATTTTGGAAGGCTTTGGGAGTTCTTTTCTCAGCCATTACAGTATGGAAAAAAATAAAGTTGTCCTGTAAAAAGGAAATACATTTGTTGATCAGATGTTCCTTATTTGTCAGCAAAAAATAATCCAAAGAACTGAAGCCAACTCTTTATTAGGGAAGTAGGCATATTCCTTTTTATGCCAGAATAAATCACCAGGTAAGAAGCAATGTGATAATTCTACTGTAAGACCCGGTTTTATTTGCATCATGTTTGCATGGTTAAAAGCTAATAATAACTTGATTATAGACTTTTTTTAATGAATACTCTTCAACCTAATCATTTCTGAGAATGACTAGTTGAAGAGAACAACTGTAGTGATTTTGTAGGACCCTGAGCATTAGTATACAAAAAAAAACCAACCCAGTGGGGTCTGTTTTCTTTGATTTCCAGTAGCCAGCTGGACTGTTCTGATATGAGTGAGTGAGACTGCTCAACTCATTTGCAACAGGACAGATCCAAACATGTTCTCTGAAAATAAACTACAGGCATCACCAAGTACTGATGTTAGTAGGTACAGTTCTGTTCATTTCGATAACAACTAAAGATCTGGAGCAACATCTGTCTTAAGTTCTGCATAACTATGACCAAGAAGATCATGGTAGTAATCAGATGTTGTTGTAATAGCTGTTGTAACAAATGTCAGATGGAGAAAGGCATGTAAGGATATAGTATTTTCACCTGAATAAAACCTCTCTCTATTCACAGTCATTTATCAACCTGGTCCTGATGTAGGTTTCCATTGCTGTTTTTTCTATAACTGATTAACATCAGATTTTATTTCTACCTTTTTTTTAACACTTTCATACATCTATCATATACATATACAGCACTCAAGCACTGGAGAATATAATGCTTAGCACACAGTAAATAAGAAATATTTACTGTATTGTGCTCTTGTATGGGAACAGTTGAGTCCCAGCCAGAAGCACTGATTGAGCACCTGGGGAAAGGACTGGGACAGCCCTGGGAGCACAGGTGAAGACAATTCACCTGTGACACTGGAAGGGGTGGAGCCTGGCTGCACCTCTCTTAGACCCCATTTAAGGACTGACTGCCACTGGGGAAGGGTCTCTGGCTGGAGATCCCTCTCTTGTGGAGTTTTCCCTGCAAGCCTAGATCTTCAGGGATGGGTGAGCTCCTTTCCTTTTTCCTTTGTAACACCTTTCTATCTTGCTGGTGCCTTTACTACTACACTCCTTTATTGCACTACTAACCTTTCTAATTGTAACAGTTCTAAAATAGAGGACCTGGTAAACAGCTAAACTTGCAAATTTTGAAAAAAAAAACCTGTCTATTCTGTTCTCATATTAAAATAGAGTTTCAGATTGGAAATAGTAAGTAATGTAGGACCCTTGAATCCTAAATCTAGCTATAAATGTGGACAGTTACTCAAAAAATCAATGGTATTCCCTGTCTTTATTTTTAATATTCTTGTTGCTACTAGGTTATATGGAGTAAAGGTGACTTCACTGGGTAATGATGTCTGCTTTTACTAGGGCTACTTTTGGGGCGCCCGGCTCACTGCAAAGCATATGCACTAAAGTTAGTCCCTTTGAATCCTAAGGGCTTGGAAAGTGTAGTAAAAGCAGCATATTTTATGTGAGTGCTGAAGGTAGTGGCCATGGAGGAGATAAGGTAGAACAAGTGGTTCTGAGAGCACCGGGTGATATTGAATTCTTTACTGGTGTGAATGGAATTCATTGAAGGCTTCTTGAAATAAAGGGAGGAAATCACAAACTAGTGTGTTCTTTCCATGAAGGTGAGCATTATAATCACAAACTGTGCTGCAGCTGAAGGCTGGGGAAAATCTTAGAAGTATTTACTCTAAAATGTTGACAGCTAAATGTAATAATAAAGGCCTTGACTGAAGAATGTCACTGCCTTCCTCCTCCTACTGCTGTTATGTGGGAGTTTGGAGCAGTTTATTATGTGGTGACCTATTTTCTACTTTTCATCTATTGACTGGGAAGAAGAACTCTTTATTTTATTTAATTCTTGCCTTTGTCAAGCTGTCAGTGGATCTAACACCAGCTGCTAACAGAGACAGCTCACTAGAATGTCTTAGGTGCAGGGGTGAAGTTGTTTCTTACATCTAGGGGTGCAGATACACATAATTCCCCTTCTCTCAGCTGCTAGAAGCTATAATCCTCAGTTTTGATCAGATGGCTCTTGAGAAGTTGTCAGTACATCTGTCAGTCAGAGGATGTTGAAAAGGATACATGAGAGATAGAGAAGAATTTGTGATACTATGTGTCAAAGTCTTACTCTAAGGCCTGTACTGACTGAACAAGGCTTTCTTTTTTAACATTCTTCCCTGCGGGGACCTTTATTCCCTACTCTGGGAGTTTGAGAATGGGTGAGAGAATTTCAGTCTCCTGGTTTCTAATCTCTGGGCTGACAAGGCTTGCAATGTGACCTTGAGTACTTTATTTAAACTCTCAACATTAAATTCACCACTATTTTTGATCTATGCAACCTCAGTGTCATTATATTGGGAGTGTAACTTGTTTTCCATTCCCTAACAAGTAATCCCAAGATCAGTGTGTGTTTTTCTCATATTTTGCAGGAAAAACTACTTTTTGTTGTTTATTTTTTTCCTAGAAGACTCTATTTCAAAGTACAATCAGTAGCCAAGCACTAGGGTCTATATACATCCTAAGGATTTGGACCTCAATATTTTTGGTAGGACTGTGGATGAAAACGAAGGCGTAACTATAGACCTACAGGCAGAGTTACCCTATGTATGGCATTAGCTGTATGGAAAGAAAAAGGCTTGCTGGCTTGACGCAGGCATCCTGTTTTCCCTCCTAATTTCTTAGGAATCAAAACATAGTTTTTTTTCTTTTCCAGGCATCTTCTTGAATCTCTCATTTTCCTGAACAAGTGCAATGATGAGAGATCTTGTTGGACACAGAAGAGAAGAGAGACAATATTTGTCTGGTAAGTTATATGGCTGCTTTCTTTTTTTCTTCATTTTTGAATATCTAATTCTAAAGGTGAAGGATCTGCCCATGATCCAGAGACAGTTTTTGTCTTGTTACAAGTCTTACTGCTCTATCAGAATGTTGCAGTTCAACAGTCCCACAGCATAATAAAGATGGTATTTTTCACACTTACTGTTCCCTGTAGTTATCTTCTCTTTCTATTTAATCGATAGAGATTTTAGCAATTGCACTATTGGCTATAGCCAAGGTTGCTATTTGAATGCTTACACTGTTAGATCAGGAGAATAATAATTTTTACATGTTTGTACATCTCTTGATATGCTGAACAGGAAACAGAATCATCAGAGCATTTATCCCCAAGGGAAGAGATGAATAAAAAAAACTGCAGTTGTCTCTGCTTCCTATTGAATTTTGTTTCTGATTCTTTGCTGCCACCACCACCAAGATGGTGGCCACCAGTATGGTCTTTGCTCTATAGCATTAGAGTTGAGAATGAGAGTTTTAGAGCAGAAAAGGGGGGGGGGGGGGGAACCACCAGCTGATCTTTATTTTGAATGTGGTTTTGCCACACCTCTACTTGGAGTAAGTAACCCAGAGTTACAGTCTTCCTATGTTTTCAGTGATGTGTTGACCTGAAAATGTTTATTAAATCTATCCCTCTGGAGACATTTTAATGATGGAATCATGTGACAAAATCTGTTTTTCTTTGTTCTCATGGATATGTTTGCTGCTTGTAATAATCATAGTTTAATTTTTAAGAATGTTTTTTTTGCAAACCAGGCTTTCAAATAGAACTTGTCAGATCTCCATATTTGGAATTGGAAGTTCACTGGGGTATATTCCTAGATTTCTGGATAAGAAATATAAAATGAAATATTGATTACTTTGAAAAAGTGAAAATGAAATCTGTTACTGATCTCCTCTCTCTTCTGCTCTTTGAATGTTGTTGAATATTTTGGCATGCTTTCCAGTATATTTGATGTTAGATGAGCAAGTGTGAAATTGGGAATTTGTTGGGGAAAGGGAAGAACACCAATACTCCCATTACTGAAACAACACTAAATTACTATGACAAATATCACGAATACGGAAAGGAAGAAAAATTGTTTTCTTATCCAAGTAACTAGACACAATTTCATGTTCCATAAAAAGGAACATGACTTTAAAATGTTGATCTCTGAAACCAATTTTATCTTCAGAAGACATATAGCTCATTAAAAATATTAAAATGTATTTCTCCCTTACCTATCCCAAAATTTTTTTAACCTTTTTACATAATTGTTCCAGGTAATCACTCAGTCCTAGAAATTACACCTAAAATTCCTATTAACTCCTGCATATGCAGAATTGATGCTTTAGCTGAAAATCTTGCTGAAGTGAAGATAACTCCCTGCGGTTTCTAACTGAGAGGGGTTCCACGCTTCTTGGTTATGCACCCTATACCTCTCTGTGCATCTTTTCAAGTGTTCTAGTAAGTGTAGGAGGGATTGTACAATGGAAGGGAGGATGTCAGCCTGGGCAGCACTGTACTTTGTAGCAGGTTTGTGTGGGAATGTGGTGAGCTTGGAGAAAATTCCTTTTTGTTCTTCTTTCTAGAGATGTTTATTGGTTAAAAGCAGGAATTTGAGCCAGGAATAGTTAGGTTCTCCAGTGGTTTGTGAAGGCAACTGGTCTTCAATATAAAATAAATTACTGTGGTACCCTGGAGGTGTTCCAAGTTAACTTGGATGGGGGCCTGGGCATCCTGATCGAGTGGGTGGCAAACAGCCCATGGCAGGAGAGTTAGAACTAGATGGTCTTTAAGACCCCTTTCAATCCAAGCCATTCTATGAAATTGAAATAAAATTTTCCTTCCACCTCTTTTTATAATCTTGCCTGCTCTTGTAATAGAATGGATTGCTGTAGTAAAAAGATGTATAAGCAAGCATAAAGAAGCATGAATTCATTGACATAATGGTCAGTTTATAGAGTTCATTTTCTCAGGAGGTCATAAAATTCTGTCTATCTTATTAAGGAAAAACCTTGGTAACATTGAAAGTGTTAACAGAAGACCTCAAAATGCATTCCTTGTTTTATTCTTCCCCTTTAGATTTTTGCTCACCATCCCCTACAACTTCGCATACTTCAGTACTATTTGTGTTTCTGCTTTGTGTGAGAGAGGATGAAATGTTTAGGATTAGTATAACCCCTGAAATTACAGTGATTTTGACTGGGGTTCTTTTAGAGAAGTCTAAATTTGGATGAGCTGAGCTGAGGGAACTGACCTTTTGAATTAGCATAACTAAATGTGTTTAAAAATCTAACTCAGGCTACATTGGCACTTTTCTCTAAGGAACATGACACAGTGTCAGTACTTCTGGGTATGGTGTGCCTTTTGGTTTACATAGCTTATGTGATTACCCTGATCTCAACATGGCCTATGTTCTAGAGACTTGTTGTCCATTATGTGTTGCAGGTCAGAGGAGTGTCACAATGTTTAGGTTATTTTTATCAACATATTTTTATAAAGCATCATATATGACCTTTAAAAATCTGCAGGAAAGAAAGCAGTGCTCATCAACTCTTTTGTGCAGGCAGGATAACTGTTTTGTGACTTATTCTTCCTCTCTGAGGATTCCAAGGCTCCCTGCCAGCTGTGGCAGTTTTTCAGTATGTATTCCCACCATGCCAAACTTCCATTGTAATGTCTTAAGGTCTGAGAGAGGATGAAGATCAGTGATCCTTTCTCTTTGTGCAATAACTTCACCATTGGCTCCAAAAATCTGGTTAGCTGGCAGACAAACTTGAACATGTTGCTTGCCAGATATGCTCAGCTGTATGTGTGCCACCTGCTTATCCATGTGGGCAGACTGCCATTTACATTGCTAACAGTGTGGTGAGATGCATAATATAGGGTATAGCAGCCAGACACAAAGCTAAGAAGGTTCTCTGTCCCCCCCCCCCCTTATTTTTTTTGTCAGTTAATCTTGTATCAGTACAAATATGAACAAATTTCAGGATTATTTAAGAGCCAGTTTAAGCTAAATCAAGTCCCCCTTACAGTGAATAAGGATTGTATATGGGAGATGTGTGCTGGCTTAGCAACTTTACTCCTGAACATATGAAAGCAAAGTCATGTAACCAGCATCGAAGACACAATGGAAGACCACAGGTTTGGGGTTTTTTTTTTAACATGTACCCCCCCCAAAAAAAACTGTCTTGACATTGTTCCCACTATGATATCTAGAAGTCATCTGGGTGCAAAATAATCATTAACATGAGGACATTCAGTGAGCAGTGAGCAAATGCTGCACCATAGACAGTACATGTGAAAACTCTAAGAAGCTTGGAGTGCTTAAATCCTTGTTACTTGTAAAACTGGTGATAAAGAAAGTGTTATAAAATTAAATAAGTATTCCTAAGAAATACAAGTATTGTATCATGTCCTCCAGTGTGAAACAGCAAATGTGGCTTTGTAGCTGGAACCCTTTTTACTTACATACTGATACTTCATGAAATGCTGTAATCATTTTCCATATATAAAGCAATATTATGCCTTTTGGTTCTTAGAAATCTCTGCAGTAAACATACTTGAAACTCATTAAGTCTTACTAAACACTTCCATATTAGATAAGAGTTATTTCATATTTTAAGTAGATAAATGGGCATAGTATGCTTAAGTGACTTGTGTAAGATAGTACATCATGTTGACAGCCTCCATGGCATGTAGAGTAGCAAGTCCTCTCTTTGCAAGACAGGGAACACTGATAGATTTTCACTACAAGAACACTTCATTTTTTTTTTATCTAACCCCAAGTCCAAGGAGCATAGAGTAAATCTACTGTTTAACTGTGTTGGTTCCTTTTGCCTAATGCTTAAAGGACTATGTCATATACAGTAAATAACTGTAAGATGAAATCCCTACCAAGGTAACAAGTGCCAAATAAAATATATTAGTCAATAAAAAAACTATTAGAAAGCAAGTCCTTTTAATGTTATTTACAGTAGGCTGAAGCCACAAAACAGCAAGTAGAATGAAAGAAAATTACACCGTAAGAAGTAAAGACGCTGCTATTTTTATGGTATATGTTGGAAAATGAAGGAAAAGTAATGAGTAGGTATTGGTTGTAGCCTGTTTAATGTTGTTTCCAGAGGAAATACTCCAGTATTTGGTAGCATAAACACCAATAGGGCAGGGGAACTTACCTATTATGGTTAAAGGCTCAAACATAGAAGTCATTTTCTAACTATCTTACTCTGCTTTCCACTGCTCCATGTTTGTCAAAAGGATGTTTTACGGTGTAAGTTACTCTTTGATATGTGGAAGAATGTAGGAATTAAAGAGAATTGTGGTCAATTAATGACAATTATTGACAAGACAAATTAACAAGGCCTAACATATGACTGCTATTTAGAAGCTTCTACTTGTGGTAGGGAGGTAAACTTGATATAGTGCTGTTGCTTACTGGGGCACAAGACCACCATTGGGGAAATACAGGTTCTGTTCCCACTTTGGGCTGATTGGTGATTATGGTAATGTCGCTGTACTCAGTTTTCTGACTTGATGATGAGAAATGGTAGTTTTCTCTCCTGTAAACTGAGAGTCAATGAAAAAATTAATGTAATCACTAGGTGTCATTAAAGAAAGAAAACACTGTTATTGTTTTCAGGATCCATAATAAATCCACGCACAAAATACTACTGTTGACAAAGATTTCTTCTACTATGAAACTAAGTATATTTGCACAACAACTTAAAAGCAGGAAATCTCCCAGAGGTAAAGCTGATAAAATGTATGTATACTATGGTAGTTTAGCTTTTGGTCTGTGGCATAGATTCCTTCATAGATACACTTTCACAGAGAAAGAAATAAAAAAAATATTTATCTGGAATGTGTTATATGGTTATATGTGAAGGCTGGAGGGGATGGGGGGGAAAAGGATGGCAGCAACATTGTCACATTTAAACAGCCCAGTTTTTACTCTGGGAAAGACAAGTGTCTTGTATTTATAATTAGTACTAGGCCACTAGAAGACAGAATCCAAACAAGGGCAGCACAAAATAAGAGCTGTATATATTGAACTGCATTTCTTGTCTACAATGTGGCAAAATACTACTGGAACTGTACTGTAACTGAGAATTTGTTTTATCAATTAGTGTTACTGAGCTCTTTGTATCTATTGCATTTTTCATGGAAATAAATAGGCGGCCTTGCTCTCAGAGCAATCTACGATATTTAAATGCCAGTTTAGTGTTAGTATATTAGGAATTTGATCATAAAAATTGCTATCATGCATGCTACTCTTAAAATCTACTATACTTAATCAGCTTCTTCCTGATAGGAGAGAGGCAACCTGGCACAACTGGTGGCTGTTGAAGAAAAAAACTATGGATTATGGAACAATACTTCATCTGTGATTTGATATTTTCTGTTCTGCCTATTGCCTTAGCTGAATTTTGCCATGCTTTTCCTGAGTCTGTGGGACTCGGAAGGAGCATGGAATGGTTGATTCACCTGCTGAGCAGAGGTGATGCTCTAGAGCCAAGGTGTGCTGCTGAGATAAAATCAAACACTTGTAGAATGGCAGATTGCCTGCTGCTCTGGTCCAGCAGGGATTTCCTGCATAGGATGTAAGAGGAACTGAGGAACTGAATCCTGAGTGTGGTAATGGAGGTCCTAGAAAAGGGGGTGATGATGGCAGATGGCAGTTTTTTTTAGGGGCTCTTACTAATAGCTTACTTTGTGGAACTGCATCTATCACAGCCTTGATCAAGAGAAATTCAGGACAGCACTTGTGTCTGTCAGAGTTCCAATCTTTGTAGAAAGAAGAGGTAGAGGAAGGAGAAGAGGAAATCAGAGGAAATAAAGCTTCATCTTTTCTGCTTTAGATTTGTCCTTACTTGAGCTTTTAGTTATGCAGGTGTTGTGACTGAGTTTGTTTTGATCAGGAATTTCACTCTGTATCTAAGAAAGGTAAAATTGTAGTGGTCCCATGAAAGCTACACAGTGTGTGAAATCTCTGTGATTCAAAAAAAAAATTGTCTTACTCGCATAATAGTATGATAGGGTGTTCCTTGTTGTGTGGAATCTTTTGACTCCATGATGTTATGCATTCTGAAAATATGGTCATGGATTTTCCCTCAACAAATAAAAGCCAGATGTTTGCTGTGACTGCCAGTAGTGATCTGTACAGACTCCATTGTCATGTAAAAAGAGACTGGAGTGAGGAAAACAGAGCTGGTAACTGGTCTTCTCATCATTCCCAAGAGAATCATGGTCTAGGAAGTTCACTCATTAGCTTCAACAGAATGTATCAAGTACATGGAAAGGAGGATATGGAGGTAGTAGAGGATATACCCATTAGGATGTTCTTGCTCTGAAACTAAATTATGTATTTAGAAATCTGACAAATGAAGTGAGCTTAATATCCAAACTAGTTTTATATAGAAGGTGTCTTGGGATCCCAATTTTGAACAGTGGAATATTGTGCCTCCCAGAATGTTCAATTAAAGTCACAAAATTTAGCAGCATGTACTACTTATTCCCTGGGGTTCCAACTCCATATATTGCACCAATTTGCAAAGCTGTTCCTCCTGATGGAGTGGGAAAACAATATGCAAAACATTTTATAGTTGTGCAGGAAGTTTGAGATGTTAAAATAATGTGAATGGAGTGAGAGAGATTGTTGCCAGATTTCTTTTAGCTGGTCACAAATCCCAGTAGAGGAGGCAGGACTGAGTACAAAAGTAACATTTAATTTCACTGAAGAATTTGCTTCAATTTGTTTCAACTTTTCTTGATGATTCCTTAATGTCATACCTATTTTGTATCTCAAAGGAGTGGAGGATTAGGTTTGTGGATATGTCTGCTAAATCAAGTTGAGACATGTGAATTTGATACCTACTTCTTCAAACTCAATTCTGTTGCTCTGAGAAGTCATGCAGGTTTTGATACCTATATATATATATATTTGAGTGTTAGTATCTTTGCATTTACCCAAATAAGGATACTAAAGTGGACAGGATGTCTTTTGGAAAATCCAGAAGAACCATAGAAAAGGGTTCAGTAGAGAAGAGAGTGAGTCCATGTACTTATAATACATTTGGCTTCCCAGTTTGCAAAGCCAGTGTGTGATTTAATAATTCTGAAGAAAAGGCAAGGTGTTGTGTAGGAACTTGGAGAGTAGAGGGGAAGGTTGAGATGCTGCAGAGCAGATGGAGAATAAAATAATATGCCAGGGCAATTGCTGTGATTTTGCCACTGGCAGAATAAAGAATTTGTCTGTTTAATTCAATACATTGCATAAAGCATGATTTGTAAAACTTGCTGTCTCATACAGCTGATTGATGTGAAAATCATGCCTGGATTTTGTAGGAATGCTGCATTGGTTTTACATTAAACTACTCATTTTCATCCACTTAAGGAAGTAAATGAATATGAAAGTATATTTGGAAAAATAAGGATGGTAAAACAATGTGATTATCAGCTCAGTTTGGAGTTCATTCTGCTGCTTATCAAAGCACTGTGAAGATTGTAGACTAGATTTTCACCTGATTGAGAATGGATCAAAGAGGTTATGCAGGACAACATCAGCAAGGCGTCTAGCTTGTCTTTCATTGCTTATCTGACTTGGTGCCATAGTGATTGAATAAATACATGCAACAAAATATAATATTTACAAATAACTCTTGGGAGATCTGCATTGCTAATCTTGGTGACTTATTGAATGCAGCTCTAAAGAAAACCCAGCAGCCACCTTCAACTTTGGTATATTCTTTTCATCTTCAGACAGAAGAAAGCATGATATAGCAAGTGTTAGTGTACTGCAGGTATTTCTTATTAGAAATGATAAAAGGAGGATTGAAAAAATGTCATGAAAACTCTGCCTGATTAGAAACTGGGTAGGTTGACCATTGACCCCTGCCTGTGCACAGTACACTTCAGAGTGTCACATCAGAATGGAGTTCACACTTGGCTGTGGAATGAAGGTACTTGAATTTCATCTAATTTCTGATGGTGATGGTGCAAAAGCACAATCACTGAACATTTATTTTCCTCTCAAGAACAGTGGCATACACATAGAATCATAGAATTAAGGTTGGAAAAGGCCACTAAGATCATCTAGTCCAGCCATCTGCATATCACCATGCCCCATCCATGTCCCTCAGTGCCACATCTACACATTTCTTGAACCCATTCTTGAGCTCTCCAGCAGGGCAGCTATCACAGGCAGAAGTTGTAACCCCTGAACATGAGAATTTGTTAATGTAATTCTTATTTACAGAGCTGAGTGTATGCCTGTATAGCACATCATTATTGTGCCAAGAATGAGAAGGATATTTGGTGATTTTATGTTGCGTAGCTTTTAAAGTTGCCTCACTTGCCCTGCATTCTGCAGGTTTAGAGACAGCAACTGTGCTATATTCTACCATGTGCCCACAAAATAAATCTGCAATTCAAGCACATGAGATCAGTTTACAAACCAGCTGGAAACAAGGATTTTCACCTGCTGACCCCTGTCTTAAAGTGAGATTGTTTTGTCATATATAAATCCTTTCCACCTCCCACTTACAACCTAAAAATGATGAAAGCTCAAAGCTCAGTGAGTGGTTCTCTTTCATTCTTGTCTTGTAGCAGCCTATCTGACTATGCTGGAGTGTTCTTCATTTCAGACTACTCCAGAGGTGAAAGCATTCTAAAATGACTTTTATAAAAATCTTTAGTAAAAATCTTTAGTAAATTACTGTTTTGGTGTATCTCTAGTACATAGCAACTGCAGTAAATTCTGACAAGCACTTTGCAGGGATTATACATAAATACTTGAAATCAGTTTTCATTACCACCTGATCTCTGAACAAGAGGGACTGAGATGACTCAGGTAGATGTGCAGAGCTGCTTACTGCCTTGTGTTCTGCATGGTTTCTAGGTTCCTTTTGCTGTTACCTGAGACACAGCACAGAGGCGTCAGGAACTGATATTGCAGTCAGAAGCTTTTGCTCTTATTATACATACAGCCTTTATATTAGAATAGATCTCAACATTATTAAAGCATTGAATGTAAGTGCAAGAATTAATACAGTGCAAGAGCTATTTAAAGATGTGAGGTAATTAGTCAGACTTTTCTTCAGCTGAAAACATTCAATTCAACTTCTTATTGATAGATTGCTTCCAGGAATGCCAGATCAATAATGTAAAGTGTTATGGGATTATAACAAAAGGCACAGTGCTTAATAAAAGCAAGCTTCATAGTGGGTTTTGTTGTTATCCCCCTGATCTGAGATGTGATGTCCTGTTTGTACAGAAAGGCAGAGTAGCCTGTGCTGACTGACAATATAGGTGGTTGCTTCTTCAGATTGCCTAGCCACAGAGAAAGAATTGATCTAGACTACCTGAAAGCAATCTCAAGCTTCCCACGTGGCCTTAAGAGCAATACAAAACAGGACTTTTAAACAGGGCACAAAACAAAAGTTGTCGTTTTCGTTGTGCATTTCTAGTATGATAACATTCAGGCAGACAGACAGACAGCAAAACCCTTTTTTAAAGAGTACAGTAGATTTATTTCACTGGCCTTCACCTGAAGATTGCCAAAATCAATCTAATTTAATGGAGAGGTCTGTGTGTAATGTGCAATATAATGCTGAAAGCAATGATGTCCTGAAGCCCAGTATGTAATACATAGCACGTTAGCTGTGTGTACAAAACACATTTTGCATTTATCAGAGATTATCTCACACAACTTAAGTTTGAAATAAAGCAGTAAACGTGCTGCAGGTACTTGTACTGCATTCCTACTCTGCTCTCCTTTAGAGTGGATGTTCTTAACTTAAAGCAGCCACAGTTAAAAAAAAAAAAAAGTGTGTGGCTGAGATATGGGTTTAAATTTATTTAAATTTAATTCTATTTGAATAAATATAGGTATTTATACCAAACATCTACATTTTTGAGAGTTTGAAAATGTCTCCACTTCTCAGCTACATATCTTAGGCTCTGCTTGTGTGTTGTAAATAATCAGCCATTGGATATTCAAGTTACATTTGAGAACTGTGGAGATTGTGTTAGAAAAGGAAGAAAAAAATATTTTAGAAATTTCAGAATCACAAATTTCTAGGGGTTGGAAGAGACCTCCGGAGGTCATCAAGCTCAGCTCCCTTCTAAGGCAATTCACTACAGCAGGTTGCACTGAAAAGCAATGGATGCAGTTTTTGCTGTTCTGCCATTTGGCATTACTTTCAGAGCAGACCTTGCATTTGATGAGCTACTGTTCTTAGATGCCTATGGATTAAGCAAACAAACAGAACAATAAAAACTATAGAGCTTCTGCCTTACATGTTATTACAGTGAAACATGATTAACACCGAGGCACAAAGAGTTTCCAAGGGATAATAAGTTCTTTTTCTCAGGAGGAATACTAGTTCTACACTAGTGGCCAGTAGTTGCTTCAGAGAATGCTGTCAAATGTATCAACCTGGAATATTTACTATACTGGAAGGGAAAGAAAAAGGAATCTGTTATCTAATGTGACATTATGGGTGTTTCAGAGGTGCAGATTGATGTACATGCATGTGATGTATGTGTGTAACTCCATTAGCGCTAATGGGAGTTAATGGGTATAGCCTACTAGAAGAGAAGAGGCTATTTCGCTAAGTGTCACAGGCTAATAAAAATGACATTTCAATTTAGATGTCCAACCTTCAATTTAGGCAGCAAGTGCTTCAGATGAATTTTTGACAGCTACAGTACCATAATTAACTTCAGACTCAAATGGATTTGTTTATGCTTTCTATAGTTCATCCACAATATTTAAGGCCTTGACTCTGTTCTGTGACTTAAGGTGAAACATATTCACTTGAGTTTAGAAGCTTTGTTCTGTGGGTATAGTATATTAAAAGGATATATGTATTAATTTAAAGGCTGGATTCCCTTAAGTCACGTGCCTACATAATTTCTTAATTATTTTTTTAACAAAATATTTTAATTGTGCTGGCTGTGTTAGTATTTTTTGGTAAAATAAGCAGGAATCAGTTCATGCAAGTCACCAGCATTCTGCATAATCAGCAAAATTGTTGGTCAAATTCAACAGCTGCTGAAAGCAGTGCAGAGCCACTGAGTGCTCTATGGTATTCTGGTTCTGCAGTTACTGGAACTGTGAGGGAGCAATGAATGGAATAACCACTCACTTCTTTCTGTCTGCATGCCTGGCACACCTTTCAAAGGAGATCAGGGCAAGGAGGAATGTAGTGCACATCTTTAGAGATGTGCTTTAGAGGTGTACTGTGAAATACCTCTTGGATATACTTTTCCCTTTTTCAGTTCCTAGCAGTGATCTCTATAGGATCTTGCCTCATCAGAAAAAAAGGGAAAATTTATTAAATACCAAAGAAAATTACACATATTTATTTCTTCCTGATGCTTCCCTGACCTTTGCTGATTTTGTTTACCTAACAGCCTTCTGTGAAATGTTATTTCTTACATTTAACTCCATTTTATTTTAGCCATTCAGCTAAAGAGAGTGCTTGGTGTGTGATTGTAGTGTTGAATTGCAACTGCCATTCAGACAACAGAAATATCACTTTCCAAACTGAGTTGTGGCTTGGAGTAAATAATAGATTTTGCAGTGCACTTTCTGGATTTGATTATTTTAGCATTCATGACAGTAATTTTAAAACATTTCAATTATGAGTATTTTAGGACTAATGACACCAGTTTTTCACAGTAAATATCAGGGTGTTTATTGCCAGCTTCTAAATATGGTAATTTCCCTGAGACAGAGCAGCTTATGGAGTATCAGTTCCACCTAAGTAGTTTAGACTGCCCATAGGCTTGCAGAGGGTCATCTTAGAAGAATCATTCCTGAGATGTTTACTATGTGTTCAACTATAAGTCTGTTCTTTATGCCCACTGCTGGTGATATGATCTCTGTGTAGTTCCACCGAATGTTAGTGGGACTTCTTGAGGAGTAAGACGTTATTCAGTATTAGTGAGGCAGAGTGGTCAGGCCTGGAGGAAATTAGTTGGTTTTACAATGTTCCCATTCTGTAAAATCGGGTAGCCTTCCAGAAGATTTCCAGCTTTTAAAGATAAATAGTGCTAGAGCAGTGCTGTAAATCAATATAGCTTTGCTGATTATGTAAATAATGAAATTTTATTGTAGTTTAGTGCTAGAAGGAAAAAAACTCCAGCCATGAAAGAAGTCAAATTCAATCAAGCAGTAGGGATGCTGTTTGTCCAGTTTAAGTTTTTAAAAAAATCAGCTAAATATTCAGTTGTTGTTGGACATGATGGTTTGTGTTATGAAGACACTGTGTCTTTCGTTAGGCTGTGTTAATATATATGCAGAAATCCATCAACTTCAATGTGATTTACCATTGTTTATAGTACAACTAGTTAATGGCCTCTCGCTTTTCTTCTAGTAAGTAATGTAAATGAGCAGAATATTAAATCCTACACTATATCCATTAGGAAATCAAGCAGTTAGACAACTACAAGCAGTTTAATCCTCAGAGCAGTTTAAAAGCTTTTCCATTATGTTATTAACCACACATTACCAAAGGATAATGCATAATGGCAATACCCTTCAGTATTCCAACTACACAAATCTGAGTAACAAAAATAGTTGACATGGTTTCAAAACACCAGTGAAGGACAGTTGCATTAAAAACATACACGTCTCATTAGTAATACTGTCAGAAGCTATGAGATCTATGATATGAGACTGGCAATGGAGAAGGAATAGCTAATTGTGATCAAATAATTCCAAGTATCTACAGTACCACTGATGTTGTTCTTACTATTTTTAAGTATTATTTTTCAGTATTATGCGTGTCTTACATGTGACCTTCTAGATTTCCCCATTTCCCAGACTGAAAATGTTAGAGTAGAAGGCTGATTTCATGGAAGATGTCATTTCATTGTATACAAATGCTATGTTCTCTGTTTAATTAGAAGCATGCAACTAGATCCTTTGTCCTTCTGAAAAGAGTGCAATTAGTGTCACTGTGCAAGGAGTGATCAGCAGTTGTGTAAAAGGAAATTACTGTCCTTGATAATCTTATTTTGAAATGGTTTTCAATGTTATTGTTGAGATTGTTTTGCTCATTAAAAAGTGCCATAGCTACCACCAAGGAATCTGTATGCACTTCATTCATCCGCCTTAAGAACTCATTGCATACCTTCATCTACTTCTCCCCTCCACCTACTTCCACTCCAAATACCTGGCAAAAGATATTAGTATTTCATATGAAAAATAGGTTTTGTGTACTCCTAGATGTATTTTTTTTCCTCCAAAATTATGTCCTGTGAAATGGATAATGAATGTTAAGCCAAGTTAAAACATTTGCAGAGAATTAAATGGCAGTAATATAAGATTAGGTTGACCTCATGCTTAGAGAGATTAAAAGACTTTCATTTATCCTTTAATCTCATTTTTGTTGCTGTAAAGATCTTTATGATCAATGTTATGGAGGATTATCGCTGTCCTGAATTATTGTTCAAATTTTCAGTAATAGATTACATGCAGAAAAAAATGATCTGCCATGTAAATGGCAGAGATGCTTTACTCATGTCAGCCTTCAATTTTAAATCAATGCACCAGATTCCAGCAAATGCTTCCCACTTAATTAGCCTGGAATAAGTGCAGCAAAATTTCAATGAATTCCGTGAAGGTGCACTGACTTAGGGAAAACTGTATGATACCATTCCTATGATTGATTCTGTAGTCCTGGTGCAGTGATAAAATGGGATCCTGTTGCTACCTTGCATAGTGGCAGTCTTGACAGAGTACTCCTTCAGTCCTTCTGTTTCACCTATCCTGCTGAACCCATAGGCTCAACAGCTATGTCAGCAAGTGCAAGTTTGTTACTTGTAACTGGTTACAAGTACATTGTACAAGTTGTAGGTAGAGTGCTGATATGTTATAAACTAAAAAGAAATCAGAAAGTTTCCCTTAAACCTTCCTGGTTTAGAACCTTTAGAAGCTTCAAAGCAAATCAATTAGTCAGTGGTCCATGTAATCCATTATCCAAAGCCTGTAAAGAAACATGTAGATGACACAAAAAATGCTTCTTGTACTATCAGTTGTTTGCATGTGCCATGTGTGTTCTTAAGCCGTCCTTTTGTTGGTGTGTGTTTGCTTTTTCTTACTACTCGGTTCCATAAAAATAATAATAAAAAAAATCAGTTATCATAAAAGAACAGTCTCACTAACAAGACCATAAGTTGCAGTCAGAAGCGAAGGTAAGAAAGCAGAAATACTTTCTTTCATAAAATTTTAGACTATAGTTTTGCTTTTTGTCAAGTATTTCCTTTGTTGTGAAATACCTATAATTGCTACTTACTCTTGCTGTTGGTTTTCTTTCATTCCTTTCTGATAGTAACAGTGGAAGCTTTAATTGGTTTCACCTCGCAGAGAGTGTGACACTTCTCTCACCCCTTTAAGGGATGTATTTGTCAATTAAATAACTTACTGTATTTTGGGGGAGGAACAAATTTTCAGTTACTGTTTATTGTGCAAATACAGCATGTTATCTTAGGTATTGTAGTGACAGTATATTTCCTTTTCATATTTTCTATTTTCTTTCCAAAGAAAACCATCCCTGCATGGCGGCAGCAGCAGGCTATTCTCATCTCTTTGACATTCTCTGTGAAAATTGACTGTGTATTCTCTGGGAGGGCTTTTGAAGGGCCAGACTGTCCTATTGCATCTATGCATAAAGAAGTAGCAGGGTGTAAGAAACTTTGTGTTTTCTGCTTAGGTCAAATTGTTAATGTTTGCAGACTGGCTCACAGATGCAAATTGTGTTATGTTCTCTCCCATTCTTGGATGGTTTTGGAGGAGTCAAAGTAAGGCAATTGGGGAAGGACTCAGTTCTCCCTTCTCACAGGCAATTTGCCTGTAGACTAAGGAGTGTAATTCTGAGTTGTCTTTATGGTTCCTTTTCTTCAGAGGAGCTGTTTTTTCTTGCTGGAAAAATACAAATTCAGTGGCCTTTTTTTCTCCACTTTGCTATTTGGAAAGATCTTACTGAGTTAATGATTTACTTGAATTTCTGATCACTCAAAAATCTAAAATTTGGACCAGACCCTTCAAAATTCTCCAGAAGTACCTCAGAAAAGAGTCATTAAAACTGACATAGGACTAGTGGGCTGCAGTGACAAACTAAGTCAAAAATCATTCACTCCAAAATCAAAACAATTATGTCTGTGTGATTTACCTGAAGTTTATCATCAGGAATATCTCCTGTTCAGCAAAGCACATAGCTACATTAACGCCAACGTCTGCTGTAAATTAACACTGTCTCTTTGCTCCAGGTTATTCATGTTTAACTTCTGATCAACTACAAAGCGTAGAATATTGGATCCTACTGCATTCAGCCATTCCATTTCTTGTGCTCCTTCTTTCCTTCTCCTCACGCTACATGTGTACATACATCTAAAAATGGAATTGTTTTATACAAAAAATAAAATCAAAAAGCTCTGAGGGTTTCAGTTTCCGTTGCATTCACAATTGCTCACTCTTTCCAGTTTGTGAGCAATCATCATTTAACATAGAAGGGAATTCAGATTTCCTAAAAAGAAAAAAAAGTGCTCGATGACAGAATGTGTTTTCCTGTAAATCACACAGATGGAGCGAGACACAGTGATTGTAATGCAGGGCTGACATTCTTTTACACTGTACAGTCATCTAATATTGGTTGCCATAAACACTATAAATCAGTGCACAGTGTAACTGCAATGCAGTTTAAAACACCAGACTCTGAGCTTGATGCAAGATGCCAGCAATAAAACATTTACCTCTACCTCAGTTACTTGTTTACAGCTTGTTTGTTGGGTTTCTAAACTTTCTCGTGGTTCATGCTTGACATCAATCGGTATGGCAAAGGAAGCATAAATGGGGAATGAAACAGGCTTCCAGCAGTTGAATACAGTCAAATGGATTCTGGCAGACCATGGTTATGTAGATTGCTTTCACTCCTTAAAACAATCTAAAAGTAATTTTTCTTTTTTTTCTTTGCATCCTAGAAATAATTGCAAAACTGTTTTCATGACTGATATTAGAAATTCCTGTGACCAAAAAAATGACTATTCATGTTTCCTAACATTCTTCTGAAGCTGGAAATGTCAGTGTCATTTGCAATGCAGGGGTCCAAATGGATGATTCTTTAAAAATTTAATACTTTTACTGGTTTGGATTAACATTCAGGAGTTCAGGCATTCATATAAATATCTCTTACTGAGGCCTCTCATTTTTTATTGGAGTTTGGCTTGCAAGAATTGAATGTTGTGCATGATTTCTTTGCATCATTACTCTTATTTGGTTGTTTGACTCTGCTCCATTCCTGACCTGGATGTGTTGTGTAGGGAAGTGAGTATCAAAAAACTCTCCTATTGAGAATGGAAATCCGAAAGCAGTTTGAGGATGTTGCCAACTCTCTGAAAGCTAATAATAAAACAGCAGAAGGAGATCTTCGGAAGCGCAGTATATCTCAGGAAAAATCTGATTTGAAGTTTGTGTGTGCTGTCTTCCTTTAGCTTCCAAAATTTGGCTTAACAGCATGGCATAGAATAATTCTGTTGTGACCTGTACTCCCAAGTTCCTGCTGTCTTCTAAGCCATTGCTGTTGCCATTCTGATTGCCTTTATCTTGGAGGCATGACTTTTAAAAGGTCTAGTTGTCCAGATGCTTCCTTACACTGCGACTTAAGAAGCATAGGGAGTTTACTGCCATCAGTATATTCTGTGAAGGTAAAAGGTACCTGAACTCTCATGGAGAAAACAGCAGATTTCATTTTATCCAGCTTCCAAATAGCTTAGCTATCTGAACGTACAGAACTTGAACAAAGCAGTACTTTGTCCATGAGATTAGTGAGAGTGCAAAATAGTGTAAATTCCTATAAGCCTGCTTCCTGGTCCAGTGACTCAGAAATGAGTCTTATACTGAGTTGGTCACTGAATAATGCTCACAATTACAGAGAAACAAATCAGCTAATAAACAGGAAGATTAGTCATCTGAGTTACAGCAGTCTTCTTTTAATTTTTTTTTTCTTCTCGTGGTTTAGCAGCAACTGCTAAGCTTTCTGCAGGATGCTGTTGTAGTTGGTCAGCAATTACTTTTTAAGTGCTACTTAAAAACAACAGAAAAAAAAAAAAACTTTGTGTGTGTGTCCTAAGTCATCTTCTCATTTCTGGACAAAATGTTCTTTTCAAGTGCATCATGGTTCCTTAAATTCAAGTTTAAGATACTGACAGGGAAATGTTTCAAGATAAAAATAAGAAGTTTCCATGGGAGGCTTTTAAAACATTTACAGTTAATGCCCTGAGAATTCATTTCATTACATTTCTTTACCTTTTTTCTTTACTATTGGAATCTTTCTTCCCTTGTCCTCATTCTCCAAGCAGGGAGGTAGAGTAGCTGTGAGGAGTGGAAGCAAAGGAAATCAGCAGTAAATACAGCAGCTCTTAGTGATAAGTTTTGGAAGTATAGAACTTGATCAAGATACAGTTGTTCAGAGCTCTTAGTCTGTCACCTGCAGGGCCATTTGTGACCTGATTTCAGGGATTGTATTAGCTTAGTAAACATGACAGCTAGTGCTGGAGAGTGGTAGAGAGAGGAGATAACTTTGTATTTTCATGGTAAATTTGAATTCTTGTTATAGGATGAAAATAAGGCATCTGAAAATCAGTAAAAATGTTAGACTTTGTCATTAAAAGCAAAAAGTAATCATTAAAAGCTTAGTTACAAAGGCAAGTTAACGGTAGAGGAATTCTCCTAAAGCTATGTGAAAAGTCCTTTCTATTCTTTAGACCTTCTCAGTATTCTAATGTGTATTTGGGGGATTCACACTGCGCCAGTCTCTTATCTCTGGCTTATGTTATTTTTGTGAAAATAATTACTGCAAACTACTTATTTTAGTAAACACAATTTAACTGTAGTGAAACACTGCTGGTTGCAACAGTGTGTGACGTTCTTGAGTCTTGCAAAATGTTTGTTTGTTTCAAGTGTTATAGATAAATTCACTGCAATTAATAGCAAGCAAATTAAGTGTAGCATGATTTGTTGCTCCAAACTTCATGAATGTGAATGAAATATGTGAACTTTTTTGGTGCCAAGTAGAGGTTGAGGGGGAAAAATGCTTTACTCTATTGCTAACTGAAAGCTTATTCCTGATAGTATTTTTATCCCCAGCAGTTATGTATTTGTTTATTTAAAGATAATTTATTGAACATTTTCCTGATTAGGGAAATGAATTGAAATTAAATAGTAGAGGATTCACTTTGTTACTCCATCTTGCAGGCTACTTTATTACTATTTGTTACTTCTCGACTATAGTCTAAATCTCAGCTTTTTTTCCGTAAAGGAGGTGTGAATAAAGGTACTTTCTATCCTCTCTTTTATTGCTCCAGATTGCCCTCTTCCTCACGGGGTTTCTGTTTTATATACTCGTATTTAAGGTTCCTGCAAGTCACTGTAAGATAAATGAGAAATTCCTGACAACTTTCTATGGTTCAAATTCGAAGTCCAGTTTAAGTTAACTCCTTTTTCAAAAGCACAGGTTAATATACAATACTTCTATCACATCCAATCTGACTATGCTATGATTAGCCACATCATTGCCCACTGTGATTTGTTGCCCACAGAATTTACAGATGCAAATGTTTTAGGATTGCTACTAGATTATCATAGCAAAATTTGGAGGTAACAAGACAAATTGTTACTCTTGACCTGCTCTTTTGGTTCCATTTTTTATATATGTGTGTTTTTGCACGAGTATATACACACATACAGACCAGATTCAAAGTCCTTAAAATAAAGGAAACTAATGACTGGAAAATGTGAAACAGCTGGTAAGCTCCTTATAAATCAGCTAGATAATTACAGCATCGTGTATGCAGGTTTTGACTACAGAAAGATCGTGATGGATTTTTCATTTCACATCACAATTCAAAAAGTTCCTCTGGTAGAAATGAAACTAAAAGGTAGATTAAAAATAAAGTAACTCCCAGGTTTTGGCTTAAATTGACGAAAGCAAGTAGGTGCGAAGAGTAGCCCCCACTATTTTTTCACCTCATTGTAAGCATTCATTTCGCAATACATTACAATGCATAGAATTGTGCTCTGCTCTAAGATCTATTTCAATTGATCAGCACAATAGGATGAGTTAATAAAGATGGAGTGACAACTTAAATTCAGAAGTTCCTTTTTACTGATGATTTAAAACTGCCACATTTCTAACAACTGATATATATTTAATTCTCACATAGAAGTTATGGCCCACATCTATCAAAGCTCTTTAGAAGGAAGACTAAGTGATGCTGAGTTACATTTTTCTAACGTAGTGAGATGAATTAGGAGCACCAATAGCACTTACTTTTAATAAGATACTTTTGAAAGATACAATCTCATTGTTTATGTAGGAAGCAAAGACCTAGTAAAGTGACTTGCAGAAGGTTGTTAAAGAGAAATGTAGCCATGTCCCTGTTGTCTTGACTCTGAGCCCAGGATTCCAGCAGGATGCTAACTGTGCTTCTGTGCTTGTAAATTAAATCATGTTGTGCATGCCAGTAACTTAGTTTGTTTTAGGCAGCTGGTCTCTCTATTTGTAGAAGAGTCGTGGAAAAGAAAATCAAATTTCTTTTGTTATAGCCTGGTGCACTTTGTTCTCTGAAGTCAATGGCATTTTTCTCCTATCTCCCTTATTGATAATGTAAGTTTTGATATTTGGTTTGGCAAAGAAAGAGGCTTCTTGCTGACAGTCATCTTGAATCAGGTGTTATAATAACTAGGCCAGTTAGAGCAGTAGAAATTAAAGGTTTCTCAAGTTAACTATGACAGCTGCAGAACTTTTTCTTCAGTACACATATTTTTGAAAGTGCATAACAGAAGATACAGTAGAAAGAGCTAAGATTAATTAGATTCTGCTGAGCCAAATGGCATTTGACATGCATTACACAATATCTGCATATGTTATTAAGACTATGAATAAGTAAATGCCATTTCACATTTCCATTTGCAGCATAGTCCATTTTGAAGCACACTAATTACATAGACATGGCATCTGTGTGTTTTTTCAAAATGTCAAGGGATGCAGATTTTTATTTACTTGTGTTTTTAATCACTTCTTGTCCACCCTGTTGGTTATGTGCCCTTGTGATTGAAGGAGTGGTGTTAAGTGAGGCCAGCATGCAAATTCTGTATTGTACAGAATTATGAGTTTGGTTTTCTTTCCCATTATGTTTACATTGTCTGACAAATCCGTCAGTTCCCAACAGATCTTGAATTGTGACCTGCTTTCTTCTTGCAGTATTCTAGCCTATTCTCTCTCTTCCTTTTGTTTTGCTGGTGTAAGTCTCAAGAAATAATCTGGGTAGTATAGCAGTGATTTTAAAAAAGCCAATTTCGTGACACTTAAAATACTTGAGATGCATTGATTTAGAGAAAGAACTTAGACTGATGTTGAATAATTGGAGAACGTAAGGATACTTTTCTGGATGCTGTGCAGAACTATTTCCACAGATGAGAAATTCTCATATAATGATAAAATATTTTCCACTAATTATGATAATCATGGCAGATGTTTAACAGCAGGCATTAAACTGTCAGTTAATTGGTAAATCAGATTAGAATATATTCTGGACTCCTTAGATGTTGGCCAATATACCGTATGGGCCATCATTACTGATTTCAGTTGGTCTTAGAATACACTGAGCTTTGTGTGTTGACAGGATAGTGAACTGATGCAACAATTTATTATAGCTTGACTTTTAGGCTAAGTATTAATTGTACATATGGTATGATAAATATACCAAACTATGTAGTATCTTATATATATATAAAAACCTACGTAATATATAGTGCGTGTAATACATCTATTGAAAAAATAGCATTTCCTTCTGTGAGAACATCCTTAATTTTGAAGGCAAAGCAGTCTAATTCCTTCCTGTTTGAATATATATATATCATATATAAATCCACATATATATATACATATATATACGGATTTAAGCATTCAGAAAAATTTCACTGTAATCAGTCTGAAAAAGAAATTTCCATTTCTACTGGCTGCATATGTACCCTGTGTGCAGATGCCCAGGCTGTCTAGTGGTTCAGGAGATGGGAGATACAACTATTCATCTAAGGGATTTCAGCTGAAGAGGAGGGCAGCAGCCTGACTTGACTGTTCACGTGGTCTCTACACTGAATTTCATGTGAACTGGCAGATTAACAAGAGCTGCTCACAACTTCTGAGCAGATATTTTAATTTAGGGGGATATGCATCATCCATTTTCCTCTTGAAAGACTCAGTTCAGACTCTTCCCCTTTTTTTTTTTTTTTTTTTGAAATAGAAGAGTTTGAGCCCTGGACAAAATATTTGTCAGATGCCTTTGTGCATTGAGATGTATCAACCTATGGTGAGGATACAAAATACCAGGTTCCAAATAAGTAGTTGAATTTTGGGAGTTCAGAATGGAGATGGACAATTTAAGCATCTGAATGCAGAGCAGAACTACAATTTGAATTAAATCTCTCCCATTTTTATAATTTTGTCTAAATTTAATATAGAGCTAGAACATCAGTTTTATTTAAAGACAGGCTTTAGAAATAAAGCTTATATTGGTCTAACTTGTAACATCTGGAAACAGATCATGACAAAGGTCATAGCTGCAGTTTTGTAACTCAAATATGAAACACCTTGTTCACTGCTGCTCTCCTCACTCCTCTACCAGCCTACCCTGGGAACATGGAGCACTGTTCTTTACGATTCCTACTAGCAATACACACAATTTAGAAGCTAATGAATGTTTTCTAGTGGTGTTTGCTTCACATGTTAAATTCTTCTGATGTTACCATAGAATCAGGTTGTCGTCTGGAGAGATGTTCTGTTTTGAGAATCACTCTATTGCTCTGTTTGTGGAAACTTGATTCTCCAGCTTCAGAATAACTGCAAGAAAGACTGCTTTGTTATTTATCAGTGAGAAAACAAACCAACAAACTGACTATTGGGAAAAAGCATCTGGAAAAATTACATGCCTTGTATGAGTCCTGATATATCTACTGTGCCTTCATCACCTAAATATCAGCTACTATTGAGCATTTGTTGAGGAATGCACTGTTTTAGCACATGCTGATATATACATACAGTTATCTATAAGAATGTAGAAACCTTGCCAGCTTCTTGCCTCATTCCATCTCATAGTTGACTCTAATTTCTTTTCCTTATAGAGTGTCCTGTGCTCTTTTTTCCAACTAATTGCATGCAGTTAACTGAAAACCAGATAGTACAAATATGAAAACACAGATCACAGTTGACTGCAGCTCTTGGGGTACACTGATTAGCGGTTAAGCAGTAATAGTACTAATAACATTTTCTGGATGTTGCTGACATGTTACGTTTCCTCATAGCAAGATGTTCAGACAAGGGAATTAGCAGCAATATTGGAAGAAAGGGTTGTCTGGTAATTAATGTAAATAGCGTGGTTAATGACTCTGCTAAACCAAAGTGGCATGTGATTGTAATGGAAATGCTACACTGGTTGGAAAACAAGATATTAATTTAGAACATAAGGACAAGAAGAAATAATGTTTGGGGACTGAGTAAAGGGCATTCAGCTTCTCAAGGCTCATTTCCTTTTTCTGTAGTAGTCCATTAACCACAAGATGCTATCATGATTTTTAATGACCCCGATGTTTTTGCTTCAACAGCTTTGTCTGGTTGGAAATTCCAGACACCTGTGATTGTGGTTTACATGATTGATAGCAAATTTCTTTGTGCCTGCTTGGATTTCATTCTTTAATTTCACATAAGAAATTCATTGAGAATCATAATTATAAAGAAAAACTTAATTCCTTTCTCTTCTCTTCAGTAGCAAGTGTCTGGAACTGACACACATTTACACTCGTGATTTACATGTAAAGGCGTTGTATAATTTCATCTTATTGAGTAATACTTTACATCAGTTTTCAAAGACAATGTCCATACATTTTAAGGAAATTATTAGTGTTGAAGTTCCTAGTTTTATTGATGAGATGTTGTAGTATGAAGGTAATTAAATCTCCCATGACAATTTAAACCATCTTACAATTATAATTTTCCCAAGAGATTCCAATAGGACTAAGATATGGGTTGTAATGGTGTAATAAAGAAGCCTTTCCTCTTGCTGTTACATACTGCATTCTTCTCATCTGCTCTCTAAGCTGTAATGCAGGGTATTTTTGTATGCTGGATAACAACTGCCTTACTTTATGCAGATACTGGAAAAGGCATCCCTAGAAGTCCTGATTTTGTACCACTGTAATTGAAAGATAAATTTGTTTGTATTTACATATTTATGTTGCAATCTTGTCCATAAATGCCAATCAGGTGTCATAAAAAATCCTGTCAAGGAAAACATCTCTATGCCCTTGCAGAAGACTGCTCATCCTGTTAATGAGTTCTCTGGAAAAAGTTCACCAGTTGGGCATAATGACTGAATTATATCGATTTCTAAACACTTAGTGATAGTGAGTTACCAGAAATTTCAAAGCTGGCCTTAAATGTATATAGTACTTCACACATCAGTTGTTGCAAGTAAGTTTTAGGCTTCCCCTTACAGAAACAGGGCTTTAATTGAAAATCCCTTGTACAAACCTTGTGCACATCCTTGCTTTACTTAGGCATACAATAATTTTAAAATGTAATTTTATAAATTTTTAGACAAGCAATACTGTAGAGATTAATTGCATTTTGTCAGGAAACTTAGAATATTTCACTCTTTAGTGGATGATTCTGCTCATATTTATAGAAGTAATGATCCTTACAAAACATCTGCTGATGAAAGTTTATGCAGTGCTCAAGAGGAAAAGGGAGAAGAAGAAAGGCGTGGAAGGAAAACTTACCTTTGTCAACCTGAAAATGCATGGTATAAGGTGATTTTTTTGTTCCTCCATAAGTCTGGAAGCTATGTTTTTTGTTTTACTGAGGGATGGAAACATGTTTAGAAACAGCAAGGAGTGGCTGAAAAAATGAGTTATTTTTCACTGGACATAGCTACAGAAAACCAAGAATGCATGTGTTTTGAAACATATGCTGAAAATATATAAAATTCCTTTGTTTGTACTGCATGTTGACATGCACATAACAATAGAGTCCCCTGGACAAAAATCCAGCATACGTACAACTCCAAGGTTAACGCTTACTCATTAGAACAGCTCCTATGGTTTTGGGGCTCATACACACCCTACCATGATCTGAATGGGATATTGTAATTGGAAGATGCAGAGATTTAAAAAAAAAAAAAAAGGGATGGGGGGGAGAGGCATATTTAAAGAACAAACAAACAAAATTTCCTTTTTCCAAACAAGCTGTATTCTGTGAAGTAAACTGGAATTGTGCTACAGAAAAGCATGCAACAGATTCACATAACAGATTGGTTTATGACTAAATGAAGAACAGAAAATGATGAACCACACTTATTATACCCTGTACACATTATACGAACCATTTGGATATTGACCTGAGGGGTTATGTCTCATAAAAAGCCAAGGATTATCAGACATACTGAAAAACACTGATAATGGAAATTGCTTTTTTATTAATCCATGCTTAAATTTCCTGTTTGTAATTCTTGTGACCTAAATAATTGTTCTAAGGGAACAGAGTGCTTTTCAAACTGTGTGCACGATCTTTGTTTACTCTCTTCGTTTGGAAAGACTGCACCACCTACTACTTACTATTAAAAATGTGTATCAAATGTAGTATAAATTGTCCACAGTTAAGCTGCTGGTGTTTTTAAACTGCTGTCATCAACAGACTTCACATGGTCCTATCTGTGGCATTGTTCTGTTGTTGACAGCTGTGGGTGCTTAATAATGAGTCTTTGAGGGCAAATGGAGCAACTGCTGGCCAAAAGAGTAGATACAAGCACTGCATGATAAAATAGAAAATGTAAAATTAAAAAGGAATATTCACTTTCTAACAGACTTATAAATGAAAAACTAGGCATAGCAAATTCATTGAAGTCAGTGGAAGCCTTTTGGTTGACTGCAGTTAATTTTGGACAAGACTGAGTGAAGCTGTGAATGTTGTTATTATACCTGCCTAGTACTTAGGACCCCTTTTTATTACTGAAAATACGCTGGGCAACTGCTATTTCAGAATTAACTCTTGACATTTTTCTTGGGGGTCTTGTATGCTTGTATTTCCTTGTCTCTTATGATTACTTTGAATATTTTAGAAATTATTGCAAAGTGAAATTATGACAGTGGTTATCTGCCAGGAAAAGTTATGCTTATTCATTTTTCTTTCTTTTTTTGAAATGTTCTGAGTACGTGAAACTCACTGAGAGGTGAGTTCCTCTGTGTGGGTGGAAGAGAAAGTTGTGTTATATTGCTGAAAATATCAACTCTGAGCAGGTAGGAATGAGTATTGCTTTGCCTTAGAAAATTCAAAAACTGAACGTGAGTGTCCAGCAGAGTTGGGATCATCTGTAAATTATACACCAAAAGCAGTAGAAATAGGATCTGGGACTTGGAAAACGTGCAGTTCTTGGAAGAGTTTTGATGTGCTTGTTAGAAGTATGTTCCAGTCCCACCTGTGGTTTCTGCTGGCTCTGGTATTCTTCACTGCCTGCTTTAAACAGTTATGGAGTATTTCTGTGCATGCTGCTAAACAGGGGCCATCTATCATTTCAGAGGTGGGTGACGTTATTCCTGTGTAGAGATATATCTTCTAAAGCACTTTAGGATCCTTTGGGATGAAAGGCGCTATTTAAATCTGAGACTTTATTATTGTCTGTCCCCCTTTACAAATAAATCATCTCGCAAAATGACTGTGGAAGAAATTACTCTTGCATAAATGAATTCATCCTGCTCTCCCACAGAGAGATGAGAAAAACTTTATAATAACTATCAAATTGTTTTACAACCAAAATATTGCAGTGGTTGAGTAGTTACCTACTTGTGACTTTGATAATGAGTTTTTGAAAAGTAACAGAAAATGTTTCTAGAAATTGGAAAATAAGATTAGCATATCTGTTATGTTGGATTCTTTGTTAAGTCAAGCTATTTCTTGTTTGGATGATAATAGCTGTGCCTTTGTTAATTATTATTTCATATTGTCATTATTAGGCTATTAATAATTTATAGTAAAAGCTGCTTCTTTTTGCTATGTAAATGCTTCCATTCTTATTCATAGGTTCTTATTCCATTATTAATGTGATTCATAAATACATTACATTTAGATCCTCTTAGAGGAGAAGAGATATTTGCTACTGTATTTTCACTCTTGTTTGCGTGTCAGGTAAAACAAGTGTGAAGGAAAGAAAGGAAGTCCAGGAAGGGTTTTTTTAGGGGAGGAATGTAGCCACACCTCTGAAACAAACTAGAGGTATAATCAGCTGAATGATTCTTATGTTCTCCTTGATAAGTTGCTGTTCGTCTGTTTGTTGTATTTGCCCTTTAAGTATAACGGGTCATAGATTTCCAGATGTATATTATGTACAGCAGGACTGTAATGTGGCTTTGCAATGTTTAGAGGAACTTGCTGAGAGATTATTTCTCCAGCTTTCCTTTCTTTTTTCTTTTTTTGAGTTACTGTAACCTATATTCTGCATAACTGCACTTGAGCAGTTCACAAGATGCATACTTGAATGTCATTTCATTCCACAATTTGAAAGAAAATAAGACTCTCATAAGAGTTCAGAGGTTATGCAGTTAAAGTGCAGTGAGGACAGGCGTTTGTCTGTAGGCTGCTTGCTCATGTCTGTCCCTGGTTGCTGACAACCAGAATTTTATTGCTATCTGGCTTTCCAGTGATGAATGCACAATGGGTAAAGGAAACATGAGGAGGAAAAGGGGCTATCAAAAGGGAAGAAATCTAGCAATCATCTACTTAGAAACACTCAATTTCAAGTACCATGGGATCCTGGACATGCCCCAGAGCATGGTTGCCAGCAGTAAGGTTTGACCTATGTTCGTTTCCTTTGCTGGGACTTGAACGTGTATGTTATGAGGTTTATCATAACAGTAGTTGAAATACCAATATATGAGGGGAATGTCAGCTGGAATATTACTGCATCATGGCTTATTCCTGACATTTTAAGATCATTTGTCCTTTCTATATGAAACATCACAACACTACTTTCTCTATTAGCCTTTGTTTATGAAATCTGGCTTAGCACTGTGAAGCAAATGCAGTTTAGATAGACCTCATTTTACAATACTGTAGTAATTACTAAGCTTTAATTCTTTAATACCCATTGATAAAAGCTGTATAGATTTAATTGTTTCTTTTCACATTGGATCCTGTAGCACAACTAACTAATGCCATCCAGTGGTAATGGTACAGCATAAATGGAAAGTGGGATTAAGCAGTGTTGTTCATCGTTCTGGCTACTGTAAAATTTAATTAATGTGAAAAATGTACTAATGGGTGATAATTTTTTCACTCTAGTGCATGGGAAAAGCAGAACTATATATGATAACAAGGAAGTGACCATAAGACCTCTCCCATAGCTGTGTAAAACTATCCAGAGAAGCTGAGCATAATTACCTAATCCTGTAGGGAGGATTTCAATTTTGAAACAAAATTATTTGTCAGGTTTCCACTTTACTGCACAGAAGTTGTATTTTCTTGAAATTTTGACAAGCTGTTTCACTCTGGATTAAAGCCAATGGCATGGGATTTTGGATGTTTTGCACAGGGGGTCACCCATAATCTCAAATGGTTACATATGCAGGAAAACAGATATGCTTTCTATTAAAAAATGTTGGTTGCTTCATTGTGGAAACAGTAGCTCCACCCTACATTCTTAATGAATGCAAAAATACTTTGAATTTTGAGCAATTCTGTGCTTTGCTGCAGAGTTTCCAGCCATCTCTAATAGGCACTAATTGCTGCTGCTGTTCTATTTGGTGCAGTTTCCACAGTCCTTGTTTACACTGTGAAAATTATCCACTACTCACACCAGTGGTAACTGAACTAGGAATGAACATGTTTTAATTGCAGAAGCTACTCACAGAAAATAGTTGTCATAATGAACCTTGAATTTCTGAACTGATGGTAATCATGAATTCCTCTTAACCACATATGCTGATAAATAATATTTCTTAACAGCTCTGATGTTAACTTTGTTTACTTCGGCAAATGTTAACTTGGGCAAAACAGAGACCTAAGCTCAAATTAAACTCAGCAGTGAGCGTGAAAAACACTAAGTGTACCTAACTCCCAAATTTTGTATAAAATCAAATTTTACCCTTCTTTTCAACTTTACCTTACTTATAGTAGAATAACTACTGAATGTTCACTGAAATAGATATTCTCTAAATTACACTTCGAATCTGATCATGAATAATCAAGAATGACAGAAAGTGCACATTTCATTGTTATCCACATTGACTGAGTAGTCAGTTCACAGTGTCTGATGCTAACTGTAAAAACTTTTAGTGCCATCAATACAAAAGTTGCTCATTCAATATTAGGTTAAGCAGCAAGTTAACTTTGACTGCCAGCATATCAAGTGTGTAACTAGCTGCCTTGTCAGTGTTTTAGACTTTTGCCTGTTTTAAACCTTGTATGTGAAAACATACACAAAACTGTGAAAGTAAAACAACTTCTTTTGAGTCTGGCTGCAAAGACAGAAGACAGAAATGCCTGAAGTTTGCTTTTTACTTGCCATGTGGAAGTTTACTCTTTCCATTCTGTTAGCAAAGGTTTGTGAGGTTTTAGTTTAGTTCATTTAAATAGGTGCTCTGAAACAGTTTGGTTAATTTTGTCCAGAAGTGAATGAAATGATTCATACAGACTCCAATCCCTGCAGACCAGGAGGGTCACTAGTGAGCACTGAGAGGCAGTAACCTTTTTCTCGTCTGGATCTTGAAGGGAATATCTGCCCTTTGTCTCTGCTTCTGTGGTATTAAACACTTAACTAGAAGTTCTACTGCACTTCAAGCAGAGATTAAACAGTTAACTAGAATTTCTGAGACCGGCTCCTCTGCTCTTAAGAATTCTCCTAGTTTGCTTATATAGAACCTATAAAATCCAGACAGCAAATCCACATTGAGGTATTATGGAACAAAGATGCATCTGTTAGAGACATAAATAAGCATTTCTCCTCACTTCTGTCCATGTCACACAAGGGACAAAATATTCACAACACAACTGCTGTGTGTTAGAACCTGGCTGTTAATAATATTTTGGGGCAAATGCTCAGAATCTAATAAGAGTATCCCAAATATTATGAGTACCAGCAGCACACATGCTGCCTAACAGTTTGCATGGTTTAATAATGAAATTCTGTTTCTTTTGGACTATAGCCTGAAAAAAAAAAAAACAAAAAACCCCAAACAATCCCAACACAAATTGTTTTTGGAATTTTTTTCTTTATGAAAACATTCACCTAGCATAAACCAGTATTACTTCCACTACGTTTTGCTGCTTACTGTGGAAGATGCAGTGTGCAGAGTTCTTTAAAAAAACAAAAAGCCTGAAGTAGTTCTGTAAGCTAAAAGGTCATGAGTGACTTTTTTCTCGACCAACTAATACCTGTTGCCAAAAATAATAATAATTCTATTCAGGCTGAAGTGTATTAAAAATTTCTGACAGCACAGAAGAGCTTTATTTAGGAGGGAACAGTGTTAATTATGCCACACTGATTTAATCTCACAGAGACATGGTGCACAATTTAAAATTCATACTGTTATTAATTTGCCAGGTATATTTTACAGCCATCATATTTTAGGAAATGCAAGTACCGCCATTACCAATGAATCACTTCCCTTCAACATTTTGCAAGATGTGATTTTTTTATGTTTTACTTTTATGTTTTATCTTTTCCAAATAATACTGAGGAGACCTTTGGTACAATAGTGAGCTGGGAATTGCTGATGGCAGGCTGGAACACAGTGCAGAGCTCCATGCTGCATGTAATTCCCTTAGTCCCGCTGCTGAGTTACTGAGACATGCATGGGAAATAAGCGGGCAGCAGCTGCAAGGACTTTGGAGTAGCACGCGGGTAACTTTTAAGTGGTGACACTTTATTATTCTAGAGGAGCCAGTCACAGTATGATAGGCCAAAGCCAAAGTAAGATTTTTATGTAAAGAAGAAATGTAATCATTTTATTAATAAGTAGACTTGACATTATGACACTTGCTTCTGGAGTATATGATTTCTTTCTGAGAATTTATGAGTAAATATCACAATTATGTTATGAATTAAACTACTATTTTAGTTAATAGGCAACACAGAGATGTCTTCTGTTTTTCACAGATACTTGGTCATGGCACACATGTAAAATCTGGCTGGTTGGTGCAATGTATAGTTAAAACAAAAATTAGTTTTATTATTGGGAAAAGATTAGTTCAGACAGTAAAGTTCAAGAAGTGGAAAAATCTCTTATTCCATATGGGGTGCAAAATACTTCTAATAAAATACACTGAACTCCCACCAAAGAGAGTGCAAGAACATGTATTATTAATATATATCTTAAGTTCAGGGTAATGCACTTAGGCAAAAATAATTAGGAACACAAATACAGATCCAAAGTGAGTAGGTTGCAGGAGTGACTGCGGGGGTTTGTGGGATGAGCAGAACAGGAGACAGGAGTATCTTGCTCCAAAAAGGGCAGCACAGCAGTGGAGCACACACACCAGTGGGGCTTGTGGGATGCAAGGAGCTTTCTGCTTGGCACTGGTTAAGCTATCTTGTGCTGGGCTGCACAGTATTTTGCCTCTTTCATGTTCTTATCTGCCATGTATTACATGCTGACCTTTCTGTTGAGTTCATTGCTTTCCTCAGATCCACTCTGAAGAGCTGAAAAATCATCACAACTTCTGCATCTTCCATATTTATTACAGGCTTTGAGTTGTGTTTTTGTTGTTTTTATAAGTAGATAATTGAGGAGAGTAATGCAGTAGACTGCTGTGGTCTGCTTTGCTGCAGTGAGTGCCATTAGCTCCACAATCTGAAAGACGAGGTTTTGAAAATAAATAAAAATGTACGCATTTAGAAAAGTAGTAGTTAAATATAGAGGTTTTAGTTATAAATTGTGAATGTGCATGTAAAAATATGAATGAAGAGCTTGGAAAGCTTTTTAAGACTGACGGTTAATGTTTCTGATTCTCAAGGAGGACTTTCAGATGGCAGAGCTTGTACAGCAATGAATGTATAAAATAAAGCACATTTTCCTTTATGTTTAAATAGAAAAGAATAAACTATCCAGAACTGTATTACTGTAAAGATAAGAGTCATCTGGGTAATACTGATGTTCCCAATATCCATCTTCTCAAATTAAACATTTAAATATTTTAACAGGAATATGTCCCTATGAATATATCAATACACTGTTATTTCTAGAACTTGGCACCATCAAGAGAGATCATACAACCAGGCTAGTGAAGATGCTGAAAACTGGCTGTGTGTTTTAAAAGCAGAGGATAAATTCTGACCTTTGGTGTGGAAGATCTCAATGATGGTCCATAGACCATGGTCCTGTAACTGCTAATGAGGCAGAGGGCTGCTGTGAAGGGGTACACAAAGTCCAGTTTTTTTTAATGTATCTATCTCTTGTTTGCAAAAGAGAGCGCTGTTCAGTTCAGCTGGAATGGCTGAGAATTGTGTCAAAAGAGGGGAGCTTTCTGGTGGTGCTTCATCCTTAGAATAGGAAAGCACTATCTATATCTGCCTGGTTTCCCCCTCCATCAAATTCACGAAGGTTTTGTGAGTACATAAGGAAGGTTTACTTTTCGGTAGAGGAAATTTCAGTGCACAGAATACAGTTGCTTACTCACAGCAACAAAGAATTCAAATTGATGACATGAGAGTCAAAAATAACCACTCTGCTGCACTTTATCATGTACTGCCCTACTTAATCATTAGAATGTTCAGCCACAAAGCTCTATAATTTGTAACATGGTAATGAATTAATTGCAGTCATCAGGTGATTTTTTTTCCCATCTAACAGTATGAAATTGCTTCCTGCTATTTATATTATTATTCTTTTTCATTTCTCTATCCTCTACATAGCGATGATGACACAAACATTTCTTTTGCCTGAAATACATTTTTCTCAAGTCAAATCACATTAATACTCCTATAGGACAGCTGTTAAATAAGCAGCCCAAAGCCTTCAATTTACTTGATTTCCATATATAAAAATTCAAAAATGCACAAAGGTGTGCTTCAAATTTTTGTCATATCAGTTCTCTTATATACAGGCTTCTGAAAAATAAAGATTTAGGTGTCATTTCTTTCTTCTTCTATCTTAAGCCAGCATTTTTTACAGCTGAATTGACATATAAAGGCAATTTTATCTTTTCTTTTTACTCCTCAAACATTCTCTGCTGAATTGGTAAACATCTATAATTTCTGACAAGGTCACTTAATTATCAGTGGTGCTGACTGAAAAAGAGCTGCCTTATCTCTGTAGCTTCTGCATCTTTTGTGGAGCTGAGCATTACTGAAAAGCCTCATGCATGTTCATTAATTACTATTCAAAAGCCAGAATGTGCATACAAGCTTTTTGCCTTCCTGAGGATTTGCTTGTCATTATGAGTGAATTTTCTCTGTGTTAAGCATTTACCTCTCTAGTGTACCAAACCCCTAAAGATACCAAGTTTGAAAAAGACAGATAATTTAAAAAATAGAAGAATAAAAATCGATAAGAATAGATGGAACAGGAGATGAAAGTATGTACAGGAAAAGTAAGGGAGATTGTTTCTTTTAGCTTGCTTCTCTGTGTGTGTGTGTGTGTGTGTCACTAAGGAATAAGGAAGAACAGTGGTTTGTGCTTAAAATTCCAGACTTTGGCTTAGGAACTTTAGATTCAATTTCTACCTTCATAGTGTCTTATGAGTCTATGGACAAAACATTAATTCTTCCTGTGCCTCATTGCCTCCTCTGTACAGCAGAGTTAATAATCTTCCTTTTATCCGTGCTGCTTATGTTACTAGCTTTATGTAGCTGAGACATCTGTGCTAAGTGCACCCTATGCATGATGCGGGCTCTAGACAACATCAAAATAAAATGTAACTTGGTCAATTATTAAGATTCAACTGTTAGTACAAAAGTGTTATAGAATGGGAGTGATGCAGCTATTTATATGTCTTAAAATAAACAGCCACATGTAGCCTCTCACTCCTCCCCTATCCATCTTCCATTCCTTGCCAAGACCATCTCAACCAGAGAAATCAGCCTAGGAACTGTCTCTCCAAGAGCTTTTCTGTTTGTGCATGGTCTTGGGGTCCAAATGATTTGGAACAAAGGAACAAAATTTTTGAGAACTGTTTGGGTAGTTTCAGGAAGCCATCTGCTCAGTGTACAGAACAGGTCTGAAAAAAAGGACAAAAAAAAAAATCTGAACTAATATACAGAAGATGACTGAAAATGATAGCATGCTATTATAGACGCAGTTGGAACTGAGAAACAAACCTTACAGATTAGGAGATGCTGATTTCCATGGAATTATACTTCTGTAAAATTAAATCTCTGTTGAATCAAATGGTGTATTGCAGATCTCATAGTTTTATTACCTTCTTCGTGGAAAAAAGGTCCTATTTAAACAAACAGCTTCCCTGTGAAATGAGGTTGAAAAGGATTAAGAATGTTATCCTTGTGGAGAACCTCATAAAATGAGAATGTGTAAAAGGTATGCAAAATAGTACACAGTATGCAGAAGGAAGCTTCTGTTTACCCTTTCTCATAATACAAGGACAGTGAAGACAGATCACTTACAAATTCTAAAAAGGCTAAAAGGAATCAGATTTTTTACAGAAAGAAAATTTACCCTGTGGGACAGATAAGGACTTAGTAGGATTCAAAAGGGATTATGCATTTGTATGGATAATAAGAACATCCACAGCTATGTTAGATAAGATTAGAGGAGGGGAAAAAAGATATAAGCACTCCTGCTTCAGGGCATCAACCAATTACTGATATAGACAGAAATTTTCCAGTGGAATGTTCTTCCCCTGGAAAGTGCCTTTTGTGCAAGTAGTGTGCAGTGATACATTTCCAGTGAATCTTCTGATGCATTCTCTTTCAAAACCTGCTTATCTGGTAACTTGAAGCTTGGATTCTGAAAATCAGAGTGATCTGTTGATGAATAGTCTATCACGAGATGGTAAACCTCATTTATTCTGCATACAGTGATTAGGAAAACCATCTATTCATTTTGAGTGCTAAGAACGTCTCCTCTTCTTCCTGACTTAGAATTATATAATTCTTGCAAATTCAAGATTTTATGTGAAACAAAATTCAGCCTTGAAACCCAGCTTAGAAAATTCCTCAGGCTGGTCATTCTGTATTTTTCTGGTATATTTTATTGAACTTATTGACGTAAGTATCTGGTAGTAAGCAGCGAAGCTGGAGACCAAATTAGTTTAATGAGGTGATTCCTGTATTAAGAGATGTTCTGTCTGTCTTTGTAGACTAGGCTGGGGATTTTCATTATATACAAGAGGTTGAAGATGGAGGAGAGAATTTCACCTGGAGCTCAGATGACCGCATTACTGAAGACAATAATTATATATGTGTGTTTATATATATATATCATACATATACAAAGAGAGAGAGTATACATTTCAACATTTTTCACAGAATTTATGAAAACATCACCAAGGAAAGATTTCTATTCTGGGACATGGAACACCTTTGTTTGTACAAACACTGGTAGGAATGGTCATTTTGGTCAAAGCCCTGGGCTTTGTGATCTTTATTTGCTGCTCTCAATTTTCTTGCTTATTTTCACCTGTTCTTATAACCTCCCATGTGATGTTCAGTTGATTCTGTCAAGTCAAGCTCTTGTTTTTCAGATCTTTGAAACACTCAACATCAGTAAGTGGATAGGGAATGTAATCTCTCTCCTGGGTTAAATGGGAAAAGATAGAGTTGCAGGAACATGTATTAACCTGTAGTGTACATTCTTTGATAGATTACAAAACTATTCACTGTAAGTAGTGCCTGACCAACATCTGTATTTTTAAATTAATATTAGAAGAACATCAGGTAGGGAAATAGAGAAAGATAATTATGCAGGACAATTGGTTAAATGCTTTTAGACCTAAGCTGCTAAAAGGCTTGGCTAAGTGAAAGGAAAGTAACCATGATAAATATTGGAAGGAAATAATACAGAAGTCAGGTAGACAAAGAATGTGGTACAGTTGCACTAGACATTTTTGGCGACAATTCCATGTAAATCTTTCAAATGAGTACAGGTACTTAATAGGTAATTAAAAAGACAGCCAATGTAAATGAATTAATAGCTGACTTAAAATGCACTACCTGCTCTGTAATTAATAGGAAATCAGAAAGGAAATAAATGCTTGCTTACAGCCTTATTAGATATGAACGTTATGTCCTACTCTGAATTGATTGGGATGATAAAAACTTCAGAGGAAAATATGGAAAGTGCAGCAAAATACTTGCCAAATCTCAGCAAAATTTCAGTAATGGGCAGTTATGCTTAAATATTTCAGAATACTTATACAAGATGACATTCAGAATGTTTGATGTAAGCACTGGGAGAGAACTATTGAGAACCTATAGGAACTAGAACAGCAATCATGAATGAAGTTCATCAGTCAAAGGAGGAATATCTCATGCATTATTCAACGAGCCTGGTAATAAACAAACTGCTGCATAACCTCAGATGAGGCCTTTGGTGGCCCAGTGCTATAATGCTCCATGACATGTCCATCTACATACCAAATTCTACTTTATTTTTTTATTCCCTGGCTTAGTGCTGGACTTACATATAACACTAAAGTTGGCATTTGTGCTCTAACACTGGTGTTCAGCTCTGCTTTTCTCCTTGTAGGCAACATTAACACATATCCAAAAGTTTTCAAATACTGTTCTGCTTAGCCTATAAACAAGTGATGTTACATTCTCCTTTTAGATCCTCTTTTCTTCCAAAAATTGTACCCCATCAGACTGAGACACACCTGTAGTTAATTAGTTACTAAAGTCCAGAGTGATGTATAATACTAGAGAAAAGGCTGCTGTTATAATTTTTAAAAGCAAAACATAGTTAATAAAGAATATATATCAAGGTTATTTTCTTTGCCAAGGAAAGACTTGATCAGACTTCCTAAAATAAATAGATCACTAGACTTACAGATAATCTTATAAAGCATATGAGGGAAGGGAAATGATCATTGTATGTGATCATCAAAATAAACATATAAAAATCATTTGGCAGATTTTCATGAAGAAGCCCAGATTGAGGCTTCTGAGGCTTCACCCTAATTGGAAACACGTGTTCTTAACTTGCCTCCTAACATTTAAATATTTGAACCTATGTGAGCTCATAGATAAGCCGCAGAGAGCAGGTCACCAGGGAGAGAAAACGTATTTTGTATCTTAGAATTAAAAGATCAGACGAGAGTTTTCTGCATCTCTCCTTAATCACTGACACTGAGTCATTTCAGTGTAACAGAACAACCACAGTACAGTTTTACAGTCTGGAATGCTTATTAAAAGGAGCCCTGAGCCTTCACAATAAATAGCTCAAAGTGTGCAAAGAAAGAAACTGCTTCTGATTGCAAGAAAAACATGTTCATTTTAATATCTTCATTTTACCAAACATTACAAGGATCATCCAGTGATAACCATTCACATGATAGAAATGAAAAAGGAAGCTATTTGAAGAAATGGTCAAATATTTCCCAAAGCTTCTTAGATTTTGAAGCAAAAATGCTCATACCTACTGCTGCCTTTATGACAGTCAAATTTAAGGTGCTCAACTACAGAATGTGTTTGTCCGGAATATTGTACTGGTGAGCAAATTCTGACCTTTTCCTCTTAATATTTTCTTAATTCTAATATCCTCCTACAGAAACGTTTCACTTCTCTCTTCTTGCCACCCTGCTTCAGTTCCACAGCTTCCCAAACACTCTTAGAAGTACTGAGCATCCACATTTAAAAGAGCAGATGCAGTGTCAAAGGAAGCTTTGTTAAGACATCTTTGAAAGCAACAGAAAAAAAATAAAGAAAAAAAAAAAAAACAATCACAAAGACAAAGTAATGAAATAGGCCAAACTTTTGTGGCAAAGTACCTGTTTCTCAGAATACGGTCTTAGCTTTGATTATATTTAGCTGAAAAAAACCAGGCTCAGTTCAGCCATTGTCACTGCAGCTATGCTCATTTACAGTTGATACTTTCACAAGCATGAATGTAGAAGAATAAGTTTATGCACTTGTAACTTAGGCAGTGTGGTTGTTGACTGCCCATCTGCATTTGAGTTGTTGCAGTGTGGTTGTTGGTGGTTTCTCTGCCCATCTGCATTTGAGTTTACCACTGACACCAGTTGAGATACTGAGATACTGTTTGTCTTTGGTGGGAAACATATTCATTCTTACTTAACATTTCTTTTGTAATTTGGTGTCATGTTTATAGGGCTTTGAGAGGTTTGGACTTCTTGTTTTGTGTTTGTTTCTCCCCCCCCTTCCACCACCATCACCATCATGGAGCTGCTCTCAAGCTGGGATGTGTATGGCAGCTAACTTATTCTGAAGTTCTGGAGTGATGTGTTTATGTGCTATAAAATTTGAAAAAAAAAAAAAAAAAAAACCCACAATTTTTTTTCTCTCTGTTTTCCCATAGAAGTGATTTTCACTGTTCCAAGACTGCTATCATGATCCCTAAAATTAGGTGTCATTGTGATAGTCTAAATACATCCTCTAGAGACAAGTTTCATTCAGGTAAAATAAAAGGTTATATGTTTGCTGATCATGATGCACAGCGATCTGTGTGATGCATCAGACTGGTTGGGTATAGGGAGAAGAGCCATTTCCTTGTTTACCCCTGCACATAAACTATGCAAACCAAACACCACAATTTCTACATTTCTGTAGCTTTCTGCCTTTCCTTCTGAGCTCAAAATATTATGCAGTCATCCTACAGCAGTGCTGTCCTTGCTAGAATTCTGCCAGTGACAGTGTGCTTGTTCACTTGTATGAACAAGACAATATATTTCCTTTGTTGCATAAAGGTGTTAATAAATGCCTGGGTTTGAATTAAAAGGTGATAATAGAAAATGGAGACCCCAGTGTGTCACTCCTTCTGATGCCTACAAAATAATGTCTGATATATCAAACATCTTAAAACAGCCATATGTGAACAGACCGAAAACTCATTTATAAGAACAAATTCTTGAAAACCTAACAGAGGAAGAGGGATTTGTGGCAAGTGAATGAGGAGGAAATAACAATAAAAGCCTGAACAGATGTAGAAAACAAATTTTCAAGGCTGCAGTAAATGACTATATGAAAAGACTAAATCAGGATTGTTAGCAAAGCTGGACTATTAGAAAACAAAGATGAACGGTTGACAATGCATTGCTTTTTAAATACTTTATCAGAGAAAACTGCACATCATAAGTGAAACTTCACCATTCCTCTCCCTCCTACCTGTAGTTTCCTTTGTGCAAAAGATTTTCCAGTGGATATTAATTCAGATTTTACAGTACTAGAAAGAACTGAATGTTGCAATTGCACTAAAAAGATACTGGCCATGAGTCTCTGCTTGGTGGTGCTAGTAGGAGCCTTGGGTGCCTTTTGTTGGTCTGCGGCAATAGGAAAATCCACCCCAAGGTGCATCTGAATGAGTATCTATTAAGTTATGTCATTAATTATAGCAGTCATCTTGGCTTCTAGAATATATACTCTCAGAAGCTCATTTTCAGTTCAAAGCACTGCTGTGGCCCCTAACACATTCAGTGTATTGAGTGTGACCACCAACTCTTCTTGTACCTTGAGCTCGATGATTGATTTTAGATTATTTTAACTAAACTTCAATGTTATTAGTAACAATAGTAATATCATGACTCTGACATTAATTCATTTTTTTTTTACATTTTCTTTTCCAAGATATATTTAAAAAATATTCAATCAAATTGAAATAGGAAAATAACATCACTGTTTTGCTCAGCATTTGTATTTCCTACCAGAATCTGGCTGTTATTCAGTGTCTGTGACACTACTATTATGTCCCATACTTTTTATCCTTGTTCATTTGCATCATAAGGTCTTCAAAATAATGATGACACAGACAGTAATCGTGATAGTCTAATTATATTTGGGCACTGTAGATATTATCATAAATTCAGTGATTTAAATGCCGTCACCAAAATAATTAGAATCTTAACATTAGCAGGAGTCTATAAATCTAGTCAGTAAATTATACTAACTTTATATTTACAGCATTCAGACATTTGTTGGCTTTGTTTCAGTATTTTCTAGTTCAGAAATTTTAATCTGAATTGATTTCACGTAATGACAAATCACCAGTGTCACAGCTGATTTCCCTGTGATGTGTTCAGCTCTCTTTCAAGATTAAGATGTGCCTGGATGCTGAAATAGTACAGCATGTACCTGAATGAATAATAGAATACATTCCATATATTATTATGCTTATGATTTGGCATCACCTTGCTAGCCCTGTTGACCCCTATGCTTTTTATGACATATTTGTGTACAATTTTACCTTAGATATATAAAATTTATCTACTTGTTGTCGTCACACATTCCAAGTCAAGTCAGAAGCCAGACAAACTTTCATCCTGATTCTTAACTTCCATTTACGTACATAAACAACAAAACATACAAAGCCTATTGATACCCAGATGCGATCGAATGACATAGAACAAACAGGTTACTTTTTATTTGGGCATCATTATTCAGAGTTGCTTAGTGAGTTGAAGAAACCTAGCTTTCTGCAGTCGTATCAAATAGAAACTGACTTCAGAATTTGTTCTTTCAAATTTCTATCCAAGAAACACAGTATTTATAGGATTACAGCAGCAGCCATTGCAAGAGTTTGCAAAGAGTTTACAAGTGTGAGACCTCTTTTTCTAAAAAAAGAAAAAAAAAAGTCTTTAAAGTTTTTAGTGAATTTCAACCAATTGAACAGAAAGTTTATCAGCTCAGTTTCTGCCTGGGGAAGTCTGCTACAGAAAGTTACTACACCAATATGAAGCCTTTCCCAGGCTTTCATTTTCAAGAGCAACGTGGAGTATTTAGGACACAATATTCCAAAGATTATCCTTATAGCTCCTAAGGCACTCTCAGAACATCGCTTGCTGTCCATGCTGCCTGCACGTTGCTTCTGGCTGCAGTCCAGAAGTCCTCTTAGCAGAGAAGCCTGGGCAGAGGTGGAGGAACTAGCTGACACTTCATGCTGCTCCTCCAGACTGTACAGTTTCAACTAGTTGGCATTACTGCTTTCTATAAGCTGCAAAGGTAATGATACAGATTAGCATGCAGGAAAATACATAGTCTTCCCATGAGGATCAGCCCCAGTGAGTTCTCCTTTAGTGCTGAAAATGGGTCCCTTTTCATATCCGTGTGTGGGAGGGAGGACCCTCATCCAGTTCCCAGTAAACCTACCCCTGCTGAACAGTGTGGATGGCAAAGCACTCAAAGTTGCGACCTGTGAAAGAAGCAAATTAATGCAACCATCACAACTGCAGGTATCTGTCTGTAATTTCATGTCTGCATTGCTGCTTAGAGCTCCAGAAGGTACCCCAGCAACCCGCTGTAGCGTGAAACCTGTAATTACTTCATGTATTGCACTGAAAAAAAGACAAGACCACTATGAGGTTAACAAATCAAGCTCTGGCAGACAAATGGGAGTGGTGAATCCTGGGCCCTTGTGACAAACAGGCCATTGCAGCGTGCTTTCATTTATTACCCAGAGAGTTCCAACACCTGTTAGCATACAGGCGCCTTTGGGCTGTTGCCAATTCCATGTCTTGCCTTTAAATCAGCTGTGCTTAACACTCAGCTCCAGACTAGAAGGGTATGGGAGGTGTTGCTTTGTGTATTTCACGGTCCCTCAGAGTACTTGCTGACCTATTTTCTAAAATATGCGATTTTTGGCATGGTGAAACAGTAAACCTTTCTATCTTCTCTATCATAACCTTAGCTGCTACATCATCTTGTGTAAATCATTTCGGCACTTCTTATTTACATGATTATGAGATTAAGTCTGTTTCTCTTGCTTTTATGAGCAAGCTTTAGTGGCAAACTTTATTGAGTTCAGTAAAAAAGCTCAAAGTAAAAAGTAGCTTCTATTCCAGTGCTGTTCTTGCTGTTGGTGTATTTTCCATTACCTGAGCAACAAAATGATTCCTTTTCATTTAAAACTGCAGATCCTGACAGAAATGTATATCATTGTGTTTTAAGAGATATTTTAAAATTTGTACTTGCTAAAGTACTATTCATATTTATTTTACCATCATAAGCGTTGAGTTCTCTTAAGAAATCGATTCATTTCGACTCATTTCATGGAGTTTTGTACTTGGCTTTCAGTGTAACTGTTGTAAGATAATCTTTCTTGCTTTAAGACTTTTTTTTTCTGTTGCTCCACATACATCAAATTCATCGGCCTTTCTCTTACTATCAGTTGTAGTATTTACTGTCTAAATAATCAGTACTACTTTTTGATGTTTCCCTCATCACTTAAAAACATATAGTAGTTTTTTTTTTTTTTAAGGGCTCTGAGAAATAGCACATATAAATTCTGAGAATTTGTGACGTGAGTATTTAATAGAGGGAGCATGGGCCTGGACTTTGTTTTCAAACCTTCAAAAGCCTCTGCATCTGCAAAGGCTGACACATACTGGTACCTGTCCAGGGCTGAGGTCTGGTTGGGTTGTGTCTCAGAGCCCCTGGAGCTCTGGGTGCCCTCGTAGTGCCCTGGCAGGTACTCCTGTCACCTCTCATCAGTGTGAATTCACACATTCTCATTTTCATTTATACCATCAACTTGGTTTGAATCATTTTAAGGTTGCGGCAATATTAATACCCCGTTGCAAGGAGCCCTGCTGATTATTATGCATTGAACAAGCTGTTAGTTCTGAAAGCTGTGTGACAGTGAATTGCATAGGCTACTGACAGACATTTTAACTGTTTATTTCATTTAGAATCATAAAATCATAAAAGTTGGAACAGACCACTAAGATCATGTAGTCCAACCCCAGCCCACCCCCACCGTGCCCACTGAGAATGTCCCTCAATGCCACATCTCCATGGCTCTGTAACACCTACAGGGATGGTGACCTCACCACCTACCTGAGCAGGAGCAGTCTGTTCCAATGCATTACCACTCTTTCTGAGAAGCTATTTCTCCTAATATCCAACCTGAACCTCTCCTGGTGCAATTTAAAGCCATGAACTCTCATCCAATCACAGTTACGCTGGAAAAGAGGCCAACACCTACCTCACTACAACTCCTTTCAGGTCATTGTAGAGAATGACAAGGTGTCCCCTGAGCCTCCCCTCCTTCAGACTGAACAATCCCAGTTGCCTCAGCTGCTCCTCATGGGACTGTGTTCCAGACCCTTCACACCTTCATTGCCCTTCTCTAGACCTGGTTCAGGGCCTCAATATCTTCCTTACAGATTTCATCAGCTGCTGAAGAACATCAATAGGGACTCTTCTCACATTCTGTGAGATATGTTCAGTTCTTTTTAAAATAAAGTAAACCCAAATAAAATAGTCTGATATTCTTGTGAAGAAATTTTTTTTTTTTTTTTACAATTTTTTAAAATTGTTTTTTTCTTCAAACCTTTCAGCTCAGGGGGTGTGCTAAGTGGTTCTTAATATTGATTGTTATCAGCTTTCTTAGAGTTTCATGCTCAGAATAATTTGCATGAAACTGAAATGTATATATATAAGTAATGCAATTGGAAAGAGCATCAAAAAATGTGTCACATCCCTCAGGCAGTAAAAGGGGTTAATGTGCTGCAGACAAAACTACTGTAAATGTAGGAAAGCCTCTTCTTTTTTTCATACAATAATTAACTTCAAGTCACATGCCAAGTGCAGCCTTGTTTTCATACTACTGTAAAGAAGATGAGACATCTCAGAAGTTTCCTCATATATTTGAAAACTTACATCTTTGTGATCATGAAGAACTGCTTGAGAAACTGACAACTCCTGGCAGACATGAAAGAAAGAAATTACAGAGCAGCTTGGCAAAAACTGGAACTATGAACAATTGTTTGTCTGTACAACAGAGAAGTTTAAGGGCTCAGTTACTCACTGAATTATGCTAACTTCTAATCATTTTAATAATATAAAAGGTAAGATTTGGATGTGCTCGTAGGCTGCTCCTTCTATGGACAGATTTGGGCAATTAATCAGGTGATCTAGATTTAATTTCCTGCCCTTCTCCTGATATGCTGTATCATTTTAGGCAGCTCATTTTGTTAATCTCTTCTGCAAGAAAGATACAACTGGAAAGTATTAAAAAAATTATTCCCATGTCAATCACCATGCAGTGTAAAACAGTGATATTCACTTGTACGTGTGGACTAGCAGAAGCCATTAGACAAGTTATTAAATAAGAAATCCACAGCTACTTGTTTTACATAGAGAAGTCATACAGTTTGGCTCTTTTAGGCTCCTCTGGAGGATAATAAGCTAGATAATACCAGAGTACCTTACACCATCACACAGTTTTATTTTTATAGCTGTTTGCCTTACTTTTTGTGAGACGCACTTTAAACAGCAGAGATGCATGGGTTTTCAGTGCAGTGTAGACTGAGACAGAGACATCTACCTGCAGGCGGTGCTTTCAGGAAAATCTCATTTTTATTCTGCCTTCTTTTTTTCTCTTGTTTTTCACATCAAAGTCATTCAAACTGAAAACAGCTGTTGATTATTGGTTGTGGCAAAATCCAGCACAGACTTTTTCACATGTGAAATAGTGAATAGTTTTCTTCCAACATATTGATATTCAGGAGTAGTATTCTGCATATAATAAATTTGATGGCATTAGCTATATTTATCCCACCATAATGGAATTCATTAATAAGCCATTGTGTTTTCTTTATGATAGTTAGAGGTGATTAGTGCCTGGATTTTCTTCTGCATTTTGCCTAAGAATCAATTGTGACATTGGTTTAATGGATTAGTGTGTATTTATCAGACACGTGCCAATAAAGCAATCAGTTTGCTACCAAGTACTATCAATCTTTGCTGTAATTGCCAGGCCCAGTAAGTAGCTGCAGTGGCGATAACAGCATTGGGAGCTAATTCCTTTTCATGTCACAACCCATTCAACAGAAGCTGCTTCTTTATTATTTCTTTTCCAGGTGTTGAGCCCATTGACTGTTAATCTGGATTAACAATGCTGTGAGCGATGACAGTAATGCTAATAATTTTGCTTTTTAGCATTCCATTAGCTGATGTAGACCATTGTCTGAGTACATTCTCCCGTCACAATACAATGCTGAAGTTATTATTGTTCTGGTTCTTTTAGAAATTACATTCTCTACAAACACTTTTTTTTTTTTTTTTTTTGCCCAATGCAGGTTGCTTGTGCTACTAGAGATTTAAGGAGTATTGAATTCATAGAAAAGAACATAGTTTTTAAGTGTATGTTACTGGGTTTTATTTTTAAATAGACTGTTCCATATATAAACCTCTCTTCTAGTAAACTGGAAGGAGAGAGAGAGGAATGGGAATACCAAACAAAACCCAAATATAGATAAATAAACTCCAATGTAGATAAATCCAAATGTATGCACTTGGAATACCAAAAAAAAAGTGCAATGAGAAGTAGTAGGTAATTCAAAGGCATTTAGAGGAGGAATTACCAAGTTTGTGATCCTAGACCTGGGCAATAAAACAAAGAGTAAGGACAAGGAGAAAAAAACCCAACCTTCTGAATGTATACACAGAACCAAATTTAGAAACAATGAAATGTTTCCATATGCACCCATAAATAAAAACAGTATATTTTGGTTGTGTTCATTTAGCAAACCCAGATCAAAAGTTCAAATGCTAGCTAAGGAGAGAGTATAAAAACAAATTTTTACAGATCAGAAATCTATAAACCTTGTCATGATTCATAACTCCACACTGCTTTTATTGTTCTCAAATTATGCACCACTGCTTGTGCTACAGAATTTTCAGTTTAATATGCAATGAGTGTGCTATTCAGTAGCATATTTTATCTGGCATTAGAAAGAATTACACAGCCATCTGTATGATATACATTACAATATATGTGTTTAAAAAGCAAGGACAATTTATGCTTCTCTATTAAACAAAATATACTATAAATAAAGTAATTTCTATTAATAAATAGTAATTACTAGGAGGCCTATTTTTATATAACTCTGTAAACAGGGGAATCTGCTGAAGTCTCTGTGTTGTAGTTTACTTGCATGGTGTAGTTTTTCTTTGTATTTGACCTCGGTATGCCAGAAACCATTCACTTCTCAAACACAAATTTAATGTCAATCTTCTTATCCTAGAAAAAAAAGCAAATTCAAAATGAAAATGAGTCACGAAAAGAACGGAAAATAAAATAATTCTTGAATCTTTTTTTAATAATTTCTTAGCTTTTTCTCTCCTGATGTACAGTACTTGAGGCAAAACATCTTCTCCATCGTTCTTGCTGGCATGTGGGAAGGAAAGCTGTATTTGCATTGTTTTACCACTACACTGATTGATGCTATGACTTTTACCATAGCCACAGTTTCAGGAAATGTCATCCTATCACACATGGTGCTACCAATCATTTTCAGAAAGCGTTTAAAAAAGTGCTTTCTGACATTTCCATGGGGTATTGCCTCTCTAGAAACAGATCATGTCCAGATAAATACTACCTATGTGATAATGGTCATGTCTGAATTTCCATTGTATAGGTTTTGAAAGTTTTGAGTCTCTTGAACAGGTATATTTACATCATAACTAAGGGCAGGGGTCAAATAAAGGTTTCAAATGCAGAATACAGCTGAGCAACTCTGCATTTATCTTCTTAGTTTAAAACAAAGCAGTTTCTTCAGAACTTTTCTTTAAAAAATCCTGCAAGACTTCACTGATAGAACAGATATTAGGGAAGGGGATTTGTGTTTTGAAAACAAACTGAACTTCTGCACATATTATTTTTACTCAAGTGAAAAAAGCCTTCAGCTTAGCAGCCTTATCCACATAGCTTAAACTAGTGAGCAGGTTCCTTAACTACCAAAGCACTTTATTTTTATCTCTTCTGTTGTATCCACAAAGAGAGTCATAATTAACCTACAGGTCCTTTAAAGACATAAGCACCAATTCTTTTAATTGGCTAAATGTTAGGAACTTACATTATGTAAATGCAAGCAGGGTTTACTGAAAATTGCTCCAGTGATAATCCATCTGTCTTGGATTAAGGCCAATGAATGTACAAGCAATTGTGCCACTTGCAAAAAACAGTAGAAGAAAGATTTCTTCTTGTTCCACATGACTCAAGATGATCTCTGTATACTTTTATATTCCTAGCAACAGTCACAACAGCTTTTCTGAATAGGATGCCAGATAGTCTTTAGCATGAACAGCTTACATTCACATTGCGATAGTATACTTGCTGGTGTGTTTATCACTGCTTGGAAATTGCACTATAAAAATGATCATGTTTTATTCTTTTAAAACATGCATAGTATCAACTCTTTGTAACAGCTAACAATTTTCAAGCAGAGAAATCTCTACCCAGTTACTCTAAAGCAGCAGCATGGCAGAAACACATATTTTCCACCAGCATTCAAATGTTAAAATAGCCAGGATGGAAAGACAAATCCCTTACTGCTGCCCTGCAGCAAGAGAATAGGCCATTAAATTTTTTAGCTGCTCTGCTTGCTGCTTGCACCTAATGTGTTTTAAAACAGTATGATAATAACTCAGATTGGATGAGTACATGCACAGTTTCATTTCACTGGAAACACTTGCTATACACTCTCCTGGTCCTTTATAAATATTTCTATAACGCACTTTAAGTATGAGGAAGCTACAATGATCATTTCATTTATCCTGCTTTCAATGACAAACAGATGTTGCCCTGTGCGGAGCCTGCCTTTTGCATAGTGTTTATATTGAATTTTGTGTGAGCTGCATCCTCAGAGACGCTGTAAAATGCCTGACAATTGTGCAAAGCTTCCTGGCCAGGCAGCCCTGCTGGCAGTACAGGGATTCTCAGTGCTTACTCTTTGTGAATTAGTTGAGGAAATCTGCAAACCTGAATTGTGTAAAAAACATCTTGAGTTTTGTGAACAAGTTATTACAGTTCCAAGTAGCAAGCACCACACAAAGGAAGTTAAATCTTGCAAGGGCTGAAGAACCAAGTGTTTCATGTAAGAAAAAAGAACTTGAACTCAAAGCACAGTTACTTTGGGGAGCTGTAGGAGCAGTGCTGTGGTGTGCACTGCCACGTCATGTATGTTGTTCCATACCAGGTGGTAGCTGAGTGATGGAGAATGAGTAAAATCACGCATCAGAGTGTCCCAGTTTGCTATTAGAAACACTGAAATCACAGAAGATTGTTTTCTAAATTGTTTCTGAGATGTTATTACCTTTCTACTTTTCAAGTGAATCTTGCATCAGCCAAATGCTCTGTGCTGTTAAAATGCTTCAGATGCTGCCTGAAGTTTATTGTTCCCTAGAAGCAATTTATTTCATTATAATGTACTCATGAAAGAACATTAGTGTTTAATTATCAGGAGAACTCTTCTTAGCAAGGCTGAGACTGAAGTATGAAGTCCTTGATTGTTAGTTGCTGCTTATCTGCAAAGCAATGGTTGGCAGAACAAATGTCATACAGCTTGGTTCAGTGATCTCATGTGAATAACGTTGGTTGTGAATTTTATCATTTTTTTCTGTTAGAAATCTTTTTGAGAATAAATGTTGCCAGTCCAACATATTCTGACTGATGGAGTGAAAACTTCACATCACTGCAAGGGAATGCATGCTATGGTAATATTGGTGATACCAACAGCACGTGAAGGGAGGGACAGAAGTGACTGGTATTTGCCCTCTGCAATGGCAGGGGGATTTCATCCTCTTCATCCTAGTTCATAGTGTCAGTTACTAGAGCTGATTCCTGAGACAAAAGCAACAGATTCAGAGTGATAGACACTGTGATAGATCTGATTTAATAGAAGGAAACCTGGATGGGAACCCTGATCTTCCTGTTTCAGTGCTATAATTTAATATCACTTCAGTTAAGGAATTATTTTATTTGCTTACCCTTTTTGCTCGAAGGCAGCACCACCATTTTTGCAGAGTCCAAGTTTCGACCTCAATAGCAGAGACTCCTCTGCAGCTGCTGTACTCAGGAACATAAATCACACAGAATTAACTCACCTGTATTGGGTTATACAGCATTTGGAATGCAAAGGGCTGGCAAAGAGTGTTACAGAATGACTCAGCAGTGAGGGAAGTCATCAAAAGCATGGCAGAAAGTATCAGGTTTACTCAACGATGTGAGAGCAAATTGTTTTGAGAGAAGCACTAGTCAAGGAAGATTTTAGAATGTGAACGAATGTGAGGGAGAGTCAGAAAATGGAGAGGAAGAAATAGAACAATCAGTTCACTCATGAATAGCAACAAAAAGCTGAGTTGCAGTCAGACTGAGCAAAAATAATGGCAACAAATAGGAGGAACTGTAAAAGGAGAGAAAGGAAGTGTGTTTTCTCAATCCCTAAAATGAATGAGAATTGTATTAATATGGGCATGAGTAATGGAATATATCTTGGATGTCTGAGTACACAGGGGATGCTGGTGGAGATGACAGAGTAGACTGGGAGATGGTGATACCCTCAGCCCTGCAAGTGATCTTGCGTATAGCTTAAGGCAAGCTGATCCTCAGTAAGCTTCACAGTCAAGGCTGTCTTACATTTGCATATGCTTGTGCTGCCTGCACAGGGGGTTCCTGAGCTGCATTCAGACCTCTGGCTGTAATTTAATGACAAACATTGCACAAGGGAAACTGGCCCAAGGGGGGGATGGCAGCAGGTCCTTGCGGCTCATGGTGCAGGGATGACACCTGCTGCAGCCGAAGTGCTTCCACCACCTGGCAAGGGCTGCTGGAGTCCTTCTGTCCATAGATCAGAATAAACAGTTTATTCAATAATCAGAGAGCTATAGTAATAAAACCATAATAAATGTCATTAGAAGCAGGTACTGAGTAATATAAAAAGATTTTTATTCATTGCTTCCATATTCAGAACCTGAATATGCATGGAAACCTCAGGATAAACTGGAATCGATATTCCAGTGCCTAATCTCCTTAAACTTGAAACAGAAAAACACTGTTTTCCTGCCTCTATGATTTCAGCATTTCAGTTTTAATCTTGTCCTGTGTTCTCCCCCTCCCCTCAGCTACTATTAAAACACCAGGTCCCATATGCAGCAGTTTGATGGAAGAGAAGAATCTTCATTGAATTGAAAATGCGCCTGCATTTCATAATCTCTGGGAAAAAAAACCCAACACCACCTCATTTCTTTTTCCTCCCCCACAAAATTTAATTCAGTAAGAAGAACAGACTTTATCAGCAGAATCAAAACTGAAGTTTATTCTTTGGGACTTTAGAACTTGGCCTTTAATCATAGATTTGGATAAATACTATACACAGTTCCAAACAAAATGAACCTCCAGTGTCACTGTGTCATTTGCAATCCCAGCTGATTAATAATTTCATTGTTGTTATAAATGAATGTTAATTGCCATGTGCATATCTATCTACATACCAAATGTATTAAACTGTTAGGTGGGAATTTTTCATCTTCACTGGGTGAGCATACCCCGAGGGCAGGACACTGTTGCTTAGCAACCCCGAGCTGTCACAGTCTCATGGGGCTGCACATCTGTCGGTGTGCCAGCAGCATGCCCTACGTGTGAGCTGTGCACCCCACATGTGAATGTACCTCAAAGTGCACCCCATGTGTAAGCAAGCTTCAAATGCAAGCATGCCTTGTGAGTGCATGCCATGCAGAAGCATGCCCCATGCATGAGCGGTACACTGTCTGCTAATGCGCATGAGTGTGCTGTCTGTGTGAGCAGCGTGCCCCACGTGTGAACACACCTGCCCACAGCTGACTCAGCCCCAGGGTACTGCATGGCAGCAATGTGGGGCTAATGAGGGTCTCGTTAATGGCCCCATACACCCCAGGAAGGTCTGCTGCAATGTGCTAGAACATTCCCTGCAGTAGGAGGGTTGATGGTCTTGCTCAAACCATGCTGGGTTCCTGCTGTTGTGTCCTGAAAGGTAAGGGGAGGCTCCAAGGACAAAAATTTGGGTAGATTCCTCAGTACTTGCATTGTTGAAGAAAATCACTCTTGTCTTTGCTCTGTTCTTGTTTTGCTCTTGCTTTTAGCTTCCTCAATGGAGTCTCTTTGTGCCATGCTGGGCTAATGGGAGTGCCCTGCCTTGTCCAGCTCTCCCTTGCACGCTGATTTGCACTGTGCAGTGCAAAAGTGCAAGTGAAGCTTGTTTCTCTTCACGTATACAGGTGGAGTTGCAGCCACATTACTGACTGCTCTTGGTGTCAAAAAGTAACAGTATTTTCCCATGGCAGCAGATTTTGTGAAGAAAGCTGCTGTTGTGTTTTAGGCTGGTTTTGTTTCTTGGAGAGTGAGTGGAGAAAAGAAGCTTAGCACATAAATGTCTTTGCAACCGTAACTGTAGTGCTTGCTATACCATGAATGCTATAATATGTATTGATTTTGTTTGCTTTCTACTGTGAAGTGTTTAATGCTGCTGCTTGAAAGATGATTTTTTAAAAGTATGGTGTTATACTGAGTTGGTTCTGACATCAAAAAATCAAGAGAAAATGAGCAAGAGAGAGAGCAAGGATATCAAAATGATTAATTGCTGCATTAGCATTCAGGCACTGAATGTATTTTGCTTTACGGATTGCTTGTTTCAAAGGGTATGATCATGACTTCTAGATTGTATTAAAAAGTTGTGTATCTTAGGCATTGATGCTTAATTTAGGAGGGATTACAGTGCTGCAGAACCAAGGGAAGGAGGGGGAGGAAGAGGGAGAAAAAAGTTCTGCACTTAAATGCCAGCTTCTCACAATGCAGAGCCTAAGAAAAGCTTGGTCAGCCTGCATTTGTGAAACCAAACTAATACCCCACAAAGCACTTTTTATTTACTTAGAAATGCATGCAAACTGTTGCTGCCACACATCCCTTATTTATTTATTTTTTTTAATTAAAACAATCATCACAACTCAGGGAAGACTGGGTCTCCCTAACCCTCGCCAGGGTTTGTGGAGATAGGCCACCAGATGCATCTGTACCTACTTACCTGGGTTGAGACTGGCTATCCTTGATCATATTTTAGAGAATGGAGAATTGATTAGGAGTCTTTAACATAGTGATATATTGTTGTCAGTTATTAAAAATATCATTATTTAATTGCTCCATTGTGGTCATGACTTTAGTATTAATATCAAATATAGATCCTGTCTTTGTTTTGGCATGATGGCTAAATGTACGTCAAACTTTGTATGTAAAGCTTATCCCACTTACATTACACATATGCCTATAGCTTGCCACATGCTTTTAAAAATTATTATTGTTTAAGCTGTTTATATTTTTTTTATCTAAAAGTCTACAACTGTTTCTAGGTAGTTTTTGATGGTTTTGCAGAGGCGTAGAAATAAACTGACCAAGCATTAAAAAAGGCTTAACCACAGTAACATATCCCTGGCTGTGGTTTGGCTGTGTACTCACAACTCTCCAGTCACTCTGATTTCATTCCTAGGCCTCTCAAGCACATATTTAACCACCCTTTCAGGGGCTATGTTCCTAAAACACTTTGCACAAGAGAGCTGTGCACTGCCTTTAGTGAAGAAACTACAGGAAAGTCTGATATTTGGTGCAATTAAAGCCAGAAAAGACCACTGGAATCAGCATGGCTGGCAGAACTCTCTCAGTGTGTGTTTTTAGCTTAAGCATGGATTTTTGGCAGCAGCATTGGTGAATTCACCATTGCACCTGGGAGCAAAAGACTGTTAAGAAGCATGCCACAGTGATGTAGCTCAAGGTCTGTTTGTCAAAAGGCAGGTTGTTTCTTATACATTCTCTTCTTGTAGAGCCTCCCATGAATGATTGTAATGAGTGGTGGCCTGATTAAATCAAAAGCAGATACAGAAGAAGCAATACTAATCTGTATGCATATGTGATGTTAACAGGCAGAAATAAATAAAGAAATAAAATGTGGCAATTACCCTAGGTGGACTGGAATTATTTTCACTAATTAAGTTTTGAGGAGATATATTTTCATGCATGCTCTGGTTTATCTATATTCTGTGCCACTTATATAATGCTAGAAACAAAGGTATGAGGATTACTCCCAGTTAGCCTGACCACATGTCTTTTGATTCCAAATTCATTTAAGCACAGCCTGCCTGGGGACAGACTTTGTAAATACAACGTGCTATCAAAATAGATCATGTGTTCTTGAACATGTCAGTAGCATCAGTCCCTTTTTTTTCTTTCTTTCTTTTTCCTGTGGCAATAAAGCTGTAATATCATATCATATTATACAGCTTAACATTCATATTTTAGAAACATCAAAGAAATACTAAAGAATGTGTAATATAGTGTAGCAAGCTGATTTAGGTAAAACAGTTTTACTGTATACATGACTTGCAGCCCCAAAGACTCCCTCTGGCAATTCTCAGAAAAAGCAGTGAGAAATACAATTTCATTCTCTTCATTTGTTTCTCCCCCACACCTCACCTAGAAAATCTATGGATTGCTTGTCATTCCTATTTTGTTTCATGAATATAGCAATTCTATATGAATCCTACAACCACAGCCAAAAAGTCACTGTTGGCAGAGCAGTCACTTGCTGTGCCTCGTGGCCCAATACTGAGATCACTGAGGGCTGTCCTGTAGGTCTAGGACCAGCTCTTGGGAAGCATAGTGGCCTGGGGAACTACACTGTCAGTTTGTGTTGCTCGCTCTTTTATTCCTCAGGAGCATGGCAGCGCTTCCCATATCAAATGCACGGTCTTGAGTCTTCTTGAGCAATGACCACTCCCTCCTGTGGCTGTCAGTAACTTCCTGAAGTTGCACAGTACCTTCAGCTGGTTCCTGTTGACTTAAATCAGTGGCTGAAATCCACCCTGCTGCAAAATGCCAACACAGAACAATCTGTTTCGGTCTGATTTTCTGCAGGTGCAAATAAAGCTCTGACAAGAGTTAGAAAACACTTAATTTGTCTTCAGAGCCTACTTCTGTAGATGAAGCCCAGGTGCATAAAAGGTATTTTGAAAGAGATTCCCCAGTCACATCTCCCTTTTGGTGTCCAGATACTCTAATGTGCTGCTGGGTTAGTTTGGACCTTGGGTGAAAAGCCTGCATTTACATTAGCCTTTGTTACTTTTGAAAATTAAAAACAAAACAAAAATGGTGGCTAATGAGGATATTTGATGATTTGTGGTGACTTTGATATAATAATTGACTTCTAGTATATGATTTCAAAGCAGTCTGATGAGATTCACCTTCACAACTTCTAAATCTATTCTCTTCCTATCTTGAACTTCTATTAAAGAGAAACCTCTCAATGTCTTTGAACTAAAATTCGTTTTATCATTTGAAGGTTCTTGAAAAGAAGGAAATTACCAGGAACACACCTGATTAATTCAAAAATTACTTGAGGCTAATTTATGTGACATTCATTCATGATGATTTTCATCAATAAATAAAACTATTATCAAAAGGAGCAAGCATTTTATCCTAACTTTGGGTGTACCTGTTGAGTTTCCATCATTTCAGTAATCAATTGCTTCTTCACTTCCCGATGATCACCAAGGTTTTAATTCATGGTGGTGGAGAAGACCTGCTCACAGCTCACATAATCAAAATAGTAGGAGATGTCTGGTACATAAAGCCTTGTGCTAGATCTCTGTATGAGGGTGAATATTTTAATTGTTCACACACAGCTGCAGCTTTTGCCCCAGATGTATATTCTGGAAAATACTCAGTCAAATATTGGTCACGATGGCTTAGAAATGTGGTTATTTTATACAGCTATTACGGAAAGTAAGGCAGACTTCTCTGTAGTGAATTACTGGTGAATTGGCTTGGGACACTGTATAATACCTCATTTGCTGTAAAATCAATAGTATTAGCCATCTGCCACCATTTCCATTCATATGATGGTAGTTCCTAGAAGCTCCTCTTGAGATTGATTGTCCAATTGTATTTGGGTCTGCACAAAATGCAGAATAAAAGAAAAACCTCATCTAAGTAAGTTATGGTCTTATAGGCAAACGCATGGAAAAGGAAATGTGACACTATTTATCTAGAATTGCAGGAATTCCTGGCTGATCTGCTACCTGAACCCACCTGAATTTTGAAAACAAGCAGCTTGGAATTGAGAGTGCCTATGAGAGGAGAGGCTTTTCATCTGAATTGCATAAATGTAGGATAGAACTCAGCGTGGGGAAGGGTACGGGAGGAACTTTTGTGGGAAATGCTAAGTATTAATACTACCTCTGGAAGCTTTTGTTATTTTAACTGTCTTGGAGATTGCTGTATCTTGCTTTCCATTTCATCAAGCCCTGAGGTGGTTGAGTAATCTGAATTACAAAAGAAGTTGCAACACTGGCAGGAAGGTGGAGTTCAAAACATTGCCATGTATGCAGATGAGCTTTGACCAAATGACCTCCTTTGCCAATGAACCTGTGTACTCTGATAGAGAACAGAGGGGCATTCTGGGCAGGTCTGTTCCCCATAACTCATAATGCTCGAAAGAGAAAGTTTCTGCAGCCCTCTATGCAGGCTGTGTCTGACAGCAGTCTCGGCCCTGCCATTGTGAGTACTGTAGCAGATGATAATGGTTCAGAGAGGAACCAGCTGGAGGAGGGGATATTTTTAGATATTCTAAATACTTCAGAATCTTATATAACTGGATTTGAGCAACAGTTGATACCAGACAACCTCACATAATCAGTTACAGAGCTCCATCAGTTCTCTCCTTATATTCACAGCACAGTTTGTGCCCCAGAAAGGGGGTTAGGCAACAAACATTACTCCACAATTGCAATAACTGCAGGAAAAAAAAGCACTGTGTTGAAGAATCCTCAACAGCAAGCAAATACATCAGGAAATCAATATCTTTAGGTAATTTGCAAGTGGGAGGAACTCAGTTGCTAACTATACTAAAGTTGAAGTCCTTGGGCTCAGTTCTGGGGTATCTAAATGCATTTTTAACAAGTATTTGCTGAATTAGTTGATATCTTCACGTGTACTGAAATGGTTCTGTTAGAGTTCCTGGCCTTGTGTTATGCACCAGGCTTTTCTGCTATAGAAATGATTACTAGGAAACTCACACACAGAGCTGGTGTCTGGCTCTGTTTAGTGTGTCTTTCGTTTGTGCAGTGGCTTAGTTATGGCACTTTGCTTAGGTCATGGTCTTTTAAATATTTCCCATGTTTAAGCAAATAAAGAAATCGCACTCTATCCATGTGGGGGTATGTGAGGCCCTGCATGAGGCTGCTGGTAAATTCTTGCATTGCTTTGCTATTGTCAGTGTTTACACAATTGTGCTGCTATTTGCTCCTCTCCACCTGGTTGTGTGGTGCATCAGCTGCTCCATTTTGTACTCTCTGGAGGATTTGAAGAAATAGCCAGGAAAGATAGAAGGTCAAACAGCAGAGCCATGCAATTAATCTGGCTGATGTTCCCAAATCACAAATGGGGATTATTTTCTTAAAAAAAAAAAAAAAAGAGAGAGAGATCAATGTACAGGTTTTTACAGGTCTTTTTATTATTTAAATGTGAAGGAAAAAATAAATGCTGCCTTGAGCTTCTTATCATGCTGACTTGCTTATCACTTCTTACCAGCTTGATGTAGTATAGAAGACAAACAAGCCTTCAAAGGTCCCTTTTTGATAGACCAGGGCAGGAGCATTCAAATGTCACTGGTTCAATTCCAAGTTCAGGTGATGCTGACTTCCAAACCTCAGCAACACAGAAGGCCTTGGGATGTGGGAACAGCATTACTTCAGCTCAAATGTCGAGGAAGGCTGAGAATGACTGAGACTGATCTTGCATCTGTGTAAATGAACATCCAACCCCTACGTGCCTCATTGATGGTATGTTTAGTATATCTGATGTGCAAACAGGAGCTTTTGGCTTCCTTACCTGTACTTTGCCCCCTAGAGGAAATGAGACTAGTGGTGCTATATCAGCTTTGCTGCATCTCTGCAGAGAGGAGACTGTATGCATTTGTTGTATGGGAAAGTGTTGCAAGTTTTGAGGTGAAATGGCATGAGAAGTTGCAGCTATTGATGAAGTACAAAAATGCTTAGCATATCAGAAATAACTCAGGCATTTGCTACCCCATGAAGCTGTCTTTCTGGATAGATTCTTGTCTCTGGCAGTTCACTGGCTTTGCGTGACACAGTGATGGAAATAGTTACCCTTCTGAAACTACAGAACATCAGAGTGGGTAGGGGGCTACTTGAAATCCTCCTGCTAGAAGTATTCTTAGTGCATTAAAGAAATGCATAAACAGGAAAGAAATGGAACTAGAAGAAAAAAACATTCAGAGTTCTACTCTGAGAGGCATCTGCTGTCATGAAAGAAATGTTAGCCTTGAAAAAAAAAAAAGATTGCCTTGTTTATCAGGAAAGGACTGTTCTTTTTGCAGGATCTATTTTTAAAGAGTTGAATTAAAATTAATTATTCCATGTTTGATAACCTTTTCTGCACAGAGACCTGTCTGAAGGAGGCATTGATTTCCCTGCTCACAGCACGCTCACCAGCCACAGTATGAGCGCCTCATCTTTTAATCTCCAATATGAAAGGAACAACAGAGGTCACTGTGGACTTGTATTGTTGAAAGTGATTACTGGCAGACCTGAGATGGTGTGCAACAAGGCCAGCTTGCTCTTCATTTAAGATTATATATATATTTATTTCTCTCTGCTTTCCCCCACACCTCAGCTGGGGAACCACATGGTCAAGAGTCCAGGGAGAGCTAATTAAAGTGACTTGTTCCTTTTAAATAAGCCTGCTAGCAGCTTGGTGCGAAGCCAAAGCAGGTATCATTTTACTATACATACTTTTAAAATGATTGTATTGTCCTTTTCTTTCTCTAGAGCAAAATTTATCCTCCTATTTCTGTTCCTCCTTACCTCTGTCTTTAATTACTGTTTATTGGAGACATTGGACTCACTACCATGTAGACCTGAACAACAAAGTAGTGGAGGATCAGGTGGGGAGCCTGTAATAGCAAATGCCATGACTTTTCTACCTCAGGTATTTTACGGTAGTATCCACAATTAGAAATTGTTTGCATCTGAAAGACCTTCCACTAACAGCCAGGCAATTCAGATTTAAAGAAGAAAAATATCTTTTGCAGAGAGTAGGACAGATCTTCTGTTTACTAGCCCAAGAATTTGTTTTTTTTTCCTTCAGTTTTGCTACGTTTTTGTCTTCCATTAAACTCGGTCCAAGATACAAGTTGGACTTAATACAGAATCTTTATGTCTCATTCCACGCTGTTCCACTTGCTGCTGCCAACCAGCTTTTATTACTTCTGCCCCATGTGTTCTGTACACACATTTGACTCCTAGGCTGGGTTTGGGTTACTGTCTAGCCACCCCCCTTTCTTTGAAAAGAAAACCAAACCAACCAAACAAACAAAAAGAAAGTGTAGAAATTTCCCATGTTTAAATATTGAAGACATCTGATGGTGAACTGTGGCTTTTAGCTGGAAATCACATTGAGTGCCAGAAACCCCATCTTTGTAATTACAGTACTTTTCTGTTTATTTCAAGGGAGATCAGAAATTCAAGCAATGAGGGGCTGAGCACTCAGACAACTGCTTGTGAAATGTGTATTTCAAGGCCATCTAACCATTCAAATCTGCTGTTTTGAAAGCAAGCACCTTTTCCTTTGGATTTTCACATTCACTTGTACTTTCAAAGATACTGAAGCAAGTGGGATAAATGGAAGAAACTAAATTAGGATTTACAGGTGCTCTTGATATATAGAAAGCAAGTCCTTATTTTAGAGAGAGCAACTGAAGTTAGGCACTCAGGGTCCACTCTGTAATGGCAGTGAGGCAAACTTTCCATACTAGCAATATAAACTCGTAAGAGCTGAAGATTTGGCCACCAGCGATTTGCTGGCTCTTGGATTACTGTAAGGTTTTTTGGCTTCCTTCATTCTTGCTTCTCATTCTATGCAGTCACAGTGGGACCACTTTTTTTCTGATGGCTGGAAACATAACCAAACTTTGTGCTTTATGTGTGTTTCATGCAAAATCTCTTTAACAAACGTTTAAATTGGCATTTGCAAAAATTGGCTGGCTGCTGGTAGTAATGGGAGATAAATATCACTCATTATCAGATTATGTTGCACCTTCCAAAAAAATACCAAAGTAATTCCTTTCTGCTGCTTCAGTACAGTAAACAACTGGGATGAATCTGAGCCTGAGAAGCTTACTCTGGTTCTTTACATAATACAATATACTGCCATAATTTACCCACAATTACAGTGCTTACCAATGGACTTGATATTTCCATCATAATAGAATCATAAACAACATTGTAACTGTCCATTGTGGTGGCTTATACTACAAACTCCCCCTCCCCCTCCTTGCATTCAATTACATGGAAAATTGTAGCTAGACTGAATATTAAAAATGCCTTCAAACTCAACTCAGTGCTGTTTCACTAATAGGATGCATTGAAAGCTAATTCTGACTCTTATAGTAAACTCCATTATATCATAAATATAGGATATTTTATGTGATTTGTATTGTGCATGAATTTTATAGCAATATTCTATTCTCCTTTAGCTATTTCTTCATTCTTCCTGTTTTCACTGTGCCTTCTGACATTACTTTATGATCATGTTTTTAGAAGTAATTTATTTTGCGGTGGCTAAAATAAATAGCTCATTCACCTTCTTACTGGATACGAAGGGCCAGATTATTTGGTTTAAAATGGAGCAGTTCTTAATGTTTATATATTAGGTGTCATTCGTAGGGGTGATCATGCTGATTTCACTAAAACCACTGGAAAGCGGTTTCTAAAATAGATGGCTCCAGTTGTTTTCAGAAGAAGCACACAAGCTCTCATTTGTCACTGTTTAGAACTAGTCTTAAACAATGCAAAGGGACTCTTTTCCTGAGGATGGGCTTCATCCTAGCACTAGAACAATGTAGTCTTAACTAGCTGACATTTTTCACTCCTTATTCTGTAGTTCTGGTCTATGAAAGTTAGAGAAGTATAACATCTTTTATTTAGTGGAACATCCATTTAGATGATGTTATCTGAAATAGAAGAACAGTAAACAAGAATTTATTTTTCTTTACCATTGGGGAAAATTAAAAGCAGTATTACCGCAAAGCCAAAGAGGAAATCGTCAATAGAAAAGAAGGGAAAAAATTGGGAATTAAAATAAAAAACCAAACCAAAACAAAAAAACACCACAAAACACAGCAAACCATGCATTATTTTTCTTCTCAGTGGCTTGAGTTTTGGAGAGTTTCGGGGGTGGATTTTCTTTTTATTGCTCTTTATAAGGATGAAACTTGGTCTGTCCTTTCCCTACTGTTGTACCTCAATTTTACATCTTTAAAATCTTTTCTAGTTGATTTAAATAAGACAAACCAGTAGTCCGTCGTTCCTCTTCCATTGGCTGCTCAAGCAAGATAAAGACTGCTCCCCACTGAAACAGGGCACTAATGCAAATTCAATCCAAATTCTCAGTGCTGAGAGTAGTTATTAAAGTTCAACGTTTTATGCATTTTCTTCATAACACTGGCAGATTTATTTTTCTTTCTGTGTTTGGTGCATTGAATCACTTTATTCTTGTTTGTTGAGTGCCCTTTGCCAACATGCCAAGACCAATGATAGGCTACTCATCAACATCATGATGTCTCCCAGCACTCATTAGTGTTCTGGGAGGATTTGCTTCCTCCCTTTTGTCCTATGAATTAAACTGTCAATTTATTGAGCCAGCAGTTCATGACCAGTCTAAAAATATTGGAGAAAATAAGTTCTGCATGGTTTGTAGACAGAATTATGGGTCATCTTGGATGACAGAGAGCAGTAAGCATTAGATTATTGGATTTTTTTACTGCCACCTCTTCCCCCTGATTATTCAGAAGGGGTGTGCTCTTGCTTGCGTTCCTCATCCTCCCGTGCGGCCTTCTGCTGCTCTCCCTACAAGCTGAGCTGTCATTTGTAGGAGACAGCTGACATCTGCTTGGGTGGGACCCCTGTCAGCACTTGTGTGCCAGCCTCTAAGAGGACCCATTTCAGCAGCTATAGTCGGTCCTTTTTAACTGCTGTCTTCTGGGGTTATGTGAGCATTAGGCTGGTAATGGAGTTTCCACTAATAAATAGAAAGCAGAGTCCTGTTCACCCGCTCCTAAGAGCCCCACCATCTGTCACTGCGTATAGATTTTCAGACTCACTGATTTGCTAATTAATCATATTGAGTGCAAGTGTAACTTGCGTTTGGCATCTCTGCAAGGAAATAAGGTAGAAGAGAGAAGTCACTCCAACTTCTCTGCCTGGTTAGCTTTGTTGCAAGGGACAGCAGATCGGAGATGGCTGCAATGTCCCCTATCAAGCGAGCAGGTGGTGAGTGGGAAGGAAAGGATGGGTTGTGTAGGGCATTTCTGCTCTGCCTGCCCTGAAATCATGAACGGGCAATTACAGGGGAAAAGTGATCTGTGCCAGATTAAGTACTGATGGAGACATCTAGTGTAAAACTTGGTACTGATCTTCCAAAGGCTTTGCTCTAACCCCACAGATGCACTGTCTGGGCTACAGATATGCCTACAGAACAAAATACCTGACACAGTGTCATTGTAAATGACATTGCAGTAAATGCAGAGGGAAAAGCTCTCTATTCCCAATATGTGTTGTGTATGGTATGATGAGCACACAGTGAGGAATGGAAAGCGCATATTGCAGAATATAAAATGTCTCTGGCTGCACATAAACTACATTTGAAGTGTACTGTGAAACTGGCCTATTTTTATGAATCTCAGATATTGTCAGTCAGACAATATATAGGCAAAATGTGATTGCAGCAGTTCTAAAAATCATTTTAATGATGTAAATTGTAATATTTTTCACCAGTAATAAAGCTATATTAGCTTCCTATAATTCATTTAATGGCAATTATACTAAAAATACTTCCACTTGAAGTAAGTATTTTTAAGAGCTTCAGAGAAGTGGGAGTAGTTGCCAGATACTTGCTTACACAAGCAACACCTTCACAATGTAATCAAAGAAGCAGTTTTGCTATTAGTTCTGCTTGAATTTATAGTCTCCAAGCCACTGGCAAGATGTGGATGAATAATGCCAGTGTCAAGACAGTGTGAAGGCTCAGAAGGAACCTAAAATTCCTTATATTTCAAATTATTCTCCAAAGCTTTCAAAATTGGATTCAATTGAATGAATTCTTGGAAAGAGAAAGTAATAGCTTGTCTCCATTTGTATCCAAGCCAGGCATAAACTACAAGTTTACAGCTCCTTCCTACACTGCTCAGGAATTCAAGAATATATCTGAATGATGAGCAGCTGAAGAGGTTTTGCCAGTACTGAGACTGTGTTATCTCTTCCTTAAATCATTTTTAATGTTTGTCTGCAGAGATTCAGACATGGAATGAGAGGGCTGGATTCTCCAGCCTCCAAAATTGAACTGGCTGTTGAATTGGCTGTTCCCCTGTAAACGGAAAATCTTTGGCCAGAGATGTATCTGTAAGCTTTACGTTTCTGCTGGTTATTGTGCTTGTCATTGTGGGTTGTTTGTTGTTGGTTTGATTTTTTGAACTCTCACTCTTCCCATTCCCACCAAAGCTGAACAGCCCAGAGCTGAGCGGAAAGGATGTACAAGGAAGCAGGTGGTAGGTGGGAAGCCATGGCAAAAATTCAGATTGAAAGGCTCAGTCAACACCTAATTATCAGCTGGTATCTGGCTGTCTCACACAAATCTGTCTATCCAGAGCTTCAGTTTAGGCCAGGAAATTCAGAAATGTGGCAGGAGCAGCCTTCTTCATGTCTGAAACTTGAGTTCTGTCTGGTCTTTTGTAGAGAATGAGCCAAAAACTCTTCTGCTGCCCTGTTTTGCTGAACTCTGTGAAACATTTTTAGAAAGGCATTTATATGTAGGGATGCAAACTGAGGTGACCAGTGCCTAACATAGGAACAGGTGGTGGTCAAGAGCACAAAGCAAAGTTCCCGGATAGTTTTGTGGTGTTATTGTCTCTGCCTACATGGAAGTTAAGGGGACTCTGGTGGTGGTTAAAACTTTTCCCACTACTTGATAACCAGGCCCATTTTGGATTTGTACTCTTTGGCTTCTGCAAGCCACTTCTTTGTCCTGGTTTAGAGAAGTTAAAAGTGGTTTTCAGTTAGCACGATGAGTCATTCCAATGTAATATCAAAGTCTGGGCATTTATTTGGAATTGGAGCAAAATCATTTATAAAAGCCTGCAGAAACTTGACTCAGATGATAAAAAGACATCATTATAATTAGAGAAAAAGTACTTTCTATTTTAATACTTTCCCAGCCTGTGTAACTGAAGAATGGAAGTACAGCTGTGAGTAAAGAAAAAAAAAAGAAAGATTTAAAAGAATTGTAACACTATTTAAAGGGCAATTTCACATCGGCCTGGATTAACAAGGCTGCCTCATTTATACCTACCACATGAAATTCTCTAAGTGTTTAATTAATTGCACTAAATCATAGCAAAGTGTTTCTAACTTTCTAGGAAGCCACAGATAAAATATTCAACACCAAACTTTCTCACTTCAATCATTCTACTTAGCATTAGTTCCCAATTTAGAGCAGTAGAGAAATGTTCTTTGAAGCTTAAAAAAAAAAAAAAAAAAAAAAAAAAAAAAGGAGTTAAAAAGAAAGGCTTCCTAAAATAAGCAAAGTTAAAACGAATAACTTGTGGTAATCTTGCGATTCTTTCTCGCAGGGGGTCTCTAACTCAGGGTAAGGGTACTTTTATGCTATGCAGAGCAACCGTCTGTAAGGCTGTCAGAGCTGAAAGCATCCAACCTGAATCAATCAGCCATGCCATATTCCTTAAGACTGAGTGCCTTGCTCTAATGTCTCTGTGGCTCAAGTTAGTACATCTGTGTGGCACCATGGAGTGCTGTGTATGGCTCATTCAGAGCATGTCCCAAGGATCTCCATACAGCGCTGCATGCACTGTTTAAACTTGCAAACTCATTGCCAAGTGCTTGTGGGGAAATGCAACTGCTAGCCCAAGTGCTGAAGCAGATACATAGGTAATGAGTATGTGAGGTTCTGAAGATGTTTTCAGAAGAAAATGCCAGGTCTCTTCTGAGTTAACCTGAATCTGTCTTGATTCAGAGCCTTGTGAAGAACAGAGCTGTAGGAACAGCCCATCAAATTAGCATTTCCTTGCTTACAGCATTTTTGTTGTTGTAGATTTGCTTTCACTCAAGAGCAGTTCAGTTTCTAACTGTTAACTACAGTCCACTTGTGTGGCAAAATACATCTTCAACTCTTCCACTCTTTAACGGTTCCTTAATTCACTTTCCAAGGTTGCATCTCTGCCCATTTTCCCAGGAATGGTGCAGCCCGTCTTAGCACAGCCACAGTAACAATACCCACAATACATTTTGTGTTGATTACACTGGCTAACACTGTTGCAAGCAAATAAATGATCCCTTCAAAAGACAAAAGAACACTTTCATACTCTTTGTTTTGTTTCTCTTTGTTGTCATTCCTTTCCACATAGCAATTAATTACTGCTATATTCTTGTCTAGAAAGCATACGGAGAAGTTCACCTTCATACGGTCACTGTCTTACTTCATATGGTTTCATTCAAAGGGCTAAATGGAAGTCAAACATGACGTGTTAGGATCCACTGTGATTTGAATGTAGATATCTATCCTATGTGGGAATTGAAACAACACAAGGAAAGAATTGTCCTGAACAGGCTGCCATATCCTTCCTTATTTCTCATGTGTTTCCCTGTCGTATCGCTACAACTAAGTGATACCTTACAACTCTGACACAGAGACGTTTAAATTTCTTATTCCTCTCTTTAGATTGAGTCTTCTCCCTGATATTCATAAGCTTGTTATGTATATTTCATTAAAACAGTAAAGGCTACCAGTAAAAAATGTTTTAGTTATCCTGGAATTTAATGCATCTCACTCTTGAGATCAGAATGTATCACAAAAAAAGAAATATTTCATGCATGGACTAAAGTACAAGTGCAGTAAACGATTTATCTGAGAAAAGATGATGCACAAATATCCTGTGGACTAACTTTCACTGTTAAATGAATTCTCTTCCTAGCTGTCTGCCACCATTGGATCTGCCTTCAGAACACACCTTGTTGTAATTACAAATTCCTGAATCCTAGAAACAATCCTTGCCTTATTCATCACTATCAAAACAGCAGTGAATAGATAAATGGGAAACCAGCACAGTTCCCTAAATACCCCTGAGTTATGCTAACTTGTACTACTGATTTTCTTTTTGTAAGGATGAGCTTTACTTGTTCAGAGAGAAACAGCTGACTTGATCCAAGTAGGTTGCTTAAATGGTAAATAAATGTTTTGCTTTATAATTTCATTTTCTTATGCTCCAGTGGGTTACTAGATGAGATACTGGGAGGTTTCCATGGTACAACACTGTACAGAACAATGATATTTCAATATTTAATGCTGCCTGAAGTAGAAGTGTTTGATTCCTCTCCTCTTAATGTCTTGCCTACTTTGATGTGATTATGTAACCTGCACATTTCAGTGCTCAGTTACAATTTGTTTCATTAATCTGTCATGAATTTCAACTGATGAGTGTATATGTGGATTCCTGAGCCAACCCTAGAATATCTGTGAAAGTCAATAAGAGATTTGTCTTGTCAGTTTTATTCTTGTAATTCTCAGCTCCTTAATAGTCCCACCCAGATTATATGCACTACTCTATGTGAGGCTGGAATGACACAGATCAGGGCAGAGAGATCAGTCACGTTATCAAGCAGTCTCATTTGGTGTGTTCTATTACAAACAATAGTTTTCTTAGTTTTCTTTTTAAAAATGTTATTTCCAACATCAACACCTTGGGTGTTTTTTTTTTCTGAGGAAAATCTCATTTTTTGTACTTAACTGCAAAGCTTTAAAAACTTTTTTATTATTATTGTTACCATCTCTTTGTTTTTCACTGTAGTTGTGGTTCCATGAAGCTAATTTCTATCAGGAAAGCAAGCAGAGTTTTGTGTGATCCAAATCTGGATTGTCCTGTTTATATGTGACATCTTAAAAGTGAAATGCTTCTAGAAATAGTGAGTGGACTGTGGTTACCAATACTTTTTGTAAAGAAGCAAAAATCTCTAAATTTCTCTAGCAACCAACAGCCTCATTTTGAGCATATGCAAACTTTACATCAGTATAATGTTGGTGCAGTTCTGTTTTGTACATCAGGAATAAATCCAATGTCAGATAAAGTCCTCAGTATTACATTCTGGGTAGCAATTTCCCTCTCTGCAAAATGTGAATGAACACGAATAACACTTCTAAGTCTCTCTGTATTCCTTTTATTGAAATTCCTATGTCAGACATAGAAATATCCTAGGAGAAAATCAAGTCTAATAAAATTGTGCTTATGTATATATCATGCAAGTGTGAAAAGAATCAAGTTTAAAGCAAAATATGATTTTTTCTGTGACTGTTTGACTATTATACAGATTTTTTTTATTTTTATTTTTTTTTATTTTTTATTTTTTTGTGGTTAGTAATGAATATCTTTTTCTGGAAAGGGAAGTTTTATAGAATCCAACCTGACTGTGACAATACACACAGGCAACCTATTTACCTACTGACAGAAAGATATAATTTTCTGCTGCGACTATCCATCAAGGACTGAAAAATGTTACCCAAAGTAGGTGCTTGACCACTAAAATTATGCAGGCTAAAGCAGTATGGATGAGGAGATATATGTCAAAAGAATTTGGCTGTTTTTTCTCTAGAAATACAATTAATGGTATTACTGGCATCCAGTATTTCTGCTCTTAACTGATAGAAGAGGAACTGGTTGAGATATACTGTTCATGTTGGGGATTAGGCTTTTGTTGTTGGGTTTTTGTTTTTCAGGGTGAGTTTGATGCATTTCCAGGGAGCAGGACAATGGTGTCCTCTCGACTTCTACAAGTCACTGTGTCTAAGTGATGCCTGGCTCCTGCAGCAGCCAGCAGGGATGTCGAGATGTCTCAGTCATGAATCCTTGCTTTTAGGTCTATCCATCCTTCTGTGAGAAAGAAAGGATACCAGTGTGTTAGAGTGGTTTCTTCAGTGAGCCACTTAAATCAACTTTTCAGCTGCTATTTAAGCTGAGCTGGAGAATGAAGAAGCCTTGTCTGATGGTGTGCTTTCTTGCAAGACTGCAGCAGCTCAACCTGTGCCACTCTGAAGTCGTTAGCTAGAAAAATAGGCAGAAATTTTTGTCTGCTTCCCAGGAACAAAGAATGGCATTGTGCAGATGGGAATCAAACCTATTTTCTACCACATCTGTCCAAAATACCAACCATGAACGCATTTTCAACATCATAAGTTACTACTGTCCTAGGTGCTGGATGCTGGATGCATTGCCTGAAATCCCAGAGCTGTAACTCTCTGATACTATCTCCTGTACAGCATCTTTCCTACCTTTTTTTATTTCTCAGGCAAGTCACCAACTTTTCACCAGACAGGTCAAGAACCATTCTTAACTTTTCACGTGCCACATTCAGCCAAAAGGCAGGTTTCTTCTTTTCCTAGAAGAAAGAAGTCATGATCTTTTCTTGTCCAGACAAACTTACAATCACTTCATGCATCTGCTTAAAAAAAAAAAAAAAAATCAGAAAAAAATCAGTTACTCTCATTCCTTTCTTTTCTCTGAAAAATTGATGTACCTTTGAGCAAGTGATAATCTTAAGGAGCCTCTCATGAAGAGAGTGGGAATAAGTAAATTCTTTGCCAACCTCATCTTTTGTGACCTCACTTTTTTGGCTCTAAATAACAGAACTTCATTTCCACTGCTAGTATAGCTTCAGGGCTACTTTTCCAGAGTCTCTTACACATTTCCTTCCAGTCCAACGCTTGCCTCTCTTAATTATCATCCTGTGTAGCAGTAACACTGAGAACAAAAATAGTTTTCTAAGTCTTGGTACAATATTACCATGAAATAAGGGGACTTGTCTGATGGCAAATGTTGCATTGGGTAAAGAAATGCACTCTGTAAGCCACCTTTATACTGGTCAGTTTGATTTCAGAGTTAGTGGTTAAGTAAATGGTTTAATAGGAAACAGTCTCAGCCTTCCTCTGACCTCTCTGAGGTAGCCTACAGCCCCCCTTGCTGCCTAAGACTAAACCACTCTCAAGCTCAGAATGCTTGTACTTCATCTCAGTGATGGTTACTGAAATATTTAAGCTCTATCTCAAATACTGGCATGCTGTTTACACCTATTTTGTAACTCAAGAATTCCAGCTGAAAAAAACGGGCACAGATAGCATTTGATTTCAAACTGGCGAATACTGTCTAAAGGGTGCCTTGCTGCAATGCTCTTACCAGCATGTAACACGTGCTACTTGATTTAAGAAGCAATGCCCAAGAGTAGGTATTAGGTAGAGGATATTTTTGAATCATCACATCTTAATAAAATCTGTAGGCTACCTGATTAAAAAAGACTGGATGCTGCTATGGCTGTTCTGGGTGCTCAACAGCATGATTTTCCACCACCACCACCTTCTCCTGACCCATCTAAATACAAGAGAGATGATACAAGCTTTGTACTCCTGAGCAGTGATGCTGGTCAATACCAGCTGTCTGTGTTGCTCATGTCCTAAGGGCCATGGTCCCCCTCTCTTGTACTGATGACTTGCTATTTGTTATCCAGGCACAAGATGTCTCTGTGGGCTCTTCAGAAATCTAGATGAAAAGTTAAAAAGGAAAAAAGACAAATCTGTAGCTCAAACTGTGTGGGATGCCTGTCAGCTTGTGTTTGTGGTTTTGTTTGTTTTCTTCAACAGACACTTCCTCTGTTAAATAGGCTGATACTTTATATTGTATAAATCCCTTGCTGCTCCAGTCCATGGTAAAGGAGTGATGTCAGTGGAAGGAGTATAATGAAGGACTTGCACACCTCTCAACTTTATGGAGTTTAGAAAGGAGATCATCAGAGTTTAGGTAGAATGATTAGATACTAAAGGACATCATACTCTGTAGTTTACATTTTGAGACAAACCTTCAAATGGCCTAATGTTAACTGATCAGGACATCAGTAAACATGGTGTATGTTGTAGATGAGTTAATGCCATTAACGAAAACTCAAGGTTTGAAAATTCCTGGAGTCCAAATACTTGTTTTGGCACCATAATGCTTAACTATGAATTACTACTGCTATTTAATGTTTCTTTTAGAAAAGTATTTGCTTAAAATATAAACCTGTGGGATTTATATCTATATCTGCAGGAAAAATAATCTCCTTAAGAAAAATGCATATAGTTACTGGAAGGTGAGCAATTCTAATTTATTTGTCCTTGACCATCCTACTCCTGCTTTTTAGCCCCACTTTACAGCCAATACTTTTTCATTTTTTTTATCATAATGTTAATAAATATGCAAAAGATTGATGGATTGGACTCCTACTTCCATGTTTTTTTTTCAGTTTTTTTTTCAGTCTTGTGTCTGGCAAATAGTTCTGCCCCTTTAAAACCACTTTCTTGTGTGGTATCTATGAATGTACAACACCATACTGGTACAGACTGCAGAAAAAAATAAGTTACAGGAAAGATGACATTAAGTGCTTTGTCTTCACTTGGAACTTATCTTAAAACTATTGACATTAATAAAGATTTTCGGTTGCTGACTTTGTTGGATTTTGTCTCTATAGTCCAGCTTTGCAATATGCTGATACTATCTCCTTGTTAAGGGTAGTATTGAGAGCATTTCTAGGCATTGCGTGGTAGGATTTGGTGCCAATCAGCAAAAAAAAAAAAAAAAAAAAAAAAAAACAACCCAAAAAACAAAAAACATGATGGAGTAACCCTAAAATCTAATTTCTTATATGTGCTGTAAATGTATTGTTGGAAACAAAACAAGGAGTGCAAATTTTGCTTTTCTTGCAACCCACAAAATTTGTCAGTTATGCTTTTGGCACATTGTTTGAATAGGTAAGCAAAAGCGGTAGATACAAATGTTAAAGAACTGGCCTTGGATGTTCTCAAGGTGTCAGCAGCAAAAGTGATAGATAGAGCAGTGGGAATGTCTCCCTGTCCTACTAAGACCAACTGAAAGTTAAGTGTCAAAAAATCTTATCTGAACAAATTGCCTGGGAAGGTGGGTTGAGAAACTCCAGAATTTGTCAGGAGCTGCTGTGGTGGAAATCTCTACTGGTGCTTAGCCAGAGGTTTCTATTAGAGTTGTAGTGTTGTATGATGGACTAATAAGTGAATTAGTTGCTTGTAAATTAAGAAAAACAGAGTTTGACTGTAAATCAATAACATTTTGAGTTATAAACCTTCCAAACATTTGTGTTCTATTTCCTGATTTAATGAGATGGGAAGTTTCTTATTTAAACTTTCTACAGAAAGAGAAGGCTTTGTACGATGGGTACAATGCATTCTGTTGCAGACCTGTTCCTGAATCTATTTAACATTGTAGGATTTTACAGCAGACATTTTTTTTGTGAGGGTTTAGAGAGAAAATGAATGTTGTTGTTTTTTCTTTCAAATTATATTGGTTACTTAATAGATAATTTTTTTTGGATGATGCAAAATGTTAGCTATCAGATTGAATTTACATTTTTCATTAAGTATATTTCCCTTTCCAGTTTATGCACAAGCGAGTTTTGATTTAACAATGTGTATTTTGTTAAAAATGTTAGTCAGCAAAGCTACACTTCTGCTAATACCCAAGAAAACCGAAGGACTTCATAATCATTTTAAGGGCTGTTGAATTGAAAAAATCTTTGGGACAAAAATAGTCTGTAGTGGTATTAAAGCCAGAGAAAGAAAGAGGTTTCTATCACACTTGCATTTAAAGTTTGAGTTATGAAGGGATAATTAATGGGCTGTATTTGGATTTTAAAAATTAACCATTGATTAAAAGTCTTGGTTTTGGGCTGCTGGTGTGCTTGTGACTATCCCTGGATGAATTCTAATTTTGCCTGTAGCATGTTTATAACATCTGTTCCCTGATTTCTCTGGAAACTTTTAATAAATATTAATAAAAATGCACTGATTGCTCACTAACCCTTTATAAACAGCAGCTTAACTGAAGTTGTGTTATGGATCTGTGTGGCTTCAGAGTCTCTTGAAAATCCCATTAGACTTCTGCAACATGTTTTGTGCAAAGTCTTTATTTTACTTTGGTCAAGTAACACTGACAATTAATTGTGTGTGGCACTAATAGACAGGACAAGTGTTTCATCACTCAAAATAAATTACAGCTGGTATTTACTTCCATGCTAATGTGTCTTGACATTCTTGTAAATCACTCACAGCTACAGCAATGCTTTCTCCTACCATTTCCCCCTCAATGTGCTTTGCATTTTGACAGGCTGAAGTCAGAGGTAGGGAATCAGCTGGGCTCCCAAGGTTCTATTCAAAAATACAAGATCTGTTCCTGCCCTTAACTACAACTGTTGTAATACTTCTTAGAAATTCAAAACCTTTAGCAAAAGGCTTGTCACGGCTGTGCCATGAAAGTGAAACAGACAAAGTAGAAAGTTTGTGAAGTAAATTCGACTGATTGGAGGCATACCCATTATTTATGAAATGTCAATACCAGAAAGCTCCTAGAAACGTACACACATACATCTTTATGCATAACTAGTCATTGAAGCCATGATTTTGGCCCTCTCACAAGGAAGGCAACCCACTGTGATAGTCTGATGCATGAACGGAAATGAAAGCATGTTCTCAATTATGTTGTTAACAGGTTATTTAACATTCGTAGTCCATAGGCTGATCACCATATAGATTAATTTATTCCTTTAATTATTAAAATCTTTCAAATTAGGAACAGGAAAATTATTTCAGCTATATCTGATTGATGTTGCATGTGTTGTTGGGAAAAGCTTGTCCTGACATTTTGCTCTACAAAAATCCTTTTCTCTTGGCATTCTTCAGGATCAGCTGTGTGCTATTTAGAAATTAAATGCTTTAACTTCTGGATCAACATTCTACAGTGTGCAAAGAATGACTTTTCAAGTCGTTAACAAAAATGACTCTGAACTGCGAAGTATAAAAGCTGAGGGGGAAAAAAAAGGATGAAATAGAGACTACTATCTCACCCAACTTCACATCTTTTGTTTCAGTCTTTGTTGCCTGAGGCTGTTCATGGCAAAGTACAATGTCCCCAGCACTTCAAGGACAAATCTAAATACCCAACTTCTGTCGATGTGATGTCCATTTGCTCTGAAAGCCTTTGATACACCCAATTCAAGGCTGACGTTTATTTATTTATTTATTTTACCATAAATTTCATTTATGAATTACAGAATAAAATTTATGTTTCATGCAAATAAAAATAAAGCATCACAATTTCCCTTCTTTTCTCCTCTCCAAAAAGCACCTGATAAAAACAATAAAGCCAATGAAAATTTCAGGCAGCTTCTTGTCAGATTTGAAAGGCTAAATTCCTGTCTAAAAAGAAAAATATTTTCTCCATTTCATTTCAGCAGTTGATTTATATTTCTCCACTTCGGCCCTATAGAAGACATCTGTTCTCCTTAGTAGAGCCCACTGAATGATGTTTCTTTTCTTTTCAAGATTTTCCCATATTCCCAGGTTTTAGTCTTGAATTCAAACAAAATGGAATTGATAGATATAAGTATAAACAGACATGTGCACACACACATAAATGGAATGATGCAGTACCTGTGTTGAACTATTCCTGAATCCACAATAACATCTGAACCTTCCTTAACAGAACTGAGCTCATTCACAATGAAACAAATTTAAACCCATATATCTGCACCTCTTTTAAATCTCTAAAGAAGTTCAGGTTGAAAGCAAGACACTCCTTCCAAAACCTTTGTCAATTAGTGCAAATGGCTCCTGCTTCCTTGTGACTTACTTCAGTACTTGGAGCAACTCAGGCTGGAGTTTGGGTTAGCAGTGCTTGTTATCTATTTCTGCTGTTCCTAACTATTCTGCTTTCTTCCAATGGCAAGCATTCTGTTCACTGAACTGATGCTCGGGAAGGGTGGGTGTTATTTAAGCCTTAGAAGTATTTCTGTGGCTGCTTACAGATATTAATTCATAGTGAGTTTTTCCACATTATCATAATTTTGTAATATTGCAAGATGTATTTCAAAAGATCTGGTGTCGTCCCTCTGTGGCTGAAGATCAAAGGTGGTCCATGACTTTATAACAGCAAAATTTGCTTACTTCACAGCCATTGTAGTTGTTTCAGTTTACAGAAGGTGCTTCAACAGGATGATTTTATTTAACATGCAGGTCAGGGATAGGGGAGGATCTCTAAAGGAAAGATGAAACCAGATGATGTGTAGATGTTCTAGTTTCTCTTAAGTGCTGTATTGAAAACACATTTTAAGCTACAACTTTTTACTCAAAACTTGTGCTTCAGTTCCCCAGGCAACACAAACCAGGGATGATAATTTAGAGATTTTTCTAAGTATCCTTTCATATGAAAAGAGCAAGCAGCTGTAGACTTCTGATTTGTGGTTTGGAGACCTATTAATTGAAGCTGTCAATTATAGATCTCTTATTGTAACACAAACCCAGTCTTTAAGCTTTTCCATTAATACACACTGCACCACCATTCTAAGGCTCTACAGTACTAGTATTCATAGGCCAGCCACACATCACTAATCTGCTGCTTGCAAGATGCTGGGAATAGCAAGTGTCTATACATCAGAGAAATTTTAAGTTTTGCTCTCATAATAAATGGAAATTGAATCAATCTCTTCTGGGACTTACTCCAAGATTACACATTAAAGCAGGATTTTTACACACACCCCCCACACTCCTGCAGTAAGCATAACTTCAGTTAATATTCCTAACAGCTACGTTTTTCTCTTCAAAAACTAGCTCATTAGCTTGTAAAATATATAGGATTCAGGTGCTTGATAGCAAATAAAGCCTTTAAAAAATTATGTTTAACCGCTAGGGATTTTAGGAGCCTGACAGGAAGCAGCTATTTCACATACAGCTTTTTCAAGCCTCTTCGCAGCAAGTTCAGAATTCTAATTCTGGAGTTAAGAAAATATTCAAGGTTGTTCCTAGGAGGAGAATGTGCTGCTTGGAAGACCAAAGTCCTCTACTGCAAGTCAGAAAGTGCCACGAGCTGTGACTGTCTCTAGTCTATGGCATAATTATGTCCTCACTGAGATAGAGAACTTTCAGGGTGTTTCTGCACAAGGGAAGGAAAATGGAAGGCAAAAGGAATAGGAGAACAGTGACACAACTTTAAGTTCTTTGTTACTTGAGCAGCTTCAGGAGGCATTTCCTATGCTGCGTAATTTGCTGAGTGCTGAGGAAAGGTAAAATATTAAAAAGATTATTAAGGAAGCAGGAAAGCTTGCACTCCTCCTTGGAATAAGGATTTAATATACGTGTTGTTTGAAATATGAGTAGTGGGAATATGGCATCTTCTGAAGACTGAGTTAAATGGAATCCTTTATAAATCACCATAGAATGGCTTTGGTTGGAAGGGACTTTAAAGGTGCTGGAGTTGTAATCCTGCTCCTCTCCTCCTCACACCAGCTCTAATATAGTTCCCGTTTCCTACCTGAGGAAATACCTTTCAGGATTTGAATTTGAATGGCACCTAAGTGACCCTTGAAAAAATAATAAAATGTTCATGAATATTGCACATGTTGGCAGAGATACACATTCTGTACCTCACATCTCCCCACATGTGCAGAGTGATATTGTCAGCCACTGCTGGAAGATTTAATCCCAGCAGTCCAAAGAACTAATGTGCATTGCTCTGCACCTCATTGCTTGAAAGGCCAGAGATCCCTTCATCAAGACTTTCACAGTAGATACCATAGATTAATAAAAAGGTGAAAGAGCTCTGGTCCATTATTTATCCCTGACTGATATTTATTAGCGAAAAATAATTTATGCTGGGATTCCTTTATGGGTCTGTGATTGCAGTAGCTGGGGCAAGTGGTAATTAAAAAAGCTGTGATGTGTCCTCTCACTTCAAAATTGGGCTTTAAAATGATGACAAGATAATGAATGGTGAAGGCTAATATCCATATTAATTTCTCTGGGTGTTCACATGTGGCTGTGTGTTGTGTAGGTGGCTGAAAAGTTCAGGATATTTGACAGCTAAGACACATTGCTGCTGGCAGAACCCATCTGTCCAATTAGCTGCAGCTGCATGATGCGATGTTCTTTTGTGCACCAGCCCAAAGCATTGGGCTTGACTGTTCCCGTAAATCTCAACCAGATTCCTAAGGAACTGTTGCCACGTGCATATCTAGAACTAATTTTGGTCAAAGAATGTGTTAAAGCAGTACATTAACTTTAAGAGATGCTACAGCTGCATGTGTTAGATATGCTCCAGATTTTACATAAGGGTAAACTGAGGCACAAATTTGGATTGCCCGAGGTGAATTATTAAAGCGGACCGCCTGTGAAACAAGGACAGTTGGTTCAAGTCCTCTAGCTAACCTCCATTTCCTATTGAAAGTAGGAGCTGAAAAGGTGCTTTTGAAAGATTTTGAAGAGACAGAGTGACAAGGGGAATATTGTACAGATAAGCAAGAATTTGGTGAATAAGTTCAGAGAAAAGCTGTATATGTGAGAATATGGGGAGGTCCTGTGAGGTCACTTTGTCTTATGAGTTAGTTTTTAAACCTCTGAACAATTTTTGGTTACTTTTCTACAGCTCTTAATTCCAGGACCTACAGTTGCAAAATACTTAACTACCTAACTCTTTCCCCTGTCCCCACTCTTTCCCTCCCCCCACGTAGTAATCTATTAACAAAAAATCAAGAGTCGGTGCTAATGAAAAATGTACTTGTGGCAATGACAGGAACTGCTGGTTTATGTTAACTCATCAGATCAGATCGTTAATGTCTCTACCCCTCAATTTGATATAGTTGCTTTACTATGAGACAACATAATTTCTACGCTCAGAACACATTAGAATTTAATTAGTACTGGCATAGAACAGTAGCACCTTGAGTGAAAGAAATACTGAATTGCTTCATTTCTGACATAGAAAATCAATGCATTCTCTATTCAGACTTGGTTTTCATTTCATTATGCTTCTAAATAGATTTACAGGAGTCTATTTGGGATTGTAATATAGCTAGCACATGAAAAATTAAAATACAGCTAGGACTGGGTCATTTACTCAGGTGTCAAAAAAAACCCTATCATCATGATTGTGAAGTCTGTTCATCCATTAAGTTTGTATACTTCTCACACTCTTTGATAGAATTGGTGCTCACAAACTGTCCGCCACCATCCACAGCTGCACAGTTTCCTTTTCCTCTTTCCTGGGTAATGTAAGAATGGTTTGGATTCCCAGCTGCTCAGGTTTATGTGAGGATGGGAGATGGAAAGGGGCAGTGTTTCCCTACCTTCTCATTTCTACAAGTCCCAGTCATACCAGGCTTAAAGCTGTCACTCCTTAACCTGAGCCCTGAGCACAAGGGGAAAAAAATGACAATGTAGTACCTTCTGGTCCTGTCCTGTCTTTCTAATGCCCAAAGCTGGTCAGTGTGAACTGAAGGTTTTTAGTACATAGTCACTGTTTGCCCGTAAGAAAATCTAGGATTTAGTAAGGCTTCTTTGAGGTTTGAATGATCTGGTTTCAGAGATGAAACATAATGAACCCAATTAATCTGCAGCCTTAGCTGGCCTGCTTGGATCTAGCAGGTTGGTTACACCTGCCCAAATGAGCGATTCAATCACATTATTCTCTCCCTGAATAATCGAATCTCCTCAGCAGAATGGAGCCCCCCCCACTTGCTACATGAATCTCAATTATATCCAAATGCAGCTTGAAGCTAATATATCAGCAAGAACAACTCCATTACACAGTGGGTCTTTTAAAACTCACCCACTTCACAAGGTCACTGTCTTTTTCCCTCCTCTTTCCAGGAGCAGCTCTTGCCGGATGAGAAATCCCTCAGTGTGCACACAGTTGTTTGACCACCTCGCACAGTAAGTGCCTCATCTACAAACTATTCATTATTTCATGTTTTCTGAATACTTTTATCAGGGTGTGCAGGATTCTGCTCTACTTTTCACTTGCAGCTGAAGGGCGTTCCACTGTTGTGCTATTTAATTAACTCTTACTGGAGTGCATTTGTGTTTCAGTGTTCAGGTCTCAAACTGATTCCTGTTCCTGCCTATGAGTAAGCTTACAGCATCATAGAGAAATACATATGAATTCTAGAAATCAGAATATTCAAGGGTATTGTTTTGATCTCTAATAAGATTATTTTGCTATTTTCCAAAAACATGTATCACTTTTCCCTTCAGTTATTTTTTGAGACAGCATCTCATTAAGAGAGCAAAGGGAAAATACATATCCAGGAAAACAATCTTTCAATAAATATGTCAGCATGCAATACAAATTGGTAAATAAAAAAGTTGTTACCAATGCATTCTGAAAGCTCCAGAGCTCGTTGCACATTTTTTGGTACTTAAAATGTCTTCATATGATGTTGTTAGCTGTCAGTCAGCAGACAGGCAGATGCCAAGGAAAAGGCTTACATATAGTGTAGTCTTGACATGGACCACAAAACACTATGTCAGCTAATGCTCGTTATGCCAATTGCTTTGTTAGGAAGCAAGAGCAATGGTTAAAGCTATCAGACAGCTTTCTGGCAATATTTACATTTTACCTTCTTGTTTGAAACTTGTCTCAATTAAGGGGTAGCTCTTTGAGACAGTACTGAGAACATTTGCAACTGCTCAGATAGAAAGTGGGTGGAATTTGGGATTTTGACATACTTACAGATTAGTGCAGAAAGTTTCTGAGGAAACATTTGTCAGCAGTTACTGCAGATGTTCAGTCTGAAATATTTCAGGTTTGATGTACTTGTTGCCAATCAGAGGTAGGTTATTCTAGGAATCTGTGTTTATGGTAGGCAGCAGCAACTTCCCTCAGGGAATAAACCAGTGTTTGTTACTGTGCTGCAGAAGGTGGGGGGGGTCTATTTTGAGAATTTTGTCATGCCTGCAAAGTACATCTTTTGGGGGATACCCTAAGGGGCTGTGAAGATTGGGATTCCAGCATGCAAACACTTCGTTGGAGTGTAACAGTGCATCTTAGCCAGAGAGTGACTGCCTTGGAAAAGGAACTGCATCATCGAAAGTGGGTGTGAGAGTTCAGGTACCTTAAGGATCTTCCAATAATCTAAATATTTGTATTTCTTTGAGAGTGCCTGACCCTAAAAGGATAACACCTGATAGAACTGTATTTTGTAAGGAGTATACTTCTTCCACTTCAGGGAGCAGCTGTGCTTTTAGGTCACATCTGTGTAAATGATGAATTTTCAGTAACAGTCTGCCATGTGATGCTTGTAGAAAGTTCTTCTATTTGAAAATACAGTATTAAGTACTTTTCATTCATTGTCACATTCCTTTAGGGCCTGTGGGTCTTTGTAGAACAAGAACAGGATTTGGTTTTTAGTAACAAACTAAGACATGATGAAAGCAAGAAGCAGAAGCCAAGACCTTAATTAAAACAGAGTTGCATTTCAGAGAGTTATTGAAGAAGAAGGAGGTGCTAGAGGCTAGGGAGTAGTTATAAATGTTTTTCAAAGTCCATTTGTACAGTGAAACAGCCAGCACAACAGCCCTATTTTTTCACCTTTGCCATGTTAGTATTTGTGAAATGCAAACTTCAAAGAGTCTGAGACCAGGGAGCTCCCTGGCCAAGGGGTGATGGGCACATCAAGGAGTAAGAATGAAGGAACGGATGCTAGCAGCTGGGAGCACAGAAGCTCCTCTGAAGTTTGCTTGTGCTTTTTGACCTTGCTAGAATTCATTTCACATCATGATCCTCTTGATTTCAGTGTAAAGTCTGGCAGCTTTTCTGCTCAACCATGGCTGTGAGGAGCTTTTCATTTGGTGTAGCTCCCTGTTAGAATTCGCTTGCACTTGGTGCCCCTGCCAGACTCCACCATGGCATCGTGTGAGATGATGACAAAGCAGTCTGGTTCCTTAGAGATGAAGCAAATACAAAGTTAAACCAAACCAGTCAGAACAGAAGAAAAGCTCAGGTTGACCAGATTCACAAAAGAACCTGAAAATTTCAGGTATCTTTTGTTCCTTCTATTCTATATACGTGGATTGCTTCAGAAGCAATGCCTCTTATTTCTACTGGAACTACAACAGATACGAAGAGCACAATAACGCTATTTGATAGAGCAAATTCTCAGCTACAAAACACTGTTTTTTAACACAGGCACCACCATTAACTACGCATTTTCACCAGTGATGAACAAGAACCTGCATGCAGCACTCATAAAAATCTTCACCAGTGGAGGTTACCCATTGCTTCACAGCTGCTATGATGGCATTGCTGCTAGGGAAATGTTGTCCACAATGTCCAACTTTCACTGTGCTATCACAGGCACTGTTTGATCTTCATCAACATTCAGCATGCTGAATTCAGTCATTCAATGTCAAACAGTGCAATTTGTTCCACGTAGAGGAATTCAGTTCCACACCTTTGCTTCATACACACTTCCATGTCAGACACCATTCTGTCAGACTGCCCCTCTGCTGCCATCTGTGACACAGCACCAAAATGTAGCGGAATATCAGTGAGGAGATTCGACTTCTACTGTCATATTGGCAATATTCACTTTTGACACCGTGGGTAAACATAATAAAGTAGGAGGCATTATTTTTGGAGTGTCCTTCTTATATATTCTCTGTCAGAGTATAAAGCCAGCTATAAGGTTCATTTAGGTACCTTTGAGTTAGTTTATAATAATTAGCATTATTAAAATCTGAAAGTAATTTAAATATTTTCATTGGAGTTTAAATCTACTGGCAGACAGGATCTTCGAATCATAAGACCAACCTTACATGTCCTATGGTTGTCTCCCTACTACACTCATTATTCTAGAGGTATCTGTATCATCATCTTGTAGGAAACAAGATCCAAAGTCACCTCAGACAGAACCCCACCATGTGTTGCGGATATGCCAGCTAGTTGCAGGCTCCTGGTAGAAGAGGATTAGAAATCACTTATAAGATCCTTGTTATCCAGAAATCAGGACATGCCTCAGATCTGTGGGCCTCTTATTTTTATTTATCTGAATGCTGACTCTGCCCAAAGCTGAGGATATTCTCCTTAAAACATCAAGCATGAAGTGATATGCCACGCGATTAAGAAGAGAGAGGTGATGGTTTCTTACTTTGGGGATTTATCTGCTGGGCTTGCGCCAGTTTTCCCTGCAGTTCTCTTGAAAGTATCTGAATTAAATATGATAAGAATTGATGAACTGTACTGGAAAACTCCTCAAGGCTATCATATATTCATTTACAGGAGCGGAGGGAATCATTGTCCATACTCTAGTTCTGTTTTATCAAATAAACGATGCTTTAGAGACAGCTTTGTACATGCCATCTCATTTCAGAGTTTGTGGCTTTTTTTTTTCCTCATTAGATCTCATCATTTTTCGGTCACAGTTCTTTGGAGTCTCTTTTTCTATAAATCTGCTAGGAGTTCTTTGTAAGGGACTAATTATTATGCAGGTTGTGTATAAATGTTTACATGCATATCTCTAATATCTCTACATATGTATTTACATGCATGCCCATATGAAAGATTAAATTTACTGTATATGTAACTTTCATTTATGTTTTCTAAATGGCTTATTCTCAAGATCTTTTTTTTTTTTTTTTTTTTTTTTTTTTTTTTTTTTTGAGTTTCCTTCCTTGATTTTGAAGGCTTTGGAATATATTTTCACACTTTCTGATTCAAAACACCAGGAATCTGGTTGTTGATCAAGTTAAACCTCTTTTAAATTAATAGTTGTCCACCTAAAGAACATATTAAAACTTTTGAAATAAAAAAGGAAGACAAGAAAACCTTTGTCTTCATGGAGGACAAACCACTTTATGCTTGAACTTTGTTTATGCCAAGCCCTTGTTTTCTCACAAATGTAAATGCACTGCTCGTCACACAGTAATGTGTTGTAGAAAAGGAAGGTGCCCTTATGTGAAGGCATCTCACATATAGAAAAGCCTGACTGCCATGAACACTAGTGCCATACTGCAGTGGAGTGCTATCTTGCTATGATCATGTGGATCTGCATCCAAGTGCTGAAGCAGATGCCTGCTGCAAGTGTTTTTAAACTAACAGATCAGAAATTTCTCAATGAAATCCTCTAAATCTGGAGTAAACCAGAAAATTATCATCTTTATTACTAGTCCATGAAACACAGGTTTGTTCTGCTAGTAAAAATCATGTATCTTCCAAATCTGTTGGGATGGACTGTACAGAACCTTTTTATCTATGCATATAACTGTAGTGATTTCTTAAGTAAGTGTTTTATGTTTAAGATGTCTAGTAATTCCTGCTGCCTTGGTGTAAGTTATTAATACAGCAGTTACGAGACTGAGTCATTCACTATGCTAAATGTTAGTATACTCTAAATGTAGACTAAGAGAGGTACCATACGTATTTAAGTATCTAAATTCAACGATAGTTGAAAAGCCTACCCTAAAATCCTAGAAATAATTTGATTTGGAGTAAATGAATTCTTTCTTGACTTTAGTCAATGCAATTACATTCAGTTAGATGTGGTATTATAACATGACATTTATCATCATTTAAGTTCTGCAAAGTACTAGAGAAGCCAAACTTATCTTTATTTCCATGCTGGCAGTTTGGTCAGTCTGACTTTGCATTCCCCAGTGATTTCACTGGTTGGAAGAAGGATTTAGTTCAAACAAAAGTGCAAACACAAATGGGAGCAAAGAAAAGGTACACCAAGGTTGGTGGGGTTTTTGTTTATAAATTAGAATTTTATATCACATACTCCTTTTCCTCACCAGTGTCCTGACTGTGACAGAACATGAATTTATAATACAAAGACTTTCTTCCAGTTCTTCCCTGCTTACAGCTTTTCTCCATGCTCCACTTTCCAATAGCATGTGAATGTCTTTTTTTGCTTACATTGCCTAATTTGAATTACTAAAGTTGGCAATGTCCTCTTCTGTTGTTGTATAGAACTGTATTAAGACAGCTGCTCAGGCTCTGCTGGTGCTTGGCTGTGCATCTCCTTACACCTAGGGTGGTCAGTTTTAACTTCAGGTATTCTACAGGCTCTTCTCTGGAGTCTGAAATGTCTAACAGTAGACTCCATAGATCACCTAAGATTTTGGTTATTTAGAAATAAAGGGAGGACACTGGAAATCTGTGTTCTATGGGGACAAAAGTAATTATACAAAAGTAGTTAAACTGCAGTGTAATATGTAATAAACAAAAATGTACAAAACTGCAAAATACAAAAAACTCGCTTCTGTATAAGAATGTTCTGGTGCATTTCACACACTCAGAACTTAACATCACCTGCTGCATTGCTTTCCCCTCTTTGTATGAACATTCAAACAGAAATCTAGAAGAGCTGAAGTGCTTTGTGTGACTTCCCAGGCCACCTTTTCCATAATCATCTTGCTATTAAGCTGCTTAAAAATTCTGATTTCTTCGTCTTCATACACCATGGAAGTGCATTAGCTTTTCTGTATTGATGCTGTTGCAGAGATGTCAAAGGATACAAAAGCTTAATTGAGCTTGCCCCTTACATTCATTTTCTCACGCGAGACAAGTAAAAAATGTTAAGATCCTTTCCATTACATACTTTTTAAAGAAAAGAGCAGTTTTTAAAAATTATTATTTATTTATTGAAGGGATTTATATGCAGAACAACATATGCTTTAATATGCATTCCTATGTTAGCAGAAAAAAATGGCCATTTTAATAGACCACCAAAAATGCTACTGCTATGTTATAAGAGTTCAAGCATAGGAGTGTGAATAGGTAGAGCTGGCCAACACACAGCAGTTGGAGCAAAACCTTTAGCCTACATGGCTTTGGATTGAGTGTGTGAGAAAGTCCTCTTTTCATTCCCAAATCCTTGTGACAGGAATGGAAGGAAAAGTCATGGCAGCGGGGTGTGAACCGTTTGTGACGTGACATCAACAGCTGTGTGGAGGAATGTTTCTGAGTGGGGACTGATGGTAGTGAAGATGGAACAGAGCCAGACAGTACCAGGATTGCAGCTTTTGTCTGAATTTTAAAGGGTCTGAAACATTATGTGTCCCGTTCTGGAGCTCCTCCTGAAACCTTTTATATCCTGCATGAACTGAGGAATGAATACCCACTCCCTTTGACTGTCACAGACTCAGCAGCTGTTGCAGAAAAATAAAATTAAGAAATGACACATCTCTCAGCTGAATGGGCATCTTCATAATCCAGTGAGGCAGTCCCTTACGGGAGTTATCTGGAAGTATTTGCTTCATTTAGCTGTCCGTCTGCTTAGGGAATGTGAGAGAAAAATACAATGTGATCTTCAGAGTTGTTGCAACTGTAACTCCATTAACTTCAGTGGAGTAGTAACTGCTTGACCAAGGAAAGGACAATTATGGTATCTGGTTGTGTTTTTCAGGGCTTACCATGTCTGAGAACACTCCTGGCCTATATCAGAAAGAACAGGGAAGGATTAAGACCCAGTTGCCAACACTTCATAACAACATTTTTATACTTAGGGGACCTTAGCCTGCTTTGAAGAGAAATGTGTTTGGATTAGCTTCCAAACGGTGTTGCAAACCCACAGATTCCTTCCACATCATCCTCTGTCCTTTCTTTTCCTTTCTTTTCCTTTCTTTTCCTTTCTTTTCCTTTCTTTTCCTTTTTTTTTTCCTTTCTTTTCCTTTCTTTTCCTTTCTTTTCCTTTCTTTTCCTTTCTTTTCCTTTCTTTTCCTTTCTTTTCCTTTCTTTTCCTTTCTTTTCCTTTCTTTTCCTTTCTTTTCCTTCCCTTCCCTTCCCTTCCCTTCCCTTCCCTTCCCTTCCCTTCCCTTCCCTTCCCTTCCCTTCCCTTCCCTTCCCTTCCCTTCCCTTCCCTTCCCTTCCCTTCCCTTCCCTTCCCTTCCCTTCCCTTCCCTTCCCTTCCCTTCCCTTCCCTTCCCTTCCCTTCCCTTCCCTTCCCTTCCCTTCCCTTCCCTTCCCTTTTTGTTTTTTTTTTCCCATCCTCCTGTTGAATTTTTTTATCAAAAGAAAGTCCTTTTACCTTCTTCTCATAAAAGAGTGCCTCTATCTAGCTTTCTCAGAAGCAGGATGAAGTCTGAGACCTGGTGAAGGCAAAAGAGTTGAGATTTCACCCCAATTTTTAGAGGTGCTGACCACTCTCAGATCTCATTTCTCTTGAAAGTGGGTTGTGAGGCATCGATACAGGATCTAGGTCAAAGACGATTAGAAACTCCAGGGATTCTAGGACAGCAGAGAATGCACTCTAAACTATTGAAAATGCTTTTTCAAACCAGTGCTCTTAAAAATGTGAATAAAACTTCTATGACTTCTATCTCCTGGCCATCGCATGCCCTCCAGCTGAAGGCTTGCTGCTTCCAGGAGCCTTTTGCTGGTGCCTGGACACAGAGCCGGTGCCAGGCTGCATACGTGGCTCAATAAGTCAAATTCAGAACTCACAGTGCTGAGTTCTGATAACACAGGAAGATGTTTGGCAAAACGCAGATTGCAAATGTTATGTTCTGTCTGTAGTACCCTAGCTGGCTGGGTCTTGTTTCTCCCTCCTAGATTCTGTGGCTGTAAAATTATTCACATTATTCTTTCTTGTTAAAGACCATGCTCTGAGAGTATTAAGGTCTTGTTTGATCATAGAGCTGAAGCATAAAGCTCCAAATTCCCTTCTCCATAGTACCTAATTAAGGAATCTCATTAACCCTCTCTATAATACATTGAGAGGATGTCTCCTTTCTGCAACCTGCTAATAGGTTTTCTGGTAAATCAGCACACACATCTCACCCGGTTAAGGAACTGTGCTAAATGCACTCTGCTATCTCATGGCAGTGACATCTCTCTCTTTTTTTTTTTTTTTTTTTTTCCCATTCTTTCTGAAAAACTTCTCTGAGCCAAACCTATTTCTTCACAGCTGATTTTTCTCTTTTTTCTTCCTACTTGTGTAGCTCTGTCATTTCAAAAGCTGGGAAACCAGTTATCTGATTTCACAGAAGTTTCTGAAATCCTAAAGGGCAAAGGATCCGTACCCTCTGTACATTCTGTTCCATCAGCTGAATATGCAGAGATAAGGAGACAAACAAATTCAGCATGATGCTGCTCATAATTTCTCCTGCACATCATCTCTGTGTCATCAAAATTCTTAAAGGGCATATGCAACAGAATGGCCTGGATGATGACTTGTGTGTTTAGAAAGTTATCCATTGCTTCATCTGCCAGGAAAGCAATGATCTGATAATTTCTTACACTCAGCCGTGCTATCTGGAGGCTGCTGAAGAAAATCTGTGCAGCAATAAGTAGATAAAGGATGTGCTGCTGAGCCTTGTGCAGGCACATTGCCCAGCTTCTGCAGGGGCCCGGCTCCAGCCCTGTGAGGTGAACCTGCTCCTGCTTAGCACCAGTTTGCTAGCTGAGCCTGGCTTCAGCATCCCCCATGGGTGACTTCCCTTGGAGTCCCCAGTGCTGAGGCAGGAGTGTGGGTGCATGGCCAGGCACTCCTCACTGGCAGTGGGCCCGTGCCTACAATCCTTCCCAGAGCACCAGGTGCAGGGTGCAGGTGCAGAGGCGGTGGCTGCATGCAGATTCTCCTCCATTTTGGCATGCTGGAAGTCAGAAGCCCAGCAGGGTTCATCCTTGTTGTGTGGTGCAGGAAGGATTCTGCACGGCTTTGTTGTGGCACCCAGAGCTGATTACCAGGGATGGAGAAGAGGTTCACTGGGTGCTGTGCAGCCGAGCCTCCTGTTTTGAGTGAATGTTTGAATTTAGGTAAGGAGACGTAGAAGGTTAAACACTTGTGGGATGGGCTGTTAAGTAGACAGGCGAGGATGGGCAGGTTACCAGGAGGAAAGAGCAGTCACAGGCACCCCACGTAGTTAAAATACCTGCTCTGTACTGGAATCAGAGGATAAAAAATTCAGAAGATACTTGTGAATATCTGCTAATTGCATGGAAGTGTCTATGGCTGAACACTTCTCTAGGCTGTAAGAAGTCAAGCATGACATCAGGATTTATGTAATAAGGATGTGCTGCTTGTCTGGACTGTCCCTTAGCTGATGGAGAACTGATCTCAGTGAAGTGGGCTTTAAATAATGAAACTGAAAGAAAAATGATGAGAAGAAACAAAGATTTAGCATAAGAGCAAGAAGGTAAGCAAGTTTATGTAGTAGAAGAGCACAAAGACAAATTATTTAACTACTTCTTCTCAACTGGAGAAGAAGAGTTGAAATATTTACAAATGGGCTGTTTGAGCTAGCCAGTGTTATTGATACCTGCTGAGAAGACTCACGTGTTTGGAATGTTATAAAAATGATTATATTCCACCAGGCAGAACAGACTGAACGAAACAGCAGGCAGGAGTCACTGCCAGTTGGTAGCAAATCTGGAGCACTTGCTGATTCATATTTATCTAACAAAGCACGAGACAGGATTGCTCCTGCAATACCTGTGTTAGTGTTTGAAGAGGGCCCCTGCTGCCAGGATTTCCGCTTCAGATCCCTGCCCACGCTGGCCCTCCTTTGTTTACTCTTCCCTGGACCCTCTCACCAGCACTTTCATCATTCCCACTAATGGCCACGGGTAACTGGTGTGATGATTCATGTGCATTATATCTCAAGGAGAATATGCTATGAAGTGGAAGGACGGTTTTCCAAACAGTGATGATAAGCAAGAGTCAATTTCGTACCATAGCCTGCATATATCACAGGAAGGGACATACACTGAGCAGTGCTCTTGGCCTGAACAATATGCCGGCTTATTAATTTTCATGAGATTTTTCCGTAGACACAATAATTTGGACAACACAAGGTCACTGTGCAGAGAGCTGGATGGACACTGCCATTTTTTTTTTTTTTTTTGAGACAAATTTAAAAAGAATGCTCTTAGACCATACTCATCTATTGGAATTGGTATTCTCCACAAAATCCCAAGTGGCCAGGTTTACTCCTCCAGCATATGTTGTCATCACAGCTTGCAGAACTGGATCCTCATAGCAAGGCTTAAATCTCTTTGCATAACTGTAGATTATGATATTGAATTAAATAATGTGATAGTGGAGAAACCATAGCATGTGACTTAGACAGTGAATCAAGCGTCAGAGAATATAAAAATACCAGAGGGACCCTTTCATTGAGTTGAATGAGGGGAAAAAAGTCACCTTAGCTATCAGAGTCAAGCACTAAGTGATTATATTTAAGTGAAATATCAAGACCAGCATTAGGATAAAACTGTTCCCCCATGGCCTTTAAATCTATGGGCTTTAAATCATTTTCTTTCATCCATGGAGCTATTCTGAGACATATAACCTGTGCAAAGTCCCCTTAAGCTATCAGGAAATATCACTGTAATATTTTCCTAGTCATTCTGCCTATTTACCATGGAAAAACAAAGCATGGCATGACAGAGTACAGCAGGCTATATAGCTTCTGGACAAGAGCAGGTTTGCAAGAGAATGGTCTTTTCTTGACCAAAGTTTGGTTCTGCTTGTATCTGGCTATTTTTCTCAAAGTTGGGCTTTTTTTTCTTCTATAGCATAGAAATTACACTCCTATAAGAAATGTTGTATATTGGGGGGGAAAAAAAGAAAGCAATAAAGTAGATAAAGCTTCAGCATGAAAATCTCTGCAAAGCTACACCTTTCTCTGTCTTTGGTTAACACAGAAGACAGATACAAGATCTACTTTTATTCTAACAAAAAAGCCCCAACCAAATAGAATGGCTTTTCTCTTTTTACTATCCATATGCATGTATAAACCACACTAATAGTTGGCTCATGTACACTAATGGACTATGCACATTATTTTGCTGGCTAACATCATACATTCCTCATACTTGCACTACTGAACTTACAAAAAATTTTAGTAGATGAGTTTTTCATGAATTCTGGAAAACCCAGACCTGCTTCACCAGGGTATTAAAGCTAAAACACTCAAATCACCTAATTTACAAATATTTCAAAACAGGAACACTGATGCACAAAAAGGTTAATTGCTCTTCTTACTCAATTAGTGGGAACCCTATGCTGTTTATTATATAAAAGTAAGCCATTATCACTTACTTTGTTTTTAAATCCTAGATTCAATAATGACAAAACTTTTATCTCAGCCATGCGAAACCTTAATTGGCTCAATCTGAACACCCATTTCTTCACAAAACTGAAATCACAGTGTCTTGTCTGTACATATTTGCTCTGTGGATCCAAAATGACATTCTCAAGGAGCCCTTATGTAAGTTCTGTGGGTGTCCTCTTTAGGTTCTTCTTGATAAGCTTTTTGAGAACCTTTTCTCTTTAGACAATTTCAAGATTTTTCTTGTGCTTTTTTTTCTGAATGAGTCTGCAGAACAATCTTGGTAATTAAAACTTTCTTGACAAGTAAAATTTTCATTCCCTTCTAGTCAGGGAGGTTTCAGTCTGTGATCTGCAGGTTGTAGTAAGATGTATGGGTCTGTAAAAAAAAAAAAAGATAAAACAGGGCTATTATTGGCAGAGAGAAATTCATTCTATCAGTGTCTGTTTCATGGTTGGGAAAACTCCGAGGTCTGAAAATTGAAAACACAGTAGTTTTCAACCTTATGAGTCAATGATCCCCGATGGTACGTTCCTATACACACCAGCAGATGTTTGAACAAACAATTTGTACGTAAATGCTGATTGTTGTTGAGTGTCTTCGTTGGTGCACGTTTACTACCATCAGTGTCTGCTTTTTGTCACTGTTTAGTTTTCAGAGGATCTGCGTCAGTTCAAATCATCCTGCAGTAGCTGATAATGTTTTGTTTAAGTAGGTTAACTTGTCTAAATAATGAAATACTTGTGGACCCTTTGACCCAAACTCAGTTGAACACAGATGGGCTGTCTTTGATGAAAGAAAGAATCAATAGGATATTCCAGCCTGAGTAAGTCGGTGAGTCAGATTTCATCTTCCTTATGCTACGTCTCTCTGATCCTTATCACTGCTGAAATAACATTATGCTTATTTCATATTCTAAAGAAAAGAAACATATTTTCCCAGTCTGCCTCCTTAGCAAAGGTCATCCTGGTGTGCAAGCTTAATGACCTCTGTCTGTTAGCATGTTGGAGACATCACTGAAATAGCTGTCGCTTTATGTATTGCACATTATATATTCATCATTATTTGAGTTTGCTGTTCAGGGAGAGGAAGGAAAGGGCAGAATTGCCAAAGCCAAATTCATTATAATTCTTAGAGATTAAAAAAAGAAAAAAGAAAAATCATCTTCATATGGGAGAACAGTTGTGAGGGGACAGGATCTGGCCAGGAGAGCTCACCTGGCAGCAGGGCAGAGTGGAACAAATTGTGTGTGTGTTTTGGTTTGTCTCACAGTCAATATTCAGGATAACTGCTCTCTGCTGGGAACAGGCCTGTGAAATTACAGATGGTATAGGACAGGTAGTGAGGTGCATGGTAGCATTCCTGCTGCATGGATTTCCCATCCAGTCTGCCAGGGAAATGTGTGCTAAAGGAAAGGAATATCTGATCTTTGGCCAAGCTGTCAGAATGGGTTGCAGGACCTGAAAAGCAAGTTCTCCATCACTATATTTTTCTACATCCCACTGACAATCTGTAGACATTTTTCACTCTCTTGTATTTAAATAGGAGCCCTCATTTTTTCAGACAGCTTTAGAAAAGTGTTTAACTTCAGACCAGCTCTTAGCGTGTATGCACTCTCCTTGATTTCTTTTTTCTGCTTAAAAAGAGCACACCTAATTGCCTGAAGTGGATGTGCTTATGCCTTCTAATCTTCGCCATTATTTTATGTGAGCAACTTCTCCCTGCAGCCAGCCCACACTTCCACTGAAGCTAAAGAGAAAAGGTCCACAGAGATTTGTCACTCCCACAACTGGAAACATCTTTTAGGATTTTTTACCTACTGTTGGAGGGTCAAAGATGAGTGATGTAAATTGGAACTGATTGGAAGTAGATAGAATCTCAGTCAGGACTAGAATTGGCCTTGAGAATAGAACAAATAAACCTTCCTGATCCTGGAGAAGCTCCTGAAATGGAGAGAACAAACCTGGCACCTTCACCTTTGCCTTTTCCATGTATCTGATTGTGGCAAGCCAAAATAAAAAATAAAGTCTTTAGAGCAGTAAGTATCCTTCCAAAGCATTTTATTTCATCTGAGATTCACAGAGCATTTTCAGAGTCCCCAACTCCCAGCTGCAAGCATGATGGCATGATTCCTGTGCCCATTTCACGTGTGTTCAGAGTAGACAAGCTGTATTTGGCAGATGTACTTCCAGGACTCGACACATTACTTGCATGCTTAATCCACAAATCAATTATTAATCAACAAATGCAATCCAGCAGCACTGTTCAGATGTTTCTACCAGCCGCTGTGTGGAACAAGGTCCAGCAAGATCCTTTGTCACTGGGATGGACTGCCAGGAGAGGTTGCTCTCAGGCACTGCAACCTGCTGGTGCTGTGCCCTGGTTCTGGCACCTCCTGCCTCTGCCCCTCAGAGTATTTGTTTTGCTGTGCTTAACTCGGTTGTTCCAATATTTTCTAAAGTAACTTCATAAGTAGCTGAGTTTCTGCAATACAAGCAAATTCTCAAATTCTCTTTCATGTCTGTAGTATGGAGGCTTGCTATTATCTCGTTGCATTTTATTTGTATATTTTGTGTGCTGTTTCTAAAAGACTGTCAAATGACTGTCAATTATTTATTCATATCAGGTGAAGCAGATGTAGAGGAACTGCTGTATCCAAAGTTAAAGAGCACTACCTAAACTTTGTAGGAAAGGAATAATTCAAATTTTAATAACCTTACTTTTTACCCATGTGTTTTTTCTACTTCTAAGCTTCTTTCTTGGGTTGATTACCATACACATTGCTGTAGGTGATTCTGTTTGAAGGTAGCTGAGTGAAAAATAAAGATTAATCTTGACTGAATTTTTAATGATGTTTGCAAATGAATTGCAGCAACCAAATACCAGCTGGCGTGGAAATGCATTTATTAAGAACATATGGAATCCAAACTGAGCCACTTGGTAATTTTACTAGCTTAGCAAGCTCCACAAAATCATTCATTTGGTAAATAATGGGATTGGCTTCAAATAATTTAATCTATCACTGGGAAAACTGTGATGATGCACTGGGAAAAGACCTGGGGACGGGAGAGTGGGCAACATTCCCGGGAGGCTGCATTCAAGTCACTGCTCTTTCGTAGGTTTTCTGTGGTAGCAAGCTCCTTACTCCTATGATGCAGCTTATTTGGCTGTAAAATGGAGAGGGGGACACTGGCAGACCACTTGATGCTTGGATAGTGTCCTAATGGAGGACCCAAAGCTGATAGAAAGATGCATTTTGAAAGTACTAAATGAAGCAGCACATAAACAGCTGGGCTGATGGATGTGGCTTGCAGGTCTGCTTTGTGGCAGACCTTCAAATCCCTCACTACAATTTGGCATGCCCAGTGTTCCCAAAGGTCCAGGGGACAGATCTGTCTCCTGCCTGTCATTCCTCCTAGGAGCAGCTGCCAGCTGCCTTGATCCTTGTCATGTTGCACTGTTTCTAACACTACTCTTTGGGTACCTAAAATGCTGTTGATTCACCTCAACAATTGCTGCCTATTCTGTTTTACTTCTGCTGAACTTTTTTGTCAGTGCAAAAGCCCTAAGGCTTTCCCTTGATCATAGAATCCCTGGGACACATTAACTTCCAGTGATATTACTGAGCCCTTTTCTATGGAATAGCTAAGGGATTTCAGAATTTTTGAGGATAATTTCAGTTAGATGCTTCTCCTGTTGAAGCTAGTATGATGGTGGTTAGTGTTTCAAACAAAGTTCAATATTTTTAGCAACAAATCCTACTTCTAAATTTAGGCTCATTGTAGTCTGCTTAAAATAATGTATACCATCAACATTCCAGTTCCGTCTCTCTTTTCTCAGACAGTGATATTTTGGATAAAATTCTTTCTCTGGTTTCCTACAAGCTGCATCCAGCTGACTGAAACTGGCAAATCTGAATCTCGTTTTCATTGCTCCATCCTTACTTAGAAGGTTAGGAACTGCTTAAGCTAGAAAAAAAATATTTTCCTATGACAGTTTATCTTTTCCTGAACCATGTGGGACTGGCCACTATCAGATCAGAGTGATGAACCACGTGGACTAGTCTGACGACAGGTCCCATACTCTGTATTTCAGCATTTCCAAGGAGAAATAGGTTGGGATTATTTTGTTCGCTTCTTCAATTGCTTTGTTTTATCTTATTTCCAACTTCCAGTTGCTTCCCAGCCTGAAGAAAACATCTGGGAGATCTTTTCTGTTTTCATCTCTTAAACTACCATGTAACCTTGCAGTGTTCATCACTTTTCCTGTATTATTGTTGTAGACAGTGTTAAGATCCTATCTGATTGAGTTTATTGATTTCTGAGTGATCTCTTGAGTGTTATTTCACATTCACGTTCTGTCAGCATTGCTTAGAGTGCCTGTGTTAGACTGTTTTGTATTTATTATACATGAAACTACTGCTCTGCAGATTTCCAATTTCAAGGCACTGAATGGATGCAGGAACACAAGGGACAACATGCACAATATTTCTACAAGCTACTTTTTATTTGAAAATTTCAGAAATTAAAAAATATATATATACAAGTAATAAAATTTGCTGGATACATTCAGGGTAGATTTATTTCTTATTTTCTACAGTAACGAAGTCATATCTGAGAGCATAGCCACATACTGGGCTGGAGGACTCTCCTTACTGTCTATTCCAGCTGCCTGCTGGAGATAACACCTCTCAGAGAAGACAATGGTCAAAATATGGCTGTGTATGCTCAGAGTAAAGTCTGCAGCTTTTATGTGCTCTGTCAAATGGCTTCTTGATGATACTTATCTATTTCTTAATGGTGTTACTGGAATTTAATAAAATGAATTTTTGTGAAGTGCTTCAGAGCACTTATTTGGAAAAAAATGTATAGCTAAAGCTTTCTCCCTTTCTCTCTTTCTCCCATTCTCCTTTTCTTCTTTTCTTTCTTTTCTCCCGTTGGAGAGGGCATAATCTTGAATTCATTTGGAAAATAAAAGAGGAGTAAGTTTGTGAACATAATGTCTTCCATCTTGGTAAAATAAAAATAGGGAAGAAAAAGTGGAGTTATATGAAAAGAGCACAAAGGAGTGCAGGGAAACAGTCACTAAGTCATACGTGGAACTGAGCAAACGATCACAGCAGGAAGAAAAACAAAACATGCTGTCTTGAGCTCTTTGTGTAGGCCACATTTTCCCATTAAAACTTTTCATGATTTGTTACATTTAACAAATTGTTTTTATTTTCTCTAGAACAATGTTTTCTAATTAATGTTGGCATTTGAACTCATTTCTGAACTACATGCTAACTCCAAAACTCTGTTGAGAACCTTGATCTGCTTTGTTCCTCTCCAAAGCTCAGCAGTAACACTTTATGAAGACATATTCAGAAGTGTCATTGTGATTTTCAAGGTTAGCCATCTTCCTTATGCCCCAGAGCCATGCTACATCTTGCTGGGGTGCCTTTCCCTTTCCACTCCAAGCTATTTTAGGCAACAGCCAGTTAATCCTTTTCTAGTGCACAACCCCCTAACAGGACTAACTCTGAGTTGTAGTGTTACACTCTGAGAGGATACTCCTACGATATACTGTCTTATAAAAACAACTCAGAAATATGTTAGACATAATGTTACTACTACTTTCCACAGATCTTGACATTACCAAGTCAATGATTTCTAGACAATTTTGTGTATATCAGCATCTTGTGCGCGAAGGTTTCCCTATTGGATCATCTCATAAAGCAAGTTTAAAAAAAGCCAGGAATTCACAAACCTATTTGAAATCAGTGGAATCCATTTTTTTTTTTTAAATAACGTCATAAAAAAGCCAGTTTAAATACTTAACTTCATGCACACTTTGCATGTTCTTCAGCAGGGCTCTTGGGGGTATGGAATGGGTTTATATCACTCAGCAATTGCCCATCCTGGGCTCCTTAGAAATCTTACACCATTCATTTTCCTGTTGCTCAGTTAATGATAATGATCGCTAGAAGTAATGTTTCATTGTGAGAGGAATGGGGAGTTGTGCTAGACCTCTAGCAAGATGATCTTCAAGGGAAAAGCTCAATTTGGATGAGAACAATCACTGAAATACACTATTAAAGTATGTTCCTCAAGTATCAAGTATTTTTCCTTTTTCATTCTCCACAAGTATTTTTCTCCTCCTTATTGTAGGCTGTGAACTTCATCTTTCACGTGATGTAAATAAACAGTAGTTAACCAACCAAGAGCAACATCTGTCTTATCTGTCACTAGCTTTCAACTCTTCCATCTGCCATCAAACTGGGCTCTGGATCCTGGAAGTATCAGTCTAATATGTCAGCAACAGCAGCATCTCTCTATTTCTCTTAGTCACTCAGTCCAATCTCAAGCTTTGTACTTCTTGTTCTTACACAATATTTTTCTTATACTCTTTATGAAATAGAGTATCTTCCTGCTCTGATATTTTTTTCTTACAATGGATGTGTTGCAATTTTTATTTCAAATTAAAAATGTTGGCTCAGTTTCCTGAGTTCAGAGGTTTCTCTGATTTAAGTGCAAACCAGAGATGGTCCTCTATGAATTGCTAAATTATTCTGGAATGTTTCAGGCACCTTCAGATGTCTTGTTTGATACTACATTCAGATTTTGCAAAGTTACCCATCCCAAGTAGGAGGCTGATCACTGTGAATTATGATAATGAGAGCTTGGGTCAACCTTCCCATGTTGAAATTCTCACAGACTTTCCCACTGATATAAATGGAACTATTTGCAGGAGATTTCCTGCTTGCCCTTCAAGACACTTTGCACATTGGGCCTCAAATAACATCTCCAGCAGATAATGCAGATATTATCTTATAACACATTTAGCTGAAATGATACTGGTTTAAAATGAAGATTTATTATCCTTAATGGCACTGATCTCTTTCCTATTAAAGCCCACCATCTACCAAAGGGTATCTCATGGCTCCTCTGCAAAGCTCATGAACAAACATGCTTTCTCTACCTCTTCTGCTCTATCAATGATTTTCCTTCACACCCTTTTCAACTTATCAAACTCTTAAAGCAAGACCACATCTATTTGTAGCACCTTTTCTCTACGAGTCATTTGAGATTCCCCTTCTGCTGTATCATTTCAGCTTTTTGTTTATTTGAGGGCCCTTTTCATTGTCTTTGTTAACCCTCAGCTTTCTCAGAGTGAACCATCTTAAAGCTGCCTGTCTCCTGCCCTGTATCGCTAGTAAATATGACCATCAACTTACACAGCCATAGTTTTTATATGTAACAGTTTTGCTTCATATGATATCTTCATTTATGCACATGCAGATTGCTTAACTTAAATTTAATTGGCAATCGTCAAATATTAGTGTATTTTATTATCTCCCAATAATATTTGGTAATGTGTTTTTTTTTTTTTTTTTTTTTTTTTTATACTGCTTGGAAATATTGAATTCGATATATCTGTGTTATTTTAAATTATGAGGCTGGGCCAATTTACTGTGATTTGAGACAGCCTAGGCATTCCTGCTGTTTTTACTGATTTCTTTTTTCTTGTTACCGAATGAAGGTTAAAATAACATTTCAAGATGATAGAGGTGAATCACCTACAAAAATACAATGAGAGATGATTGTAAGTATGTGGTATGATAAAAGACCCACAATGCTGTTATTGCATGAAAAGGTATTATAATAGACATGAGTGAGGTCAAAGACAGAAAAACCGATGATTAAGATGTATTCCCACAGAAACAGGAAATCTTTTGGGAAACCTGCAATCTTGAAGTAAATGTCAATAAATGTAACAAAAAGTAGACAAGCTACGTGTTAGAGAGACGAATAAAGGGGATTCATGGGATCAGGAGGTACGTGAAGTGTGTTCAGGAGAAGAAGGTTCTTGTGATGGTGCAGTAGACCTTTATCCAGCAATGTAACAGACAATAATATTGGTCAAAACAGATGCTGCAATGAGAAAAAAAGTATTGTTTTCTCCTCTCTCAGAGAACAGAAAATACAATTCTCAATTTTGACTGCGAAAATCAAAAGCTAACATTCACTAGTATCTGTACCTTTCCTTCTGTCATGAAGGGCACTTGTGCCATCTCATTATGCCTTCTTTGGTTTGTTTTTCTGTGGGATAAATGATGCTTGAAGGAATCAAGGAAGTAAAGGGCAAAGAGAGTCGAGAGACTAATGATGTCCACGGCTGAGTTGCTGGGGATAATTTTTGTTTTCTTTTCCTTTCACAACGTGTTGAATGCAGTGGCATGGCTCTGAGCAAAAGCAGAAAATTGTGCAAATTCCCAGTAATTTGAAAAAAAAAAAGAAAGGTCATCCAATTTTATTTTATATAATGACAGTTGAAGTAAACGATAATGAACATAATATCAAATGGCCATTAACCTTACACTTCACCAAAAAGCTGCTTTAAACTACTTGTGCTTTGCTCTGCTTCTGTCTGATATTCAAGAAGAAGTGGGAAACTCAGAGTGATTTCCATAAATCATGCCCATAAATCTACAGATATAACGTGGTTGTTTTTTCATTAAGTGAGTGGTGAGTAACCTGCAGTTCTACTGTGAGAGTCACATGGCCAGACTTCCTTCTTCCGAAGGGGAAAGGGTTAACCTTGGAGACAGGTCCTTGTGCACAACCTGGCTGCCCTTGAACAACCTCTCACATTTATTCCAAGTCTCATCTTCATGCATTCAATAATTCAAGCCATCCAGGCCATTCATCTTTGTATAGCATTCATCAACATTCATCAAGTTGAAAACATTTGTTTCTAACAATTAACAATTGTGTAATATTGAGTTTGCTTTTAATATCCAGGGTGTGGAAGGGGTGAAGACACAGACTCTGTAAAGCAAGTTACGTTCTTCTTATTCAAATTGGTATCACTAGAGAGCTATAGAAAAAGATAATAATAGCACAATAAGTCCCTTGTTTGTGTCTCTTCTCTCATTTGCTGTCTTTAATATTATACCAAGACTGTAAATTCTCAGGGGCAGAGCTCTATCATAATGGAAGAATCATTATGATAGAACAAACATAATCTTTAGATGCTGCTCAATAAAGCTGAAATCACAGTATTAATAATAAATGTCTTTCTTGGTTAACACACAAAAACCAGAGACAGTGTGGAGTTACACAGGTTCTCTCTGCTGGGCTTGGTCTTGTTAATGAATTGATGAACAAGAATAAAACAGAACATTCAGCACCAACCTTCTCCTGCAATTCTCCTTACAATTCTTATTTCAACTGCTACATTCTCTACATTAGCTTCTGGAAGATGGGATAATAGCCCATTGGGATCCTGCCATACCTTCCCATCACCTTAGACATACCCGCTGTCCTAGCCTATTTCAGAGAAACATTGCCAGTTATTACAAAATGAATTACCTGCCTGCACTGCCAGTGTGCCTGTAAGTGTGGTGAGACACCTGTAAGCAAAAGCTGGATCAACTTTTATTGTTGGAGCTCAGCAATTCTATATATCTGTTCTTTGATTTTGAGCTGAAGTCTTGTAAATGCAGAAGAAAATACTGCTTTTCAGATTAACTTACAAACTGGAGAAGTAATTGTAAGAAGTGCATGAGAAGTAATTGTCAATAATTTCATTACAATGTAGTTCTATTTGGAATTTCCTTAGAGAAAAAAAAATGGTTTTCAAGTCTTTGGCCATGCATAGCATCTCTAATGTGTGGCATTTTCAGTGTATCTGAGCTGCAAGTGTATCAGAATGTAATGCTCATCTGTCAGAGAACAGAATTTAAGGAGGTAATTATAACTGCAATCAGTAGTACTTAACTGCCTGAAATGGATCTGTAGGACTGCCCTGCCGGTATCAGGACTGCCCTGCTTGTATCCCTGTGCACATGCACTGCAGGAGCTCAGCCCTGCCAACAGCATTTAACTCTGTGGAGCTATTTGGGATATTAGCAGTTCCTATCAGAGAGGTTTCTGACATTCCCTTGGTTGATGGAAATAGAGATATGGCAAATAAACTCTTGCACTCCATTTATAAGAACATTTTATTTCAGATTTGGTATCTTTCTTTAAATCAGTACTACCTGGACATATTAATTCAGTATCACTGATACACTTTTGTGTGAACCTGGCAAACAGGGAAAAATCCTTGTATGGCCATTTTTAGTGAAGCTTTTCCCCCACTCCTTTCAAATAGCTGTAATACTGTGTATGGTCTTATGTAAACAGTATATAGCATTTAACATTTGTATTCATTCATTCTGTCAGTTGTTCTCTTTGCACTCTTCTTATTATTTTTAAGCCATTGAACTCTCAGTCCTATGAATACTAAAACTGCACAACGGCCAAGCAAAACGAGAGCACGGCTTTGCCGTCAGCAGTGATGAGGTTCATGGCACAAAGTCAATATCAAAGCAGTATTTGTAGAACCTGGAGATGATTGTAAATATAACTAAAAAATAAATTTCTCTTCAGTAGCATTGAAAATGTAATAATCAGTGATCACACATGCTTGAGTTATTTTTTCTATTCACATAGCCATTTCTTATAGCACTGCTGTTGCTATTTTCATTAATTTTGCTGCAAACAGTATACATAGAGGACACAGAATAATCAGACATGTTTGTAACGTGCAGAGTCACACGGGTAACATTCAATACAAGGTTCAGGTTAGCTCTGAACCTTCGAAATGCCATCTGTGATGCATGTTTAGTGCTTTGGCATCTTATACATTTTTGAAAATGAATTGATTCTAGTACAAGATGATCTGTCTGATCTTTTGGACCATGAAAACTACCGTTTTGTTTGTTCAGTGCCTATTCACCAATAGCTTTAAGGTGGTATGATACTGGAATCAATACCTGGATTGACTCTTGTGCTCTGTGGTAGAGCTGGGATAGTTCGTCAGTGAGGTAAGAGGAGTCTCATTACTAAAGCACCATGACTTAACAGGAAAGGCTGAACACAGTTAGCTGCACACCAGAGCACCCGGCTATGGAGAAAAGAGTCAGGTACTGGCAGATCAAATTAAATGAGATATCGTCTGGACTATGCATATATACTGTGCTGTAAGCATGGATTTTCCCCCTGTTTTCTATATCAAGTTCAGCTAGTGTTGTATTTTAATTAAAAACAACGAGGCTTTTGGAGATCATTCAAATATACCTATAACAGCTGATGGCTTCAAAATACACGACCACCTTGGGGAACATAACCAGAAGTGGCAGCAAGAAATCAAATAGAAAATGATAAGTTCATTTCAGATAAGATTCAGATAAGAACAGGTATGCATCATGTTTTGTGTTCAGACTTGAAGTTTCATCAAATGCTCACACTGCTCTGTTGCATGGAAATTTCTATATGACTCTTCCCATGCTGAGAGCTTTCTTCAAAATGGAACCTTCCTCATTTATGAAATTCTTGTTTCTCAGTACAGTTTCTTAAATTAGATTTTCTACCACTGTTTTACACATAACTTCAACCTACACATTTGTTAATCCAGGTCACAAGGAATGGTAATTTTTTCTATGTTGAGGTTCATTTTATTCCTGTTTTATTATAGAATTTATGAATTATGGTAGTTGGGACAGGTCTTCCATGCCATAAACTCAAAGTGTGATTGATGAGCTACTCAGCACTTGCAAAACTTGCTTTATCAGTTGTTGTCAGCACCATTCTCATTTGCTATTTGTCTTATTTCCTTAGCCCTGACCTTGAAGGCTGTTCTCAACTGTTGATTTGCATAGGCAGTAGACCAGTCCTGCCCATGGAAATACTGCCAACAAGAGAGCAAAAAATCCTATTCTGTTTTGGTTGGTTTTGTTTCTTCAAGATACACTAAGTCTTTTTATAGAAGACCTGAATTGTGTAGTTGTCTACACACAGATTCCTTTACAAGCAAGATCAGAATGCATAGGATTAATCTAGTAGCAAGTATAATTCATCTGGAAGGGAGAAGCAGCTAAATTTAGCCCAGTATTTTGACTTTGTCAGTGGCTGATAGTAGCTGCTGAAAGGTGAAAGATGAATAAGATCATCATAATAGCTTGCAATTCCTATTTAGCTTGGATAGTACTTTGTTCTCTTCATTAGAGTTCACGAAGCAATTTCATGCACCTTGTTTTAATGTGCGTATCACTGATTCTAAACACAGATGTATGTGTTGAAGAATGTAGGCAACCTCTGCTGAAATGAGTGAGGCTAGTCAAATTCTGAAGGAAAGCCAGGAGAATGTCAAGATCATAGATGTGGACAAGGATATTGAAACGGCAGCCCAAGGGTTGGTTCAGCTTGCAAGACGATTTTTCTTGGGCTCTAGGAACTCAGTTCATTGGCTGATTGGAAGGATTTTGCTCTGCATGCAAAAACACATAACATATGGCAGGTTATTATGTGCTATATTCTACTTCATAAATGTTGTCTTGGTCTTGCCCTTGCAAGGTGACTTGCAAGGATTGAGGTGTTGTACGAGCAAGACTGTTTCATTGGCCTGACCAGTCAAAGAGGAGGCTTTAAAACAACCACACTTGTCTGATATCCAGCAGTTTGGCTCCTGCTTGTTTTTTCCTCTCTTTTTCAACTTGCATAACTCAAAGTAGAACTTGGTCCTACATATAAATCTTGTGCTTGACAAAATAACAAAGAAGCATTGACAAAAAGCAGTAGTAATTGCAGCATATCCCCACTAATTGCTAGGTACAATAACAATATACTGTAAGCAGCTAGGCTATGTCTGAGATACAGAATTTCTTCTTGACATTACCTGTCTATTACATGCAAATAAAACTCTACCACAAGAATGTTCATGTTGGAAAATCAGATACAAGAGAGCTTGAAAATACTTAACAGCATGACAGGTAGTCCTTCCTCTTTGCTCAGTCTCTCCATCATTCCTGTCTTCTCAGTGAGTCCCTCTCTTCTCTTTGTCACACCCACTATCTTCCATCTCCAGCTCTGTTCTCAGCTGTTGCATTCCCAGTCACTGGGGTTGCATATAGGGTGTATGAGGAGGAGTCAAGAAAGTTGCTGCCCTCCTGCTGGCAAGAGGTTTTCTTTGCAGCCCACTTGCAGCAGAGACTACCATCCAGTGAAGGCTGAGAGTTGACCTGGCTTCATTAAAACCCTAAAAATGAACACTGAGAAATGGCTAGTGCAGGAAGTTCATTGCTGATGTGGTCAAATAAACACCCCCCAAAAAAAACCCAAAGGCAAAATTTCAAAGGTGACAGATGAGAGAGTAAAGCATTAGTAAGCAAGACAAAGCAAAACAAAACAAAACAAAAAAAGAACAAAGAAAGAAACAAATAACAAACAGCAAACTAAATGTCTTGTGAAAATAACAGTAAGTTTATTGTCTCCCTGTGGAGACAGTTCATATTTGGCAGTACAGGTTAGAATGCTATCACATGGCAGTTCTCCCACTGGGGTGATCACATTAAGAAGATATTTTATGAGAAGTCCTTTGTTATCAGACTCCTGAAGAAGGCTGCTGCTTCGGAGTGCTTTGCTCCTTTGCTATTACAGGGCAATTTGCCAAACACAAGAAGTAGCCTGGTGCTTAATCTACTGCAGTTTTTGCCAGTTATGTAGCAGGCAAATGTTCAGTATTGTTTGGGGGAAAGCATCAATAACATCTTAGAGGTTTAAGGAAAATCAACATCCACAAGGCTCAGACTAGGCATGTAGGTTAGTTTACCTTTATCTATTTTATTTTAGTTTATTTTATTTTAGTTTAGTTTAGTTTTTCCAGTGTCTACATTAAAATAATATGCCACCTCTGATTCTTATCTATCTTGCTACGTTATCTTCTTTTCTGGGGTTCAAAAACTTACCATGTGCGTACTTTCCCACAATGAAGCAAGACATCCCAGTGCATTTTTTGTTTTAGGTGCTAAGACAGGATTATACCTGTCCCTGTGGCCTTGCTTACTTATCATAAGACACTTTGTGTTACGTTCTATTGCATTCCTCTCTGTCCCTTGCTGATTTTAGATAATGCACAACCAGGTCAGACATGCAAAACCCTGAGTACCATTATAACCATTATACTTCAACACCTCTGGAAGGTCTGCGTTCTTGAGACACCCTCACATACACAACTTACAGTCCATGCCTTAACCTAGCAATTGCTAGCTGAGATAATAAAGGGACTCTGTATATGGGCTTTAGAGTTTAGAGCAAAATTTGGCTACGACTTTGGCTACTTCAAGTTTTGGTCCTTGATTTAGCACACTGTTTCAAGTCAAGGAAGACACGAGACTCTTGACTCCCTTTGGTCCTCATGAAACTCCATTCCTTTCTGAACTCAGCTTTTAACATTTGATAAAGCAGCTAGTGGAAGTAAAAAATAATCTGCCTTCTGGCTTCAAAGGGCTGTGTGTCAGACCTCCATTTGTATGTTTCTTAACTGTTTCTTAAAAGAAAACTATTAATTTCTGAACACAGGAAAAATTTTAAAAGGAAAAAAGAAAAGTGGGAATGGAAAACCAAATCTTTTTGAAAGATTTAGTTCTGGATGGCAAGTCCTTGAAATAAGATACAATTTGTACTTTAACATTTGTAATAACATTTTGTGGCAAGGTGAGAAATTTAAACTTCACTAATGCTGACATTTTCATTATGTCTCCCTGTATTTTATCTTAATCACTTGGTGTATCATAATGCTGATTAATTTTTCTCCTCAAGGATGTCTTTTATATTAATGTCCTGTCTTGTTTTTTCAAACACTGCACAAAGAAACAAAACTAATTAATTGCATTAATAGCATTTTTTATATTCCTATGTTTTATCTCACACTCAGATTTTGACACCATCTGCTGCATAGTGCACTGCTGTGGCTTTAAAATTATAATAATACACATATTTCATAAGTGGGCTCCCCTTTACAACTCGTGTTTACAATGCACATCTAGGCATTGTTGTTCATAATCAAATTCACAATCAAACTGAGTTCTCAGCCCAATTCATCTAAACACGTTGCTTTGATGGGCTGAAGTGAGGTATAGCACAGAAGAAATGCATTCACTGTGGCCATGCTTTATGTTTCTTATGCAGGAGGTTAATGCATGATGGACAACATCCTGAGCTGCAATACCAGCCCAATCAGCAATACAAAGGGACAGTGCTGGAAATACTTATTCCCACAAATGACTCTGTTCATACAAGTAGCCTTATACACCACTGCTTGTGGCTGGATGGACATAAATTCAGGAACAGAGTACCCTGTGTGGGATCAGACCACAGTACTCTAGATTTATACTGAGTGTAAGTGTTGACAGTTGGAAGTTATTTTGTTTGAGACCGGGATTTATACCTGCCTGTCTTGAAATTCTACAAAATAGTTCAAAGCAAGCAAATCTTAAATCAGTTTTTGCTCCCAATAAAACAAACCAAGATAATGGCCCAGGCCTGTCAGCATCGCAGAAGGAGAAAGAAAAACATTTTGCCAGAATTGAGGTTTCCTTCGATAGTAGTCTTTTTGAAGCACATGTAGCTTTGCGAGCATTGGAGTACATTGGATGTCAGCCTTGGACAATTAGTAAGCAAATGCAATCACCAGAAAGCAAAAAGAAAAAGGATTAAAAAGAATTAAATGAGGCAAAAGAAATTCAATAATTTCCATTTGTAAGGAAAGGATATAATAAGGCAGTGATGCACCGCAGATTTATCTCTGGAGCAAAATCAGTCTTTATAAACATACAATGCCTTCCTTTACCATCCTGTGGGTTCCTTCACTCTACAGATCTCAATCACACAATTCAGGAGTAAACTTGTGACATCAGGCTGTAGAAAGACTGGCATTCACATTGATACTAAGCAGAGGTAATTTATCTTCATACTACTGGTTAGTGGCCCTTAAGCATTTTCTATTAGTGACAAATCCTTTGTGTGAAACGATAAAATTGTGCATACAGTAATGACCAACCAGTAATTTCTTTCCTAAGAGAATAACAGCTACTGACTGTTATATCCTGGGAATGCATCAGCAGTTCCTATAGGCAGCCAGTTTAAAAAAGAAACCCAAATCCCCAAAACAATAGATAAATAAAACCAATATTAATGCATTTCAACAACTGTTGTATCAGTCAAGCAGAAAGGTTTTTGCTCTGGATATTTAAATGCACCTCTGGGTATTTGATTATTTCACTCGCTCACACTGCAATCACAAGCAGCAGTGACAACAAAAAGGAGCATTTTGTTGCAGTCCAGTAGGATAGAGTTCCCTATCTCTAATCTCTGCTTCAGCTCATGGCATGAACCATTATGGACCGATGAATACAGGAACAATCCATTAAAATAGCAGGACTACCTTCATGAGAATGCTGTCCTGAGATCTTTTATCAACATATAGCGTAACTCTACACCTAGAGTGGCTGGTGGATAATATTAACCCACAGAAAGAAAAAATCAAGGAGGAAAAGAAAGATATTCAGTAGAACACATCCTACTTCCATACAGAGCAGTTGCTGCTTGCTGCCACACTCTCAACTCTCAGTAATCACATACAGCTCTCCAGAGCCAAGTGCTTCCATTCCAAACTATTGTAAGGCATGACTTTTTGTTCTGTTTTGCTTTTTTTCTTAGGGGATGAAAGAGATTAGTGAAAATATCTGGAAATCTGATTCAGGCAGCAGCATTGGCATCAGATGCAAATGCATTAAGGGGACTAGATGTTTGGTTGTTGGGGGGAATTTTTTACATTTCCATGGGACATGTTGCTAAATAGCCTGGGCATGAGAACAAAGCAGCTGCAAAATAAATGAGGCAGAGATAAAGCTAAAACCTGGCCTTGTTGGGAAAGAAGCGCAAAGATATCTTGCCAAGGCCAGACACAAAGAAAGGAGGACTGGCAACCTGGAAAAAGGGACTTGGAAAGAATAGTTGGTTAGGGATACAGTGAGGAGGCAAAGATTATGGTAGGCAGCCATGTAGATCTGGGTAAAGGAGAGAGAAAAACAAGCGTACTGTAACAGAGCCCAATTAAGCATGATGATCCAAATGTGGAAGATGCTGAAAAGGAAAGGAGATTAGAAAGACTTATCAAATCCTGTGTTTCAATGCTTTCAGAACTGGAAGTTTAATCACTAAAAATCATATGAATCATAAAGATCTGTTCTTAATTTTGTGATTATAATGTACTGGAAAATGAAGAAAACAACAATAATTAAGCATCTCTGCAGATCGTATGGATCAATCACAGGAAAAGAAGTTTGCTCCAGAGGTCCCAGCAAGAGTTTTCCTTCTGACAGCACAGAACTGTCCGTACTAAGAGCTAACTGCGAGCTCCCTCTAGTATGCAGCACTGGAGAATGATCGTATAAAACTAATTACTTCTTTCTTTAAGTTGTAGTTTTCAAATAGATTTTTGAAAAACAGATGTTGAACTAAACAAAGAGGAATCTGAAATCCTTTTTTAACGTTTCAAGTTAAGGAAAAGAACCCCAAAAGAGATGATTTCAAAAATGAAGAGTAATTACAGCTGTTTTAGTATGTCAGGTGTATTCCTGTATACAGTGTGAAAAGAAATTCATACACTGTACACATCATAAAATCATCAGGGCATATAAAAACATCCTAGAAACCAGCAGCCAGGGAACCACAGAAATCTGAAACTATGGCAACTCCGTGTAGGAAGAAGCATTCATGGAGAGAGAGAATGAGAGATTAGAAACAATAGCCCCTAAATCTCTATATCAGCTTGGGTCCTCATTTTCTCAGCAGCTTAAACCTTTTCAGCTTCCCAAGCAGAATTCTTTTTCAGCTGTTTCCAGAACAGCTGTCCATGCAGTTTGAGGGAAACTTAGTGGCTCCCAGCAATACAGTTGCCTGGGAGAGCAACGTTGCCAGTGTGCTATTGTATGTGCTAATTTGTGAAACGAAGGGACAAAGGAGAATTTGTCAGCAAGCATAGAAAATACAGAGGGAAAGAAATGAGAGAATATCAAGTCATCCCTTTCCGGTGATGTTTCCAGCCCTCACTGTTTGAGGATGATTATGGTTTGCAATCTGTGCGGCCGCTGAGATGGGCTTTGTCATGTAGCAGAGAACAGTGCAGGCATTCTAACGCAGCAAATAGGGGTCAGCAGAGGAATAGGGTTTGGTCTGAACATTTAAAGCAAGGCAGAAATTTTTTTGCATGGCAGACTGTTGTTTCTTCTCTGAACCCATTTTCGCTGTCTGTGCTCGAGTTACATGCAGCTCTTGATGAGAAGTGTCACTAGGTGGGTTTCCTTTGTTTTACAGGAGAATAAAGAAACATAGATTTTGGCTCCACACCTCTCTGATGGGCTCATGAATGGGCATTAAAGACCCAGCTGGAAGGATTTTCCGTAGATTTGGATAGATGAGAAGGTATCTAATTGAGAAGCTCTTGTACCTACATTTAGTTCAGCCAGCAGACCAAGATTATTTTCTGGGTTAATAAGAAGACTACATTTTTATCTCTCTTTTCAACATGTTTTTATATACCAACATACTTCTCTTATGGTACATTCTTTTCACATCATTAATCTTCTTTATGTAGCCATTTTCTGTCCTAAGTAGAAGCAAAAATGCAGCTCATTCAGAGGGTAGATAGTTTCAGGGACTCCATGCTGCAGGATTCCAAGTCACATTCATTTTCATTCTCTCAAATGCCTTGTGAAAGCACTACTTTCATCTGCGTAGACACCCTCATCATAAGTAAACAATATACCCATGGCCTGAAAATAATTCCTTGAGTCATGCATGTTTGCAAATAAAGGCATACATGGATGTCTAAAAGTATGGTCTGATTTAACCTAAATTATAGGATTGTGTTGATGTTCCTCCTTATGTGTGGATGCATTTCAGCAGCAAATGGCATCTTTGAACCAACCCAGAGAGCTAATTCCAAACCCCATTGAAGCCACTGCTCCTAAACTGTGTGTGAGCAGCTCAGTGCAGCAGCACTGTGCTAATAGCCAGAAGGAAGCCACTAGAAGCTCTGCATAAAGACTATTTGCACCATGTGGTCCTTTGTCTGAAACCCTTCTTAAAATTCTGTAGGCGAAGAAGCTCTCTCTACATATCATCCTCGGTAAGGAGAATTGCCAGAAAAAAATCTGATGGTGTAGCTTATTTATCTTCTTGTTTGAAACAGTGGTGGAATTTATGTATGGCTTAGAAAGGTGCATCTGTGATCTACTGCACTTAGCTGTCGTATTTTCAGACGTGTTCAAATATTCCATCTACTCCCCTGATAAGTTAGAGGAACATTAATGGAGCTTTGCTAATTTCTGAGTATGACAGTTACGCTATCGGCGTTATCTGTAAATTTTAAATGTCTGGGTTTAGAGTAACTTATGCTCTACTAAAGAGCTTGTATCTGGGAGTTTCACTGTGCGTGTGTGATAGCGCAAGATACAACATCCTGGGCGGCATCCTGATGTGCATAAATGCCACTCCTGGTTGATCACTGCCAGCCACAGTCATCCCTGTGTTCTTACCCATGGGGGAGTGGCAGGGAGGCAGAGGGCTGGTGGCTGAGGTCAGGCTTAGAAGTGGAAGCCTGCAGGGAAGCAAGGTGCACATTGCTATGAAACCGTGCTGTATTGCAGTGGGTGCTCTCACAGCCCACTGCAATTACTGGGGACATGGGGCAGTGTCACAGAAATTGCCATGCTCGGGGCTGACTGGAAGCAGGCAATCAAGGCTCAGACAGTATCACCTAGGGAGGCAATGAACCATAAAAGAGTGAATATCACTGAACTCAAAAGACATGTTATAATCTTACTGTGAAAGGTGAGCAACCAGCTGAAAAGGCATAAATCCAAGTGATGAATGTATTTGTATGTTGAAGGAAGGTAAGCAGAAGACTGGCAGAGAGACAGTCATGACTGCATTGGATCAGAGAGTGCTCCACTTTGTGTGATCCATATTCACTGGCAGCCTGCACACAGGCACAGCTCGGCACACCCAGGCACACATTGCTGATGTGCTGGAGTGTTTTTCTGGGCAAAATGCAGCCATGTAAGATATGCTTCAGGACTCCAGCTATGCTGTCTTTAAGAAGTGAGCTGCTCTGATAACTGTGTTCAGAGACAGATGTGTTGCATCAAGTGGCATTCTCTGAAGATGCTGGGTTAATTCCCACCTATATGTAAGTATGTGAAAAGCTTACGACTCATTAAACTTTAATCAATTAGAGAAAGTTGGAAAGAATAGGACATAGTCTATTGTGGTTTTGCTTTTATTTTTAGACTAGCTCCTTGAAAATAGAAAAGACTTTGCATTGAATAATGACAGTTCTCTGAATGGGACTTTTAGGGCTTGAATATGAAAATGACTGCCCTACTATGAAGGAGAGCAGCTTCCAAGCTATTTGGTTTCCTGGACCCTTACACTCCAGGCAGTGGTGTGAGACCCTCTTAGTATTTCATAGAGGTTAAAACCAAACTTTGGCTGTTAACAACTTTCAGTTCTCCCTCTCAATTGCTGCTGCACTGCCCTGAAGTGGGAGAGCTCTGTAGTCTGCTAATAAGTCTCCCTTTAGCAAGCAAAGCAATGCTTTTATTTTTAGACTGACAAAACTTGGCTGCTTTGTGCAGGCTGTCTAATGAGGGTGGAGTACAATCCCCGATCACCTCTATTTGGAGGTGTTTATACAGAGTTTAACCAGCAATATTTCAAAGACTTGCTGATATAATTAGAAAAGTGCTGGCTGAGCGTAGGTGTACACTGCAGTTTTCAAAGATATGTGGAGCCCTCATAATCACAGCCTGCTTGGATGGAGAAAATCTAAAGCTTTGATGGAAGGCATATTCACAGGCTGTACAATTTAGGAGGTCTCAAGAAACTTTTTTTAATTTTTATTTTTTTAATGTAAACCTTCTTTGGAACAAGTAGATTAAAAGAAGTCTTTTTACTAAGTGCCAGCCAGACACAGCTCTCAGCAATAGAGCAGAGTGGCTTCTTGAAGTCAAACATTCCTCAGAAATTCCAGACAGAGATACCACAACAGGGCCTGGGATTACTTGTTTCTTCCCATCAAAATAAATCATAGTATTGAATCAGGTGAAAGCAAAAGCTTACTAAGACATTGAAAGTTATCAAAATCCTTTCTTTAAGCCATTTTAAACCCCACTGCATATCTTGCATTGATTTTCCTACATATATTCATATTCTGTTTTCATTTCTTTTTGCTTTCACCAAAGTCAGTAAATCCCATAATTACTTTGCTGCTTACAGCTGTCCACAGCTGCCTGCCTTCATCTGAACAAAGCTGCAGGTTTACTGCAGGGGGAAATCTGGAAGCCACAGTGGAGAAGGAGAGGGCAGGTTTGGCTGTGCAGTCCCACCTTTGTCGCTGGACATACATACTTGTTTGGCACAGTTGAATAAGAGTTAATTGTAAGTAGTGGATGTTGCACATTGCCCTGTATGTGCTGGTTTTGCTTTTACCCTTGTTCCATGGAGGGAATTGTTAGAAAAATGTCTTAATTCCTACCCAGTTGGAGTAGAGCATCGGATGGATTTTCCATGCTGTCTTCCAAATGTCACCACAACCCTTTGAATCACAGCTTTTCTAATGTAAATCAGGGAAAGAGTGGAGCCACGATTTTGCTCTGGGTATTCCACGTCCTGAATTCAACCCCCAGGAGCGGCTGAGGTATATACAGAAATGGAAGCAAAGCTCAGTGTTATTGAGATTATCAAGGATGCAAGAGAGATAACAAAGCATCTCCTTTGTCTGTATGTGTATTCACAAATGCATTAACTAGGACACAGCTATGGAGCACTTTAGAGTTAGACCCAAGAGAAGACAAATACCAGTCAGCAGGTAACTGCAGCAGTAAAATACTGTACAGTTCCCACAGGCACATGAAATAGGTGCTGTCCTGCTTGTCCTTTTTACTGTCACTGCTTGGATGGGCTCTGGCATGTCTGTCTGCATTGCTCTCTCCCCTAACTTTGTGTTAGAAGTTGGGCTGGTGGGTGAAAGCCACCTCTCAGCAGTAGATGTCCTAAAATTAATGGTGAAGTACAGTTGATTGGCCTGACACCAGTAATGTATACGTATCTCATCATGTAAGTACATGCTGTAAATGCAGCTTTACTCATATCAGAATTTTTTGCAACAAAGTTAGCATCAAATTTGTGTCATATTTGTGTCCCTGAACAGCAGCTGGGTCATTATGGAATAGCTTTTGAATAGGGAAGGTTGGAGAAACAGCCAGCTGCTTCCTCTTCCTGCCTGTGCTTTCACTCAGAGCTAAATTATTATTTCACTAATTAATAATCTGCATGCAGATTAAAATGATTACAATATATATTGCATGACAATAAAACAGTGACAGCAAATTATGCGTCAGTCTGCATAACAGCTTAACTCTCTAAACAGAAGATGTTTCCTAACACTCAATTCCTATCCTTCTGCTGATGATTAAGCCCTAACTGATTTTGTTTTTATTAGTCTCCAGTCATTATTGTTCCTTTATCACTATGCGGTCTTTAAAATTAGCCACAATGGCTCAGACGCATGGCTGCTGCTGCATTCCCTTATTAAATCAGGTTACCTCTCTAGTTGTCAGGGACTGAAATCAAACCCCTTCATTATAATGTTCCACAACCCTTTAAATATTGATTATTACGACTATGTAGAGCTGCAGAAAATTTATTTTTGTCTAGACTACTTCGGAGTAGGAATACATTCCATGACAAAAGGGACAATGCAGTTGCTGCTTTCCCCTTGGAAGGAGCAGCCTGGCATATTCTGGCAGCCCAGGGGTCCCATGGACTCCTACCTGCCCTCTGGAGCTGCTTCGAGACAAAATTACTGCCTGAGATGAAGAAGCTGACACTCTAATTTTTTAATGGCTTGTGGTTTTGCTTGGTTTGCACTGGATTGCCAAAAGGCAGTTCTCCAGCAGTCTTGAAAAGAGCCATTTGGGAGGTTTTTAAACATCTCCTCTGTGAACGCTGGAAGTGGAACTGCCATCAGTGCAGTTTCCTTTCCATGATATACCTTGGCGATGTCGAACTCCATCCTGGGGAGAGGCAAGCCGGACAAGAAGTTTCTTGCCTAAGATTGTACTCAGTGGCTGAGATGACAGAGGAAAGACAGTGAAATGTTCACCTTGCCTTTCATGAGATTGCCTGATTGTCTAACTAGTAGTCATTGTTCTTCCTGAATGCAACAAGAAATAGATTTTCTGACATTTCTTTCCTATCTATGGTCTTAATTATCTAAATAAAACCTGGCTTGCCTGCTCTCACCTTTAACTAGGAAGAGTATAATTCAAGCAACATAACTAAATTTGTTACTTCCACCCTTCTGCAGTGTGCGGTCATTTATATTTATGTGTCTATGAGAAAAAAACACTGAAATCATTAAAAGCTAAAATCACCGAGGTCAGCTAAGGAACCCTTCTCATTTGGCATGCCCTTGCTGCTTCATCTTACTTCTCAGGCACAGTGGAAACCTGTCTTTTGAAGTATTTCCAGAGCTGCTTAGCATAGTTGAATGGAGCAAGCTAGGCAAATGGAACACATTTATATTAATACCTGCCTTCTGCTGTTCTGTGGGAGCCATAAGAGGAGTATCACTGTGTCAGAGCTCCTTCTGCACTCTGCGCAGTGTGCCTTTCCCACCTCAGGATTCATGGGGAGCAATACAGAAAGCCTGAGGAATGCAAAGTTGTCTATAAAGGAAGTCTGGAGTCTGAAGCCAGGGAAACAGGACAACTGCTGACTTCTGCTCCTTAGGGTTCTAGCCAGGGCTGCTCTTCTATTACAGGATTTGTCATATACCCAATTAAAAGTCTCACTGCAGACTGCTCAGCCATGAATGCAGGAGCATATTTTCCTTTCAAAATTCCCTTTCTGCTTCAACAACACTTATAATCCAATTTTCACCAGCAGAGATGAATCATGTCCCTCACCAACACGTTACAGTGGATGGAGAAGAGCAATCACACATATTGATTTCCTTTCCATCCTCTCTGCTCATGGTTTTTTTTTTCTGAGTGCTATAAGTAGCTCTGCTCCTGTTTTTCTTTCCTGCTGCTCATTCCAGTATCAGGTAAGTAATGAATAACTTCAGGAGAGTTTTTAGGAAGAAGATATCTCAAGTAGCCATCACCTGCTAGGTATGAATAGTTCCTCATTTGTTCCCTTTGTTGCAAATCAGGAACAAGCAAAGGCAAACCGCTGGGAAAAGACTGTTCCTTTCTTTTCCCCTCAGTTCTCCTCCTAACGGGTAATAATATGGCCATGAAGTAAGTTACTTGTCATAGAAGGGAAGTGTGGATCCAGAAAGAACACAGCTTCCTGAGTGGGTTTTTTTGCTGCCCTTGAGGCACAGGTAACAAACATGAATTAAATGGAAGAGGCTGGCTTGGAAAGATAGGCTGCAGGATAGCTGTCTGGGGTTCAGAAGTGGAAATTCCCTTGTTCCAGCTGCTTTACCTGCTGGATGGAATTGAATCCCTGATTCATATCTGATAATGTTTCCATGAAAATGAATATAGTCCTTGCTGAGGAGATGCAGGAGTCCTATTCCTGTCACAGTTCAGAAATAGTATCTCTGCCAAAGAAGAATAGAATTTGCACAGAACTTCGTCAATGTTTCTGAATATGTATTTATTTTGTTTTGCGCATCAAGAGTGAGAAAAGTTTGTTGAAAGTTGTCAGCAGGTCTTTTGTTTAAAAGTAAACATGAATAGGTATCATCCCACGTAACGCACACATCTGACGTGTCCTACTTTCCTTGTTTGCTTATCTGTTCCAAAACCACCCTTGTGTTGTGCTAGGAGAATCCCCAGCACTTCTATTCTCCTAGCTCATCTCTCTGCTGCTCCATCACACAGCGGGTTGCCCTGCATGGGCCAGGCTGCACCCAGAGCAGTGGAGCTGCTGACCCGGAGCCTGGTGCAAGACCGAACCCATTCCAGCAGGGCTCTGTTGCCTCTATACCTGCTTGACACTGTGTTTTGTGGACTTGCCAGTCCAAGTCAGTGCTAAATTGGGCCTCTCTGCACTTTGTCTTATTTTGCAGCATTGACATGCCCCCAGTTTACAAGTGTCACGACTCTTTTACAAAACACAGAAGATTTAAGTCTCTCCTGCTCTTTCTGTGTCAGTACTCGAGGTATATCTCCCTAGGCTCCGATATATAAAACACTGAGAGATGGGGATTTCAAGAGTGCAATTCAGAGCACTTAAATTAGCTCCTACTCTGAACTGCCCTCTGAAGGTACCTGTCTCTTTCTATTGATTACAGAAAGTGCTTACAGAGACCAGTCTTCTGTGCCTAAAATTAGCCTTTGTGAAGACCCCTCTGTGTATTTCTTATTGCAACCCATATTGGAATGGTAGCACATAGTAATTTCTTTGATTATTATATTCTCTGCTGTGTTTCTCCTGATGATATTGGAGCCCTATACAAATATGAATGGTTAGAGTCTTTTGGTGCCCATTTGGTGTAAATAAGGATTATTAAGTCTACATTAGGACGTGGCAGAACTCTTTGTTGCTGGCTTTAATATACACAGTAAATCAGAACAGCATTAGGGATGTGACCACTGCAACAATACAGGCTACCAACAAGTCACAGGGAAGCAAAGAAGTCACCTTGTGGGAAAGTATAAACCAACCTATTAATTAAAAAATTCCTCAGCTGAAACATCTCTCTATGTCCCCTCTTGTCTCACTGCAGCAGTTCTCTTTCTGGTGACAGCTTCCTGGATATAAATTACAGATGTTGCCAGATATTTCTGAGCAGTGCAGGCTAAGGACGCTGTCCTAAATGTGTCTGTTTATTATGATTCTGCAAAACAACAGCAACAAATGTGACCTGGGACCGACATGAAAAGTTAGAGTTATCTATTAGGCTCTCATTCACTGTTGTTTGCAAGGCATTGGCTCCTTCTACATTCATTATGCAGTACAGGGAGAAAGACTTCGTTCAGCACTAGCTAGGTGCTTGGAGTCCTCTGTGTCACCTGCTTGTGAGAGTGTGACATTCACTTCCCTTCCTACCCTCAGGTGTGAGGTATGCAGATCCATCAGCCAGCTGCCAGAAGAGCTCCAGGGGGTTCACGTTAAGTATCTTTAATAAAAAAAATGATAGAAAAAAAACCAACAGATTTTTCTGACTTCATATTTTGCAGATATTTGAAGTTGTTTTGATAGACCTTTGTGCCAGGAGCTTCTTTTCAACCTGGATGATGGGGACTGAGAACAGTGTGGGAAATGACAAAGAAATTGATAATAGTTTACTGCTATTTTTTGTTGTTTAACTGACAGTCCCAGCAGCAGTTTTGAAAGGGGTATAAATGATTACAGCCACAGAAAGGAGCCTGTAAATGGTAATTTGCTTTTTAAGGGCACAGGCAATATCATTCGGATCATAAGCAGGAGAAATTACTTAGGAGCTGTGAACAGAAACCAGAATAACGTTTACATTACATCCTTTATTTCCCCTTCCCATATATACGCTTTCTAATCTCTTCCCTGAATTATTCCTCACTTATTTTTCCCCTCCAGACATTACACGATTTGATTTTCCTCTCACTACTTCCTTTAACCTGCCTAGTGGTAAAAAGCCTGTGAAACAGTTGCACCCAAGCCCTTTGATTTCATTAATGGAAAAGCTATAGCTTAAATAAAGCACTCCAGTAGTCTGAAAATAAGATTAAAAAAAGAGAAGGTATGCAGGACTTACCAATTGATTGTTGCCAAGAAGGAGTAATGGGGGCTATTCCATAGGGCCCAACTTGACATGGAAAAATTCAGCTTCAAGTGAAGGAATGAAGAGTGCTTGTGTTTAGCACTGCTCATCCTCAGAACCCAGCACAGCTAGTCAGTTTTGTGGGGCTTGGCAAAACTCATGTCTACCTTACATTTTTCTTTATGTTTGTTCTTTTTCTGCATTGCTTCTTACCCACTATCTAAGTAAAAATGTTATAGGGTAGCATTTAAACTTCAGATCCACGTGTCTGAATGAAATTTGTCTTGTTCTGACTTTTACAATGGAAAAATGGCTGGTTTTATGTGGAATTCCTGGGGAATTTCAATGTTTTATATGAAAATTAAGGTGTAGAGGTTCATTGTGAGGAGAGTTTATAAGAGAAACATGTAAGTAATTAAGAATTGCTGATTATTTCAGTGGCTATTTAATTACAATAACTAATAATGCTGTATTTAGATAGGTGTGGTTCTTTAAATAATCGTTCAAGTATTAATAGAAGCAAATAGCTATTATTGCAGGTATACTTAGTACAGTACTGTAGTGTGTGTACCGTAGAATAATAAAAAGCAAATGTTGAGTATCTGAGAAATTGTAATCATGTCACCAAGAATGACAGGTTCACTCAAAACAACATTTAATGCAATTTTTTAGGAAATCTGTAGTTTTTGTTTAATTTACAACATACTAGGTTTTCATGGGTGTTTTAAAGTTGCTGAAATCATTGGTATGACTTTTATAATGATGCTTACATTGGTTGTTTCTCTTAATTTGTCATGCTTCGTTTCTGCTGAATCTCTTTTACTTGCATAACTGATGCTCTCTTTATAGCACAGTGTGTGCAGTACCACACAACAGTATGCTGTCAGCCACTCTGCTTAATTTTAGAAAAGGAAGCAAATAATTACGCTGAGGAACAGTGTGGCTCTGACTTGATTACTACTGTAATCAATGTTAGGTATTACTTTGACTTCAGTGTCTGTTGGAGCAACTGCTATTTATTTCTTCTAATTTTCTTGAACAGAGAAAAGAGAACAGCTTTTAACATGTGCCCTTTTCTCATCTGAGCTACCACACAATTCCAAGCCCAACATACACACAGTGGAGACATATGGTTTAGAAAAGTTCTTTTTCTTCTAAGAATTCTAACAAGAAAATTCTCTTTTCTTTAGAAATTATACTTTTGCCATATGTCTCCTTGTATGTATGCTGAGAGTAAGATTTGAAGACATCTTAAACCAGATGTTTAAGATGATGAAGACATCTTAAACCAGATGATGATGAAGACATCTTAAACCAGATGAAGAACCCTCTGTTCTTCAAAAACGTGCCCAACCCATGGCATACTTCACGTGGTACCATTTTAACCTACATGTCTTCTGGCTGTGCATGTGCTGGCATTGTCGTTACGATAGTTTATGGCACTCTGAGTGCTAACACAGTGCTGCAGTAGGAGGGTGGATGCAGGTACAGGGTCGTTATAAGGTTTTGTTGATGCAAGAAAAGAAACAGAAGTGCATTCTGCTGACCTTCTTTTTTGTTGGTGGGGTTTTTTGTGGTTGTTTTTTGTTTGGTTGGTTTTGTTGTTGTTGTTGTTTTTGCTAGCTTTAAGAAGACTATTACAGAAATAGAACCACGTAACCTGTGCCAACATTAGGCAAAGTAACAGACCGTAGTGTGACTGAAAATCATGATGGGGAGGCTGTCATTTACCTTTCACAGCAGAAGTTTCAGGGAAGTAGCCGGCATTCAGCAAAGTGATTCATAAATACTGTGTAATTCTAACCAATTATGCTGATGGCTGCAGTGTTATTGATGGGAGATGTAACTTTATATTGGAAAATGCGTTAGTGACAACCCATCATTGCACTCTATTTCATGAATGATTAGGACCCCACTGGAAATAATACTGATCATTTTTATATCTCACCTAGAAAGCAAAAAAAAAAAAACATATATATCATGACATGGCTTTGGAGCATCCCAGTCTGTTTACATGTAAGAAGGAAAAATTAATAGAAAACCATTATAAGCAAAGTAATCCACTCATAAACGGTCTGTCAGGTTTTGATTAATTTCTGTTGATAAAGCCACATTTTCTGCATTTGCAGTTGCTTGTATTTGGTTTAGGCTTTTATTATTGAATATGTTTTCTCTCTTTCTGGAAAGGAGGAAACACTGGGGAGTATTTCACTGGATGTCTGAACACTGACAAATGCAACCATTTCATACACAGTGGGATACCTGGCAAGGCTCTGATCCCAATATATCAAGAATCAAGAGATAGTGGACCAAATCCATCTCTGGTACAAATTTCATTGGATTCCCACTGAGTTACGCTATGGATGAACTTGATGCACAGTTCTTGACACATCTGAGTTACCTGTTTCGAAGGGATGATACACAGCAGTTCCAGGTGCAAATCACAGAAAATAACATTAAGAGCTCGACAGTCACTGCAAAATAGCTACTGTGCTGCAGTAACTCAGCTGAAGGAAGTATGTTAAAACAGTGTTGTTACAAGACATGACAAAATGTAATGGCAAATTCTGTCTGACAAAGAGGATGGGTGGTTTCATTCTGGCTCAACATCAAGCATGGTAAGTTCTTGTTTCCTTTTCTGGTATTAGCATATGTCATGGGATACTCTGAAGTGGCTGTTCTGTCCATAGGTGGGTAGGTACTTAACATGCCAATAGATGGTGCTCAAAACCAAGCAGCATTATACCTAGAGTTTCTAAAATCAGGGCAGTGCTGTGCACTGCAAATGTCTTCCCTTGCTTCTCGCTTGCCATAGACTCCAAAGGGAAGCTGGAGGGCAGCTATGTTCAGTAGGCAGTAGTCGCATTTTAGCAGCTTGGTTCAGGTCTTCTCTGCAGCCTTCCTGTATAGCCCTGGGCAAGTTGTTTATTTATCTTGTGTGAGATCCCTGAACTTTGAGTACCTCACTCAGAAGAGAAAGGAAAAAGAAAGGCAAATCTAATGCAGGCCAAGCACCTGGTTACAGGGCTCTCACCCAGCCCAAGGAGGAGCCTGTTCTACTCCAGTGCCCAACAGGACTGTCTGGGCTCCCAGCCTGGCACTCCAAGACAAAATTAAGTATACCTCTAGCCTTTTAGTTGCACATCAGTTCTGCTTCTGCAATATAAGGCTATGACATCTTTAATGTGTAGGGGCATTGTCAAGATGAGTTGGTGGAAAACTGCTTTTTTCAATCGTAGGGTCTTTATTTAATTAAAGCTTGAAACCACTTATAGCCAAGAATTTGATTTACAATTAATCATGCACCTTGTGTAGCTGATGGACATGGTCATAGAACTGCTATTATATCTGTAACTTTGGGGCAATACAGTTGTAAGAGCTTGGAAGCTCATGACGTGCTTCAAACAGACCAGACCACTAGCACGCAACAGAGGTAGGCATATTAATTACAGCTGAAAATGCATCCTATTACCCCTTCCTTGACATTTTTTTCTCAGTGTTCCCCAGCCCCAGTCATGCATAGAGCTCACTGCTGTACTGACAACTCTTAGACATGCTAACACAAGGTTTTTGACTAAATCCAAGATATAAAAGATGTCAATCAGTGTGCGTTTGGAACATGGCTTGAAAAGTTTCCATTCACAGCTAACATTGGGTTCTAATGAGTAGCAGAGTAAGATTTGTAGCCAACAAAATGGCTGCTTATACATTCATTGTAGTGGCTAGCGGTCTACTCCTGTATTTTTTCTATTTTTTCCAGGACATGACATGTCCGATAATTGAATAATAGTATGTCTGACTCAGAGAAAATCTTTCAGCTTAGATAGCAGGTGTTTGATCAAAAATATTATCTCAGCCATTGACAGTTGTATATTTCCAGAAAGCAGAATTGCTCTTACTTTTTCTAGGTTGCAGATAGAGCTGACAAAGAGAATTATATGTTAAGAATACAAAAAAAAAGAGCAATGCATGCTACAAAAAAGCTTCTAACAAAAATTGTGATCCAATTTTATTTTATATTTATAACATAATCTGTCATCATCAGCACAGTGTGGTGCTAATTTATAATAACAAAACAGTCTGAAAATGTGTTCTAGAGTAATGCATATGTGTTTAGTGTCCCATCTATATTCTCATAAATCTTTAATGATAGCTTGTAATGAGCACCAATCAATATAGTCTGAATATGGATATTTACTTAGATTAAATATACTATTTGAAAACAAAAAGTGTGCTTGGTAGCATGAAGAGATTGGATAACTCAAAACCAGAGGTTATTAAATTAAATCAAAAAAGACTTCAAATAAAAGATGTCTAAAAGACATTTAATAATCTTTGTTACCAATTCAGAAACAGAGGATAGATGTGCTGCATCAATTATTTGCTGCCCTTGTTCTGGTTAAAACATTGGTTTGAGTGAATATTCTGCAGCCTGCAAACACAGAGAGCTGCATCTGAGCTTGGTCATGTAGCAGTCACACAAAACCATCCATTCTTCACATTGTGCCACTCCTGTGTCTGTTTCTCATCTGGCCCTTAAACAGTGGAGAGCCACTGCTTTAACAGAACCACAAATCCTTTCTCCAGCAGCCACAGCTCTGAGCAGCAGCAGTGAGCAGGGAGGGAGTTGTTGGTATTAGCATGGCACTGGGAGTGAGGATGAGGAGGAAGGAGAGTGTAGAGCTGGTGGTGGAGGAAGATGTCTCCGTTTTCTGGAGACCCCTGGGTGCTGCAGTTCCTGAAACAGAGCAGGCACACTACTGGCCCAATAGAATCATGGCCTGACAGATGCTCTGGGAACTAGTGATTTTCTTTGCTGTTTCAGGCTGACCAGATCCCTAGCGCATAGCTGGATGCCAGCACCTTTGAGGTGTTTGTTGTTTTTAACCCACAGCTCTTGGCATCAGATATCAAAATTTCCTGATTTAATATCTTAATTCATTTTGCTGTTAGCAGGAGTTCTGCTTACTAGCTCTGGAGACTATCAGGAGCCATACCCTTCTGACAGTGTTTCAGGTGTAGGAAAAATGAGTCTGTAGATGACAGAGCATAATGTATGCCAGGAAAAATTTTGAGTGCTGTGATCATATCTAGCCACCGAGACATAGAGAGCTACTTAAACAACTTCAGAGAACACGTTGCAAAGACTCAGTAGGCTCTAGAAGTTATAGGATTCTGTTGCTAATCAAGGAACTACTAGCAACAGTTAAAGGCATCTCTCTGATCGGTTGTTTTTTTCCACCTCAGTTCTAAACTTTGGAATCATAGAATTATTTGAGTTGGAAGTGACCTTTAAAGGTCACCTGGTCCAACTCCCTTGCAATGAAAAGGGACACCTACAGCTCGATCAGGTGCTCAGAACTACCAGGTTTCCCAGGAACCTTCTCTTCTGCAGGCTGCAGAGCCCTAGCTCTCAGCCTGTCCTCATAGAGGAGGTGTTCCAACCCTTGGATCATTCTTGCTTGTATCTATGACTCTACAACTCCGTGAGCACACTTTGTCATGTGTTTATGTAGAACAGCTGGATAATTTGGAAGAAAAAGGGATGAGGAAGTAAGGAGAGGGATTTAGAGATGGAGGTTGGGATCTTGTGCTGAGCTTCTCAGTTTTCTGAGGTTTGCAGAAGCCATAGCTGGAGGTGTTTTAAGTGCCAGCACCAATTTCTGTAATTGCTGATCCCTGCTGCTCATTTCACAACGCTCTCCACCAAATCTCCCTTTCTTCTGGCAGGCTCTTTGTCAACTGCTGTTGTTCCTAATCCAGTTCAGTGTGCAAAAGTCCTGCTGACAGTGCAGCAGAGAGGCAGGGCCAGGCTGGGACACTGTATAGAAATTTGAAGCAGAAATGTAGCGCAATTATTAAAAAGTAAAATTTAGTTGCTAGTGAGAAAGGTAAGTCATTAACGTTTTTTCCCCAAGTATTATATACTCGTAACCTCCTGCATGCTGAGGTAAGCACTGCTTCTTTCTTTTGTCTCCTGGTGGAGCTGGCATTGGCTTCCTTGCAGCTCTGACATTCAATTAGGTGTTGCAATTAATACCCCTCAGTGTGATTACAGCATCTCCTTTGCTTGTACATTTCACTGATCTCTAATTTCATCCAAGATTTTGTGGATAGAAAGGGAGAATGGAGAGGTGTTATAGTTTTTGATTCACAAAACAACCGTGCAAAATGCAGCAATGCTGGCTGTAAAACTCTAGTTTAGGTTTCCACATAATTTTATCTTCTGAAATCTGATTTCAGATAAACTCCAACTAGAACCCAGGAAAACCTATTGCTCATCACAGCTAAAGAAAACCACAGAGTTCAGATGCACCTAGATTCTCTTGAAAGGTTCTCAAACATGGGGAGCTCAGAAAAGATTTTAGTGTATTGTTTTCACTCAGTGCCTCCATCGCCATCTGGGTGAAATTGGCAGCTGGGCAGCAGGGCAGGTACTCATCCATGCAAACAGGAGTTCAAACCAACACACTGTTGATATATTTGCTTTTGTCTGGCTTCATCCTCATTCAAACTCATGAAGCCTGCATTCCTGTGGATTTTTGTTCCCAGTAACTCAGGTAAATACGGGCAAAGGAGACTCAACCACTGGAATAACACCCAGCATAACCACTTGTCACACATCACGTGTCTTCCACCCACCTGCGTCCTTGGAAGTCAGTTAAGACTCGGGAAGAGACATTCAATTTCTGTTTTTCTATGTTGTTCATCATTTCAATTTCTCGCATTTGTGCTTCTTTATACTGCAAAACTTTGAAGGTCATTTTAATTGCACTCTTATTTATAAATTGCTTACTTGGCCACACAGTGCCAGTCACAGCAGATTAGATGTAAGGCTCTCTATCTCTGCCTTTGTTCTATGGAAAAGATTGATAAGTAATTTACTCTCTGTAGAATGCTCTACAAATGAGATAAGTGACTGGGAGAAAGATTTTTTCATCTGGAATTATTTTCCACAGAGAACAAATGTGGGTTTTTTTCTGACTACAAACATCAGGATCTAGGGAGCAGAGTCTCAAATGGAGTAAATTAGCAGAGTCAGTGCTGATTTACACCAGATGCAAGTATTTTTCCTGTAATGTTTTGTCTAGTTCTGTAATTTTGTCTAACCCCTAATTCCTTCTCCCTGAACTTAGATGCTGAACTCCTGTTTATTTGAAGATCTGTTTATTTACTTTCCGGCTTGCATTGTTTTAGTTGGGTTGATTAACATACTATACTTTTCTACCATGTTCAACAGAATATATGCTGCATGTTTAAGTTCTCATTTATAGTCTACATTTGCTTTCTGGGATACTGTTTTGCTGAAAATCAATAATAAGGCGATTTAGGAAAAAATGTGGTTTGCTCTTAACTCCAGTTAAAGAAACTGTGAATACTTAACAAGGGAGACCAATCCTGCTGCCTGTAAGCATGGGGATTTCTTTCTGGCTTCGATAGGACTTAGTGGGGTACACAGACTCCAGAGTATTAATCTGCTGTCACTGCTGGAAGCTGGGACTGTCTAAGGAAATGATGCTTAGCTCTGTGTCAATCAGTTCAGCTTCAGTAAAAAGAAAAAGGTTCCCAGCCTTCTTTCCAGATATTAAATATAGGAATAGGATTTTGTAACTACAACTCCTAACAGAAAGATGGTTTTTAATATCCATTCTAAAGGCTTCTGATTTTTGGTGCTTATTTGTCAAATCTCTAGCTGTAGCACCTGCTGAAAACTGGGCAGCTTCCAGAGTGTTACCCCAAGTCACACCAAACTCTGGCTTGGGGACACGTGAACGTCAAGCTGTATATTACACATCAACAACACCATTGGTTTGAACTCTTTAGCCAGTAAATTGGCAGACAGAAAGATCGTGTGTAAACCTAGACTGAAGACGTGTGTGGCTGTATGCAGCTTGGGGGCCTTTTTTCTGGAAGCTGAAAGTGTTTGTGAAATATGAAAAAATGTTTGTTTCAATACGTAAATGGCATTGTGTGCTAAACAAAAGTGTAGCTGCAGTTCTCTCTATCCCACACACTAACCGATGCTCAGATAAATGCATCTTATTAATTTATTATCATTTAATTTCGGTGGAGTTTTATTATGCTTTTCATTGTTGTTGTTAATATGTGAAATGCTGTTAATCAACCTTTATTAGTGAATATTTGATTAATAGCTAGCAGATGTACTTGCCCCTGTGTATATTATGTTAAATGCAACGTGCCCACATATAATTCATTATTTTAATAACACAGTGGGCTAATAAATCAAAGGAACTCTTGAGAATGCAGCAGAAAGAATTACCAAGGGAAAAGCTGTGCATTGTTTTAAAAAATAAGAAATTTGTGCATTGTTTTAGGTATGGCATAGACTTGATCTGGTACCTATGACTCCCGGTATCACATTAATGTGGAAATGACTAAGGGCTTGTAAACAACAGGTCTTTCCCCCCTGACCCCCTTCTGCTAGAGAGCAAAAATCAATCCCAGACCCAAAGACCTTACAAATCCAAAGAGACAGAATGGGTAAAGGGTGAGGAAAAGGAGCAGCAAGTACTGATGAGCATGCAGTAAGTTGTCTGCAAATATCCTTTTCACTCTGTGATGTGTGTAGTTTTGTAATTTCAGCCTTGCTAGTGATCTCAAGTTACAAAGGTAATAGCTACAAGAGAAGAGCAAGGAAGTTGCAATAAATAGCAGACCAGCAGAGAGGGAGAATATTAACTGGTGCAGGGAGCAGCCAGGCAGCACCATCAGTGTCCATCAGTGCCTAACTGCAGCACTGCATTGAAATGTGTGAGTGATGCTCAATTTGACCACTCTGATATTTTCCTTAATAGGAAATCACTATCTATCCAAAGTTTTATGTTCAAAATCTTTACTCGGTATTAATCACTGACAATCTGTAGTGACAGTTGCATTATTGAAAGAGCCCTTTTTGGTGACATATGTCATTCAGTTCCTGAAACAGATTGAAAAGAACTTTCCAAGTGGAATAGCTCCATGGAGGTAATAAATACTTTGATCCAACAAATATGGAACCAAAGTAGAGAAAAATGAGATAATTTGCAGAAATTCAGAGACTAAGGTGAGAACTGTGCTTTAATTCCTTTAGTCCCATAGCAGCATTCCTTCCCTGCTCTAAATTGCCTATTTCTAATGGAAAACATCTTATTTATGACAGTAGAGTAGTTGGGGATATGTTTAATGGCAAGTGCTATGAAGTACATGTAGTGTAACACACACATCCAGCAACACAGCTGTGCATGTGATTTACTGCTCTCTGTTATATTTCACAGGCTGCTTATTTTTGCTGACCTTGGCAATGCACTTGATTCAATGAGGGATTATCAGATTTGATGGGCCCTGTATTTAATTCTGTGGCTTGGCTGAAACCTACTCTGCTTTGCATTGATTTCCATGTGCAATTAATACATTCATCAGTGACTAATGCATGCAGAGATAATATACTCTACTCATTTCAATCTCTCCTGCATACATTTTAAATCAAAGTAGCACCTGGTGGCCAAAACCTCCTGAGATGTGATGGATTTAAGGTGGAAATAGAGCACTAAGAGTTGCTTGTGTAATACTGTAGTAATTTTTAGTAGTGAAACAACAATTCCTTAGAAACCTGCGTAGTTCAAAAGCTTAAACACCTTCACATCATCACTGTCTTTCCATGGCTTCCTTGTCCTGTGCCTTGCTCTTCCTCACAATGCAACAGTGTTGAGTCAGCTGGAGTGCAAAGGAAATGATCCCCCTGAAATGTGAAACGTTTTCCCTCTGATAAGCCTTCAAGAAGTGACCCTTCTACAATTAATTGATAACAGCAGGTTGCATGGTCGTGTGGATACTTTGCATTAAGCTGGCTCTGAAACAGCATTTGTGCTCCTTGAGGAAGTATCATCTACTAGTCTGAGTTTGTTTCAGATTTAAAAAAAATGCCAAGACTTCTTGAAAGCCTCAGAGATCCTTTTGCAATTAACTTTGCTGAAATGTTATTTTGCTCTTTCTGACATATTTCATGCATCTTTTTGACAGGTATAATTCAGCATATAATCTGAAAGTCATAGCTACCTAAAACATTTAATTCATACTTCAAGACAAACAAATGTTTGGACCATATTCAACCAGTATTTTTTATACCCAGTTATAAAGAGATTGATATCTGTGTCTGAAGCACTTCAATTCTGTCAAATCTTTGTTTTCAGACATTACATTCTTCCATTTATAAGTGCTCCATCCAGTCAGCTCTGATGTGCAGCGTCTGAAGTTGCCAAGTTTTCATCTGCCCAGTATAGAAATGGAGCATGACTGATAAGAGTGTTTTGGTGCTACTCCTGTCAAACTTCACAGAAATGAGACTATTAGAATGCAAACCCAAATCCTCTCCCTTTATTTTTTCAAAAACATCCAAACTCCTTCATCCAAATAAAAAAATTGCTTTGTACTACTGCCTTTGATATCCTATAGAACTGCTTTTAGAACTCTACAGTGGGCCTTTAATTTCTTCTAGATATGAAAAATGAAACTAGTGCTGAAACCTAAAGCTTCTTACTGATATAAAAGAAAACAAAAAAAACCCCACCAACCACACAAACAAAAACACAACACCTCCAACAAAAAAAAATCCCTCTGGCTTTTATTATCTGTTTGTATTCTTACAGTGCTGTTGTTATTACAATTGCCTGTGAAACAGTAATGGATGATGTCTTCATCATGCAGTAGTGTGGCTGGAAGTGTTACTCTCAGTTTGCTGTCAGATATTTGGGAAAAAAAGGTAGAAAAATGGTGAGGTTTATCTCACATAACTTTAGATATATGACATGAAAAGTAGATTTCTGGGCTAAATAAGGTGAACTTCCCCTGTATGCAATAGAGAGAAGGAAATTTCTAGGGGGTGATTTATCATCCTGTGGAGGCAGCCCAGACAACTCAGACAAATACACAGCTTCCAGAGTGACGTGGGAGTCCAACTGATCTGCATAATCAAAACAAGGTCTCCAGAACTGTAGCCCAGCAATAAAGCTGCATTCCAGCATACGCCTACTGCAAGTAATCCTAGTTGCCACTTCTCAGAGAATATCACATTCTGTAACCCTAGGAGCAGAGTAACTGAATTATGTGGGGATATTAACCAACCAGACGTATATATTCCATCAGCTCTTCCAAGTCTTCTTTGTCCACTCTGAAAAAAAGAGCTACTCACCTCTGCCAAGAGTTTTCATCCATTTTGCATTTGGAGATGTTTTACTGGCTGCACTTTCCCATGCTTTTTGAATCTTTCTTCATTAGGAGCCTCTAGCATCTGACAGGTAATTTGCCTGCCTACATCTTCCTCTATTAACACTGCCTTCAGACTGAGCACATAGGAAAAAATGGGAAGTGGATGTTGTGCTATTTAATGGAGTACCTGTCCCTCATCCTCTTTCAGTCTGTCACATGTCCTTCCCACTCCCTTCCTATGGCTGTATTTGAGGAAGGAGAGTTGCTTACACCTGTGTGGATGTTTCTATTGCATATTGCACAGATGTTTGTCCTAAACCAGAATGTGCTACTTGTTATTCAAAAGGATTACTTCTGCAGATGTTCCTACCACGATGCCCTCCTGCCTTTTCCTCTGTCCGTCTCTTGTACACGAACAGATTGCAGTGAGTTTTTCTTTTTTTCCCCTCCAGAGAACTAAATCCCAAGACAGTGCTCTGGGTTTTTCTTTCCTTATTCCTAAGCAGCAGTTCGTTCAGGCATACATATGGCTTTCTCTCCTTCCTCACCATCTGGACAGATGTTTTCTTTTGACTGTACAATCTTAATCCATGGGAGAAATGAGAAAACGTCATGATTTGTTAAGAAAAACTGAAAAAAAAACAAACATTTTTTTCTGATGCAAACTGCTTTTCTGTTGTGTGTTCCTTTAATGACCTGATTTTCATATGAAGGCCAGTTAATATAACAAGACCAGAAAGTTTATTCTCATTATATATGAACCCCAGTGTGATAAGTGCTGTGCAAATGTGCAACAAAATTGAGTCTTCCCTGCCTGAAACAGTTTCTGCACAAAAAAGGACAGCAGGCAAGTACAACAACCAGATGAGAGGATTCAAAATAGTGATGAGATTTTTGTGTTCCACATATTAAGCAATGGTCAAAGAACTCCTGTCACCTAATTATAATGATTGGTTTATAGGTAAATGAGAGGTAAGAAGTTATTAGAAATAGATGTCTGGTTAAGTGCAGGCAGAAAATGCTGAAGATCTACTTACCCAATCATACTGAAACCTTCAGAATTATTTCTGAGCTATTTTGAGGTCAGCATTAGCATCATTTTTTCAAGAGTTCAGATTCCAGTATATGTCTTTGCTGTTATGGGAAGAGGAATGGGGATACATGCGGTGCCTGCATGAAAATATGCTTTCTTGAAATTAAGCTATTTTCATTTCTTCTTAATTTCTTCTCAGAATTCACTTTCTCAAATTGGAGGTAGCATGAAAAGATGGATATTTATGCATGCATGTGGTCCCCCCCGGGTAAAATGAGGCCCTAATGTGGGAATGTTTCATGAGCAAGCAGCAAGCTGAGAGCCGTGTTCATGTACATGTGCAGGGCTTTTTATTTGATGTTGTCTGCCTCTGTTAGAAACTTAAAAATGAATGAAAGAATCTGTCTCTAAACCCTTCGTTCTTCACTACTCACCATATAGCTCTTCCTAAATTAATGATTACAACCAAGATTTTAATACGATACCCTTATCTTTCACACCATAAGCATCCCACACACTTTCACACCTCCCACCGTGACAGCTGAAGGAGCAAGAATGAGCACAGCCCCAGTGTAAGCAAAATCAAAGAGATTTATTCAAGGGTTATACAGGTTTTGACGCAAGAAATTTTCTTGTGACAATGGGCTGTTGGCTAACATTCAAGGTGATCTTCCCTGAGCCTCATTAAGCTGTCTTTAGTAGTTAGGCTTAAAATGGGAAGCTGGTGGCTTCCTAGCCACCTGAAAGAAGAAAGGATGAGATTCATCTCTGCTTGCAGTTCTTTTATGGCTGAGTAAAGTGCCTTGACTGTTATTCAGAGTGACTGCATACAGAGTGAAGAATGCTGGCTCCAGTGAAGTCTATGCAAGAGATATAAACTGTGTTGAATTAGCTCTTCAAATATTTTGATACCCTGCTGCATTAATAGGCTTATTTTTCTGCATGACCCTGAGCAGACCCAAAAGACTATTGGTGTGCTTGAGGCACACAGTAAAAGGGATGAAAAGTTAAACTTTTTCTGGTACTAGAATCAACAGGGTTTCTGCTGTGACCTTCAGATCTGGTTAGGAATAAGAGCTTTATTCTATAATAAGATATTATTTTATGGGTGGGAAGGAGGAAAAACTTGTATAGGAAGAACTTAGGTGGTCTGCGGGATTCCCAGCACTTGGGCTGTCTGAAGGATGAACCCTCAGAATTGATTTTTTTCTGTCTTTGCTTCTGAAAAGCATCTAGAAGAGGCAGGGTCAGAAAGGGCAACATTTAGCCAGTGTTGCCAAGCCCCAACTGCTGCCAGATTTTCCTAATCTCTTTAAATAACGGACAATGGGGCTGAACAAAATGCATACCCCAAGATGTTAAAAGCCTCCTTCTTTTCAGACATTACAGACACAGTGTCTGTTTCAGATACAAGATTCCAATGATAAGTGAAGAGCATGGATATAATGGATTTACAGCAAGGGTGGGGAGGCAGCCTGCAGGCCATGGGCCTGAGGAATAGCATTCCCAAATGGAAGTCCACAGAATTAGTATCTCTTACTTTTGGTGTTGCCATTCTTGTTGGGTGAGAGATTTCTCTTCAGGTACTCTTAGTATAAGTTGTCTCTCAAGACTTTCCATCTCCCAGGTGCCCTTCCAATAGCCTAGAGATCAAGGTTAAGGGGTTGGATCATTGGGCCAAGAGTTGTTTTTCAGAATTGTTTTGAGTATCTGAAGTCAGTGTGGATGTTTAAACTGTCTGCATTACCCACGGTTCATCTCTGCTTTCACTGTTCCTGTATATAGTGGAAGCAACGAACTTCAAACACTAATTAAAGAGCCTGGTGCAGGTATCTGTCTAGGATAACCCACTGAAGTCAGCTGAATACACTGCACTTTCTTACTAGATGAATGATGGATTCAGAAGCACAGAAAATCTTCTCAAGAGCATTATTTTCATCCTCGAAATGTTATTTATTTGGATCAGAATGGATCTTTTCAGCGATAGTGATATTCATCAAAACCCTGCTTTGTGATACAATATTGCTCTTTTATTAAGCCATAATACTAGTAGATTGTTTTAAGCTTTATGCCATGAATCTCTTGCAGATGAAATGCTGCATCGGGAATATCCATATGATAAGGAGATTGGAGGATGCTTTTCTGCATAACTTTATCATTCCAATGGTCTGGAGGATTTGGATGATTGAAAACCAACAAGTAAATAAAGCCCTATCTATTACACAGCCAACTGTTGGTAAGTGTTGAGTGATGGGGAAGAATGTTTAAATGATCACGTGAGGCTAAACGGTGCTGCATGGACGGAGTGACTGAAACAGCATTTTAATCAAATCTGACAGCTCTATTGCATTATAATTATAGACTGCCAGAGGCGCTTTTTAGACTATCAGTACTTTTGGGATAGTTTGCATCTAAATTAAAATTGAACTTCAAAGCAGCTTGATGGGGATGTGTTTCCAAGGAGTTTCAAAAACGTGAAAGACACCAACTGATTAGCATTATGCACTGTACCAGCTGGTTGCTACTGTAAAAAAAATATAAAGTAGCAGCCATGCTGATAATCAGAAACCACTGTCTTGAATCCTATTAATTCTCTTTTGAATTATTTATTGGAGGGGTTGTTCCAGTCATGCACTTCCTTTCAAATGTTTATTTAGTTTCTCTATAAAGGGAAAAAAAAAAAAAAATGGAGGAAGAGAGAGAAATCTGGAAAATCTCCAAGGTTAGCTCACTAGCAATCTGTTTAGATGTCCTCTTCTCCACCCAGCCTTGCTCTGCTAAATATTTATGGCAATGTTTAACAAATAAATCTCACCCACCTCCCCATTTACAGTAAAACAGAAGAGTGAAATGCTTTAAGGGAAGATTACCTCTTTTTTATCACAAGAGGGAAGGAGATACCATGAAAATATTTTAATTTCTGGAAAACCTGAAGTTCAGAATTGCAGCTGCATCTGTCTGTCCACATTACAGATGTTCTGCATGAAGCTTCTATTCTGATCCCACCTCTAGACACCACCAACAAAGAGGAGTTCACAGCTCCACAGTGTTTTCTCCTTCTTGTCATATTGTGTAACCACATTCTCAGGGCTCAACTCTGTCTCCAGATACATACGTACATACACCACTTGGCACGCTGTAAAATTCAGCCAGTGTCTCAGCCACAAGCTGAATCAAAATGCATTGCAAGGCAGGCTGTGTGCAGTAAGGAAGGAACAGGGCTCTCATCTACTAAAGTATGTATGTTTCTCAATGCATTTCATATGGAGATTAAAAGTTTCAAATATCTGTGTGCTTGTAATGCCAGTTTCCCATCAGCTCCCGTCCTTTGACTCATAGTGTTCCATAATGAAGATCTCTTAATTCTTTATACTTTGCTTCCACCCATTGTTGGATTCACTTAGCTTCAAATTCTTTAAGGGGGACTGTGGTGAATCAAAGCAGTGTGTCAGACCGATGCACTGTTCAGCAATGGCTAAGGCTGGACTCTTCAAAACAATACTGTGAAATTGCTATGAGATACATGGATTTTATTTTTCCCATACACTTATTCTTGGCCAAAACCAGTCACTAGATGGAGCATTTACAGGAGGACTCACAGGTCTTTAAATTTAATTGAGTTTGATGACTGTAGGTGAAAGAAATGCCAGTTATATAATTTAGAAATGTGCAGTTTGGCTTCTATATTTTCAATACTGTCAATTGCTATCTGTGAGCCCTTCTGAGATTTGCCTCAAGATACTGGATCTATTTGGATGCTTCCACAGTTATCTGCCCACCTACAGCGCCAATCTGTATAAAATTGCTGTATGCAGAATCTATGTAAACAACTTGTGCAAGAAATCTGAAGCTTACTTTACCACTACACCAATTTTTAACAAATAGAGAACTTTCAGCAGAAGTTTCAGACCTTTTATGTCCTTGATGCATTTATTCTTACTCTGCAAAACAATGTGTTAGGAATAACTCTGGTAAAAATGCAGTGTTTCTTTGGTATTTTCATTGTTACTACTTTCTTGCTGTGGGAGACTTTAGATGTTTGTTTATATTCATGATAACCTATTTATGACTTCATTTACTGGCAGTGCATGTAGTTAATAGCATATCGGAACTCTTTCCATAGACTGTCCATAGGATGGCATCATGCCTATTTCTTAAGCCAGAGCTTTAATTCTCACAGAATTAGTTTTGGTAGTTTCTCAGGGAAGGAGACAGAAAAAAAATGCATCTTTCCTAATTATTTTCTTTGAAATTATTTACTGTTTTGTAATAAAATGTGGAGTACTTGTCAGGTCTCCTTCAGCCATCATGCACTTCCTTTTCCTCAGACCATGGGCACACAGAAGTATGCAAGCAACATAGGCCAAAATTGATCATCACTGCAATTATACATATGGACCAAGTATTGCATGTAAATATGGATGTTGGTTTAAATAACTGAGCAAACTTTGGGCTCTTACAAGCTGCAAACTTCTACATGCTGGATAGCAAGGTCTTGACACCACAAACTCAGATTTTAGTGGCAGCTTTGACTAATTTCATTGCAAGTTAGCATGCTGAGCAGTTTAAACCTGCAGAGGTTAGACATACATACTTATCTTTCCTGACTGTGGCCAGTTCCCCTGCCTAGGCCCTCCTCAGAGTGCACACGGTTACACAAATCCTGCTGTATGGCAGGAATGAGAACACCCAGTAGCATCTCTGTGCCACGGCCATTCATACACCAGCCTCTGTGCATTGCTCATTTGATCTCTCTTTGCAGTCCAGTTGCCCCTCAGCTGAGAGCTGCTCCATTGCAGACAGCCTCACAGACAGACTGAGGGTGCTTCTCACTGAGTTCTGCTAGCTTTTCCTCTCAGCTGACACAGATACTGTGACCTGGTAGCACAGCAGGATTTTGTTTTTCGTAATTCCAGTGGTGTTTTTTGCTGTTAGAATTACCATCACAAATCATTGCCGCAGGAGTTCTTTTCAACAAGAAATGACAAGTTATTAAAGAAAAACGCTTGAAGACATTTCAACTGAAAGCTGGTATTCCCGTTTACCCCTTGACAACATATCAGCCACTCTCTGAGACGGGGCGAGGCAATTTTCACAGAGCCTTTCTGCTTTACTGCACTCCCTCTCCCTCCTCCACCCACTTTTCTCTCTCTTGCCAACTGCATGGAAATTCAGAACATTTCCCCAGAAATAGTGTTCAGATCTGAAGCCTGGATACGTATGTGCTGATAGCTTGTAATTCTTGACATAATTCTGGTGGCTTCAAAGAGTACCTGCCAGCTGCTGGCCTGGAGCAGAGAGGTTCATACTGCTGGGTCTGAAGAAGCATCAGGCTGCAGAGCCCCCCACCCAGTGGAAGCCATTCAGTTAAGGGCACACCAGAGCCTCTCTGAAATGGGGATTTAATGTAGGTCTGTCCAGCTGGGAGTACATCTTCTACCATCTTCCCACTCTGGCAGTTTGCTTTGTTCTCACTGACCTGCACTTGTCACTAGTAGGAATCAGCTTTGGAAATAGGCCTGATCTGACAGAAAGTCATGACGCAGAGTTGCACACAAATTTCCGTGTGCCAGCATTACTTCTACTGTGGCATGTCTCTTTTTCATGTCCCCATTTCATATCAACTTTTTATTCCTTCCTTTCTTCTTAACCAGGTTGAGAGCCAGCCAGCATACAAAGCCATGGGTAGGAAGATGTTTGCTTGTGTTTCTTCCCAGCAGTGGGGATGGGTGAAATGTGCACAGATCCTTTCTCTTTCAGGAACCTCCATTTCCCTGACTAAAAGTATACCTCATGTAGAAGTTTCAGGTGGTAGCAACTGTTAAGAGATGACCTAGTAATGATCAGCTCCTGTCACTGATTCACACTACATTATGCTTTTGATTTCTGTAGCAATGTTATATAACTTTTATACAGTGGTTTCTTCAAGCTACACTCTGTATGAACAGTAAAACGTTATGATAAACATGGCTTACTCTTAAGCTGAAGCTCAGAAAAAGTGGGGAAAAGTGAAGTTAAACTCCTCCTTGTTAGGTAACTACTTGTAAGGGGATTTCTTGCACTACAGGGGCACATCCTTCAAACTGAACCATGATGTTAGGCTTTCAACATAGGATAAGACATATCACAGAAGTGTAACTATATTTCTGTTGGCATCATCTTTGATTGATTCCTCGGGAACATATGGAGTGCACTGAGTGAGAATAGATTCAGTGATGCTCTTCATGTCTGCTGGCTGGGAAATAATTGTAGCAGAAAAAGAAGAAATCACCAACTTGTGCTGGCATGTTCTTCTGCCTGCTTGGATTTATATATTTAGCTATCCATGGCCAGCAAAGCCTTGGCAAGGAGTGAATGCAGATTTCAGGCAGCTCTTCCTGAGTGAGATGTGGTGGTGACAACATACTCTCATGTCATTTGGCTACAAGCAGTTGCCATGATTCTATTCAAAAACAATGAAATTGCCAGAGTCGCCAGTTTTCTGTTCCTCTATGGCACATAACAAAACAACGTGAGATGGTTTGATGAATATTGCAACCAACTCAGACTTAAATGGTATCGGCTGAGTTCCTGGTTGCCACAGAATTTCCACTTAAGCCAGGAGGAAGGGCTCCCTGTCCATTTCCCCTCACCTCACAACCCTGCAGCTGTTGCCCTTTGCTCAGCAGAGCCGCAGTGTGCAGGGCGGGCAGTATCAACCATGAGCAGTAAATCAGTACTTCATCTGCTTCATCTCCACATGTTTCTTTGGGAAAAGCAAGTGGAGCTTTTCATTCTTTTCCTCTAGGCCTATAGAACCAAACGGGGATAAAGGAGTTCTGTCTAAGTGTGCCCGAATGATTGATTTTAAAAGTGTTTGTCCTGCTTGGACCTGATGGTCTTAATACTAAAAGTACTAAATGCTAATACATGGTAATGTTTGTGCTAAGGTGTGAGGTATTATTCACATTAAAACTCAGAAGAAAACAGAAACAATCCAGAAGCTTTGGGAAAACAGTGCTGCAGCATCAGCGTAGGGAAATATTATTTGAGATCACATTCAATTGCTGAGAGGTCTCCAATTTAAATGGTTGAAGAAGGCACTACTCAGGCATTCAGTCTGAGTTCCCCCAAGATTAATTTATTATCAGGGTATAAGTGATGGATAAAGTAAGTTGTTTATAGGAGCAGCTTGCTGGTGATAAAATCAGACAGGTCTCAAGCCTGCCAGCCCTCTCTGTGACATGCTCTGTTCAGCAAGGCTGCACTTATGCGTTCTTATTATAGGGCTGTGTAGAGTGACTTACCTCAGGTGAGCACCAACACTTGCAAATCTATTACCTTGCAACACTGGGACATTCCCATTTGAGGAAGCAGCTGTTAACATGTCCTTAGCAGTGTTTGGGAGAACACTGTGTTCAGGAGTACAAGTTCCGAATAACCACAGAGACGGTAGGAGTTCAGAGTGCCCCATGCAGATGTGCATGGTAACTGATGGATACCCATGGGACCGTCAGGTGTTTCAGGTTCAGCTCATCTCTTAACTTACCATTAGACACTTTTCCAGTTGAACACGCTTTGGGTCTGAAATGCGGAGGAAAGAAATGAGCAATAGGAAAGGGAGCAGAGCCTTTCTTCTGTGTATGGAAATTATTCTTCAAGTGTCTTTGTTGACAGCTGGCATGGCACAAAATAAACGTAGGTCTATTTGCAAGTAAGCAAGAATTAGCATAAGCAGCAGCTGCTGTATTACCAAAAAAACCCCATGTAACAATAAAGATTTTTTTCTGCCTTTAGAAACAAAGGTAGGTAAAAAGCTTGCATGAAATAATGAGTTAGTTAACCACCTGTTAAAGTTCTGAATACCAGCAACATGAAAGAGCCATTTGTTGATGGCATAAGCGTTCTTCTGAATCATATTTGCTAATTAAAACTGAATCTATACTTATGATAAAAGAATGCAAAGCAATATCAAAAAAAGTTCTCTTTCTTATTCCCTCTCTGTACCAAATTAAGGGAGTTCCTATGCTTGCCTCAGTTGCTTTCTTGCTGCATCCAGATAGTTGTCATTGTTTTTTCTTAGCTTGCTTTAATATGATTTCTTGCTCCTTTTCTCCACCTATATAGCGCATAAAGCCAAGTCAGATCATCAGAACGTATAATTGATGATGTATAGCCAGGTCACATTAAGCAAGATAACTTTACGGTCTTTTGTCTCTTACAGACTTCCCTGGTAAAAGCTAGTTAGTAGTGTACTCAGCAGCACTGTCGTATTTTAATAAAAACTAATGATCCAGTTCAGTAAAATGCAGAAACATAAGAAGCAATTTTAAGTGTATCATTTTAGATTGATGATGCTTGAATGTGTATCTTAATCAGTTTCCAAAGGAAGGTAGTTTACCTGTTCAATTAACTTTTCGTTGTAAGTTGTACATTCAGCTCTCTGCAAATGCTATACATTAGCCTATCTAGATTCTGTTTACTATTATGGCTCATAACTGGTTTTCATTTGTTTGGAACTGAAGCTGTTTGTCTCTGAATATTTCTGGCATTTAAAAAAAAAAAAAGAAGAAAATGCAGTAAATAGCCCTATTTAGGAGTTATATAGAGCTTTACAATGTGTCTTGAAATCAGGGTAAGTCTTTCCAGGATACATTTTAGATCAGAATAGCTCAGAGTCAGATCCTGATACTGTTGCTTGCCAGAATATTCACTTTGTTTCACAAGTCAATAAATCAGCTCAGTAAAACATTACCCCTACTCAGCAAGGGCATCAGAATCTTATATGAAACACACATCATATCCCTGGAATGTGTGCCCTGGGGTAGGGTGTGTATGGGTGTACTGCTACATCTGGTGATGTGCTTGTGGCTGTGTAGCATTTTAGGTCAATACTGCTCCAGGTCTTCAGCTTATGCAAAATAATCACTGTCACATGTCCAAGAAATGCCATTTCTCCCAGCCAATTTTTGGATTTTATTGAGGTGTGTTCTGGCTCTTCCAGCTCACCCAGGTAAGCTGAAGTGTTGCTGGGCTGGTGCAGCACTCTCACTAGATATTGCAAAGGCATATTTTGAAGAGAAAATTATAGCTGACTGAAAGCAAGGTGCTTTCTTACTGTTGGAGAGATGTGTGAGGAGTAGCAGTTTTTTGAATTGCATATATGAAGAGGTAGCTGAATGACAGGCTCACGAAGGCAGCCACACACATAACAGACAAGCCTTATTTACATGACTGTTAAAAGATGACTTGCAGTTTCTACAGAGAGAATTACAGCATCCTGCTTTGGTGGAAACTATTTCTTCCATCTACTCTTTTCAAATTTTCCTCTTAATTGAATATTGTAAGGTTTGAGTGGAGCTGATTGCAAAGTCCAGAAGATCTGAAGTCCTAACAAAACCAAGGTGTGGAGTGGAGATTTGTTCCTTACCACCATCATAAGGAAGTCTTCCCTCTTATGCATTTCAAGGGCCTTTAGTTTCGTAACACCACAGGAAAATTCCACAACAAAACCCAGAACCAAACCCCAGTTACTTAAATGCTGTCCATTAGCCACCAGACCATAGTTTCTCCTTCTGCCCCTTCTGTTTATTTTTGTAACTGACAGCTGAAATGAAGTTGATTTTCAGGATTTCGGGAAGTTGATTATTTGAGTACATCATCACACTCTGATTTTCCCAATGCCATCACTTCCTTACCTCTTAAGAACCCGGCAAAGACAGGAACTTGCACAGACCCAGTAATGCAGGCACAGGTCACTTACTTTGCTCGTGTTTTGACTTTTTCTGCTCTTTTGTGCTTTCCCTTCCACTCTGCCAATCATTCAGTCAACATTTTTATTCTGCTGTCTAGTCTTCTTTCAGTGAATAACTTCACTATCTGCTAGGGTCCTAATAATTTGCTGCTTTTTTGTTTTAATGAAAAAGCCCTATTCTCTTGATATCAGGCCTCCCAGAGCTGGGAGCATGCAAGCCCCTTCTCATCTGCTTGTTCTCTGAAACCCATATTCCACAGGGATTCTGCGATCTATTATTCTTTCCTTTCTGCCTCTGCTGCAGCCAGTCTTGAAAGGAGGGCACTTGAAAAGAGAGAGCAGCAGCAGTATGGCTTATGAATTCCTGGCACACTGCTTTACCCTGAAGGATATATTAAACAATAAGCGTTTTTTAAACAAAGACCTCTAGTAACCTCACCACGGGCACTGACTCTGCTGATAGATTATTAATTTTAGGCACTAGCTTCAAATTATCTCTCTGAAATACTGCTTGTCTGCTCGTAATACTTGGTCATCAGAAAGATATTACATCTTTCCTAAATGCTACCTTCCTTTGGTATTAGACTGCTTAAAGAATATAAACTTGGGTTTCTTTAGGTAGTAATAGCCCAATATTCACCGCAGAAAGTGAAAATGAAGTAAACCATTACAAACCCTGTCATTAGAGCACACAGTTAACAGTCATGAGAGGAATAAATACCATTAAAAATTAAAAATGATTAAACACAAAGTGTCACATCACTAGTAAACAATAAATGTATTACCATTTTCACACTAAATATGTAGTTATGCTACTTTGACTCAGACTTTCTTCAGACTCTTACTCTAAACAACTGCCTCTGTTCAGATTCTTATTTATATTTATTATCCAAAGACAGTAAACATTCATCATTTGTCTCCTAGGGACTGTGCCAGGCACTTGCAGAAAAAGAAATGGTTTGGGATAATAACTGTAGGATGATGCATGCAATTAAAACATCATGCCTTGTTCAAACCATGTTTCAACAATATGTGTTAGGTTTTTTTTTTCTAAGTTGAATGTTGCCTGTTTCTGCATTTGAGAGCCAAGACCCCTTCTAGCTGCTACCATCAGGTGTCTGCAGCTGGACCCCCAGTGCTGTCCCCAAAGGAAGCTTCTGGGTGAGGGTCCATGGTTGTGTTGTGTGGGAGACTGCAGCTGAGATCTATCCAAGCCCAGGATGGCTGTGATGGGAGGTGGAGGGCTGGAGGCCTCTGGAAGCTGCAGGCTCCCTTGGGTCAGAGAGTGAGAAGTAAAAAGTGTTAGATGGAGGAAGACACATTTTAAGGTATGGAATGTAACTATGTACATTGAAATAACCCCATAGCCATGACTGATCAGCTGAGTTTATATTAGATGTTAATAATCATTCCCATAAACAGCCAAGCATGGCTGAATTTTGCTGAGCTGGGTTTTGTGTACAACTCAGGAAAGGCTGGTCTGTGTTTATTTTGTCTCAGTGTAACTCTTGGTGCTTTCTCCTAAGCATGATCCTCCTCTATTACTGACTTTCCAAAAGGTTTTATGGTTCATAGCACTGATACCACTTTAAGACATAGAACAGTCATTACTGCTATAATGCAAATCATAAATATAATTCTAGCAAGATGAATGGGACTCGAGAAAACAGGCTGCACTTCAGGGCAATTATAGCAGTCCTGGATTTTGGGAAGATAGACAAGTATATGTAAGTAATATATAAGTATTTGTAGTCATCAGTGTTTACTACCAAAAAAAAAAAAAAAAAAAATTCTACAGCTGTGCTTCTTGAGCCACATTACAAGATTATAATCTTATGTGTGCTATTACTGTGTCTTTCTTTTGCCTGTTTAGTTGAAGGCAATTTCCCTCGATGTGATAACTTTACCTTTAAACATCCAGCGTGATTCTGAATTTATAGGGGGGTATCAGAGGCTTCCATCATGCTGCAGAGCTGGGTTCTCTGTTCCTGTGCAGCCTTGGTTTGCAACATGTTCTATCATGAGCAGAGGAAAGTCACCATTCCTCCATGCCCACAGGGGAATGAGCATGGTCTGCTCTGTTAATGGCTTTGTGATGCAGTTGCCAAAAGGACTTGTATGCCTGTTTGCATGCAGAATTAAAGGGTTGTGCAACTCTTCTAGGTCCATCTTTCATAGCACTTAGAAGAGTTGCAGACTACAGAATCAAACTTTCCCAGTCTTCAGTTGCGTCCCAGACCTATCTCAGATGTTGCTGCTCCATTGCAGTCATTAAACTCCTTCCTTTGCCCAATGAGAAGGCTCTTAAATTTTGCATTTTCAGTGTGGTAATTATCTTAATCATATTAAAGTATAGAGGAAACTTCAGTGAGGATAATAAAACCATACTTCTCTTTTTGAGAAAACTTTACTTCCTTTCATGTTTATAACTTATTGCCTGGACCTCTCCCACTAATAAGCTTTTAATGATCGTTCCCACTGATATCACAGCAGCAGATTCTTTGCATGCTGTCTTTGTTTCCTGGAATAAAATCAATTAAGCTCCTTGTCTCCCTGACCCCATCTTGTATTAAGGCTTAGCACAACAATTAGGAGCACATTATGGTGCTCATTCTTTTATAATTTTGGTTCTACAGACACTGCAGCAAGTCAGGTGTCAGTGCAAAGACGAACTTTGATGCAACACAATGTAGTATGCATATTAAAAGTCTTCAGTGGTCTAATTACTATACGTATATGATTCGCTTTTGCAAGAGTGATTTAATGAGCCTATGACATTTTCAACAGAATCTTTATTTATTTATTTATTTTTAGTATTCTAATGGACAAAATTATAAACTTTGAAGACTTTCACAGACTTAAAAGTGAACTTTTGGAAGATTCTGTCACACAACGTAAAATTTCAAACAGCCACTTTAGTCTCCATTGAAGTCTCAAACTCATACCCTTGAATTTGACAAACTCTGCGTCTGGTGAGTTATCTCCTTACTCAGAAATAGGCATGTTATTTCCTTTTCTGATAAAGATATCCATTCTTAGCTTAAAATGATGTACTTCAGCGAATAGGAACATGCCATGAGAACTGCACTTTTTTTCTCTGAAAGAAAGATAAGAAAGACATAGTATACTACTGGGATACAGGCAGTGAGTGTCCTTGCTTGTCCCAAAGTAGCTGTCTTTGTCCCTGTTCCTGTTGCTATCTGTGTTCTAAGTTCTGTTATCCAGTTCTCCCTCTAAATTTGTCATGATAATTCAGTAGTTAAAAAGCAAACTCTACATTCCACCATTGGAGGTCCTTTCAAGGAGATTTTCTGAAGACATATAATCCCACCTCAGACAAATCCTTCTTCATACGTATGATTTCTAAACATGGCTCCAGTTGTGCTGTGGCATTTAAGGCCTCCTCCACCTCTTCCTCTTCTGTCATGTTTTCCATGAGAAAAAAATTGGGGATAAACTCCATTGTTTGTACAGTTTTGCATTACAGATACCATACTCATTAATACTGTTGCAGGTTGTCTCTTGCCTACGTGGGTTGTACTGTCACGTACGATGGTCAGCCTATGCATGGTACACCCTGAATCTTCAAATTTCTCAGCTCACTGTTGTATTATGGGTGAACATTAGCAAGCTGCAAATAAGTGGCTGCAGTGTATGTAGGAAGGAATAAAGGAATTTGGCAGAGGGGAAGCAGGGCTTGATATATTCCACAGTTAATCCAAAACAAATATTTGGCTTATAGATAGTACAAATATTTTCTTTCCAAATTACCTTAAAGACACAGTTCAGCATTTCAAGTGAAGGTTTTTCTAATAAGAGTTTTCACCAAAAGTTGTGGCTTACTGTCAAAACTGCTTGAGCAATTTTTTGACCAGTTTTAGAGAAAATGTTCTTCAGCTCCTATAGTTAATGGCATGATCGGTTTGTTGCTAAGCTGCTGTAGAGAAAATCAGCACTCCCCTCTGCATTCTTTTTTAAAATCCCTTTTAACTTTAAGCAGGTTATGAGACCTAATTGATCAGCTCTTGCAATCTTTTGCTGCTAATTAGCTAGATGTCAGATGATAAAGGGAATAATATCAGATCCCATCATTTCACAAGAGACACTTTGTACCAGATACTTGCTTTTCTCATAAAACGCAGCACATGTGGATCTTCTGAAATAAGTCCTTGACACGGACAGACTTCACTGGGTTTAGATTACTTTTTTTCTTTTTTTGTAGGAGTATTTGTCCTTCACACAGATTATTAGCCAGCTGAAGAACATTTATTTTGCTTTTCCCTCTGTGCTTTTTAATTCACAATAATACATTTATTATACAACGGGTCTGAGTACGAACTGAGTGCACTGAAGTCAACAGAGATGCTGTATCCACGTCATTTGTTTCACTGTATGTTCTATATCTGTTTCCTTCATCCTCATTTCTTTTCTCTGGATCAAACACCACCTTCCTCCACAGCTGGGCTGCATTAAGAGAAACACTTACATCTCTTTATTTTTCTCTGTGTTATGGGATTGGATTTTAGTAGCATGAAGGAGTGTGAATAGTGGTGTTGAACTCAGCATAGGTTACCAGCAATGACATGGCACATTAGCTATGGTTTGATATCCCTTGGAGTTTCCGTCCTTGGCTGTAAAATGTTCTCTGATCCTGTGGCCTTCCACCTGCATTGCCAGAGACCTACTTTTCTCTCTATTAGCTGCAGTTGCACTTCATCTTTCATGATTACACTCCTTAAACACAACTTTGTAAGTTAATGCCCAATCGTAGGTCTGCCTAGTGTGACTATGATTAAGCATTCATATAATTACACCTTTGCAGGGCCCTGGAGAGTACTTCGGAGTGACCATAGCAGCAATACATGCACACAGTAACTAACAGCTCATCTTGTTTCCTTGCAGACAGCAGTTCCTCAGATCCAACCCTTACAATTTGCACTCCTAGCCTCATGAGCAATTTACCCATGAAAATGGCAAGTGCCTGAATGTCTCTGCTACCCACTTCATGCCTTTAATATTGGCAGTAATCAAATACTTCTCCTGGAACCACTTCTGCATTGTTTATATATTCTATTGTGGTGCCTGACTGTCACTGGGAATAAATACTCAGATATGATTTCATGCCATATCCTGCATCTTCATGGATGCCCCCCTCTATGTGTTTGCTCTCTTGAAGATTTTCAATTGTCATTGTCCTGGACGGGCTGTGGGGAGGCAGAAGGGGAGGCAGCAGGGCTGCCTGCCTTGGACAAAATGACAGTGCCAATTTGCTTGACTGACTTTGTCTTGAGTGAAGAATGAACAGGGGATGCTTTTGTTCAGAACTCAAGCCTTGCTACTTCTTACATACATGCAGGGAAGTGTAGTGAGCAAGGATGTGATTCCTGAGCACTGTGTCAGTGTTCCCAGAGATCAAGCCCAGCGAGAGTTTTGGTTTGGTTTAAGACACTTTCTGGCCTAGGTCTAACATCAATTTGTAGAACCAGGCAAGCCTTTGGACAGAAAAAGGAGGTGAGCATTTGAAGTAAGCACTGCTGCGGGCTTAGTGTGGAGGGAAGAGGGCAGGGAACCTCTTTTCTGTTTTCAAGCAACCAGGATAAGAAAAAGGGTAAATAAGCATCTGAATTTAGTCTGTTCACCTGCGATCCAGAAGGTAGTCCTGTCTACAACTATCAAGATTTAATTAAAAAATGAAAAGAGCGGAAACAAATTGAATTGCAAACTCGGCCATGTTATCATCAATTCTGCCTAGTTTCAAGAATATTGAATAAATTGCTGTGCTTTCTGCGATAGCCTCAGTTGAAAACTTTGGTGACATTTCACTTTGAAAAAGAAATTCATTGTTCCCCCCAAAACGTGATGTTCTGAAAGTCAAATTTTCCTTTCATGTCTGTAAGCAAAATTTTCAAAGAATTTCTTTTAATAATTGGACAGTGCTATTCATAGGAATCCATTTTCTTCAGAAAATTCTGGCTTTATTTATGCCTGGAATAGGACTTGTACAAATGAACAACAGAATCTCTGGATTACTTGCACGTAATTGAAGGCTAAGTTTAAGCTTTTTTACTTTTCCATTGTGAATGGCAGCACGTTCCTCAAACTATCTAGGGACCACATTAAGGACAAAATCATGGATCGGATGACATTTTTCACCTTTATCTGTACCATCACTGTTTTCCCTACCTGCAGCAGCCAGATTCTGCTCGTTGGTCCTGCTGCAATTCCCAAAACATGTGGGCCATTACCATGAGAAACAGCAATAGGACACTGCAGTAATTATTACTCCATCATTTCCCAGACCTATATTCAAACAAAAGGAGATAAGTGAAGTACCTAGTCATCTCTCATTCCAACACTGTCTCATTATAGTTAGCAATGGATGTGAAGTCTCTTGTCTGAGTCCTGAATGGCTCTCAGGAGGCTGTGAAAGTAGGGAAGCAATAGAAGTCATTTCATCACATCTTTCCTCAGTCAGTATTTTCTTCGATTGGTCATCTTCTGCCCAGAACCTATAAAAAACAAGATAAAAGTATGTAAGCAACAGGCACACCCTCTATTGCAATATCACTAGATGTGAAATTTTCCTTAAATATTGACTGGTCTAGTCACTGGCTATCTGAGATGCACTTTATAAAAGTATGGAGCATTTTACATGGGCAGGAAACATTTTTTCAAGAGAAAGAAATGGGTTTTCTTTGTTTTGTTTTGTTTTGTTTTTGGAAAGTGATCTTTGGGAGGAGGAGGAGATGGTTTTCCGACTGGCTCCCACTTTCATCTGCTTTCGTAACTGACTGGATCAGAGAAGCTGCAGCCTGGCCCCAGGCTGGGTACTTAGCAGACAGCTGTCTTCCTTCTCAAACAGCTTGCAGAGTCAACTCCTCATTATTTCTAGACAGGTATCTGAAAAGCCCTCTTGCTTATATTTTGACATACACTCTAATTATGAGATGGAACAAAGAAACAACTCAGTGTTTTAAAGAGGACTTGAGTTGTGATTGATTCAATTGATGCTAAAACCCGCTTTGATACAATAACATCCCTCATTACAGCGACTAAAATTCTCACAGGCTCTTGGAGTGAAACTTCCAGTCTCCCAGCTAAGCATCTGCAGTCTCTGCTTACAGGAAGACATTATCTACTGTAGAGAGGCTTAGAAAAGGCTTTTGTCTTTGCTGGTGGTTACAGCTGCTGAATAGAGAGTATAGAAAAGTATGCTAACAGTATTTAATATGGTGGATCTGGTGATATTAAGTACTTTCAACTTGAAAGCTTAGAAAGGGAATGTAATTTTATGTGAATAAAATATAATAAAAAGTGCTATTTTAACACTTGTAGACTACTAGAACATAAAGATGAAAAAAAAAAAAAAATCTTCTGACTTGCACCATCAAGGTTATCTCAATAGAACTGTGGAGCAAGGCTTCAAAGATCCTCTGTCCCACTACAGAAAAGATGTTTGCACGACCTGCAGTTCCTGGTGTATTCCCTCGTGACATTCAAAGAGATCTTCTGTAGAGGATGACACCATTGACACTAATGAGAATTTCTTGGCAAACTCTACCTAGTATAAACCTTTTCTTCCATCTTCCTTAATCTGTGCATTTCTTCCCTCCCATTCCCCGCTCACATCACAAGGCCATCAAAGAGTTGGGATCACTTGTTATCCAGTGGCAATCCACAAGTTTTACAAAGGTTTCCATACACAGTATGAATCTTTTTGTTTTCATTAATTAACCTTATATATTTTAAGTCTCATTATTTTTGAAGTCCCTTGAAATGACGTGACAACCACAACTGTGCTATTCTGAATTTTGATCATTATATTTCTCTAAAAATAAAAGCTCAACACGAGACTCATTTACAGTTGTGCACCTGGGGAACCTCTGATTACTGCCTAAGGTATTCAAGGCTATTAAAATATTCACTCTGAATAGGCCTCTTTCTAACTCCTTGCAGTGAGAGAGAATTTCAGCTTCTTGAAGACTGGAAGGCAATAAGTACTCGCTGTGGTGCTGCAGCACAGACCTGGGCTACTGAGGAGAACGGTGTGCCTTAAGTGGTGGGACAGATCCAAACTCAAGAAGTTCCCTTAAGGAACTTTTCCATTTCAGGTTGTGAACTCTTCCTCATCCTGGTAAAGAAGCAATTTGTTCACCAGAGCAACTCTAGCAGCAGGGTATGAGCTGTATTTTTTAAGAAATACTTCCGTTGATCTGAGAGCTTTCGTCTATGCCCTAGGAAGCATTGGTTTGTCCTTATCATACTGAAATCAACATCTTGGTATTAAAAGAGATTTGATTTCCTGCAGAATTTCTTGCTGCCATTTACAAGGTTTTCTACATATCTACTGAATATGTTGTTGTCCATTCTGTGAAAATGCCAATGGATATTCATGTCTTGAAGCACTTGCCTTCTAAGCTGTTCTTTTCTTATTCAATAGCAATATGAAGCCAGAAATATCAGCACAACTTTTATGTATACTAGCAGCAAATGGAAAGTAGGGCAATAAATAAAGGCTGCCTTGTTTTGAGCAAAACCAAAACTGTCCCTATAGAATAAAATAGGAGTTATTACATGACTGTGGCTGAAGAAAGGCTAGGATACATGTAGGAAGGAGATGCAAAGAATCAATTCAGAGGGAGAAACAATCCATAGGAAAACCAAGCATTCCGAGGGAAACTGTTCATTGCAGCACTTTGTGCATCTGTCAGGCACTGAAATGAAGTAAGTTACCTCCAGGTTCTCTACGTTCACAGTATACAAGATTCTTATTTGTCAGAAGATTTTTTTTTTTGAAATTATTTATTTCAGTTAATATGCAGTGTTCAGTATTTGGCTCTGTATAACGAGCTCAGTTAAGAAAGCTTAAAAATGAAAGGAAGTTGAAGGTGCTGCTCTTTTCATATAATGTACCATAGCAGCACAGAAAAAATAACTATTTATTGAAGTCCTCTTTTCCTCCGTTATGCATTTAGGCATTAGAGAGAGTTAGAAAAACTATTAAAATGCAATAAAGTTTAAGCAAAAAAATAAACTAAAAAGCTGAAACATAATTATCTCTTCCTGTAAATGATGCACAAGCAGCATGTAGAGCTACCAAATAAACGATACGAGTCATTTGATAGTGTATAAGAACACTGAGGAAATTTAGATTCTGGACCAAATTACACCCTGATGAAATGCCATTGGTATTAATGAAGTCAAACTCAAAAAGAATTTGTCATGTGTAATCCTAATATTCTGTAGGTTTTAGCATGTTATTTTTAACCTGCACTAACTAAATATTAACAACATATGCACTTTATTTTGCAAGACTAAGCAATCTAATTATTGAGAAGTAGTTGGTTAAAATTACTTTCCACATGCACATACATGCGCACGTGAGCAAATAAAAACACAATCCTGGTATAATTGCAGCTGATGTTGGCTAACCTTGCAGTTGCTGCTGGTAGGAGAATAGCTGTGTTAGAGGCTTCCATCATTTCCCTGGAAATATATTTTTCTTTCCACTGACTGCTCACCTTTTCAGCCTAAATATTTATTGGTTTCAGTATTGCAGTGATTTATTTCTATTTGTTTTTAATTTCCTTATGCAGTGTTTCAAATGGTACCACGAGCTATGAATGGTTGGTGTTAAATTATGTAGAGGTGCCACATTGCTCTTGAATGCATGTTTTTGATGAGGTTATTAAAACTCTGACAATACAAATTACCATAGCAACAAAACCCATAAATTCACAGCCTATACCAACCTCTGGAGTATGAAAATATTTTAAAGCACTCAGACATTTTGCAACATAGAACAGCTCATGTGGCTTGGCTTGCAGTTCTTCGCCATGTCCTAAAATATATCAGCACTCATTTGTCCTCCATCTCTCAAACAGGCAAGGAGTTGTGAATTTGTTCCTTTTTTTCTTTTTAATGTATTTTATCCAGCTCGTATCCTTTATAATGGCTTCCTCTGTGACCTTCAGGTGATAATTTGAGCATGGTCCTTACACAAATAAAGAGAGGAAAAAAAGTCTGACTGGAGTTGTCTCTGATAGTGACAGTGGAGCAGTGCTGTGGTTTTGATTACTACCTAAGGGCTAATCCAATAACTTCCCATTTTTGCTTTAATGTTTTTAAAAGTCTGTTTCTGTAATGGGTTGTTTTGTGTAAGGTGCTGTAAAAATGCTTTAAATTCCTATTTTTTCTTTAAAAAGGTGTTAGTCAGCAGGTCTTCACACAATGCCAGAATCCAGAAAATCTTGCTTTACAATGAAAAAAGGCTGAAAGCAGAACTAGGATTAGAAGAACCACATCTGTTATCCCCTACATATTTCATAGCTGTTACTTTAGTACTAAGCAGTATTCGATGACCATAGCTAATTCCTAAATGGGCACCTTTACTTCATGTGCTAAAACGCAAGAACTGAAGTTAAAAAGGCACCTTCTCTTGTAACAAACAGCATTCATAATCTGTAGAAACATGAAAGATTCTGTGTTACAGCTCATTTACTTTATTCCAGTGTCTACATATCAGCAAGTTATGGAATAAGTCTCCACTTGTTGCAGATGGAAGGAAAAACCCCTGACTCAAAGGATCTAGAATTAGTGATCTTTTACAATTATAATTGTTACAAAACACTCTGTTTTCTCAACACTTCTAACTTTCATTCCAAAACCAGCATCATTTTGCTCAGTAAATAATGTCATTCCTGTCATAGCTGCCGTTCAACCAGCAGACATTCTCTTTCATCATCAGCAAAGGATCAAACTTTTTTACTTGAATATTTTTCTTGCTCTGTAGGTGAGAAAGTAATAGCATGCTCTGTTTCCTTTGCTGGGTTGGCGTGCAGGAACCTGCAAGAATCTCACCCCTTCTGAAATATCATGGGAGAAAGAGAGAGTTTTAAGCAAAAATTCTGGTTATCCTATTAAATTAAAAAAAAAAAAAAAAAAAAGAATTCTATTTGTGCCAGGCTTCTCACATGTAGCTGTGACAGTGCATGAGTTGCTCTGTTATTTCTTCCCCCATATCAGGGACCTCAAGCTCTGTCCTATAAAAGCAATAAAATTCTGCACTAGGGTTTTCCTGAGGATTTGAAATGAAGTACTGTCTGCAGTAGCTGCAGAGAATGGAATGTGGGGAATGTAAAGCCACAGCAATATTTTTTGTCTCTTTTAGAAAGGGTGGGGGAGAAATGTGCAAAACTACAGACAAGCAATGGGGGACATCTGTCCTGCACAAAATGGCAGTAAACTGTGACAAACAATGGAACTGATAGGCACTGAGATAATATATTGGAGAAGACACAACATTGGTTTTGTAGAAGGAAGTCATATTTCACAAATCCATCAGAGTTCTTTGAAGGAACCATTAAATATGAGAAGGGTGATCTCAACTGTGCTGTATTAGATGGATTTCCAAAAAACTTTCCAGTAATGTTCTTCATTCAAACTTATGAGAGTTACTGAGCAATCCTGTGTTGAGAGTAGTAGCCCAAGTAGACCAAGGCTATGTCTTGAAGCACCTTCCCATTTTCAGTTTCAGTCACACTAGTATTTCTCCTTGATTTTTGTGGCCTCTCTGAGTTTCTGAGGATGATATTTATTTAGAGCAGATGGAACTCTACAGCATGGTGACTGATACTTCAACAACTCTGTTGTTTTTTTCTACTTCTTTAAAAGATGTTCCTGCTTCAGTGCCATTATCCTTACTTTGAGCAGGGTTAGAGCAAGTAACCTCCTTAGATTCCTTCCACCCTAAGTAATTCTATGATTCTGTGACTAGGGAATCTGTATGGAGAGATGCTGAAGTAGGCCTTATGGCACCACTGTTTCATCAGCTCTTAAGAGTTAACTGTTTTTTTTCAATTCAACTTTTAAAATTCATCCATTGGTTTTTCCTCAACTGAGTGGTCTTTCTGAAGCGTGTCAACATCTACATCTAGAACAACTGCAGACTGGAAAAGCTTTTGGAGGAAAGAAATTGGTCTTCAGTCTCTGAATTGATTTCTGTATTGAGTATGGATACTGGAAACTGCTGCTTGTCCCTACAGTCTCATTTTCATGCTGGTATAAGAAGAGAATGATCATATATTCTGATCCATGTTAGTAGAACTATCTCTGAACTTATCCTATCCAGCCAATAAGGGTGAATTGCTAACTGAATTGGAAAGTGTCGCTTTAATTAGCATAGGAGTAATCAGGTAAAGTTTACCAAGGGCTCCTTGATGTGGGAAAAGGCAGCAGCTAACTAAATGGATCATGAGAGTGAGACCTTTTGGTGAAAAAAAGTTTAAAAGGAAAATGGAGGGACTAGACCTGCAAGGAGAATCATTTCAGAGAATTATTGGACATCACAAAGCACTCTATTTTCTTTTCCCCACCATAAACTTGAATGATCTTAATGACAGAAGATGAGATTCAGCAGGTGTAAACTACAGCATTTAAATATTTATGAGTGAAAGTAGAAGCAGGAACTGAATTTAAGTGCAGGGGTCAGTAAGGGGGAAGATTCTTCAAGGCGCTGAAGCAAAATAGCTGTCAGGATGCAGAGAAGACAGTGATGAAAAGACAGCATGAAAGAAAGTGGTAATTCTCCAAGTTGGCTTATAGGTAAAGCTACGAGGAAGAGCAGCTGTAAGATGTGTTCATATATGAGGTCTGCTCCAAAAGAAATGTCTCTTTTTATAATGAAATAACATATGTTGTTCTTTTATCCAGCAGCACACGCTGTCTCATTCTCCCTGGAATTATTGCATAAGCAATAGACAATATTCCAATTCCTTCATGTTTTAATTTTGAAAAGACTGTCAGTACATATTAAAAATATTCATTAACACCTATCTGAATATGTCTTTAATTTCTATCTTCATTTTTGGGTGTGTCTGAGACAAGCAGCACAGCTGCAGTTTTAAAATACTAAAGATAGGTCATTCAATGCAGGCAAGCTATCAGGAGGGGCAGGCACTGCTCTGCTCCTTGAACTGAGCAGGATAGATGTCCTGATGCTCTTCAGAAGGTTTTAGAGATCAGAACCAGTTAGTTTTATCTGCAAGTGCACAAACTCCTAACCTTCCACTCCCAGACAGCAGCCCTCACCTCATTACAGAGCTGGGAAACTTGGCTGCTTAAGCAGAAATCTCAGTCTGGACTTTTTAAGTGATGTCTGCAAAGCTCCATGAAAAAAAGATGTAAATTTTAGAAAATCCCTTCCAAATGAACAGCTATTTCAAAAATTTAGGTCTTTGGATAACATTCCTCCATGTTTGGGGATTGATATATTTACATATTCTTGAACATGTTTTGGAGTAACAACATCTTTCTTCAGGTCATTTCTGTGTCCCGGTTTTGGTCACACTGTCCAGTTGTTATCTGTGCACATCTTTTGTGTTCTGTCAGCTTTCATATCATCAAGACAAATACAGATTTTGAATACTGGTTATAAATGCCTGAAGGTCTCTCAGTCTTCCAAGTTGCTTTTGCTAAAACTTTAAATTTCTTATGCTGCTTCATTACCTTCTTGGCTATCTGTTTGTTTAATAGTTGTGTAGTTGTTATTTTTTCACTGCATCAGTGGTATCTTAATCTAGCTGAAAGTGTTTCCTAATGTCCCCTCTTGGTTTTCTGTAGGAGGATTTGAGAGGCATGCAGAGAACTCTATTTTTGTTCAAAGCATCCCTTCAAAACCAACCATAAACACTGTGTCACATCACTGCTGCCTTGTTGAGACACTGTCTGCACACAGGGAGGAAGGAGCAGAGACAAAGAACAGCTAAGCACGTTTTTTTCTCATTCTTTTTAACAACTTGAAATAATTGAACTTGGAATTTTTAGTAGCTAATTTGAAACCATTTGTCTGTGAGATGACTGGCTTGCTGAGCTGCTTCCAGAAATGCAGGTCTACTGGCAGTATTCATAGCTTGGATATGTTTTCAAACAGCCTCATGTGCCCTGGAATCAGAGAAAGTAGTCCCAGCTTAATGTGGAGTGACTTGCAGAACCTATGAGACCCCTATTAGCTGCTCTATTTTTTTTCCGTGCAAGGAAATCACTTTCAATTATTCAGTGTATCCCATTCTCTGACTTTGTTTTTACTACTTCAAATGTGATGACGATAGTAGAGGAACAGAAGCATGTGAACAAAAGTAGCTTGTTTAATTACCTATCTTGCCTGGGGATGAATGCCAGCTAGGTTGAAATGAAAAATCAGATTGCATGTGATATTAAAAACGAATCACATGACACAAGAGGAATTTGGGTAGAAGCTTGAATGGCACGGTGTATGATGACAAGCTAAATGATTGCAGAAATCTAGGTCACTCCCCAAGGCACTGCTTTCTCAAGGCCATATTCCTGAAAGCAGGGCTAGTAGCTGCGACTACTCCAGCCTTGGAAAGAACGGATGATGGGAAAGCCACCAGGTCAAAGAAGTGACTTAAAATATGCACCAGTTTCCAGCAACCTAGTGAATGGGTTCTAGATTCTTAGAATGTGTAATACTAAAGATTTGCCACAGAGGTATTTTTATGAGTGATTTTACTTTCTACTTCCTATTTCCTGAATTGCCCTGCAACATGAATGCTTGCTTCCCCCCAATTGGTGTTAAGCACTGTTAGATTTGTACAGTTGACATTTGCAAGGTTTGGAATGTTTCTGGGGTCTCTGAAAGTGCTGTGCTCACTTTAACTCTATATGGAGTGTATTCATGGTGAAAAGGAGGGAAACAAAAGTTAGTATGTTAAAGAAATGAAAAAAAGAATTATCTCTACCCTTGAAAGGTCATTACAGAAAGTTAGATCATACTTTGTCTGACATCAGGATGTTCTAGAAATGAAGCTGTCGTCAAGTGACTTAAACCAAGAAAGTACAAGGAGTCTTTCTGGCTCTCTTAAGATTTCAAATATAACTTGAGAATATTGGCTTTCTGTTAATGACTCCATTCGAGACTGGGCAGCGTTCATTTATCCCAGTCTAACACCCCAGTGCCCAAAAGCCCTAACTGTGTAAGGATATTCCCTCTGTTTCTGAGTTCATTTTGCAGTAGAAATAAGTATTTGGCATCCAGCTCAGGCATATGATGTAATGAGCTCTGTGTAACCTACCAATAAGCAAATGTAGTTAGACCAGTTCTTTTGCTTCCCCTCTCAAACATTATGGAACACTGGGGATAGAAATGGGGCATTTGTAACAGAATTTTCAATCTGTTTATATTTTTGGATGACTGTTATTTAGACACAGAAGCCTGGAAACAGTGGCTTTTATCTTGCATTTATAAAGTATATATTGTTCCAAAGGGTTCCCAAGCATGTTATAAAACTAAATGTGACTTTCAAGGGGAAGTTTTAGATAAGAATAAAATCTGCTAGGGAGAGAACAAATCACATGAAGAAAATCTTTTGCCCTGTTCTTAAAAATATTTGCAGAGTGTAGTTGAATCGATTTTCTCTATACTGGTAATGGTGTTAAATACTCTTATTTAACATCTCCCACCAAAAGACTTTTAAACGCTTCTAGGAGGTCACTATCATTGCTCTGGTTCTGTAAACAAGGAACCTTAGGCAAAAGGAGGTAGAGTGGTTTTTACCAAAGTCCCACTGGAAGTCTCTGCAGAGGCCTGACTTCATCAGGCCCACCTCAGAGTTTCATCTACTTCAGGTCTGGCCTTTAGATTTAAATTGATAGAAATCTCTTTATTTGCCCAGGAATTATTCAAGATGGGGCACCTTAGGTCACCTGAGCATGTAACCACAAGCTGTGATATTTTATTCTGTGTGGAATTAATCAGATTTGTTTTGCCTTCAGAGCAAAATGGTTGGCTATGAAGAGTGGAGCTGTGGCTGCTCCATCTTTCAGTATCTGTTACTCTTCCCAAAGGGGTTTTGCTGGACAATCTATAAAATGATTTTTCACATCTGCTGTGGTAACCAGGAGAAGCCCAGCACAGGGATTTGAGATATGGGAGCTAAATTGCGAGCTTCAATTTCGGGTTGTATATTGATGTTCAGTGTTTGAATGTGTATTTTATAGAGGAACCTACGTTTCTAATATGGCCAGTCTTTGTTACTCTTCCTTCAGAAGGGATTCCCACATTGAATTGGATGCTGCTACCTCAAGGAGTTATTCAGAGCTTCTTTTTTTCCTGAGTTTATGTCACAGTGTGAGCCTGGAAATAATACAACTTTCTTTTGTGCTATCATATCTGTGAAATGTCCATCAGGCCCTGGACAAAGCCATTCCAGGTGCACAGGAATAATTTCCTATCTGTGTATATTTGTATTTGTAAGATTTTATTCTCTTTTTGAAGAGAGATTTACCCGTGTAGAAGGATGGGATGTAGATGTGCTATTTGGACTAAAATGTTTTGTATTCTCTGTTCCCTTATTTGTCACAGTTGGTTGAATGTTTTCTGTAGAATCAGCAGCTTTCATTACAGTACAGGTTTGTTAAATAAATAATCGTGCAGTGAACAGACGTAACAAAACTTATAACTGCATTCATCTGCTCACACCGTGTATTGCATACAGGACTAAAAATCACTCCTCACCAAGGAATATTGATCTCAGTGACAAAAGTTCTTCCTGTAAAAATCTACTAAATACCATTTATTAAATAATGCCAGCAGAAGATGCAATCTAAATACATTTGTTACAAGAGCTGTATTTCAGTCCTGCAGGTACTTACCACATTTAGAGTGCTGTACAGGGAAAACGTGTCAGACAGAGGCTGCTTCTCAGGACTCTGCAGTCCCCAACAGGGCAAAATGAGCCAGAAGATTGGCACTGTCTGGTAGATCACAGGGAAAGAGATAATTATTGAGAAACGAGCCATAGATCCTTCTTTCATTAGATGGCATAAAAGTATGAGCCGAGCCATATATATCCTTGCACAACTCTTGTAATGTGTGATTTCCATTTTCTCTGTGAAAATTGGAAAGGAGGAAGGATGAAATGATTTGCTCAAGTTTACACAGAATATTTGAGTTTAACCAAGGAGTTCTGCCTTGATTTTTTCATTCTCAATCCACACCATATCCAATTTCCTTCCTTCAAATTTTAATTTGATAGGACTACAGGTACTATGTGTAATTACTATTTACAGCTAATCAAGAGATAATGCAGGGTATTATATCCTTTAGTACATCCTCTGAATAGCTTTTGCACAGCACAGGCTACAGCTGAGTGTTATTCAGACACCTTCCCTCCCCGCCTTTCCCCACCAACAAATATACAGGAAATCAGGGGTTTTGTCCTCCCTGTGGCCCTAGAATCCTATACATATCTAAGATTAAGCATTAAAAAATGAGATGCTTCTGGATAGGAATAGCTGGGTTTTTTTGTGTGGGAATATTGCGAGTGCATAACTGAAAGCAAAACAAGAAGAACATTAATGGTTGGGAATTAAATTATTTTTCAGCAGTTCAGCATATTTTTCAGAAATTCTCTTTCAAGAGAAAAATTTTCACCTCAGTTGTGGTCATTGGGATCTACAGTGACAGGAAAATAAGTTATTCATGTGGCAAAATACTAAATATGTGGCAAAGTACAATATATTAGAGCAATATAAACATGAGATATATTATGCAGTGTTTAAATAGATCAGCACCACTGGGGACGTACTTTGGGGAAAGATTTGACCCGCTTTTTTCCTCGAGAAGAGTCTTCTGTTACTGGCATGATGCTCCCCCTGAGGATGCTTGCACCTTTTGAATGACTGAATATGCTTAGAGATAAAATAATAACCGATTACACACAGCGCATTTTTATTAACACTGCGGTAATGCAGGTCACCTTCAGAAATAGATTCCTTTTAGAAAACAGGCAGAACAGCAGTCCAGCTATGATTGTAAGCAAATAATTATCTTACATCCTTATTGCCTGTTTTGTTTTTATAAAATACTGTTAGAATAAGTCTTTTTTTTTAATGACACTGAAGAGCATTTGGAGGTTTTCAGATAAAAAGAAACTGTTGGCATGCACTTCTCAAGATGGATTTGTGAATGATTCACAGTTCTACATAATCCTTGGTCTTCTTTGTAACGTGCTAGAGCTAATAATATTAGTATTTCAGATAATAAGGAAGTGGCATGGGAACTTAATAACTTGCCCAGGAAGTTCAGTCAAATTAATTGATAGCACACAATATAAAGACAAAACTGGATTCAACCTCCACAAATTCAACCAGGCAAGTTTCCAAAGCCTCATTTAATTCTGATGAGAAACCATATCTATTAGTACAATTGCTGCAAAACGGATCTATGGTTAGAGTGTATTACACCTCCATTTCTGTCCTCACGTACTCATGGTGAACGCATAGTCAGGAATTTGTCTGTCTGTCTCTTTGTTGCTTTTGTTGTTTGGTTGCGTTTTGTATTAATGGTGGCTGTACCCAAGTGAGTAATACTCAAATATGTGAGGAATTACACAGACAGCAGTACAGAAATGCATGCTTTAACCATTCCTTACAACACTGTTATCCCATCGCACAGGTTTTTGGCTTGAATATCTCAGAAATGGTGATAGAACCAATTAATAATAAATTATTGATATTGGCAGCAGCTCTGTAATTTTTCCCAGCTGTTACACTCAGACATGTCACATTTCTTGAATTCTGTTCTGATTTGCATAAATGGCAGAATTAATCATAAGGACAAAGAAGATTTTTTCTCTACCCCCTTTGGCAGAGTACAGTAAAATGCATTCCTAGGCTCCCTTGTTTAATTGCCAAGCTGATACTGCGGCCTGCTCTCACATTTCAGTCTCTTGCCTCCTACCCAGTAGGCCTCCAGTCAACTCTTAACATGGGAGATTGCTGACATGAAGCTGAGCCATCAGAAAAAAAGATTTTCTTTAAATCTTATTCAGTCAGCCTTTGTTTGAGTTGTGGAAATGGCACCTCACACAGTAACTGGGATCCTTTTGTCAGTAATTTAGCATCTGTTCACACTCCTTTGCAGTCTTCAGCACAACTTTCTTGTCATCATGTGTTTCCAGGACCTATATACAGTCCTCTCGTTTTCACCCTCCACTGTCAGTAGAAAGCAGTAGCAGGCTCAGTCGACAATCCGTGTGATTATTCAATTAATTAAATTAGCAACTTATTGGTGTTGTTAAAGAAGACCTGCAGAACTCCTCACTGATTTGGAAGGGAGTTTCTGGGCGCAGATCTGAAGTTTGCAGTAGAACAGAATGAGCTTAAGCAGTACTTTAACTAGTTTCCAGCTGTAGGTCAGTGCTACTCACTAATGAAAACTTCTATTTCTCCTGGAAGAAAATGTGACAAGCTCAGGGAGAACTTAACTTAGAGTTTAGAGAACAAAGGTGAGAGCAAGGGAAATCTGAAAGCACTGACAAGAGATTGCAAACCTTTCTAACTGTAGGGTTTGGCTTTTCTTTAGTTTCCTGAACATTGTTATTCCATCTGCGAGGTGCGAGCAAACTTCCATTTAAAATCCCATAGTAACTGTCTTTGAAGATACGTGCAAAATCAGCCTAAGTACGTGAAATTTTTGCAGCTAGACCTGGGGTTTAGTTTTCTTGAGAGGTAGTCAGGTCTGATGGTGCAAGCAGGGATTGCTAGAAAAGAGGCTATTCTGAATTGCTCTTGCTCAGCCTGAAAAAAAATCAAGCCCTTATCTTTGTACTAGGGTCTTGTGTCTAGTCTCAGTGTTGATTCCTCATTACAAATGCTGTCAATATTGTGTTAGTGTTTTAGGCTTCTCTTTAACAGCCCAGCCTTAACAAAACACCCTAGTGGATAGCTTACTGCAGATTTAATAACGATTTTTCATCGCTGGATGATTTCTTCCAAATGTCTTTCTTTTGAAGTACTGAAGTCAGGGATAATGTTTCTTGTGAAGTTTCTTATGAAGTTTCAAAAGCATGAGATACTGCAAGAGCATTCCCCCCACCTTCCTGTCTTCTGGCTCTTACACTGTTATTCAATTCTTTCTTCAGCTGTTTGTGTGCATTTGCACTGCATATATATCAGCTGTGTTTCTAACAACCTGTAACTAATAGAAATTAAAGACCTGGGATGTGGGAAGCATTTTGAGGAGGAACAGAGGTTAAGTGTTGCATGCTAAGTTCTGTAGTCGTGGGGGTAACACACTGCAGCACACGCTGAGCAGCAGCACATCTGAAGTGTTCACATGCCATAGAATGAGCAGGTGTACAAACAGACCTGGGCCTTCCTGTCCATCTCACATCAGTGTCCTCTAGGGCAGTAGTACTGCTGTCTTTGCCTCTCATTGTTGTGTACTGTAGGGCTGACAGCACAGTTTTCTATAAGCCACAAAATATGTGGATAATGAGGTTGAGTTGGAAACATGAATTTCTTAGTGTCTTAATATGTTTTTAAAACTAGAATTGATTTGATGCAGGTTGATGTGCTAATCTTCAGACATAGGAGCTGCTGTGTTCATTTTAACAAGTTCTTAACATTGAGTTCCACCCAGAGAGGGCAGGGAGAGAAGGGGCAGCCATGCACAGCTCATGGTAGAATCTCCCTTTGGTGGAGGTAAGGGAAGGGTGAGCTAGGCCACAGGGACAGGCTGTCTAACTACATCTTCTTGGGACAAAGGCAAGAATGCAGGGATCCCAGGGCCTTCAGTTTCCCAGAGAAAGAAGACCTATTTTGGTACCACCATCTCAGCTTGGAGGGCACCTCTAGTGGTGGCCTATATGGAGGGACTTCAGGATAGGTTACCCTAACCTGCCACAGAGACCCTTGGCTCATTGCTAACAATTGATGGCCCATTTAACAACATAGCCCTGGGTTTGTTTATGTATAAAAATAGACTTTGAATCCTGTCATTTCTAAAATTTTCCAAGTCTGACAGAATCCTGATGACCACACAGAGGGGCTACTGGAGTTGGTCAGGCTTCCAGGATGCAAGGGATCTGCTTTTGATTTAGTGTCATTTTGATATTCTGTACTGGTAATAGTGAGAAGCATGAATTGCAATTTGTTCAGCCCTCCGGTTCCAAAGGCTTTTTCTCACTGATTGAATCTGGCCTCTCTCCTTGTCTCTGCTTGTATGTACAGATATTTCCAAGCCTCCATCTCCAAGATTTGAGTTCCAGCTTTTCTTCTGAACTCTCCTACTTCTTCATTTTCCATGTGTGCGTGTATCTGTATTCTCCAGGAAGTGGATGGAGCATCTTTTCAAGGATTATGTCTAATGAATGAAAGCATACTTTGATCATCAGTAACCATGCCCAGGACTTGGTCTCCATCAGATAAAAACCCTCAGTAACCCACCTTCTTATTCAAAATGTACCTCCTTACCGTTTGCCTGTTTCTGTACCCATAGCAAAGGGTTCCTTTTACCCCATTGTGTTTTCTTTTTGCTTTTAGCTAGATTTATCTCTGCTGAAGGTGTTTTATTAAATCTCATGTGCTACACTCTGCTCTCAAAAGGTGCTTGGTCTGCTTGCCCTCTTAGGAGCATGCATGTAAACCTGAGCTTTCTGGCTAAGATCTCTAAGCCTGTTGCCAAGCGGATTTGTGCTCTTTTCACTTGACCTTCATGACTCTGTTCCTTTGAGATTGTGCCTCTTTTCCCATGTTCAAGGCAAAGTACATTCAATCAGTGTGTGGTACTACTTAAGCCTCCAGTCCCAAACTGATTTCTTTCTTAACATTGTGGTTTTAACACCATCGTGGGGTCTCTCTCCTTAAGCTAGCTTTATTTGAAAGGGATAACGTTCTATTTTCCTGACCAAAACTGATCCTGATTCCTTTTCCACTCCTTCTCATCCAAATCACTGTAATCCCATCAGAAGAGGAAGTCCACAGACAATTATGCAGCCAGATGTTATTTTCTGAGATGCTTAATAAACAACATTCCATCAAAGCTACAATCAAGTCTGTGCTCATCTCTTAGTGCTGTTAGCTTGGTAAAGCCGGCTCAAGACTCAGAAGAGAGACTGTGAATTCTGCTTTCAGTATCCCTTCTTTTTCCTAAGTTTTGTCTGCATTGACTCTTGCAAGAGGTATTTGCTTAGAACGTTCATCCAGTATCATTTCACTCTGTGTGTTAAAGGCAATGTGGTTGTTTCTGTTTGTGGGGTGTACATAGCCATGGGTAAAGCCAGGTGTGAGTCAGATGCTTCTGTACATTTCCCTGTAAAACTGAGCGATGTTTATAGATATATACATCTTCATTTTACTCAAGGTGGAAATTGTTGTTATTATAACATAATGTACAGTATTAGTGCTTGTTGAAGTGCAACATTTAGAAACCATACGTCTGCTGTCATTTGGCAGCGGTGGAGGATTTTGATTAAGTAGGCAAGCACACTGAAAGGATGAAAGATTCTGTTGAGCCTCTGTATTTATCTCTTCTGCAGACAGAATGGTGGGCAAGCAGATGCCTTCACAGATGAGTGTAACATAGCTTCTTGGCCAACATGCATTTCAAACAGGTTTAAAGGAGTCCACTGTGTATTTCTTTCCTTCAGGGAAATATACAGAAAGATGGAGATGGGAGAGGAAATCCGAACAACCCAATCACAGCCTTCCAACTGCTGACATCATTCTTTATTCTTTCAGAGTGAAACTGTCCAGTCTCAATGTGTGTTTAACTTATATACAAGTTTGTAAGGATGTTAAAAAAAAAAAAACATAAATACCTCTGTGAAAGCTCAGCTTTGTTACCCATTGGGAGAGAGCTGTCTTGTACATTTCAAGCACCAGGAGATAATGCTGACAACCTGGTTCAAAGCCACAGACTCAGAAGTCAACTGAGAGTGCGAGTATCTCCCTGCCAATGTATATAAGCACATTTTAAATACTGGACACTATTATCTAGGCATCCAGTGTTTCATATACAAGTTATTTCCAAGTATTTCACAAAGCTGATTGGCACAATTTGCCTATTTACACTCGGGGAATCAATACACCAGAAGGCAGCAGCTAGACCACAGTAACCCCGCAGGTAATTGAATTTCTGAGCTGCTCTGAGTGCTCTACCCTTTCAGATTCATAAATTTTTACTGATAAATGTTGCTAATAGTCTCTGACTCTTCTACTAGAGCAAATTATCTGTGTGCAGTAACACAGAAAACGTGATTTCCAAATACTCACAATGTGAAGGTGAAGAGAGTGGTGAGGGAACATGGAAGCAGAAGTCTGCTGATCCACGTACTAGTCTATTCAGTTTATGGATGCTGCATAACTGGTTTAGTTTATTGAAAATGGACTGTGCAAAGAATGCCTCTGGAAGATGTCATCCAGTCTGTTCTGAAATCCGATTGTAAATAAATAAAGAAAGAAAATTGAGAAAACTGAAATTGTTGGTGGGGCTGAGAAATAGAAATCAACATAAAGGGTGACAGAGGAGAATGGCCTTGAGAAGAAGAAAAATAGATCCTAGCCTATGTTGCTTCTGACCTGAAATATGATAAAGGCGTGAGTTAGTCAGGTGAGAAGTCTTCACAGTCTTGAGAATAAAACTCAGCTGCCATCTCATAATAAAAGTGACTAGTGCCTCTGTGAATGAAGAACAAGCTGTAGCTAACCAAACTGCAAGGGCTGTTTATCATCACACAGCATAGTGCATGCTTTTCATTTACACATCACATTTTTCCCCCTTTCAAATTGCACCCATAAGTCATGGGGGAAAAAAAAATCTCAATATTCAGCTCCATTAGACAAAGTTATTCTTTGAAATTCAGGGCAAGGAGCATATGGAAATTCCTACAGCAAGGAACTGACACTACATCCAGAATAAAAATCAGCACTGTGCAATACTGAAATGAGTGCCATTATGGGTTATTTTGAATCAGATCATGATATGATTGAAATTCAATTACCTCTTCTGCTTTGAAGGGCCAAGTAGCTTGAAGAACACAAAGTTAGACTGTAAAGATTAAGAGAACAAAGAATTTGTGCTGGTTGTTATTCTCAGTTCTCTTCTGGCTTGATGCTTTTCACCTATTCCAGGAGTCCTTGGGTAACATGGCATTTACGGTAAATGCTGCTTGTGCCTTGGCTGTGCAGTCAGTGCATTCTTGTGGATTTCTTTTCAATAACGTGGTATGGGCAATTGATTGCTGCAGCAGCCAGTGCTTCTTGGGTGGGATTAGCCTTGTTGACAACTTGCCCCGAATCTCTGATTTATAGTGGAAATAAAGTGAGTAAACCTTATATCTACTTCACATATTTTTCTTCCTTTTTTAGCCTGCATTTCTACTTGTCTTTGTTCAAAGGCTTTTCCTTCTTTTGTTTACACCTTGTCATTAAAATCTGATGTGAAATTCTGGGGCCAGTGCATAGCCAAATAGCATGGAGCCAAATAGCACTTACCATTACAGCAAAATGGGTAAGAGAAGGAGTGTTCAAAACTTCATGGCTGTGGCTTTTTATAGTGCTGAGTGACAGTAGGATAAACACTCAGATCTCTTGGTCAGCAAGAATCATTTATAATTGTAGAATATAACACAAATTATTTCATTATCATTTTGCTATGGCTTTTTTTTCCCAAAGTAAACTATGGTCATTCTGAAATATCTCAATAATATTTTAAAAGGGCTAAGTGCATCCTTCACACTAACAAGAACTAGAATGTTTCTTGTAGTTGATAGTGCATAGTTTGTTTATACTGGAACTTAAGGGGTGGGAGTATTTCTTTCCTAACATAAACTGTGTTTGTTATCATAAAAGCATACTGACATTCACCATGGTGCAACGTGTCTAGTTTCAAGTCTAAAGAAAAGCTCTCCTGGTGATCTGTTTATGTGTATATGTTTATCTGTTTATGTTTATATGTTTATTCATGTGCTCCTCGTTATGGATATGGGAGTATGAGGACTGTATGTAGGTATGACAGCTGATTGACTAGGACAAACACAAAATTGATATCCTATTTCCAATTCAATGAAAGTGCTTTTTTTTCCTACTTTTGCTCCTCTTTGAACAGCTGGTGTATATAACAAGCATAGATCCATTTTTATTAAGTATTAGCTGAATTCACTTTTTCTAAAGAAAACAAGACAGACATCTTACAGTGAATGAAAGCTGCATGGATTTCTAAAATTCAGATAGGTCTGTTAAGTAGTCAGCCAGCTAGAAACAAATGTTTGCCTTCTAGAGCAAGACTGTAATCTTTAGAATATGCCCTTTGAAGAAAACAGCACAGCCATACCATTACAGAAGCAGCTGAAATAGCAAAGCAGGATTGTTGATTTTCCTCATTGTCATCAGGGTAGATGTGTGACTTTCTTGCCATAGAAAGAGTTTGTTCTGTTACTCAGCCCTAAGTCTGTGGCTCAGTGGTGGTCTTGAGAGTCTCTAGTAGTGTGTGAGGAGGTGGCTTATAAAACAATTATAAAAGAAATAATAATAGTAAATAAAATCAACCATCCCTCTCCCCTCCAAATTCAAAACATTTCCAGTCAAGGAAGCAAAGAACAGGAAGGGAATTCTATGTTCAACCCTATTTTTATTAGGTTGCAAATAATTGTATGACATAGAAAGGGAAGTAAAGAAGTGCCACTTCAAGGCTTGGGAGCAAAGATGAGAGCAGCTTGCTAAGAGTTTGCTCCTCCTCTTGTTTGCCCTCTGACACTATTTTAATCTTTAAATTACTATAATCCAGGTCACCTCCAAAGGGCTACATAAATCAGCCAAGTTTGTTTATGGTCTTTGATGTAACATGTTGCTTTTAGAGCTTAGGAAGTGATGAAGGTGTGAGCAGGGACTACTTCTTATATGCTGCCTTGGAATTAACCAGATAATTTGCCCAATTGTAAAAATCAGGGGTGCTTCCAACTACAGTGAATATGGATGCAGTGGGATGCTGTCTGGACACTCCTTTGTTCTTCCTGTTGTAGCCCTCTGAGAAAAGATGACTTTATTGATTGAAGCTCATCTTCAGACAGCCTCCTGCAGACACAGGAGATGTCACATTAACTCTGATTTCAGTCAGGTAATCTCCATGGCCTATTATTTGAGCATTCCACCAGGATGGAGAAGCTGGAGTATCAATTTTAGTGTGGAAGCAGAGGAGATCTTGTTTTTGTAGCCAATAGAATGCAAGCTAAAGAGAAAGCTTAAGATGAGATTTGTGTTGTTAGGATTGAGGCCAGATTCATTATTTGCTTGCTCCTTTGAACATATTTCCTACTATTTCACCTTTCTGAGTCCTATTCCTTTCTTATACATCCTTTCAATACATAAATGAGATTATCAATATATATTTTAAAATAATATTTTTACTGATCACAGCACTGTTACAAAACCAGACTGGATTTTAATTCCTTTTTATGACTCACTCAGTAGAAATTAGGACCTGGGCATATATGCAGTCCTAACAGAGATACAATGCAACATTTTGTTAATGGCTCTAAAAACATCTGTAGTAAAATGAAGCCCTTTGGGATAGAATGATGCATAAAATTAGAGTTGTAGATCTCAGATTAAGTAATTTATCTTTGACTGCTTATGAGATGCATTGTCCTATGCCCCTGCATACTGTCTGTACTCCGGCAATTACAGAAAAGCAATTGCCATAAATGCCTTTGCCTTCTCTGGAAATTAGAATTCAAATTTCATCCTGTCAAACACTCAGCAAAGAATATCTCTTAAATTAACATTAAGTAGGTAACGTGGAATTTTTCCCACACCCACTTCCTTCAGCTCAAACTAAAAGCCCTCCATAGCATGATCACCTCAATCACTTCCTCTTGAATATCTGTAGGCTTCAAGCTGCTTTGCATATCTCACTATATTACCAGTGCTTTTTGTTTTAAAATGAAGCTGTATATCCTGGAACCCAAACTCACCAGAAAGTTGTGTTAAAATACACTGTAACATGGTTATTCACTAGGAGCCCAATGCCTTCCAGATAGAGTGGAATGAAGTAACGCCTTTCCTTTGGGTACTGAGTTTAACAGAGGCTAGATAAGACCTTAATCAGAACTGAGTTCAATTTACATCAGAGTTTGGCTCTGGACATGAAACAAGAAAAAATACAAAGAAAGAAAGATGCTGACCTATTTTTCACTGTCTCTGGTACTGCATGTGCATGTCTAAGTTATTCAATCTGGTCTTTGACCTTGCACTGTGTATAATGCTCAGTTCATCAGTGCAACTGATTGTACTTGAAGGATTACAGAAAATTTAAGGCACGGAAGGAATGCACTTCCTTTCTTTTTTCTATTTTCAGCTGTTTTCCAGTTACAAAATACTCCTGTCCTGGCACGATCATCTGCATTCATCTGGCAAAAGACACATTTCTTGTAGCACAATGCATTAAACTTTTTTTTTCATTTCCAAACTTGTATACACAACAGTAAAGAGCTGGTGCAGTAGAGAAAAACTATCTCATCTGTGGTATTGCATGAACTACACTTTGTCAACACCTGATTTTTGTTGTTCATTTCAACTCTGAACATTCCACCAATGGTTCATATGCTCAAGAAAAAAACAACAGAAGATGCAATGAGAGCAGAACTGGGAAGAGCTCTCCATCCATTTTCTCCTCTATACAAAGACTAACTTAGGGGCAAATCTGTGCACTGAATTTTTATTTATTTATTTCCCTCAAGGACTGCATGTATGTAGTGCCAGACACCTTCAGCTCTCAGTGAACTGAGAACCTGTGAGCTGGGAGAACCATCTGCTTCACTGGTTTTCATCTTTGTTCTGGTCAGCCTGCTTAATTAAGGCCATCAGTATCTCAGCTGAAGTTTTTGTGAAACTGTGTCATATTCCTGTGAGAAGAGATGTGGTCACAGAATTGCCATCTTCCTCTGTGCACACACCAGCTGGGACAGTTATGTCCATGGAACAATCGAAAGCTGTTGTTCTTATTTTACTCTGTCTTTTCATTCTTCTTTCATAAATTATTATTCCCCAATAATTTAAAGATTTATTCCAAAGGGAAAAAAAATTACTTTTAAAAAATGAATAATCTTTTTAAAAGTACAAAATATCTACTGAGTCCTAACAGCAGAACACTGCAGGGTACACATTAATGACCCATTAATGCACTTCTAAGTGGTAAATGGCCCATTAATGCTCCCTTGTCGTGCTATCTTGTATAATTTATTCAAATTCACAGGCAGGGCATGGAGTGAAGGGAAGCAATGCCATAGAAATGGTGTTTGAGACATTACCATCACAGATCTTGCTCCTAGGGCAGTTCTGTGCCATCCAATGGAAAATGAATCCTGTAAGCAAACGGCATGTACTCTACTGGGACAAGCAAAGCTACCTTCTCTTGTGTTTTCATGGAGCCCGTTTTCACATCTGTAGCATCACTTGAAGGAATAACTTGTTTTCTCAGGATTTGTTCACTAGAATTCCATTTGGTAGACCTAAAACCTCAGAATGGCTGCATTTCTTTCACTAAACATGTAATGGGAAACAAGACTGGGCAGACACTGAGTAGGCTCTGGTGATCAGCTTTTTATCTGCAGAGCATCAGCAGGAGGAGACCACGCAACTGTGGGAGATGCAAGCAATGCAGAGCACTTATTAGTGACAACAGAGTGCCTTACTCCCATTTCCTTTGAGAAGTTCAACTCCAGAATGCCACAGAACTGACTTGGAGGAGGCTCAGGGCATTGCACTCTTCTGCATCAATAATGGTAAATCCTGCAGAGAAAATCACCACCGCTGCCATTTCACCCTTTCCCAAACCTGGGCCTATTGCAGCTGTTGGCCAGGATACAGCCACAGAGAGGTGATTTCCCAAGCCTGGCAAGACCTTGGGATGGGCTAAATGTCTGCAATATTTCCAGACTGTCCGGTTTCACTCAGCTGATATGTATGGCATACGGAATCCATGGATTCCTATAGTCCATCTCCCCTTTGCAGACTCAGCTCATTACTATGACTTCTCCTTTAAAAAAGCAGGTAAAAGGGACTCATTCCTCTTCTATTTTACATCAGCCTTTTATGTACTCTGAAGACTGTTATCCCTTCTTTTAGCCTCCTATTCTCTAGACTGCACAGCCCCAAATCTTTCAGCCTTCCCTCACAGTCACACGCCCGGTGCTTTGATCTGTCCCACTGCTGGAATCAGTCAACTTTTCTCTTGAAGTGCAGTTTCCAAAACTTAGTACAGTTGTAGGCAAGTAGGGGACGTTGTGCTGTGACACATGGCTCACAGCTAAGCTACCATTTGTGTTTTCTCTATGGTTTATCAAGCTCTTGGCTCCTATTCTGCTTTTGACCTTCTAAAATCTGATGCTTTTTCTTCAGAAAAGGGACTGGCCTATGTTTCCCATTCTGCACTTGTAAAAATCATTGATTATGAGTATGGAAATGTGCATTTATTTTTTGTTATATCCCTTTTTCCTACTTATTTACTTATTTAGCCCTTCAGCCAAGTAGGCAGTAACAAACAAGAGGCAGATGCTTTATAACGTACACTTTAACTTTCTTTCCAAGTTCCTCAGATCCTGAAAACCCATTTTTCAGCATGGCTTTACACCCCAACTCATAGCTTATGTTCATTTCTTCAAGCGAAGAGTCTGCTGCCTGGTCCTCACCGCAATAATAACTTGGTGCCATCAGTGTTATTCTTTTTGTTACCTCTTCCAAACAGTGTAGAAAGTGGTTCTGTGGTGATATATACATTCCTAGTGTTAACCTTTCCTGATTTTCAGCACTTTGCTTAGTAATGCTGGGAAGGGGGGTTTGTGTGAACAGAATGTATCTGCCATACTTGCTCCCTTCAAAGCTCGTAACTATTGAGCAGCTAGATCCCTTCTGATGATTCTAAAGGGATGATCTATAGCTCACTGTTATGTTGTAAAATAGTGATAAATGGTCTGTGACTGATCTATAGATGTATATTAAATATATTTAGGCTCCAGGTTCTTTGGAATGCCAAGTGAGTAAGAAATGTGGAGGGATAACAGATACTTTCTACTCTAAACAAAAAAAAAAAAAGAGAGAGAGAGAACTGCTGCTGCAGCAGATTTTTCACTTTTGCACATAGATCAGTTTAGAGAAAGATCTCCTAAAGAAGCTGGCCCCATTGATCTCCTCATCTAGGGCACCTGGGATGGTTGAATCCTAAACTTATCAGATAGTCGTATCCATGTTGTCACTGTAATGGCTGATCTATCCAAGACCTAAGCCAATATACATATATGTATACAAAAATCCATATGAGGCAGCTCTGGAGGGTAGTTATTTAAGCTGCAGGGTCACCTGAGCTTTCAAGAAATAATTTCCATGCACTGCAATCAGCATCTGTTTGTTCTCTTCCTGTGCTCAACTGTGTGTGGTGGTGAAGGGATGGGTAGCAGAAGGACACTGTGAAACCTGTTGGCATTGCTAATGATGCAGAACAGCCAGAACAGGCACTCGGAGCAGCGCCCACATGCTCCTAATGAGGACAAAAGGAGGAGGATGCGCCTGTGCTAGCACAGAGACAGCGCCTGGCATCTCCTGTTGGTGGGCAGCCTGGAGAGAAAACAGTGTTGTCTGTGTAGGCTTCAAAGCTGTGTCAAAGCCCTCCTTACCCACAATGTACCATTCCATCTGCTGTTTCAGCAGAAAATATTAGTGTAGGGGAAAAGAAGTGATGCACCTAGGGAAAGCTGTTGTCCTGAGATAACTGGAAAAAACTTTGACAGCATGGGAGGCACATCTGTGTATCACACAACTGAGTTTTGCTGAGGAAAGAGAAGAGAAGAAGAAATGCAAGGAGCCAGCATGGGTGTACCCTGAGTTGTGCAACAAACAGGATTTCCCTTGATCTTGGAGCTGCACCAGCTCATGCCAGAGCTGGATTTGGGTAGAGATCTCATCCGTAACCTAGCCCATGCCCACTCCAGCTTTAGTAGAAATGGAGAGGCAAACTTTCTATTCTGACAGCACCGCTAACCACCGATAAGTTGTCTTTTTTTAGGGGTTGGGGGGGGCATAGAGCCAAAGGCATCCTACATTCCTTATGCTAAGTGTGAGGGTTGCCAAAATTAGTGCACATGGAGAGTGCACAATAAGCCATTTCCCGCTCGATATGCCAAGAAGGCTGAGGAATCTGTGAATTATGCTGTTAGAAGGAAGCACATTCCCAGCATCTTGTCCATCAAAGCAGAAAACACCTCCAAACGGCAGCAGGAAAAACTAGCATTGCACGAACCAGTGCTTAAAACCAGCAGCAGAAGAGCAACCTTGCAAATAAGATTCTGAGCTCATGTAGACAGCTCCAAACTTCCTGCCAGAAACGAGAAAGCAGTGAACACAAGAGTGTAGTTGAGCCCTTCCACTCTACTATGCAAGTGCAGTGGATCTTCCTCCAAGAAAGCCAAAGTTTGGAGTGATGTCTTAAGGGAGACATTTCACACTGCTGCTGTAGCTACCGCAGTAAAATTGCTTCAGCCATTGCAGCATTGCATGGCTCTTTATGCCATTTTGCAGAGGTAATAACCATTAGCTGAATAATTTAGGCTGAAACATTTTGCCCCATAATTTTTTTTTTTTTTCGGTTGACAAACAGTTATTTCTATCATCCACAATAACCATTTGAAAGGACAGCAGAATGAAACTTAGTTTTCCATTTCACACAAACATTTTTTTTGTTCAGAAGACCTCGTTTATTTATACTGGGGTGGTATGGGGAGCCACGATTTGAGGAAACATATGGTTCATTGGAAAAAGAAAGGAGAGGGGAAAGGTGTGATATTTTCTTTCCAAGTAAATGCCCCTCTATTTCAACAAGGGGGGAAAGAGGGATCTGATTGTTTACAAGAAATCTCCTATATTTTTCTGAATTCATTCTGTGAAGCCAAGTGGGGTACTAATGCATATAGAAGTGGAGTAGGTCCTGCTCCTCTCCTCACTCAGATGCAAGTGATCAGAAAGTTTCCCTGAGATAACTGAATTATACTTGTAGGAAAATTGACGAGGTATACAGGTTCATTGCTTCTGAGGAGGGCAACATCTATAGAAAGGAGAGACAAAAGGGTGAGTCATTATTCCTCCAGTCAGGTAAAATCTCCTGCCCGAATCACAAGTGAGAAATGTAGGCAATTATTTAAATTGTTATGGAAAAATGAGCAGGTTCTGCACTAATGTATGATGTAGGTAAGTGGAGTTGTAATGGAAAACAGTATAAGATCTTTTGTTATAAAAAGCTGTTTGCGCTGTCTTTGATTCTATCTTATTTTGTTCACATAGTATCTCAGTAGGTCACTTTGGGTTTTAGGCTATGAAGATATCCTCATCCGTATCACAGAGTTATAGAACCATTTGAGTTGGAAGTGACCTCTAAAGGCCATCTGGTCCCACTGCTGGCAGTGCACAGGGACACCCACAGCGCCATCAGTGCTCACAGCCCCGTCTCCTGACTTTGGGTGTCTGCAGGGATGGGGCACCTCTCTGGGGAAATATATACAGCTCGGAGTATCTCCATAGTTCTTTGCTTTGCAGGCTGAAGCTTGTGGACTTTCTCCACTTGCATGACCTTTACAGCCTGGTAACACAGCAGGGCTTGTCTTTGGTCACTGGGATAGGATGAGTCGTAATGATTAATAACATATATTTTCTTAGCTCTGCTTGCCTCCAAACTAATGATTCTACATATCACCCCCACAGTTCTTGATGTTGGCTCCACACCAGGTTGTGACCTCAGGCCCCTTGGGTGTAAATAAGAGCAGCATGTATTCCTGGGGCTCGATAGTAAATTACCACACTTCATGGCTCAGTTTTTAGCATAAGTGATATATTGCTGGAGATAGAAGTGAAAAATTACCACAGAAAATGGAAATGTACATTTGCAGTGTTCTCTTTAATTGCAGAGATCTAATTGCATCTTTATTTTCAGGAGAATGAAAGTAGTAAGGCTTTTCTTTCTGCATAATACCTACCGCTAGAGAGCTTGCATCTTATGAAAGTAAATTCTCCACAACTATCTTGCAATTGAAGCATTGTTAAGACATTGCCTAAATATAGAGGTAACATTAAAAGCCACAGCAGGCAGCTTCTTCCTTTTTTTTTTTATATTTAGGTTGGGCTTTAAAAAAATGTATCTGCAAATGCTAAACAATGAATATGAACACTTATGTGGCAGCTATGGGGAAACAGAGGGAAGAGCAACGAGAGGAGGAACCAATGGCTTGTGTGACCACAGGTCTGGCAATGAAGCTGCTATTGAAGAGCAGGGCGGGAGCTAGGCTTTGCCTTACCATGCAGCCCTTGCCATAAGGGTGCTGAGGAAGTCAAAGTCCACATCACCAGGCTGTGCTCTCTGAAGATGTTTAGGCAGAATTCTGTGGAGGGCTGGCAGTGTACTGCAGGCTGACAGGATAAGTGCAAATATTTGCTAGTCCAGGATCAGCATCAGTCTGTATCTGTGTAACACCCGGGGAGTGAAGTTCCTCAGCCTGCCAGTGACCAAACCACACAGTCCTGATGAGAAGAAGAAGCAAAGGACTGAAATAGGGTGCATTTAGTGAGAGATGTCTTTATGCTCAAGTGCACTCTGAAAACCTGAAGCTTCCTGTCCATGAGCTTCAGCTTCCCCTGCTGCTGGAAAAGTTTGTGATCTCCAGGAGATGCTTTACATGAGCCCACTGGAATGCAGTCAAGAAGAAGGAATGCTGTGACTTGCAGACTGCAGCAGGAGCTTTCATCCACTCTGGGCTCACTTGGAGCTTTTTCTTTTTCCTCTTCATATATATATATATATATATTTATATATATATAGTGTTTTAAACATGAACCAGCCTGTGAAACACACACACACGTTAACTGAAATCTCAGTGTGATATTCTTTAGATGTTTGATGGCAAAAAAAAGCAGAACTGCGATTTGAAGCCCTTTGCTGTTCATGGGCATGCAATGCCGTACACACTGCCACGGTACCACCAGATGGCTATCAGTACAGCAACGTTTTGCTCCCTCTCCTGATGATTTGATATTCCAAGATCAAGGCACCAGGTTCACTTCATGCAGCCCACAGGGTTAAGGGGGTAAAATAATCAAAACTGAGATTGTTCTGAGTTGGATGCGACCCTGTGACACTTTGTTGTAGAGCAGACTGCTTTAATGAGTGCATGAGGCAGTGTTCATCTTAAATCAAATCTTTTCCCCCTGTGTATTCTGCTACCTCTCCAAGGCTGCAAACCTGTTTCAAAGGTTATTAGTTTGGAAACACTTTAGGGGGTACATCCCTGTACTAAACCTGTAACTGCCTGCCTTATTTTGGTGGCAATAGACAAAGAGAGAAAAGCTCTCTTTGATTTATTTTTTACTTTATCTTCTGCTTTGCAAGTATTTTTCCATCCAATTAATCTCACTAGGTTTCTAATTGAAGTGGTGGTCTGCATAAATATTAATCAGTCACTAAGTAAAGTGTCAGGGGCACACCAAAAGAAGGAGTGTATTTGGTAGATACTCTGTTTTATCTTTGCTGAGCTCTCAGACTGCAGGAGATGCTCAGATTGCTTTTTGCTAGCATGCTTTTGTTGAGTTTTATAGCAATATAGGTAAATAAATTATGTAAACATATTGCCTGTTCTAATTCTCCCGTAATGCCATTTCAATGTGAAGTAAGTGGCTAAATATATTCTGCGTTCATCTGGTCCCTCGGTCCCTCTCTGTCTCAATGAAGGGAAAAATATTTCTTCTCTCTCCATACTGTAATATATTGTGAGGATAAATAAATTAAAGTTTTGGTGGCCCTTCCAAGAATAAGGTTGTATGATCTGCAATAGAAAATTACAAAGCAATGTTCTTGATACTCACCTTGGCCACATAACTCATTTGCTACTGGCACATATTCCATCTCCAAGCTGTGACAAGTTTTGATGTTTTGTTTTACAGGATTGTTTTGATTTCAGTGTTCATGGCTTGATCTGACCTCTTGGTTTGACCCCTTTAACTTTGGTATTTCAGCTCTTCACAAACTTATGAAAATGAAGGAACTGGTTAGGAAGGCGACTTGGAAAGGAAAGAAAAGTATTGGCTACTTAGATGGTTCCTTCTTTATTGGCATTTAACTGTGGAAAACTGTATTCCCATACAGAACTGGCAATGCCCTGAAACTGCATCTTCTCTTCAGCCCTGAGAACCCAGTGAGGCTGGCCTTTCTGTCCCGAGTTTTCAAGAACATTGGACATGATGGAGAAACAAGGTGGCACAATATCAAGATTTGTGTTGATACCTCAGTGCTACATATCACTTTCTGTCTTTGCACTCCTGTGCTGCAGGAGGTAAGTACCTATTGACAGATCCTAGACTTGTATTCAGTAGCCTCTCCTGCTGCTGTTACTAAGCTTGGTAAAGCTGAAGACACTGTTTATAGCAACGCTGCTGTTAAAATGATCTTGCTAGAGGATAACAGTTCTGATGCATCTTATTTTACAACTTACCTGTGGTGACATCAGACAGCCTCTCAGGTATCCAGAGAGCACAGGTACAATTGAAGGGGGGTGGGAGAGTGAGAGAGGAATCAACGTTTTTCCTGCTGAATTGTAAGGAATTCTGGGGAAACAGACAAATATCAGAGATATTTGCCTTCCTTCAGGCATGCCATCAGCCCTTGTTTAAGCCTCAAAACAAACCTCACCAGAATGACAGCCACTCATTTGCTGCTGCAGCGTGGAATTAGGCTGTTCCTGGGGGAGTATTTTTTAACATCCTTGCAAAGCAAGGCAAGAGAGAAGCCTCCAACCATTGTGTGATGACAGCCCTTCCAAACCCTCAAACATGGGAACTCACTTTGTTGCCTGTCACCGTGCAATAGTCACCTTTCAGGACATTAAAATGGAAATTGCATAACAGACAAAGAAATACAGCATGATAAGATGAAGCTTGTCAGCTACTAATCTGATATCTAAACATATACATGTTCTGCGTCTTCTTGTATTAAGTCATTCTGCGCAAGTATTTAACTATTAAATAAAACAGTGTGGGACCATAATCAGTAATCAGTACATCAGTAGCGGTTTTCATTTCCCTGCCTCCTTTGTCACAGCTTCAAGCCGTAATCGTGCCACGTCAGAGCTCAGTGATTGTTATTAGTAGGTATGGGTAATCTATTAAGTAATTTCAGTTTGTTTTGAGGCTCTGTGTTAAACTCCACCACACCCTGCATCAGGCACATGGAGTTAAAGCGAGCTCAGAGCTGCCAGTGAGATATTTCAGCAGTGGTTCCAACTGAAAAAGAGACAGAAGAGTCCCTGTGGGTGTACTTAGGAAAGTCTACAAACTTGCTGCTATTTGCTTAATAAGGTCAGAATAGAATGCTCCAAACCTCTAAAGGAAGCAGTGGGTTTTATGGTCAGGAAAAATCAAAACAGAAAAAAAAACAACCCACAGCTTCTCTATCGTACGACTGCACGGTCTGCTGGGGAGAGCAGAGGGCCAGGGCAGCTGGGGGCAGCCTCTGCAGGTGTAGCTTGATGTCCCAAGAAGAGATGTCTTGAAAATCATTTTCCTATGCCACAAAACCCTGTGCAGGTTTGAAAACCGTCTGTATTTTGTCTTCAGGAACAGACCCTGGGGGAGGACGAGACGCAGTATCCCGGCTGTTAGGTCACTCTTCCGGAGATCAAGGATCAAAAGTCTTTTTATCCTTGAAAACCAGATTTGAACCTGGGTCTACACTGTCTAGAATGTCTCTCCTTCATATGCATAGGGAAGAATACAGCTCATGAAAACATTCTGCAGCTTTGACAAATGCTCACTTACAGATGATTTTTTTTTTTTTTTTCCAAAAAAATTCACACGCCATTTTTTCCCCTGGCTCTGCCACTTCCTTTATTTTTCTCTGCTTTCATCCCCAAACCTCCTACCCCTTTTCTGTCTTGTCTATTGTGATTCAGTCCATGCCCTGAATGACTTCTGTCTTGCTATATGCTTGTACAGTGTCTATCACAACGGGTTTCAATCTGTTAGCACCTAGAGGCATTAACATAATGCAGGTAATAAGGTCTAAATTTAACTTGCTCACAACTACTTTTACCCACACTAATATGCATCATGCTCTTCAACTGTCAGACTTGAATCGCATATAATAGCTGCCTGGCTACCGTACACAGATGAAGAAGCTGGTAGAAAGCATTTACCTCAATAAAAAGAATATTTTTCCCTTCCAAAAAGCCCAGCTTCATTTTTTACCATTGCTTTCAGAAGCTTCATGTCAAGATAGATTTTCTTCCCACTGTGATGCCATTAAATCTCATGGCTGGCATAAAATATGCTTTATGAGTTATTAAAGAATGTTACAGTAGCTGAATTGGGCAATCATTAAATAAATATTACTAAATAGTTTATCAAAAAAAAATTAAGTGCCTGCCATTTGTACTTATTCAGCCTAGAAAGATGATTTTACATTTTCTCTTCCTTATATCTATTTTTGTGAACTGAAATGAGCTCTAAAAGCTGCATGGGTCATCCAAATACCTGTAAGAGATTTAATTGATTAAGAGCAAGAAATAACTAACCGTCACGTTTCTAAATTTCTGTGTTTTGCTTCATGAATTTTCTGAACTAAAAACTCTACAAAATTGAGTTCAAGTCCTTTGGTCCATCATTCTTTGCTTTTATAGGTCTTAATCATGGAGGTTGCCAGTAATAATCAAATTGCGTATGAACAAAAAAATGGAAAGAAGTAATTCAATCCAAAAATGCTAAAGGACTGAAATATAGGGCACAGTTTTTAAGAGTTTGATTGGACTCCAAAGCACTGTGCACTTGCCTAGCTTGCCATTAATCGTGCACTGCCTGCAGTGACCTCCAGGGAGGTCCTCCCATGAAAAGGAGCATAAATTGATGAAGGACACTGTTACCAAATTCCAGAATATTCCAGATGTTAACTACTTTAACTTCAATGATCTTAAAATACTATCTAAGCACATCACCCAGCTTTCTTCAAGAGCCAGTGGCAGATTTCTAGAACACGGGGATAATTGGTCATTTGGAAATATCTTCCCCTTTCTCTCTTGACTATGGAGATGGCTAATCCTGGTCTGTGTGGGATCCCAGCCTGAACAACCTGCTCAGGAGGAACTTCAATAATGTTTCCATGGAAATCTGCAGTGGAAACAGCTGCTTATGTTGTGCAGGGCTGCACAGAAAGTAATGCTAGCTTCAGTATCCCTCTTTGTGAGCACATTTTATGCTTTCTAATTTACTGTTACCTGTTCTATCTAGTGCAAGATGCATTTCACTTGGAGATAATGTGTTAAAGCTTATAGGATGTCTTCTGCACTGGATTGAGACCAAAAGAAGTTCTTATGCTCCTTCGCAAGGAGTAAGGCAAAGTCCAAAATCATGCCCAGGCAGTCTGGTCTCCAGTTGCTGGAACTAGCTCAGCCATGACTAGTACTCATCTGAGCATTTATTCAGCAATATGGAGGCAGCTGTGTATTTATGAAGGTAAATCCACATCAAAATGAAATTCTCAGACAAGGCAGGCAGTGTCTGTGTGTAGCAACTTCATTTTATTTGTCGCAATTGGATTAATCCACAGTTATTGACATCTGAAACTGTAGGCAATCTCAGTAAAATCCACAGATCAATGCAAAAAACCCAAACAAACTGGTAAGAAGAATTACACTGTTTTAGTGTTTCCCATGTAGAGATCTTCTTCCTGAAGATCTCGGGGCTTTGTGCACTGCTTGCAGCTGCCATCATCACTGCTAGCCCCGTTTCTTCTTTGGTTAAACCAAACTACAGTGCTACAAGGTCTTGACCTTTTCGAAATTCAGACATAACGTGATTGGGTCCAAACCTTGGACATGCAGCTTCACTTTTCCATTTCTAGCATAACCGAATCTCTCTTGGCTCTTTTCCATTCAATTGTCTCCCATTTCAATAGATTCAAAAATAGCTCCCACATATTTAATTATGCTTCACTTCACTCTGTTCATTCTACTCCATTCAATCTCCAGTACAGTGTTTTGTCTGCTGACAGACTTTCCATTTAGGGTGGCTGATGTTCAACCTATTATACTTCCAGCCTGTATCAACTGAAAAAGGTGCTTATCTTATGAGACCAGGAGCCAATGAAGCAAAGAACCAAAATTTAGGTCAACAATGTCATATGAGTGTCTCACAGTTCATGATAAAAGCCGCATGAAGCAAGGTTTAACACAATGAGCAGAGAAGTAAAGAAGTAATAGGGAGAATATCTCCCTTTCCTCTTTTACTAAGCTGTCGTTCATCTCTGTTCTACTTTGATCCATTTGGGGCATTGGGCCTGAACCGGGAAATTAGACAGAGAAGTAATAATAAAATTGTACTTTGCATGTGTTTAAATATTTGCAGTAGAAAGGAAGCAGTGTAGAATCTCTCACTAAATCCATGATGAAATGGAAGAAATACGGGTCTATAGATTTCAAAGTAATTAAATTAATTCCAGAGGGATGTCGGTGCTTCAGTCTTCTAGGATCCCTTTCAGGAAAAGTTTTCTCCGGAGAGTTCTGATCCAGGAGCCCATCACAGTCCATTGCAGTTCTCCCACTGACTTAAACAGTCTTTGAGTAGGACTCTAAAAAGCAGGTAGAGCATTTTGTCTCTGGATGTAATCACCATGATAAGTTGGGGCAGCACCAACACCTGCTGTCAGCATTCCATTCCTGATCTGGCTAAAGTAAATGATGCCCAAACACTGCACAAAGAGGACAGCCCCTGTGCCCCTATAAAACTTACTTTCCAGAATAGGAGCTTACTTTTGTTCTACAGATAAACATATGATTATGAACATGACAATATTATGGATTTAACTCAGCGAATTTGAATACATGTCAAGGGAATTGTGACAAATGCATGAAGCTTCTGGAGGTGAAATGAACCCTGATTTAGCAATGTGGATTACTTTCTGCAAGGCTAATGCATTCATATTTTGCAGATTCATGTTGCTCTCCAGTAATGTATAGTATAATGGAGTGTGAAAACAGCACTTCTTCTGAGCCTAAGACATTTGGCCTACCTTCCATTAGCTCCTCATTTCAAATGGATGTAGACCATCATTTCTTGCAACATAAATACGAATGGCATTTTTATGCTGCTGAAGGTGTTTGTTTCCTCTGAGATGCACTTTTCATTTGTTACATTAATAGGATAGCATTTCTGTTTAATGCTATGGTATGAAGTCAGAAATCAGTGTGAGGGGAAGGAAGGAGCTGAAATACAGTCAGACACTGGTTTGATTCTCCCACTGAATGAATGAACGAGGGAAGGAGAATGATGTGGCAGTTCCAGGCACTGAAGTGCATGATGGTAAAGTAAAAAAGATGCAGCAGAAGCTGACTGACCTGTATGAAAAACAAAGATTTCTCTCATGATAGTATATTGGTAAGGATTTGGGGCACTCAGCATCAGAGGATGCTTTGTGGGCTTGACCCACAGTCTGATGAATCCAATCAAAATATGCTAATTGATTTCAAAGGGTGTCAAAGCAGGTTTTAAGTGTTTTTCTTCTGTTAACTTCAGTCATTAATATCTTGTCTTCAATCCATGTGAACATCCCCTGCTGATGGTACTGGTAAGTATGTGATGAGACTGAGAACATCGTATGCTGGTCAGGCCCCCAGGCCTGACAAAACTGTCAATTAGACTTGTGACAACAAAAGAGGAGTGCTAAAGAGACATCACATTTTTTGGAAAAATGTGCAAAAATTAATGACAGAAGAGACTTTTTTTTTAGGAAAGAGGATGGAATTTGAAGTGTAAAACTGAAAGAAATCGCTGCACTCATATCAACCTTATCAAGCTGCCAAATTCTGCAAAACCTAAGGAGAAAGGCACCAAAGGAGAAAAAATGTATATGCATTTTTTTTTTTTTGTCCCCTAGACAAAAAGGGGGAAAGATCTTTGTGCTGAAAATAGAATCTTCTGCAATAATTATCAGTCCTTAAAGGAATCTTGTGACATGTATTTCACCCATCTTTGATATTCCAGAGGCTAAGCTTTATTCTAAGCTTCTCACGAGGGTTTCAAATGAAGGCTGAAGAGAAGAGCCACTTTTGGGGAGCTATTAATGCTGCTTGTCTTAGACTGCTTTCTCTGGAGTTGTGCTGTTGTTCCTCTGTGTCCCCAGACGTCCTCCCAAGCCTGGGCATCTGTGTACCCTGGGAGGCACCCCCAGGGGGGCAGGGCTGCAGCCTGCCCGGGGCACTGGCTGGGCATCTCTCAATCACGCTGCACTGACAGGTCCCCAGTGGCTCTCCAGTGTCACAGGTATCAGCTCAGATGCCCCAAGGCCTAGCGCTTCTGCAGTGGAAAACTGCAATAATAGTTTTGCCATGTCTTGTAAAATGAGGATCTACCTATCCTTTTCACAGCTGTATCCTTATTTTAACCTCAAAGGCTTACTGTTATTCTGTACTATGTGCACAGAGTATTATACATCTCAAAAATGCTTTCTAAGCCAAGGCCAAAACCACTACCAACACAAGCCATGGTCATCATTACCCTTTATGCCTGCATTTCCCTTGGCATGAAGGGGAAGAGCATGAGTTCGCCCATTGGGTGTCATAGTGCAGAATACAGGCAGGGTCTGTGAACAGAGGAAGAGGGAACTGGATGCAGAGAAGGGAATAATAGTTTAGGTAATACAGCAGAGAAGGAATTGGGAGCATATCCCATCAACCCATGTGGTTAACAAAATGAGGATGAATTTTTAACTTTGAATTTTTAGCTTTGCTGGGCATCATCCCATTTTCTTTGTTGTTCATTGCCTTCCCCAAAACTTGAAACTAATGTCTCTCTTCTGACACATATTTCACTGCTATTGCAGGAGATTTTCCTTGTTCTCTGGCTTTTGATGTAATTTAGATGTGTTTTGAAGAAGGAAAAGGTGCGAGAATATCTTTAGCAACCTCTTAATGAAATTGAGTGTGCTTCAGATGTGAAGAACATCGTGTTGGTAGTAGAATGCAGCGCACAGGAGAGCACCTCACAGCTACTGCCCTCTGCCTCATGGCTGGGCTGCCCTGCTCTTCGCTTTGGACTCAGCAAGGTGGAATCATTTTTAATTTGAAAGATAATCTATGCAAAGTCTCCAAAGCATGATTTAATGTCAAAATAGCTAAGGAGTTAATTTTGTGCTGTAAAACTGCTATTTGGAAACTGCTGCTCTTAAATAATTGCCATCGTTAGATGTATTGGGTATATTTTACCAACCAAGAAGCCACTTTTACACTTAAAACAAAACTGAGAACAAAGAGTGCCTGTGTGAAACCTAACTGCTTTAAACACAGCTGCAGATGCCTGCACAATGAGTGCTTCTGAAAGGAAAGCACTGAAGTTGGAGAAATAAACTGATCATTGAACTGTTACATACAATGAATTTTCGTGGCTAAACACATAATCTCATTCCATTTCACGGTACAACATATACGTCCCTGGGGCAAAGGTCATTGTTAGTTACAAAAAACCTTGTAATGAACTGCCTAAGAGGTGCTATATGCATCCTATAGCCCTCTGTCAAAGGGAATCTGGAGCTCTAAGGTGTGAGCTGAAAGAAGTGGCAGAAGGTGATTTTTCTGATAAAAAAAAATGCTTGCCTTCTCAAAAAACACATTTTGCCTTTTCATTAAGGAGAGCTGAAGATATTTATGTTTTCCTTTAGAGTTCAAAACTTCCTCATGTATTTCAAAACAAAACTTGGAATTTTGTTCCAATTTTAATTGGAATGCATGAATCCTTATGCACGATAGCTCTTATGGGACAACCTTTCCCAGCTCTTTCCTTGGCAAAAGTTCAGTGAACTGAAAAACAAATCCCTGTGGAAAAAAATCTCAGCTAATCCATAATATGTAGGATACCGTATGCAAGCAATAGTTGGGGATTTTAGCAGTGACCAAAACATTCTGTGACTTTGGAAATGCACGTAAGTGGGTTTTATTCTTACTGCTGCTCTGTGCCAGGGGGATACAATGCCAGTTACTGAAAATGATTTGAGGTAACATAAGATATGCTAACATTTGGGTTTCTATTCCCTCACCATGTCATTAGAACCAACAGTAGAAATAGCTCTGAATGGAAGGGAGGAAAGCAGCAGAAGTATGACTTAAAACTTTGTTGTGTCATAACTCAAACATTTGGCTTCATCATACATTGTTACTGGAACACTTAGATAATGCGAACGGAAAAGAAAGAGCAATTGTAATAGAATGTCTTCACTGAGGTGCCAAGTGCCCTTCAGGGCAGAAAAAGGTCTTTGTGGATGTAGATAACAGAGCTATCTCTGAAATCCAAAAGGAAAATCATTCTCACTGGATCCAAAGTTGGCATTTGCTCATCTGGTGCATTGCCAAGGCTTAGGTAAAGCTGAAATTTGATATAAATCCCATCAATGAATTAAATAAAATTACTTTCTAATAATCTGGTGAAAACCATTACTATAGTTTAGATCTGTTGACATTAAATAGCTTTTGATTTCTGACTTGTTCCAGGGTGCTAAAATGGTGCTGGAGGCAATTAGCTGCATTTGGAAGTATTGGAATGATTGATTGTTCTGCTTCCTCTCCGCTCCTTTGTGGGTCTAGCTTTTATCTACAGTTTCAAATCAAAGGGTTCTTTTCATTATTTTTTTTTATAACTAGTTTACAATCTGTTAACAAAAAGGCCTTCCATCTGAATAGATCGTATGTTCTTGTTTAGTTGGATTAAAAATGACAATTACTTTTGTAGTAAGATACTGGTTTTCTTCTTGGAAGAAAAAAATAAAAGGCATAATGGTGTAAATTCTGGTTTTGCTTGATGACTCAAGAGCCTTTTTTCACTCCAAAATTTCTCTACTCCAGCTCTGATAAATAGTAATATGTCAGTATTTGTTTCGTTTGGTTTTAAGTTCAGTATAGGCTCTAAATTTGCAACTGGATGTCAGTGATATTTTCAAGATCAGTCCTTACAGCATTCAGGTCAGTGAAGGGCAGCTTTATTATAACAAAGCCAAACCAGTCCCCTTATTTGAAAAGCATCCCCCAATCTTAACGAGGATGCAAGATGTGCTAAGAGCCCTTCAATCCAGGCACTACACTGCGACTTGCTGCTCTTGCTAAACCACACTGGAAACATTTCCACCCTTGTCATCTCTTTCCTGGATCCCACAGATCACCCAGGAAAGGGACAGCTTGCCAGAATTGGTCCCATGTAGCTGGTAGCACGATAAGTTTTCTCTTGAGATGAGAAGGCTGGATCTCAACACCTTAGGAGTTAGAATTTTTTTCAACTCCAGCAGCTGCTCTGCAAGAAATCTGTATGAAATTGCCCCCAGGGTTCAGAGGCTGATTTACACAACAAACACTGCCTACAGCCAAAAGCCAACTAGGATAGAAAGGGGAGCCTAAAAAGGCAACTGGATTTACAAGCTTGCATGCAAGAAATATTGTTGTAAACCTTATTGTCTTAGGCTATTTAGGAACCCTGGGGAGAGAGCAGGCATACTCCATGCCCTGCTGTGCCTTGTTCAGTGGTTACAGCTCCTGAGCAGGGAACAGGGACTGTGAAACTGATGCAGATGGGCAAGAAGGAAAGATGGATGGGCTCAGTGCTTTACTTCCCAGTGCCTGCTGCAGTCTGCTCAAGTAGCTGCATACAGAAGGGAAAGTCAGCTTCTTAACCAAAAAAGAGAGATAAATCAGAGGAACAAGAGGTTGAGGTGTCGCTTAATCTCTGATCTGCCCCTCTAGGTAGCCATGAACTGCTTCTTTCTCAGGGTGGGTGGTAAAATTGCCATTTGACCAACCTGGACTACAGCTACAGTGAATAAGAAACAGTCAAATGGCAGCTGTGTTCTGCATTTCACTGGCATTCTGATGCCCAGCTATGTTCTTATGTTCCACTCTCAGGCTTAGTTTATAAAGAGATTACACCTGTAAATTATCCAGAGAGGGTGAGACATGCACAGACAGGGAAGACGAGGAGGGAGGAGGTTCAGAGATTTTAAGGCCAGGGCAGATTCTCTGTCTCATTTTGTAGCCAGTGTGCATATTTATGATGCATAGATAGGAATGGCCCATAGAGAAAATACAGCTCACAAATCATATCTTTCAGCAAGCTACAGAGTTTGTTAAAGTTCACTCGTGTCTCTTGTGCTTGTACTCCATTAATCATTTTTGCTTCTGAAAACAAGGGTGAACTTGTATCTCCAATCTGTATGAAGATCGTGTTCATTTCATCTCACTCTTGTATCCCTTTCAAGGCAGTCTGCCTCAACCATCCTTCTCATAAAAATGAATTGGAGGACCACTGCTTCCTTAATGGCCGATGCCAACATGTCTGATCTGGTGGTTTACAGACCTCAGTCTCCTGATGTAAAGGAGACCTCACTGTCCTCTGCCTCCAGTGCAGTCCAATGAAGAACTGAAGAACAGAGATTTCTGTTCTTCAATCTTAAAATCCTTAAGTAAGAAACGCTTAACCTGAGATTTTGTTATTTGATTATTTTCCCCCTTTGCATTTCGACCTCCTGTGCAAAGTGAAATCAAAGCTGAACACGGGTCTTTTATCATATCTGTATTTCTGGCATTTATCAAAGCGACCTCTGCCTTCCAATTAGAAGCTTACGACTGGTCTGAATCTTCACACTTGAATGCAACAAATGGCGGATCTGATGCTGAATCTCAGACATCCTAATTTTACACCAGTGTACTTCTGCTGGCTTCTGTGATGTTATTCCTGCCAGTGAGATCAGACTCATGAGGTGACTCAGAGCTGAAAGACGAATTTGAAAGAAAATAAATAGAATAAAGTAGATATTCGCTAGCATATGCTATTGCAGCTGAGTGTTGCTGAAATCTCTCTGCACTCTGTTCTTATGTGGCATATGTGCTATAACTGAAAGACATAATAGTGTGAATTAAAAATTAGTCATTTGTTTTTCTCCAACACCTTCTATCCACAAAAACTGAGATCTCGAAATGCAACCTAATTAATCCTGATTCTGTCACTGAGTTCAATGACGTATATGTGTAGATATAGAAATACTGTAACTCTGCTCATTAATGTAACAAAGCCACCTCTAGAGCAGAGCTCCAATGTCAGTCCTAACCCCATGGAAGTGGTTTTCCTGCATTAGCACAGTACTTTCAGCTTCCTTTATCAGCCCTCTGCCAGGCTGTATTCACAACCAGTCCCAGCACATCCAGGGGAATAGCATTTGGGTCTGTATTCCCTGCTGTTGGCTTACAAAAGGATTAATTTCCTCTCTAGCTGGCAGTGGAATTACTCTCTTCAGTAATAAATATTTTGACTATAATACTTGGATGCTTTTGATTCAGAAGTTATTGAAAACCAAATGGAGATTCAGCCACTGGGATGATGAATAAAGCAAATCCTGAGAGGAATGGAACACTGTCATTTCTACACTAGCTGGGATTTGCCCTTTCCTTTCCAACAGCTGATTCTCATGATATTTTTCTGTGTTTTACTACCTCCCCATTTTCTATCATACTCACTGTAATGGTATTTATAGTTCTATTAGATTATGGTCAAGTCTTTTCAAGTTGAACAGCCAATTGTGAAAGCCTTTAAAGAACAGGAACATGAGACTATAAGGTCTCGTGATGGAGTTATGGCTGCTGCTTTTTCAGTCTTTCTACATAGAATCTCTCATACATTAGGCGAATATCTCACAGTTCAGTCAAATGTTTTTTGTTCTTTGAACACAGAAACCCAGTGTGTGCCAGATCCCAGCATGAACCAGGAGACACTCTTGCTTTATCATTCCTTCTTGATTCTAGGAAGTTGCATACCATTACCTGCAATTACTTCTCAATTTGCTCTTAAAAGATCTGAAGTTGTGGCATGGGCTGGGAATGAAACATTCACTGGAGTGGGACTGCAGTATCCACACTGCACAGGCTTGTGCTGAGGGGCCTTGACTTGCCTGTGTACAGTGGAGCCCTCAGCACTTCTGTCAGATTTGGAGAGGGTGAGAATATCCAAGATAAGATACAAAGGAATTACACTATATAGGACTAGTTAAGACATAAGAAAAAAACTCACTGAAGTTCTTGGTAAAATTTAATTCCAATACTGTGAAGAATTGAAAAAAGGAGATATTTTCACAGAAGTGTTAGGAGGAAGAGCCAGAGGGACGTGGCAGTTCGTAATTTTAGAGGGTGATCGTTTTCTTCCTGACTGTCTTATTTTGATTCAAAGGCTCCCCAAGCCATCATCATAAATCCTACTGCTAACAAACCACCTGCAAGGCCACTGCTGAGCTCAGTGGATGCTGCGCTGATTACAATAGGAATTCCCTCTCCTCCAGCTTGTTAACACGGACTCCTTAATCATGCCTTAAGCAGAACCATGAGGGTTCTTTTACCTCATTACTGTTAGACTATGCAGCACAAAATCGGAGCATGCACGAGTAAATAATGTACATTAACATTAGTTCATAAATCAGACTAACTGCCCACAGACAACAAATATGCAACGTGTGTGAGAATATTGAAGCATATACAAGTCAGGACGTAAAAAATCACTTACCAGGTGCTAAAATGCATTTTACAATGTTTTCAGGAGACGGTGCAGGATGATAGGTGGGCAGAATTCAACTAAAGGTCTCAGGACTGAAGGAGCAAACCCCATCTGCAGCATGGCTGGAGGAACATGGGCTCAGGTACCTCTGTTCTCATTCACTTGTAAATCACTTTTTGATTTGATGTTGTTTGGATTCATCTTTTCTTTCTCTTTTTAATTATGATTCTCTTAGCAAATGGCTTTTTAATTTTTAGAAATCATATTTAATTGAAGTGCAAAAGGAATGGTAGAGGCAATACTTCGAAGAGACATTTTTCAGAGACTTATCATTAACCAAGTGGCAGGATTTCAAGACAGTGTGAAATGGATTGACCTAATAGCAGGTAGCGACTCTCATCTTCCACACATTTCCCCACTTACAAAAGTTTTTTGTTGCAAAGAGAAGAAACACCTTGAATTAAGCCACTGGTATTTTTATATTTTCTGCACACCAGCAAAATCAATAGTTCTGATTCTTGCCAAAAGCTCACAGCACTGTTTTCTAAGATCACCTGCATTTCAATAGGATACCAGAGATTAATTACAAGTATGAAGATTCTGATTCAGAGCTTCCTACTATGCTTGCAGTTAAACATGCTATGCCATCTCCTTATTTGAACTCCCCAAGAAACCCCAGCTGTGGGTGAGTTCGGTCTGCACTGTATGTACTGATAAACACATCTTTCAGATAAACTTCAGTAAAAAGACCTAGATATAAGCGTTGCTCCTCATTTAGTTCAGTCACTGAGACAGGTGGAAGGACGCTGTCCATCCAGAGATGAAATGTGCTAGGAATACAGTTTCTATGGTAGGGCAATAAAAGTTTTGTGAAGTCCCAGTGTCAGCATTTCAGGCACTGAGGCTGAGCACCACAGGTGTGCGAACTGTAGATTGATAGAAGTGAATTCAGCTTCTAAGCTCACTGAGATCCTGGTTCCTCTGCTGACTGTTGTCTGGATGTGAGTTTTACTGGTCAAGTGCATACCTGCTAGAAGTCCAGTTAATCCAAACTTCTGCTTATCAGAGGCTGCCATAGGAAACTGATGGCACTGATGCATTTTTGAAGCTGTTTTTGAACCTAGCTCATCCTTACCCTACACTGTGGTCATGCAACAGCCATCTCCAAGGAAAAGAAATGCCATTTCCAGGAAACACCATTTTCAGAAAACAGGACAGAGGACTTCAGGTTTTGTTTGCTTTTCAATTCTAGCTCAGCTGCAAGAAATCAGTTAGCAAAACAAGGAAGAGGCCAGACAAGAATAGTGATGACTTCAGTCATAGATGTAGAGCATGTCTAGAAACTGTTAGATGAAGTGAAGCTGGAAAACCAACTCCATAGCAAACAAAGTATTTATAAGTACTTTCAGAACGTCAGCAGTGTTCATTTTCCTTACACATCTGTGGAATTACACACGGGATGAATTTGGCCCAGAAGAACCAAATGTTCTACTGACCTGCAAGCAGTTCAAGACCAAAAATAACCTATTTTCTTGAGGCAATCAGTACTTAATGGAGGATAAAAGTATTTGTCTTGTTCTTTGGGCAGCACTTGGGATCTTGTGAGTCCCTTTTGAAAATTAGTTCCCACTGGAGAAATATATTCCCATATAGCATAGCAAAGTTAGCACTCATTCGTGCTTTCATGAAGTGATAACACTAACCTGTTCTACACATTTGTTCCACTGAACTCTGGATCCCTTAAGTGACACTCAGTGCTTCTCTGCAAGTGACAATCAATGAGACAGCCACCTAGTGGAAAGGTGTTAGTGCCAACTGGGTATGATATAAAACAGAACATACCAGCAGCTCTTCAGACTCTATATCAGAATTTCATTCCATAGCCATTAGTGCCTTTGTACAGTGCTCTATGCTTACAATCGATATTTCATTAGAGCAGCAGTATTCCCTACCTTTATGCATTTTTTCATGTTTTGCTGCATTTAATGTATGTGTGCATCTGGTTGTCTGGAGACAGGTAATGGTTGGTTATTTGAAAGTAACCACTTACTAAATTTCTAATAAAGCATATAGTTTAAGGGGAAAGGTTGGCAAACTCAGATGGAAGATTAAATGGGTAAGACTCCCAGAGGTTCCTTTAGCTGGAGAAATTGATTTATAGCATGCAGAAAAAGCTTTCTTTTGGAAATTGAGTGAGCAGGTGGCTGCAATTTATATAAATTAAACCTTGGGCTTGTTCCTCTGACTTGAGGGTTTTTTCTTCTGTTTTTAACAAAGTTGCCAGTGCATAAACAGCATTTGCTTCAGTTTCTAAATGTTGGTTCCTTACAGTTGTTTTTAATCATTGAGCCTTTTGTAATCAATTGTAGAATTAATCTAATTGCAGTCTTAGTCTTTACTCCTCATTCCGTGGAGCACAATGCAAGAGGAGAGTTGTGGCCAGGGAGAAAAATCACAGCTTTGCATTCTTGTCTCGTGTCACTTTCCTCTCTGATCTATCATTACAATCAGAATTCTTTATCCTGAAAATTGCGACATGGAATTTTAAAGCTTAAAATAGCGCATCTGTAAGGCAGAGATTAGATTATGCCAAGTGTTAATGCAGCATTAACTGAAGAGTCCCAATTAAATAATTACAAATAGTTACAAGTCTAGCCTTTTCGTTTCCATCATAGTTTAAAAGTTAGAAACTTTTTCTTTCTCTGACAGCGTTCATGTCAGTTAAGGAGGACTGAGACATCAACTTCCAGTTATGAGATAATAAGCGTTGTGAAAAAAACAGTAGATCTCCCTGAGACATAGTCAGTGATTTAGACTTGTTTTTAGAGATTGTCATAGATGCACACAATGATAGGACAGTATTAGCATTAATATCAGGGTATACGACTCTAAAAATCATCTTCCTGCTGTCGTCAGTAGTGATTTGTGACTTTGTCCTGCAGTTCTGCCTGCTCTCTTCAGGGCGTAGCCCTGGGTACAATCAGCCATTTTGATGCCCCGAGGGGAAACAAGGCAGTAGTAGTTGGATGCCTTTGAAGAGGCACAGTCCTCATGTAATCCCCTAGATACTAATGATGCTTCATGTTGATTCCTATTCCATCTTGCAATGGTCATGTGTACTCTGTCTGCACCATCTTCTGTATACAGACCAGATCTTATTCCGAGAAGCAATGATACTTTTGAAACAGGGCTCCTCCTCCTGCAACCTGCACTTCTCTGTGCAGTGTAGACAATGGCAACATGCCATTACTAAGGGTGCATTGCTCACTGCTGCCATTGGAGGGAGGCCCCAGAGAGCACTCGACTTCAAGCACCAGTCACTTCCTGCACTCTCCTTTTGTTTTCACTCCTCCAAGTGCTTGGATTCACCCTTAGCACGCAACAAGAAAAACGATTAGATCCTTGCCTGGTCTCTGGTGAAGTTAATGCCCACAGTAGTATGCCCACCCTACTTTGAAGGAAAAATAATTTCCCGTCTACACCAGCCAGTTGTGTCCTGAGTAGACAGAATTAATTATTTTGCTAATCTCGCTAAGCATTAGGTTAACATTCACTGCATGAGATCGCTTCCCAATTATTTAGCTAGCAACATCAGCAGCAGAAGACCAACTTGCCTGGGGAATGGGAGGCAACCAACCATGGCGAAGCCATTTGAACCTAGACATCATGTACGTGCACAGCTCCCCAAAGACAGGAATGTAATGACACAGATTACTGAAATGATAGCTCTTGCACAAGCAGGTCTTTTATTTTTTCCAGTGGTGGAAGACACCAGCTCACTTGATAAACTTGTTACAACCCACTGCATTCCATCAGAAATTCTAGTCAGCTGTAATAGCGTATTTTCTTTTCTGCAGAGCCAGGAGAATAAAAAATACACAACAGGATGGGCTGTAATCTCTTTCTCCCCCTTGGACATCTAAAGTTATGCTTGAATAATCTTTTTACTGTAGTGTGACAAGTTCACTCTGATTCATACCTTGTCATGGCATAAGGTAAGATGCTAATTATTTACCTAAGCTCTTCTATGTGCCATAATAATGTACTTAGCAGTTTATTATCCTTCTTCCTTCCTAAAATACCATCTTCCTGAGGCAAGTCTTTTAAGTGATATGTAAAAATGTGGTTAATCATAAGAGGCATTATCACAACCATATTACAGCAGGGATGAAAGGGAAGCAACCTGATACCAAAATGAAGGTAGGAATGACTTGAAAATGAAATTTGCACTTAGCATTAGGAAATGGGGGTATAATTCCCGATCACCTGACCAAAGCAATGGCATGAGAGCATTTGAACTCTTTTAAGGAAATCAAACAAGCTGCTGAAACATTTGCCTGCTGATAAGACCTCTTGCTTAATTTCTGAAGTGAAAACTGTTTATAAAATGACCCTATTCTTAGAGGCACTGGTATAGAAGAACAGATGAGAAAATCTCCCATTTTTGTGTGTTCTACTTGTTTCACCTCGGAGACTCCGATGGATATCTTTGTGGAGGCTTTGTTTCCAATATTCTAATCAGAGCACACAAAATTAAGTTTTAGGACTGACATCCTGAGATCTGTGGTCTGATCAACACAGCTTCTGGGAAGCCAAGGATGCCAGTAGGGCATCCTTGTTCTCTTCACTGCAGGCTGATCTGTATGCAAACATGGGTGAGTGTGCATCAGGAGATGGTTCTGAGTGAATGCCCCAGTTGCTATTGCTCTAAAACATCCTGAGAGGACCCTCCATACTGATATATACACTTATCCTATCTTGCTTGCTGTTGAATTTCCACCCAAATCGGGAAGGAAGACCAAATGATACCACTAACCTGATAGCAGATGGTTTCTGGGTGTGAAGTGGGTACACAGGGCAGTGTGCTGAATGTTAAGCAAGGGAACCTCTCCAAGTGTGGATCCTTTTACATGTGGTGTGACAGCCTGCTGTGTGTCAGAAGGATGTGGACAAGTAAAATGACCGTAGAGATATGATTATGCAAATAGGGCCTGAAGAACTAAATGAAGTATAGGATCCTTCCCAGTGAACAAGAGAGAGAATCAGAAAAGATTATTAATGCTATGACTTTGAGTTCCATGGGTCATCCTTTGTTACAGGTTCACCAAGGATCGATAAACTGAACATTTCAGCTTTAGGAAGGCAATGCCATTGTTACTAATATTCTAGAATGAAAGGATTAAATTCAGACCGTTTTGGTTTTTTTTCCCCTAATTTATTTATTTTTCCAAATGGAAAATAGTTATCAAATCCTCTCATTAGGAATTTTCTCTGTCTTTTCAAAGTCCACATTCCTCAGGGGACTGGTGACCCCTTTCCCTCCTTCTGCAGAATGGATCTCTGAAGACATCTCCTCCCTTAACACATCTCTCCCCTGGACGAGGAGCAGGCATGACAAGATGAGAAAGCTTAGGCCTGTCACTTGTCCCTCCTGCAAACCAGTGTGTGCTCGTCAACCAGTTAACCTACAACTGGTCTTTATTTCTGATGACAGCGTTATCTAAGAGCCTGTGACTCGGGAGACCTGGGTTCTATTTCTGAACCTGGTACTAAGCCGCTGTGTGACATGGGCCTTGTCACTTCACTTCTCTGCCTGCTTTTGCCTTAACCCTTTTTGACCGTTTTGAAATGAGCTGTAGGGGAGTCAGGGGAGAACAGGGCTGTTTGGGACTTTTACTGCCACTGTGACAGTCATAGTGTGTGAAAATAAAGCATGGAAGATGGATATACAGAAAAACAGGATACACGGTCACCCTCAGAAGGATGGAACAAACGCAGTAAAAGACAAAAAACGCAGTGACTGTGGGTTTTATCATTAAACTGACCCAGTGTTACTTTGCAATTTTGCTTCAACTATTTTCCACATCAGTAAAATAACTAGCAGCCATTTCAGTAAAACACAGGGGGTGGATCACCCTTCCTATCTCCCTGTTGGAGGGACAAAGCAAATTCTCATCATGTGCTTTCTATATAGAATTTTTACAAAATAGCAAACTATGATTGAGCTGTGAACCAGCCGACCTCTGTAATACTGCTTTTCTCTCTGACCTTTTTCTTTTAAAAAAAGAAAAAACAATTCAGTTGTGCCTAAACATCTCAAGTTTGAAGGCCAGCATTAGATTGTCATGATCTTTATTTAGTACAATGTTGTGTTATTTGTTTAAGGCTGACGCTTCTTGACAGTATTAGGTTACATCTTAGGGAGACACTGTGAGTTGTGTTTGAAGCAGCATCTTGGATTTACTGCAGCTGCTGTAAATATCAGCTAAGCAACCTTCATAAATTATGCTAAAGGCATTTCTGAGCTATATAAGAATTATTTGGGTATGTAGATGGATTTCTGTTGCCAGACACTTTTAGACTATATGCAGGTAGTGGATGTATAGCACTTAAAATTTTATATCTAAGGGTTTTTCCAGATTACAGTAGTATGAACACACATTGTATTCCATATAGTATACATGCAAAATTGACCTTGCCATCAGCAATGATTACAGTTACAGCTTCCCAATTTGTATATGTACAAGGAACAGGGGAGGTTTGTAGCTCTGGTTTTGTACAAGTGGAGAGAGGAGTTAGTCAAATATTCAGATGTGCATTATGAAAATGCTTTACTCTGAGCACTGTGCACAGTCTGCACAAGGCTCACAAGCTCCATCCTGCAACCAGCAAACACTGATGCATGTGAACTCAAGAGAACTGTCCTCACTCCTGAAGCCACGAGGAAAACCCTTATTGTGCAGAAATGACTCAGACAAACTTCCCTTTGGTTTTGAGTTATGCAAGTTGCTTTTACGGGAAGATGCCAAATGGAGCTAGGCAACCTACTTAGATCAAGCAGGAGTTCACTATAGCCCAGGCTTGAGCCCAGAGGTCAGTCAGTTTCTATGGACAATCTCAGTTCCATCACTGTGGTGTTTGAGTGAGCAGCCAAGTCTCAGTACTTCCCTCCTTCCCTGATATGATGGTGTGATGGAGATGCATAGATGTTTGAATGGATGTTTGAGCTACCAGACCTTTATGTCATTCGATTGTATAATTTTATTCTAAGTACACCTCTGTGGCCATTCTGACCTGCCCATTTGCTCTGCCAAAGCAAATAAATGAGATGTATGGATTAGTTCAGTGATGCACTTCATATCTGCCCCTGCACTGAGGCTACCCAGCGAATCTCAACTCACTATAGGAATGAGAATTCAGTAATGAACCAGAGAGACACAAAATAAAAGCTTTAGTCATTCTAAAGCAACAACTGTGTCTTTGCTATCTAGTCTACAGCAACATCTAGCTCTTCCAGCCAAGGCTGAATGTGTGGTGTGAAAACCTGTCTGTACACACAGGATCTTGCAGCATAAGATGTCAAGTGGCATGAAAAAAAATGTGAGGAGAGTAAGGCAGTCAATTATATCTATAAAGAGCCTGTTCCCAGGCCCATTATGGAATCTTTCTATTAAAATGAACACTAGCTTTGGACTAAGGCCAGGTATATTTGCAGTGGCAGTGAATCTATTATTATATCTTTCTGTCCGTGAAAGCAAGCTGTAGTATAGGGAGAATTCTTACAGTGCATAATGTACTAAGCTATCACCTGCTCTTGGCAAAAAACCTGTAATGTAGTTTTCCTGTAATAAAAACAATAATAATTCTTCAGTCATAGCTTTATGATTAAACAACATTGAGACAAAGATTTTTTTCTTGCCTTAATCTGCATAATTCCCAGGCTGCAATGCAGAAAAACCTTTTGAGATATTAACTGGATTATAAAAATGTCATGTCAGATTTGAAAACTGCCACTAACGTGAGAGTTTTAATTATGAATACATTTTTTTTAAAGACAGAAACTGCTTTTCCTGTGGCAATAAGATTTTGCATTATGCACAAATACTAAAGCTTAGAAATGTTCAAAGGCTGAAAAGTAGAAGTGAGATAAGAGAATGGATTATTCTGGAAAATAGGTGAAAATAAAACTGATAAAACATTACTATTCAAATGATATATTTATAGGAGTCATTACAACAGAACTAATGTTGTTGGAACATAGAGGAAAGCAAGGTTATAAACCATTCAGGCCTGTATGCCAGATTTATTTCAAGAAATGAATCCTAGTGCTTGTAGCAACACATTAGAGCTCCGATCTAGACAACAGTGGGCAGCAAAACCATGGGAACTTATACTATAAAGCATACATGCACAGCTCAGCAGTGAAGAGAAACTTTACACTTGGCAGGAGGAGATGACCAGGGTGCAATGGAGGATCCTCTGCTTTCACTGCAGGTTGCTCACACGCTTCCGTTCATCCCTCAGCTCTAAGGTGAGTAGCTGGCTGTGTCCTGAACACAGTTAACAGACACCAGCAGTTTCCCCAAATATTTAGCTACTGAGTAGATCCATGGGCTCCTCTCCCTCGTGAATGCACCCAGAGCCAAAGCCTACTTAATGTGGGCAAGATAACCAGAAGAAAAAGGCAGTATAATATTCATCAGACAAAGGGAGAGCTTTTGAGAAACAGCTGTTGAGATACAAACTATATCACAAAAATATATTACATGGAGAGGGAGCCCACAAACTCTTTAGTATGGGTAACCACACACCAAACTCAAGCTGGAAGCAGTTTAGCTTCATTTGCCCTAACTTGGCAGCCCACTGCCAGCACTGCACAGGCACAACTTGATACCAGCCAACTCCTGTGCTGCTCTTCAGCTCGTGGTCTTGCTGTCTTTGCTTGCAGCTAGCCTAGTGCTGATTGCATCACACCCCACTGTACAATGCAGAAATACTGCAGGGGACGCCTACAAGTACATACCTGCCAGTAAATATGTTTCAGTGAATTTTTTGTAAATTGATGCATCTTCACTGCCACTGCACATTGCCAAATAAAGCATCTCCCATGCTGCAGCTACCGTTGTCAGTGCAGTGTAAGCAAAGCCCTGGTGAACATGCAAGGAGTCTTGGGAAGACTGCTTAACTCAGAGCAGCACCATCGATATCAGTAATAACCAGGGTGGAACCCATCTGCATCTAAATCAGATAAAACCATTATTCTCTTTAGAGACAAAAAAAGATTTGCAATTGTTGAGATATCTGATTAATTTAAAGCCCCCAAATAAATAAAATAGTTATTCCCATCTATTCTCGAGCCAAAGATTTTTCAACACAGAAGACTAAAGCATCAGCAGCCCCCCATATCTGGCATATCTGCTAAAGTGGTATTTCATGTTTAAACAGACTTGAATTTACCATATCTAATGGATAACAATATTTCAAAAAGAGACTTAATCTATTTCATTACATTTTATATTACTTTGTTTAATAAATCATCATCCACTAGAAGCCCAGTCTAAGATGAATTTAACAGACTTTATAAATAATGGGTCAATATCAACTTTGTCATAAATTCATTTTTACTTTGGATGCAGGCCCAGTGGGTACTTTTGTATTGCTTTCTTGCAAATGATCCATAATTCATAATTAACTTTGACTTAAAAATGTGACAATGAATTTTCTTTTGTCAAGCGTGGGCTTTTTCCCCTTAATTTTTCAGTAAAGAAAAATGAATTCTTCTTTAATTAAAGGTTTTGATAATGCTAATTTCAATTTACTTTTCTGTGTTACATGGCATGGTTTGAAATCCCTCTAGCACCAAGAACAACAGGATTGAAAACACAGACAGGCAAAAACAATACATGAAGGAACAAGTTTAATGGTTGTCAACAGTTCAGGGAAATACAGAGGGGATTCATGTTCTTTAATGCAGCCAAAACATTCTCACTTCAGTTCTCTTTATTACCCAAAAAATCAGCTTTTGCAGATATTTAGAGCAAACTTAAATACACCTGTCTTAGCACAAAGAGGATGTTGGGACAACAGGTTTGTAGTGCAGATAAGGCCATTGACTGGAAAACTCCCATGCATTTGTGGGACCTGAGGGTGCCACTTTCCAAGAAAGATGAGAAAAAATGGCCCCCTTTCTATTGCAAGATGATTTGTTGTGATTTGTTTGGAACAATCATGACATTTTATTGTGAGGGTTGAGAACGTCTCAGGTTTATAGTTTGGATGGGAGCAACTGTGAACTGGGCAACAAAGTGGTGGTGGGTTCCATTTAGAAAGCAAGTCAGCTAAAGAGATTGAGTAGAGCCTTCACCTATGCATTGCACAGGTATGTGGAATGGAAGAGGAAAGGAAATAAACCTAAAAGCAACACATCAGTATTTATTTTTGCCTGAGAAATGTGACTTGATACCTGCTGACTTTTGTATTGTTTTCTTTTCTGGAGTTAATGATTTACAACATCCAGTCTAGAAAATAGGACTGTGGATCTGCTGCTTATGAACAGCTCTGAGGTGTGTGTCACTGACAAGAGTGGAATTGCTGAATCCAAATCTCTGTGCTTCTGTTTTTCCTTAGTTTCAGTGATCACAGTGCCTTCCTCTAGCTTGTTCAGCCCTTACAAAGGCAGCTTTGAACAAACCTTTCTGTGACTATTTCTCATTGTCCTGGGCATGGAAATGCCTTTGGCAATGAAGGGTTTTCATAAGCTCCTCACCACACCAGAGATGGGATGCCATCTATGGGATGCTATCTAAAGAGAAGACTTTTCTTTCTGTTGTCTTTATTTATTTATTTATTTATTTATTAAGGCAAATATGTGTCTGTTTTCCTCTCTGTCTGTACTCCATCTGAACTGAGGGTATGGTGGGTTTGCCTTACCTTGTTATCTTATTTGGCTACACTTATCAGATCACAACCTGGAAAAAATTCTCTGTGGAAGTCTTTTTGAGGGGTGATGGATGAGTTGCAGAGGAAGAAGTGTGTAGCTTTGGGAGGGATGGATCTGTAGTGTGCTGTCTTGGCCTGGGCACTGGTGTGTTTCAGCTCTTCTTCACAGTTTTCCCCTACCTGATCACTAATGCCATTTGGAAAGATCTCCCTTTATTTTGCTATTAATCATCTCTGGCACATCACTGGCACATTTTCTTTCTTGTGTTCAAGGTCAGCCTTGCCCCATGACAGTAAAGCACACACTGTGTCTTTCATTTGTAGATCTGAAAATGTATAAAAAACGTACAACTTTGATTTCTTAATCTGTTTTATGCAAGAAATGTTCTGGTACTGCAGCTTAGTGTGCTGCCCGATAAATGCATTGCAGGCACATCAGCAACCACATTTTTTTCCCCCAATTTTTCCAGTAGGCAAATGAGGAATGATTTGACTGAGGTCAAATTGAACATTGTAAGTTAGACCTCAGGCCCTTTGTAAGAGCATGGTGTACTTGCTGGGTCGTTGGTGAGTTCTGCAAGAGCTTTCAGATCCTAATTGGTTCTCTCTGTTTGAACTAAGTATGGAAACACATAGCACTTACAGTTATTGCTCCTTTGCTCAGGGCTTTTATTATCCAGTGGCTAGAGCTGCTTTTAATCCCTGGTGAGTATTTGAAAATTAGCCCACAAATGCAGGATTTTAATACCTTAGGTAGCTTCAGGTTACCAGAATGTCTTAGTCTGGCCACGTATCAGTCCAGTGTTTGACATTGTATTTCCGCTGTAATAAAACATCATGAAAAGCATTGTCTTTATAAGCAAACAAGTAAATACAGAACCAGATCTAAGAATAGGCAGAATAGGTGTCAACTTCATAGGAAGTCAAGAAAGAGAATATAGCAAAACAAAACAAAACAAAAAAAAAAAAGGAGGCCATTTTGCTTGTTTGAAAGCCAAATTTGTTTCTTTTCAGAGGTGGTGAGAGATCATTTTTTTAGGAATTTCCTGGAGAGTTTGGAAGTAAGCAGGGTCAGGGGCGAAGAAGCAGCCTCTGTTCCCAAAGCAAAGCCTAAGCAAACATTAGGACTGGATAAATAAGCAGACCAGAAGAACTGGGTTGCATTGTTTTGTTGAAAGTCCTCTGATTGGGCTAAATTTCATTCCTAGGTTAAGAATGATAGCCAGATTTGCACCCATTGGGAGCTGCAGTTATGTTCAAGTTTAACTGGCCACGTTTTGTTCTAGGTTCCTGATGCCCATGCTTAGCTGGCCCCTGACAGCACAATTCCTCATAGACCACTTTTTATACAGATGGGTAACCCATTTCAATCATCACAACCCTCCAAGTTCGTGGAGAGTGTTTTCAGAAACAGACATTTCCAATTTCCCCAGGGAGATGCAGGGAATGTGCTTCTCATTGCAGAGGCCTTATTCAATTTCAGAAAAATGTTTAATTCAGGTTCTTGGACAAAACCTCTGAGGTCTTGTTTTGTATACCTGTCACATTTCAAACTCACTTTGAGTGTCATATTTAAACAGGAGCTTCATGTAGATTTGGGCCTGCTGCCATTCTCCATGCAGTATTCACAACAATTTGAGAGGGAAGCCTGGTAGAAAGCTACCAGACAAAGTCTCCGTAGTATTCATGAGTGATAGAAAAGCTTTTTTTGCCTTTTGCAAAAGTCAGAAAAAATTCTGGAGATAAAAAGTGAAAATATTCTGCATGGTAGCATAAACCATTGATTTTGCCAACTTTTGAGCAGCTGTAATGGTGTGAAACATTTATTGACAAGTGATATAAGCTCCTTATGAGAACTTCGCCATTTAATAACTTCCAAGACAGCAAAGTAAGGGGAAGGTGGGGAAGAGAAGTGATAGGCCAACAAGAGTTGACCCTTGCTAAAATAATTCCAGAGCAGTGAAGGTTTACATTTTTCCTCTTTCATAAAAATAAACCAGAATCTACTGAAGAAGTTAAACAGTGCTTCCAGATTTAATTATTCTTTAGCTGAATAAGCAGAGAACAAGTGGTTCAATTCATCACACTTTTTTGCATACATAGGGCTCCTCGTGCACTGTTTGTCATTAACCTCACTTAGCTCGCGGTATCAAGAAAAACAAAATGAATTTAAAAAGAAAGCAAAAACAAAACAACAACAAAAAGATATGAAGTCTGGCTGGCAAGTTGCTGGAGGGAGCTAGCAGTTGTAGCTGTGCTATTCCTCACTTGTTTTTTTGTGTCCCCATTCTGCAACCGTCTGTTGTTTTTCCTGTTTCAAGCTAACTCCTGCTCTCCCTGGATTCCACTGTCTTTAATGGAAGCAATAATAAGCCTTGAGATATTTGTACCATAACAGCCTTTGTTCACAAGTGCCTCTTATATCTTGAGAGAACAATCCTGGAAGGGAAAATCTGTTGTGTTTCTGAAGCACAGGAACGGGTACTTTAGACAAGTTGCTACCCTCAGCTGCCATTTCAAAAACTGGGATATTAGTAACACTTTTTCTCCTGCCCTTATATGTTTAGGCAGAAAACTCATCATATTACAGTTATCTGTTGTTTTTCTCGTGGCCAGTGAGAGTTTGATCTTGGTCAGGTCCTCTGCACACTACAACTATATATAGGAACATCTGTCTGAATGTGGTTAAGTTGGCTTGGCAAGGGATTTCCAGAAATGCACAGCTTTCAACCTGAGTCTGTTCAAAGTGAATTGATGAATTTTACCAGTGTCTGTAATGCAATACTAGTGACTTTAATGTGAGGATAATTAGGCCAGCTTGAAACACGTTTCAAAATCCTACCAGTAAAGATGGACCACATTCACCTTCCTCTAAGGCACTGAACTGGACTTCAATGGTTTATTTTATTGTGCAAACACTGTGCCCAGAGGTGAGTTTCACTGTTCTAGTATTACAAATCCATTATGTATACCCCACGATCATAGGCAGTAGCTTGTGAAGAATCCAGCCTCTGCTATTAGCTGAATAGGTTCTAATGGAGCTGATGGACGTCAGATTTGAGTAACACCTGTAGGATTTGGCTCCGGTATTTGTATTGTTATTAATTTACTCCTGTTAATAGTAAGCAATGTTTCATCTTCAGGGTTTTGGGATGTCTTGCCATGTCAGCAGAGACAAGATTGATTCAGGAAAGGACATTTCAGTTATTTTCTCTCTGACTGCGCTGCTCAAGAATCTGGCATTTCTGACATGAGTGAAGGATAAGAAAATATGAGAAAGTCTAAAATTGTATTCATAACATGCCACAGACAACAAATGGCAGATAAATTGACATATAACAAATTTCACAATTAACCACATTTCTGTCCCTGTTCTCAGTTGCAAAGTGAAAAAACAATTAAGGATAATGGTAAGACAGGCAGAGAGTGACTTGGTGTATCCTACATACAGGGATAGCTTTTATGCATTTCTCTTTGGTGATATAGGTGATATACTTTGCTTTGCTGTTCACCTGAGTAACCTGGAGTAGAGCATTTAATCTACCTTGTTCCTTGTTTATGATCTCTATTGCTTTTGCAACATAACTAATTAATAGCTGTACTGTACCTCCACTTTGCATTTTGGAATAATACTTCATAGCTCAATTTTTCACTCAGTAAGCTTAAAGCCAGAGTATTGAAGAGGTTAGGAGAAGAATGGTTTCCACTGGAAAATAGTTATGTATCATGGTATGTACTCATTGTCATAATAACTATATACACATCAGCATTAAGTTCATTGGAGTGGGGTTTTTTTGTATGCTTGTTTCTTGGTTGGTTTGTGCTATTAAGAATGGGAAGTTTTTTGACTAATAGCTAAGAACAAGTGCATCTGCTGTCACTGTATGAGGTATCAAAGTGAAAGTTAATGCACTGCTCCATCTCCGAAATATTAATGGGCCTCTTGATTTTCTGAGTTTCTATCTTCATTAAGTACTTTCTGTGATCTATCCAAAGATCAGCTTCAAATTCTGAATAGTAACAAAGGAAATAATATCCAGGGACTCCAAGCACAATACTTCATATTTAGACTGTGGGCATACAGGTATAAGAAAAGCAAAAGTCATTGCTCTGAAGGACCATGAATAAGACTGCCTTTGAACAGCTCTTCCTCAATGGTGGGTTATATTCTCCTTCAGCTACAAGTCCCTATGTTAAATGTGAAGTGAACAAATTGTTTATTAATATTCCAGTGTACCACTCTAGTATTTACTCTGAACACTTGGGAAACCTATGGAGGACTTTCTAAAACTCATTATATTAAAGAAAAAAAGGATTTTAGTTGCAAGATGTGAATTATACGGATGAGTGAGCATCAGTAAACAAGCTTATTTTAAACTGATACCTTGGAAAACCTATTTCTAAAAACAATTAGTGATGAATTACTTCTAGGATTTGGGAAGGTCATTAAACAGTGTTTGCTACCTGAGAAAGTGCAAAGAAAATGTACAGCTCAGAGATGAAGAATGGGAATCTATGAAGTTTTTTTCCATGCAAGGAAATGAACTGGGCAATCTGAATTGTCAGCCTGGGTTTGGGAAATAAACAGCATTCCTGCATTCTGCGCATACAGGAGAGAAGTTCAAAGAGGCCAAAACCTACATATAACAGGAAACTATTTCAAATTCTCCATCAGCTCTCAAGCATCACGTTCATCTTAAAAATATTTCAGGATTCCAAATTGACTTAAAATTGAGGTCAATATTTTTTGTGCCGCTGTAGCAGTTCAAAAACATACCCATTCTCTCTCCTTGTAAATGCTGCTCTATCAAACTCTTCCGTCTCCATCTTGCCACTGTGAAGCCAGAAAAGCAGAAAAATGAGGAGACCGAGAAAGAAGTGTAATAGATCTACTGTCAAAATTGTATTTGAGGCAATCAATCTGTAAAATGACCTAGGAGGGGTTCCAAGGGAGCCTCAGCATGCTGAATCTGCTGGGTTTGGGTACTAAGTTTAAGAATTCAAAATTGAAGCAAAGAGCTTACTAGAATTTTTTTGTTTTAATGATGTGTAAATTGGGCTGCACATTATGACTGTCTGAAGGAAGATCTCCTGGACGCAAAACCTGCCAGAAGCAGAAGCAACGATTCACTAAGGCAGCCTGTGTTAATTAACAATGTGGATTAAAAGAACGTGGATTAAAATATTTAAAAAAACTACGCCAATTAAAGTGGGTAGGTGTGAATAAAACAAAGGACTGGATCTGTGGATTCAGCTCTGTACTCAAACTTCAAATTTGTCATCCTTGAGACTCCATCTGGGATTCAGCTATCAACATGAAGAGGTATAGGAACTTCCCTTCGTTTACTCATAGATCATACCAAGGCAACAGTATCTTTTAGCACACCCTGCCCATTTAGACTGACCGTATACATCATGTGCTCTATGAGACTAGCTCATCAGTTCATCTGCCATAAGGTGCCAAGATGCAGGTAGCACAGGCTGCACGGGCTGAGCTGTCTCACCCTGGTACAGACATGTGGAAGAATGTTACCTGAAGAACCCAATACTTGGGCACATTCTGCATCTGCAGACTTCAAAATTAGAATTTGTAGCCTTTCTGAAGTACAGAAAAAAAATCCACAAACTAATTTAGAGGATTTCACGAGCATCTCCTGCATGTCAGAGCTGTTTATCTTGCTCTACAAAAACAACCAAAACATATGTTCTCCTCATAAGCTCGATGCTTAAGTAAAAATGGGGCTAATAACTGTGGTTACTATAAACTGCCCTCTATTTTTTCTCTTTTGTGACAGGCAAATACTGCTCTGTATAAAATCTAGAAGATTTGACATCTCAATACTGATAGGATTTGGTTCCAGTAATCACTAAGTCATTTTAAAATAAACCAGTTGTAAAATAAATTTAGAAATAAATCCAGTCAGAGAGGAGAGGCAAAAAACAAAACAGAAGATAAAGAAGTTAGTTTCAAGGCCTAAAGTCATGTTTTCTTCTGGTCAGACAGATTATGATGTCAAAGGTTTTCCTCATCATACATCAGAGCAGCATCTGCAAAAGAAGTTCTCATTACTTTAAATGTTTGGCTTAAATTGGCAAAGAGAGAGAAGTAGGTTTTATCAGAGCTCTTCAGCATACATAAACAGCTTGGTGTCTAATGCTGTTTATACCTTTGACACTCTCTCTTAAAAGAGCCAAATTGGACAGCCTTTCCTTAGGTAAAACACCCATATAAATCAGTGCATGGGAGGCAAAGGGACAGGAGAAGGAATGAAATTGAGATCCTTTGGGCTACGGAATATATGAATTCCTTTTAATGAGATTTTGATTACAAGCAGTAGTGCCTTGGAGCAAAAACTACAGCAATAATCTCTAATGTATTATTTTGGAGGAGAAATTTAAACATCATAATGCTCATCCAATGAATGTCCATTTAGGCTAGCTAATGATGGAACACTGTATATGACACAGTGCTAACCAACTAATATGAGGAAGGATGTCTTTTATGGGATTATGTAAAAAGAGATCAGGTTCATCAAGAATGCAGTTACTCACTTGGAAACCTTCCCATTTACTGAGTCTTGAAAATCACAGGGAATAAAAAACAGATATAATGAGATCATTTTCCTCAAGTAAAAATGGAATATATGCCTAGCAATTATTGATTATTACATAAAATGGCGTTCCATGTCCCACGTCCTCTCGCCTGATAAAATCTGGCCTATGAAGAGCACTGTTATTTGACTGGAAGATCCAAGTTGGTTTATGAGGAAGTTCTTTAGTGGGGATGGTGGTATTATACCCAACAGTCTCCTCATCCTGTTCCTGCTCAGCAATAGCAGCAGCAGCACGTGTTGTTACACATCACGGTGGGCTATGGGTTGTGATACTACTTTTCTGACACATCAATCAACCAGAAAAGAGGGCAAACGATCCAAGGATCAGGACTGGGCCATGCAAGAAGGCAGTCTGTGGTGAAGAAGACAGGACAGCATTTTCTTTACAACACTCTCAAGCCCAATTAAGAAAATAGAGGAGAAAACTGCACATCTGCCACATCTGAGCAGAATGAGTGTGATCAGACCGTCTGTTGTGCCTGCACAGCTAAGAGATCTCAGCAGAAACTGCAGTTCCCAGGCAAAAGCTGGGACATTTCACTGTGTTGGGGGTCCTGGGTGGGTGTAGGATGGCCTCACGTCTCCTCTGTCACATACATCATTTTCATGACAAAGGAAAGGGAATGGCTTCCCATACAGTCTAGAATAATTGCTCCACCTGGTAGTGCCATTGGAAAAGTATCTGGTGCTTTTCTGTTGTATTTCAAGAGGGATTAACTGCTGGAAATGGGGGAAGATACCAGCACCTGTCTGAGACTCAGTGCAGTACGCACGAGCACCTCACACTCCTCGTGGAAGCCCAGCAGTGTGGGAGCTGTCGGTGGCACAGAGCTGCAGCTCGAGGCTTACCGCTCTGTTTGCTCAGCGGATCACAGAAGGCAGTGAGGCTGGGTTTCAAACAAACTCCATCTGCATTCTACAGACCCAAACACAGAGCGTATCCTGACGCAGTCAAATGGAAATGAACACTTCTTCTGTATTAAGATGAAGCTGGAGATGAGCTAAAAAAAAAAAACACTCCTGTGCCTCTGGGGGTGAAAAGAAAAAAATATAGAAGTAAAAAAGCTTTTATTAAATAGGCACTGGATGCAGTGGAAACACAACTGTTGCGGACAAGATGAATGCTGCTGGAGAAACTGCAGACCAGCACGGGGGGTCACGAGGCTACAGCAAGAGCAGAGCTCTCCTACAGTGGGTTAACAAACTCCCGAGTGCCAAAGGTGAGAAAGCAGCGCCCCGGGAGAGCCATCAGCGCTCACCCCCCGCAGCTGTGCAATTAGCGAAGCAGCTCAGCCCCCTGCAGGGCCGGCCGGCCGCACGCGCGTCCCCTCGCGCCGCAGAAAGTTCCAGCAACAGCCGCACGCGGCAGCCACGGAGCGGAGAGCTGCGGCTTTCGGAGCGCCTTTTGGCTTGGCCGGCCGAGCAGCCGGGGCTGAGGTGAGTTGCCTTGCGATTCTTGTTCGTGTGCAGTGGGTTGATGCGCTTTATCTCCCGGCGCTGTGGTTTCGGAGGGCTGTGCGCCTTCGTGGAGGATGGGGCTGAGGGGGTCGGAGCGGGGAGTGACGGGCAGTGCGGCGCCTCGGGGCTCCTGCGGCTCCTCGGGGTCTCGTGTAGCGTTGGGGAGGGATTGACGGGTGGAAAACCCTGTGCTGAAACGGCGGTAAGAAACGCGTGAAGAACGTACGTGTATTTGTTTGTCGGGGTCCCAGCTTTCCACTCGGAGTTTTGTGGTGAGCGTTGACTTTTGTTAGTTCAAGGATGGCAGGTTTGAGCATAACGGATATCTTTGCCTGGAGTTTATTTCTGTGTCTTCTGGATACTGCTGTTAATTTGTAGCCATAGAAGGCGTTCCTTGGGAGCAGTCATGGCTGCTTTGCTGCTGAGCTTCCAGCAGAAGCAGTTGGTTTCAGCTGGAGAGCCCCTGGGTGCTGTGGGTCACACCTGCCAGAAATCAAAGGCAAAATCAATACCCCGCCAGGTGCACGGCCTGGGAGAGCTGCAGAAATCAGCGATGTAATTGAATGCAGGTGCTGAGGTGGTTTGCGACTAGAAGCATAGAATTGCTCGGGTTGGAAAAGACCTTAAAGATCATCGAGTCCAACCATAATCCAACCATACTACCCTAACAAACAACCCTCTGCTAAAGCGTGTCCCTCAGCACCACATCCAGACGGCTTTTAAACACATCCAGGGATGGTGACTCGGCCACCTCCCTGGGGAGCCTATTGCAGTGCTTAACAACCCTTTCTGTAAAGAAGTGTTTCCTGATATCAACCTAAATGATGTTTAAGGTCGATCCCTTCCAGCCCAGGCCACTGCTGCGTGGTTTCTGTTAAAGGGGTGGAGGCAGCAGGGAATGGTGTGTGTAGGGGCTGAGCAGCGTGCTGAATCCCATGGGCTGGGTTCCCCGTGCTCCAAAGGTGTTCCTATTGAGAGACTGCTTATGGAGTGGTACGTTTACTGGCAATGTCAGCTGATGTTTTTATGATGCAGTTAAATAGCAATTACTTCCCTTCCTTCCTCCTCTTCAGAGTCATGAGAGAAGAGCACGTTGAGATCTATTCTTGGTGGAACTGTGCAGTTGAGCTTCTTCTTATAATTGTTTTAGGGAAAACATTCTTAGCATAAACGCACTGAAAGAAACATGGCAGTATGTGTTTGGGGCACCTGAAACTTGGTGCCAGTTTTCCTGGGACAACGACAGTGCATTAGAAATGACTGCAGTAGATGTTTGTTGGGGTTTATTTATTTATTTTTTAACGTTCAGTATCTTTTTAGTAGAATAAGAATTAATAACCACTGACTGGCTGCTAACTTATATTGAACTGCTCTTCTAGATTTTGTTCTTACTGTAGAATTGGTGTATTTTGGTGAAATTCATGCCCAGTTGTGCTTTTCTTCCAGTCTCCCAGGTATTTTGTGTCAGTAGGTTACAGAACTAAGGTAACTCATTATGAACGGAGACTTGCTTGTCCTCCATTTTCTCAGACTGTCTTCCTTCTGCAAGACATATGTTCTGTCTGTACTCCTTACCTGGAGGCAGGGTGCTGTAGGGCAGCTGTTAGTATCTGGTGGTGAGAAATTCCCCCGTTTTGTTTACTTTTCCTTTACAGATCTTTAACTTAGTAACCTTGGCTAATAAAGAAATGTACTTAGACGCTTTGTTACCCTCAAGGAGGAGGCTGTCTTGAAAGGTGAAGCTTGGTCAAGCAGTGGCTCAGCAGCGTTCTTTACCTCCTGCTTGGCACGGTGATACCAGTTTAAAGTACGAGGCATCTGTCCTTAAGGTTGACCCAAAATATCCCTCACATACAACTTTCAAATTCACCCCTAGGAAACACTTATGTGATAAATTACTTCTGCTACTCCTTGCTTACACCGAGGACTGTTGCCCTGATTCTGTTCTGTTCCTGAGGTCTCTTCTGCCCTTCAGATGAGATGTAAAACTGGAGAAGCAGCCAAAACGTATTTCACTGTCCTTTAAAGGCAGTAGGGAGCCATATGTTGGGAAAGGGTCAATTCCTACAGATACGTCATTGCGGAGAAGGCACACTTGTTTTGTGGGTACACTGCAGCAAGAAAGCAGCACTGGGACATTTGACACACTGAATAGGTTGCCCAAGGAGGCTGTGGATGCCCCATCCCTGGAGGCATTCAAGGCCAGGCTGGATGTGGCTCTGGGCAGCCTGGTCTGGTGGTTGGTGACCCTGCACATAGCAGGGGGATTGAAACGACATGATCATTGTGGTCCTTTTCAACCCAGGCCATTCTGTGATGATATTGCCACACAGATCCATGAGCTTCTGACAATCTGATTGCTGTATTCATTTCCAGTATGCCTTTGCCAAAACGTGATGGCTTCTCCAGAGAGGAGTTTTGGTTTTTTTTGAGCTCATTCATGAGTGTTAGGACAGAAGTTTACTTCCTAAAATGGTTCTCACAAAGATTTCAGAAAGGAAAGGAGAAAGAAACAATTTGGGTTCAGTGTCTGAGTGAAAAATGACTGCTCCATGGCTCTAACAGATAGCTTGAGTATTATTCCTGGATAACTTAAATGAGGATTAATATAAATTACTCTTTGTTGGCTTACGTTCCTCTTTTGTGTCTGAAAGGTTTTTTCTAGTGTTTGTTTTCCTGTGTATTCAAACATTTTGTTATCTACTTTTTGAGCTTGACGTTGTTTCTAAGGAAACCTTACAAACCATTCACTATGATTATGTCTGTCATTATTTCTTTTTTTTTTTTCCAGCCCTACTGAAATTACTACCATTGTGTATCAGTGCACAGAAAGTGCTGTAGTACACCAGCTCTTTTATGGACAGCGTGGTTTAGTGGGAGTGTCAGTAGAATGGCAATCAAGCCAAATAGTTCTTATGGCCCTCATTATTCTTTTAATCAGGGTTAGAGGAAAAACAGGTAATGTGAGGTTCTTCAATGAGCAAAAAACAGTGCTGAGCCAGCCTTAAGATTTGCTGTGTATCCACATCATCCCTAATATCAATCAAACAACGTGGGTAGCATGGATACGGCTTATTGCAGCTGTGACAAATACATTTGTTTTCTCTGTTATAATTTACCAAGTTGGCAGCTGCTAATGCAGGAAAATAATTACAGGTTAGGTATACATGCTGTACACAGTGTCATTCTAAAAGGTGCCAAGTGGAGCAGAATGAAAATGAGAATTTCTTAGCTTTCTGGCAACTGGGAAATTCAGGGTGAAAATGACTCTTGAAGACTTTTCCCTAAAGCTGCCTTCATCAAGAAAGCAGGTGGAAATTCCTGAGGTTCTCAGAATTTTGACTTCTTTGTTAATTGCTTGGGGTCTTTCTTTGTTTTCTTTCTTGTAATGATCATAGCGGGTATGGAAGTAGGAAAATGCTCTTCAGCATTATCTGGCAATAGGCTGCTTGGCTTCTGGACTACAGCTGAGCTCTCTGCCTCCCGCACTGACTGCTCCACTCACTGCTGCTGCTTTTTGCTTTGTGCTTCCCACTTCCATGTTAGCTTGGGTGGCGGGGTGCTAGAAGAAAGTAAATAAACAGTGTTGTGCATTAGAAAAGGCAGATCTGATCCCCTCATTGCATTGTGTGTTGCAGCAGATGGATGTGTATGAGATCTACTGGCACAGATCTAACTTTAGAGTTAAAGCTGTACCCTCTCCTGTGTCATCCAACTGGTTCCGTTCCCCTCTGACACCTCTGTGCCCCTTTAACCCATCTAGAGTGGGTGTTTAAAAGAATGTCAGTTCTTCCCCTTTACAACTGTACTGCGGTACCGAAAAGTTGTACAGGAGGTGAAACTTTTAAAATATGTTCATAGAAATAATTTTAAATCACAAGAATAACTCAGTACAGAATGTTCCTGGCTGCAGGAAAGAGGATCCAATTCAAACGCTGTCAGATTTCTGGAATCAGAAAGGTATTGAGTGTTGGAGGTAGTTCAGAGGAAGAGTGAGCTGTAGGGGCTCGTATGAAAAGCAACATTAAAGGAGTGAAGTACATGGAGTTTGGCTGAGCAATGGCTATAAAGATACAGAATGGCACACAAATGTTTGAAGGATCTGAGCACCAAGAAGGGAGTGGTATTTTGAATGCAAAGAAAGATATTTTTTTCTAAGAGCGGTGGGTGAGGCTTTAGCAGCACATCAGGAAAACCTGAGCCCTCAGCTCCGGAATCCTGGTGTATTAGCCACCCCAAGAGAGCTCTGAAGTGCCAGAAGTACTAGGCTAGACTGCAGTTGGCACTGGAGGAACTTCTCAGTACCAGGCAGGCTCATATTTTCTGGCGGGTTCAATTTTCTGGATGTCATTCATTGTCTGCCACCTCCATCAGCTTTTTAAAACATGAAATATGTACGACCATTAATTTGCAAGGAGGCAGATTTGGTATCAAAGAACTGAAAAATTCTTACCTCATCCTTTATTCCCTTGTAGGGCAGGGGACCACTAACTGCCATAATACAGGAGTCATTACATATGCAAATGAGCACCTGCATGAAAGGCTTTGCCTAGAAGATGGTGATGAGAGCAATGGTCTGTGGTCCTTTTTCAGGAAAGAGAGCAGCTCTGTAGTTTGAGCTGCAGATATCCCCAGGTCAGCCTTAAGCAGAAAGGTGCATCCCTTATACTCTGTATGGTTTCTCAGAGTGGAGTCACCTTGACAAGGTGCTGTGCTCAGTGAGCCATCCCCTCGCCAGGTGCAAAACCAACTCCTACCATGTATGTTCTTCTACCAAAGCTTTTCCATATCATCTGTCTGTGACGTTGTTGTATATGATGGAATATCATTTACCTTTTCAGAATAGCTCTTTCCAGCAGGTCATTTTCCTGTGCTCATGAGATAGAAATGAACTAATTCAATCATTGAAGTAATACAATTTGGCAAGTGAAGAGGAACAGCATTTTATTGTGAAAATGCCTTCTGTAACCATTAGCAACTCTGATTCAATATCAGGTTAATTGTTCCTCCAAACTGAAATTCCTTTTCCTTGGAGATGCTGAATAACATCAGGTATCTCTGGTAGCAGACAGCCATGTCCATGTGTCCATCTGTCTTGCTGTTGTGTTTCTTCTGGATTCAGAGAGGGAGTTGGACACGAGCAGTCTCCACACAAAATTAGTAGCAGGAGAGACTATTCTTGATAAAAATATATCTAAGAGAGTTTTGTCTAGTTTAATAACTGTCCTGTTCAAGCAGGACAACCAAAGAATTGGAGGTCTGGTTAAATATGTCCACTACTTGAGGTCTCACTGAGTCTCCTGAGAGCTTAGTGGGAATAGCTGGAATAGGGAATTAAAAAGGTAATAAAAGGCATGCATATAATAGCTGGTGAAGACAGAACTTAAAAGTTGGAATTTGATTGAAAGTTGAATATCCTGCAATGCTGTGTTCTGTGCTTTCATCTGAAAATGAAATAACTTTTCATTGGAAGCTTCAGGGAAGAAAGTATTTTCAAGTTTACAAGCCCTGATGGGGAAAAAGGTATGCGTGTTACTTGTCTGGGAGTCTTACAATGTAGTTCAGATAATTTATTTTCAGCCAAAGAATTAAAAATGCTGAGATAATTGGAACAGTGTTGAATGCTTCTATTTCTCTGTAAGGCTAACAGTTATGTTTTAATCCAGCATTTACCCTTTACTTTTCTTTAGTGATGCTTTTCAGTAACGGGGAGAGATGTCTAAAATGCATTCCCTTTAATGCTACTTATAATATGCATGATGACAAGGCAGGTATAGCCACACCTTGTTGTACATTTACCATCTCTCCTTGCAAAGTGGAGACAAGGCCAAGTGATGCTCCAGTGTAAATAGCTATGGTCCTTGAACCTGTTTGCCCTTTCTTGTCTAGGTCAGCATACAGTCCAGAGAGATAAATATGTTCCCTGACAGATCTGGTGGTGTTGTGGCAGAACTCGATGAGAATTCCTACCATGTGTGATCAATAAATGTGGCTATTGAAGCAGAAATGGAACAATTAGTAACCCAAGTGAGCAACACCAGGAACTGAAAGGAGCAGGCTAGTGAGGAATGACACAGATAGATGCCAGCAGTAAAGAGTGGGGAAAATAAAGTAGAACATCTGTCCAATTTACCTAATTGTGTAATAAAAATAAAGGAAATCTTATTTCTCGAAGTAGTGCACTGCAAGTTTGTGCACAAAATATTCAAAGCATGGCACAGTTTGAGAAAAGGAAAGGTGATGATACCCTGTGCTGCTGGAAACCTGGCTGGCAGGTTTTCCTTTGGTGAAGGTCACAGAATCACAGACTGCTTGGCTTAGCAGGCTGAATGCTGTAGATTTGGTTTCTCTTTCCAGGTCTGCTCCTAGCCAGCTATTTTCTTATTATTTTTATCTTTTATCTACCATGTATAAAGATCATCAGGAAGATGGTGGATTCAGGAGGTTGTGACCTCAGTCCTGGCTGGAGCCAGCAGATGCTACAGTAGTACAAACGGTATCTCATAATTTAACAACTTAGATTATACATATATAATATGTATAGCATATTATTATGCATAGTACATATACATATATATATATGTATATACACGTACTTAACCTGAGAAATCTGTGCCCAAATATCACTGGGTAAGTAAGAAAAAGAATTTTTCAAAGCATGTGATAAGTAAGTGGGAAGGAAAGAAATGAGTCTTGCTAAAGTAACAGGGGAATGTTCTGTCTGAATGTATTTCATTCCTTACTTTGTAAAAGTTCAGGAATCTGTACCTTGAGATGGTGTAAAATGGTGTATGGCCAACCAAAACCTGGAAATTAGAATTCAAAACGTTATAAAACTCCTAACATTTTTACTTGCATGAGAACCCTAAAGTGGAAAATTATTCTGATTCATATGAGAAAGAGCTTTGAAATATTGGTGTTTTCTGCAAGGTGAAAGCTATGGAGTTTGACTCAGTAGTGATCTAATGCAGCACAGGTGTACATATGTACAGTATATTCCGAGGTCAGTATACATTGTGCTCTATACCATGCCAGCTATTAGCAAAATAGGAGGAAACAAAAATTTCAGAGTTGTGCAAGAAATTAGGCTTTGAATTTCCAATAATAAGGTTAATTTTATATCCAAAGCATTGTCCAGTGCCCTCTTGTCAAACAGTGGGTAGTGTGAAAATCCCATAGACAATGACTGTTGAAAGCTGTATAATAGTCTTATCGCTTTCTGTAGCAGCCTTGTTTAAGAGAGCTGTAATTAATTACAAGAAGATGACAAATGGTCAAGGCTGTGCTGAAAGCAGTGGCCCTGGTACTTGACATTGGAATGCAACTGGGGAAAAGCTTGTCAAATCAAGGTTGTGCTAATTTATGAGAAAGCTATTTGTGCCAAGCTGAATGAAAGGGAGAAAAGAAACAGGTGAAATGCTTCAGCAAATATTAAATATTGGGGGGATTTTCTTCTGTATACTTTAAAGACTGAAGCAACTTTATTAATCTGACTTCTGGCCTGGATGTTTACTTGCCAATCACACTTCACACAGTAGGCAACCACTGAAAGTCCAGGCTTACTTATTAATTGGTTATCTGCTGTAGCCTCAGCAGAGTTTAGAAGTTCAGCCAAGTGTGGGATCAGCTGCATGTCAATAAGTGACAAGTCTTTCACACCCTTTCTGGTTTAATTCTTGTCAAAATAAATGTTTCAGAACATTTCCTCCAGCTTGTCTGATTCTTCATCCATATAATCTGCAACATTCAGCATGGTGCCATGGTTAAATTGCTGGGTTGGTGATCAGGGGTGTTAGAATGCAGTTCTGGATGTGCCTGTTGAGTCCCTATCTATTCTTAAGTGACTGCTTATTACGCTTTAGTTTCGTGTTTCCTGTCATGTCTATTCCAATCATGATTCCTAATGACAGGAACATTCTAGCTATACAAATCCCATCAAAACTTTCAATAGGAGTAAAAGAATCCAGAAGTTATTTGTCCTTAGAAAGTGTCATTGTGTTCTTAGACTTTAGAGAGCACCCTTAAACTATCCGAAGAAACTTGTGTGGGAAATGAGTCTTTTAAGACCAAGAAATGTTCTGCTAGTGTAGTTCTGTGGTACAATGAGAACTTCATTGCAATAGTCCTAGAACTTGCAATTCCAGCTTTTGACAGAGCACAGGTAACAGTTGTTATAAAAAAAAAAAAAAAGAACACAAGGATTCTTCAGCGTCCCCTAATCATTAATCTGCTCTGCTTTTTTGAAGCATATAACATTTTATAAAGCATTTTTTCTATCCCTGCGCACAAGATGACACATGGCTTGTAATTTTCCTCTGAATATTGGCTGGCTGGCTGTTTAACTAGTTAGATTTGCATTTGACCACCATTATGTTTTAGGCCAGGATGTGATAATGTGTGATAGTGCTGCTTTTGCACGCTCCCTGGGTGGCTGTCACCAGCTCATCACTCACCATTCATTAAATCATACTGGGAAGAGCTGAATGATCTAACTGAAAAATTACTCCCAGAATGAGTAATTTCTTGCTTGATCAGTTGATGACTACAACTTCTGCCATTTTGCAGCATATGCCTAATTAGAAACACCTTTGGCTGAATGTTAAGCATACGTCTACTGTGGTGCACTTCCAAGCATTGCCATAAATGCCTGTGTATGTAAGATATGGTTAGCTTGCAAAAATTGGTTGAAGTGATGAATTCCCTATTAATTTATTCTTTTACTCTGTAGGCTGGAGCTGAGCCTCCAGTGGTGTGTGATGTTTCCTCTAGCAGACCTCATGTTCAAAGGATTCCTGCTGCTGTATTGGCTCAGTATGGTCATAGTCCTCAGGATTGCATTGTGAGTTTTATATGTATGTTATGGTGCTTAAATACAGAAGCTGTATACAGACTGCTTTGGACATACCTTCTGGTATCATACTGTACTGGTGATGAAGTCCCAAAGAGTGGTGCCACAATGCTGAAGTAGCAGAGCAACCTACTGCCCCTGCTTGCAAAGAGCTGAGAGATGAACTGGTGCCTATGGCTCTGATGAGAATGGTCAACCTCTAAACAGTGAGCAACATGCTGCAGCCAATTTGTGACCAGAGATGACCTTTCTTATCCAGACATGGATAAGTACCTCGGTGTGAGGCAAAGCACTTTCACTGCAGTGATGCAAAGCTGCCCAAAGCAATTGGCAAGCTGAGATGAGGCTTATTTTCTTAGTTCTGACTGAAGATGAGTGTGTTTATTTTTTTTGTTGCTGAGGCTCAAGACATGAAAATGTCTGAAGACTTTCATTTCCACCTATTGAAAATGCTTTAAAAAGGAAAGAAATAAACAGATGGCTCTCATTAGCAAAAGAGTGCTTTAATCCTTTGCACATTTTAAATTTTATTTTCCTTTCAATGTTTGTAAGTAAATTGGTATAAAATTAAGACTTCACCAGAGCAATTGAATTTCACACATTTCAGTCCATGAAAGGAGAGGTGGACTCCATCCAAATTGCAACAACTGATGTAATCCTGGCATCACAATTACCTATTATGATCAACAAATGCATTCTAAGTGAATGGAATGCAGGGAGACTGGCCTTGCACATCTTACTCAAACAGAACTCCTCTGAAATCTGTGTACAACTGGGTGTCTTGTCTCTACAATTCAACCAAATTTTTATTTTAAGCTGGAAAAATGCAGAGTTCATCATTTAAAGGACATGCGCAAGAGACTGTGGGTAGAATTTGCAGTTGGTGCCACTTGCTGAAGTGGCAGGGTGTCAGCAGTGCTATGCAGTCCTCACTACAAAGCCATCTCCTGGCAGCGGGCTGTAGTGGTCCATTGGCAGACGTTACAATACTTGGATCCTTCCTGTGGCTCTGGGACTGGTTGGGGTCACACTGGTTGATAGCTGTCATATAGGCAGTATTATATTTTAAGGCTTGTTTTACAGAGTGGAAATGGAGCTCTGATCCTCTGCTGTTAATTTGAGGGGGGAAAGGTTGAAAACTGTAGAACTGGTGGGTTTGAAACAATGCAAAATGAAGTGGGCTCTTAGAAAAGATTTTTTTTCTGTCCCTTGTAAAAACAGAATTGAATGTAAGGTGGGTTTTCTAGGAGCAGCTTTCTTAGTTTCCAAGAAAGAATCTTTATTTTTGGTACTGCTGTACAACATTCTAATTCAAAAACAATCAACCCTTAGCATTTCATTTACATTGAGGCTTTTTATTTTGAGCCTAACCTTTTAAACTACAATATGTTTTGATATAAGAGCGCTCACACTTAAATACTACAAGAACTTTCAGGTTTTGATATTTAACTGCATTATTTTAAACATAGGAAAGTCTTTAAAAATGGCTTGTTGAAATCTGAATAAGTTAGAAGAGTTTGGCATGATTCTTCCTTGCAGAGTTTGCTTTCCTTGGTATTTATACAAAAAGCAAACATACCGTTGCCTTATTTTTAATGCCACTGCTTTCAGTTTGAACACCACAGTCACTTTTCTCCTTCAGTTCTTCTCCCTGTGCATACATGGATGTCCATCCAAGGCAGGTTTAGTTAAAACCATGGACCTCTCTGCTCAGAATAACCACTTTGAACAGAAGAGAAGAGAGACCTTCATAAGCATTTTACAAAGCTGTCTTTTGTCATCTGAGGTATTTCTTGGATAATCCAGATTAAGTTATTAACAGTGACAAGTCAATTATATGGCAACATTCTTGCATGAAAAATAATTTCCACTAGAAAGTCATACATGGCTCTGAATACCTTTAAATTTATGGGCACACAGCTGATTTTTAAAGAAAGAAGTGCTGCCTGCTCTGTGTGCTGCATTTGGATTCAAATTTAGACGTCCATATTCTTGGGTGCCACCTTCTATAAAGCTAATTTAGTATTGTGATGTTGATACCTCTTTCTTCAGTTGATGCCTTTGGTGGTAATTGCCACACTGCAGCTACTGCTGCTGTGATAGTTGTGTACTACAAGAGTTGGTGACGTGTTGGAATCCATCCAGTGGATCTCAGCTGAGGAAAATATGTGGAGGTGGAAGGACACAAGCAGCACATCCTTCAGCAGTGTCGGTGTGGTTTACTTGAAGACCAAAAGGTATTTAGGATTCAGGGAAAATTCAGGGCCATTTTGCCCCGTCAGGAGGTGCAATTCATGATTTCCCTTCTGTAAGTCTAGAACCCCATGTGGTGTAGGGCAGTACCTGCCCCTCTGAAGCTATTTATGCTGCCAAAGTATCTTTATTTAATGTAAAGATACTGAACCAGAAAAAAACTGCCTTTTGACTATGCCTGTTCACTTAGGCTCAGAAACTATTTGCTTTGCCTTCTATGCACAGAAAATGCAAGCTCTGATCTTGGACTCACTCAGTCCCATTTCACACCATGTATAACTTCGTGTGCTCTTACAGAGTTACTCCTCACTTTCAGCTGTGTGCATTAGGTAAGAATGAGGCCTCCAGCCCCTGTGCGCTGCTGGCTGAGCTGAGGTGTATGTAACCAAATGTCAGCAGCGTTTACCTGATCTCAGCATAACAGATAAAAGGCACTCCCAGGAGTAGAAATCCCCTTGAGCTGATGGAGAAAGAAAAAGGCAATTACGTGAACTGCTTGCTGTTCTGTCAAGAGCAAACACTAGGAGGACTCGGCTGAAATAAACTTGGCAATACAGTTTCAACACTGGCTGTACATTTATTTCACAGGAGCAAATAGAAAAAGGGGAGGAGAAAGGCAAATGAGAACTTCAAAAATTAGAATTCCAATTAAGATTATTGACTTTTCATTTTATTTGAAAAGTGACGGTTTTTCTAATGGTCTTCCCTTCCTCCTCTTCTGCTCCTGGTAGCAATCAGTAAAGGAAGCCTTTTCTTTCCTACGAGGGGTCTACAAGCTCATGAGTTCATGAAAAGTTATTGGAGACTGACATCTATAGTGAACATTTGAGTGTAATGACTTAGCAAAGGTCTTCCCACACACGTCTGACAATGCCAGTTGCTTTGGTAATAAATATTTATAGTACAGTTTCATTCGTCTTTTTTCTTTTTTAGAAGGAGCATTATAAGCCATAGGCCCATCTGAAATTCATGCATGCATACGAGTGGAAAAAGTCCCTCTGGCAAACCTGAAAACATTCCCACAGTATTTTTTTATGTTTTATCTAGTTAAATCTTCTACATGAAAGGGATTTGGATCTCTGAACATTTGGAGTGCTGTATTTGAATAGGACACTGAAGTCCCCTAAAGTACTAGACCGTTCCAGATCCATTGGATGAGTTATTGGCAAACCATGTCTTTGTGTGACCGTAACTCACATGTCTTTCTGCCTAGCAGCTTATTTCTCTGATGTGTACCCATCCCCTGGAATGTGGGTTTGTTCCACTAAGCTCCTGTTGCCTTTGGTATCACTGTCATGTCATCTTCAATCCATCCCGTACATCTCCTGTCTTTTCTAATAGGCCTTTTCTCCTTACTGCTGTCGGAAGGCCTCTTTCACTTTCTTCTTAGTAAAGTGATGTTCTTTGTATCTTTGCCAAGTTCTGTCCCTCTCAGACATCAGATCACCTCTCTCTTTGCCTCTGTATCCTCTTTTAGCTGTATTTTCTCCTCTTGCAGGCCATCATTCCTGGCATGCTTGAAAAGTCTCTGTCAGCTTGAAAAGTCCTCATGTCTGCCACAGCCACTGTCTTGGGTCGTTGCTGGCTTCCCCTTTGTTACAGTGCATCTCCGCTCTATCTCCAGCCCCAGGTGAAAATGCAATCTCTGAATTTAATAACATGGTGATGCTGTAGATATCTCTGCCTGAGCCCTTGCCTGAGCTTTTGTACTTTAGTCAAATTCTGGCCAAATTCAGTTTCTTAGCTTTGATGTGAGGATAGCCCATGTAAGAAAATGCAGGGTGGTAACAGTAGTGAAGCTTGTTTTCCTGGAAAGCCTTCATTCCTCTGGATCTTTATTTTCTATCTGTCCTAACAAAACAAAGTGAATGCATTTCATGGCACCAGGAGACTTTGGTTGAAATTAGGGCAATTTAGAACTTTAATATTGTTGCTTTGCTGGTATTAGGGCTGCTCTGATAGACTATTGAAATTGTGTGTGGGATAAATATACAGTGCTTGTTTCTCTGAGCTCCTACTCTAATACACAGCATCTGTGCTCACGCGCACTGTTCTTCTTCAGCCTTTAAGAACTTTCCAAGTTTCAATAGCAGAAAGAGAATATGATTTCTGTGTTGTTCCAGGAAAAGTGAGACATTGCAGTTACTTGGTATGGGTTTTTCTGTGTTTTTAAAGTGCCTTAATGAATGCAACTACCCAGTACTGATGCCAAACCAATTGCTTTGCCAGGCCTTGAAGCACTGGCTTTATCTTTAGCATTGATCTAAACCTTAAGGAAAATCTGTCAGGAGATGAGCTGCTTATTGATTTGGGCTTCAAGGCTTTCTTGTGTGTCAGCTTCTGTGAGAAAGCTATGCAACATAGAAAATTGGCCAAGAACAACTTTGTTTTGAGTTGGCAACCCCTCATTTTGGGCACACATTGTGCTTCTGTGTTTAGTCTTTCTTTTGAGCTTGTGTTACAACGTTAGTCCATTTCTGAACTTCATCATGAGGAAGGAAACTTCAGGGTATGGCTTCCCCTTCTCTTGGTATTTGTGCCCAAAAATAGGGGTTTCCTTTATTCCAAGCAATGTATGACCTTTTCTGTTGCAGTGATAAGATTTTATACTTTGGTCCAGATTTTGTATTTGGTGACGTTCTACTAATGATTACTGTTGGTACTATGGCTGACATTGCAGCTAAGGTACAAGTGCCTGGGCTCAGCACTGTACACAGCAGTGTAAGTGGCTGATAAGTGAAAATGGCCAGGAAAGCAAGTTGCCTTTAGAAGTTCAGTGACAGAGCAGAACATAGCTGAAGTCTCTTGAATCTTGGGGCTATTCCAGGTTCTACTGTCTGCAGAGGAATTTGTTAAATCAGAGTTGTAAGTCTCTCATGTCATTAAGAGCAGATCAAGGTACTTATGGTATGATTACACCTCATCCTGTCCAGCAGTTTTAGTGTTACCTTTATTTCATTACTGTATTCTAGGCATAACACAATTCACAAAGGATCTTGGTAAGGCAATATTCCAATTTGCTTTACCCATTTTCCTCTTCTAAGAAGGAATCACTTAATCATGCTCTTTTTCCCCATTTTGGGGTACAGACTTGCCAACAGGTTTAGCAATAATGCTGCTTTTGTTAAGTAGGAACTGAATGTACCCTTGATCAAGTACCTCTGTGCATCTGAAGACTTGAAATACTCAGAGGAGTACAGACTGGAAGGAATCTCTTTACAGCACTTGAAAAGAGTACAGACTTCCAAAAGAAACTTTCTTGCACCACGGAAGGGTGAAGTACAGGAAGGATGAAGCATAGGAGTGCTTAAAGTCAGAGCACTGAGTTTCTGCAGGTAATGCTGAAGTGAAGAGAATGACCCTAAAATACCCTTGGCCAAATGAGCTCTGGGGCAGCAGTAGGTGTGATTTATCACTGTAATTGACTGTGGGAGGTAGCATCCTAGCTCACCAGAGTTGTAGCTATAGGCAGTGTGCCAAGTGCCGTATCATGTGGCCCCAGTTCTTCAGATCACTTTAGAAGGAAAAAAAGAGAAAAGAGTGCCGGTTGAGCATAAGCTTGAATACACCTTAGCTTTTATGTCCATTACAGAAGTAGTGTTTCAGGCAGCTTTTCTTGCAGCACTGAGCCCCTAGGAACTGGGATGGGAATCTAACAGAGGAAATAAGTAGTATATTCCAGTGCATCTATAATAAAACTCTATTTCTGCCTCTCTGCATTCTAACTTCTAGAAATACGTTGCTCAAACCAGATGTAGAGTTGGGTGTAGGTTTTTTCTGCTTTTTTTTTTCCTTCAACACAACAACTAACCAGTATATTAAAGTAATGCAACTTGATGGCTCCGCATTCCTGTTGTCTTTTTTCCCCGCTCAAATGTTACATCTGTTATCCTTTGTGCTGGAGGGTGTGATTATCCTCTATAGATAGAAATGTTCTATTGACTGAGTCAAAAGCATTTAGTTTGTCCAGAGAAGTTATTGTTTGGAGGCTAGAATGTCTCCAGTTCATATCCTAGTTCTTGTTTCCATTATTACGTGTGTGATATTAATTTCTGTCTTTGAGAGGACAAAGAAATCCATCTACTGCTATGAGGAGAGGGTGGAAATGAAGGCGAATGACTGTGGACATCTCCCTTGGCACAACTTTTCATCTTGGTAACAGCAAATCATAAAGGTTTCGATTTAAATTCACAAATAATGCAAAAAAAATAGTTGGAAGGTGACACAGTTTTTATCTGGAGTAACTTAGTTTTCTTCTATTTACTAGGACAGGGCTTAAATCTTTGTGTTAAATAGTAAGCAACCTAAAAATCTTGAGGAACCAAAAAAATCCACTATAATGCATATAATGTTTATATGAGAGAAGTAAATCTCTCTAGCGGGGCCTCCAGTATCAATGTAATCAAAACAGAAATACGGATCTTTGCAGTACATAGGAAAGAAACTGTGAAACAGTCAAGCCAAGTAGTAAAACAGCTGCTGTGATTTATAGTTAAGAGAAATGCATTATAGTCATCGTTGCCTTTTATCTCAGCCATAGCGTGGTAAATTTCCTTCTACCATCACTGCTTACAAAATACTCTTTTGAATGTTTATCACCAATATGCAATCACTACAATGTCAGTGAACAAGTGAGATTGTTTTTAAGAGCTGTACATGTTATTCAAGTGGTTTATACTAAAAGTAGCCAAAAATCAAGAGAGGCAGAAAAACAGAAGTAATTAAATTAAGTTCCTTCCCACTAATGAAGACTTATTACTTAAGAACTACAAAATATCCCTGAAAAAGTACAGCATGTTGACTAAGTATGAATGTTCAGAGAGGATGAGTGTGAGGCGGGGGCCCAGCTGATTGCTGAGCTCTGTTTCTCAGCCTGCAGATCTTCTCTCAAGCACTGTTTTCCTGTCCTGTTGTGCTGCTACTGGAAAAATTCCTTTTTCCAGTTAGAAGCTTACAAATTTAGCCTTAAAAGATCCACGCCTAAAATACAAATCTACTTCTTTGGCATCCTTCATCCATACCCAAAGCCATTTAGCTGTGTTGCTGTATGGCTGTCAGCGAGCCAGAGCAACTTGAGTGTCATAGAAAAGCCATCCAGAACAAAACACAGACAAAAAGAGATTGAGGGCAGAGAGCATGTGAGTGGCTACCCTCTCCCCTACCTCTGTGGAAGGCAGCCAGTTAATTTATTTAAAATAAAAGTATTTCAACTAGCTGGATAGTGGCACTTGGCTGCCCTTGTAGGGCCTCCTTGGCATTTACTCCAGTCATGAGGTAACTTAAATATTCACAGGGTGTAGAGGTAGCTGTCAATACCTAAGGCTGTACATAGAAGGGAGCAATACAATACAGTAGCCCAGCAATGGGTAATACAGCATAGGAAATGAAATCACCCAAGCCTGACTTTGTAGCTCAGCCACTATGCTGTGCCTCTGCTTAGAGACGGTAGTACCCTTTGCTTTGGGTCTGTATGGAGCAGTGTGCTCTGGCAGGTAGCAGTGGTGCTCAGAGGATGCTCTTCCCCTTGCAGTGCAGGCTGCAGCAGATCAAAGCTGTGGGCTGCAATGTGCACAGAGATCTGTTTAGACCTGAAAAAGATGCATTTTCTTCAGTTATGGGATTCATTGCAAGAACTTGTTGCTTTAAAACTGCAGCACAGAATTGGCATTAGTTAAGCAAGTATTAGCACAATTTCTTCTGCTCCCTGTAAGAGACTGATATATGCAAGGTCATGACTCATTCTGCATCAACTTCTTGCCAAGGGATTCAGACCTTCAGTGATGAAATGTATTGTGAACCAATAATCTTTTTCAAAAATTAGTAAAACTTCGTGATATACTTTTTAATTGGTAATATTTAACTAGTGAATGTATTACTGCCCTTTTCTATTACTACGTCTTTCGGAAAGAGCACTCAAAAGACAAAAGCCCGTTTAGGTGACCTGCCATGATGTTTGATAGCTTTAGTAAATACTTTCAAAAATGATAAACGTGATGAGCCAGGTCCCTGGTTGGTACATATCATCCTCTCCTCTCCCCACTGGATTACAGCAACTGTCACCTTCTGAAGAGTTGTCCAGAAGAGCTCAGTGGATACCTGGCAGGGTTCAGCTGTGTCATTCTGAGCTCTCAGTGGCTCTGTGCGTGAATTGCCCCTGATGTGAATTGAGAACTGAGTCATCCACACTGTGTCTTGGACGCTGGGAGACTTCATGGCAGCCAAACAGCCTCACTGCTGCAGGACCCAGCTACAAATGATAGCATCCATCAACTGAAACTGAGTTTACAGGTCTGAACCGAGCCTAAGCAAAACTTGGCTAGCGCTTATTTGAATCTTTAAGCCAGTTTTCTTCAGCCGTGTTTTCCCCATGTTTAATTTTCTACTATTGTTCTGAGTCTGACTGCAGTAACAAACATGCTTACTCATTTTTCTTATTTTCTCAATTTAATAGAGAGCAAAGAAAGAAAGCAGTGTGGCATTCACAACCACAGGTAGTCATGCCAGGAGCTTATCCCTGTAGATTTGTCTACTGCGCCAACTGAAAATTTGAATATCAGGGTGAGCAATGTCCCTGAAATGCTGCAAGTTCAGGAGTCATTCCTCAGGGTTACTTTGTTCTGAGTGAATAATAAAATTAAATAGATGTAGAGAACCCATTTTGTTAGTGGTTCTATGCATTCTGTGCTCAGTTGTGCTCTGCTCTTCTTCATTTACTTCTTGGTCATATGTGGTATGTTGATACATTTGGTACAGCATCCAGACACTAGGCAAGGATTTTTGGCTACAGAGATGGGTGTTCTGTGAAGTTAGATGCAAAGCCCTTCTCGCTGTACATACAGTTGCAAATGGATAAATGGATTTTGGCTATCTGTTATCACAAGAGTGAAGGAACGTGGCTAGATCAGTATGACAGAAGGGGAAGACAGATTTTGTCTGTTGTTGCGTTCCATGGATGATGGTACTGCTTGTTGTCACCATCCATCACATCTCATGCTAAAACCTCAAATATCAGCATTGTACTGTTACAATATAATATCAACAAAAAGAAGGAAATTGTGTTGCTCTTCACTATTCCTTAAGCTTGCTTTCTCCACTCCAGTACTAAATATAAAGGAGAGCTGTGGCTCTGGAGTCCTCTGTCTTTTCTCCTTTTTATGAGTCTATGCAGGAGGTTGCAGAAGGGCATCAATTTTTCTGCATCGTTTGACACCGTGCCACTGTGCTTTAAGAGCAAATAGTTGAGTCCTTCAAACCTCTACTAGAAGAAAAACTCTGACCAGTTCTTCAGGTGACTGCATTCTCACATGGAATAAAATGAGCTTGGTTCTTGAGAAACAAAATCCTCCTCTCCTCCTCACCTACTTTCTGTTTAGCATTCCGCACCATGGATTGTAATGCTCAGGATCCAATAAGATTTCATCAGTCATGGGTTTTCAGTCCTGCTGAAAAAGGCTCAGATTTGATTAAACAATGCAGTGCAATGAATGGATAGGTTAAAATTTAGTGAGATTAGCTGGGCTGCGTTTTAGATGCCAATCATATTTAAAGCAATGAGCAATGTCAAGATAGATGAAATATGGTGTGGTGGTGAAGTGTCACCGTTGGGAATGAGGTGGTGTCTCCCACATAGAGCCAGGGATGTATATATTTGTTTTTAATAATGCCTGAAAGAGAATCTCCGTTTTAATTTTTCATAGTGCCATTTGGCAGATTTTAAAGGCTGATGATGTTTTCAGAAAAGACTCATATCTCTCATATCAAAGGTGAGCAGGAAAGAAACCTTTCACCAACCTTTTCCTGTTAATTGTGTTGTTATTCACATACTCTTGTAATTATTTTAGGTACTGTTCCAAATATATGTATTTTTTTAGCTGGATCCTGATGATAATGAACTTCCAAGGTCTGTTTTCCTACAGCTGGCAGTGTCATGCTAAATGGACTGCAACAAGAAACATTGCTGTGCCGGAGCCAGATCATAATTTGCAAATGTGTTTTTTGGGAGCTGCTGAAATTTCTCACCACCTCCTTGCAGGGAGAGCAGAACAGTACGGAACACTTCCCACTGCTCAGATCTGAGTGAGAATTTCTCAGGCTGATCTTCTTGACAGTGACCAGTAAAGCATAAACCAAGGCTTTCAAAAAAGACTGGGGAATTCGGGGTACAGCAGTTCCCTTTTGTTCTCTGATAGGCATTTGCAAACAACCTGGCATTTCAGAAGGACAGAAAAACTGCCTTCTAACAGATAAACCTCAGCTTAGGTATCTTAGGTTCCCAAGAATGTGACTCCAAAATCACCAGTAATGTGATCACTAAATTACTGGATTATTTAGAATTTTCTCAACCAGGGATGTGTGTGTATTTTATGTAAGAACACCTCGTTCACAGGTCTTCCTGTTAGAAGAAAACGAAGGAAAGCAGAAATGGTGAGGAGTAGAAGTAGGCGTCAGAAAGATCAGAGCACTGATATAAGGTGATTAATAACTGAATGAGCTGCATTAAGCTATGTGGAGCTCAGGAGCTTCGTTATGAGGTAACGCTTGCTGTCACAAGTGAGTGGAAACTGAATGCAGACCACAGGTGCTCAGTAATACTGCAGCCTTAGCTTGAGCTCCTGGATGATAGAGAGAGGATGGAGAGGCTGATCCACCATTTGTTTAATTGGCAGTCATTATGGGAGCTTGGGTTTCTGCAGCAGTCGGTAGAATCCTGCCAGCCATTTGGACATGAACACCTCAAATTGTTTTGGAGGCAATCTGGTTATCTGGACTGTCATTCTTGGTTCTAATGCAGTGCTTGCAGTCTTTCCACTTTTCTCAAAAAGAAAAAGAAGGAAAAAAAAGCTTTAAATAAAAGATAACGACTTGATTTTGTCCAGTGATGTTAGGAAAGCAATGAGAATGGCAACGTTCTTTGGTGAAGTAGTAAAATTAACATATTCTTTCTGCAGAGGGACAGTGCCTATTTTTCCCATAATGACATAGGTGCCTTGATGGCAAAGTTATGAGAGAGAGAGGGCAACAACACACTGTAGTGGAGACGTACTGTTGTGTTTTTTCCCTCCCCATTATCACACATTTTATTGTTCAAGAGAAAGCATTTCAGCTCAAAGCGCAGCATGGGATGAATGAGCCATGTGCCCAATGCTTGCGGAGATGGGCACAAAACAGAATGGAAATGAAAGGCTCCCACCAGAAGGGTCTTTTTTGTTTCTTACCACAGTGAGAATGTTTTCTTCGGCACCATAATAGAAACTTCTAATGTCAAATATTAAAATGCTTTCTGAAAATAACTGCTGTGATGTGATTGGAATTTATATGTAAATGGATGACTCCTACCACGTGGAACATAAACGTGCTTTGATTGCCGAGCTCACAATTGTCACTATTAGCATCTCTCACATCAGACTTTGTCTCTGCAGATGCTTGTGCCCTGCCCCAGGGAGGTGTTCCTTCTGGTCTTCTGCTGTTCGGGAGCCATGCTTCTCGGTCCCTAACTTAGCAGCGCAGGAGAAGCACGTTGACAGATCTTGTCTTCAGTACTGCTCTATTCTTAGAGGAGCTACTTTAGGAAGATGGGTTGTTTTAAAGAGTTTGCCAGCGAATGATAGATCCTCTTCTGGGTCGTGAATTCTTGCCACCTTGTGTATTAATAGGAACTGCCAAGGTTTCTTCATAAGTTTCGTTGGTTACAGTAGGTCATGTGAGTAACAGAACCACAGAGCTGAGCAGCTGTGACCCATATATTGGAGAAGAGAAGGGAAAAACAGAGGAATAAGGACATGGTGTTTGAGTCAGTGCTTGATTTGGCTAAGCAAACATGTTTATGCAATACTCTGAGAACCAATTGCAAAGTGCTGCAACAGTGTGAAGCATCATAACAGCTAATGGGTTTTATCCCGGTTACCTCAGCCACCTCACACCAAGCAGCACGTGGGTGTTGCAGGGGGGCTTGGGGTGTGCCCCTCTCAATCACTGTCCCTTCCACCTCGAACAGACAGAAATCCTTGTAAGCTTTAGGCACATAGCTTGTCCTGGATGTGTGGTCACAACTTCTTGTGCCACCAGCAATGGGCACTGGCACTCGTGAGTTGCTTTCTTCTGTGCTGTACGTGAGGAAGGTTCATTTCTTGGTTGTTTTCTTGCATTTTGAACAGTCAGAGGTTAGAAATGCTACAGAACAGAAGCACAACAGGCACACCCCTGGGGCATCTGCCATGCCAGATTTTAATAGGATTGCCTGTTGGCATACAGTGCGCCTTCCTTGGCAGCCAGAATATTTTGGTTCCATTGACAGCCAATACAAAAAGACTTCCCAGCAGGACGAGGAGAAGGAGGAATTCTGTGACCACAGTGCATGTCTGTCACTTTGAGATCTGATGTTGTGGTCAAGTCAGCTTACCAGTTTAATGGAATGAGAATAGGTGGTACTGGCTGAAGATTTACTCTGTTAGAATGTGAGTTGTTCTCTTTGCAGTAATGGAATTGCTGCTGGGGAAGGGGACAGCTTCCCTGCTGTCCTCCATTGCACTGTATACTGTCAAAATCAGGAAGCAACTGGGATTATCCTCTGCTCACCTGTAAGCATCAGAAATATTTCTTCAGTGCTGTCCCTCATGGCAGTGCTTCAGTTTCAGAGAGTATTGCCCTACTGCAGTAAGCTTCCCTGTGCTCCGTACCACCTTCCTGCAAACTGAGTCCAATTTGACCCTGTCCTTCCTTCCCCTTCTCACATGGAGGAAAAACCCCTCCTCCAGAGTTACTGAGAGGTATCTGCCAGATGTGGCCAACAGCATTGTTCTGTGAAATAAGGGAACTGCAATGTGTCTGCTGATGGCAATATGTAACAGCTAGCTTTTTAATTAAACAGTGAAGAAACAAATGAATAATTAGCATATAGATAATGGGAATTAGCCCTTATGTAATACGTGAAACTGTTCCACTTATTGGACTGTAGTGCACAGTTGCCAAGTATTAAGCTGAAATCTGTGCCCTAATTATTTGCTATGATGTGCATGTCTCAGCTTTTGTACTAAATGAATGTAGGTAAAGATAAAAAACATATTACAAAAAGCTGGGATTCTAATGTAAGATAGGCCAGTGCTAATTAATGGCTAATCATTGTGTTAGAGTAATTATATAATGTGCTTTCACAGCCTTGGTTAGTGCCAAATTGAACACCAGCATGTAATTTTCTAGAGAGGAGTTAATTTTTTTGTTATCATAACGAGATAGTATTTTCTCTTTCTTTAATCCATGGTCTTCAGAAATGTAGGACGTTACCATTGTTTTGAACAATTTTCCCATCTTGTTTGATGTAAGGAAGCGTTTTGGAAACGTTAGTGTCAAATTTTAGGGTAGTTTTCATTCTCTGTTGTGCTAATGGGAGAAGGCACTGGCAGGTTGTGACCCATCACTGAAGTGGTTGTGATGGTTCTATTAGGCAGCATTTTCAAAACGATTTTTTAGTATTGACCTCCTTCCTGGAGCTGGACGGAACTTTTCTCTTGAAGGCACAACAGCAAAGAGTCGTTGTTCTGTGTAGCTGGCTGGGAGATGTCCCAGGCCTGATCCAACATAGCAGACAAGCCGTCTGGACCCAGCACTTGTTCTGCACTGAGTATCTGAAGTAGACATACTCACGCAAGCTGATGGTAGTGAAAGCCAACACAGCATTTTTAAAGAACTGTTTACCATGATAGCAATTATGGTAAGATGGATGGCGTGAATCTGTAGAGCAGGTAAACAGTTAGAAACAGCTATCTTCCTTGTTTAACTTCTGTTCCCATTATTCCAAAGACACGTGGAATATATCATTAATTTTAAAGAGGGAAATAAAACCAAATGGAAGGACCTAGATTCAAAGGCAGTACCTGAGCATCGCCGTTTATTCTCTCTGTAATGGCTTAAAAATCTGTGTTGAGCTTCTTATGACAGAACTGGCAGAAGAATGCTTCTAATTAAGTACATATTCTTTGTGGATCAGAATCGAAAACCTTTGCTAGCTGAAGGGAACAGTGTTAAACTTGGTGGGGAAAACAGTTGTCAGATTCCTATGCCTTACAGTATATCTGCTTGCTTTCTTTATACACGTGTATAGGCAGCTATTTCTGTCCGGCTCACCTAACGCAAAACTGTTTTTGGTTTCACTCAAAAGTAATGGTTTAATTTCTTTCCTGCAAAATCTCTCTGTCCTTGACATGGTAACTTATTTGAGTACTTAGATATAGAACTCTCTTGAAAAATCTGACCCCAGCTGTAATCAGAATACATCTGGAATCTGATTTGTTGTTTTCCAGCCAACAGATAGTGAGATATTATCTGTCTCTGGTATTAATGGTGTGGGAGAAACATGTTCCCAGTGTCTTGCCTGGGACTCTGTGACTGCATCTGTACTGATAAGTGGGCTTTGGGCACAGGCACCCCCAGTGATGCTTGGGATTCAGGTTCTCCTAAGTGCCCTACAGCTGGCTCTCTTCTAGACAGCTCCTGGCCAGGGTTTGGGGTGGCGAAGGGCACTTCCACTATGGATAAAGCTGTTGTTGTGGGGATGAGAGCCTGAGCATTTGTATGGGTAAGAGGAGGAGGAAAGAGGCAGGATTAGCTCACCATTTAAGTGGGCTGGTATCTGAACAGGCTGGTGGATCTGTCCAGGGAGACTGACAAGATGATGATGTTGATGCAGGACTCTGAAACATTACTTAGTTTTATCTACCGGTAATAACAGATTCTCACGCATCCACCTGTTTACGAATGACTGATCTTTTGGAGAGGAATGTGCTCTTCCAGTGCTGCCTTGAATGGAAAGAGTACTACCTTGTCTGATTTATGGAGAGTATATATCTAAACTGATGTCCTAAACATTGCCTTTAGGGGCTCTTTCTCAAAGTGTGGTGCTACCTAGCAGTTTGCCTCCATGTTACAGGATGACAGAGGAAGCTCGTAGTAATGGGTCTCCTAAAGATGTCACCAGAGTTGACTCCCATGACAGAAAGTGTTAGAGCTATCTGTTTATATCTAATATTAATGCCTTCAGTTTTGAAGAGATGAGCTAGAATCTGGGCTGTCAGAAAAAATACCCTCTTAGATGAATCCAAAGAACTGCCTGAATCTGACAGCAGAATCTCATTAATGGGGGAGAAAATGCAGACATGTGAAGACTTCACACTAAACAAATCTGTGGCAGGAGATCTCACCTCTCTTTTATGTTTATATTCTGAGAAAATGTCACCTAAGAGACACTATGAAGCTTCTGTAGAGGAATCAGAACCATTCTGTGTTATGGGAAGTGTGCAGTAAAGCTCGATAACTGAAGGGCCAAATACTTCCAGTTAAGTGTGTAGCATCACTAACTCACGTATAGGTATTCAGTGTTGCCTCATTCTAGCTTGATTTTGTTGCTTTCAGAAACTGGAGGATCTGAAGTAGCTGTGCCCTGAGTCACAGCCAGAGCTCAGGTACTGACTGCTGTGGAGGCAGAGGCAGGATCGTAGCACTGTCCTTCTGCAGGCTCTTGGATGGATCTTTCCCTTTTTGAGTTTCTATTTGCTGCTTCCACTATTTGCCTATGTAGATTGCCAGGCGCTGTGGAGCAAGGATTGGTTTTCCTAATGTTTGCTGTGCTTTTCATAATAGCCTGAATCTCAGGTGGGCTGCTATTAGTCATGAATTATGTATTAACTGTAAAATTACGGAGTCGAATCACAAAATCTGAACTGATAACTGACGTGGATAAGAATTACAGGCTATATTTTACAGTGATGTAAATGATGCTGTAAGTGGCAGAGCTGGGGGATTCAAGGGCAGAGTTGCTGTGGGAATACTAACAGAGGGGGGAGAGGAGAAAGGGCTTCACGTTTTATGAAGCCTGTTTCAATGCGTGTCATTTCTCAGTTTCCTTTGTGACCTTAAGGGAGATGGCAAATCAGTTCATCTAGCAGGCAAGGTCATCTTAACAAATGACTGAAGAAGAGAGAGAGGAACTTTAGAGCAGCCCCCTGTAACTGAGGATTACCACAGTGTTGGTCACTCTGGGTCTGATGGTGGAGTTGTTGGCACACACAGGTGGGAGGTAGACCTGCTGCACAGATGGTGGGAGTGCGTGCAGGAAGCTGTGGGAGGGACACAACGTGCAGACTGTGCCTGCAGTTGGGTACAGGTATAGAAGGAGGAGAAGAGGACACGCAGTACAGTGAGGAAGATGAGGAGAAACCTGTATGTTGCAAATCTCCCCACAGCTATGGATAGCTGCTTTGGAATTCTGATGTAAATTGTGTTGAAATTTCCCTTACCGTGAAATTAACAGCAATGCAATAGAAAAGGAAACAAAGTAATAGTAAAAAGGAGAACAACTGCTTCTAGCATTAAAGCAAAGCAAAGAAATCTACAAACAAATACAAAGCGTTGTATTACCAAAAAAGAGAATGGCCTTCTCCTAAAAACAGTGGCACAGATCTCATCCTGACTGAAGTCCATTGCAGTAAATTTACATCTGTGGTGAATCAGATCCAATGAACTGAGTGAGCCTCTGGCATGCGATTGATGGGTTCCAACTGGAGGGAAGCTGAACTGTAATGTGCTACATGCAGGCATCCCGTAGACTGCTGAAAGACAGAAGAGTGTAACAGAGCAATATCTGTGATTGGAAATGCCTGGGAAACCACTACCAGGCCTGAAATGCAGCGTGTTCTTACTGGTCACTGTAAAATCTTGATGAAGGATGGCCAGCCTTGCACTGTGCCTCTTGCAGAGGGTTGCTTTAGAGCAGAAATCATCACCCTATGATTGACTACAAGAAGGAAGATGTTACTAAAGCCTTGGCCAGAGAAATGCTACACTTAAAAATATTTGCCAAATTGGTCCCTGAGTTGTATTCGCCTCTTGATGTGCGTCTGGGCCCATCCAGGAACACCAGGCAGTCTGCAGCATATGGCCATCTTTCCAATCAAGGATTTAGTGTCCTGAACCTAATCCAGGCTCTGGCTGGTTGCTTAATGCCACTGGCACGAAGCATGGAGGAGGGCAAAATACAAAATAGATGTGACAGTGAAGGGCGGCTCTTTGAAAAGAGCCTCGGTCTGCCTGTGTTAGCTGCAGACGGAACTGTGGCAATGAACAGAGAAGTCAGAGGAAAACAGTCCATAACTGTCCTCTGCCCGGTGTGTGGTGCCTCTGTGCCTCGGGGAAGCACTGTGCAAGGTCCTTGTCCCCAGGCCACACATGGTTAGTGCAGAGAAGCTGCAAAGAGGCAGAGATGTTCGCAGGCAGGACATGGCTTGCAGAGAAGGAGACATGAAACAGAGCAGGACCCATCAGCTTGAGACAGACTAAGTGCAAGGTGTGTGAAGAGGAGCTGGAGAAGGCACACACCGAATAGTTATTCACTCCTTTACCACTTTTTGTAACACAAGAGACAGGTTTCATTGTCAAACTGCTGGTTCGGAACAAATACAAGGAATTATTTTTTTATACAAAACGTGATTGAACTGCAGATCTTGGCATCGGAGAACGCTGTAAGAAGCCAAAGGTGTAAATGGTGTCAAGCAAATTCATGAGAAACTGGACAGGTAAAAGTGACTCTTAGCAAGATGTCCTGGTTGCAGTTTCCAGCTGAAGGGTCACTGAGGCTCTGGCTGCTAGCAGCAGCTCAGAGTGCTTAGCAGGGGCAGGATCTGTTACCTGATGCCTTCTGCATGTTGTCTGGGCGGTCTGTCTTACCTTCTGCCAGTGCAAGATGCACTTTGATCTGATGCCACACTGTTGTTATGCTACCCCATGGCACAGCCCATGCTTGCATTCATCTTCATTTAAAAAAAAAGGAAAGTTTGTAAAAGCTGTGCTTTCTTTGCTGCTGTTTCAGTATCTTAATATTGTTTTAAAGCTGCCTTAGCAGCTTCTTTGAGCAACTCCAGGAGCCTGACGTGCTGCTGTGGTGTGCTGCCAGGACTTGAGCAGAGCTTCAAACTCCTGCACAATAAATTCAGCAGTAAGAAGTGCTGCCTCATATAGAATCACAAACAAAAGCCAAACCCTTTCAGCAAAATCTAGTAAATGAAAACTAAATATATATGACTCACTCAAAAAGCTGTTTTTCTGAGGTTGAGCCACTTCTCAGTTTTCCTTAGTTTATGATGTCTGAAGAAGGCAAAATGAAATTTTTCAGCTGTGTCCAAATTAGCCATTTTGGAGTGCTTTGATGGTAATTTTTTACCTAAATTATTTTTGGATGTTTCAGGCTTTTGGCAGTTGCAAGAAACAAACCTTTATCAGTAGATTGGGCTACTTGCGCTAGCTTTACCTGTGCACAGCAACACCATCTGTGTTGTAGCGACGGTGCAAACTGACAGCAACATTTATCTGCTGCAAAATATTCCCAGGTAAACTTGTCATGTGAATGCCTTTGAGACTTTCTTTTCTTGGGGATGGATAAGGGATGTTTGTGTGAAGAGGCTGCAAATGGAAAGAGCATGCCTTGCTGCTGTGCCTTTATTTCATGCTCCCTGAAACATCCAGGGTAGATGCTAACGTGGCAGTGTTAATTTGTGTCTCCAAGGTATGGTGCTAACTTCATTGTGGTATGGGCTGTAACTGATCAGCAGAGATTAAGACGAAGAACCCTAATGCTTTCTGGCATTTGACACTCCAGATACCTTTCATGTTGTATTATGAGGATGGAGGCAAGATAGCAGTGCTACTGCAGCGATGCTGGTGAAAATCAGCAAGACACCATTCCCTGCGATGCATAGCAAGGTGGCCAATGCCCTGTTGTCGTTCAGCAGGCTCTGGGTGAGAAGAGCCAGCTCATCAGCTGCAGTATTCCGGGCAGTGTTAATTGCAGGGTAACCCTATGGCACTTCTTTCCCTAAAGAAACACGGAGTTGCCGGGCGTTGTGTTGTGCAGGACTTGTGCACCGACCGCACAGCAGCAGCCAGTGGATGGCACTGTTGTTGCAAGGAAACTTCAAAAAAAAAAAAAGAAAAGAAAAGAAAATACCAACCCCAAACTCAACACTTGTGAAATGTTTGGATGGAAGTTTTCCATTGCAAACAGCGGCTGTGTGGAAATGGAAACATTTCATGGCACGAACCGCTTCGCAGTGAATTTCTGATGGGGGAGAATGCAAATGACTCAGTTTGACTTTATAATTTCAGTTTAGCTTTTTTCCCTCTGTTTTATTGATTCATTTTACTTGTTCCTGCGAGTAGACAATTTTAATATCATTATTTATTTTATGAGGTTTATTTATTTGATTCCAGTGATGTGAACTCTCAAAATGAAGTGGTTTTCCTTCATGGAAAGGAAGAGCTGCTATTTGTAAAACTAAAACACCTCTTAAAGGCTGTCCCAGGGTAAAAAAGAATAAAATAAATCTTTGTTCTCAGTGCTGGACAAAAATAAGGTTTTAGGGTCAGAATCTCAAACAATCTGCATGTTCTGTGTTTTGCCCTCGTCCAAATGGGGCTTCTTGCAGAATATTCCTGGAGGGGCCGTTTGATGCTACCCAGCAACATGTGTTCTAGGAGGGGTGTTGGACAGGTGGTACCAAAGCCTGGGATCATGGTAAGCTGTCAGGGGCAGGAATTGATGCCAGTGTGGGCTGGAATCTCAGGTAGCTGTTGCTTTTTAAAAATAGCTGGCTGATGGGGTCTGACTGGGAGCAGCTTGCCATCTGCATGAGTTCATGTGGTAGCTGCATGATGAGTGAATGAATACAGGATGACTGAATACAGTGCAGAAGGAAAGAACTCAGTGAGCTGGAGAGGGAACACCTTTCCTCTTTCTTGTCTTTCAAAATTAAAAAAAAAAACCACCATTTATTCATATGTGGCTTGTCTTGTTATGGCAAATATGCAAAATGCAGTTTTGTTCTACATAGACAGGGTAAGTTATTTATAGTGAAGTTTAATACAGTCCTGTTGGAGGAAGCCCAAATGCTTCATTCTGCCATATGAAAAACTTACTGCAATTATTGCAGTCTTCTCAGATTCTGCCCACTTCATGTCAAGTTAGCATTGCTACATCTTCGCTCTGCAGAGCAGTAGGATTTAGAGCAACATACACGGGCCCTATGAAAATAAAGTGACAGGGATGTTGGCTCGAGGATCCAGAACCGATATCCATAAATATACTTCTTTCTAATTGGAAGTGAGTAATGACCTTATAAGCTATTGTGAACAGTCCATGTCTCTCTGGGATGTATGGCACAGCTGCTGTACAAAAAAGTGCTTAAGCACATGCAAGTATCTCAGTGAAATGAAGATTCCTAATTAGGTCAAAACAAAAAAAAGAAGTTGTGTTTTTTTCCTTTGGAGCAGTTACTGTGGTGTCTGTCAACAGTGAATTACCACCTCTGTCAGTTCTTAAATGGCACAGCAGAGCCCTCTCTCCTCCCCATATGAGGAAAAAAAATCATGCTGTAATATTAATAACTGTGGGGCCCTTTAGCCTTTAATAATTAACACATTGCTAACTGTAGCTGAATGTTCCTTCTTCTGATTCCAATTAGAAACCCATTTGGACTCAGCTCAGCTGAGGGAAGTAGCAGAGCAGTAGTGTTATAATAGAGACCTACATGTGAGTGAAATTGTTCTCCTTTGGCCCACACAGTAGACTAATGAAAAGTCTGGTCCCTCTGACAGATGTGAAGCTGAAGTATCAGGTGTTACAGAAGAATAAAGTACTTTTGTACTCCAGTTATTCCAACCTCGGGGACTACTTGAGCATCAGAGCCAATTCCTGGAGCCTGCTGACAAATACACTCACCTACATAATGAAAGATGTTCCTTTCGGTGGGTGACAACTGATCGTATACTTGCTACTTTTCCCCAGGATACAGCTTTGTAGGAAGGAGGCTCTGTGCTTTGTTCCTTGTGGGATGGCTGCATGTCTTCGTTGGTAGGGGACAAGTAAGGAGACCTGGTCAAAAACCACCGATCTTATATTGGCTGGGCCTGGTATTTTCTGCCTAAAATAGAGTTGCTAGTGGAGCTCTAACAAGAGGTTTAGCACGTAGCAAACCTACTGTGATCTTTGCAACCTGATTTACAAGTCTTGGATGAATGTTGTTTGTGTTTACTGCAGCATTGTGATGTTTTGGCAGAATTCCTGCTACCCCAGACACTCCTGCTAGCAGACAGGCCAATTTAACCATAACAGCTCAAATGTTTCTCAGCCTGTAGCCTTATTTCAGAAGGTCTGCTATTATGCAAGCAGGACTGGGAGGAAGGCAACGAGCAGATTTTAAGTGGTGGTAACCTACCTGTTAGAACTGAGCAATGGAGGCTGCCACGGATCCTGGGCTCTGCAGTCTCATCCCTTCACGTGTGTGTGCAGCTGTACATTGGGAAAGTGGAGGGAGGTGATCCAGCTGAAAACCAGGCTAACAAAAACCAACTCCGTTTTTGTTGGTATGGCTTCCCAGTTGTGTTTGTGTTAGCCTAAGCTATTGTGCCATTGTACCTGGACGTAATCAAAAGAGCTGGTAGAAAAGGCTTGGAATTATATTGGAACATACTGCATAGTGGGATGTTTTTAGTAATTCTATCAGTTACACTGTCAGGCTTTTGTAATGCTTGATGAAATGTTAATTCTCGCTGTTTGTGGCCTAGCCATGGGTGTGATCGCTTTCAGCTGCCTGCTGACAATTAATACGAGTCTCAAGAGATCTTCTGATTTTTCAAATTATTTTCTCGCTGCTTTAAGTTTGAGAAGTTGTGAAGTGGAAACAGAGCAGGGCTCGGAGTGAGCGGCCCTTTAGCTCAGTGGTAAATGTGGGTAGTAGTTTTCAGCAAAAATCAGATATTGCTTGAAATGAAACTGATTTTTTTTTTTATTGGATAACTCGCTCTGATGGGTCTGTGCTTACCCCCAATTGACTTTCTGTCTCCATGAGTGGGGCATCCACCACCCCTCTGGGCACCCTGTGCAGTGCCTCACCACCCTCTGTGTAAAAACTCCTTTCTTCTGTCCAATTTAAATCTCCCCTCTTTAGTTTGAAGCCATTTCCCCTTGTCCTGTCACAACAGACTCTGCTAAGAGTCTGTCCTTTCTTACAGCTCCTTTAGATACTCTATAAGTATTTGTTATGGAAACATAAACACTGGAATAGATGAAACTGAGAAGGGTTAAATGTTGAGTATAATCAGATATTTCAAAGATGACATTTCAGAATTTTCGGCATATGTGCAGAGTTTAAAAAAAATAAAGTTTTTCAGATGTTTTTAATTAAAAGAGTTCTAACAAACTCTAGTTGGAATAGTGAGCGCTCACATTTTTATCTAACAGCAAAATAGAGACAGGATTGCTTCACACATTTTGGATGTTTTGGTAGAGGTCACTTTCTGGTTTCTCCAAGCCTGCTCACCCATCTGTGATCCTCTCAAATACCATTAATCTAAAATGTTATGCCAACAGTGCAGAGAAAAAATCGTTTTGAATAGAAAGTATGTTGTTTGGCAAAGCAATAGGAGCAGAAGAAATATGTCTACAAAAGAGAATCCAGTGAGGAAAACGACTAGAGACTAAGTACAAGTGGTTTCATCTGTACCCCATTAGTACTTTATAGATTTAATGCTGGAAAGGTGGTCAGCTGGATGGCAGATGAATGGTGATTACAGACATTAGATTAAAGACATTGGACCAGGTTTGAAGTCATGGGTTGGCCTTTCTCCACTGCTGAGACATTCAGGGAGGCTGTGTGTTCAGTTGAGTCCTAGTAGCACCTAGCAGAGCCCTACTACTATTTATCACCACCAGGGGGGTCTTGGAGGTTTGCCTTGGTTTGGAAGTTGTTCTGCTGTGCAAGAAGCATTTTTGGAAAAGAAATCTCTGCAAGTCCCAAGTAGGATAAAGGTCTGGGTTAAACTGTCCTGAAATGCTGGAAAACACCAGCTGAGTTCTCCTGCTTTGGTGCCTTATGTGTGAATTACCCTAATGATTGTGCAGACCCTAAGAAGGCAGTGGGTTAGCAGAAAATGCAAATCAGGGGGTAAAAAGTTGCTTTGTAGGAGACATTTAAAATTAGAGTGCTGGATTTACCTCACTACTAAAGTGCAGAGTTGTGACATAAACTCCAAAGTTAATGACAGGATGGGCACAGGATTTTTTGTCTGCATTTTCGTATCCTTTCAAAGTCCAAAAGGACTTGTGGATGCACATGCCATTGCCATAGAAAGTCAGGATACTCATCAGGAGACATGGCCAACATAAAGGCACGTTTTAAAGGTAATCCATTTCCAATGAAAATGCTTATGGGGAGGAGATCACATTTTTAGTGTCAGTCTTTTCTCCCTGCTAACTATTGCTCCCACCTTATCAATGTTTGATGAAAGAAAGAGAAGCCTTCTGCAGCTGCAGAGGCAATTTGGAGGGATTAAAAATTTATCCTGTTTTGAACAGAGTGTTCAGCAGGTGCTAGAATCCACTTAATCACAGGTGGGCAACCTGCACAGCTTCCCCTTCCCAGGGCTAAAAGATGGAGTCAAAGTTTGGGCAGTTCTCTGAGGATGAGATCTTCTCTCAGGACCTGCGGTCAGTTCCAACTGTACCCATCCCCAGGCTTTGCCTAGAACAGCAGCAAACTCAAGTCCAGGGAGGAAGAGAGATTTCTTTTCTCCTGGTTGGTTTCAACTGGTGAAGCAGCATTCAAGCACTCCTGGATCTGCTCAGTTATTGTAGCAGGATTCCTATGAGCTTTGAATTTGGATCAGCATTTAAAGAGCACAGACTTTATTAAGAGGAAATGTCTTTGTTGGAAATAATTGCTGAAATTAAATTAGCCCTTTTTCTTTCTTAAGCTAATATATGTCCCATATTTCTTTAAAGAGAGTAATGGAGTGGTGGTCATGGAGTTTGTCAGACGGGTTTCATTTGATGACAGGTGGTCACTTCTTCCATTGCTGCTGCAGAAGACCGTGTGGGGATCTGATAAATGTTTTTACATATCTAAAGGGAGGTGGGAGGCAAATGGATGAGGTCAGGCTCTTGGTGGTGCATAGCGACAGGACAAGGAGCAATGGCCTAAGACTTGAACATAGGACGTTCCGTGCAAACATGCAGAAGAACTTCTTTACAGTAATGGTGACGGAGCACTGGAAGAGGCTGCTCAGAGAGGTTGTGGAGTCTCCTTCTATGGAGATATTCAAGACCCATCTGGACACCAACGTGTGCAACCTGTTGTAGGGAACCTGCTTTAGCAGGGGGTTGGACTCAGTGGTTTCTCAAGGTCCCTTCCAGCCCCTGCCGTTTTGTCATTCTGTGAAAACAACACCTTAATTTCTAAAAGACTCTTAAGCATATGTTTTCTTCCCATCTCTAAAGGGAACCTAATTAAACCATCTCCTTTCAGGTGTCTTTTCAATGAGATTTCATGATGATTATGATGTTAAATGGAACACTTGGCTTCAACAAACCAGCGTCTCTGGGGTGTGAAAACATTACCTGGGAAGTGAGGAGACCCCTTCCCTTTGTTAGAAGGTCTGTTTGCTGCTGTCGCGGTTGGTTTACTCATCCATATGAATGAGCAAATATGCACCATTGCTCAGGGCAGTGTGCTTCTAAGTTTTTTCTCAAGAGAGCAAGTGGTGGCTGACAGTGACACACTTGGTACACTCTGTACCGTTTGTTTACAGATCTACACGTAGTTTCCACCCACCAGAACTAATTGCTTTTATCAACACCAGTAATTAGAAATGCCAAAGAAGCATCCAATTTCCCAACTTAGCATGGTATAAAACTGTGCATGGCAGTGTGTTGTGACAGGTTGGACTGGGGAAGACAGCAGTCTGGGGAAAGGCTGTAGTCAGAGGGCTTTGTTGGAGCATAGAGAACTGATAAGTGGAGCTTCCTGATGCAGTTGTGGGGAAATAGTGTAGATCTCTCTCTGACTTCTCTTGGTCATTTTCTTTAGAACACTGTGAAAACACAGTGGGATCTGCAGGGCCAGGCGGCTTTTGGGAAGCCTTCTGTTGAGAAAGTTTTCTCAAATAACGGCGCAACAGAGCAGAACTGCTGTCTGATGCAAGTAGAACAGTTGGGTTCTTGGGGCAGGCAGGTAAAAGGAGAGAGCTCCAGCGCAAAGGAAGCTCTTTGGATCTTAAAAAGTCTTTGAATCTAGATCTCCCACAGCAGACAAGCATTTTTATCATCGGGCTGTTCAGATGTTGTCAAAGAGGTGTGTCTTTCAGCCTGTCGCATCCTGAAATAGGGTCCTGTTGCACTATAAAGCGTATTGGAAAGCTGGAATGCACGTTCTGCTTTTGGGCTGAAGGTTCAAGCTTCCTCCCTCAGTGCCAGACAGGTTTCTGCATCATTCGTGATAGGTAATAATGGAAATCAATTTCTGACTAAGCTCTAAATAATTGCTGCCAGAATACCATCGTGGTGCTGATGAGTATTTACCCAACAGAAGAAAAACAGCATGTTGATTCTTGAACCACAGAAAGCCATAATTGTCATGTAAAATCTGGCACGCTGTTTAAAATACTAAATTCATTATCTTTCAGAATCTTTAGATGTGTAATTATAAACTATCACTCTGAATACATTTGCAAGGGTAAAGAAATAGGCGTTGTTTCCTTCTGACAAGAGACGAGCCTGTTGACTTGCTCCATTTTTAAGATCTCCCCTAACCTAGATATCCAAGGCCCAAGCAGAAAATGACACTTCCTACCTGCACAAAAAGTAAAGCATCCTCTGTTTCAGAGCTATTTATTCCCATTAGTTACTCCCAGAATTGTAATTTTGAGATTGCAGTGCTTGAATTGTGTGTGTTGCTCACACAGAACCAATGATCCTGCCCCTCCTCTTTGAGCGTAACAAGTTGTGTGGGGCTTTTTTTTGTTAGTGTTGGGAGAAAAAGCCAACAGAACATTAGAACTTCTCAGCTTCAGGGATGCCAAACTGCTATCAAGGGCTGTGACAGGGTGTACGTTTTCAGAAGTATTGAAAGGAGGGGGGAAAAAAATCAAGCTTTGACATTAACGAGATGATAACAGCCATTGGCTCCTGTTCAGTGACTGCTACCCCAGCATTTCAGCACTGAGACAATCCGGCTTTCACTGAGTTGGATGGGAAGGGATCTGACTTAGATCGTGCTCTGCTCTGACCTGGCTCTTATTATTTGCAGTTATTTGCTGGAAGAATTTTAATGAAAATAATAATCCCAGAGCGTGGTTTTAAGAACAAAGGCTCTGTGGTAGGCAGGTAAATCACAGACAGATCCAGATCCTGGAATTAGCTCTGCCCTCAGGTGCTTTCTGTGTGTAAGGAGAGCTCTTGAAAAGCCGGAGCTTTGAAAGCTTGAGAGCCTGGAGGATCTATCTGGTGTAATGAAATGAGGATCTCAGTGTGAAGTATTCTACCAGTACGGTGGGAGAAAAAAACAGATGTTGCACCTACTCAACAAAGATTGCTGTGGCTTCCTTTTGCCGTGCTTTAAATAGTGCTAGAAACATGCAAGGCATTAGCAAAAATTGGAGAGTGCATAGAATCAGTTTCACATCATCTACTTGCAAGTAGAGAGCAAGATGCACTGGCCTGTCTAAGCGCAGTGGTTTGGTGCATCTGCTCAGTCACTCCTTGTTCCCATTCTGCTCGCCTGCCTTTGCTTTATTGCAAGGACAAGTTATTACTTAGATAGCACTCCTGTTTCCTGGAGTAATAGTGTTTTGGATTTTAGTTGGCTATCACCCTAAAGATCAACAAGGCTCGGTTTGGGTAATTGCAAGCTGTGGTGTGTTTGGACAGCTGAGGCATCTTTTATATCTTGGGTGTCTGGAGTATTATTTGTCAGTAACACCAGGAATTTACAGGCTTGGCGTCAGGATTACACCGGGAGCTCTTGCGAATGAGAAACATGACAAGAATGTGGCCAGGTACTGTTAGCATGTGTCTGCAGACATCCCCATATGTGCTGGGCTGGAGGCTGCATTTCAGCATCATTGCTATTGATTACAGATTTTGTGAGACATGCTTTTGTGCTGAAGTTAATTCATCTCACACTTAAATTTGAGATGATCTAGCTACGTGCCAGGGAGCATCATATGTGTTGTCTGAGCGTTCATCATACAACCTGTGCCAGTTTGGCAAATAGAGAGAAGAGAAAAATAATATTAGGCTTTGCTTTAAAAGAAACTCTTCCAAACTTCTGGTGTATGTGATGGGTTTCATAGAAAGGGAATTGAGCTGAAATAGTACTACAGTGAAATGCTTGATCACTAAGGAGAGGAGATGTAATGATTTTGGACAGCAGCTGTCAGGGTTAAGAAAGTTATTTGTTCCATTGGTTTATAGCACAGACTAGTAGTATTTTATTGTCAAACAGAATTAGTTTTATATCAAGAAGAGTGATTACTTGGGTTCACTGTGTTTGAGATTAAACTTGATGATTTCATGTCCATTATTGATCTAGGCTTTACATTCAGAGAAGTAGCGGTTTATATTTTACTTAAGGGGATTTGATCACAGTAGATGTAATCTTCAATGGTTTCTGCAAATAAATTAGTAAAGTTGCAATGCCTCTTACAGTATCTGAAGGAGAAAAGTGAAAGGGAATAAAAAACACGTTACCTCAACAAGTCTAGTGCAAAAAGGCCTAGAAAAATGGCAGAAATACTTCTTAGCTTTTGCTGTGTACAAGGGGCATTCTGGTACATGAGTATGGCGTACACACGAACAGGAACTGCACAGAACACACCCTGTCAATGGCACATTGCAGCTCCAGCTTGGATGGGCGTTTGACAAAGGGACACCAGAACTTGCTGTACATCATCTCCTCTAATTTATCCTGAGATCGCACCAGAAGAGAGAGGGACAGCCAGGGTACTTTCTAGCATTAGAACAGGGTCAATGAAGCACCAAATGTGGGCTGCTTCCGTAGGAGGAAAAGTGTAGATGTATATAATATGTCCCTAAAAATAGCCCCTTTCAGAATATCTTAAATCAGGTTGTTAGAACATGCCATGAGACACAGCCAAGCAGTGCAGCCTGACATGGCTCTGCCTCTGGGAAACCTGCAGCTGGGAGAAGACAGGTGGTTGTGGCACCCAGAGCTCTGCTCCGCTGGGCAGCAGTGCGTGGCTGCAGGGGAGGGAGACAGAATTTCATGGAAGGCACTGGAAGATGTCTGTGTCAACTCGAGAGCTGCGCAGCATTCCCCAGGGGACAGATGGTATGGGCTGCTGCCTGTTGTACCTTCACTGTGAGCTGTGGGAGCAGAAACAAGTCCTGCTGGTGTTACTTGCAGCTGTCCTATTCAGGCCATCACGATCCCTAGCTCCAAAATGCTGCGCTTTCTTTGTGCTCCCTGCATTCCCTACGGTGTCTTTGATTCTTTAGGGAATCAGTGGTGTGTAGATCTGCCCCTTCTGTCGTACTTCTGAGTGTCAAGTGTGTGATCTCATTGTTCTTGCACAGTCCCTTGCTGCATGGCAGAGCATAAGAGTTTCTCTGTGACTGAAAAGTTCAACATCTGTTTAATTGCTTACCTAAGGTAATGCTCTCATTTTGTTCATGTTGCTTAGGGTGCAGCTACAACAGAACAGAGCAGTCCTTGTTTCACCTATCCCCGGTCCATCCATTCCTCAGCTCCATGCCAGAGGAACAGATACATAGCTTGCTCTGAAAGTAGTGCCTCCTGCTTATTTCCGTAGGCTCATAAAAGTCTGCATGGCCATCTGGAATGTGGCATCTTTCACATCGCTGTCACTGCTGCTGGAACACACCACCCACTGCCCCACAGTGCTCACATCCAACGTTTGGTCTCCATAAACGTTCAGTATGTGTCAGTGGGTGCCATTTCTTAAGCATGGAGGAATTGGGTGACCCATCTTTGCTTCATACACACATCCATGTGACATGCAGCTTTGTCAGACTGCCTCTGGGGAGTCCAGAAGTGAAAACAGTATTCCAGGTGTGGTCTGAGCAGTGCCGAATAGCTTTTCCTGGCTTTGGAAGGATGTACGTAGTCCAAAGGAAAGAGAAAAGAGAAGGAGAAAGCAGGTGCATGGTTTTGAAACTAATTGGATGGGCTCATTGTGATGGGAGTTAAAAAGATGTTGCCTGAGGCATCATGATTATTATTTTTTACTAATTTGGGGATTTGTTTTTCATTTTAGTTTCTCTGCTCAGTGAACTGGTTCATATTTAATAGCTCACTAAGTTATGACTACAGTTGAAATGACAGAGCATGTGTTTTCTAATTTAGGCATAGGGAAAACTGCCCTCTTCTGCAGGAAAGAGGAAAAAAGCTCTCAAATGCTCAATGAGGACACGGTTGGACCAGGTCCTTCTCATGGCAAAGTGAGCAGCAGGTTATCTGTCCTTGTGGCTCCCATAAGCTTCTCTTGGTGCATGCACTGCTTAAGCATAAAAAACTGCAAATGTGACCGAGTGGTGCTGCCAGACTGTGAGGTTAAGGTCATAAATCATTGATGGCACTTGGAGAAGGCTGCCCACTGCAACCTGGGAGCACAAGCCCTGTTAGCTTTCAGGAAGATCTCAGCTTACGCCTGCCTACAAGAGTTGTTAAAGGCATTTGGATTCTGTAGGGGATGTCAGAATGGATGTAGATACCAAAGAGTACTTCAGAATCCCGGTAGCTTTTTAAAGAGGGCTCAACCTGGGCCAGAGTCAGCTGCCAGAGTTCTGAGCAGTGTTCTAATATCTGCTGTTTCCTCCCCACCTGTGCACTCTTCTTTCCCCTTGAACAGTGAGAATACCCATTGCTGCCTTCTTTCTCTCTGCTCTGCACCAGTGTAGGAAGGCAGCTGCAACTTTTTTACTTGATGGGATGTGTTGGGGGTTGTTTGATTGTGCTTTGGTTTGACTTTGGTGTTGTGGTGTGTTGGTTTTTTTGTTTGTTTGTTTTGTTTACATTTTTGAATATGTCCATACTTAAAAAATGGGAGGAAATAAAAGTAGAAGACAGCCCCACGCAGCTGTATGTCTCCCAGCATGGCTGCAGTTAGCAGCTTCTGGCAAGTCGAGGGAACAGGCTGCCTTACAAACTCTATTATATTGACAAATGCATGCTTCCATTATTCAGACTGCTGGAACACACAGTGCTTACTAGCATTTCCTTCGAAAATACTATACATCCTCATGAGTTACAATGACCAAGAGCCTAACAAAGTAAGCTATTGTAAAGAAACATAGCCCAGTCAAATAACAGCTGAACATACAGCAAAATCCTTGCTTTGATCCTTGTTTGCCTTTGGAAATACTATGTCAAGTGTCTTTATTTAAATGAAGCTTAGTTTAAAGTAGAAGCAGTTGTTTCAGGAATGCTATAGTGGCTCCTGGGTGTATAATTTCTTTTCCTATTAAGAAAATGGTTGACTGATTTATTCTTTGTTGCTCAAATGCAAAATCCTTACCAGCACATCAAGCTTTTGCGTTTACTATAAACATTTTCTTCCTGCTCCCCCGCTGTCCCTGTCTGGCTTGTGATGCACTGTATATCTTCACCTGTGTGCAGGAAAGTCACCCTAGGGAAGCACATCTCTGTTCCACTTTGGACAGGGTCCAGAAGGTGGTGCAGTTGCGTGGCTTACGGCATGGCAGTCATCAGCATCTTCCTCTTTGAGAAATAATTGGGAATGCTGAAATGACTCCTTATATCCCCACCATGATCAGGTATCCTGCCAACTTTCCTTTTTCAGTGTATTTTCTGCTTGTGTTGCAAACAGAAAGAAAGACAGCAGGAATAAGATGAACTCTTTCCAAAGTAGGGAATGCCCTTAGAAACTTTGGCTTTTTCTAAACCTTATCTAAAGGAATGCAGCTTTTGTGGGGCAGCAAATTAAATCCCTTTAGTTATTTGCTCAGCTTCCTCTGGCACAGACCCTAAAAGCCTAAAATCCTTTTCTAATCTATATTTTGGTGATGCTTGCTTTGGTCTTTTTACTGCAAAGTTAGATTGCAAAGTTAAAATGAGGCATTAGAGATGGCTGAAAGCCAGAAAAGGAGTTCTGCACTGGGCTAGAACTAATATGAATCGATGTAGGCAACATACACCATATTTACAAATACACCAGACAGAGGAGCTGCTTTTATTTCCAGTAACCATGTAACCTTGTACTTAAACAGGTGTATATACTTCCATGGTTTTATATTATGGAGCATTTGTTGTATTGAACCACAGGCAGTGTTTGTGGTATTGGCCAGGCATTCTGCACGTTGGTCTAACAGAGCTGTTACTGCAGACGTCCATGCTGTAGGTTTTCTCAACATTTGCTTAACCATCTTATTGTGGCAGTGGACTTCAATAGGATATCAGGATAGCTGGCCATTATGTGAGCTGATGTAGCAGATCTCAGGATGGATCTTTCTTCAAAGAGGACTGAATTGCTCTGAGCCCTGGGTGAGCAGCCTTGTCAGAACATCCCTTTGCTAACTTGCCAGGTAATGCAACACAGTGGCCATTCCCTTTATGCCACAGCACGCTAAAAGAGCATCAGTAGAGGCCCTCTCTGGCAGAGACCAAGAAACAAGCTGAGAGCTGGGTGAGCTCTCTGATATCTTTCTCTCCTGCTGAGCCCTTTCTCTTACCATCCAGAGGCTGCAGGTGCTCCTGCTTCCTACTTGTGCAGTCCTCTTCCTTTTCTCTGTAGACAGATGCCCGTAATGTGTGGGGTCAGGAGCAGTGCCAGCATCTTATTACTCTTAAATGAAAAACAACTACTGAAAATAGCCTTTTGTGCTTGCTGCAGAGTGAGTGGGTGGGGATCCTAGCTGACCCATCTTATTTGGTAGCTGACATCAGTGGAAAGCTCTCAATTAACATCATCTGCCTTTGGTTAAAGTCCTTTAATTTTGTGCATTTTTTTAATATCCTGCCCTCTCCCAGCCTCTTTGGTCCTTGCTCAACTCCTCCAGAAAAAGCTTCCTGTAACCTGTCTTCACAAATTAGGCCTCTGGAAGTGACCTAGCATTTTACATTTAGAAAAAGATTTCACAGTGTTTTCATTTGTATGTGGCAAATTTGTGCAATCAGCAGGATATCAGTAATGGTGCCATATGTGTGTGCTTATGGTACATGCATGTGTAGCATAATGCAGCTAGAATGTTTACCTGGGATTAAAATGGACACCTATACGCAGCTCATATAAACCAAGGGCAAATGTTTGGACAAAGTCTTAATTACAAGTAGACAAAGATATCCCTGCTGTGGTCTATTTCCTTGCACTAGCCAGGTGGCTCTGTATGGATTCTCATCCTGTCTGGTTTTTGGCTCTGAACGCTCAGCTTATTCAAAATTGAATTAAACTGTGAAAATAAAGCACTCCCAATCTATCTATTGGAAATAAAGTGAAGTACCTTGTCAAAATTAATTTTCTTGGGAAGGTGGAATATTTTACCTCAAGTGAAAGATTGATTTATAGCCTGCAGTATGATAAGTGGCACCTGTTTATATATGTAAAACACTTCAGAGTGTTTTAAAAGTTGCTAATTTATAACAAACAGTAATGCCTCCTTGAGATTTAGTGAAGAAGGTAAGCTTTCACCCTGGAATTGCTGGGGTTATTCTTCTTAAAGAAGATGCAACCAAACCATGTATCTGCATGCCAGACAGGGTCAGGTTTGGTCCGGCCCAACTTTTGCAGGTCTCGGTCTGGTCAGCAGCAGTGCACAGAGTACTGGGAGTTCCTGACTGGGTCTGAAATCATAGCAATTCCGTGGCACCAAGTTTATATCCTATTTACAGCATCCCATAATGCCTGCCAGCAGGGTATGTGGACGCAGGAAATAATTAATGGATAAGATTTCTGTGTAAATACACGACAAAATAGCATCATTACTTGTAACGTGTGTGTAAATTAGAGAGGCAGCGTAGCCAGACTTAGTTGGAAATGGATGCTTTTGAGCCGTCATATATTTCAGTATGATCCCAACTTGGTTCACACTGTGTTTTTTTGTGAATGTTTTTTAAAGTCTCCTTATTTTTGAAAACCTTCCTAGGAGTGATATTGAGGCATCAGAGTGTATTCTGCTCTCCTTACCGCAGCTTTAAATTGTAGGATTAAAAATATCCACTGTTTATTTCCACTAAATCTTGAGCTCATTACTTGGGTTTTATATCATCAGATCCCATTGATTTTTTTTAATAAGACTAACCCAAGATTATCAGGAGGGATGACATAAGCCTTTATCCATATTGGTTCATAAATCCTTAATCCAATAGGTATGGTTTTGGAAGTAAGTAACAGCATTACACATTTGAGGAGTCTCCGAGCTCTCTCACCTCGTTGCAGTTTCATGACTAAGCTGCCTCTATCAAGAATACAGCTCAGCTTTATTCCCTCATAACCTGACTTCTGCAGGCTCTGTCCACACACATCACTGGAACAGAAACAAACAGAAATGTACCGCTACACTAAAAGGAATGTAATGGGAGGGTGTAGACTTACAAAGACTAGCTAATTTTGCAACTTGCTGCACTTCAGCAAAACAGTATCTCTGCTCTTCATGGATACTACACAGTGCCCTGGGTCATTAGTTGTGTAGACTCTGAACATGACCACTTGCTCTGTTTGCTGCAAGCTAGAGGTGTTACTGACTGCAAACAGCAGCATCCACTGCTAGGTGCTGTGAGGCCATATCCGACCTCTTAGGCCCCAGACCTGATGGGTAATTGTCCATCTCTGCTTGTCCCTGTCACAGCCCATCTCCTAACAAGGCCAGGGGGAGTTTCAGCTGAGACAGCCCTCAGGATCTGACCTCTTTCATCTGTGACATACAACACTACGTGAACTCTTGCCTGCCAAATTCCAAGGGCTTGATTTTTGGAAGAAAAAAAATGTATTTTTTGGCCTCTTACATTTTCTTAAATGAATGCAGGTAATTATTTTCAGTTAGGTGGCACATACACATTGGTAGTTAAAATCTGCTCCTGTGCTCATTGTTTAGAAGAGGTGACTGACTTGTCTGTAAAGGCTCATGGTGTGATCCCTTCAGTGGCACTGTGGGGTGTGGAGATGTACTGGAAATCTCTTCAGTAAGATGCTACCAGGCAGAAAGGTCATAGTATGGGTCAACTACAGACCAAACATTACTGGTTTAAAATAGTGTCATTTACAGTACGTGCTTCTTATTTTACTGTGGAGAATACTAAGTGATGCCAGTGAAATCTGAGTCCAAAACACATTAACATTTAGTTTCTCTGAGGTACTTTCTAAATCAGCATTCAATCTATTCATTCAGTTGACTTTGTGTAACAACAAATTTCTATAAGCTAGAAACGACAATAGTGATCCTTAAATTATTCAAGTGATGTTAAATTGCCCCTGTTAGCATAACAACAGCCAACAGGTTTGCCATGAGTTTGTACAACTGGATCTTAGCTGTGGTTCACCTGAAAACAGCAAAGGACTTAGTAATTTTGAGGCTCTGTGATTCTCATGGGAACGTAAGACATCCTAGAAGGAAATTAATAACAATGAAGCAAAATCTGTTCACAACAGAGAGCTGAAGGGACAGGTTAAGTTTGTTACCTTTTTTCCTACAAGCCTCTCTATTGTATTTTGCAAGACAGTGGTCATCTAATGGTCATTACGTTCATCATGATCACTGGCCCATTTTGAGCTGAGGAAGCATCACTTACTGCAGAAAGAGATGCCGCACCACTTTGCAGGGAAGAGTAAGTGAAACCCCTGGATATAATCTGTAATTCAAGGTGTTTCAAGCAGGGAGGCACCCAAACAATCCATGTGCTGGCAGTTGGGCACATTGCTATTTGCTGTTTGCACTCCAGAGCACATCGCCCTCAACCCAACCAGTAGATCACCTCAATCAGTACAAATGGAAAATGCCTTAGAGTCGGTTTTAAAAAATCACATCAACAGTATGTTTATTTCTCCAGAAGGATTTGTGTCTTTTTCACAGTCTTTCAGCTGCTTCTTTTCTGAAGAGTGAAGTCTTTATTTCAGACATCTGCCTATAGAAAATCAGCGTGGTTGTTTTAAGGGCACATTTAAAGATGAAAACTGAGGCTTGAATAACTTAGCATACAAATTACACAGATATAAAAGTTGTCTTTCATTGTCTTAACTTACAGTTTATTTTGTACAGAATTCATTATGTTATACATCTAAGACTTATTATATCGTATAAACATCTTGGGTGTGATGTATATACATATTCAGTGTTATAGATTCAGCAGTTAATGTATGCATTTCACAATACACTATAGTGTATTTCAATGTAGTGCACATGATATATTTCAGAAAAGAGCATTTCCTCTATGAAAAAATGGTATTTCATTCATAGGGTACTCTACCTTGAAATACAGTTGTTGTTTTTTTTTTCCATTCTATCATGGACCATTTGTACTGTGTCATATGGCTGTAGGATTTTCTTGTACATTCCCCAATATGAATTAAGAAACAGCAGCTCAAAACATTACTCCGTGTGGTTCTACATCAAGAGGAGAGCAGGGCACTGGTTTCCTTAATTCTTATTAAATGAGAAAGAATGCATAGACAAGCCACATGGAGCTAGGCTGTGTGTGATGTTGGAATGAAGTAAGTTCCAAACAGATGAAAACCACTTGCTCTTCAACTGGCATCAGTGCCTCAGATCTGATCTACAAGAGCTGAGGGTCCGGCATCAGCTCTGTTTTTACAGTTCACAAACTCCCTATTTCTCATTAACCCTCTCTTTGCCTGCTGAATTGTTCCTTCTATATGCATTGATACCACATATTGCTATCAGGCAAAGAAACTTGCCTACAGTGCCTTCTCTCTGTGTGCTATAAATAAGATGTTGTGTTTACTTGGCATTACATTACAGGTGTTGCTTCCCTGGGTACCTACTGAAGCACGATTCTAATTAATCTGTATAGTTTGTTTTCTTTTTTAGACAATTCTAGTTTCTTGCATGCTTACCTATCATGCCTTTTAATCACCTGACTTCCTTTGCTCAATAATCTCAAAACCAGAGACTCTTTTATCAATCTACAGATGCTGTTCATTTTACAGCAGAATATTACATATGCTATGAATAGAAGACCTTTTTATCCTTTTTTGTTTTTTAAAGAGCTTTGACTCCCTGGAAAAAAAAAAAAAAAAAAAAAAGGTGCATCTGAAAATGGTTTCAGTTGTTTTGAATTATTTTAAATTAAATTTACATTCAAAGTATGCTATTTTGACAGTAAGACATGAGATATTTCATTTTAAAAGTACTGCACTTCAACTCAGGACTGTGCTTCACACCTACTATATTCATGTAAATTCTTTTCCTTCCAGTTTGGAAGTGGCTGTTGATTTCTGCTATGTAGTAAAGGTTCAGAAGAGCAAATGAGCACAGCTGTAGGTCTTTCCATTCAGTGTGCCATAGTGACCAGGGATGGAGTGCAGCATCTGCTGCTGCAGTTGGCAGAACTGTGGCCACACTGAAGTGGGTTACAGAGCTGAGTGCGGTGCATGTAAGATCCTGGTTGCATTGGTAAGCTGCTGGGTATGCATTCATGATAACAGCAATGCTGTTTGTCCGGCTCAAGTGCCATCGCCATGCTGTCTCATGTCTAGTTTAGGTCTATTGGTGATTGATGTATACAGGGGAGGACCAGGCTGGATATTAGGAGGCGGTGGGCAGGGCACTGAGCTGCTGCAGCTCACAGAGCGTCTGGGCAGCTCCCAGATAACAGCATGTTGGGAAGAGATGCTAAATCTTAAAAAGGGATTTTTTCCCCCTGTACTTATTAACAAGGATCATAGCAGGAATTAATGGTTCCTCATGAGATCTGGTGCATTTAAAGAGGAGGGAAACATTTGTTAGACATTCTGAGGTTTCACTTAAGTACAAGTACTGCATCCCTTATCAAATGGAAGCATCGCGGCGGTTCGTTACTTTATCTGCTTAAAATTGGATTATAACAGATGCTTTTCCCTGACTATGCAGTTCAACACCAGCAAGGAGAAGTCTTTAATCACTTTTGTAAGCCTGGTGTCCTCATTTTGCTTTGTAGTCTCACTATCTAAATTCTAGTGTTTTGCAGTAGTTATACTAAACACGTTCCCAGTGGTGGATTAGGATCCAAATGCATGATTTGCTGGAGTAAAGGTTATCTGGTCTGTTCTAATATCAGAACAGAATTAGAAAATTAAGGTTTTATCTTGAAACGTGGGAGCAATGGTATGTAAGGCTGTCAGAGTTTGGACCTTATCCATCAGAAGAACCTGTGCTTTATTGTGTTGTTTTTTAGCATTATGTAGCTTCAGCTTTCTTCTAAATGTAATTTTCAACATATTTCAGTTATTCTTTCACACAAATATACTCGTAATGCCTGTGCAGGGGCAGCTTTGAATCTTCAGCATGTATTTCTTGTTGCAACTGCAAATAGTCACTTTATAATGTGCCCAGTGGGCCTTTTCTTTCCTGCTCCCTTTTTAATGAAATATGACTTAAATGTAGGCCGTGTGTTTTCTTTCTAGCAGCAGCCTTATAGTCAGTGATAGTTTAGTGGGCATCTGGGGCATAATCTGATGTCCTGCTAAACTCTACCATCAGTGTATTAATTTACTGGTAATGATAACACTGACTCCAAGCCTTCGCTTCTTTGCTAGGACATCTCCTTCCTTTTCTATGCATTTCAGTACCATATTTGACTTTCTCCTTCTGATAACATGTATTATCAACCAAGCTGCTGTGTTTTCCTTTGAAGTATGTGCTGTTTGTGTGCAGGTTACCTTTTCATGTAAGCAATGACGAAAGTAAACCCGGAGTTGCTCCTCGATTTTTATATTCCAGGGTTGTTTATTATTGTATTTACAGTTCCCTGTAAGATAAAACCCTTTCCCAGTAAGAGTTCTAACACCTTTCTATGTTTCTAATGACCCATATACTCACATGGAAAGAAGGAAGATAATCAGTGATGAAGGAGGTATCTCTAGGAGCTGATGCAGATGAATGGAAAACCTAAACTGTTATAAATATTACTGTACTTCACTTTGGTACAACAGAAACAAAAAAAGATCAATGGAAATAATGTTCCCTAAGTCAAATAAAATTCATAAACAATACAAAAGTAAATTAACCACATGGGGTTTTTTTATATGTGTAAAAAAACAGTGAGACTACTTGGCTGCATTGCACGTAGGCAATAAGATTAGATTCATTCATATCTCTTTTAATATAAGCCATGTTTCAGGCCGTAAGCAAGAAATGTCCACTGTGCTTTACAAAGAATGACGACTAGAAAAATCAATGCAAACAAAGATCCCTTCCTTTTCTGATTTACCATTTATCATGAGAGATGACAAACAAATGAAGTCTCCTCTGAGTCTGAGCGTAGTTGTATTAGCATTTTGCTAGTACCAGGCAGTATACAAAAACAGCCATCGTGTGTGACACCTTCAACACCTACAGGTAGCTGCTTTAGGGGCACATCCTGGTTTGTGGTGAAACAGGTTTAACTCAGCCAGCCTCCTGTACCTGCTCAGTGATGCCCGAATATCATCTCAGTAACTCCAAGGTTGAACTGTCTTGTTCCTATTGCTGACTGGACTGACTGCTCCACCATCCATAAACAGAAGGCATAAAGGTGATTACAAACATAAGAAAGTAGTTTTACATATTGTCTTGCAGTCTTTCCATATAGTCCCTAAGTTCCTTGGAATCACCAAGATTCATATCTTGGCATACCCATTTAATATTATCATCACTGTCAAATAGAATTGAGTTGGTGTAGGGGCCTCCATCCTCCGGCAGTATTGTTGTATAGGAAGTGAACTTCACTCGCTTCTGCTTTGGCCCAGAAGGATTTATAGGTTCACTTTTAACTTCTTTTTCACAAAGGTACTCAGAAGATCTGAGGATATGATTATGAAGAGTCTTCTGAGAACTCCCATTAAGGAGGAAGTTGCTTTCTTCGAACTGCATTCCTCTGTCAATCATGGTAGTGCACTCCTCTGATGGGAGTGAAATGTCAACTGGGTTCTCCAGCAGTTCAACCTCATTTCCAAGCCAGACCCAATCATGGGAATGGGGGATGTTGCCTTGCTCACTCACGGCAAACCTTTTATGCCTGTATTTCCAAGCAAATGCCACACAGTTAATCAAAAAGACCAAGATTGCTAAGCAGAAAACACACAGCAGGGCATACATGCCGATCTCTAAATCTGTTAATCCTCTCGTAGTCAATGTGAGATCACTGGGATTGTTTTCTCCTGGTATTTCTACTTGGGCAGGGAAACCTGTGAAGGCAGTTGGGTTATTTTGGAGCTGGTCATCCTCCAGGGACTCCTGATCAATGGGAGATACGAAAGTTGTGCTTTTGTTTGCATTGTCCTCATGATTACTAAGGATTCCGTTTTTGGACCATTCTTGTGCTGTCCTCTCTTGTTCTGCAGTTTTTTCTATGGAATTGCTTGCATGGCTTTTAAAATCTTTATCTGTATCGTCAATGTCATTGGTGCTTTCTTTTTGATCAGAATCTTTTTGACCAAACTTCACTTTGACGCTTCCCTTTCCAACAGCCAGAATGCTCTTTCGCTTTGTCTTCTGACATGGTTCACTGATGACCATTTCAATTTTAATCAGAGGTCCTTGACCATCTCCCTCTGCCACTACCCCGGGCCATTTTGACTGAAGATTCTGGTGTACAGATACTACCATCTCATCCAGTGAAGTGATGGTGATTGAGAAATCCTTGGAGTCATAAATATCTAATGGTGTCACTGAGCCATCACTGAACAAAATCCAAGCACTGACTATGGCCTCCTGCAGGGAAAAGAGGATTAGAAAAAAGATGTGTGAAACGTAAGCGAGCACATAGGCAGTGCTCAGTTGTTTGTTTGACATCAGCTAAATAGATAGACAGTTTGGGTTTGGTTTATCTTGTTTTTCAAAGAAAATAATGAAAATGTCTGCGCTGCTTCCCATTCTCCTCTTGCAGTTTTGAGCTCTCTAGGCCATTAGGCATTTATCTCATCTTCAGGAACTATCAGACACAGTCATCTAACTTTAATAAAAATTAAAAAAAAAAATAATAATAAGTATTTAAGTCTTAAGCAAGACTCCATCTTGGAATAATGGAGCTCTGCTATGAAAATAATTGTATTTTCAAAGTCCTGGTTAATTAATTTTACAAGTGCCTTATAATGGGAAATCCCTGTAATGCTGCAGTTCCAATGCTATATTTAGTACAACATGTGGAGCAGTTACAGACTGGAACGGTGATCCCATTCAGCCTGCTGAAACATACTGGGTTAAGAAAACAGCTCAGTGCAGTATTTTAAATGTTCTATCATGCTTTCAAATACACGCAACTACATTAAATACACAAAAGTGATTGCAGTTCTTTATGGAAACTGCAAGAAACGCTGCAATCTCCCCAGTGTTTAGGAAGACTTCAATGAAAATAATTTGTCTTACTGCAAACTGCTGATGTAAAAAAAAAATAGTTGTACTTTTTCTGCTGTTACGGAGTATCAATTCTATATAAATATAGTGAAAAATATATAAGATACTTCATTCAGTGGTCTCATCCACAGCTTTGTAATTTCTTATATTACGTACTCTAACCCATCAAATTTCAGCATGGGAGCCATGAAAATTTCTGAGCGCAGCCAAGAGGCTCCTTTGGCCAATCTGACTTTGAGACTGTCAAGGCATGGGCTTTCTGCATCTCATTACAGAGCTGAGCATTTTTCCCAAGTGTACTGAATGGCACCTAAATGCTTTCTACGGCATTACACGTGCACAGACATGGCCATCGCTTTCTTTGTTCAGTGCAGGTCTGCCTACCAGGTCTGAAGAACTTAATAGTCATTCTGTATGAATGTTTGCACCTGTAGAAATTGTTGCTAAGCTGAAAAGCCTTTAGTTTATATGACCTCATGGAAAGTAGCACTGTTTTACGTGCAGTCCAAACTTACAGCAAATAGCATTTCTCTACCTTTGGACGAAACACAGTAAACAAATCAATTATTTCTCTATGCTGTTTTGTTTCATACCTGTTTTGGTGTATGAAGGATATCATATGCCGAGGTGGTGGATACAATAGCTCTCTTATTTCCTTTGCTGATTTGTAAGGAGAGGGACAAGCCTGAAACTAGTTGTACTCCTAGATCTGTAATAGTTACACGGTCATCTAGAACTACCACTGTCTTCTCTGCCAAGATGGAATCAGAAAGAGGTGACAGAACCTTGAAAGAGAAAAGAAAAGCCACTCAGGAAACAGCAACTAACTGTGTTAGAAAGCAGCATTAGTCTCATTGGTGTAACATTTTGGTTAATCTCAACTTTGTCACATTTATGTATAAACTATAATTCATGTTTCTCCCAGGAGGTTGGACTCATTTGCTACTAAATTGCTATATTTACAAAAATTATTTAATAAAACATCCTAACAATTCAAAAATGGCCTCCTCATCCCAAGTATGGAGCATGGTCTAAATTAAACAAATTTGTTTAACAAAACAAAGTCATTTTTGTATGGTCTATAACATTTCCAATGAATGCAGTATAGCACAGGACACCATGTAAGATACCAGTTACTGCTGAAAGTCATTAGTGCACAAGGCTGGGCAATGGGAACTTGCCCTGCTGCCTTTCTGAGAACAGAGGACCTCAATGAAGGGAGAGATTTGCAAAATGGGTTTTGAAAAATGCCACTGGGTGCCCATCTTCATCTTCCTGTGCCAAAACAGCCCTGTCAGTCTGTTCTAAGACTTTGTTTCTGAGGCACTCAGAAGGAGATAAATCATCTTTCAATTGATTCCAGAGTCAGCTGGATCAAGCCCCAAATATTTGACGTGTTTTTCAAAGATATCTAGGCATGTTAGAATGCAGGTATCTCTTAGGCAAAACCTTCTAACCAGTAAGTTCATAAGGTCTCAATTTACAAAGAAGCTAGCTGTGTGGATAATGTTCAGAAAATCCCACTGTATTCCTTAGCCCCAGTAATATGAATACAACCTTTCTAAATTTCACCTGCAGGTACTGCTTGGAAGTGACAAACAGCAAAAATGAAAACCTGTTCCAACTTCTTTTTTAGGCTCCTACTGAAGCTGCAGTGACACCTTAGGCAGTACCTGGACTGTGGTGATGCCATGCTCCCGACCCACCAGAACTCGGCCGTCTTGAAGCTTAGCAATCCTGGGATCTTCCACCTTCATGAAATCAGTCACAAGGTCAGTGATGTCAAACTGCCACTCAGAGCCTAGCATATAGGTCAGGTAGCCTCCAAACTCAGAGGATTCGGCTACAAACTGTGTGAGGACTCGCACCATGGCATGCTGATACTGAAGGGTGCAACCTCTTCCTTTTTTCTCATCATCTTCTTCATCCTCACTGTCACGGGTAGGCCTGTAAACATATTTATGTTTATTGAATTGCCACGATCTCCCGATAACACCGCAGAGCTCCATTTGCACAATATTTTCAATTAGATTAAGGTCAGCATCATCTACTACTGCTTGAGAAACAGGTAACCAGATTTTGGAAGAACACTACATCTGAGTGTTACGCTTCTACACGTTTTTGTGCTGTAAAATTTAAAGGCTGCCATCATATCAGTTAGTTCTTTGTTAGAGTAGGACTGCCCAGCAACTTGCACACATGGCTGCTGGTGCTGAGATTTCAGTGGATCCACCACTTGTTCCCCTTCGTTTGGCAGTCAAATCACGCAGAGTGCTAAGGAAAGCAGTGTGAAAGATTCATGAGAGGGCCATTTGGGAACAAACCCCTACAGTAGCTCAGCAGAGGTGGGAAAAGAAGTTTTAGCATCCCTTCCTCCACCCTTGCTCATAACGTGCATTGCATTGCTAATCTCCTTAAAGTGCTGCTCCACCTCATCCCACTGTTTGAGAACCTCATGTAGTTCATGCAAACGCTACATTTAGAAACACAATGACCACACAGAACTTCAAAAAGCCCAAAAAGGCACTTAAATTATGACATTATCCATTATGGTGCTCTACAGACATCATCCCAGACTGGTGAGACTCACCCTTAGGAATAGGTGCAGCATTACATACACTTCCATTAACGTTTTCTACCTGCCTTGTCCCCCATGCAAAATATAACCCGTATCAATATCACAGTTTTGCATAAGCCTTTTATCGGTGATTTGTACATTTGTACATGGTGTTAGGGCTGGTCACATCTCACAATTTTCTCTAGTTTAAAACATAGTTTCCCATAAATTCTTTGTTGTTGTTGTTATTTATTCCTTGGGGCAAACACATGGATTTTCTTATCTCTTGCAAGTCAGGCATTAAGTCCTAGGTGGTCAAATTTTTACTCGTTATGCCCTCACACTGTGAAATTTATTGTTCAGAAATATTTTGCCTTCCTCTTTTGCTCATTTATTGAAGCTGAAGCGACTTTATAGCAAGGATGTGAAATACTGGGTAAGCCTCTTATTTTTCACAGTATTTTGGGAAGTAGTTTTGTGTTTACTGTGGTCCTTTATCTTCCTTTTTGAAATACCATCTATGAAAAACTATTATAAAACAGAATTGCTTTTGTTATAAATTGTTTTATGACAAAGTTGGCAAACTGTAAGCTGAAAATGTATCTAAGAAAAGCCCTTGTGCTCTTCAAAATGCTATAAAGTCCTGGTGTTACAGAATCTCATTCACTAGAAATATATTCTCAATGCATCATTTGTTAGGTGGATATACGTATATATTCAGCCTGAAATAAGCGGTACTTGGTACAGCCCTTTTGGTTTTGTGTGTGTAAAACTGCAGCGTTCATCATTAGTCACTGAATGAAACACCGATGAATTTTTATGACAAAAGAGGATCTTAAGATAGGATTTACACTGCACAAAGAAAGGAGACCAGCTGAGTGGCCAAGGGAAATTTTCAGTTGTTCTCTCTTTCCCAGCCTGTTTCAACCTGGACCATGAGCTGCCACAGCTAGTCAGCAAAACAGCCACAGAGGCAACACTCAAAGGGATGTTGATAGAGTTTGCCTGACCTATTTGGATGTCTTTTGGCTTTATAATGCTTTAAAGGAATTCATAAACTCCTTAAGGTTCCCACTTCCAAATTATTCCTATAGTCTAATGCTCTTAGCTCATCTAAACCATAACCCAGCTCTGAATAATCACAGGCTTTAGGAAAACCAAGCCCGCAAGATGTGGAGCTTTAACCCTGCTTTTTGACAGTACTATCAATACCTGTGAAGAACTGGAGAAGAATGTGCAGGAGCCATTCAGGTGAGAAGTACTTGCCACGTTTGGGGGAAAAAGAAGGCTGCAGAATCATGGGGATCCAATTTTCTTATGGGAAAAGACATCACAGAACCACCATTCTGTGATGTGGAGAGAACTGTTCACACGCTCAACATCCACAATGACTCATTTTTCTTACACTGCTCTGTTTTCTCTTTACCTTTATACCACCAGATGTTTTGCTCAGTCAGATCCAAAGTGTTACTGCTATTCATGTTTCTTTGGTGATGATTTGTTTTTAATTTCACTGTCTAAAACTTGAGACTAGTAGGCTGTTTAAGAGGAAATACATTCCAGACTAATTTGAGCAACACATTGTGGGCAGCAAGACCAGGAGTTAAGGAGCGTGGTGAAAGGGCAGATGGGGAGCACTACTGCTGGGTTATGAGGCTTTGGATTACCTGGGCAGCCAGTGCTACCAAAAGATGATTCAAGCCCCTTCTATTTCCATGTGTTATCTCAAGCAGACAAAGGTAAGGGCTCTGTTTCCCCTACAGAAATACTTGTAGCTGTTGCTATCTGTATATTCCTCCTCAGAAGTACATGGTTTCTATTGCATGCAAATGTGGAACAGTGGAAGAGCATCCTTCAGTCACGGACTGGGCGAGACACTTTCATATGTCAGTGCAAAGGAAAAAGAGAGGTGTTTGAGTTTTCAGTACACGCTTTGCAATTCTGCTTTACCAGGTGCCAACTCAGGTTCTCTCTCTCTCTTTTTTTTTTTTAAATAAATGATATCCATTTCCACTTCAAAGCCACAAATCCCCAATTCAGTTTATAAGAGCATTTGAGTGTTCTGTCTCCACAGACCCAACAAAATGTTTGAAATCTACTGAATTGCATAGTTCCCTTTAGAGTCTTAAATTTCTTGTTCCAGTGTTTTCAGTAGGATTAAAATCCGTCCCTCCTCAAGCAGTGAGCTCATTTTCTTTTTAAGACGTGTCCTCATGAATATGAGCTACTGCTGCATATTTTGTTTTTCTTACCCCTTGGTCATCTCTGAGGTTAGCTCTGGAACTCGCTCAGAATCCTTATTATCCAATTTCTTGCCGCTTTTCAACCTTGTTTGGAAGACTTTTTTATTATTATTTTTTTTAATTTTCTGGAGCAAAGCAAGGTTGCCAGAATTACATTTCATTTACATTTCACACAGAAAAGCCTTTGCCAGAGAGCTGAGTTAAAGCAGCAGCCCTGTTGTGAGGGTGCCTGCTAGCACTGATCTAATCAGTGATCTGTCAGCTTCAAGTTCCAGACACAGCCTTCAAGCAGTTTAAGTATGCCCCTTTTAATTTGCACCGCTCTCAAACCAGGCATCAAATTCTTGGGCCAGATGCTAATTCTCTGTTTAAAAAACCCCAACGAGATGAGTTTTGCTGGTTTTGAATTTGAAATACCCATTGAGAAGAGTCACGTATTTTAAAAGCATGTGCAACACCCCCAGCTGAAAACCAATCTATTTCAATAGAAAACCTCAAGCCACTGAAAGGTGATTCAGTGGAAGCTGCAGAAGTTGTACTTAGCTCCACTCACAGCTCAAGAAGAGAAACAATTTCACTGATACCTCTGCAGATCCTGAAAATGCAGCCTGCCTGTGAACAAAAGCCACTGTGGCCTTATCTCCACAGGGCTTTAAACTCAGTTCATGGAAGGTGCGAATTTACAGTGCGTTCAAGCTTTGTGCAGATGTTATCATTCACAAACGAAATGGTCTGAATCCAGTTTTACTTCATCCACATTAAGAGGATGGCTTCATTTCCAGGTGACAGCACTCACAGTGAGATCTAATAAAGCAGTTTGTGTCCCTTCATTTAATTCCAGCTAACTTTCCTATGTTCATCTGCAGTACAAGACAGGACTGAAGTAGACTCACCACCAAACACATCACCATGTGTTCAGAGTGCCATTCACAAGCACTGCCACGTTTGGCTTTAGTAGGTCGTAGAGGTTTATGTGATGTGAAGGTTCCAGTCACCATGATCTAGTAAAGGCTTTATTAGCTCCTGCTCAGTGACCAGATGTTGGTACAAGGCCAACACACCATGTGCCTGACACTGAAGCATATGCTGGAGTCCCGCTGTGTGATGTCTGTTTCCCTGGGAGCCTCACAAAAACAAAGTGCTATTCCAGTTGCAGATATGTACTTAAATTAAATTTCTAGCTTGTTCTGTGAGGCTTTAGCCATGCAGTTCCTATTAATGCAAGTTAGAGCCATTCATCACATATAAATGTATTGGGCATAGAACTAGTGCAGCAGCTTCGGGAAGAGGATAATTATTTTTCAGATGCATGAGGAATCAAAGTAAACATCCTTGTTAGACTGACAAAGTCTGGCTGGACCTCTCCTCCACTCCAATATTTGACTTTAATTTAAACATACACCTTCTGTTTGCTACAACTGTGAGCTTCTCTGCAGCCCATTACAAACAGGAGTATTTCTGTGAGCCCATGCTGGCTCAAGGACCCTTTACCACACCTACAAAGTTCACTTCCATCTGCGCTTCCTCCTCTTGCTCAGAGCATTAGGCAAGAAAGCACTTATGAAAGAGATGGAGAAATAAGGTAGGTTGAAAATCAAAGATAAAAATCCAAAAAAATAACAGAAGAAAAGCCATTAAATCTCAGGTAAAATCCAGGCAGATCTAAAAATAAAAGAAATGTAAAAACCTTGGGTACAAAGTAAAGAGCAGACCGAGCAAAACTAATGCTACTGCTGGGTTGCTTGTTGAGTTGTAATATTCCCACAAAGTTTTTAAAAAAGAAGAACAAAAAAGAAAACAAATGAACGTTGCATAAAATAAGGGGTGCATTATTTCCAGCTCATAAGTGCTGGGATTGCTGACACACAGTGTCATAAACTTACCAGCTGCAGTTCTGGGGAATGGTACAGGAAAGTCCCTACTCCCACCCCTGACAGCAAATGCCTGCCAGAGCCATGCCAGCAGTTGGGATGCAACGTGAGCAGCAGCACACTTCCACAGCTTGCCAGCTTGCAAACAGAGCAGGCTCTCAGACCATGTCTTTATTTCAGCTGGCCAAATAAATCAGAACTAGGCACCAGGGGGTAAATTTCCAGCACTCTGTATAATGGATTTAAAGTCAGAATGTCCACGACTGTTAAGCACAGTTGAAAGTCTCACTCGTTGAGCTTTCTGCTGGAAGTTTACTCCTGCAATAAACACCAACAGCCTAATCCTGCAGCCGTTTACTCAGCAAAATCCCCACTGGCTTTGGTAGGAGTTGTGCCTAAGGAGGTGTTACAGTACCAGGCACGTTACACACAGGAGGTAAGTTAAGTGAGACTGCAAGCAGCTGGCATGTGTTCGTTCATTGCCTGGCACATCTCTTCCTTCCACAAACAGCAACTTAGCCTTTATCACTGAAGGAAGCACACGTTTCTTCTGCAGCAGATCCTCATTGTATATTCTGTTATAGCTGGAAAAAATGTCCATGTAGCCAGGAGGTATGGCGGTCTCTTTCTTCTAAGCTCATTACCTGAGTTTCTTGTACATTTTCTATATTCTTACCCTGAGTTTTACGCTCTCATAAGGTGTTAGATAACTCTCCTCCACTGTGGTCTGTCCAGGCTCTGTAAGGCTGTCCAGTAGCTGAGATGTTCTCCTGGGCAAACCAAGCACTTCAGCTAGAACTGCCACAGCGTTTAGCACTCCTGATACTGCTGCTAGAAATGCTTTTGCACTGTATTATAAATGTGATTTGGTGTCATGCCTTGGTGCCCTGTACCATTTTTCAACTTCTCCTGAAATCCACCAATACAACTGCATTCCTGGAAGTTATTAATCTAGCAGGTTGTCCAAATGATTATTCTACAAGAATGGATATTTTCAGTAGGGAAGGATAAGAGAACAGAGCTTAGAATCCATGTGTGTTTATTTTGTCATTGTTTTCAATCCATCTGTGTCCTGGTAGAATCTATTCATATGAGTATAGTCTTCTGTAGGAGCACGAGGTTGGTTTGTTTGTTTTTGGGTGGGTTTTTTTGCCTAATTCAGATTTGTTAAGTCATGCTTCACTCCAGTCTGCTCTACAGAGGTTAAATAATCATTCAGAGCCCTGTTTGCAAAGAAATTTTGCCTTCAAGTGTTTATGTGCTGTTTTTTAGTGCACTGTGCCTAACCTGCTATGATGCAAAACTGTATGGCATAGTGAGAGTGCGCAGAGACCTGAAATATGGTCAAAGCAGGTTTCAAAAATGACTCTAAGAAGCCATTATTCTGCTTTGAATTTGTTAATATTAAATATTACTCATTGCTACAGTCAGAATGGTCAACGCAGTGGAAGGGCAACACAGGAGTGTAACAGCAAAGGGACTAGCATGAATGCAATGGTGTTACAAAGGAAAAGGAAAGGCACTCACCTGTCTCTGAAGATCCAGGCTCACAGAAAAGACTCCACAAGGAAGGGATCCCCAACCAGAGATCCTTCCCCAGTGGCAGTCAGCCCTTTAATGGGGTCTAAGAGAGGTGCAGCCGGGCTCCACCCCTTCCCATCCCACAGCTGAATTGACTTCACCTGTGCTCCCAGGGCTGACCCAGTCCTTCCCCCAGGTGCTCAATCAGTGGTTCAGGCTGTGACTCAACAGTTACCATACACTCATTTGTACAGAGGTGTCCAGCACATAATCCAGAGCAACAAAGCAAAATGACAGAAATGGTATTGTGCAAAGTGTACTTTTGCTGCTGCTGCTTTAGAATTTGGAAATACCAAGTTATGCTAAGAAAAAATAAGGAGCTTGTAGGTGAGTTTATTAAGGGAGCTGCATGCTGCATTACAACAACAGATGTGGGGCTGCCAAGGTCAACTGGAGAACAGAAAGGAGAATCATGTCCATATTCAATCATGCTAAAAGTGCTCCTGTTTCTGAGGAAGAAAAACATGAAGAGGCAATTGAAAATGCAATGTCCTGTTCAAAATTTGGTGTAATAGAACATAACGAGGCTTCCAAAGTTACCCTGATGTCAAACACAAAGGAAAAAGGACAACACAAACTGTGACAGCAGGTATTTTCAGCCAGGCTCCAATGTAGACTCTTCTGCAGAGGAGCTGTACAAGTTCTGTCTCTGAATGGCAAATGCCAATATTTAGAAGGCCCGGTACATTTTTTCCAGGCTTCAGAGTCTCTCAATTTTTATGAAATGTAAGTGTTTTGCATAAAATTATACCTCACCCTACACAGGAGTGGGCTGAACAGCAGCCTCCCAGCACGATGGTGAAGCCAGCAGAGCACACTACTCAGGTATTTAGTGACTACAGGAAAGCAAAATCAGAAACTCTGAACAGTTTTTAAAACTGAGCAGCCTCAAAATATCTGGATTTTCTTTCCTGAGGCTCACATTTCCCTCTCCAAAGCTATGTCTACACTGCTGAGTTCATGATGAATGGCTATTTCTGTATGCCACGCCACTGAGATGTGCATGTCCTCTGGATCTATGTGGTGCCCTTTGGTTTCTGGTGTAAGCTGTCCCCTGAACCATGCCCAGGCTGAGTCCTGCAGAGCATAGGCTGACTTGGACTTACGCAACATCCAAGTGCTGTGTGTGCTCAGTGACCCAATGCCTGACTGCTCCCTTGCCTTCTTTTATTCAGCCACGTACACAGAAACCAGCACTGGTAGTGCTGAACATCACACACACAAAAACTTCTGGATATGGGGTTGAAGGAGGTTCAGGTTCTTTCTGTCAGATTTGCACACTGGAGTTTGTGATACAATTTCCTGAGATTTCATGGAATTGATTACTGCTCCAAGCAGAGCCACTGACTTTTAAACTATACGGGTCAGGGTAAAATGGAGCCTACTCATACTGTTGTTGGGCATTGTAATGAAGGCAAAGACAGAGTGCAGATCTCATTCCAAACAGGAGAGTTTGGATTCAGTGAGAAACACTAAAAATTTGAAGCGTTCTCAAACCAGAGGCTCGGGATGGTGCTCATGCTGTAAGCATACCTCTTATTGGAGGTGACGGGTATCCTCCAGCCTTTGATCTGGCTGAGCTCTGTATCAGAGATCTCTATCTGCAGAGGCAGCCGCGGAACCCAGACCGTCACTTCTAATTGGGTGGTAAAATGCTCATAAGTGAAGTTAACAATAGTATCCACTTTGCTTTTCATTTCCTTGCCATTAACGAAGATGGAGTCACATCTGTCAGAAACCTTAGAAAAAAAAGAGAAAAAAAGATTAATTGAGAAATGAATAAAAGTTCCTGAGGAAGCACAGGGAGCAATGCATCAGTCCAAAGACAACGCAGATAATGCGAGTCATGCATATTGTATTTTCAGTTTTCTAATTAGGAGCAAACAGTGATAAATGGACACCAGGGAAACAGTTTTGCCTTCCTCAATGGAGCCTACTCAAACTACAAAAATAATTTAATGATGTTATATAACCTACGTGAATCTTTTATACTAGGCAAATTAAACTCTTCATGAATCAAACTCCATATGCATCAAAGTTTATGTTTACAACTTGCTTAAAGAACCTGGAAAAATGGGGCCATATGTTAGTAAGAAAAAGACTGACTCAGAACCATAAAATAGAATCCTTTTCTTTTTCCTTGAGCACTGTAATGCTGAAAGACAGAAGCTCCCCGTATGGCTCGTGAGCAGAAGTGCAGCAGAAGCATTAATTTTTAGAACTTCTCTGTAATTGTTTTAGCAAAATGTATTCATAGTGGCTCTGTGTCATTATATGAAATCATTATATAAGGAATCTGGCATAGCAGTGCATTTGACTTGCATCCAGGAAGGATGGAACTTCTTGATAAGGCATGTTTTTTATATTCTTGTGCGTGTGTGTATATGTACACTTTTAGACCATGCATACATTTAGATTAACGTACTGAGTTTCTATATATGCATATTCATGTATATGCATGTGTATACACATGCCTATGTACGTGTATTCATTACACATCTGCACTCCTCTTTGAAGCAGAGCCGTGGGTCACACAAGGTGGTTCTGTCACTGAAATGGGCTCTTTTCTCCCATCAGGACTGTTCCCTATTGCGTTGCACTGAGGCTCCGATATAGAATCACAGATTCATTAAGGCTGGAAAAGACCTCGGATCATTTAGTCCAACCATCCACCTACCATCAGTATTGTGCACTGTGTCAATAGAGAAAGACATGAAGGGATATTGGCTGAAGCAGGAGTTAGATTCCGGTTATATGGAGTTCATAGAAGCACAGAATATCCTAATATCTTACAGCCTTGTTAGGAAAGCTCACTATGTGGCGTTTTTCTCTCCATATACGATACTCATACATAAAGTGAAAGAGCTGCACCTCCACTTACACCATTTTCATGTCAGCTTGTCAGATTCTAATCAATATACTGAAACTAGAATCATTTTTTTGCAAAGTAAACCAAGTTCCAAAGAAGGGAGCACAGGAACCTAAGTCAATGTTGGAGATAATAATCCTTCCACATCAATGCTGAATAAATATAAGAATTAAAAAAAAAAAAGAAATTTAAATATGAGACATAAATTCTAGCTATCTGATAGAAGAGCTGTTAATGGATTCCAGTCTCAGGAGTATCACAAATGAGATGGAGCATACTCAGAATCCTTGTTTCCCCCTCATAATGTGTCACAAGTGTCTCTGGGAAGTTTAAGCACGTTAATCAAGCCCATTAATTGAATGAGCAGTTGAGATTCTAACTCATAAAGCCCACATCTAGGGAGTTTTCTGAAAATTAAAACAAGGCAGAAATAATTAAGAAAACCCAAAGAGGGAGGGATAAACATCAAGGCCCAATCAAGGGAATAACGAATACCTGACAAGACAGTGGCTAACATTTTAGATTACTCTTTGCACTGGCTTAAAAGGTCCTTGGATTTTTGTCTTCTGCAAGCACTGCACAGTGAGAAGAAGGCATGGCTAGAACTCCATACTACTCTCTAATCTAAAATGCACAGAGCCTTTGTAAAACAGTCTGTCACTGCCCACTGTCAGCTGCCAGACAAAATCAGCAAGTGCTACGTGCAGCAGGACGGCTGGCTGTGTGCTCCGTGTGCAGGGCAGGAGACAGAGGGCTGCAATTAACCTCTCCGGGCTTTGAAGCAGGTGGTTGGCTGCAATCCCCACTAGTAATTGTGAGAAGCACCGTTTGCCCTGCACTGCCTCTCACAGCCGCCTCGTTTGGGCCTCATCAAGTGCTGGCAATCCAGAGAGTAATTGGGAAAGCGTTCCCTGTATGGGTCAGCACAGGTTTACACACTCTTTGGGGGAACAGGTGAAAACAGAGGGGATGAGAACTGACAGGAAAACAAATCAGCTTGCTGTGTGGTTAATTTTTACAGCTTTCCATCAAGGTTTTGATCAGAATCCTGCACTTGATCCTCAGCTCGCAGCTCATTACATTGGGAGACTGACAGACAGACGTAACAGAAAGCAGCCCAAATCCTCATGTTTGTTAACCAGTGAGGAACTTCCATTTTTGAACAGCAAAGCCCAACTTGCTGTAGCTCACCTAATAATCTTAAAATGCTAATTTTGTGATATTGCTTGGATGCATTCTTTTCCACCTTTTCTGCTATCTTATTCCTGGCGTTGTCTTGCAAGCCCATGAGGAAGGACTTGCTGTGCTACTCCTTATGCTGTGTCATTTTTATTTGTCTCTTCCATGAGCCTGAGGAATTCAACTTCCTGTATGAGAAACAAGCACCAGGGCAGTGAGCCTGATGTCCTCCTCCTCTCTTGGTGAGCACGGTGCCTCCCTGGCTCCACTCTTTGCACCGCCAGAACCCACTGCTGGAGTCTCCTCAGCCAACAGCAGGGTAGGAAGATAGGCCTTATGTCTGGAGACAGAGAAACAAAGGGTTTTCCCAAACCTTTTTCAGCTCATCAAAGCTGTTTTTATTTAAATTCAGAGTTTTGCTTGATAGTAGTCAGCCTGGAAAACATCAGACTTCTTGTTTTGGCTGCCGTTGTACATTATGTCATGACACGTTAATTAACGCACAGTAAAAATAAAAGGTTTTCCGTTGTGTTAACAAAGCATTGGATGCACTGCGAGGCTTCTGACAAAGCATGCAATTCAACCTCTTGCACGCAGGCATTTCTGTATGCAGTTAATTCTGGAAATAGTTCTGCTTCCCTGTGCCCCAGCTCATGGTGTGCAGCATGGTCTACAGATATTGTCTCCAAGCAATTGGAGGCAAATGGTAGATTGAGAACAGAGAGAGTGAAGGGAGGCAAATGACATGGTGCTGAAATTGGAACTAATGAAAGCAGAAGTTGTATTCCCTTTTAATTTTAGGCATGCGCAGAGTAGTCTTGGAAGTGTCATTTTTGAAACACTCTCCTCACATTAATTTGTTTTTATTGGCAAATCAGTTCTCTCTGTACTATTCTCTGGAATAGCTGCAGTAGTTTCAGATACAAGGGTTGGACGTGAGAATCCCTCGAGACATGTTCTGAAGTTTATTTCCTGCTTAGAAACAATAGCAAGAGTTTAAATCAAGTATTCCCCAATGCGGTGCATGCATTTGCTTTTCATCTTAGCAGTGAGTAATAATGTCACGCATAAACAATACACAAACAGCATGATTCAGCGCACTCCAATAGCTATACTTAGAAATATCATTACAATGAAAGTTTCTCCCATCTAGCAGCTTCCACAAGTCAAGATGGGCCTGAGAGATTTCCCATGTTCTACACCTTTAGTTGTCAGATACAGACAATTACACTCATAACTCCATTTGCCAGATTGGGCCCATTCTGAAGACTACTTACGACACTGGTACAAAATGCAAACTGTAATTTATGCTCTGAAGTGTAGCGATGGGCAGCTGGAAGCTAGAATGAAAGGGAGATCCTTTGTCCATGGAACCAAAGGTTTGGAAAACTGCATGACAAATGGAAGTGGTGCATGAGCAACAGACCACAGAAACGTGGTGGTATGTGCAGTAGGCTTCTGGAGGGGATGATCAGTCACACGGCTGCACAGAGCTCCACACGGACAACATGAGACCATTTCAATACTAGCTCAGCAGCAATTAGCACAACAGAATTAGTGACACTCTATTGTTTTATTGAAGAAGCTTCATATCTCTCTAGATGTCACTGTTTACTGATGGGGAGAGGCAGGAGGAGGGAGATGGGACTAGGTGTAGCTTCTAATGATGTCAGTGCCTATTTGAAGTTTTAGAGTGCTTTTACCTTTAAACCCCCTTTGAAATGCACTGAACTAGTGGGAAGGACAGCATGGAAGACATTAACATTTTGGTTTAACAATAGAGACAATTGCTGTGGTTTAGAAAAGGTGCAATGATCCATAAATGTACAATGAGAATTTAAAAACCTGCTGTACTGAATGAAGTGTGCACTATTCAAAAACTGTTGATCTATGCAAAATTATTAAACAACACATGAGATCTGCCAAGATTTCAGTCCCAGGTGCAGAGCAGCTGCTCTCATTCACTTTCCAGCATGCCATGCAGGGGCGTTCCTGCTGGAGATGATAAGTTTGTTGGGTGCACAGGTTAAAAGAGGAGGACCACAGAAGGTGGATGTGCTTTCAGGCTCCAGCTCGCTCCTTGGCCTGGCATAATTCAGGCTCAGTAATAACTGCTGTGCATTCACTGTGGCTGTGCAGCTGCAAGGATGGGCAGACACTCTGGCATTTCGTTCTCACTGATTCTGTGCAGTGAATGCTGGAAGTGGTTAGGGGCAGCTAATAGCAGTACATGGTTCCTGCCAACATAGTTTCTGCTCCATGTGCAAAGACCCTTCACTAATCAGCTGAGCTTTTATCTGCTTTCTTTTCCTACAAAAATCTGAGGAATTCTCTCAGTCAGAATTAAATGCGACTGTTTCTGCTCTCCCCAATGATTCCGCACCACTTTGTACAGATTACAAAAAAAAGAGATCATCTTCATTAGGTGCAATCAGTGGCCATATCAGGATGATATCTTTGAAACATCTTTGCTTGCAGGACCTGGAATAGTGGTTGGTCCACCAGGGTTGTCAGCTCCCCTGCATATGAAGAAATGATGCTTGATGTCCATTTGCTATGCAAGTTGTTCCAGTCCCATCCTTGCTCCCTGAGTTTCTGTTGGTGAGGCAGTCTGGTACAAAAGTCAGCTTGGCTTCTGCTTGTCTTGTCACCCGAAGCAGTGCTGCTCCTGGGCTAGCAGCCTTCCCAGCCAGCCATGCTTATCTCTAGACAGACATCTTCATTCTTTGCACTGAGATAAAGCATCTCTAACCAACACAAATTCTAAGCACATACTTGTATGAGGTGTCTTTAGCTTAAGTATTTGATCCTTAAACGTCTGCAGATTAAGCATTACCAACACTTGGTAGTTTAAGTAAACATCCATGTGCTTCATATTCATCAGCTGGTGTCCCAGGAGGGATTAAGAGCTGTTTACCTGGTGAAACCCCAGCAATATGGTGCCAGCTCTTTCCTGCACCAATTCTAATTTCAAGCGCTGAACCTGTTCTGTAGAAACTGTTCACTGGGTGAAATTAACACGTGTTTGAACTGTGCACTGCTTTTTTCCCCAGTGGGTTCTGTTTTCTTTTTTTTTATTTCACTTGAATTACTCACACAAGTGTGGTTGTAGGCTGACACTAATTTACACGTTGTTGGGAGAAGTGAGAGGGGAGAATATTGAGGCAGATATAGCATACTCCAGCTGCACTGAAGTTCTTTGTAAAATAATGGGCTTAAAAAGTAATCTTCTGTGTACTAAGTAAACTTATTGTTCAGATTCATGGCTCTAATCCCTGTGACTGAAATTTAAGATCTAAGGCTCCATGAAATTAAAAGAAAAAGAAACAATTACATGTGTATTCATTCAATTTCATGTGTTGCATATCCTTCAATTTTCCCAATGAAATTTTAAGAGGGAAAATAAAGGTATCTAAAGAACGTGTTATTAAAAAGGAAAAAAAAAACCTGCAGGTCAGCTGTAATTGCTGAAGCTTACTGTGCCTGCTGCTTTCTTCTCACTCCGGGCAAATGCAGGTCACCTCCACATTACCCCATCTCCCACCAGCGCTTCATAGGTGCTACAACACAGCATGCAGAAAGCTGGAGGACACTCAGTGTGTTGAGCTCTGGTGTGGGGGACAGGCGCCCAGCCCTCCCAATGCACAGCAGCACGGTGCTGAAACAGGACTTCACAGCAGGGCCAGGACTGCATGCCACGTCTTTGTGCTGCTCCTGGACTACTCCATAGGGAAAAGGAGCCCATATGCTGCTTCTGCCTCTGAAGGACACCTGCACCCCTCCCTTTGGAATGGGATTTGAATATATGGCAACTACAACAGCACCATAAAGCCGCAAGTCCATCGGACAAATAGAATGAGTAACAAAGCTTGCTGGCTTAATGTAGTGTTTAGAGTGATGTGTTCCATCATGAATGTTGGCCACACCAATACAGCCTTTAATCTTGTACCAGTCATGAAAGGATACACCATTTTTATCCAGAAGGAGTTTTTCAAATACACAGCAGTACACTTCTATTTTGCAAAGGAAGCTTTGGTCCTATGCCTAGATTTTAGTACATCTACATTCATAAGTCTTCCCTGCTAGCTTTTAGTTTCTGAGCAACAAATAATTCATTAATTAGGAAAAATAAGGAAAATAGGACATTTAGACGGCAAACACGGCCAACAAAAACAGCCCTTAAACTGCTTTCACTCAGCCAAGTGCTTCATATAATTGTCCAGAGAGAATGCCAAGAGCTAAGAAATTGTCTTCCTTCTCTGGTCATATAGGTGTATATATTTACCCTCTTACCGGTCTGCTTTATACATTTAATACACGTTGATGCAGAAATTCAGCATTAAGAGACAGAGCTCCCTATGCAGTAAGTGGAAAAAGCCAAGGCATACAGCTGGCTGTTGTTCAGAGAACCAGGTTTAGAGCTGTACATACAAAGGTGGTGCAAGATCCTCACACGTACAGATACTCAAACAGCCTCTAGACATTGCTAGATCACACGTCCCACGGCATTCCAGCAATACAGCACCTGCCCTGTGTGTCCCAGTTCCTGTGCTGGCATGGCTGTGTGATGCACACTGCTGAGCTGTGCTCCTGCAGACGGCGCTTTGCAGGGAGAGCTCGGACAGACACTGAAGGAAGCACAGAGGTCCTTCAGGGTGAGTGCACTAGAAAGAACAGAGTCTCGGTGTATCAAAAATGCAGCCAGGTTTCCATTCAAGTGCACAGTCTCAGGGCTCTTGAAATTGTCAGGAGGTGACTGAGTGACACAGCAGATTTTTCCGAAGAAAATATTTCATCTCTCTTTAATGTCAGAATGACAGAACTGTGAGACTGAGCTTAACTCCTTAATGCAAAGCACTGGATTTGCTTGCTTCAGTATGTAAACAAGACTCTAAGACTGTGCTAAAGATGGTATGGTTCAGTCATGACACAGCCTTAAATTAGAAACTTATATTCTGCATAAAAATTGAAAGGAATTACTACACCATACATACATAAGCTGCACCTCAGTCAGCTGGAGTCTCTTGCAAAGAGATCCTTACATAACCCGCTGCCATACAGCCCTGCTATCCCTCCCACTCCTGACTGAGGTTCCTTGCCAGAGCAGGAGGAGAAGCCCGAGAAGTCAGGAACAAGGGAAGCTCACATGCAGAGGGATCAGAGGAACCAAACCAGAAGGGGCCTCAGGGCGCAGCTCACCTCTTGCCACCCCCCCAGGGACAGCGGTTGCAATGCTTCTGAATCACAGAGGGGTTATGCACAGCTCATGAGTTACAAGCATGACAATCTGATCCCAGCAGCTGCTGCTTTTTGTGTTCTCCAGCTGCAGCAGCAGAGGAGGGAATTGTCCCTCCGGTGCAGGGAGTGGAACAGGGCAAATCCTGCAGGGCTTCAAACCAGGAGCAGCCCTGTTTGGGGAGCACACTCAGGTGAAGCGTGTGCTGTTCCTGCCTGTTGTCTGACTTTGATTGCATCAATAAATCCACACTCTGACAAGGGGGGAGGCGACACATCTCAGCTACCTTGTGCAGAGCAGAGAAACAGCATGCCTGGTGCAAATGCCTGTCATACTGATGTTTGTGCACCGTGCTGAGAGAAAAAGAACCTGTTGTACCAAAGATGGAAAAGTGTTTTGATTTACAGGCTCTCTAATTAAAGTGTCTACAGGGCTAAGAAGGGTCACTGCAATCTCCCACCACCTCCACCTATTGTTTGGTCTTTTCATTGAACTTTAAATATCTTCCAGGGGCAAGGGACAGAGTTAAGAGACATGGCACAGCCAAGGATGGCATCTCCCCTACACAGTCCTTTTTACCAGTAAGGGAACACAGCTTATTGAAACCACTGACCAGAAGGAAACCACTGACCCTGAGGACTGCCATGGTGTTGGCCCAGGATTTCCAAATCTCCACAACAGGACAGAGACAGCAGGAAGACCACAGAAGGGACTGCAGACCTAAGGACTACCAGGATCTGCAAAACGCATGACAGGACATGGAGTTTTCTCTTTGGAGGAGAACGCCTACATTTGGGATGACACAAAATCTACCCTTCTTCCACAGAGCTCTTCAGGAACAATGATGTATCAAAATCCATAGTTTGCTATTGACTTTGATTTAAAGGCAGAGATTGAATTGTCAGGAGGATCAGTGTTGAGCTTCCTGACTCCTCCATGGCTCTAAGCCCATATGACCTGGGTGGACTGAACTTCTTGCTCACCAAGCTAAGACCCTGTTAAAATCCAGCTACAAACGAATGTTGTTCCTGTCAATCTTTCTGCCATCTACGGCTGTTGTGCCTTCATGAACTCTATCTAAATGCCAAGATAGATCTGCAAAGCTCTCGAGCTCCCCTGTCAAATCTGGGCCAAAACAGCCATTCCAACTCATGCATGAAAGATAAATGACAAACCGCAGAGTATTGCCGTTAGTTTTCTGTTGTACTTTTGGATTTTTTCCTCTTTTGGGATGTTTTTTAGCATCTCCCCCTAGGGCTGTGTAGATAGAGAAAAACAGGCTGCAGTCAAAGAATGTAAAAGCACAGGAACATGAAGAAATGTTTTTTCTTTAGACCAATTCTCCTCATCACAAGACAAGTATATGTAAAAGCTATCTACAGCATAAAAATGAATCCTAAACCCTGGAAGCACAGAAAACATCCACTGATTTGGTGCTTCTACTAGAAGCTGTGATTCCTAGCCTAAAGGTACATTATGGACTTAAGAGGAAGGTATACTCAACCAGTGGTATAAGCAAAGCATAAGCAAAGTGGGAACAGTTACTTGCCTTGACCCACATATATTTCTATAATAATGATACTATCACCTGATTGCGTGGTCTCCTTATAAGCCTCTGGCATGGGACTGAGCAATTATGGGTTCATATAGTGCCTCTGCCATTGATCCCATGTAAATCCCATCCTTAGATAGCATCCCCTCTGCATGTCTGCAGGAGATGTGTTGCCACTCCCCACGCAGAGCCAAGTGACATTGGAGCTGCAGGTCACTCCAACACTGAGGCAAACAGGCACATAGATGGTCAGTTTGGTGGCTGAATTGTTGTTGTGACATAGTAATTATGTCACTAAATCTCCCAGATTAAGCCTGAATGGAGCTATGTTAAAAATCCCAAGAAAGAGGCAGGGAAAGTCTAGGTTAAAAAACTCTGGAACGAGACAGACAGGAAAAGCAAAATGGAAATAAATCAGCCAGGTAATCCAAATGCACAGCAGGTTTACAGCTCTGGCAAATACACCTGATCAAGCAGTACATTAGCTCACCTGGGCTTTGGGAAAAATGTATTACATTTGTCCATGTCTTACATGTATCACTGACTCAGATCTGTTAGCCCGAGCTGAACTGTTTGCATTGGCTGCTACCAAAAGTAGTAAAGTTAGCATCGATTCTGTGCAAGCGTTACTCACACTGACAGTCCAAAACAGGCTTACTCAGAGGGTATCATAGCTCTACCAGATGAACGACCACATAGGAGCAATCAGATGCAAAGTATTCCGTGCACAAACACAGAGACTACTTTCCCATGGCACCCGAGGTCGTTATCTTCCTTTCCTCTCCCAGCCTGCTACAGCTACCAAAAAAAGAACGTTACAAATTAATGCGAAATACTGATTTCATTTTTCTACTTAATGCATAATTTTTCTTTTGTGCTATTGTGCTCTGCAGACACTTTCTTCCCCGCTTGCATTAAACAGAGGGACAAAATTAAATAGTGACAAAGAACCCAATGCTGTGGCTGTCACATTTCTGCCTAAACAGAACACAAATTCTGAGCAACTAATCCTGTGTCCCTGGCATGCCCTACCTGAGGTAACCCGTGGATTTATAGTTACGAGCACGGCACTGAAGGCTTTCTAAATTATTTTGCTCTTAATTGTCTTTAAGAAGCTCATGTTCTCTTCAAAACCACTGCTCTACTTCAAACTTTCAAGGAGGGAGAGTGCCTGAGTCTGAAGGAAATTATTCCTGCCTGCCAGTAATCTCACCTTGATAGCAGGGCATCCTCCTGCAGCAGGCATCTCTGAAGTCATCTTGTAGCTACCAAAGCTATTAGATTCTGTTACTGCAATAACTCTATTAAAGTCTCATGTTTTATGCAGGTCAGAGATGTAGTCCTATCGATTTAACGTGAAAGAGCACTTTTTCAATGGTAGGAAGACGTTTGCTTTTCTACACTTTGGAGCCTCCCTTGTTACCTAACACGGACTGTGTCTGCAGTAGGTCACTGGATTTTAGTGAACTCGTGTTCAGTGCAGGGTGTTTGTGTTACTGACTCGGCATTAGGGGCTGTTTTCATGCAGCTGGATGCTGCCTCCTCAATCTACAGCCCACATCACTTCCATCTCTGCTCCCAGATTCCAGAGGGTTATTCAGCAAAGATTTTACTCAAACGGGAATGACTGAAACCCTCTCCTCATTCCTGTGCTGCTCAAGGGGCACGCAGACAAACAGACATGCCTACACTCTGCAGCTCTCATCTCACACACTTTACGGCACTGAAAGGTACTGACCAAGCGTTCCTAAACCAAAACCAGAACAAAACAACTCAGTGGACGACAGCTGGGCAGCAGCAGTGGGCATCCCCTCTGCCTCCCAGACAGCGTGTGTACAGCAGCTGCAGCAGTGTGCACCAATGTCCCACCCTGAGCCGGGAGGGCTGAGCTGCTCTGCCTCCATCCCTGCTTTTCAAGATGTGTTGTATTTCTTTCCCTTAGTTTTCTCTTTGCCTTTCAGTCACATCCTATCTTTCTTTATGTAGAACCACCTTCACTTTCAGGTACCTCGGGCTTTTTCCTGCTGCAGCTCTTTCTGAACTCCGAGCGACAGAGAAACAATTATTTGAAACACAGGCAATGGCAGACACCTCTCCAGCTTTCTTCCAGTCTTGCTAAATAGGATCTCTTCCTGTCCTGACCCCGCAGACACTCACACAATGCCAGCAGCCTTCTCGAAAGAGTCACGATCCTGTATAAAACCATCTGTGTCTCCTTCAAACGGGATGAAGCTGGAGGCATTTTCTTACCAGAATTAAGGAGATCAGAGTTGGCAATAATACATCTTTCCTCAGCAAAAATTAGTTACAGAAGATGAAAATATCAATAATAACATAAGGCGATTAAACAAGCCACATTGTCAAGTTTGCAGAGAACAGAAGGTCCCAGCAAATGGCTGTCTACTAGACTTTAGACAACCATACTCACCAACAAGACTGTAAAAAAACAAACAAGCTGTAACCTAAATAGTTGGAATCACATTGCATTGCAGAGAACAGTGGGAAGGATGCATAGGTTGTGGGCGCTGGCTTTGTTCTACAAAGTGCACACAGGAGAAGCCCCCCAGCATCTCCACAGTGAGGCTGCTGGATGGATCTTCCCCATCTCGGGGTTAATGCAGCCATTCAGGACCCAGCTGTACCTGCATTCTTACCTCCCCGGGCTTTATTGTGTACGAAGACAAAGAGGCATTCCCCAGACCTCCCCACGAGCTGTCCCTGAAGGGGCTACAAGGAGACACCCAGCTCTGGGCATTGGCTGCAAGGAAAATGCAGCTGATATCCCCTCCCTGTCCTTTATTTGCTTCTGTGTTCCTTTGCCCTTGCCTGTGCCACTCTGGTCCTGATCACCACTCGTTAATTTTGCAAATGTAGCCTTGGCATTTATAATGTACAAAATGTGCTTAAAAACACAACGGTAAGCACTTCAGCCCAAGGAAGGACGGTCTCATTTTACATTGGTCATCTTCCACGCTAAACTCACTGCAGGTTGGGGAAATCCAGAAGGCTACAGCTTCTGCATGGCAGGAGCTCCTCAAGTCTCCAGTTTTCCAGTATTGGCGTATTGAAATCTTTGATTGGTGGGGTGGCAGAAAAAGACACAGAGAGAGAAAATCTCCCCTGGCAACGTGGACTCCTGAAAGGCCCTTTCAAAGCATTCCAGCAGTGAGATACCCTTGAGCACGCTGCATTCCCAGCTCCTCCGCCCAGCCCTCCCTGCCTCCCCACCCTCACTACTGGAATCATACATTTCTCTGTGCTCCATATTACACCATTTGTGGAAAGAAACTCTTTCAACATTATCTTCGTGCATTCAGCCAGGGCGGTGCTCGCAATCAGATTATTGTCTTCCACGCAGCACTGTTGGGATTTTATGTTTCTTTGCAGCCAAGTGTCATCAGTTTGCCATACAGCATTCGTGTTTGGGGGGAAAAAATCACTGTATTCTGAAATGCTGATTGCATCAAATGGCAACTAGATTGGAGGACAGTAATCACGCTGGGCTCGGGCGATTAAAAACTCGCTTGGAAAATTGGTCCTTGCTGAGCCTCTATAGAAAGAAATGAATTAAGAAGGAAAACAATAAGGAAGGGTATGCATTAATTTTGCTCCGCAGTGGATAATGGTGAGTGTAAGAGATCTAAGGAAGGACTGCGTGTCTTAAGGATTTTCCCTTATTTTTTTCAGGAGGAAACCGAAGAGTCATTGGGAGGGGCTGTAAATTAAATCCAGGCAGTAATCGCAGGAGCAGGAATCGGAAAAGCACAAATAAATACAGCATATAAATAGGAGATCGCGCTTCCTGCTAGGAGCTTATCGTTTCTGCCAGCGCAGCTCCAGCAGAGCACTCCCCCTCGCTGGCAGTCCTGCTGGGCAATCTCCATTCTCTGTTCCCTGGGCAGTGCCATTCCCTCCTCACTGCTAAGCTGCTCTGGGTATTTGTACAAGTAACTCAATAAAGGATTACCTCCCAGAACGTCTGTATTGTAGCAGGCCCTGTGCAGCTCTCATTCAGCTGTGAGATCTGTAGGATAGGCAACAGCGTCCACAGTGCTTTTTATACAGAGCTGAGTACATCGTCAATACTGCACAAATAATAAATGCATGCAACTCAAAGGAATGCTCAGATCTTCTTCAAGGAGGGATATGTGTATTTAACAGCCCATTCTCGGCACTTGAAGGAGTTCATGCATCTCTGCTCAGCAGTCTTTCATTGATTACAGTACATCCCTTTTTCTGGCTCGTGACCGATTTCTGATCTGCACTCATGTTTAAGGAAGGACTTAACACAGGGCTGCATGGCAGGAGTTCTTACTGTAAATGGGACTACCTGCACAATAATTATGGCAGCAAAAATAGAACAGGAGCAATAATCATTATGCTGTTTGTACTGCATACATAACACAGCTTTTATATACAGAGATACATACATCTTTATTGCCAGCATAGATCTCTCTGCCTTTGTTGTCTTTACACAGTTACTTGTTTACTGGTCAGAACATGCCTGTATGGTCTGGATTCTCCCCATGTTGAAAAATGTAGAAGTAATGGATTTAGTTGCTATTTCCCATTAAACAAATGTAAACTTTAAAGTCCTAGAGATGCCTGTGCTGTGACCCCAACACACAAAGGTAACTGCTGACGTTAGCAGTGGAAAGAGGTCTCTGATGTGGGAGTGAATTATGTGTGTTACAGTTTTATTCCTCTTCTAATGTTTCAGTCCAATGGCATTTGTATAAATCAGACCTTAAGAATCCACAACACAAAACAGAGGGTTACATCCTGTCACTTCCTTTGGTAACTTCTTTTTGTCCCTTCATCCTTGTCTAACTGACCAATCCGCTATTTAGCTACCATCCTTTCTGGCTGGATCGATCACAGATGCACCCCAATCCTGATGCAACCATTGAGCTCCATGAATTTCTCATCCTGCTGCTGTTTCAATGAAGGCAAAGTAGTTCTCATTCTGGTTTCCAGTTCTGTACAGTGAGAATGTAAGAATGTTAAATAAAAATAGAGCAAGAACAAAACTGCCTTCTCCCACAGCTGAGAAGGGGAGCTGGTTGCTGTCAGTGGTAGGTGCTTTTCATGTCAAATGAATTAACTGCACTTCAAAATGACGGCGCTGTGTCAGGCTCATCATCCCCATCCTCAGCTGCTGTTATGTAGCTCAAGGGAGTGCATCTTGGAACACATCACTGAAATGTGGGTGTGGAGCCATTAAACCCCCAAACAAACCCTCAAGCTGCATTCCAACACCCAGTTGAGGCCCACAGAGCCAAGGGGATGGATGCAAAGGTCTGGTGGCAGAGTGTGGTGGTTGCTGCCTCAGCACAAAGCTCCCTGCAAATAAAGCCTGTTTGGAGGGTTGGAAGATTCAGCATCATACACCCATCTTGATGCTACACAGCACCTCTGTGCTCAAAAAATTGTTGCTTACCTAAAATGGGAGGCTCTGCTGTCCAGAAAGCATCATTTGCTGCCCAGTCCCTCTTCTCTCAACTACAACCTCTGCAAAGAGGGTGGAGATAAGGACTTTTTCCTCATCCCTTAGCTGACAGCTAATGGCTGTTGTCACATTCACACGGAGCAGACTCTGCCCTCTAGAACACCTCTGTCACCTCAGTGCCTTTTGCACAGGCATTAGCTGGAAGCACGTTTTGGCCCCAGTTATGATGACAATGGAAATCTGAGTTAATTTGCCCAGCCAGAATGACAGTTCAAGAGGTGTAAGTGCCTGAGAATCCACGAGGTTCACACAGCCTCAATTAAAATATTCAAATGGCCCCACCGCATCAAAGTTTATAAAGCAAGGTTAATTTCCTACAGAACTTGGAGAAAAAGCCTCCAGATATTTGTCACTTTTCTTTCAACAACAGTCTCTTATTGCTACATTTGCTTCTGTTGAGCTGTTTACTCTGTGCATCTCTTAGTATAAAATATTCAGAGTTGATCCTGAGCAATATCGCAGTGCAGGCTAATGACTGTTTCCCAGGACTGGGATCCATGCCCTTTGCATTTCTGCTCTCGGAGCAGCCAAATGCTACGCCATAGAATTGTTTTCTTCCTCTGAAGCAGCAGCTGGTCTCTTGGAAGACACCATAAGCATCTCTGCCGAAATCTGTGTAATTGCACATGTCGGCATGGTCTGTTCTTAACGGATCCTCTCCCAGACTAAACACTGTTTTCTCAAGCTGGCTTTGAAGACTGTGTTTAAAAATAGCTTCAGGAAGACACACACATATATTTTGCTATAAACTGTGTACAATGTGTACTGTGTACAGAATATTAATTCTTCAATATGTGATCTCGTACACTGCTTCACTGGCATCCTTATTGCTATACATGGAGCCGTTTTGTGTGCAAATATGATTCTAAACCCAATGTTTTAGCTTGGCACGTTCATAGAACACTATAGACTTCAACCTGTTGCTGTGTAACAAAGTGTGTTTTGTAAGACAAATCTGTTAATATTCAGTGAGTGGCTATGCTACTCTTTTCTGATCGTGCTTTGTCCGGATAGGAAACTAATTAGCAGAATCTGGTGACCTAAATGTCAGAACCTCTGGTATTTCAACAAAAAGCAAAATCCTTAATTCAACAGCTGACATATTGCTGAGAGATCTGCCATACTCTCCTGTCTCTCTCTTGTGACTTAGAGAGATGAATTTTGTCTGGGGGCAAAGGGGCTGTTTTCTGGCCAGAATAACTAGAAACCAGAAGCTCTAATTACAAGTGTAATGCATTTCAAGCAGCTCAGTGATATTCAGTTTTTGCCCTAACTTAGGCAAACCTGTCTACAAGGATAAAATAAGACAATCCACAGTTTCCAACAGGTTTCTTGCCAATAAATCCTTCTGAGATAGAAGTATTCTGGTCATCCCTGTGGCACTACTGCTACAGACCAGCAACTTCAGAGAGCAGGGCTGGATTAAAGCAGGGAGGTAAAGCAAACACCTAAATCCAGGGCGGGATCCTCACCTCCTCCATCATCCTTTTGATTGGCCGAGGAACACATTGCTGCCGTAAGCATCTTGGTTGGGCCAAGCATCAGGGGGAGTCATTATTTCAGGATTCGTGATGGACTGCAGAGTCCATCACCTCCCAGCTGTCAAAGATGGATGGAGATGAAGTCAACAGTGACTTCAGGTTGTTTCCAGCCGATTTCGTGGAGTTGATGATACTGATTCAGTGGCACTAATCAGGTGAGATTAAAAGCACTGCTTGGGCACGGAGGTGGACTCACCCAATTAAACACTCGCACTTGAGAAGCTTTCTAGCTGCACAGCTGCCTGCTGCAGCCCCGAGCTGGCCCTGTGCTGGGGTGAGCAGAACGGTTAACCCTCCCGTGCTGTCAATCTCGAACCCCTCAGCAGCACTGAAGAAAAAAACAAATCACTTTAAAAATACGATCTAGTTCCAAATGAATTGTGTAATAAACCAACTGGCACCAAAAGTAAATCCATCGTACAAACGAGAAGAGAGTGTTTTCACTGCTGAGTTTGGACTCCTAGAATGAACTAATTTCTGAGCGAGTGACGACAAGTAAAGCTCTCAGGTACTGCAGTGATAGGCACTCAGAAATATGATAGATGGAGAAATAAGATAAGCTCCACATTATATACATTACATACTTGATCACAGTCTTTAATGGTGACGCAGCTGCAGAACTTGCAAATTGCAAGCACTGCTTTTGTTTTCAGAGCTTCTGCATAAACCATTGTGTTAACAACTGCAGGCAGTTACTTCTTTCTGTAAGTTGTCCTAAGAATGTGCTGCGGGTCTGTTCCCAAAATTCAGCATAATCTAAGTTAAAGAACTGCAGTATCTCTCCCCAACCCTTCCTCTTTTTCCCCCTTATGGCCCCTTGTAGCTGTGGCTAGAGATCACCGTGCTCAGCTGTTGAATAAGGTCCTCGGTCATTCATCTGCTTTTCTCTCAACGAGGGAAGAATGTTCTGCAGATTCAATCTAATTCAGCTATTACCTTTCCTGCCTTTCTGACACTTGTTTTACTGCACATTAGATAATGCCTAGCCGGCTGCCGCTAGCAAAATTAGTCTTCTATTGTTTTAACATTAATTATGGAGAGTTCAAGATAAGGTTTGTGTTAGAAAAGTAGGGGGTGGGAATGGTTTGAATTTGACTTTCATTATAATTAGGCAGAAAATTATGAAAAGGTGAAAAATAATTCACTGAAGTGCTTTTCTCTATCAAGCTAACAAGAAAAGTGCATTCTTGCACAGATGGAGTTTGTGGTATATTATTGAAGCACCACTGTTTTAATGTATGCCACTGCTTGGGCACACTGGGCCTGTTGCTGTTGCACTTTACATGTGGGCAGAAATGAGGAGGTTGAGGCCCTCTGGCTCCCTTCTGTTCCATTGAGGGCCTTTTCTGTTACAGAAAAATTAGGCTATATTAGTCCATGGTGTAACTCCATGGAAGCCATGTGAATTACTGCAGACATTAATTTGAACCATCAGTCAATTTCTGTGTAACTTGTTAAGAACATGAACATATTACTCTCTAAGAACAAATTAATTGGGCAGCTGTCTCCCTTTCATTTGTACACTACTGAGATAAACATTTGGACTAAGAATCTGTCCTCATTATAATTTCCTCACTTGACGCTGCTTTGTGGCTGATGTTCCTGAATAACATAACTACAGTGCTTTCAGAATTTTTCTTCATGTGAAATTACTGTGGTTTAGGCTTTTAAAGGGAGGAAAAGGAGTTCACAGACCTTGCATGGAGCACCTGTGAAGCTGTAAAGACCAACAGTGCCAAAGCTCATCAGGTGAGACTTCTCCATGCAATACAGCCATCCCAAGGTGCTCCCTCCATCACTGCCATTACTCTCTAATGATGACTCAAAGGCCATTGAGGAGCATGCAAAACCCACTGTAGCAGACCAGCAAAACTTCAGCTGTCTTTATACATCCTGACAGGATGGTCATGAAAAGGAGGTCCCTGCCATGGTACAACTGCTTTAATCCTTTTCTTCAAGGCTTTTTTCCCCACCTGTGAGGACTGAGGCCCCATGGTTTGGCATACAGATAGAAAAAGCACATCCCACTTTGCCTACAGCCTCCTTTATCTCCCAGCGCCAGAATAGCTGAGCAACTTGTTCATAAATTTCCATCACTTCTTTCTTTTCAGCTTCACCCCCCTATTTAGTTCTGGTTTGCAGGAAAAAGAAGACCTGGGAGAAGACCTTCAAGAGAGTCCATGGCAGAAGACCACTGAAGTTAATGGGGCTTTTGGAGATAAGGATTTTGTCCATTCAGAGTCAACTGTAGCTTGAAAAATTATATCAGGCAGGCTCAGGATGGGAAAGATTTTTTTTCTCAGCCTTGTTTGCAGATAAGGAAGTGAGATTCCAAGAGTAATGACTGAGTTATCCAGAGTCACACAGGAAATCAGCAAAAGATATGGAAATAAATGCTGAGAAGCATTTCAGTGCCTTAATCATAAAGCCATTCTTTTCTTTCAAGAGCCAAAAACATTAAGCATTCCTTTTCAATGACAGAATAAACATGAGAGTTTCACTGACTCAAAAGTAATGTTTGCATCTCAAATTTTTACAGCGTAAGCCATTTCAAGGCAAAATGGTCAGTTTTATGGCCTGTGCCCAACTGCAGGGACCAGGGATGGCAGTACAACTGAACAAGTAGATTTGTGCAACTCCATTGAGGATCCAGTCACACTAAGGCCAGTAAATGCAATGTCAAGTAATGGGTGTCTTTCATTATATTTACCACTAATTATGTAGGCCATGAAAAATGTGGACTGAATTACTATCTTGCTGGGAAGCTATTAAACTGTTAGGCAGATGGGATATATTGCTTTGAGCAGGAGAGATTCTGTAGGAGAGATTCACATCCCTTGTCTACAGACAAATCACTCATCACCTGTCTGTTGGGTCACCTCCGAGTAGTATTTTTATCAGTATGATACCAAGGTAGCTGCCCAGCTAAGTGCAATTTGTATAAATACATAACAGCCTGGGCCAAAGTCTGTTTCTGCTTAAATTGGCTTCAGTTCATTGTGTCTTAATTGAAAATAATGGTGTTACAGCAGTGATCAAAGAATCGTCTCATTAATTGTCTATTAAATCATTAGCTATTAAACAGAAATAAAAGGCTAAGAATGCAACATTCTGTTCTGCCCTAAAGAATATGAATATCTCTCCAATTACAAAGAAACAATAAAGGCAGAATTAACAGTGAAATGATCAAAATTAGGTAAATACATCCAAAATGCCTGACAATGCTTATTAGAGGATTTAGCAGTATGACCATGATAGAAAAGTCAACACAAATCCGGAAGCAAAGTCAATGCTGAGTTTACTAAAGGGGCTTCTAAAGGGAGATGCGCAATTCTGTGAAAACAATACAGGCACATCCAGCACGTACTAAATTTTAACTCAGCTAATTCATCATTATGCATTCAATCTTGGAACCAGTATCAGTATTTCCAGTTAAAAAATCAAGCCTGAATAGCATGCAGCCTGAAAGCTCCTCTCAGTAATCTGTGACCAAAATCCATTACAAGGATACTCACATTTTCACGAGAATAACATTACACCCATTTTGAGACCATTTATATCACCAAGATGGGGCAAGCAGAACTCAGTAAAAACCATATTCAAACCCTTATATTTACATTAAGTTAGCAAAGTTGGGTACCAGTTCTGGGAAAGAGCCCCCAATGCACTGTCTTCTATCAGCAACTTGATGCCCAAGTAATTGCGCAGAGGAGTGAAATGGAGACTGGATTTGTACCCAATGTAGTCATTAGAAATAAATAAATAAAGGATGAGCTGTGGGAAGATACAGCAAAAATCTTCTAAAACCTGTGTGGCATTTTTGGCCATTGTTTTGGTCTGATCTGCCCAAATCACTGGAAGGGATAGAAGGACTCTCATCAAATCGAAGGTGTTTCGGAACAAGTCTATTTCCACCTAGAAATATAACTCATTTTTAAAAGCTAGAAAAGATGATGGTCAAAGGGCAAGAGCTTTGCTTTCTTCAAGTGTGTAAATTCAGGAAAGCAACTGGCAATCTGGGGTCACATCAAGCTTTATGTAGTTGCCAGCTTCAGTCGACCTTTTAAATTCAGGAACCAGAACAGTTTCATAGCCAGCTTTGACAGGACATCCATATGGACAGCTACTGATTGAACTAAATGCACTTTAAACAAGCAGTGCTTTGAAATAATGGAAGGGGATTTCTTTCCCTCATCTTTTTGTATCTGGTTCTGTCCTGTATTTTCTAATAGTGAGTCCTAGAAATCCAATAAACTCAACAGAAACAGAAGTCCACATATCATCTTTTAGTCCTCGTCTTCTGAAGTGCAAAGAAGAGAAGCCTGAGCAATATGTTGATGATATATAACTTGGTGCTTGAGTTTATAACACGAACACTTCATTGTCAACCGATAAATAATAGCCACTGATTAGAGATGACTAGCTGCATAGGACATAGCAAAAAAAGAACAGCAAAATGTATCAAAATAAATTGTTCCTTTGAGAATTAAGTCAGTTATAAACCAAGACAGTCATTCACATTCTTTTTGGTAAGAGCTTTCACAGAAATTTGGTTACTAGAAAAACAAAATGTGATTTTTGTTTCCCCATCCAACCTATAGTGAGAGCTCAGGATAGAGATTCAAGAAACCTCTTCCTTCGCTGGCTGAAGGTAAACATCACTTTCATGAAGTCACTTTCATAACAAAGGAGTATTACACTGATTTCCTTTGCAAAATGCTTTGAGGTTTAGAAAGTGCCAGACATCACTCTGAGGATTCAGCTGCACATATGTTCTTTCTCACTAACTTCATTCTTAATTATTAATAATTTGCCCTTGTGATAAATAGAGATAAATATACATGAAAAAGGTTGGAAAAAAGTAGAGTTGGCCTGACTGAGGCTTCTGCCCAAACCCACTGCATATTTCCTAATGCTGCCTAGGATCAAGTGGATGTCATCCCTCATTTGAGGGTCTCAAAAAGAGGATAGCCCTATAAGCACTTTAACTGCAGAGGAATTTCTTTCATGTAGGACTTAAAATGCAATTAGATGTAGTGTGTTTGTCTTGGAGGATATTATTTATTCCCAGTATTGGTAACGAGCTCATTCAGAGTTGTCAAAATAGGAATTGTATTTAATAATGGATGCAGAAAACCCACACGAGAATAAAGATTCCTGTAGCAGCAAGCTGACTTTTCCCACATGGGATGTATCAGACAACACATTCTTCCTTGCTAGCTCTGGCTGGAGAGCAGCAAAGACCAGGAACGCTTTCAGCATCCCTCGCCTTCTCCCACAACTTATGGAAAGTACCAGCACAAATGGCTCCACGTCAGTCTGCAGAAACGTACTAACCCTGCATAACCTCTGGAGACCAGGTTCCTTCCTGCACAGTGGAAGCCACCCACGACTGCAGAAACAGCTATGATTGTATAAAACCATGCAAAATCCCGAATGTGGGCTACACCCCCGTACAGTGGTGGTGGTGAAGGCAAGGAAAAAACTCATGATTCCCTCATGCCCATCTCACGTGGACACCTTACCTTTATGACATCTTCATCAGCTGATTTGCACTCAGTGGACTCCGAAACATCGACGACCGACCCATCCTCCTGCACCGCAACAACCTTGACTGGAACTGACACCGTTTTGCCCGTCAGGATGGCTGTGTTAAGGACTTCTGTGTCCTGTATGCACACACACAATTATGGGACGGGTGTTAGAGAAGCAAAAAGCATAGAACACTGCAGAGATCAGACCACAGAACCAAAACCTTCTCTCGGACAGAGGAGTGACACTTCCTTGCACACACCCTGTGAGCTCCCTGCAGTCAATGGTGTCACCATTTTCTAGACCAAAATCCGTGTGTGGACCGCCAAGTTCTGGTTTGACAGACATACAGATTTACTCTTTCTGAGTCCATTTATGGGTTTGGCTGTTGTGGAAATGAAATCCATAATGCAGTGATGCGCGAAGACACATCTGTGGGTTGGCAGAACCTCAGCGCGTTTCAGACACCATCTCCAGGGGTGTCAGCGGCTCATCCCACCCTTATGTCCCAAATCATGCCCAGGATGTAGGAAGCGATTGCCAAGCACTACAGCAACAGCATTCTTCCATACTGGTTCAGCCAACAGTTGAGCCAGTTGTCCCTTTTCTGGACATGAATGTATGATTAGAAAAACCATGCATGAGGCACGCTATTACCAACTAAGCAATGTCCAATGTCACATACAATTTTTCTAATCTTTCCCCATCAAAATCCCACCTGGAGATGTTTTACCACATTTCTCTCTAATCCTGACGAATTCACAGCGCTGGCACTCTAATGACTGCATTAACACAGCCTTCCTCGGCATCTAAGTGTGGCTGCAGTTTGATTAATTGCACCAGGTGAGTTGCCCAGAGGTCCCTGCCTTGCGTCAGCAGAGCAGACGGGAGGGGAACAGCTCTGATGGAGGCCTGCAGAGGAACACGTCGCTGCTTAAGCACTGCTCACTGCAGGCCCAAAGCTTCACACCACCTCTGCTTCCACAGAGATTCAGCTCAGCCTTCTAGAAAAGCCTTCAAGAGGAAATACTGCTTTAAATCCATCTGCTGCTCATTTTTCAATTTCCATAAAACTAATTGCATGCCAGTTGGGAAAAAAAAAAAAAAAAGTAGCTCCCAACTAATCTAACTTTAAATTCCATTATTTGAATTGGTGGAAGAATAAACGGATTTTAGTGGAAAATTTGATGGCAGCTCGCATAGGAAAATAAATTCACTATCATTTACTTCTGTCTGCTAGCTAGATTGATAAAAAATAATGGGCATTGACCACCAGCTAAGGACAGCTGGAGAAGTCCAATAAATACTTGCAACTAAGATGTATTATTAATCAATATTCGGAAACTTCTACAAAAAGCACCCTGAATTAAATGAGTAGAAGTACTAATAATGCTAGTGCCAGCTAACTAATATAGTCTAGTAGAGCTTTATGGGCAGTCATGTTCCAGAAGAGCACTTAAACGTGTACTCCAGTCCATTTCTGTTCAAAACAGCACTAAAAGTATGTGGCTCAACTTGACACTTAGACTTGTCTGTGATTTAAGCATACGTGTAAGTGCTGTCCTGAATAGAGATGTTTTTCTGAATTACACCTCATGAAATAAATACAGTCCTCCTTGTCCTGTTCTCTGCCAGGCACCAGCCAGATGTTTCACACAGTAAATGACTGGGTTTTGTTTATGCTGAACAAGATCATTTATCACCAGCTGCCACCCATGACAGAGGGACACCACCAGAGATGTAAAAAAACAAAGGTGCAAAAGAACAAGTGGAGAACCTTAACAAAGACTGAGGCTTCAACAAAACTGAGAAAATTCACTGCTGTGTGAGAACAGTTAGCTGCAGCACGGGTGGAAAGAGGCTGTGTACACCAGATGAAGATGAACAGAGAGTGCTTTGTGCACAAATACAGCAGAGGAGAGGTAGGCAGATGGCACCAAACCAATGGCAAATCAATCTACGCCATCAAGTTGATATAAACATATGTTGAATACGTGATGTAGACATGGTGGCTTTGTGTCCTGGTTTGTCAGCAGGATGCTTCTAAGGTGCTCCTCAACAAGAGTCTTCAGTGCATGAGGAGAAGCAGTATTTTTGCCAAGGTCACGGGCAGTACACGTGTGCCTAATTCTGCTTCCAAACCCCTTTCTCTTAGCACAGCTCCGTAACTCCTTCATGTCAGGGGAAGGCAGCACTCACAGTCCAATCCAAAGCCCTACTGAACAACAGATGAAAGATTTCTTCTGACCTCAGAGGACTTGGAATCAGGTTCTCAGCAGGCCTGGGCTAGCTGCTTTGCTTCTGCACTGTTTGTTGTATCACCCAACTGCTGACCATCCATGTGACAACAGCCAAACACAACCCCTAGTGTATTAACTCCTAAGAACTGCTCAGTTTCCAAGCTGAAGTCACACTTTGATGTTCTAAAGGATAATGCAGAAAGATTTACATTCTTCTGTGAACTCTCAGTGTGAGAGAAAAGGGCTCAGAAATGACACATTGCCACTCCTCCGTTTGTAGGTGCTCTGCAATATGCTGACCTCTCTCTTGACACGGCACTGTCCCGAACCTCCCCTCCATCCCAGTAAGTACAGGTACCCACGGTGCTAATTAGCTGGTGCTGCTTCACAAAGCTGCACTTCACTGGTAAGCAATTCTACCACAGAAATCAATATTTCAGATGCCTGATGCCTGCATCGGGTGTTACACAAGTATAATAGGCCGTGTAAAGACCTTTTTAAGAGCTGGCTATTTATAGACTGACAAAACATATTTCCTCTGAGGAAGAAATATGAAGGCAGCACTGAACTAATTGACTGTCTGTTAGATTTATAAGCAGATCTCTTTTTTTTTTTGTTGTTGTTGTTTGCATCTTTGGTAGATTCTGTTAGGTTTGCCTTCTATTTCCACAGCGAGGTTTTCTGCAGAAAGAAGTGTCACTGCATGTGAAACAACTCTGCTGGTTACTGTCAACATCACGGAGCTCTACAGAGAGGTAATAATGCTGATTCAGGTGGGCAGGTCCCATAGAGTGGCACAGCATCCCCGGACCCCGGAGCACCACTCAGGGACCAGCACCAACCTCTCACCTCCAACTCCCTGCAGCTCCCAGGTGAAAGATGGAGTCCTTTCCTACTTCCTCTGCCATGGGTTTAAGATGGGATCTTGACCAAGACCTGGAATTTAAGCAGCTGGGGCAGAAACTAGACATTCACATTGCAGCGCTATCCTTGAATAACAATTATGTGTGTGTTTATCTCCATTCCTTCTCTGTACCTGAATGCATTAGTACTTCAGCAGAGCTCTTCTTAATTACAACTGTAACCTGCTAATAGCATTTCTTTGTTGTCTGAAGGAATCTACTTCTTATCCAGCCTAGGCTAAATTAAAATTTAATACAACATCAGGTCGCAACAGAACTAGGAAGCAAATGACAGCTGTTTAATTAAAACCTAAAGCTGATTAGATGGCACTACTGAGAGAAATACTCAAGAGGAAGAGTAGAAAACTACTGAAACTCAAGGCCAGGATAATGGCTTTATTTAAATATGAATAAACCCTGCACACAGCCTTGGTACATGTTTGACAACTCATTGCTTTGGACAAATGGGAGAGAAATATGAATGGGAGAGGAGTCAAGAACTGTGGCAAGCTGCATTTCCTGCACTGCTGTTGCTGGGGATGTTACCAGGAGCAGGGGTCACTGAGGAACTCCAGACACTGAGGTCCCAATAATTAGGCTTTAAACAACGCCATGTTGACCTAAATCCTCACCGTGCCCATGACTCTCACAGCTCACCTAACCACTGCAAGCCAAGAAGATAGTGATGTATCATACAAGGAACCATCTCAGGGACCTCATTACTCACACCCCAGCCTAGGACCACCAGCACACCTTTCCTGCCCCTCGGGAGTACCCCGCATCCCTTTCCTTTCCACAGAAACCCTGCACTGACCCAATTTACTGCAGTAGACATCATCCTAGTGATTAATACACAAGCTGGATGTGCTTTTTCAGAGGTTAACAAAACACGCTACAGTACAGCAAACTCAATAAACACTCAATTGTAAATCAGGAGGGAAACCTAAAGCCAACCCTATTCCACTGACAAATGTTACAGCAAAATGCCTTTTGGCATTTAGTTGAAATGACTGTCTTTAGTGAGGAAGGCATACACCCGAAACATTTGTCTGCAGAATTGCATTGCTTCATTATTATTTTTTCCCCAGAGTGTACCTCATAAAAATTCATTTGTAACATTGGAAGGAATCTTTAGGAACCAGTTCTCCTGCCTGGAAATGGCATCTCTTAGAAAATGAAAATTATAGGGCAGGTTGTGATGTGTGGGCTGGGCCAGGGGATTTTTATATATATATATATTTGATAAATTATTCAGCACCTTTTTTTTCAGATCAAAGAGCAGGGCAATATAAGCCCATTAAGCAAGCTTAATATATAAATTAGATGCTTTGCTGAAATTATTATAATCCAAAGCAATTCTGTACTTTTTTCCCCTCATAGCTGACTACTGTTTTAGCTTTCCAATACATATTAATGAAGTCGGGTTGCTAGAAAGCTATTTCTGTATACCACCATTAGATCAGGTAAGATTTACCATTTTGCAACCCAGTGGTGAGAACAAACAACTGAGACTGTGTTTATTAAACGCATAAACAATCTTTGCAAAGAGCTCACATTGTTCTTTAACATTTTTCCTCCCTACTTTTACACAACCAGTCCACATCACGCATGGAACCAGACCCACAGCAATGCTGGTGGCTTTGGTGGTTGGTGCTGCTGAATGCCCTCAATGAAGGGCTGAACAATGTTAATTCCTTATCCTGCAAATATCATTTCTCTTGTGGACTCACCTGTCCACAATCAGCTGCTTGCCAGGTTTTCAGGTGTCAGAGCTACATACAAGTCCTTCAATGGGTTGATGGTTGATTAGATCTTAGTGGTCTTTCCAACCTTAATGACTATGATTGTATGATTCTGCCCTGCAAAGCCACACCTGCTGCTCAAAGCTCATCCCCACTCCCCTCCAACTCTCTCTGTCTCCAGCTGTTCCCTCATTTCAGCTTTTATCCACTATATTGCTATCAGGAGTCATCAGTTATGGCAGATGGTAAATCACAAATGCTGCTGTCAGAGTTAAAGGTCATCCTTTACCTCCTTTGTTTACCTGCAAAATAGCTTTACTTCATATTGGGATCCCCAAGGAAGAACAGACAGGTGTATATATTCTGCAAGGGAAATTAATTAATGGAGATTGAACCATACAGAGCAGTCCTTAATCACTGATTCTTACGGAACAATGTAAGCAGCGACTATTAGCCTAATTGAATATTATTCTGGATGCATATTACAGTGCAGGCTGCAAAAACAATTTGCTACAGCACAAAAAAGCACGATACAGATTCCAAAGCAGAATCTCATTCTATAACTTGTCCTTTTGCCACAGACACACTGAAGGAAGCTCTTATCTTAGCAGAGTGTACCTGGCAAACGTGATCAGACAGTGGAAACTCTGCCTTGGAGTTTGTCACAACTGAAGTTGAGATTTATGCCATTCCCACGTTTTTTTTATGATGGAAATTCAGCTCATTTAGAGGTTTATGTAGGATGAATAAGCAAAAGCTGCTGCTGAAGGTGAAACCTGATTAGAAGCAGACACTGTCATATCTAGGACCCGAGGCAGTTTTATTTTATTTTTTTTCATAACTCAGAACAGATCTGCCCCCATTAAGCAAAGGTTCAGAATGCAGCCTGGTGCACTTGGCAGAAGTAATTGCAACCTGTCAGGCAGTCTCCACTGGCTCAGCTAAGTACCAGTGCCTTCTGCATCAGCAACAGACCTTTCATGGGTCCGGGCTCCCGCTATTTCTCTTCAGCCCATTATGTCTCAGCAGACTCTATTCTCCAAACCTATGTTAAACATCATGACACCATCACTCCGAAGCACATGCCTGAAGCAGAAGAAATGGGAAATTCTTACAGCTGAAGAGCAGATATCACACATCTGATTTTAGTCATTCGTACAGAGAATACAGACTCCAAGAGCTCCTGGCTTGCATTTCTGGGCTTTTTTTAGCATGTTATGAAATAAAGAACCTAACGTCAACCTAAAAGTATTATGGTAAACTCTGCCAATCACCTACGCTAGAATTTGCACTATGTTTAACAATCTGCAGCTCACCTGAGCACTCATCTGATAGATCTGTGCCAGTTGTTCTCAACAGAATATCATAGGCCACTCAATGCTGTTGGGTTTTCCTTTCTTTTATTCCAGAAAAACAAGACCGTGTTCTGTTGTTCAATAAAAGCATGGGCCATCTCCATTAGAAATTAAATTACATCCTCCTGACCTAATGAGCTGTCTGCTCATGTGCAATGACGTACGCTTCCGTATGAACCCATGAACAAATATTTCTTTCCAGACAACCACAAAACAATCACCTGAGCATCTGTCAAAGGCTTTTTCAACTGAAGAATCTGGGGAGGCCATGTTTTGCCTAGTTTATGAAATGTAACTATTGGATTCACTTGGGTGTCAGCAGTCGTCAAAGATAAATTTTTCTGGTCAACATGTCTTTGTCCCACCAGTTTCAGAACATTTAACAACATTCTTGGTAACCATTTCAATCAATGTCTTTCCTATTTATCATAATTTCTATCTGAGCAGGCTGGAAGAAGGGTTTTGTTGTTTTTTTTTTAAAGGAAATTCTATGCTATGGGGGCAATGGAAAAGTTGGCAACTCACCAGCTTGAAAAGGCTTCAGTTTTACAAGTGCAAAACTACAGACACTGAAACATAAGGTTGTGTATCATGTGAGTTTACTGCTGCAATCTGTGTGCTCATCATCTACCATGAGCGCTACCTGGGCAGAAATCCACGTCCTTCTGTAATAACAGCTGCTTAATGCTATACAGAGTGCACAAATTAATTACGGCATGTCTCCATGACTTCCCAGCACCCTGCAGGAGCATCCTCCCAAGGAAGGAGCACGGCTCTTTCTCCTTTGGCACACATTAGGCCATTCACACAATGACTATGGCATAATAATACCCATTTATGAGCAGAACAAAGCATGTAAGAAAGCAGCTGTGACACAGAATCATAGAATTGCTCAGATTGGAAAAGACCTTCAAGATCATCAAGTCCAACCTCAACCTAGCCATGCTACCTTAACTCTAACCTTAACGATTCTATGATTATCCAAACAAGACTTTGTTTTTTTTTCTCTTCTCTCTTTTTTTCTTCTCTTCTATGTCAGGATCAGACTGCTACACATACTTACTTCACCTGTGGAAGTAATTCCATGGGCTTCCGTCTGACTGCTCCCAGGATGTAGCATCCATGCACCCAGCACAGCAGCACTGCCGTTCAGCAGACCATGCCCACTGCCAGCTCTCACCCACACAGCGATCCCCCCAGTGCCCACAGCATGCCATTCCCTCCCTGGCAGCTGCTGCCTCAGCCACGTATCTCAGGACAGCGTAAGTGACACTCTGGAAGTTTTATCTCTCTCTATTGCCTGTTAAAGGGCTCACATGTCTAGTTTAGCCTTGATGGCTGGAGGAGAGAACTCTATTCCTCTCTGTTTTCAATTACAAACAATCAGTATCTATACATTTCTGTTCTGTTATTTACTCCTAGGACAACATTAGCAAGTACTTACACCGCTGCACGATTCCTAACTGTGACACAGACTTCTACAGCCATGCTTTTTAGCTACTTCACAAAGCTGCCTCCCACTGTATTCGGTGCAGCAAAAATACAAAGCAAGAGAACATACCCATAGCCAGCCCAGGCAGCAGCCATTCCTAAGGCTGCAAGCTCAGAGCTTTCTGCTGCTTCACTCCCTGATCATGGGAGCATCCCACACAGTACACCCTGTGTCCTTGCACTGCCACTGCCCAAACAAGCTGCTCCCACATGTACCTTTTGCTGAAACAAAGAGAAACAACAGAAGATGCATCCTGCTTGTGTTTAGAGCTGCCTGCAAACTTTTGGGACGTGGAAAAAATAATGTGACAAAAACCAAGAATGGTAAAAGAGACACCTGTGAGAGTATTTGGGGGGGGGAGGGGGGAGCAGGAAAAAAAAAGAGCTGAAACTAAAGAGTGATTTTTTCAAATGACAACATTCATTTATTTGAGTGTTTGAGAGCCTTCTGACTGCCCTATGCATTTCTGGAGGTTTTTCCTTCCCCTGCTGCAATGTGACTTGCATTTCTGCTCTTCATTTCTATTTTTCTATTTGTTCACCTTGCACCTGTTCAGAAGTGCTGTCAGTTCCATCCTGCCTCTATGTCTGATTACTTCTTTTTCTGCTCAACTTTATAAAGAACGACCTCTGCTTTATTCAAGTTCAGAACGAAATCCCATTTTTTATCTTTCATGATTGAATTTCTCAGCACAGTGAATGTATTTGCTGCAGAACAGGACAGTATCATCTGTGTTCCACGAGTTGAGCCACTGCTTTCAGAACCACAGCGTTCTGCCGGAGTCCATCAGCTCCGGGGACACACAGACGCCTGAACTGAAGACCATTCTAAGAACCTCTGAGTGAAGACCGGATTCTGCTCTCAGCTAGAATGGTGCAAGAGAGCAATTACAGCAAAGATCATGGAATTACACCAATGTAAAAGTCCTGTGAAATCAGGATCAAAGTATTTAATCTTTCATCTTTTCCCACACGGCCTTCTTCTGTTCTAAAAATTACATGCTGAATGTTTAATGTAAGTTACTCCTTATAGCATCTTATCCTTCAACAACACTTTAAAAACAGCTCTCAGCTTTGCAAGGGACAGGATGGTTATCTCCATTTTACAGGTCAAATAACAATGCAGGAAAATCCCACCAGGCCAATGACACAATGAGAAGCTGAATCCCCATTTCCCATGTCCCAGATCCATGCCTTTCCTGCAAGATTACACTCAAACCTGCTGCTGGTTCTGCACAGTTTAAATACCGATTTACTCATCTTTCCTACCAAATGGCCTTTTTGCTGTAAATGCTGAGCATGCAGCATCTCAAACAGTTAATTTATTGGTTGGTTAACTGAAATTCAGCTGTGCAGCAAAACAAATGCCAGTGATTGTAAAGAAATACAGAAGGCCACAAATAAAGCGACCAGTAACAGATGCAAGGAAAGAAAGACTATTACTTGCTGCCTTTCTTAAGTGGAAAATGATAGTGGCATACTAGCATGTATTCCAATGCTGTAGATAACCACATGCACTCAAGAGAAAATAATACCTCTTAATTTGAAACTACTGCAGAATGTTCCATTTAAAGAGGGCTTCTGATGCCATCCCACAGGTGGTTTGAAATGGGGCAAGACAGTAAGTAGACAAGGGGGATGACATTAATGCTTCTCAGGAACAGGAATAGAAAGTGACAGCATTATTGGTTTTTGACAGAAGCATTCTGTAAGCAGACAAAGGTCTTCACTTGTGATTCTATGAAAGCAAGCACATATCAAACTCACAGCATGTTTGTTTGATAAAGAATTTTTAAGAATGGCTCCCTGTCCTTACCTCTGTGCCAGACTCAGTCCAAGCAGAGACTCCAAAGTCACTTCAAAACTTTCAGTTTTAAAACATCTGCAAGCTGCACAAAGTAGTGGCTGACTTGGTTTTCTGTCCCATCAAAAAGCACTGAAGGACAGGAGGGAGATGAAAAAAGACCTTCTATCTTTGCTTCCAAAGCATTATCTTCATAATTAGCCTTTAAAAGGCATTAAGGCATTATTCAATTCAAACTTTACAATTATTTCTTTAAAACCTGCTACATTATGAGTAATGGGAAAAATACCAATCTTCCAGGAAGACAAGCTAGGTACAGTAAGTGAGTAAAAAGAGAATTACCCACTTCATGTTAAAGAACTCATCTACAAGAACTACCTTGGAGGAGGAGAACGTTCCCCATTTGCTGCCATTTTATTTAACGTGGAATGACTACACAGCCCAGCTCACTGGAGAAGAGAAATTAGATCACCATCACTGGACTGTTCAAACAGAATTAATAGTTGCCATTTTCATCCATTAAGGAAATATATCTTACTCAAAACTGGCTGTGTTAACTATTTGTTCCTTCCTTTCTCTCTAAAAGTGGGCAGATTTCCAAATGACAGTACATGTATTTCTTCTTTTGCAGTATGAATTTCAAATTGTTTACTGTTGTAAGGTAGGAAGAAGGCCAGGTGTAATACCCTATATTCTTTCTTGTACTGAAGCTGATGGGGTCCTCTTGCTGTATAGTCATTGTTCCTGCTCCAGGGACAGACAAATACAAAAGAATATGCTTTTTACAGACGATGGAGCTTAAGAAAAGATATGGTTCTGTGGCACTTTGACACATCATTTTAGTGAAGGAGTGACAAAGGAGGAGAGTGTTGCATTTCAAGGCCTTTGTAAAGGTACCACAGAATTCCAGCTCAAAAGTGCTCTCACTTGAAAGCACCCCTATACAATTACGGCTTCAAAAGGAGCGAGGGCTCCTCACCTTCCATTTCCTGTTATGTTGGCTTTTCCTCTTCCCTTTCTTACACCATGCAGGATTCAGCCATGTTCTCCCTCCCGGATGGCAGCTCACCTCCTCAGTGCTTGAGATGGGCTCACGTGGCACAAGTATGGGTCAGTGCTTCCCACAGGTGAGAAAGACAATGAAAGAAAGTGCCCTTTTTTCCCCCACTTTCCAGTAGTCCCTAAGCCCCATTGTAGTCACCACCTGTGCTACAGTTCTCTGAGAACCACCACTGCAAATGTGCTTTCAAAGCATTCCTCTGCAATGGCAGAGTCTTAGACACAGCGAATGATAACCCATCATTCAAAGACATCAACTTCTTAAATCTGTTTGCAAAACCTCAGTGGGGGCATTCACCTGCAACAGCTGAACCTCTGACTGCTGGGAACAAGAAAGTCCACAAAGCAAAACATACAGAGAACATGGTGAGTAAAGTGGCTCATTTAGTGCTGTAATCTCAGATTTTCTCAGCAGTGGGAACCTTCTGAAGATGGATAAAGTGGATCTGGAAACAAAAGCTGCTTCAATACATCTTTGGGTTTTTTTTGCTATGCTACAACTTCATCACTTTCCAAAAGGCCATGAACTACCGCCAGAAGGCATCTTACCACAAAACACAGAAAAAGACAGTCAACAGCTTCACTCCACATTCTCATGCTTCACTGCAGGCTAGTTTTGAGTAGCAGATGTTTGTTCTCACAGCCAATACAACACAAGGTGGTCAACTAAAGCCATTCTTCTAAGATCAGCAGCTACAGTAAACACGTTTTCCTGCTTTGTTTCATTTCTTCTTGTTAAATGGCACTGACTGTAACAAACTGCTCTTAAATGAAGCAATACCTGGCATTTTAAAACTCTTCTTCTTCATTATCAGAGGTAATTGTGTAAGCTGTTGATTTAGTTTTGGATCTTTCCCTCAATAATCTCGTAATTGAACTCCGGTGTGCACATCCACTGCAATGTGACTAAATCTATTACAGAGAACAACCCAGAATGAAACTGCAGCCCTATAATGACGAGCTGAGATGGGAGTGGAAGAGAAGATGAGGTGAGCTTGCTCTGAAAGAGTCACAGAGGGCTGGCAGCAGGCTGACTCAGCCTTGGCCACGTGAAGCAGGAGCCTGTCCCAGGCTGCCACCCAGCAGCTCCATCTGCAGGCTTTAGCATCCATTCAGCACGGCTGTGTGTAGCTCTTGCAGCCTGAATTTCCCCAGCTTTTACAGTATTTTCTTACCACTTACTCAGTATGGTCTCTTGGGGAAAACAAAGCCAGAAACCCTACATTTCATTAAAAAAAAAAAAAAGCCCTGACATGAAATGTGGACTGGGATATGATATGTAAAGATTTTGCTATTTTTACACGTGCAGTGATATTTAGAAAGGTTGGAAGTGATGTTTAGGTTTTACCTATTTCTGGTCGCATGGATTGCCAGAGGATTTTTCTGAGAGTGACTGCAAATTGATGGGACTGAACACGTAGGAAATGTGCTGGGTTGCAGGACTTCATTCACAAAGCATTGCTAGTGATTCTGATTAACCACGTCCTGCCCTGAGGTTTAGGAAACTACCATAATCTGGCTGCTGAGATTAGCTCCTGTGTTACCAACCTGTATTTCTCTGAGAGCCAGGGTCAGTCTGACAACAGCTTTTCCACACGCAGGTTTTCCAATAAACAATTTAGTGATGACTAATAAAGCTTTGTATTTATCATTCTGTCCACATGCCCACAAAGAGTGCTACGAGCATTACTATAAATTAAAGGAAAAAAAAAGGACACAGTGATTAACAGAGCAGATTAACCTCCAAAACACTCGGACAGCTGTTTCGACATACTGAGTCTTGAAGGCCAATATGCTGAAACAGCTGTTCTTACATATAAGGTAAACCCCTCTGTGTTGTTCTCCGATGTGTATCCTCTAGGTCTGTTTCATATCTTAATGACTTCAAGGCACATCTGGAGCACTGCCAACATTTCTGACATTTTTCATACTTTTTTTCCCCCACGTTATTAGCAACTTCACCAATGTCAGTTCATTCATTCAGCAGGATGCTCGATGACAAAGTCAAGTGGCTTCCAGTCATCTTACATGGGACCTGCACTCTCAGGCTGCTGTCTGCTATAAGCAAGATGTTACAGAACGAATGAATGAATGCCATTATTTTTGCATCCAGCACAAAGTTCCTTAAATGGAAAGCATGTTATGTTTCATGATGCTTTCTCCCTTTGTTTCCAAGGCAACCCAATACACAGACACACGCAAACACACACGTGCATGTTAACACCCTTCATCATGTGAGAGATTCCTTCATTTCTCAATGAAGCATCAGCTTCAGCAACAGGGAATGCCTAAGCCAAACTTCTCACACAGTAACACACATCAGGGAAGCATTCAAGAAACTTTTCCTTGTCATTGTACACTTAGACACTTCGTTGCATCAACATCTCCTGTCTCATCTGCCAGAAATCAGAAGCCCTGAACCCATCTCTTGCTATCCCTGTTTTCTACAACACAATGCTTCCAGGCAAGCTCTTCCGAAGAGAAGGAAAGAACCAGGAAGTTTGGCTTACACTCAGATGAGACAGTGTATTTCCTCCTAAGAGAAGGAAGCTGATGACCATGGAGGCAGTTGGTCCTATGGAAGGTCCTACAGCCTCGGGAAACCCTGCAGGAGCAGAGTGCAGAGGGTGCATGGCTGCACTGCCACTTGGCACCCAGACATGGCCCCATCTGTCTGCGCTTCTAAATGAATCTCATTGCAGAAAAGCAAGGTCTAGGCACAAAAATGATTTGTCATGCTCAGCACTCCATGCTAAATCACTTTTATACCCTCTGATTCTCAGTTGTAATCCTCTTTGGAATTTGCTTAATTGCTGGGCTTTTAAGAGCTGGAGGTCAGATACAGACACTGAGTAACAAGTAAAAAACATCAAAGGCAAAGTGAGAGCCTCACAAATTCTGCTGTTTAGCTGAGAAGTGAGATGTGACAAAGAGGAGAGGCAGCTGGAAATTGCAAGAGATGTTTTGAAAGAAGCACTTTGAATCATTGTTCTGTTATTGTTGTTTCCATCTATCTGATTTTATCCTCTGCATAACAAAAAGCCCTGCTGATTGCTTTATTGCCTGGGGTTTTGTGCTTGTCCTTCCCACTCGGAATGTCAGCACACTGCAGGTTTGCAGAACAAGTCAGACTTTGGCCAGAGTTGGCTCTGGCCTATCTGAATATCCTGCTAACTGCAACAGGACAGCGGTGACACAAATCTGCTCTGTCCTTAGGGGTCAAGTGCCATTTCCATATAGAAACCTCACTGTAAATATGGCAAGAGTATTTGCAATAATACCAAGTGAAACAGCAATACAAACCAATGCAAAATCCAGGAAAAAGTTCTCACTCAAGCGTTGCTCACAGCAGGTATGGATGGACATCCGTGTGATTTACCCCCAGCCTTAACAGCACGGCGTTATTCTGAAGTGGGACGTTACTCATGCTGACTTCAGTTCAGTACCAGGGCTGATTTAGGAGCAGCTGCCAGTGACTTAATATATAAAGGAGAGGCAGTAATTCCATTAACATCAGCAGAATCTCTCTCTGTCTCATAGCAGCATAACCAGGGAACGTGGGCCATTTTTCCCTAACCATGATGCTCCTCCTTCTGTAAATACCTGCAGCTATTCACCTATTCTGAAAACCACAGAAAAGGAAAGCAGCATCACCTGGTAGATGTGAAGTTGCATTATGTTGCACTTCTCGTTTACAAATAGGTTTTTAAAAGAGCAAAGTGCTTTTTACTAAGAGCCATCACTAACTTCAACAGCAGCTCCACTAAGAGTTTATGGATACAATTTGCTTAATTCATGCACTCACTAATTTTTCAAGATTGCTACTATTAACTTGCGCACCATGTAGCCTTAATGATTTTATGTTACATTTTATATTACATGCTTCTATTTATAAATGGTTTATAAGAGACTAATCAATATTTAATAGGCACTTCAAGTGTGCAGGAGACATGAGTAGCATGTGTTAGCAAAGGTTATGAGCAAGTCAATAGAAGGGTCATAAACACCTATAAGCTATGGCTCATAAGTAGCTCATTGGGTCATTTGGATTTTGTAGCAATTATCCAATTAATTTAAAAAGTATTAATAACTGTTTGTAAACTGTTTGTAAATGGAGTCCTATTTAAAGGAGGCTATTCCATGACCTACCCTGCCTACAAGCATTAGAGGGAAACACATAGGTTTGTTTTTCCATGCCACGCTCTTTCTGTAAGCTCAAACTAATGCTGTACCATTTCCAATGCAAACAAGTTACAGTGTCATTCTGGGATTTGGGCATTTTATCATACATCCTTAGGGTTAAATTCTGCTTGAAGATGCATAAATTTAAGTCTCACAGGAGCCACTGGAGCTGCTGGCTGTGCATATGTGCGTGTAGGAGGGTAGAACTCAGCCTTTTTATTTACAGTACCATTAATTAAATTACTGCAATTAAATATCAAATCAAACTGCAGTAAGATAGCACTAAGAACCACAGCTTGTATGAGGGTTAATAAGAGCTACACATGGTTTTTAATGTGCCACTCTATAAACCATGCCCCAAAGGATATTGCTTGAAGTAACACACATGAAAATAAAGTTTCATGCAAATAATTTTTAATGATGTCCTAGTTTCTGTTATCCAATCATTTATGTGGGCTTCCTGCTCTTGTTTTCTTAAAGGCAAAATAATTAAGTAAGAAATGGAAGAGCTCTGATCAACTGGAATCAAATGGAAGAGTTTCTGATCAACTCAGAGCAATTGACAGTGTGCCATGAAATTAACCTGCCGTTAGTCCAGGGCATGTGCTCCAATAACAAATCTATTTGACTTTATGATTTTCTGATTATGATTATAAAATGTACTGATCTTCTAATTTTCTGACTTTCTAATTAACTTTAATAATAATTGACATCTTTGCAAACAAGTCAAAGGATTAAAACCAGAAAGTTTTCTCCTGTGCCAGCCTAGCCCTGCACTCCTGAGTGCTGCTGACTCCTTAAGGAGTCACACAACTACTCAGTGACAAACCATCACTGGAACAGCAAAAAAATATTAAGACAGTTGTGGTGTTCTGAATTTAATGGCTTTTTTGAGAATTTTACAGCAGAATTTTAAAAGTTTGCTTATCCACTGATCAAATCAAACAGAAGCGTATGTGCCTCTATTTACCGCAGGAGAAAAACATTAAGGAGGTTCAATATTTATGCAGTGTTTCATGGAAGTTCAATAGAAAAATCCAATATAATTTCCCAATTAAAATCATCTGCTAGCTGTCTTATATCCATTAATATTATCTCAAGTCACTGTATACTGAAGCCATCCACACAACATTGTTATGTGAACATCCATAGCTTAAAAATTAGTAATTACTGTCTAGACAATTCAGTTAGCTATAGCTGAGTGAATGTAATGAATAATTTATTTGATGAATTTTTGCATTCCTTTTCCTCCTTGTGAATCGTTCCTGACCAGTTAGGACAACTTGAAAATGCACACATTGGTTAGAATTATTGTCAGCGAATAATTCTTAACCTGAATATCTTTCCACTGGATAGAACTATTTGAACCAGAGGTTTGATACTCACATTATGGTATATAGACCAGATTTGAACCAGCAATCCAGAAGCAAAAGGCTGAGTAACCACTGCAAATCCCTGCTCTGACAAGGAATTCAGAAGCTATGTTTTTCCCTTTGAAATTCAATTTTAGTTAGGTGAGCCTCAAAATGGAGGCTGAAACAATGAGTGTTTTAACTCTGCAGCAGATCAAATACACTTTGACATCCTTACAGTAAGGAAGAAATTGCACACTAATGAGAGACTGAGATCAAATGCTCCACGTTGTCACCCCAGCCTCTAGCAAGGTGAAGTGTGTTGGGCCGTTAAGCCATGCCTGGTGCTCCATGCTGCTGCAGTTACCCAATGGCTCCACAGTGCCTTCCTGTCAAACTTCAGCTCGTATCTTCTCCTCTTGCAGGAATGGGGGTGAACCATAGAATCATTAAGGTTGGAAACAACCACAAAGATCCCCAAGTCCAACCCCAGCGCACCCCACCATGCCCACTGACCTCAGTGCCACATATCCACATTCTTAAACACCTCCAACTCCACCACCTCTCTGTGCAGCCTCTGCCAATGCCTCAACACTGGGAGAAGAAATGTTGCCTAAAATCCAGACTGAACCTCTCCAGCACAGCCTAGGGCCATCACTTCCCATCCCATCAAATGAATGAAGTGCTCTAACCAGCCTACAATTTCTCAGGAGCATTCTCTTCCTGCATAGAACACTATTGAATCTCACTATCACAAAAGGGAGTGCATTTATCACCTCTTGAATAACCTGAAACTTGTAACGCTGCTCCCCCAAGCACTGCTGGCCCCACTCCTGCTGTGGGGCAGTGCTGCCTTCTGCACCAGGCTGAAGTCTCCCAGCATAGAACACAGTTTTACCTTCCAGCTCCACAGGAGGCAGAGCTGTGAAACTGCTAAGTCAGGGTCTTCAGAACTGAGCAACACAGAAGATTACGAGGCTGTCCCAAAGCGCTGCATGATTATCTTAATAAAGCTGTAGAGCAGCATTTTCAGTAAAGCTGAGGCACCTCTGGAAGAAATTTATTTAAGCACAATAGCTGCTTATAGGCTACCTTACAACTCCTACCGCTCTCTGATTGCTGCTCTGCTCCATCGTTACGATGCCGTTTTAATTGAGTTAAAAAAACAGAAATTACATGTAAAATAATCACCAAACCCAACTGATGCTGGGGCTGCAGAAATCAGAAGGAACCAGATGAAGGTCAGTGCCAGCCCTGAACAGGAGCTAAGTACAAACGTTTACAAAGAAAAGCTTTCCATGCAGCAATGCGTGCACAAGAAATATGGCATTGCGTCTGTCTGGCAAGAAGGTGGGTCATTTGCATTAGTGCAGAACTGTATGCATCACTCACGTACACACAACACACCATCAGTACATGCAGAAGGGACCCAACTCACTGCACATCTCACTAACACAGGCTGACAATTAAACAGTCCTAACAGGACTTGCTCTCCAGCTAGCAGAACAGTTCAAAAACAAACATAATTGTGTTCATGTGTGCCCATTATATTCATGTGCTGATTTAATTAACAATAATTTCAGCATCTCTGAGATTTCTTCTCTGTTTTACAAATGATGCTGTTTTGATGAGGGCTGTAGTTCAAATTACTGGCCAATCCGCTGTAGCCCAAGACTGGAATGCTACGTTAATTGGCAGTAAAACCAAAATGAGCACTCTGGAAAAAGTTATTGATGAGCCAAATTATTGGATAATTGTTAAGGAACAAGAGAAGTCTCGTTTTAGGCAGAAAACATAAAAGCTTTGGAGCTCCCTTCATCACAGTGCAGTTCCTGTTTTGGGTCTGCTCATGGTCTGTGCTGCTCCCAACGCTCAGTGCATGTTGGCTTGTGCCTTCCCTCTTGCAATCGCTCTGCCAAAGGCTCCCCATGCCCCTGTCCCCAATAGCCTGCCTGAGGACCCAGGCATCCCTCCGATAGCTCACACTGAGCTCCCACCAGCAAATCCTCATAAAGACAGAAGCAGCAAACCTGAAGGAACGGAGGCAAACAGCCCTCCGGAGGCAGCACAGCCGCAGCAGCTCAGCAGCAGAGCAACTCTTAGCATTTTCCTCAGCGCAGTTATTACTGGAACCACTTACTTCTAACAAGAATTTAGTGCCTATGCATCCTTGGAGAGGGTTTTCTAAGAATAGTAACTCTGCAGATGGAACAGGGAGACCTGAGATCGCGCTGGCTGCAATAATACCTGGATGTCCTCCTACCCTTCGTGCAAGGAGAACATGGCAATGCTTCCAAACACAGTTTTATTTAGAAGCACCTCACTGGAGTCTCTGCTGTTCTTTGTCAATCAAGTCTGAACTGCCATTCCTCTTCACAGGTGCAGGTGTGCAGTGCAGACTTCATTTGACCAAATGCAGAATCTCCAGAACAGCAAGCCTTTAATAAGGAAGCAGGACAGAAAGAACACAGACAGGCAACACATGCAGCCTCATAGAATCATAGAATCACCAAGATTGGAAAAGACCTACAAGATCATCCAGTCCAACTGCCTGCCTATCACCAACAGTTCTCACTAAACCATGTCCCTCAACACGTCATGAAACAAAGGCACTTGGGACAGGTGTGGGATGCAGGCAGGCACTGGTATGGCACAGGCACCTCTGTCCCACTCCTGGTGGCTGAGAGGTGGGCAAGTGCTTAAAAGGAGAATACTCAAAGCCATCTTGCTGGGCTGGGAGACCTTCGTTTGATGGGGGAATCATTGCTCTTCTAGACTACAAACAGCTGGCAGTATGTGGTCAATCAGTGCCATCACAAAAGCACCAGAGTGATTTCCAAGAGGGGAATTAGTGGAAAAGAGTACCTTTAGGACTTGATTCTGAGCAGCTTGCAACAGGATCTCTGATGCGCTTGGCATCAGCATGCCCTGCACAGTCATTAAGGCTTTGGACCACGGTTGTAACAAGTATCAGCAAGCGTATCTAATTTTATGAAAGAAAATTATTGGTTCACAGTGGAATAACACGTTGCTTTTACCCAAGCAGGCGTCAAACATGAGTATGAAATCCCGCACATAATCTCTAGCTGTTGTCATTCAATGTTTATCATCCAACACAGTTGAATACAATTCTTATCTTTGATGGATGTGGCACACAATAGCTGTTTTCTTGAGTGCTTCATAAATATTAATACTATTCACAGAGCTTCTTAAAATTTGTCATGTCACATCGCTTTCATAGAAACAGTCAAAATGCCATTATTTTTGTCCCACCAATAGCAAACTCTATTTTTGGTTTCTTTCATTTTTGCTCTAAGATCTAAATGGCAGAGTATGTTTAACTGAGCAGAGGGAAAGAACAAGGGACAATGGATGGCACTGAGCAATTCCAAGAATGAGTTCAGATGCCCAGAATGAGAGTGAAAGGGGAAAATTGTGATATTCTTTGGAAAATACAGTTCAGCCAAAACTGAAACACTTCACGAAATAGAGGAGATTTGGCTGGAATTTCATTTTTGGGAGAACACCAACAAAGAAGTTTGACGTTATTAGAACTGCCCTACTCCACCACATACAGAATGGGGCATTTCCACTTAAGGAAAACACTTTTTTTCCCAAAATTAAATATTTGCACATTATTTAATCGAGTTTAATCAAACAGCTGAGTACTACAAGGAAAGATGGTTTTTCTCTGTTAATCAATTTTGATTAATCCAAAATAGCTTCACTGAATGTTCCTTCCCAAACGAGGCTGAAATTGCCTGGCTCTGAACAAGGCCCATTTGGGCACCCTTCGTGACACACTTTCCCCACACACTCCTTTCGGTCAAAGCCTTCCCCTGGATCCAACCTAATCACACCTTCAGTGGTTTGTATTTCAGCTGCTACATTCAAGGAATCCCTTTGAATTTAATCTTTCTCCATAAAGTTCACCCTGCACTTGTCAGAACAGAACAGCCGTACGAAACAAAGCCACTTAATTCTCTACAACAATTAATTTGACGATGGTAATAATTGCAGAAGATCCTATCTTTCTATCTCTGCTACAGAGACCCCAAATGCTCACTGTGGGCATGAGAAATAGAACACTACAAATGAAGAATTTCTGGCTTTTTTCCTCTCCACAGTACTTAATTTGCTTTGAGTTGAACATCCTTCCTCTGTGGGGTTTTAGGGACGCCCAAGGCTTCAGTCCTGCTCCTATTAATCAGTGTTAAAACACACTTTGAAATCTGTGATCTGAGATTCTCAGATTCTGATTTCAGAAGGAAAAAAGAAATATAACCTTGATAGTCCTTGGTATTTCCAGAGTGAAGACTTACTTTCTGCTGAATGTACTCTTCAGTATCTTTTCCCTTGCAGTGGTGAATTTTCTGAGTGACACAATCATGTTCTCGTGGTTCAGGTACAACAAAGACACAATGCATCATCTTAAAGGGAACTGGAAGGCCAAAGGTCAGAATGATTTCAGGTAAAAAATACACATTAAGTGCACTGGATAAACACACGTGGGACTCTGTGCACATCAATCCATTTTAACCAACCTTTAGAAAAATATGTAAACCATGTGGGTTGGCCAGAAATGACTGATCCTAGTCTGAAATTTTTGCCACTCCAGCATTGTGCATTCTGGGGTTTTATAACTGACCCCAGAGAGAGGGAAGAAAAGTGGCTGCTGCCATTGACATTTCCTTCATTTCAATGGACTGAAGGTAAGCCTCTGTCAGAGGGCAGGTCAGCTTCCATTCTGGCTTGGTGCCGCTCTTTGCTTGGCATGTGAATGCAAGCTATAGTGCCATCAGCAAAAGTGTCTTCTGGAGGAAAAATAAAAATCTTTAAAGGCAGTTTTATTTTTAAATACTCCCTTTCTGATAGTGGGATTCAACAGTTCTGTGCAAGGATGTGGACACTCAAATTCACCTTATTGCAGACATCCTTCAGCTTGGACTGAATTAAAACAAATGTGCAGGAGAAATCTTTTCCCCAAAGAAGGGCACGGGAGCTGTCACGACTGAAAGCCTTCCCAGGCTGCATTTGCCTTCCTATGGCTCATTGCTGCTTGGCAGCCAAAGGGAGATGTGCATAAAAAAATAAAATAAATAAATCACCCCGCATCCCTGCTTTTCCTAAAACAAATAAGCAAAGTGTTACACTCAGCACTTCCCTTTCAGCCTGAGTTATAGAAATGGGCATCTTTGAGGACCATTTTTCCTGGGTGTTCCTGTCAGCACGTTTGCTAGCAGCAACTGGAGATGCTATTATTCAGGCTCCCATTTAAAAGAAACCTTACTAGAGTATATACAGCCATCTGTGTCTCTAAGTGATTCACAACATTAGTCAACCATTAGTCAACCACAAGCTTACATTTTTGGGGAGAAAACGAGATTTCTGAAGACACGGATTAAATACTTTTAACATATACAGAAATGTTTCAGGCAGAGGGGCTGCGAGAGCCAGTGAAATATTGATTGCTGCCTTTGAAAAACACTTCAGAATAATGACAGACAGGGAATTACAATCCTATTACTATACCAGAAAGGCTCTGTAGCATGTATATCTAAAGCACTAGTGACGCCAGCCGCAGACCAAACCATCACTTTCCTAGATAAGACAAGCACACTAGAGATTCATCTGTTATTAAACCCATTGTTCCTCAAGTCTTCACCCTCACAAAGAAAAAAAAACAACCCAAGAAACAGTTGTATACATCTCTTCAGTATCCTGTGCTTTACGTTGACTAAGTTCCTGGTTGCCTAGAAACTCTCTAAAAGAACTGGAGTTTTCTTTTTCTCTTTTCTTTGCCCCAACTCTTAGTTAGGTAACAGATTAATCCAATCACATTTACTTGTGACAGAAACCTTCTCAACTGGCTCAGAACTTGTGAAGTTTGCTCCTCGTACCACAGGAGCTAGGCTCTGCCAATGGCCTTCTTATCAGGAACTTTCTATAACCATGGGAATTCCAGCCTACATCTGGTTAGATCGATGGAGGTGACTAAGGACTGCATCCCGGCCAGACAGACTGCATTTATCTGTGCCATCAGTTTCTGTAATGAGCAGGACATACACTTCACAAGACATCACCCAATCCACAGCTCACATCTGACTTCAGTGCCATACCATTTGCTTTAAAAAAAATCCTCCACATTGTTTATATTTAATAACTATAATACCAAAATGCTGATTCTGATATTCACTAACAAGAAAAAAAGACCATCCAAAGTGGTTTAGTTCCATTTTCTACCCTCAATCTCTATTCTGCTGGGCACAATGGAAATGGATAGCTCTTATACTTTTGGGGACTTCAGCTCCATGTGTCAATCTGCACACCAGATGTTGGAAGAATCAATTACCTAAGATCTTTATTGTCAAAAAGAAAACAAATAAGCCTCAAAGGAGCAGAGTAGCTGAAATTTTCATCTGACGGTGCATCACTGAACAGCTATACCAATCCTCAAAGGTTTTTAGGGGCTTCTTAGCACCATGCAGCAGTACCTGAGCTGGAAGGCATCACACAGCCAGCCCAGGCAGTGCTCCATCCCATTCACTTCCTACGGGCCACACTTCCCAGCAGTTATTTCCTCTCAAAAGCGTATGGTAAAACGTTAAGACAAAACTCAGTCTTCGTCCTGCTCTCATCTAAAGAAAGTTCCTGGAGTCAAATATTGCAGCTCCCAAGTAAGCTTCAAATTAAGGGAGTAATCCCCCCTCCATACATTTTTACCTGAATTAAATCGGCTTAAATAGTTATGCACAGCATTAGATGATAAAGCAGCATTTACATTCTTCAGAGCCACTCATCTGTGCTGTCATTAGTTCTTGACAGAATAAATCCTACCTCTTTCCTAAACGAAACGTTTTTAGGGATATTAAGCAGTATTATTGTGAGATTTTTTCCCTAAGTGTTTTAAAAGGTACCTTTAGGGGTATGAAAAGTGACTCACACATCGTTCAGGAGCAGGTAGAACTGAGCAAGAGTGACTTCATTTCCATGTAATTTGCCATTCTTATCAAGCCTTGCCTATTCAGGTCTGATTAATTAATGCCTGTAAAGTGTTCTGAAAATATATAATGCTACATAAATACTAAATAATAACAGTGCACTTAAAGTAAAAATAATTTGTTAATTTGCATAGAGTTTTAGGAATTAGCATTTACTTTCCCTATGTAAACGGGTCCATCCGATCCCTTTCAGCTATCAGAAAATGTGCTTGCAGTTGCAGGACAATGTGGCATTATGTATTTTACGTGAGCCAATTCACAGAAAATGAATTCAGAATTATTTGTGATGTTGTATTTATAGAGGAACACAGATATATCCTGTTAGCATTCATTTTCAAATCCACATTGCCTCTCAGCAAGAACCAAGCTGCACCGCTTCTGGGATTAAAATAATTAGAACTATTCCAATTTCAGGGGTTGCTACAGCTTGGAGCTATGTGTTTTCTCAGTCTGTTGTCCAAAGACCTTAGAATTTCACTGTCTGCTTGTAAAGCAGTCTGAAAAAGGCACTTCCCTACATCTTTATATCTGGGCATCTTATGACACCTGCTCTCAGTACGTGTATATTTATGCTTCTGCCACTATATGAGAGCAGAACTATGCATATAGCCAATTAGGAAATCCTACCAATAAGACTTCTTTGCTCAGAAGGGCTGAATTTTCCAATCTATCTACAGAAACAAGACCTCCCAGGAACAGAAGACAGGCTATTAAGTATCAGCACTTCCAGGACACACGTCATCCTTTAGTTTATAACACAAACAGGAGGTAGGATAGGTATGGAAGACCCTGAATCCCCTTTGATCATCTCAGCATAAGTCAATGAAGTGTGAATACCAGACAAAATAAACAGTCTGTTTCTAAAATGGTGTAAAATGCACACAGCAATACCATCTGGGATCAGCTCCTAAGCAGGGCTGGAAGCAGTGCCAGCGGTACAGTGAGTGCTTCACACTTGGAATTGCTTTTGAACCGGCGCTCATCACCTGCTAAGAGGTACTAAGGCCACGTAGGGACCAAAAAAAAAGGGTTGTTTTTGTGTGTTCATTTGTTTCAGAGGTGCCATTTACCCTCTTACACCCTTTCATGTCTCAAAACAATCCTCATGTAAAACCCAATGGTTTTTCCCAAGGCTTTGGTTGGTTCCTCTCCCACACCCACCTCAGCAGCTGCAGATGATGGAAATGACTGAGAGCCTTCCCCACCACGATCCTCTAATAAGTGCTATAGAACTGAAGCTTCTCAGCAGGTATCTGATTTACAGGAGGAGATAAAAACAGCTCCACAAAGAAAGCTGGTCCTTCCTGCAGCACCGGGGCTATCACGGCTGCCACCCAAACCCAATCCTGAGGCAGCAGTAGGCTGCATGCCATTGTGATCACCCATTTGGCATTTCTCTTTGCTTTGCTGTGTCAGCCAGCAATGGTCTGCATTCCCACTGCATCCTGCCCGTGTGCTTTCCTCCTGTGCACAGCACCTACACTGCCCACCCAGAGGCAGACAGATGACTTTCAGAAAGCAAACCCTGAACCACTGGACTATGCCATTTCCATCTGGCTGTCATTCCCTTGGAAATCCCAGCAGCCTGGCCCCGTGCAGCTGTGGAAATGGGAGGTTTCAATTAGAAGGAGCTTCAGGACCTGGGGAGAAGCGTCCAATGATGCAGAAAGAGGACTCTTTTCCAGTATGAAATTTGTTTCGTTTTCTCTCATTAGTGCTAATGTTTTATTTATCTACATATTTTGAATGCACTGAATTTGGCAACAAAGAAGTTAAGAGATTTATTAGATGGAGGATCATCCAAATGAAAATGGACAGTCTGGGGCAATTCCCAAGAGCCTGCAATTATATTTTAGTCCTCCTCTTCTGACTAAAATGAAAATAAAATCCCCCAGCTTATTTACAGGTATCATATAGAGAGAACGAAGCATAGAGCAGTTGGTAGACCAGTATCTCACCTGGAGACCCTCCCTGACCATGCCATCTTCTGTGCATCTCAGAACAGTGCCTATTAATGTGCTTCTGAATTGACACCAAAGGATTAGCCAGATATAAGCTGCAATATCAATTCATTACAGCAAGATTGTCTGCTAATAAGGAGCTATTTTGTTGCTAGACAATGTGCAAAAATCAGCTGTCTTCACTCAGAAACCCCAAAGCAAAAGAAAAAAAAAAAGACAAAAGCAACAAAAAATGCCTTTCAAGCTTGCTACAAAATGTAAATGTTAAGAACATCAGATTTTATGTTACGGGCTTCATAAACCCACTAAAGCAAGAAATCAGCTCTTTTCATCAGGCTATTATTCAAATGTTACCATGCAGTCTGCCACATCTTTATCTACCAAAAAAAAAAAAAAAAATCAGGCTGCTAATGAGGAAAATATCCCCACTGCTGTTCCCAGAGCCACCACAATGCAATGACAGAATAAGTCATCTGCAGATCTTTCTGTTTTCTATCGCTTGTTTCAGAAAGTAGCAAGGAAAACGAACTTGTGATCAACTGCAGCAACAAAACAGATACTCCAAACAGTATGGATGTGGATGCCTCCATATTAAAAGGCCCAAAGCAGCCTAGAGAGGCACACACATCTTGGAATGAAGGAATCACAGAACATCCTGAGTTAGAACAGACCCAAACCCAAACATTATGTCTGAGAGCACCATCCAAACGCTCCTTGAGCTCCTTTTGTCCCTGACTGGGCAACACAGTGCCAGAATCTGCACCAGTTAGAGACAATTAAATGGAGCAGCACTGCAAAATGGCAATGGCAAGAAGGGAGGAAATGCAAATGCAAGCTGCTGCTCCTGCCACTGGTGCCATCAGTTCTTCTATTAGCCTAGGGCCAAGCCAGCCAAGGATGCTCACATGCAGCAACAAGTAATAGACCACATGAGACCCCCAATTAAGAGACAAGGTCATAAATCCATAAAAGCTTTTTTGCTGTACTCCACAGTTATCTTACAATGACGAATTGTGTGAGATTAGCTCCACTTCAAATTTAGGTTTTGCCTCAGATTTTGTCCAAGGACATTTAGAGATAGCTTAAAGCAGCTGCCATAACTGCAAAGAGATGAAGTGAAGCCCTGGCCAAACCTTGGCACAGAAAGAAGCAAAGCTCTGACCCAGTGTTGACAACGAGCCTTGGGGCTGAATCTGCTTTTCCTTTATACCCACAGTGCTCTCTCTGTACGGCACAAAACCTGTGCTATCCATTTGGAACCAGCAATGCTATGTGCAAGTCAGTTCACGCACCACATTGTTTTTATTTTATATCTGATTCATCATTGCTACTTGATAACATTCCATCCACACAATTAGAGGTTTGTTTCATCTCCTCTAGTCATGCTTACTGTTTACTAGAAGAAAATTCTCTATTGACTTTTCCACACATCATTTCTCCTCTATCCCTCACTGTCAGTAAGTGCAGCCTTCGGCAGTAGGAGCTGGAAATAAGATTTATTTAGGGCCTTGTTTACCTTTAGAAGTATCTTTCCTTGTTTTTGCCCTACTAGGAGAAGCCAGTGGCCATGCAGAGGAAAATACCAATATACCTTGGTTAATTAGTAGAACAGAAAGAAAAGTAACACAGTCAGAGGAACAGATTGGAAAAAACAATTCACCTTTCAGAGGTGCTTAGCTCAAATTTAGAGATATGGCTGTTACAGTATATGCACCTTAAACCCTGCCTGGAAAACACGTCCAGAACCTAAACCTTCAGAAAGTATTTCGTCCTTTTCCTTTTCCTGTAACTCCAAATGGACCTTTTGTTAAATGGACACTTTGCAGCTCACTGGTCTGCATGGTTCTCAGGGGAAAAGCAAAGCAGAAACCAGTCCAGTTGTTTGGTTTAGCAATGAAGTTTCTCCTCACTTGCATGATAATTTATTTCATTGAAAATGTCCCAGCTAATTGCAACACTTACCCTTAGAGCACATGCACGGCAGTCACATTAATACACCAGAAGACAATGGCTCCAAAGGAGCTATTACCATGTACCAGGCCAACAATCCACAAACAGTACAGGATTTACACAAAAGACTCAAATGGTTTCCTAGGAGCCATTATGGCACATCAGGTAAATAAAATATTATTGAAAAGTATTTTTTGCATTTAAATCATTTGCAGCAGGTGCACAGGAAGTAGCACATAATAAAACAGTTTGCATTCCCCTGAATACTAACGAGAATCAGCGGAAACATTTAGCAGAAGGAAGCAGCAGCAGGTTCTTACCATGGCAAGAGGAACTATTCCAGCAAACATCGTTCGGCTGACAAAGATCTCGGAGACCACCAGTTCGCTCAGAGAATCGTCTCGAGGGTATTCCACCTGCCAGGTGATTTGCTGGGCACCCGCCAGGCTGCTGGCGTTGTCGATCTCGAAGTCCATCTGCAGGATCTCATAGGAGGTGATGTTTGCTCTGGAATAAAGAAAAAAAAAATTGTCCATAGAAGAAATATCAGTAGAATGTTGCTGACAGAATACATTCCGACTTCTTTCTTTTCAACAGAAGATTTACCATTAAATTTAACATGCAGACTTGAAGACGGAAGCTTCAATCAGGCTATACACTGGGCAACAGCCATCCTTTATAGACAGGTGGCTATATCTTCTAGTTTCCTGACATAGAGGCATCCTTCCCATTAAACTCAAGCATTCACTGCATGTAATCATGAACAACATACAGAATAAGCCCCAAACCCCGGGAACTGCATTGTATAGATGTTGCTGAATTACCCAATATAACATTATTATAGTGGTGCTGGCAATATTAATGCTCCAAAACAACAGAATTGACCAGAAACTTTGGTGTGCCCCTTCCCATAGCAGTGATTCAAAAGATGTGCTCTCAGTGAGCTGCCTGTATGCTGCTACAAAGAATAGACACTTAAACATCCTTTTCCTCTTCCCAACCGCACAGAGGCAAGAAACTGTTTTTGCCATATGTTTTTGCAGGCACATTGTAAAGGGAAAAAATCTGAGCAGGAATTATTGATTTTCATGTTTTCTTTCTGACAAGAAACAACACAAACATATGCTTCAATGCCTGGAGGATAAATATTTTCCATGCTGACAGAAGATAATATCCACCTTCAGGCAAAACTAGAAGCATCTTTGGGTGGCCAACCAGGCAGCCAGCAAAAACTCTTTAAGAGAAATATTATTGCACATTGCTATGGATGTAATTAAGGCTGTTCTGTTCAAAAGTGTAACCACTGTGGGCACTACGAAGGCGCACTCAACTTCATGGTTTTCCACTTATCACTTCTGGCAGTTTGTTTTATCTACATAACATAAAATGAATGGGTTAAGTACGTCTGGATCTGCAGTTTAGGTTCAATCTGCTCAATAGTTGCCACTCACATACACCCACAAGCAGCTTCCAATTCTGAACAAAACCACTGACAGAGGGTTTTGCTTTGGATTCACCAATGAAATAATGTCCAAATACTGTCAGGTCAGTCTGTACTGATCAATCAAATCTGTATGTCCCACTGATGGGCCTTTGCTCTGTCTGTCATGCATTCAAGTTTTCCTTTCCTTGTTATTCTTTTATACACTCTCAAGGTAACCATAATAGCAATTTTATATTTTTATGGCACACCAGGACTCAGATCTCTGTAAGAAGAACACGTGTGTCTTGCCTATATAAGCAAGCTGAAGTAATGCCTCGGAGTAAATGACCCCTACCCCTACAAATATGCAAAGGCCTTCAATGCATCCTGAGCACAGCGAGGAACCTTCACCAGACAAAAGTTTCATTCAAAGACAGACTTGACCATGCACTGCTGGGTTGGAAATGAGCACAACAGAAACTTTCCTCAGATCCAACTGACAGTTCATGCACACTAAAGCGGAGCTGACTTCCCAGACAGGTGGTGGTCCTGCTTCCAAGGAGAATCCTCATTGTTGCCTGGAAAAACAACAGGGCTCACCATCTGCTTTCTGGTTTTGTCTCAGTAGCAAACCATGCAATGTGAGATCGTAATACTAAGTAAGGGTCCATTTCTCATTTGGAGTTTTGCTGAAAGAAGCTATCCAGCTAGCTTTCACTTGTAGAGTTTCTCCACCAATTGTGCAGCTTTAGCAAACAAGCGCTCAACTTTCTGCACCCCTTTGTTCACCAGCAGGTTTTCAGTTACCTCCAGAACAGCAGGTCAATGGATCTTCTCAAAGCTATGGGTTCTTTTTTTCCTCCTCAGAACGAAGACTCAGCTTTCATGCAATGCCAAGTGTGACAGTATCTGGGTCACAGAGTACCCCGATGGACTAACCCACCCTCTTTGTTCTGAGCCTCTTCCTGGGTTACTGTTGTAACAAAACCATGATAAAACCTGAAAAGTTTTCTCAGAGTAGAGCTTTTCTGCTCACCACTCCATCTCCTGCAGAAGCTTCTTTCCTAACAAGAGGATTGGTACTACATTCACACTCCTTACAGTTTATTATCCATCCTCTATAATACCATGTGGGAGACCACTGCCTTTTCCAGTGAAATTGAATGAGGTTGCCAAAGTAAAAACAGAATTATACTAAATCATAAGCAAGACCTTAAAGGTTAGCATTTACTTCTTTCGGCTCCATCAGCTGATAGCTCCACATCACAATACCTGCATCTAAATTTCTCTCCTCAATACGCAGTACTGCACCCCTTTATCAAAGGAGACATCCTACCCTGCCATGGCCAGTCCTCAGCTTTTCTTTGGTGTGACTTTCAGCAGGTGACCAATGCTGGTCTTTGTGGTCACTGTCAACGTGAAAGTGTTTGGTGAAGACAAAACGCTACAAGTGGGAAAACCCACTAATAGAGGAGATGACGACTGTAACTCATGCTGTTATCAGTTGTTAAATTCCACTAAGCCATATTTTATCCTTTATCCTATTTCAGCTTTTTCTTGAGACTTATTCCATTTTTCTTTTAAGTAAGTCTGCACTACTGGGAAGAGTCTGATGGAATCTAAAGACTATAAATCACTTCCCCTTTCCAAATCTTTCTTCTATTTTTAGTTTAATACTTCTGTTGCCCAGTGAAGTCTTTACTTGGTTTAGAAGGATTTTGCCAAACCTCAGTTGGAGTTTAGAGGAGCAATAAAAAATAAAAAGTCAAAATTACTTTTATAAAAAAAGATTATTTCCTGCAAGCACAAGGAAAAGACCTTATAATTTTAGGCAGCTGGCATGGTTGCTAATAAGTCCATTTCTATGGAAATGAGTTCATAACTATTAATTTTGCCTGCTCCTGATCTATTCTTGATGAGCCTTTCAAATTTAGAAAAGCGCTTCATGATTCTCTCAATTTGGTAATTACTAACTCCCTTTGATGAATCCAGCCCAGTATTTCAGACATGAGACATTCATTAGACATTTTTCTTTCTGGTGAGAGGAGAAAAAGAAACCATGGCCTTGGATTTATTTCCTCTCCCAAACTCCATCAAGTAGACCTTCTTCTTCCTATCACAGTTTATAATGCTGTTTGTGTACTTTCACAACACCACGTTTGGTGCTGGAAGAACCCCACAGAGCCCTGACATTTGGGCTCAATGTCCTGATGTCAAGCCTCACGCACACCTCACCCACCTCACCAGGCTGAAATTGAAGCATTTCCTCTGGACGTTAAGCCAGAAAGCAGCATGCACCCATCCACAGGCTGCCTCTTCTCCATCAAAAACACTCTCCCAACAGAACAAAGCACAGGCTGCACAAAGAACTACAATAGTAAGACTTGGGTTTCAAGTGCTCCTAAGCACCTTGGAGAGGTTCTCCATCCCTGCATTCAGGTGCTTTTTAGAGATTCACACCATTCTTGGAGGGCTATCTGTTACCTCCTTACATATATATTCTGATGGATTCTCTTCCTCAATCTGCTAGTATGTGCAAAGAGTAAGAAATATATATATATAAAATATGAATCTAAAAAAAAAGCCATATTTTGCTTCTCCGCATTTTTTATCTTATTAGGAATTAATATGGAACGGCATAGGCTCATCTTAAAAAATGACAGATTACTGTTAATGTCCACTGTAGCAATAATATTAGCGATTTCTGTAAGAACTACAAAATCACCTGGCATTGAAAAAACTAAAGAATTCAACTTGTTCCTCATTTTTGTCAAAGCAAAACATGGGATTACTGAATTAAGTACCGGAACAGTGCGTGGTGATTGATGTTGTGGTGGCAGTGCCAGTCTAAATAGTTTGTAGTTACCATAAATAAACAAACACCTATTATTAGCCATAAAGATTTGAAGAGCCTGCTCTGCATAACTTCAGAGAGAAGGAAATCTGGCCCCCACCACCACCGCATTGAAAACTTAGCTGACAGTCAGAACCTTCTACTGGTGCTGTTGGCTACGAGAGGAAATCATGAGCTTCACCCATTCATAAAATAACTTCTCCTGTAAACAGCAAACTGTTTACGGGGCACACAGCAGTGTAAATAAACTCATAAAAAATGGAGCAGACACAAGGTAATTGACAATAATAAGATGTCTGGTATCGTGTTGCCTCTGAGTCTTCTCAAGGTTAATAATGGTCAATTCCACTCTCGCTGACAAATTGTCACCAAATTCAATGAGAACAGGATTATATAAGCAAAGTACATTAGTTTATGATATATTTCAGTAATACAGGTCTCACTCTTTTGATCTCAGGAGGATTAATTTCACAAGCATGGCTTACCAAAGAGCAAACACTTACAAGAAGAGAGTTTTCAACAACTGATTGGAAATGCTCGTGACCCTAATTTCCTATTGAAGTCAAATGAAGCAGCAGACGGCCGGGATCTCTTGGGGAAAAGATCCAGATTGAAGGTCCTGACCTTCTTCCCCTTCAAGAAATTAAGACTCCAGTAGTCCAAAATGAAGGAAATGAGACGCAATGTCTCCTAACAGAGCAGCATCCAGTTTATAAATTGTAAAGCTTTGCATACTGTCAGTCCTTATACCTTGCTGAGTGTTGCTCTTCACAGATGCACGGGCTATGTAAATAGCTATATAGGATAAAACCAAGCTGTTACATATGTTAAGAATGCATGGACTGACAGAGTAGGCTTTAATAATCTAGTAAAAGGTATAAAAACCAAAGAAGAAATTTTTGTTTGAAATACACCACCAAGACCAGGTATTATTCATGGTATTTTTGCTTAGCCAACATTTTCCCACAACTGAAAACAATAAATCTAGATAATGAGCAAACCTTTTAAGCTTTTCAGCTTCTTCCACTGCCAATTCACAACTGTGCTGCTCACTAACAACTTGCAATAACTTTATTTGATTTTATCAACATCATCATGACAACCCTGGAGACAACTGAGACAATTGCTTCAATTATTTTTATTTGCTTCTACCCTTGTGACAGCGTACAGAAATTCTTCCAGTAAAAGAGTCCTTAGATACTATTTTAGTTAGCCTTTAGCAAAATAGGACTTAAAAGAACCAAAATCAGTCTGGATGTAATTGGTACAGTCCATTGCTGGGTACTGGGACTCCATTTGCTCCTTTGTTACAGCTCTCCCCTTTTGAAACAGCATGTAAGCTTTTGGGGTTTATAAAAGCACTTTGATTGCACTGAATATTTTTCTGACTACTATTTAGAGCCTCTTTATTGCTGTGCTGTGTATTTCTTGAAATAAAGCTCCTCTGCCAGGAGAAAGCATCTTGCTGGGGAGCATAACAAACCCATCCAATAAGAAACGGGGGCCAAGGTTTAGCTGATGTTGGATGCAAATATAGAGGGAACTATTTTTGTACACAAATAATATATTATTTTTTTGATGAAAGATTTACACTGAATTCTAACCAGTTAATAAATACCAGTGCCCAAATGGTGCTTAGAATTTTTCTCTCAACCGTTCAGAAATCTTTGTGTATTTACATACCATAATCAAATGGTGTATTTTCATACTGTTGTGCAAGCAGCTGAAATACACCATAAAGCAGCGATGGCTTTTTAAGCAACCAATGACTAAACTTTCAAGGTAATAAATTCAGTGATATAAGAACTTCTTCGCAATGCGTAACTTCCAATACAAACATCTCCCTTCAGAAACTCTCAAAAGACCTTTAAATGAACAAGAATACACTTTTGGGAAACACTTTTACCGTTTCTGACACTGCAGTTTAATAACCCAAGGCATGTCTATATTCAGCCAAGCTACACATAACATCAGGGCAGCAAACACTGCAGTTAACCTTCAAAGAAAACTGAATGGTCTGGGTCATTCAGGGAATCCATGGTGCAGCCAATGAATGCAACCCAAAAGTTACTTGCTGGAGATCCATTGCCATGCAAGGGGACAGGTTTGGTCTGCCTATAAAGTCAGCACAACCAAACAAATGTGCTTCCTGCAGGTAATTCAGTAGAAGAAAAAGGCTGATCTCCCACAGAGCTTCTCCATCCCCTCTACCCCTTACTAGTGGCTACAAGCTCAGCACAGAAAAGATGCTTCACTTCGTCTTGCTCTTCCCCAGCCAACTGTGAAATGGAAGACATGTAATAGTTTAATTTCCCTGAACACTTCCAAATTTACCACAGGTTATCAGGAAGAACGACTCTACATGACAGCTCCTACAAACACACACAGGTCCCTCATCTTCCTCAGTGAAGAGCTTGGTCATGAACCCTGGGTTCATCAGCCCTACGGTTGAGTTCTTACTCAACCTACACTTCCAACAAACAGGTTCCTTGGCATTTTAATACCTTACAATTTCCACGTGGCTGACATAAGTACTAATTGATCAAACTCATTCATATACACCAGGTGCACGGGTACAGAAAAATGTGATTTGCCCCAGAAGAAGTTACTGGTGATCCAATTGCTGTTTTGATTTAAACTGAAGCCGGCAGCCTCGCCGCTGGGGAGAAACAGCAACCAGAGGGGATAATCTAAAGATGCAAACTCCTCAGTGCTGCATTTATGAATGAAAGGGAAAAGGAGACAGGCTGCAGATGGTAGCACTCACATACCTAATTCGCTGGAGGATGCATGAAAACAGTGACAAATGGTGCTCTGTTCTTGAGGACTTTAAAAGCTTAATGTGACACCTTCAACTTAATCCTCTGCTTAATGGGCAAAGGGTGGAAACAAACAAGTAGCAGAATGCCAAGCAGTCAGCAAGGACAATGGAAAGTTAATAAGCAATGGTTTGTTCCAAAACTTGCTAAGCGTGCACAGAACTCATGAACCTGCTGCAGAAGATACCGTAATTCCACCTGCACAAAATAAGGAACAAATCAAAGCAGAAACATGGGCAAGAATTATTTTCTTCCTCCTACATTCTGTTCCAATTTCAAGAATAAGCATCTAAAGAATTAGACAGCTATCTTCGAACTTAATGTGCTCTCAGATGGAGAAGTACATGCAGGGCTGTCTTGTGGCTCGTTCACATTTCTGCTAAGAAAAACATGGCCATGACAACATCCTCAATGAAGCTAACACAGAGATCAGTGCTGTCCAGCAGTACTAACACAAGCAGGACCCCCACGTCCTTCAGAGAGACCTGGTGCACATATGATTGCTTTATTTTATAGTCTGATAATTATGAGAAAAAAGAGCTAACCTTTTCCTGCTGCTATTGATATCCACTGAACAGACAGTAAAACTGTTAAAGTTAACTGGCATCTAAAAGTTTCCCATGTTTTAATTGATAAACAGGATTAACTCAGCTGAGCAAGCAGGGCGAGCAGGGTCTGCATGCAGGGTAAGAACAGAAAAGGGCCAATCACAGTTCTACTACATACCCCCCTTCCTCTTGTTAGCTGAGATCTGCTTACAGCTCTCACCTTCACAACAAAACCCAAAGGAAGAGAGCTGAGGAAGGAGGTTTAACGTAATCCACTCCCATAAAGCCTATTTTTCTCCACGAAAGGAATCCCAGTTTCTCTAGAAGTGTCAAGATAACTCCAAATGACAAAAAGCAGAGAGGTGGATTTAATATTTCTCTCTCTCTTCTAAAATCATTCCACAATTAGCTTCTAATGGCATGTAAGTGAGGTCAGCACAGTGGTTACCACATAACATCTCTGGGTCACCTTTTTAAAGGGTAATCATTACTTTGTCACACTTGCAAGACAATGATTTCCCAACACGTGATGGATTCCCCCGCAGTGACAGCTAATGACATGCACTGGGTGGCTGCTGGGGTACTGCTCAGAGCTAAGGTCAGCCCATGAATTAATGAGCCTGGCTGCAAGCGAGCAATAAGCGAGGTTAATTCATTTAGGCTCTGGAAAGGAATGATTAGAAACAGGAAGGGGAGGAGTTTCATCCCACCTTCCCTACTCCTCATCTAGAGGGCAAAATGCCCCCAAAACCGCTGTTCCATGGGTTTCCTTAGCAATGGAGACTCACTGTTCAAGCCATTCCCTCCCAGCTCTCTTCTTCCCCATAAAAGAATATGTTCAGCTCTGGAAAACCGTTTAGCTGAAATCCTCAGATTTTGTTGAGTCCTGGCATTCCCTGAGACAGCCGTAATACACCATTGCTGCTGGGTACTCATGCTGGAAGCAATCCGCTTTCAAGCTTTTCCATTTTCCCTTGCAAAAACTTTGAGGTCCCCCACTGCTATCAGATGTAGAGACGCACTCCAAAATAAACAAAATATTCTGGTTCCTTTAACCTGATTCCTAATAACCCAACTAACAGCTGGACCGGATGATCCGAGAGGTCTTTCCCAACCTTAACGATTCTATGACTCTATGATTCTAATTCAAACGCAGCAACCTCAGCTCCCCACCACCTAAATCCATCCCTCCACATCCATGAACGTGTTTCCAAGGCCCTGAAATCCACCACCGAACTTTCAGGTCCACTTTCCAGCCTGCTGGGCTCCCAGCAGCCATACCAACGAGTAGCCATCACTCATTTGGATCAAGTCACATTTCAGCATCTATCTCCATGGACTTAACACAGCACTTTCAAGTGTGTCCTCTATGTTTACTGGAAGAAATTCTATCAGCAATGGACCATTTAAAAGAAAAAAAAAAAAAAGAAATGGAAAGAAAAACACCGTATGATAAGACAGAAGCTAAACGTATACTGATTGCAGTAATTGCATCCATTCCTCTGTTGGAAAGCCTTGTATTGTATTTCTAATATGTGCTGATAAGTGCATTCACAACATAAGATTAACAGCCTCCAGACAAGAACGGCTATTATGTTTAACAGACTGATTAGCAAGTGACAGAGCTGCAAACTGTACTCCTCGTAAATCGGTTGCTTTTAAATTACAGCAGCATTTTTATGGTCCCATTTTTAAAATGCAACGGTTTGTTACACATATGCGGTGTAATTCCTATCTGACAATAAGTAATAGAGGACAGCAAGATTTGAGCTTTTAATCTTCAGATCTCAATTAAAGCATTGCTCATTTTCTTTTTAATTACAGTAAAATCTGTGCTGTACGTGGCACTCTTTATGGAGCCTCCTGGCTTAAACGTCTCCCACACACCATCCCCAAGCACAGGGACAGCCATTCCAGCCAATATCTTTTACAAGTCCTACTTCATTCAAGCTGCCATTTTTGTGCCTCCACCAGCCCTGCTCACCTCCTAGAACAGAAACCAAAGCACAGATCTCCAAACGACATCCATTCAGACGTGCCAGAGCAGGCTTGCCCCTGCTACAACCAGGTCTGCTTACACCTCAAGCAAACGGAGCTCCTAATTAATTCCCTGTATTTTCTAACAGCAAATGGTAGGATTTAGGCACATCATTCCTTGCAGGGCTTCTGAAAATCCTGCCATCAAATGTGTGATTCTGTTTTTGTTGACTGCTCTTATTTTTCTCGCTGTAACATATGAAAGCACCAGCCTTGGATTTGGGCCCTCTGTGTATTTCGTACAAACACAGCTATAAAGGCAGTCCTGACCCCACAGAGCGTGCAGTCCACAAGACAGAGACAGAAAAGAGATGCAACAATCTGCACCACTTTAAACTCATACACAAAACAGAAACCCTTTAAGCATGAATTTATCTACAGACTTTCAAGCTCAATGACATCATGCACTTCAAACCAGTTTATTTATAACATAAAGCTTAGTATAACTTGTAAGGAGACAGAATAAATGAATTTGTTCTATCACAGAACTTCATCAGATACAATACAGATGGCTCTGCTACCATGGTTAAAAATAGCCTACACATTTTGAATCAGCTCAAGGCATTTATCAAATTAGGAAACTGGTGAAGGAGGATGTCTAGCTTGTATAGTGTAATTGGAATATCCTGCAGAGGTTTGATGCTTTTGTTTTTGGTTGGCTTTTATTAATTCTACCTTACCTGTTCAGCATTTGGTCCTGGACTGTCAACTGAAGTGGGAGAACTCAGTTTCCCAAACTATTTTTCTTTGCTAAATAGCAGGACAGAACAACTCGAGGTTGTTTACCAAATGTAGAAGAGAAGGGGGGAAGCCATCCAAAGGGCAACCCAGAGTAGAGCAGAATACAGAATCATAGAGTGCTTACAGTTGGAAAGATCTCTCAGATCTTCAAGTCCAAGCAGCAGCCCATCCCCACCATCCCCACTATCCGTGTCACTCAGTGAGACAGCTATCCTTTTCTCAAAGGGTAAAATACTTCAGAAACAAAACCACTGTGAAGCAAACCTGGCGTGCTGGCTAAGCAGCCCAACACGTCATGCAGAATGTAGAAGGAAGATTGTAATTAATAGATCCCAAGCGGTAAGCCCTGCAGTTAATTAATTGTCATTGAGATTGCACCACAGAAGTGGCCTCGCTGATCGTGGCTTCCTCCTGCATGCTCCTTGAGCCATCCATGTGTATTTCCCAGCTAACCTGGAGCAGACAGGGAGACAGAGTGCAGACCACCCCCCCCCAGTCCTGCAAACACTGCTGTCTGAGGAATGAAATTCATTTGCTTCTCAGCTTTCATGGCTCTTGTTCTCACATTCCACCCACAGATGGAAATTAGGTGTTGATGTTCGCTAAGAACTTATTTACTGAAAGATTTCAAGCACGATTTTTGAAGGAGCTCTGTCCATCTTTTATCTATTAAGCAGCAGCAAACCCCGGGGTCCCCAGGATGCCTCTGTGTCCTCTGCAGCCCCCACCTGCTCCCACTGCATCACACTACACATCACACTCCTGCTCCCTGGGGGCCTTCTGCAGAGCCCTTCTCACTGCCAGCTTCAAGCCACATCTACTGGATTCTAATGGTAGCTCTGTGCCCGGGTCCTTGTACAATCACCTGTGGTCAGAACACCAACTGAAGTATGATCTATTACCAGTTATCTGACCAAGAAGTACCTAGGATACGACTCTGCAGAGCAGGCGTTCAGCATACAGGGCAGGACCACATGGGAAGTTCGAATTTCTGAAGTCAGTGTGAGCTTTGCAGCTGAGATCTGTGGGCAGATGATGAAGATCTGTGTTCATCTAAATGTAATACTTTCTCCAGAAGGGGAACATACATTTTAAAAGATCAACATATAATAACTTCTGGCTGGAATATCGAGTTCAAAGTTTACTACTGCCTTTACAGGACGCATTTAAAAGGCAGAAAGATACCATTAGAATTCATAAGATCCCCACTGTGGACTTACTGCTTATTAAGATGGTATTAGCTGCTTCCTCCTCCTTCAATTTATCAGCTGCACTGTGCCCATATTTTGTTTTCGAGAGGATTACAGCAGCACATCTAATAATACGAATGTTTCTGCAGGTAATAATTGAAAATGAGATCAGTTGATAAACTGCTTTGATAAGGATTCCAACACGTATGAGGAGAAAAACATGACACGTATCCCTTCTGGTCTCGCTCCTTTGCAGTGACCTTGGAAATGAAGGGAAATTGTTTCTCATCCGCTCCTGCTCATCTAAAGCCCACCTCGGTCCCTCAGGATACTGCTGCTCACAGCAGCCCTCCCCGTGCTGCCTCCACCTCCATCTCCAAAACATCAGGAGAGCAGGGAGAAAAATGATTTAAGAAAGCAAGGGAAATTCCTTTTAGTGAAAAAAGAGGGGGGGGGGGGGGGGGGGGGAAGATTTGAAAAAATGCTTTCCAACTCCTGCTTTTTTAATTCAAACCACTTGCCTCCAGAATCCCAACCCTTCAAACCACTTAGTGCCCAGGCACCAAGCACACGGAGCAGAACGTGGGAGGGAAGTGTTGCTTATCAGCTTTAGCTGCAAGATTTGTACTTCTGCATTCCCTTCCAGCGGAAGAAATGCAGAAAAATAAAAACAGCAAAACCTTTAAACTCAGGAAGCAGGTTGGAAGGCAATCCTGGTCTAATCATAGGGTTTTCTTAACGTTTGTGAGCAATTGGAGGAGTTATGACTTTAATTTCACATAAAGCAATTTTTGATTTCAATGCTAAAACGTGGGTGTTCCAAGGAGACCTACAAAGCAGAATAAACAAGATAAAGGCTCTTTTCCCCTTAATCACTACTTGATGACACATTGGTTTTAAACCTCCTTTTACACTGGTGTGTACGGTCTGCATTTGGCTTATGGAATAAGAACAAGAGGATCTTCATGGAAGCAGCCTAAGCCTGAAACTCTCCTTTTCTTGGAGAACCCTCTCCTCATTGCCCCTCCTTGTGTCCTGGAGTTTTTACTTCTCTATCACCTTCTTTCACGCTAAGTATTTCCTGTAAATGACAAGCAGCATACCATGAGCTGTAGTGCTGGGTTTGGTGATCTCCCTCCAAAGCATTGCTTCATCTCACTGGGAACAGACCCCCTCCATCCTCCTTCAGCAAAAAACAATGGTCCATGTGCCAAAAGTGGCACAACTCACATGGGACAAAAGAGCACAGCATCACAGAATGGCTTAGGTTGGAAGGGACCTTAGAGATCTTCCAGTTCCAAGCCCGGTGTGAGTGCACAGCCCTGCCCAGAGCCCACCACAAAGCAGAAGTGGCACTGAAAGGACAAACCATGTGCTTAAGTGAGGACCACCTTTTCTCCCCACCCCATTTCGAGCCGTATTCACCAAGCATCCAAAGTGCAATTGGAAACCTGCTTCCAGAAAAGAAAGAATCAAGAAATAAAATGGTAAGAACATCAATCACACAAACATCTGGCGAATAACCCAGCAGGGCACAACATTTCTTTGGAGGTCTGCAAACAGCCAAGAGATGACAATACTCTAATTAAAACGGCAGGCTGCAAAACACATCCAAATGGCTTTCCTTCCAACCCAGCCCCTGCTCAGATCCTCGGTGCTGAGGAAAACATCAGGTTGCATTGAGAGTTGTTTCCATAAAGAAAATACAGATAATGATGCATCCCTGAAGCTCTCTTCTTTTAATTTAAAACTGAGAGGACCATGTGAATAAATGGGGCAAGAGGCCAGATGGTTCTGCTCCCAGAGCAGTGCACAGAACCAAGGCTCATCACAGGCCTTTTATTTTCCTTAGGATTTCTTTTTTATCTATTTACTCTTCTTTCTCTCTTCACTCATCTATTCATCTACCCACTGGAGTACTGAAAATTCAAGTTCTTGTTCTTCTGATTCATATTCAAATTCAAACATATAAACACACAGCACAGCCTTCAGTGTGAAAGTTTGAAGAGTTCTGTTGTGGATTTAGGGTCTTTTGAAGCATATAACAAGCCAATTACAGAGACTGAATCAGTACCTTTTAGATGAATACACAGGAAATGAGAGGAACATGGCAATGGTGATACATTTTCCAGCCTGAACTCCCAGGAACATGCAGTATATGCTATTATTTTATGTATAATGAGTAACTTGTAATGTGTTTATCTCATCAAGGAAACCACTTTTCCCCTCACTTCTGCATTCCCTGCGTGCTTAATGAAGTGGGTTTGCTTTTGAATGAAGGTAACTGCATAACCAATCTCTTCTGAACGACACCTATGGTTTGGTCATGATCTCTATAGATGCACTCATGTCCTCAGCTGCCAACCAAACACAACCAAGGCCTCCTGCTCCAAAGGCCTGGGGGTACAGGAAAGTGCCTACAAAGCACCACGGTCAGATACCGTCAATGTCATTCTCATAGTTGAACGTACTCATACTTTGAGCCCCCTTCAGTTGCACTCTCTGAGACCCCACTCATACAACAAAGCAGGCCCCAACCCTTGCAGATTGGCCACACTGAGTGCTCTGCAAGGACCCCCAACCAGACCCACAACCACCAGATCTCTCTGGCTCTGGCTAAAAGCAGAGGGCTGAGTCTAAGGTCTCCCAGACAGGCAACGGGAAAAGTTTTTCTCTCTGGAATCTTCTTCCTGGATCCAGAAGAGAAAGGCAGCACTAAATAGGACAACGTCCTACTCAATGTTTTTGTTGAATGGATGTAAATCAACACATTTCTGACAAGTCCAATAAAATACAAGACTCCAATTCAGAGTATACTTTCCTGAAGGGAGGCACTGCAGTGATAGTTTACTAACTACTAAATGCTTGCATAAAGGCTAGGATATCCGGGATTTCCTGCCGGGAAACTATTCTGAAAACAATTGCAGCCATCGCAGGGGTGGGTAGCCCCTTCAGTGGGGCTTGGCTATTTAAGGGACATGGGCTAAGGCCTTCTGTCCAGATGGCCCCTGCTGTCTGAATTCTCTGCTTACAGTAGAAGCACCAGAGGACCTGCTAACATGGCAGGCAGCAGCACCACAGCCACACGGCACCTAAATTTGGAATGAAAGAGAAATACGTCCAGCAGAGCACGCAATAAAAGTTTAGGGAGACAGAGAACACTCAATCAACCAGGACACAGGAACGAATAGCAATGTTTCTGCAAATACCAGAGACCTACAGATAGGAAAAGCAGTCAAGAGGGACATCATTTTGTCATTTATGAGAAAGTCATCCTGGATCCACCTGGATAATGCTCCCATTCTGGAACAGTGGAGCAATTGCTGCCAACCAAACCATCAGGACTACAATCTGTAACGTGAATGATGATGCTTCTCCTCTATATAACATACTTCTTTCTTGCACCTTTCCTTCTGGTCTTTAACCTTAGAAAAAAATATATATTTTTTATACTTAAAAATATATATTATTTGTAATAACAATAATAAAAATGGATTTCAAATGAACAGTCCTTACAATCACCGTAATAAATTTATGGAAAATACTTTTAATTATTACCACAGCAATCTGGAAAGTGTTTTGCTATAATTAAAAGGATAATTACCTTTCTCTACTTTAACAAACTCATGAATTAATAATTCAGGGCAGCTTTGCCAGAGTAAATTTATTCACATATATTACAAATAACACGCTCTCATGGTATGATCACTTTGGATCTGTAGATCCAAACTCACAAGCTTGTCTTGCTTGAGCAAAAAGACTGCTTCAATCAGCAAAGTAGGACCCCAGAAATCTCTAGCTAGGGTATAATCCTTACTGCATGGGTAACTGCATGGTTACTAATGGTACCATACTGAGCAAATGTGCTCAGGGCTGCCTCGTGGCCATGAACTTAGCTGCTGATGATTAGTATTGTATGCAGAAAGAACACTTAGCACCTCACTCATGCACAGACCTACAGGCTATGGTCATTTATGAAAGTTTCTTGCAAAATCATTTCAAAAGTCAAATAACGTGCTCAAATCACAAGCAGCTTGTGGACAAGCCAAGCCAAGCAGAAGCAAAACAAAGCACTTGCTACAAATTGTACATCCAGCTCAAAAAATTGCCTTGAATAACTCACTGTTATGTTTTGTTTTGTCACCTGCTATGATACAGTAAGGAACAAAAATCTTTGCTGAAGAATAAATGTATCCTATTTAGAGTTCCATTCAGCAATGATGTTATAAGGTCTGAGTGTGTAGGTCACAGATGAAATATAGACCGTGAGCTCTGTTGTTTGAAATATAGATCTCTATAAAGAGTATTATAAAGCTGGTGCTGTCTGGAAAACTGCCATGTTTTTTTAGATAGAAACAATGGACATATGTTTGTATCTCAGTTGAAATAAAGACGCTTATGAAGACTGCAAAGGGAAACAAACTGAAATTACAACAAAATCTGAACTGTAAGAACGTTTAGTATGCAATTATTTAAGCAGAAACATTGAAACACTTAGGATGGAAAGACCACTACTATCATCAAGTCTAACCATCAAATCATCTTGTACAGCCGTCAATGATCCTTAATAAGTTACACAAACAAGCTTAGTATGTAAACTCAGGTTTAAAAACTAGTTCAGTTTTTGGGGGGGAAAAATTGGATGAGTGTTAGATCTGTAATGTACATTAGTGTGGCCCCTTCACTTTATGTATAAGATATATAATATTAAATGTGTAATGCTGAAGTGGGACAAAATTATTTACAGCAAAGAATCAAGAAGCACCTACAGATTTGGTAAGCACAGGCACTGAACAATCAAAGATGAAGCATGGTTTTCCATTGGACTCTCTCCACAAACAAATGGGAGATGTTTGACAGTGTAGGGCATATACCTACATGCATACACCTTCAGCTTGTTTTAGTCTTTCTTCAGCAGGGCCATAAAAACTTTGGAGTGTCACATCCTGATGCACGCTCGTGCATTCTGGCCCGCTCTGTCACTACGAAGATGATGCACAGGTCTCTGTGGGTAAGCACTAAGCCTCCTGCAAGTGCAGCTTCCCAGCAAACGGAAAGCCTGAAGCTCATGTCAGTACATCTGCAGTCTGGCATCACCACGCCTTGTGGCTGCCAATTTGAGATTTCCATGGATGGTAGTGTGCAGCAACACCAGTGACCATCTGTTTCTTCCTCCTCCTCCCCTTTCTTCTCTTGCTTCTACTTAGCTCTCGCTATAGTAACTGAGATATCCTGGAAGCAAAGGGAGTTTAGAATTTGCAGTGGACGATACAACATCTGCTGATTTAATTCCCAGTGAAAGGAAGAAGTTTTTGAAAGAGGGTGTAACATAGAGGGTTAATGGGGAAGATGGAACGGCTTGGAGCTGCCGTCAGGCAGCGGTGTGATTTGACAGCCTGTTTTTCCCTGCATAGCGGGTGGAAGAGCAAGGCTCCATACAGGGCGTGTCGGAAACAGGAATGATGTGATTGCTGTGGGCAGGAATCAAAAAGAAAGGCAAGCTGACCCCTGGCTATTTCTGCAGCAGCCTGCTACGCAGGGGGGTGAGCAGGAATGGAGATTAATAGCTTCATTCAAGTGCATTGTCTCTGCTTTCCACATTAAGTGCTTTAAAGCTAGTGATCATTTTGATGCTTTGCATTTCCACGCTTGCAGCCTACGTTCTCCCATGACAATGTACCAAAGGAGCTTCAACTTTCCTTTTACAGCTTCACATTAACCGAGGAATGCCCACACCACCTCTCACTCTGCTTTGGAATGAGATAGGGCTTTGCCTCAGGAGAACTCAAATCTGGTGTCAGCACTTTATCGGATGGCTTCTGGCTAAAGGAAGTATTAGAGGACAAGACCTGCTTTAGCAGCCAAATGGCCACAACGAGGCCAACGAACTGCACACTACAGTTGCCTGTTACCCTGCTGCACCCAGGTGTGGGAGAAGGGCAAACAGCCCACGTGGAGGAACCCAGCCACCTCCAGAACTGCCCCCTCCCCCTGGAGGCACCAAGCACAAGAAGCACTGCGGCTTCAGCATGCCTCATCCCTGCCCCGTCCCACTTCGTTTCAGGACTAACACTCAGTTAAGAAACAAGCAGTGCCATGCAAAGGAAGGAGCAGAGCCTGGCACCCAGGCTTTGTGCTGCTCCCACTGCTCTGCTCAGGGGCTGAGGCAGACCATGGGCACATCCCTCTCCTCACTGTGGCCCCAAAGATCCCTGGGGAAGTTAGCTGCCAGTTTCAGCTGATGCCACCAATTCTTTTTTTGGATCAGAATCTCCCTATTCACCTGACACAGTGTTTGTTTCTTCAGACCTCATTCTCTCTGAGGTAGGCATCCTCATGCCAGCAGATCTACCCCCTTTCCTGCAGAACACAGATACTGCCTTCTAAGCTGCTAATTTTTCTCTTTTCACTTAATTAAAAATTACCTTCTGCATCCTCAGTTTCATAACCAAACGTCTGCTATATATATAATGTAAAGGAGATTAAGGAAATTCAGTTGGAGAAAGTAGGTACATTTCTTTAAGCAATAAATACTAGAAAGATATTCATTAAAGCAAATTAAAATGATGGTACTCTGAAATTAAAAGGTTACAAGTAATAATTTCTTTCCAATACAGAAAGCACTCCAAAGCGGGCTCAGTCTGCAGCAGCGAAAGATGTGGCATTGCATTATGTTTTATACGGGAGTATTTCAGGCAGTCAGCCTGGCAATTTCAGCTCACTGGATATTATGTAAGGATGGAGAACTAAACAGCTCTCACATTTAAAGGAATGGAGTCGCTTTGGCTTTGCTCACCAAGATTCTGCTCCAAACAGCCACGTCTGTGCTGATCCCCACCAGGGCCTGTATTGCTGCTGCCACTGTTATCTCCTGGAGAAGAGGATTTCCTACCTTCTAGTTGTGAAGGTGAGACGCCAGGATACAACGCACGGCTAACAACGATGACTCAACAAACAAGCAACCTGTCCTGCAAACAACTGCAGGATCTAAAAGAAAGAAAGCAGCCTGAATCTAAAATAAGCCAGTATGCTTGAAAGAGGCAGAAATCTCAATTGCTTCAGCAGCAAAAACCTGGAGAAAAACGACTGCCAAATATCACAGAACCTGTAACCATGGCGTGTCTGAGTCTGCTTGCAACCAAGCATTACAGGAAAGGAATTTCAGTGCTGAGCACAACTTAATTTTAGAGGGAAGTGGATGTTCTGTTGTGATATAACATAACGAATTAAACGCCTTTAATGGCTTCTCAACAATAATGCACATTAAATGCTCAGAGAAATTCCTCCAGGCAGCAGTGATTAAATAAACCTAAAGTGCTTTCACATTAAAAGGGCATGATCCTGCGTCAGGAAAGAGAGGTTTGGCTTCCTTTTAACTGCAGCTTCAAAGCACCTCTGCTGAGCACAGTGCCATACACACGACAGGTGAGATGCAGCACCCAGCCCTACATGGGAGCAGCACAAAGCTCGTCAACAGCGAGATCAAAGCAGCGCCGGCTGCCTCCGTGCTGCAAGGAGCAATGCTATCAGCCCCGCACGGGTCCCAGGGTGAGCAGGACCTGCTGGGAAGATGACATGAAGATGGGAGCTCTTAGAAAAGAGCCACGCTGACCAAGTGCTGGCATTGGTCAGTGGCTGCCAGAGCTGTGCTGTCAGTGAATGGAGACATCCCGCCGTCACCCCGGGGCAGGGCGGCCAGCCCAGCTGTGCAGCCAGGTGCAGGGGTATGGGTGAATCACACACTCCAGGGCTCAGCTACAGAGGTCTCCGTGCTAACGACTGCTTTCACAATTATTTATGCACAAACAATCTCCCACGCACCCTCCGTTTAAAAAAAGTACCGCAAGTTTTCCACTGATTCAACCCCTGGCATTCCACATTCGTATGAATGGGATGAGGTTGCACACCAAGTCGGAGGCAACCGAGCCGTGCCTTTGAGCTGGTTAAAACATGAGATAGCTTTCTGCTGAGACGCACAACATTCTTCCTCTGAACAGCATCTCAGGAGCTCACCTTGTCTGGGCTCCCTTCCCCAGCCAGCGGGCAGGAGTGCTGCTGTCAGGGGGCTCGCAGGAGCCTGGCAGCTGTTCTAAGGCCTCTTTAGTGGGCATATATAATTCAAACCTCACTACTAGTTTTACTTAAAGGTGAAACATAAAGCAAACACCAGGGATGTCAAAGCCAGAGGAGTGTTTGCACATGTTAAAAATATATCCACAAAACCACAGTTTTCAACAGATCTTCTCAGAAGCTGCTAGCAGGAATTCAAAACGTTGCTCCTGAATGTGGCTCCTGAAGCAGCGCCTCTTGGGACAGGAGATGCCCCATCAGTAAGAGAGGAGCAGTCAGCATCTTCCCAGCACAGGAACTGCTGTGATGCTGCCTGTGGTTCCAAGCAAAGCCAGCTGCAGACCCTCGCACCGACACACACGGACAGAGCTGGACTCGTTACACATTCAACTGCCACCCCCACGTGCCAGGGAAATAAAAATATGGTATTTCAGAGACATGGGACATAAATTCTGGCTTGGTTTAGAACCCTGTGGGCAGTAAAGTGCTTCGCCCATTAAAACATAAATTACTATTGGAGGATGGCTGATGAGAGGCTGGGGCTAAAAGGAAATGGCACTAAATCAGAATTATAGGAATGCTCTTTCCAGGCTGACTATGGGAATTTACTTTCCTCCCCAGCGTGTCTCGAGATGACAGGTGAAAATTAAGGCTGGTTTGTATGGGAGATCAGGAGTAAATTGTTACTCCCCCCAAAAAACACCTTCTGAATCCCATCGGCTGTGAGTGTCCAACACCTGTCACTCCCCAACCTCCCAGTCTTTATAAAAATGAGGTATTTATTCTCATAATCATCCCCTGCATTAGGTAGCAGCAGCATGCTCAGATGCTTGATGGAAGGCGGATGGGCCATCCTCTGCACCAGAAAGTGGTACAGCCAAAATCAGCAAACCTGGGAACAAAGTGGGCCCTCCCGAGCCTTCCTCTCATTAAGGATCATAGCCAAGGATCTGTAATAAACAAGCAGCCTTAGAAAGGAGTCCTGCTCTCCTCACAAAATCTTACTGCTTCTTTTGTAACAGTGCCTACAGTATTGCTGTGCAGGGAGTCCTGTGCCCTGCTTGTACAGACAGAGCATCGGGGCAAAATGCAATAACTCAGTGATGTACCCAGCGCAGCACTGAAGTCCACAACAGACCCAGGAATTTAATCCAAAACATTTCAACTTTTCCCTATGGTTTTAACCCAGACCAGCTCTTAACTCCTCTTCTGGGAATTAGAATAAAGCAATCAGGACAAATTTAAAGCGCTCAGAGGGATTGAAACTGTCAGCTTATGTATGATCTACAGATAAATCAATACATTCAGATAAACTTTCTATTTGCCAGTAATAAGTTCTTTGACTCTTGAATTCACCCATCTCTCCAGATGCTTGTTTCCTAAGCAACACTAACTCATACTTCTTATTTATGGCCCACTCTTTGCTCTCCATTCCACAACAGGGCTGAGATACAGCTCTGAGAGAAGGGCTGCTCGCCAGCTCACATCCAGAAAGCACTGCCAGCATCATAAAGGAAGATGGCAGTTTGCTGCCATTCGTGCAATCTGAACTGCGTGCTTCTGGACCTGCTGGGTTAGGGGTAGGGTAGGGTTAGGACTCCTGACATGGATATATAGCTCAAAAATGATGATCAAAAGCCCAAATAAACCAAGTGTCAACGCTTAGAAATAGACCATAGCCATGGGTTCACCCACAGCTGCTGTGCACAACTCTTAAACTCAAGGTTTGGCTTCTTGCAATACAGATTCTATAACTGACACTCCTTAAACTCTTTGAGAGACATATTTAGAGCAAAATAGACACACGTTAAGGCACACTGCACTGGCTTCTTGGTTTTTTCGTCCCAACACAGTGAAGTCATATTCCCCATTATAAGTGGAGAATTGCTCCTGCATTGGAATGGCCTCTGCAACAAACAACACAACTGAACTGTGTGCCCATGCCACCAGAACTAAACAGTGAGGGAATGGCTTACACAGATCCCAGGGTGCCCACTGATGTGAGATGTGGTCCTTATTTATTGGAAAGGACACTTAAATACACGGGGAGAAAGTTATTTGCTGGCCTTATATCACCTGCGCAGGGACAACTGAAGGCAAGTACATCAAGAAGGGATTCAGGACTGAATACAGTAAGACAGGGCTGAGTGGGCCAAAAGAGCTTAAGTGAAGATAGGTTCAAGAGCCAGGGTTGCAGAAAGCAATGCATTTTAGAGTGGAAGAGCAACCCTGCCTCCAGTGCTCCCAAAGGCACAAAGGTACTTTGCACTTTCAGAGCAGGACTGCGGGCTGTGGGGCAGCTGGATGCTCAGGGTAGGATTTGGAGAGGACCAAACCAAAGCCACCACCTCATTTGTTTCACAGTGCCCCAAAATGAACCACTTAGGAAGAGACCGAAATAATAGGAATGGTAAATGTTAGTAAATTCCCAAGAGTACAAAGTAAGCCTAACACAGTTATCACTTCCCTTGTCATTAATTTGTACTCTACACTTCATAAACTTTTATAGTAAAGAGTGCACTTGGAATTTAAAGAAACGCTGAAATTCAGCAACATCCAATGATCATGTTCAACACGTCCCCTGGATGAGAGAGAAATTGTTGTGCTTGTTTGCTCTTGTTGTTATGAAGTGGTAACCCATATGTTCCTCACATTAGGAAGATATTTAATGTATGCCCTTGGCAAACAGCAGACTATGGAGCATCTGAGACAAACAGAACCATCACCCAAAGATGATGCATATTTCTGTTGAGAGAGAGGGAGGCTATTTACAGTAAATTAAAAAGATATGTATCAAATCTCATTTATGGTAATATAAAACTATTTCTGAACTTTAATTATTATGATGAACTGGTCTCCTGTGGCTTGTTCATTTCATGCAGTTAAAAAAAAATGTTAACAGTCTTCTAATTATATCAGTTTTCTGTGTAAAAAAAATAATACAGCTCACATTTATTACTCTGTCTAGGGAAGCTATGGATCATCTTGCTGTTCACTTTATGCTTTTAATTTACATATCAGAAATACTAATAAGTACAGCGTTATTAGATCATATTCCCATTCGCTTCCCATCCAAGAAAATGGTCCGTTTTGTTTGGCTGCCACAATTAAATTAATTTATTTTTCTATGGCTGGCTTTTTGATGAGGGCTTTTATCAGAAGTTTGACTGTATTAAGCTTAATAGGACATCTCTCATTAAAATAAAGTGCAAAAAGAAAGTATGTTTCATTAAAATCAAACAATGGCTTTGACCCCCACCCAACCCCATTTGGGCTTCATTAGCATTTTTAATAGAGGACGTAATTGCGCCTTTCACTTGAACAAGAGCCACAAAATCCAAAGGTTTGGATTTGTTTAAAATTCAATAGATTATTTCGCTATCATTTGATGAGTAGCACTGCTGTGCTGTGAGACAGCCAAAGCAGAAGTGGAGAGGAAGGTGGATCCGGCATGTTCTGAATGTGTCTGACATTCATTTTCTGTTGCGCTCACAACACAGTGCCCAATAATTTGCTCTTCACTCCCTAGAGTATTTACAATATATTCCAATGGTATCCATTATACAATATCCCATAGTCCACTCTTAACAGACATAGAAGCGTCTGTTAGAAAAGGAATTGGGCCCCAGGCAACAAAAACGACTCCAGAAACCTTTAATTGGGAGAGCCAGTTCTTCTCTCCAGCAAAAAAAAATCTCCAGCAATCGCTGGGCTCGTTCCTGGCTGGGCTAACAAAAGCAACAGGAAAACAGAAATCATTTTACCAAAGAAAAAAATAAACACCTGAGAAAATCAGCTTTCAGAATAACACGGTCTTTGGGAGAGGTGCTGAGGCTTTCCCTTCTTGTTGTTTCATCTGACTTCAACTCCTGCTTCTCACCTGTTCCATCAGGGCAGGGCACAGCATCCCCCAATGTACCTGGATGTCCAACAGTTCTCCAAGAGCTTTTGGAGCTCCCCTACCGCTTCCAGCAGGCACTTCCAATAAGACACCAACCTTAGGGGCCCGACAGATACCAACCTGACAAAGAAAAGAGCACGTTCTGCTTTTGATTTGACACTAGATAGGGACAGAGCTTAGGAAAAGTCCTGTGGTTGATTCAGAGCCGTACTGTGATCCTTTCCCACTGCCAAAACAGCAGTCTCAGGGCAGATGAAACCAGGGCCCCTCTCAGAGAAGCAGAAACTGCTAAGAATGAGGTGGGACACCCTCCTGGTAGGCAGCAGACAGACTAAGGAAATAAAATGTGCGCTGATCAATGTTGTGTACACATCCCATCCATCATTGCCTGAGTGGATCCAGAGAGCGATTTTATCCTAATAACGCTATTTCAGTTAGCATCATTCTTTTGTTCTTCCCCTGACACCCACTTAATTCTTCTTCTCTGCCTCCTTGAGAAGTTTCTAAAGTTGAAACTTTCACCTAAGCAGCTGCACTGCTATCTTACAGCCTCTTTAAACAGATTTCTGCTCCCAGCAGAGCAGACACGAGCTGCTGTAACAAAGCAGCAGCCCATATGCAAAGCGTGCATGGTTGCACCGCCATGTCCCGTGCCTCAACTCCAAGCCAAAACGCCCATATGGCCCTGGAAAAATGAAGGGGGGAAAAGCGTAGAGTAAAACGTCGAGTTGCTTCTGCTGGAAGGAAAGAGGGACTGTCAACACCAAAATTGGATTAGCACCTCAGCCGTGCAAACAAAGTTTGTCACTCTGCCATACACATTACACCAACTGGGAACTGAAGAGCAGCAGTTTCTCCTGAATATCTTTCCTTTTCTTAACCCCTCTGAGCACTGAGGGACCTCCACGACCTGCAGGGATCACAGTGCATACTGCTGGTGTGAGCGGCCCACACACGCCAAAAAGGTGCAACTGCACACTGAGTTCATCACTATTTGCATGAGGCGTTTTTTCTGCATGCTGTTATCGAAGTGTTCTTACGCTGCTCATTTATCAGACTTGTATGTAGAGGAGCTGAATAAGGAGGGCTGCCCCCAGTGCCAGGATCCCTTTTAGGAGAAAACTCAGGCCTATGGTTACATAGGATCTCTGAATTTTATTCTAATACCTGATGAGATGTAGTCTTAAAATTCCAGCCAAAAATAAATATTAAAAATCCAATATAAAAGTCTCCAGATCTCAGTATTTCTGGTTTTCTCAGTATTTCTGGTTTTAAGGGCTGGCTTGGAGACAGCACCTTTTAAACAGCAGTCCTCCAAGAGCCCCAGCATCAGGAACACGTAAAGCAGAACTGGAAATGATTGTGTGGGTTTCAGACCTGCATTTGGGCAGGAGAACAGCAGCAGCAACACAAATGATTGCACAGAGGAAGCAATCTGCCAGCCCCTGCAGAGAGTACCTAGAGCATATGTTCAGTGCAGCATGCAAACATCTCTGATTGCAGCAGGCAGATCAGCAATGCTCTGGCTACACATTTTTAGCAGTGGGAAACAGGAGATTGTGGCACGAGGCTTCTCTAACTCTGCTGCTGCTGTCTGAGTTTATTACATTTATACCTTTTATGGATCATCACTTCCGCAACCCCGAACGTAGAGCGCGCAGGTCACAGGGAGGGGAGATGCATGGGGCACACAGAAGGTCCTGGTGAGAAGCAGGCTGGCTCATCTGCTTCTGCTGCAGATCTCTACAGACTCTTGCCTGTGTGCTATTTGCACTTGCAGTCCTGCTGCTGCTTGCATTTGGCTCCTGAGCCAGGCTGAATTCACACGTCCTTCCCACCTGCACAAGGTTTCCTCGTGCACAGCCCTCAGCACTTCTTCAGGCAAAAACTTATGGACCTCTACAAAACCCTAATATTAAAGCTTTGCAAAGAAGATATATGTATCTTTTAATATGACTAAATCTGAAAAACAGAGAAGTTGCAATAGTTTGAAACAACAATGAAAATGCTCACCTGTAAAATAAAATCACCCAGTTCACATCTGGGCCAGGACATGGGCTAACAGCTGCATTCCTAACAGAACATGACATCCCTTCTATCACCATGTAGAACAGCCTTATTTTTACAGCAAAAGTTAGCACTAAAACAGCCTTTTATTTCCTGCTCTTCCTGAGAGGGAGTGCTTTTCCTGGTGCACGTTCCCCTATTTACCACTTGTGCCATTTATTTTCTGAATCTTGGCGAGATGCTCAGCTGCTCTGTAAGCACAGCCTGCAGTCCTCCAACCGCCAGACATCAGTCTCTCTGCTTCAGTCACTCACCCACCCCAAAAGCTGACAGCTTGAAGAATTACCAGCTCCCCGAACATGAAATCTAACTACGCCTGGACAGCTGTACAAGGGAACAACCTGCATTTCCATGTTCTTGGTGCCCTGTGTGACACAAAACACTACAGGTATTCTATCAGCTCGTCTGGGAAAGGCATTCAATCTCCTTACAGGTATAAAGCAGGAAAGAGACTGAAGATTTTGCCTAACTGTGATTTTTCCATGCGCTTAGGTCAGCATCTGTGGCTAAAAAGAGATGAAGAAGTTGACTGGATTGGTGGTAGGACTGAGAAATAGAGACTTCCCATCTGAAGATGCCCAGTTACATGGTTTGTCACTGAAATTTCATCAGAATCCAGCACAAAAGGGATGTCAGTGACATAAGAGAAGAGCCAAATGCATCTGGCTTTACTGAGTATAATTGTAATATCAAATGCCTTGTTGGGCTGTGTCTTTCGGAAACAAAAACAATCCATTGTGATACTTTGGAAAGGCTCCTTCTCATCTGCATGGAACTCATTTAGAAAGGATGATTTAAAACAAAAGAAATATTATCCAATATTAGAAGTAACCGTTAGCAAGGCTCATTATTGCAGCGCACTGAAGCTACATTCTCTGCAATGGAATTGCACAGCTAAACTACTGTAATTAAACCATAGCTCCTCTGTGTTATTTAGCAAAGTAAATAATTACACCATGCCCCCGAGGCTCATTGTTAATTTGCAGCATCAGGCAGAAGCCCTTGCTGTCATTTCCAAGCCTCCATTTTATGGATCCATATCCCTATAGCACTGCCCTGTTACTGCACAGAACATCAAAGTAACTGCACTGACATTCTCTGTGTTCCACATCATGAAGAGCAGTCATCACACAGCCTTAAGTACACCTGTATTTGAGGCAGCCATCAAAGCTTCCTACCTTACAGGTAGGGTTAAAATGATGGGTGTGGGTTTATTTCCCAGGGTGGGACTGCTGGCATTCCCCCTGTGCATCAAAAACAGTCTGGATTCATTCACTTATTGCAGTTTAACTTTCTGTGGTCTAGAAGCATAGATTCCAGCAGAGCAGGGCAGGTCCCTTCCAGCATCATTCCTGCTTCAATAAGCACAGTTCCTCCTGCACTCCTGACATGGGCACAGCTCTATCCTCAAGGTCCCCAGACTGAAATCCAGCCCTTCGGGGAATAAAAGCACAGCCAGCAGGATTACAGCTACCTCCCAGCCCAACAGCAGCAGCAAGAGGGCTGACACTGCACAAAGTGACAGCCAGCCCATTGCTAGCGACACACCTAGACAAACATCCAACATCCCTGTGCAGTTTTTGAGCACAGTGTCCCAATAATACTACAATTCAAGTAAGAAAATACATATATACACCTCTATCCCAAAAGAAGGGAGCGCGTAATTCTCACGTATCAGCGGGAACACTGAACACACGTCAACTTCAGTCTCTCCTGTCTGGAAACAGCAGCTCTCTGCTCCTCGGGAGGAAGATGCGGCTTCTCTTGTTTTCATGCACCTCCCAGTGGCTGAACAGAAAGTCCTGACTGCTGCTGCAAAGCAGAGAGTGATTTATTCCTTTGCTTTGGCCATCCCCACTGTCCCTTGTACCCAAGAGCCAGAGCATACTCATCGCAATGCTGTATGTGCACAGGATGAATCGGGAAAAAGCGCTCGCACAGAAGCATGAACTTATTATTCTATTTTCTTGGAAAGCCTGTGACTTACATGTCAAATTTCACAATAGTACAGGTGATGAAATATAAGTATCCAAGGGAAGAAAAAGGGAGGAAAAAAAAAAGGAGAGAAAAAGATTATTTCCCCAGGACATGGGTTTGCTCTGAGACACTCCTCAGATCCGCTAGCATTTAAATCAGTACTTTGTGCATACTTGCCCAGGACAGGAGATAACACTGTACTTTCTCCCCAGTTTACATCAATAGCATCCTCACTATACTGTGCATTATTGGAAAGAAAACACTATCAGTTGCGAGATACACTTTGAGTGACTTCTGAACACCAAACTTTTGCCTCTCACAGCAGTACATTGACTTTTACTACTTTTACCATGTTTCTTATGGTCTTCTCAGTCTTTTCCTTTTGCTTTTCTGGTTGGTATTTAATTTATGGAAACAAAAGAATCACTGCTGGATCTAACCATTAGACTGTGGTGTTTAAATGTCTTCCCACCACATTATTTTTAAGCAGCACTTTATTTAGCCTCGGTGATTTGCTGCATGTCTAAGCCAACTTCATTGTGTGTTGTCATTTGGAGGATAAAATATTGTCACTGCTAATTAGTGCAATATACCCTATATTGACTCAGAGAGTCAACACACAAATAACAACTAAGTAGGACTGTAGGTGTCTTACTGAAAGATCTGAATGATCCAGCCCATTCAGAAGGTCCCACAGGCAACTGCACTGTATCATCCCATTTGTAAGCTCTGTTTCAGCTGTGGTTGTGTGTCAGCTCCTTACAGTGCAGTATTTCAGAGCATTACTCAAATTCTTAATGTGTCCTTTGCATTATCGGTCCTTATAAATCAGAATACCTCATTAAGGCAGACATTTCTCTTTTGCTGCCCATTTCTGATTTCATTTAAGTTAGTGAAAGAACGACAAGGAGTTACATACGGAAGGATTTGTCTTATGAAGCTTTATAGGCAGCAATCCCTCATCCTGATAGTTTTTAAAAGTTGGTTGCTTTCTTTTTTCTTTCTTTTTTTTCTGTCAGATCCTCTCTTTATCAAAGTACAACTAAGCAAGCAGACAGGACTGCAAAGTTTTGACAACAGAAATCCCACTTCTCTTGCCTTTTTGGCTGATTCTGTCAAGTCTGTCTTTAAATAATGCTTTAAAATGTTGCTTCTACCATGAAAACAATGAGAAGAAATGAGAACAGAAAGAGGAAAAAGGCAAAAAAGAAACAGGAGAATAAGAAAAAGATGAAGAAAAAAGGGAGGGGGGGAAAGGAAGGGGAAAAAAAAGAAAGGTCTTGATAGATTATAACCATGGTCCTCAGAAGCTTCCTGCTTACCTCAGTCTCTTAAGAATTCTGCTAATTCAATAGCTCTGTTAGAGCCAAGCTCTTATCCCAAAGAAGGGAAGCAGGAGTCGTGTACCCAACACCTCTGCCTTCTCCTTCTTTCTCATTTCCCCTTAAGCCTGATGGAGGGAAGGTTCTTAGGTGCCAGCAAGGGGAGGTAAAGCAGCAAAAGTTCACAAACCCTGCTAGGTAAGGGAAAGAATAGCATTCCCATGGGTGATGTGTGACAGCAGCAACAGAACAGGGCATTAAACTCACTTCTACAATAAAAATTGAGTATTCTCCATCAACGCTGTAAAAAAAAAAAATTCTTAATCCAAAAACCTTCTTCCTGGAGGTCTGCAGAACACCTCCTTGCCTTTTACACCCTCCCTCCCCTTTCCTATACATGCCAAGTGCCCGAATCCATTACCTTGACAACACTGTGCATCACTGTAACAGCATGAGTCAGACTCATGATTTTTGTGACCATAACAAAAGCAGACTCTCATCGATTGGCATGGAGCTCCCTGTTCGAAACTATAATTTCAGAAGGATACTTGCTTTAAATCTTTCTGCTCCTTGCTTTGGCTCTTGCCAAACTTGCACATATACCAAAGTCCACAGCTTGTTTTATGGTCTCATTTTAATGGCTTTGTATGTATTCCAAGGCCTAGCAAACAGAACAGAAACCTACAAAGGTTTTCACTTGGGGTTGCTTCTTCATCCTTTACATAGCCAGCCTTCAGAGGCTCAGTTCGGCAATTGGAACCATCTCCCAGGTTTCCAAATGAAGGTTGCAAAGTTCTGTTTCAGACTAAACTCCAAGCATGCAGGTGCTTCACTTGTAAAACCTCTTTGGCATACACAGAGCTGGACCAAAGGCTTAGACTGGCAAAGGAAGGAATGAAGGAAGCAAACAAAGCTGTATGTCACATTTTCTATTGGAAAAACCACTGCTACTAGCAGGTATCGATCCAAAGACAGGGAAGACTGCTGGCTAGCACGTATTTGGCTGACAAGCCAAGAAAGCGAACAGGTTACAATAGCGACAAAATACGTAAGTCAACACAAACACACAGCAATACATCTTCTTTAGAGGACCCAGGAGAAAGAGGGCTCAATTTCCTGCAGTTCAGTCTCCTTCCATTGTCAACAACCCCCTTTGATCACCTGGCTTAGGTTCACAGACACATGGTAGGGACATGTCTTGCTGTGAGCTTCTGGCAGAAAAATGCAGTTTCAAGGAAGCACGTAAAAAAAAAAAACCATGTGCAATCCAGTGGTGACCAGATCTCTCATCGATAATGTGGGCTATGAATTGCCCTATAGGGTATTCAATAGGTCACATTTTAGTGCTTTTTTTTCAGGCACCCATTCATCAGTTTGGAAACATCTAGCACAAGGCAGAAAGGTACAAAGCTCTCTATCAATCGCGTCAGCCACTGACTAGTAAATGCTAAAGCAGTGAGAGGTGATGGATGCCTCTGTCTTAGTAGATATTAAGATTACAAGATGAGACGTGAGCACCACTGAATATTGGTGACTACTGTATGTATGACAAGAAAAATCTACAGTACCCATCAACATCGCTTTTCTCCTAAAGCCAAAACACGGCACCACATCAGACACCATAAAGAAAAAAATTACCTCCATCCCAGCTCAAACTAGGACAGTGGGGAGTCTCTAAGGCCAACAGGAGCCTGCAGCACACCACAGGCAGCAGGAAGGATAGCCATGCTGGACCAGCATAGACAGCCTCAAAGGGGAGGACGGGTATTGATGGCCGTACTTATGAGGGGATGCACACCATGGAGGACCACTCCTCGGGTCTCTCAGGAAACCCCGAATATTTCAGAGCCCTGAGCCTCCCATCTGTTCTTGAGAAAGGGATGAAGGATCTAATTAAGGCAAGATTCGCAGCAAAGGCTTGAGGCAGCAGAGTCCCTGCTGGAGAGAACTCAGTAACCTGCTGGAGCTCTTTGAACAAGTTAATACAATAGTAGAGAACTGTGAAAGGGAACATAATTTTCCACAAGTTTTCAATAACTTTCCATGTAATAGAGCAAAGGCTCTATCCTACCCTTAGGGAATACAATGTAATAGTTCAGAGGAAAAGAAAAGAAGAAAAGAAGCAGGTAAAGCAAGATAAAAATTGACTTTCAGCCCAGCATTCCAACATACTTGGTGATACACAAGCAACAATGCACCATCATGTCCCATTAGAAAAAGGACCCATCTCTTCCTTCAGTGACCCAACATACACATCACATATTCTACCTGTAGAGCATGAGGACAGCAGCAACCAGGCTTTGCTGAACTAGCCAATGGCCACCAAAGAGCATGAAGAAGCTCTTGGGTGAAGCCCCCTCAGGTCACTAGTGGTGGTAGACACAAATAGAGGCTCCGTGGGATCTTCTGCTACATGGCTGCCAACTTCAATGAGAGTTAAAGTATTTCTGAAAAGCCCAAGGAATTTTGCTGACATGCTTATGCAGAAGAAGAGAGCACAGATTTTACAGCCTTCTCTTGATCATTCCTCTCTCTACAGAAGCTCTGTAACTAGTGCATTCATTTTCCTCAGCTAAGAAAACAGGCCAAACCAGACTCAAACCCATGGGTGTTGCTGCCTGCCTGCCTGAGGAACGCATGCCATTCCCTACAGGGCTCTCTAAGAGCACTTAATACACTGATTTCTGTAGCTGAGTCCCTTATAAGACAGGTAGATGTTCATATTTGCATTTTATGATTAGAAACTGAGGCAAAAAGAGTCTAAGAGACTTGGCCAGAGCCTCAGAGGGAGCATCTGGCTCAGCAGCAAGCTGCAGCCCAGCGCCAGGCTGGCAGCCAAACTCCTGGAACAGCTTCTGTCAGGAACAATTCCCATGTGGAAACAAGCCATGCACACAAGGACAGCCTAATTACAATTAAAAAGGAATCTTCCCAGACCCAAGTAGGGTATCAGCAACCAAGGTATGGTTAACCCCTTGCAGCAGGAACCAACAGCAAGCAGGAGGGGTCTTGCCACCCAGAACACTTTTGGAAAGAGCCTACTCCCCTGTCACTACCACGAGGTGGACAGAGGGCCCTGCAATGGCCCAGGCTCTGTGGTGCTGCTCAAGACGGTCACACTCATCCTACAGCATCCTCTCTCCCCCGCCCCTCATTCACACACGCTGCCATTTCACTGCAAATATACTTGTTCACTCTACTTAAATCCCCTCTGCGCTTTCCTTTGGAAGGGAGGATTTCAAAATTTGATTTGTTTAAGTCACTAAGTACTCTCTGGTATTCCCAGCAGCTCCTTTAGCTGACAAGGTTTATCCTTGTCGCCACTTTGTTGTGTTTTATGAATAGGGACCCAGCAAAGCCCAAGACACCATTTAGCACAGAACACATTAGTCTTTTACCCCGCCTCGCTCGGCGCCTGGTACCACTCTCTCTACCAGAGTGTTACACATAGAATGGTCCCTCTAGGCAATGTACTCAGTCAGGAAGGATATTAGCTGCCCCCAGCAGAGCGTGCAACTGAAATTCCTACAATCCCTGTAGTTTACAGCACGGCTGGTAAAACATTTGCGCACATCAGAGAGACACCAGTCTGGTTCCCACCACAGCAGCCTCGAGCCAAGCACCCTGGGTGATGAGGGGAAGTGCCACCCAGCCACGTGTGAACACCTTGGTGCTTTCCTCCCAAATCCCCCATCCTTTTTCTTAGGGCACTAGGATCTACTGTTGCCTCCTTCATTAAGGACACAAGCTGGGCAACGTGGAGTTGCCACCAGGAGGCATAGTATGGACAGGGTGAAAACCATATCCTGTCCATGGTGAGCCCCCCTAACTGCAGATAAGAGATCAGACACACTGCACTGAATAAGATAAAAACCTAAAAGGAAGGTGAAACCCAGCAAAACACAACAGCTGATACGAGAGCATGATTACCCATTGCAGGCGATCAGAGATGGTGAGCAACAGAGAAACACAATGAGAGCAAACCAGAACAAGGCAAACACAGAGTGCTGTTGAGGCACTGGGAGCTGTTGCTAGGCCAAACCCAACTCACACGCACCAACCTTCCACAGCAAACAGGAATCAAAACAAGTCTGCCCATCAGGAGAGGTGCTACACCCACCTTTGGCTGGCAGAAGAATCAAAGACACTCCGCCATTCCCATAATTCATCGAAGCAATTTGTAAAACTCAAGAGAATCTCAGCTTAGGGTCAAGTGTACAGCCCTTGAAACACCCAGAATTTTACTTATTTTCAATATGATTTCTTTTCAAAGCATTTAATAGGGTGAAACTAAGATCTTTCCAAGTATCACCATTTTCAAAAATTATGATGCATCAAATTCACTATCATCTGTCACATTGTGCTTTGGGATGGTGTTTACTGTGAGTGACAGGACATGGTAGATCAGTAACATGCAGGTGTGTGACAAACAACATCAGTGTAATCACAAGTCTCAGAAAATTGCTTTTAATGTTATGTTTATACACGTAATTCCATTAAATTACTTGGGCAGGATATAGATGGGTTTCACTTTATACAACTGCCTAGAAATCCTAAAATTGCATGTATAATTACTATACAGATATGATGCAGACTAGAAAGACGTGTCAAGTAGAAAGATGACACTAAAAATGCTGGTAATAAAACAACATTCAGTTGTTGCAAATCAATGATGGGAAATGGTTTCATATATACCTAATTAAAGAGTTGAGCAGGTGATGTATTCTCTTCCAGATAGGGACATAAGTATTACCCACATCAACAATTTAACTCACCTTGACCCTTAAACTTTAATGGAAAGATTTTCAGGGTCGTCAGTAAGGAATTACTTGATTGACCTCTGTAAGAGCTCTAGAAATCACCCCAAGCCTCTTGCTAACAGCATGAAGTGCCTGCTGAGATGCTCAAGAAGTTGATAACAGGATGCAGAGCGTTTAATTGCTGGTCACCAGTTCAAACCTCACATAAAGCAGGGATGGCCAGGAGTTGTTGCCACGGAATGCAGTTTGGCTCCTGATGCGAAAGGAGCTATGAATCTTCCCCTCCTCAGCAGAGCCCATAACATAAATGTCCCTGACGCGTTCAGCGCTATTTGGTCCCCTTACTGGCAGTCATAGGGACACTGCCACAGGTAATTGTCCATGGGCAGAGCATGGGGGGCTGCTCTGCACTGCTTCTGTCCTACCCTCAGGCAGCCCCTCATCTAGACAGAGTAGAACCTTTAGCAAAAATCGGGGGGAAAAAATACATTTGTAACTAAAAATAAAATGCTATTTCATTTGGTGACTGTGTAATAGTGATTTTATACAGTGCCGTTAAAAGTAAAATTCAGATAGGAGGAACTGCTGACTGCTGCTAAACTGCAGGATTTTTAAGTTCTTTGAGGCAGGAACATGTCAATCTTTTATATGTCTGCAAAATGCCATGAACATCTATGGCACTGTATAAATCATAAAGAGAACGATGCAAGCAAACAGGAGTTATGGGATCTTATCTCTTTGGCAGATTTTGCCCTATGGATAAGGTAGCTTACAAAGCAATAATGAAATACTATCAGCAAAATAAAGTTTTAGTGGCTTTTTATTCTTAACAGCATTTTGCTAGCACCATGTCAATAGAAGTAGAGCTTCAACTGGGACCAAAAAGTTCTGATTTGCATATGTTATCATGCAAAATGAGATTTTATTCTACTCTTGCCTTCAGAAACACTGAGGCATGCATAAGATCAGATCACAAAATTAAAACAATTTATTGTACTGGAAGTCTCTTCTGTTAGGTTTGGCCAAGTTCCCAGTTCAAGTGATTAGTGAAACCACAGAAATACCAATTAGCAGTACAGGGATCCTCAGAACTTCCAGTGTTTGTGTTCACGGTGTATTAGCAAGTAGACTGACCATGTTCATCTTACAATTACTGACTGCTCCATCACTAATTGTCGAGACAAGAAATCAAATGACCAACAGCAGAAGACAAATGACTTAGGGCTGACCGTGCGGAAGCCTGCCCTACCACAGCATGCAGTCCAGCTGGTCTAATGCAAGAGTCCTTCTCAGCATCACCAACATGCAAAAAGCCCCTGCGCATTCATGAACTCATCCTAAGGATTCCTAGAGTTTTTCAGTGTTCTTTCTTTGCTTTCTTGTCTTTTGAATCTCATGAAGTTTTCATAATTTTTCATGGCAAGAAGCATCTTGCTTTTGCCTTTAAATTCAAGATGAATTCTTTTTATTAAATCACTCCAGAAGTCTGTGACTTACAGAATAAGCATTTGAAGATGATATGATAAAAACATGCAAGGACATGATAAAAACTGCAAGACTTGTCAATATGCATCACCAATACTACTTAATAAGGCTCCTCTGCTTCAAAGAGTATTGCCCTAGTATTTTATGGTAAATAAGTAAAACCACAGCTGAAATTAACTCTGTTCATTTAACTCACAAAGAACCTATGCATCACAGTTGATTCCTCCATAGCACTTTGAGAACTTAGAGAGGAGTCCAACCACTGGCCCAAGGGTCAGGTGCAGACTAGGGAACTACTCAATCCTGATCAGCTCCCCAGCACTCTGGTTTCTGAACAGCCATCATTATACAAGACACCATTTCGCACTTGACCAGAAGTGAACTTAGATGTTCATCCAGAGACCCAGTTGAAGCACCATTTAAAAGAAAATTAAGAGTTGGCTACAGTGTGTGCAAATGAGTGGTCTGCCCCAGTCTTTTGGGGCATGTTTTGACTGCAGTACGATACTCAATCCAGCACCAAGCATATTATTTGCACATATCAACAACTGAATAAAGCTTTCAAAGGCAAAACACAGAAAGCAGCTATGAAGGGAAATGGGTCTTTCCTCGCCTCATCAGATGAAAAGTGCATTGGCAGCTCCATAGAAGATATCCAAAACTCTAATTAAAATGTTCCTCCTAGAGCGGGCCCTAACCCTGCCATATCCCAACTGCAACACACACTTCAGATTCCAGAAGGCATCTCCCACATAATGGTTTAGCAACCTACACTGTTGCCTGGAATAGAAAAGTACATCAGACTTGAGCAATTAAGTTTTTCTGTGCTACATAAGCGGGAGAAGAACCACACAAGGAAAATAGCAGCACAGAAAATGAACGGACGGGTTACAGACATCAGAATTAGCAAATAAAGGAGTAGTTTCTTTCTTTCCTTCAGTAATATATTTGGAGGAATAAGGCTTTTGCTGACAAAGAAAAATGTAACAGGTAGGACTACAAATAAACTTGCAGTTAGCATTCACTTCATCACAGAGAGCTCCAAATTCAATTTAGGATTAACTTTCTGTAGGAAATTTCTACCCAGGTCACAGGGATATCCTACAGGTTAGGGTAAGTGGGAACATTTAAAATGAATTTTATTTGAAATAGGGAGACAGATGTAGTTAAGGAAGGTCATGCATGCTGAAAACATTTTATTTCTGTATTTGAGCATGAGGTATTACTGCAGAAAAAAAGAATAAAGCTCAAATTGGGGCTCTTGTGCATTAATGTGCTTTGTTAAAAGATTCCTCATGTGTAGAACTAAAAGGTATGAGAATCTAATCAACCACTCACGGCAGGAACCCAGAAGCACACTTACGGTGTGCAGCAGATTGTTGTTTCATCATGGCTGGAGCGGAACTACAGCTCACATCACCACATTGGTTCTGCTGATCTCTGCAGAGGGAAGAAGTCCAGCAGACATCCCCTCATCAAGGAGGTAAAGTATAAGTGAGGACTAACTGACAGCCCAACCAAAAGCTCCAGGGATTCATTGGATCACAAGAGGCACGAGTGCAAATTGTCCCATTGCAGGTGATCAACTCCTTGCTCCATTCAACTAGTTGAATGAAATCCTGCCCCGTCCACCCAGTTCTCCAGCTTGTTATGATATTTACTGTTATTGTATTTAAAAAATGGAGAATTTGTACTGTAAACCACAAAGAATGGAGCTCTAGTGCCTTTAAGCACTTGTGCTAAGGATAAATGCCCAAATGCCTGAGCACCTCCAAACCAATGCAAGTCCGCTGGTACTTTCAGCTCCTACGTATGATGTGGTTTTTTAATTCCTCCACTACGGATCTTTTGGAACATGCATGAGTTCACCTGGCCAAGGGCAACAACGTACATAAAACCTGAATATTAGAAAAGCTGATTGAACTATGCGCTGGTAAACAGGAGGGAGCTGCAGTGCTGCATTTGACCCATTCTGCTATGGTGTCAAACCTCTGTAAAATAAAAGGGCAGTTCCTGTGTCCGTCCAAGAACTGCCACCCATGCTCTGCTCTCTGACGTGCTGTGACATGAATGACATTTATCCAGTTGAATAAGTGGCAAATTTCCAACGTTACTAAACACCAAGCAACCCTTAGTCCAGCTGAATGCAGAGCAGCTATCAAATAACTCAATTACTGGCCAGATTTCAAAGGAGATCAGCAACCCCTTAAAAATGATATGAAAAAGTGAAATAAAGGCATACAAACCAGCATGGATATCTGCTCTTTGGCTGTGTGCATTTCAAAGGACTGCAGAACTGTAAAATACCCCACATCCCACAGTAGACCCTTTCTGAAAGGCTCTTGAAAGAAATTCTCTTCTCCTATAATGTGTTTCTTGGGCAGGAGTCTCAAGGTGCTGTTCATTAAATAAATAACAGTTCTTCATTATTAAGGCATTCACAGTCAATATGTCCCATACTCATCCTTAACATTTTTATTTTCTTGAAAATTATTATCTGCTTTTTCTATGGCAAGGCTTGGGAGTGACAGATGATCCATCAGATTATCTACTGATTTTTAATGACAGCATTTTGCATTCATTATTCCCTACTTAAATCACTCCTTTTAAAAGAGGAATAACTTATTTCCTTCTCCTGTCAGCAGAGAAATTAAAGAGTACACCATTAAGAAGAGTGCTTATCTAACAAAAAGATCCACCAGTCAGATGCAGAAAAGTAGAATGGATGAAAACTGCCTAAGAGGGAGAGCAAAAATAAGAATCTGCAACTCCAAATACCTCTGCTGTCCGCTCTCTGCTAAGATCAATAACTTCTGGACTCAAATCTCCACACTGAAACTCCTAAGAGAATAACCTAAACTTCTTTTTGATTGTGCAATGCTGAGCACACCCGTTTTTAAAGAGTTGAAGTGCTCTAAACATGTGGGTGATGCCAACTCCAGAGCTGCCATAGGTGGTTAACCTCTGTGTGGTTACCTTAGAGGACCCGGGGATTTGCAACAGTGACAAGTCTCCGTTTACAGACTCACCACACCAATGAATGTGCAAGGGCTCTTAGCTTTAATCGGGTTTCATGTTCTCAACAAAACACTGAGGTTTGATAAAAGAAATAATCATACACTGACACTGTTAGCAGCATCAGCCAATTTCCACTCAGCTTACTTTCTCTTTTTGCAAGAGTTACATTATGGGTTTCAAAATAAACTTCTTAAGTCATGAACACGGATGAGGAATATCAATGGTAAAATGACTGAAAAATTCAAACTAAAGCAAGAATTAATTCATGCAAAGTTAATGCTGGGATATTATATAATTCATTTGGCACGGATGATTCAAATAAATCAAAGTAACAAACCTAATATTTGCCTGTACTTAATAGTTGCCTAGCAACATCACCTCCTAACAATAAAATGAGTTTAATTTTTGGCCAAATGCCTAATAAATGAGTTGTTAGCTTTGCTACTTTCATGCACTGTCTGTTAAGTAAGCAAGTCAACACACATTGCATGGAATTCCTATGTGTGCAGGAGGCTCTGCTACAAGTCAAGCTCATAAGCCGGTGAAGGTGCGAATTAAACGTGCCACACATACCAGCTCTCTGATTTCATACACATTCAGTAATCTTTTCCAGTCCTATTATATCAAGGAACAATCCAATTACGGCTCTCAAATCTCTGTGTATGGTTGCCAAAAATAAAACCCTCAGTAACATTTCGAATATACTCAGAAACATTTCTGTGCTACAGAAGAGTTCAATTTCCAATATCCACAATATTTTCAGGTGTGACACACTAATGCTCCTTTTTATACACAGTGTGTCTTACCATCAAGACCTGTATTTTCCAAACAGAGCTCTCCCTGATTGCTGGCTCCAGGTACCTCCTTTATCATTATAATTGACATCAACAGAACCAAGGCAGGTACTTAAGAGCAAGCAGGTACTTAAGTGGCACCCTACATAAAGATACCATTCTGAATCTGGACGTAAAACACGTTCTTTTGGCAAAGTTATGTCCCTAAGTACCCCAAGTATAATATTTACAGAAGAATCAGGTCACAACTGTGGTATAATAGTTTTGACCATGTGTTCTCCATCCCTCTGAAGTCTCCACTAAGCACACTGAAACGTTCCTATCAGCAAGGATGGACCTTCTGTGGTGACTCACATGCAGCAACTCAAACAACCGTGAAAACAGACAACAGACTGGCAGAGCCTCAGAGAAGCCCACTGACTCTTGAGTATGTCATACTCCCATTGGCAACTAATACGGAAAAGCCATGCAAGCACCAATGGATGAATAACAATTTGAAGTCATTCACTCATCAGCATGCATTTGGTATTTGTTCCCAGCCTCCCTGCTATATTCTCACAGTCCTAATTATGCAGACTATCCTACCCTGAAATTAAACTTTCCCAACTGTTACATTAAGATTCGCATCTAGGAATGATATACCCAAAATGAAGTTAATTAGGTCAAATGCAAAAACAAAACTCATTTCGGAACGATTAGGCTCATCTTTCAGAAGAAATATCAGTCAAAATATGCATTGAATCAGGTTTTGTGGAACACATTGGTAAAGAGGTTATTGAAACCGCTCAGTATATTTGTTGCTGAATTGAGAAGACCAAGGTATCACCGAGTTGCACATACATTTTTTTGCTCTTTAACCCAGACAATATACAAAATCAAAGATATGTATTAAGAAATGGCTTCCATTGGCTTACACCTTCTGAACTGCCAATATAGAAAAAAGGAGATCAAAATTGAAAGGGCTGAAATTAAAAGCTCAATGTTTGTCTGTCAAACCACTCCTAGAACCAGGAACCAGACTTCGAAAAAATCTTAAGCTTCAGACACAGCTGTGACCTATCGAGTTGTCAGGAATCAGAATCAGCTCTTCTGAGCCTAGCATCACACCTAGAAATGAGCAAGGCCTGGTGACCTAACTTAGATGCTCCTTATATCAGATGTTAGCTTTCCAAGTCATTTTCACGCTTCTGTACTACATCATCTTAAACCACTGAATACAGGTGAATACTGTTGAGTCCTTCTAAAAAGAAGTTTCCCACTTTCCAGATTTTCTAGACAACTGTCAAGGTCTCTTGCTGTACTGCTCAATGGGTTTTTCCAGTTATGAAATACACATTTGTTCAAAAAGATTTCCTTGGGCCATAATAAAAATACTGTACCAGCACAGCACGTGTGCCCTAAGAAGAGCCACTACTTTCTTGGTTGCATGAACCACAGTAAAGAAGCAATTACCCAGACTAGCAGTAAGTAATCCCTCTGACCCATCTCTTCTGGGGACTTTACCAGAGCAGCAGTGAGTTTAACTAAGATAGAGGAAGAAACAGCCATCTGAAAAAGCTGGCTGGCCAGGAGAGGAATCATGTGGTTAACAGGCTATTAGGCTCCCAATAGGAGATGGACAGACAATTTCATTGTTCTTAGCCTTGAACGAAAAGAAGAAAAAAAAAATAAAATAAAATATCTTCCTGAAATGATACATTTCCATTTGATCCTAAAACCACAGCTTTCTACACTGAGTGGTCCTTCCTACTGCTGTTAATTGTCTATTATTTTGTATGTCCTCTTTAAGCTACTGCGAGGTGTCAGTGCTTTTATCTTACAGAAACATTTCCAAGCCTGCTTGGATTCTTTTATACAAAAAGGCATACATGAAAAGAATAAAGGTTAGTTAAAATTCTTCTTATCGGGTTTTCTGTGCGACACTATTGAGTCATTTATGTCTGAAAATGTGTATGGATGCTTCTCAGTGGAATAGTCTTTACACAAAGCAGAACAGACTCCAACACTCATAATAGAGGTCACAACCTTAAAACTGGTGCGTTAAAGATAAAATTCTCTTCATCAATGGCTCAAGAGACAATGCTGTCTTGAGGTCTGGCCAAGGCCAGAGAATGAACTCCTACAGGATCTATAGGCCATGCTCACTCCACATTCAAAGCACATTTCTTTGCCCATGACACTTCTGACCTAAGCAAAGCAGCAAGTGCATAAGAATAGGAGAGGAACACCCAAGGCAGTATGCTGCACCACAAAGTCTATGACTTCTGCCCACACCTTCAGCTCTTCTTTTCCTTTTCAAGCAAAACCTTCCTTCCCAAAGACCAAAGGCTGGCTGCTGTGGTGGATGCAGTGCCAAAGGATGGGAGCTCACACTCCTTCTGCCTCCCCTACCTCGGACCAGGGCCAAGCTTTAAAAACAAAACCAAATGATACATTTTTGCTCAGTTCATCATCTCCAGTAACACAGATTTACTTTAAATAAATACATGCCCAACTCTTAACTGGCAGCCAAGTTCACTTTTTCTTTTTCTTTTTATTTTTTTTACTCCTAAGTGAGATTTCAGGTTCAAGGGGTATTCCCAAGTGCAAAAAAAGAAGTGAATTATTTCAAAACAGCAGGCTCTATTTGCATACCTATAAATACACGAAATAACTGCTTTCCCTGATTTAAAGATACATATATATATATGCACACACTGTGGTTATCATTTTTTAAAGTAATTTAAATTATTTGAATTCTTTGAACACCATTTAAAATGGCCAAGAAATGGAATATCATTACAGAATATTAATTTTTTATTCAAGTTTAAAGATAGATAATGTCAAATGCCAAACAGATGAGTTGGTCTGCATCAATTAAAAAAGATATAAAATGCCCATGCAACAGAACAAATAGTTCTGGCAGAAACTTAAAGAAACCTACGAAGATTTCAGCTTCCCTACTTCTGCCTCCTGAGCGTCCCTCAAGCAAGTTTAATTTATGCAGTGATGGATATCCTGAGAGATGGAAGCTGCATTATTGACACGGAGATAAAATAATCCCTGAGTGAGAAGAACAGGTTTGGTCACTTCACGCTCAGCCTGCAGGTAAAATCAATTTCAGTAACTTCGCCAGTTAGCATAAATACAGCCTTTCTGATTAAAGTACTACTTTGTCATGGAATTAGATTCCCCTCCCAGCTAATAATGCAATAAAATGTAATGACAGTTTTCCTGAGTGAGGAGAATGATGTCTCTTATACTCCCTTCCAAAGTGGAGTCGCCACTTTCCAGCTTCAATTTCTGAGACTGTGCCACCTCGTTCTTTGTGAACCAAAGGTCAGTCACAGCAAGGTGCTGTTCTTCAGCTTTCCAGCAAAGTAGAAACCCAGCACCATGAAACATATTGCTTTGTGGGGCCTTTCAAATGAGAACACCAGTGGTCTGAAATAACCCAATCCTATAACATGCAGGATCACTGGCAAAGTTCCTGCTACGCCATTCCTCTGGATATCAGTGCAAAGTTATGGGGCACAGCAACTTGCAATAATTCAACTTTTTTTTTTTTTTTTTTTTTTTTTTGCAATAATTCAACATATCACCCTACACTGCAGGGTAAGATGTCAGTCCTTCACACACACAACTGTTCTGCATGGACAGCTGGGAGCACCTGATTCTTATCTAAGCCTGCCAGCCCTGACTTCCTCTGCTCCTTGCAAGATGCACTCTGCGCTCAGCACAGAAATCCATTAAGATCCTTTCCTATGGAAGAGAAGCGCTCGGTCCCAGCTGCAGGCATCATACAGGGGCATTTGTGCTTGAAGTAGAAACTCTGTCTTTTTGAAGCAGCAAACTTCTGATCCAACTAACTCTTCCAAAATGAGATTCATGGAGTTCTGCCCCAAGCAGAGAATAAGTGTGCATGACAACAACCCATCTCCTTGCTCAATGAGCTCCCAAAAAGCTCCTTTGAGATGGCAGCAGTAAGGGCAAAGCAAGGCTCCACACAGAGCAGAGTAGGTGCATGCAATATACTTGTGTATATTTAAAATAAACCTTTTTATACTCTTTGTTCAACTACGTTATCAAAAGAGGTTTTAAATACAAGCTTTTGGGACGACTAAAGAGGTGAATTTATGAATGTATTCCTAACAAAACACACTCTGCAAAGCTTTAATCTGCGAATTGTGACAAGCTTGGACAAAATGGATTTTTAATAGAATATAATGTAAACTGCCTGAAACATTGTGATAAGGACTTTTTTTTTTAAGTAATGCACAGAAAAGGCATGGTGCACTCTGCATGAAAGGAGGAAAGGTCTTAATTTAAACCATTTTAATGAACACTCAATTTGCGTAGGGAAATGTGAGAAACGGAGATGAAAACCTCATGATAGCGATAACATTGTGGAAGGGAGAAGGAGAAGATTAGGAAAGTAAGCAAATTTGGAAAGGCTCCCACTGATAACAGTGGCTGAAGGGAATAGAGAAGGGATTACCACCACGTCGCAGCCCGACGCCGCAGTTCTCCTTGCAGCGGGGAATGCTCTTACTGGGATCATGCACTGGGGAGGAGGGAGCAGCCCAAGTGCAGAGCAGCGCAGAGGCAGTGGATGGACAGATTTCGGCAGCGCAGCAGAGACATGGCGGGATGGTTCTCATTTTCACCAGACCTCCAATTACATATAAACTGCCTTTAAGGAGCTCCCGAGTTACTCAAAGGCGGTTTTGCCACACTGACCTTAGTGGAAGCGAGTTCAAGTCTCAGCTTGTTTACACATAGCATCAGAATCCCTGCGAAACACTTAACATTCTTCAAAAGAAACAAGAGGGCCACCACTATGACCAAAAAGGCAAACTGAAGTAAAGATCAAAGCTAAATATTTACTCTAAGCACTACAATATTTGCAAATCTGGAAGCAATCTTTCAGCGGTTTCCATTTGCATACTTTAATTAATCCAAAAATATTAAAACTAATCTCACAAAGGAAAGGGTCAAAGTATTAATTAACTCGAGATTCCTTGCTTTTGTGCAATTTAATAGTTCAATACAAAGCAAAAACCAGTTTTAATAAAAAGTAAGTTACTGTGACAGGTATAATTCCATGGATTAGTGAAACCACGTACAAGGCAGTAAGTTTCTGTACCTTGCCTGTTCTTTTTTTTTTTTTTTAACTTAAAAAAAACAGTTGCATTAAGTAGAAAGTCTCCTCCGTTACACTGATCTTCAGTCTTCCTCTGCCTCAGCATTTCAGCACCAGGGCCAGCGCTGTGACCCAACCCCAGAGCCACCGTCCCTGGATGCACTTCCCACCACCAACAGGCTCTTGTTGGCATTGGAAGAGTTGGGAAATGTAGTTGAAAAGCAAAGGATTTGGTGACAAAGGTTATTCCAGCTGCCAGAGCGCTGCTTCACCACTGCAGGAGCTCATGGAACCCCAGCAAAAAAATGACAAAAAAATGAGAGGCCACCCACCACAATTTCCAACAATGCAAATCTAGACTTGCAACTTCAACGAATGGAAACAAGAGGGAAAATTTTACTGTTGATGTTTTTTGTTTGTTTGTTTTTCAGTGGGCAGGAAGGGCATGACGCAGGTAATGAACTGAAGCGTTTCTGTGACATTTAATGCCAGAAAGCTCTGCATCACTTAAGAGACTAAAAGCGTAGGAACCGCCTCCCCTCGCTTTGTGTGTTTGCAAAGCAAATGCCCAACATCCCACTCAGTCACCTCCACTCTCCATCCTTACTGAAGAGAAACAGGAGCTTTCAGTTTGTCATGCACTAGGCCTGTTTTACACATCCAGCAGTGTTCTCACCTCAACACTGCCTTTTTGTCACTGAAAAGTGAACCCACGGTAAATAGCTCTCACCTCAGCACACATACTGCAGGTATCCAGAACTAGGTGGGGGTCCTTTGCTCCCCAAATATAGCTCCAGAAGTCCAACAGAGCAGAAATACACTTTGCATGCCAAACCTTTGGCAATAATCTTCCTAGCTCTAAACAAAGAGCTTTCAGGAAGGATGGGTGCAGAAGGCTCCTTAAATCAAAGTTTTGACATAAAGTTTCGTGCTTTTTTAATTATGATGCAATTTCATGCTAAATGTATGCACAGTGTACTCTAAATATACAGTAACTGCATGATAATGAAGAGAAATTGCTTGTGTTGTCAAATACGTAATTCTGACTAACAATATAAATTTCTCATTATATTTGATGTAGCTGGCGGGAGCATTACCATAACAAATGCACCCAGCATTCACAAGACAGTTCATAGATACTCATAGGTGTTCTGCAGCATTAATGAAGAACACTTAATAGCTATTACTTCTACAGCTTTTCAAATAAAAGAGACAGCATTGTCCTATTTTGATTATTTCTCAATTATTCTCCATATTTCTCTATTCTAATCCATTTATTTCTGTAGGCTCTTTGGCAATGGGACTTTTGCTGCCTGTAGGTGCAAGAAAAGCAAATGTGAGCCAGGATGAGTTGGCTGCCTCTAGTTACACTCAGTCATCTACTTCTCAAGCTCAGAAGTGAAACAAAAGGAACAAATCTCTAATCACAGCACTCACAGTTCTTCCAACACAGACAAGAAGGAGCAAATGCTGCTGTTAAAAGAGCAATACCACTCATCAAAGAAGTCTTCATCAGCATTTCAGCAAGAGTTAATGCACAGAGGAGCTTACCTGCTCTCTGGGTCTGGGTCATTGTGCATGCAGGTGATCGTAGCAGTGGTCCTGGCACTATCGGTCTCCTCTTGAACTCCCCACTGGTCCGCATCACTGACTCTGACGTCCAAGATCTTCACACCTGGGGCTGTCTTAATTCTGTTGGAAAACCACAGAGATCTCCTTAGTTACAGACCCCATACACATAAATCCACAGAGGTAAACACAGAAGATGAAAGAGGAAATATTCCCTCTTGCATTAGTAATAGACTGATACATTGCAACTGTAAGTCAGCCTGCTTCAAAAATATAAAACAGGCCCAATTATTTTAAACAGATGAAGTATGAGTTCCATTATGTGCAAAGGTGGTTAATTTTCAGCTGGAACAACGTAGAAAGAATAAGAATGCTTTCTGCTTCACTGGCACCAGTTTGATATAAATGAAACAGATGTGACTAAGCATAAGTTGATTTAATTTGTTGCTTCTGTCCTGCAGTCTGAGATGGAGATTCAGAGCACTGTGATATAAAGTAGATCCTCCTGCCTGCAAACCTTTGGGAGTGAGGTGGCTCTTAACATTAGGGGGATTTGCATGGAAAAAATGTGCTCCCCTGCTTGAAGACCATAACATGGGAAGAGAAGGAATATGTAAGGATAAACCCTGGACACAAGGCTGGAAATAGTGATGCCATTGCACTGGGATCTATCACATGGGGCATGCAAAACTTGCTGATAGAAATAGTATGTCAACATGAAAAACCTTCCTTAACTCCCCAAGCACAGGTAGTGCTAAAAGCATGCAGTACTTGGTAAACGTCACCATTTTTTGCCATTTGCTTAAACAAAAAAAAAAAAGTCCATGCTCCAATGGGGCTCTGCATTAGGAACAGATTGCTAAGGAATAGGAAACAAACTGCTTTTAATAGCAGGAACTTCATTTGTGCAGCTTGACTCCAGAAACAAGCCTGGGATTTCGACAGGAGTGCTGCAAATATGCCTGGAGAACAATTAGGCTGAAAGCAACTGCTGTAGCGCCACGTTCGCCACTGCTGTGACTTAATTAATTAAAAGCAAAGCCAAGAGGGACCTCTTAGTTGTATGGTGGAATTAAACAGCAACTGCTGTGACTTGAAGCGTTACTTAACAGTGAGTTGTGATGGATTGGCCCCAATGCCTCGTGGCCAGTCGGCCCTCGCTCTGCTCTATTAAGAATCTCCTTTAAGTTTTAGCTGAGTTCGAGGTCTGGGATCAAACTAACTTCAAGACTCAGTGGGTGGTCTTTTCTTCTGAGAAGGAATTAATTTGTCCTGCTTTTACCATGTCCTTGTTTCTCCCTGCAAGGCTTTCCAGACGTGATGGACCAAACCCATGCCTGGCATAACCAATCTGATGAAAAATGTTTCCTGCAGGGAGAGAATTTCATTTGATATTTTTCTAATTGTTTCCTTCATGTTTCTCTGCAGACATTCATATCTCCAGACAACATGCCTCAAAGCTTATGTGCCCTTTCCATATCATTTCCTCTTCTTTTTTCCACAGGAACATTCATTTATTTTGTAGTAATTACACTGGACCAAATCATTCCTGAAAAACACCTACATGGCTTCATTTCAGACGGACTTGTAGTTTACATGAGAGAGGGAGAACCAAGCCTTCAGCAATGGAGCCAGTCTTTTATTTCTTTAGACTTAGTCAACCACTCTTCAGGGGAAAAAAAAAAAGAAAAAAAGGCTGCTATTTTAATTTTCTCTTTCCCAGACAAAATTAGATATTTTCAACAAACTCATCTCCCCACTGTCCCCTCCATTTACCAATTTTTTCTTGACAATACGCTTGGAAAACTCTAACCCAGCTTTTCACCCAAGTCAAGGCCCTGGTGCATAAAAGCTTCACTGAAGGGCAGGAGATGCATGGGGCCAGGACAGCTGGATTACACCACGATTTCAGGATTCATCAGCATCTTTCCCATCTGTGAGAAGCCTGTAATGCCCTCCCACGCAGCTCTTGCACTACGGATATCTTCACTCTGCAGCACACTCCGTCTTCTGCTCCACTCTGAGCCTGGTGGGTCTCAGCACCCCATCAGGATGTGGTGCAGGAGCAGGCTACGGTCATGTGGGACCTTTGCACAGCTCCATCCTTCCTCCCCTGGGCCCGAATGTAGCCCATCTGGGCAGCAGCTGAGGCTCTCCTGATGTCCTGTTCACCACTGGGCTGATCCTTCAGAGCACTGTCCCATAAGAGAGGCTCAATGACTGCACTTGCAGCCTTCACTCACTGCCTATCCATCTACTGTCTTGCTGGGTTAGCATCAAGTGAACATCACATCCACTGCTTCCCTGCTGTTTTCCAAAAACATCTCCAAATGCTCCGTTTTAGGAAAATTTCCGGTCTAATCCTTTGCAATGCATCTGCTCTGGTGGGCTGAGACAAGATGTCATTTTGCGTTTTTGGATATCAGTACAGCCAGAAAGGTTGAAAGAAAGAAAAAAGTGAATTCAGCTTCTCACTTAGGAAAAAGTCAAGAAATTCAAATCGAGCAGCCTACATATGGAAGGTCGGAGCCTACTATTCTTCTGATAAGTGATTCATATCTTTTAGTCAGCCCCCAAATCCTCAGGCATAAAACTGCTGTGAGAGTTGCTGACTCAAAGCATGGAAAAGAACAGGAAAACCCAATGGGTGCTGACAGGAATTGGAGCAGAGATGGTGACTGGCCAATTTGAGAGCCCAGGCATTGGGTGTACTGCCTGCTCTGTGCCAGGCTTCAATGACAGGCTTGGGTGGATTGCTTCATTTCCTTACACCTCCTTTCCCCATACGAACTGTGGGGAAGTGCTGTTCTTCCATCTCCTAGGGAGCTGCAACAATGCACAGAATGGACTGAAAAAAAGAAGTCTGACGTCCTTTAAATTTATCACCTGTATTCACAGTCTGTACCACAAAGGAGGTGACCATTTATTCATGACGCTCTCTTCTTTACGGCTGGAGAGAGCCCAAGAGAAATGTGACATTCTCAAGCACAGCCTTTCATGACACTTATGTCTGTAAGATCTTCAGAAGAGAGAGCTTCTGAAGGTGGGGATGGAGGGGGTAGTGTCAAAGCTATTCAGAAAGGGAATCAATGACACAACTGCTTCACGAGCGAATCTTGCCCTCTTCTCCAGCTATAAATGCAGAATGGAGGAAGCTGCTTTTGAGTTAGATTGCAGAATACATTTGGTATCCCCAGCAGAGATTTTTCCCCCAAGCAGTGCGTCTTCCACGTACTGAGGAATATAAAGCTGGAAAAATGATGGACTGAATGGAGTGGGTAAGAAAAGCGTCCCCAGCCTGCCAACTTGCAACAGCTATTTTAAAATGCAATCCCAGCCTTAAATGTATGTGACCCCATGAATTCAGCAGCTCTCTCATTTAGCACAAGAGGAGGAGAGGGGAAAGTACGAGTAATCACCAGGGCTGGGATGTAACTGAAGGGCTGCAAGAGGGATTTAGGCAGATGAGCACTCAGCAGAAGAGTGCTGGGACTGCCACTGCCTCCTGGTCAATTAGCTGCAGCATCTGAAAGGTAAATGTGGGCAACACACCCAGCACCCCTCCTAGCAGCAGTAATTGGAAGTAAAATCTTGGTAGAAAGAACTTTAAAATAGAAGCAGAAGAGAAAGATGTTTAGGAAATAAAACAGGAACGTGCTCACAGCAGATGGAACGTACTCAAAACAATGGGAAAAAGACTTTTTCAGAACTATTTTAGAGATCCGCTCATCTCCCCCCAACCCATTACAGGGGAAAACATAATCTGAGTTAAATCCTCTCTCAATAACGTACTACTAACAATAATGGTTCTGATAATAAATTTCCTTTGCAGTTTCCAAGTACTTCTGCATTCAGTCCTTCAACGCTCCTCTTTAGCCCAATTAAAAATAAAATCATTATCCCTCCCATACAGGCAAATCCAAGCTGTAGGCCAGCTTGGCTAACCCACCCAATATCATACAGCCTCTGCAGAGCCAGAAATGCACCCATCCAGCCCAACTCCATGCTCACACATCAGCTAGACACCCCAACCCATCTTTAACACCAAACACAGTGGAGCTGAGTAATTCCAAGCCCTCACAGAGCATTTTACAGATTTGAAGAATCGCACAAACAGCGAGCAATTAGTTCTGAATGAGGTCCCCGGGGAGTTTCTAGTTAAAATACATGTGTTTTAGGATACATTAAGCCAAGCACTATAAATTAAAATAATCACTGAACTCAGACGTAACAGCTGAGAACTTTCAGGAGTGTGGGTGAGACAGGCAACTGCTCCCGTATGGCAGGGACACAAGCAGCCCTATATGGGGGTAGAGCATATTTTCTGAAGTATTCATCCAAGAACGTTATTTCTTTGTTCTCTTACATGTTAAAAGACCTGTCACAGCTTTATGTTCAAGCTACTTCCCTACCAAATTCTTCTTAAAATAGCAATGCCAGGCCAGATGTGTTTGTATTAATGTCACTGTGAGTAAAGCTAAGTATTTAAAACACACATCAAAATACACAAAGATCCTGGAACAAACCAAGCCCTCTTCTAGAGGCCATAAGTGTAGGAGCACAAATAATGTGCCTTTTTATCACAGAAGTGAAATAGGCAGCCTGCTAAGCCTGGAGGAGAGGTGTAGGCAGATGTGGAACACTGCAGTGCACCAAACAAAAGGAAAATCCCAATATGTTTGAGTAATGGCATCAGGCAGTTAAAAACACAACCCTGGTACAAACCCAGTGGCAATATGTACTACCAGTGAAATAAAGTGGGAACTGATGGTGGGACAAAACCCCACCACATTCAGCTTTATCCCTAAAGAGAACTCAACAGAGATGGAAGCAATGACGTTCTGGGTCAGCTGGAGTTTTACTCAAGATATTACCTCTGCATTTCAACCCAGCTAAAACCTACTCCAGAGGCTGCTCCTCCATTGCCGGCCCAGTGCATAATTGGTCCAAATTATTTATCAAAACAAGACATAGATTCACTGTGCTCTGCCTGTCCTGGCAAGCCATCATGTGGCCAAGGTTCCTCATCACCACCCCACAGAAACGCCTCTCACCTTCACACTACATCAGGAAATTTGCCTTTTCCTCTCTCCAGGATAACTCAATTTCTCTCAGCATCTGCTATTTTTATATAACCTTTTGTAGCAGTCTTACTTAACCCCATCAAGCACTGGGGATGCAGTTGCTAGGAAAGCAGTTATTACTGCTGTATATCAAAATATCTCCATCCAACAGGCGCTCAAGGAATAAAAGTCAATGCCAAAGTACCAGGAAGAGCAAAGTAAGAGAAAATAGCTGTGGTGACCAGTGCAAGGCAAGGCAGGAACAATGTTGACATGGCAGCCAAAAAAGCAGAAAGCCTTGGGGAGGTGGAAGCCCCTTGCAACCTCAGAGGAGACCAATGCTGAAGACTTACAACAATACAATTACCACTCTTCTAGACAGACACCTGAAGCTATCAACCTATTTTTCAGCCCACCAAATGGATCAAAATGTGCTATGCATCAGGCTTGCTAGCATATTGGATTTTGAATAATGAAGAGTAAACAGGGCTTTCATTTGGATTCTGACAGTAAAGTGCTTTCCACGTGATAAATCAACTATTAGGAAAGACAAATGTCACAACCTACCCTTGAAGCATAATGGCTTGCGATTCAAAGGAAGCTTTTACGGAAGCATAACCAAAATAAGGTGTGGCATGACCAGCAGGAGGTGGTGCTGGGGCAGTCCAAAATCCTCCTCCCACCCTTCCATCAAACTCTACGTAGAACTTTGCTAAAAAAAGTACGGCAAATTTTCTCCAGAGGCCCCACTCTTCCTAAAAGCTTATAAATATTTTAGGAGAGATCCTCTGCTGTTCTAAATCACCAGAGATCACTGAATATCACGGTGAATTCATGATACTGAAAAGTTAAATTTCACATCTGTGAAGGTGAGTCAAAGAAGAAGGGGTCACCTCTCGTGAGTTTCCTCAAAGGGAAGGTGCCTCAGAAACTCTGGATATAAGACTGCATTCATAACATCAGCAAAGAGCATGTGAGCATCTCCAAAGCAGTCAAACATTATCACATCTTTACATATCCAAATGGAAAATTCCAAGTGTTTGCCTTTTTCCTTTTAAAGGAAAGAAGGCATTTTTAAATGTTATCGTCACATGGGAGCAGAAAGTCCATTTTTCAGTTTTCTCTCTCTCTTACTCAGGTACATAAAACAACAGTGGAAAGATGCTCTAATTGGCTTGAAATTAAAGCTATTAATTTTTATTCTTATTTATTCCTGTCACAAACCAGACCTGTTTATATGGGTTCACAGTGCTGCTATGGGAATCTGAGAGGTTCTGAGGTCTTTCTGCAATACAAAAATCAAAACAGTCTCCCAGCAATCTCCATTTCTATCAAAATATGTCAACGGTGGAATGTTTTCCTTCAGGGAGAAAAAGGCTGCCGCATACCAGGGCAGGAGATGCCAGGTGCAATCCCTTTGACTCACAGCACTCTATTAACCATTTAACTGTATGGGCACATTCAAAATGGGGATAAGTATCTTTTCTTGCCTTGGTATAGAAATTCATTCCAGGAAAAAAATAAATAAATACTGCAGGTCAAAGAGTTCTGTAGCAATTGGCATTTTTGTAATGAAACTGAAATCTGTATTTTTTTTGTTTTTCAATCCACCTGAAAATATGGTTGCGTCTTTGACACATCGATGACTTTAATTATAGCATAAGCACATGTGGCTTGAGATTGAGCTGAAAGCTCTTCAGACCCACTGCCCAGCCCCCTGCCCACTGCCATGGGGAAGCAGTCCAAGCCTTTTGGCTTGGCTCACCCGGAGAGCAGCAAGCACAGAACATCTGCAAAGAAAAACCCAGTTCCAACAGCTGTCTGACACTTTACACTTTCAGAGCATTCAATAAACATGAACTGAATGTTATTACTATTGATCAAAAGGAGAGAGGGAACCTTCTCCAAACTGATTCTTGTGCTACCAAACAGCCCTTTCTCATCGGTATGCAAACCCTGCTCTGAAAGAGGAGTGATATTTTCCCTTCCTCCACTCAGCTGAGTTACGATGCAGTGATCGTTATTCAAAGAGCTCCTGCTGCCATGCACCCCTCCGACACCTGCAGGAACTGAAGTAGGTGCCCTCTCTTCTGCAACACAACAAGCCGTGCCATCCCTCCTCCATGGAAAGGAGAGGTAAAATGCTGTAATGGTTTCCTGTAACATAGGGCTGCAGAACACAAATCAAAGCCTGCTCAGACTCTTCAACCTTTCTCTGAAAGATCTGAAACACTCCGACTATGTCCTTTACCTTGAAACCAACGCAATGCTATAATAGATGAAACCATTCCTTCAAGCCTAGAAGCACAGGAGAAAATGCATTATCAAGTCTGAAGGTGTCTGAAGTATTTGAACTTGGGATTCTTGCAATCATGCAGAAACACAGCTTTGAAAACTGTAATGAAAATATCAAAGCAAGTCAGAGGTTTTCTCCCGCAAAGACAAAGATACTTATAGGTTTCCTTTTATTGAAAGGCTCCTTTCAGAAATCAGCGCTGCAGAGATGTTTGCAGCCTGAACAGAGTGCAGTCCTCCTGGGAGACAGCGAATCTTTGTGAAGGGGTCATTTTTCTGCCTCTACAAGTGGGAGGGAAAAAAATAAAAAGAAAGAAAGAAAGAAAGAGGGAAAAAAAGCCCTGAAGGTCACAGTTCCTGAAAGCACCTAAACAACAATAAAGAAAAAAACTTCCCATCCCTCTCTCCTTGCGAAACCAGATAATGAGCTCCATAGCCCTGTCTTGACCAACATGAGATGGGGTTTTACAGTGTTTGAAGTCATCCATCACAGTGGCTAAATTTGGTCACCACCTTGGAGACTCACAGATTTCCTATAGGGAATGAGTCTATTCAGTACGTACAGCTGAAGTCAGACTGTGACAGCCAAGCCCCAAGCAGCAGATGCTTGGGAGGCCCATGGCAGCCCACCTGTTGTCCATCTCTACATGCCACAGCACGAACAATGCACCTTTAGGGCACCTACCACCATTTTTTGACACTTGCTCTGTACTCCAAACCAAAAAACCAATGAAAGAAGGGCTGCCGTCAGGAGTGCTGCCCAGGCTGTGGTGAGGGGACAGCCACCTGTGCCCAAGGGAGGGGGAAAACAAAGCACTGCAATGAAAATCCATCCAGAATTAAAAAGGCCACGAGAACTTTGCCTGAACTAGTGGTTGTTGGTTTTATTGAATTATTTTATGGTGCTTTATGTTGTTTAATCGAAGAAAGAAAATGGATGCCATAAAATATGCAGAGCTAACTGGGGCTGCAGAGTACATTGCTGAGTATTGCTAGTAATGCTATTCCCCCTTTACCGTCAAAAAAATGAAAATATTGTTCTTTATATCCCTGTCACACAGAACAGAGGTCTGCAAGCGCTCACGATCAATCTTCCTGGAGAGCACCTTTACCTTGAGCAGCGTGCGCCAGGATGGAGAATAAGCAAAGCTCAGGAAATAATCTCCCTTTCCACAAGATAGAATTCAATTTCCAGTACAGCTCAGACCAGTACTTTTCTTGAAAAGGTGGTACCATAAATTACAGTAAGAAAGCATTTTTCTGCTGCTAGCAAAAATTTTAGTGAGCATTATGATTATGTGGTTTGTACTCCAGGCACCAGTGACCACCAAGCAGGCTAATAATGCGTGAATTCTGATGAGAACCAGCCCTCCAGCTGGGATAAGCCATCAAAGCCTTCTTTCCTGCTTTTTCCCCTCTGCGTTCCCCCTTGTAACAATTTTTTCTAGCTGCAGACAACAGCCTTCCAAGACTCTCCTAGAAAGTAAGCACTTCCCAAGGAAAGGGACACTCCAGGCAGCCCTTTGGCCACTGCCCCAGCAGGACAACGAGGCCACGAGGATGCACCCCTGAAGCCACCCAGCCCTACACCACTGTCAGGAGAGTCTACCAGCCACAACACAAAAGCTGATTGCCATTTGTGACCGTGATTGATGGTAATGCAAGAAACTAATGGCATTCTACTTGCTCGTCAAAAGAAATTACTCACCCCGGGCCAGCAGGATTGGGGAAGGATTATTTAATACTTGCAGCAGTTCTTAATTTAAAATCAAGTGTTTGTGGAAGAGCAGTCAGGCAGCAGCCTGCTTCAGGATGGATCCAAACGTGATGCAGCACGCACGCAGATCTGCTCTGTTTGCCAGCAGGGCTGTGCTGCTCGGCTTTGCCTGCAGTCCCCGTGCATGGAGGACAGATCCTGCAGCCCGGCTCACCCCCAGCATCCCTCCTGATGAGAGTCACCCCGACAGTTTGGGGACAGGTGGCACTCAGACATCAGCCACCAGGACGAGGGGTTCTGCAGTCCTTCGCCGGGAGCTCATTCCTACAGGTGGACTCCAGCACTGAGTGCTGTTCCTAGGAATTTCAGTGACACAAATCACTGATAGAAAAAAGTCCCTTAAACCTTGAGTATTTCAAAGCATACACTGTGTTTGCAATAACAAACGCTCTAAAAACAGGCTTTCCCCCAGGGAGTCGGGGGGCACTGAATCAACTGCCAAAAAAAAAAAAGGTTATGATGTTTTTTAACATGCTCAGTAGTTTTCAGTGAAAAACACTCAGTGAGATACTTTGTCCCACTGAGCATTAAGCACTTACCATCCCTGTTCTCTTTTGCGATCCTAACTACTCCCCACCCGTCAGCCATGAATTTGCGATTAATGAGCCTTGTTTAGAGGATGCAAATGCTGAAATAGTTCTGATACATGGGCTGGAAGCACAGAAAGACGAGCTCATTCAGCAAGGGAATCTGCTGTCCTTGGGGGGAATCCAACCCTCCCATAAAGGAAACCAGCTGCTCAGTGACAGCAGCAGGGCAGCACGCTGTGCTCTGCCCCGAGGTGCCCGGCCATGCTCTCGCAGCTCAGGATCCAGGACAAAACCATCCCCGTGCATTAAGGATGCTGAACGTCTGCTTGCAAATCTGGGGCTGGCCAAAAAACGGCTGTGATTGGAAGGAGGATGGGGTAAGCGTAGTTCCATTCTTAACTACAAAAAACGGGCACACGCTTTGGGTTTAATACAGAAATAGACCAACAACCTAGGGCTAAACCAGTCATAATAACCATATTATGACCAGTTATACTTAAGCAGCAATACGGCAGCCACTCCCCTTTTGCTTCTCCCCGTGCTGCTGTTTTCCTGCTTAAAATTGTCTAGTATGTGCCCATCAGTACTGACATAGAAGTACTGGATTGAAGGAGGAGAGGCTTCAGTATGTTTGACCAGTTTATAAAGTACACCAGGACAGAATGCATTGCTCTGTTGCAGCGTTCACTCCCAGATACATTTCAGGAAGCTGACTCTGGACGCCAGGAGACTCTGCACCTCCAAGCTGCAAACGAAGCTGGAGCTTTCCAACCTGCCTCCTGCAGAGGAGGGGCTGTCAGTGCCTGTGCCCCGTGCTGTAATTATTTCCTCCAGCAGTTACTGCACTGTATCCAACACTATCATGGATTCAAGCGCCAAAGCACTAAAGCGACAATATCTCCTGTGCCAGTAATTGCTGACTCAAAACCATATTCTCAATTACTTGCATCGATAGCTTGTGAATACTCAAAGAGAAGCCACTATTTTACTTCGGCTGAGTTTTCTTTCTAATCCGGTAGTTTGGATATATAAATTATCTGATTTGATGATGAAAACCTCAAATGACAAAGGCACCATTCACAAAACCACTGACTGCATGGACGAGTTTCTTTCATTTTAAACGGTGCTGAGAAAAGCACTCCGTTCCTCCTGGTACCACAGCCTCCCTGACTTGAATCTCCACTGTCAAGCCATCACTCTCAATTAACTTCAGACCCAACAACTTCGGGCGTAACACGCTGCCTGCCAGCAGAGCAAAGCCTTCAAAAAGTGGGCCTTCAACCCAGAGCATAATGCTCATCTGTCCAAAAGACCAACACTGTCCCTCTGAACTACGGACACCCTCAGCACTGCTGGTGCAGTCGGGCCGTACTTCCTCCTGGGAACACTTTGTCTCATTTTCACATGGGGAAACCCTTTCTTTAGAGTTCTCTGCAGGATTTGGCAAAGCAAAGTGGCTAGCATCATGCACATGGTGCTACAGAGCACCACGATTTACTAGTCGTGGCAGTAAGGGGCGTCAAGGTTCGGTTTCCTCGCACGCAGCAGGGAGATCTGGGGAATGTAATCAACAGCTGCAGGTAAATATATAATATAACTGCAAAATGCATTTCTTCATATTTATTACAACTTTCACATCTACATCAGGCAGTTTTCATTCCACAGATTGAGCCTGATCTGAAGTCATTTAGTGGGAGGCTGGTAGCTGAAACACAGCCACATTTCCAGAACAATGTAAGTACACTGAATTTAACGTGATTTCCTGCCACTGGTTTAGAAGTGCAGCCTCCTCCACACCCCCCATTTACACTGAGCATGGCACTCAATATCAGACCACTTTTACACCATCAAGTAGAGCAACGCATAAGGGAAGAGGTGCTCCAGGACTCCTTGAGTTCTCCCCATGTCCCTCAGGCAAAGGCTGCTGGCAGTACCAGAAAGCACCAGGAAAAATAAGAAAGAGATGCAGTGATTCAAGCCTGAACCAAAAATGGTGTGCAATGAGACAACAACTTGGCAATGGTGAGGAGGTCTGCAGGGCTCGTCAGGGCTTTCATTACACAGCAAAATGACTGAAAAAAAAAAAATCTCAGCTCACCCACCAGCACTACAGCAGTTATGTATTGAGATTTCTTTCTGGAATAAGTGCATATTCATTTTGATTGACATTTCTTCACTTCATACATTCAGATCATGTCAGGGGAAAAGTTGACTGAATTCACAATGCAGTACCGATTGAGTTTCTAATAGATACAGCTGTCAGGAGAATGTGTAGGAATAACTTTCAAAGCCACTCTGACTCAGTCTTTCAGCACAAGGAGCAGGCAGGACGTGCTGGGACACACGGACAGCCCTCAGTGCCTTCGACCAACCCAAGGCATGGAGCTCACGAGGTAGCAGAGGTGGCAGAAGGGCACAGCCCCCATACTGGGGGAAGGATGCCAAGGAAAATTGGCACACGAAGAAACTCAGCTTAAGTTTGAGCCCTCGGAGAGCCCCGGCCTTGGGCTGTGCTTCTTGGCACAAGACAGACAGCTCCCATTGATCTCAATCCCTACCTAGAAATCAAGAAGCCCCGTGGTTTTCCTCTGCTCATAATCCTTCCTCTGAAGTTTTCCCATTCCCTCAGAAAGACCCTCATGATATAACTCTCAAATACGCCAAGGCTTGTCCAAATGTTTTTCCTTCTCTGCACAGACCTGGGCAACCACGAAATGACCAACCTTCAGCACTCACAACATGGGCGCGCAGCAGCTCTAGCTTCCTCCACCCTTTTTTAATTAGACAACGGAGAAGGAAAAAAAAAAAAAACAACCCAACAGGGCTCTTCAACACTTAAAACCAACCAGCTTCAATTAAACATTTAAAATCGCCCTGCTTGTTAGAGCAGCAGCGTCCGCAGAGAGACTGCAAACGTTGCCATTGTTTTGCAACACGGTGACCCACAGCTGGAGGCCGCGGGACGCCATTTCAACCAGGAACGTTCCATTCCAAATGCATCTGGCAGTTTGTTCGTGGTGAGAACTGCTTCTCCACGTGGGAACTTTCAGAAAGCCGCAAGGAGCGAAACGCAGGTGGCTTTTCTTAAAGCCTGGGGCCAAACACAATTTCCCAGGTTGCTGTAAACATTCTCTTTTAAAAATAAATAAATAAGCCAATAAGAAAGGGAAGGTGCTGTGCCGGGCCTTCTGCATCGCTATTAGGAAGCCGAGAGGCTCCTGCTACACCAGACAAAGCCTTCAGTCAGTCCCACAGAATATTCACAAGACAGAATGAAAAGAACAGTGGGAGGAATTGGCTTTAAAGTGCATTCATTGTACTTTCCTTTGCTATAAATGTAATAATAGGTAACAGCTCCTTGCAGTGTTGAACAGACAATGCCATTAACTCTTTTCTTGCTCCGGCATTCCAACCAGTTACACCCACTCTACGTGCTAACATCCACCCTGTACTACAGGACAGATCTTGAGGTCCTCGCTCAAACCCTCCCTCAGACGAGTTCCTAGGACAATTTTTGCATGATGCTTTCATGTCTTTCCACAATGTCACTCAAAAGCCTGAAGGCACAGAAGCCCTGCGGGAATTAGTGACAAGTACCTGCACGTTTGTACCAGGAACCAATCCCTGAAAGAAAGAAAAAGGAGAAGTGGAAATAAACCTGGGGGATGCATTAGCAGGAGCGCTTCTGAGCAACTTCCCATTTAAAGCACGTATGGGATACATTCATCTTCAGCATCGCTTCAAAGGGAACGGCCCGTAATCAAAATAAATCACCACTGATTTGGCTGGAGGTTGGTGCCCCAGGGGCAGGCTCTGCAGCCACAGCCACGGGCAGCACCGATCCCTCTGCTGTGCTGGTGCCACCGGAAAATGCTGCAATGGGATTCAGGCCAGGATTTGCTTATCGGCTCTGAACCATGAGGCCAGCCGGCAGTATGTGCTGAACGGTGCTCTTTTTGAGGATGTCATCTTTCTATTTATGTTACCTAATTCTTCTCGTCCAACTCCCCGTGGCAAACCAACAGTTGAAATCACACAGTATAAGCTAATAGGGTTATGTAAGTGACCATTTGCTGCACATATGCTCTCCCCCCTAAGGCGAGCAATCACCACGACTGTCTGTAGCAAGAGGCACACCTTCCATTCCTGATGCGTAAGCACATGGAAGTTGTGCCCCTTTTGGAGGGAGAGGTGTGGGTGGCTGAGCATGGAGACACCTGAAAGCACCAACAGGCAGAGGGAAACCCAAAAGAGAGGTGTTCCATGTCAAGCATCTCCCTCCTCTTGTCTGCCCAAGATACAAAGCTACACCAAAACAAGGCAGCTCCACACACAGCAGCTCTCTGTGCAGCACAGGACAGGCACAGCTCTCCTGCCCAGCCCAGCTCCTGGTACTGCCTCCACAAGAGCTTCTCTGCCTTCATGCTTCTCAGCCTCCACAAAACAAGATTTGCTTTTCCAACCAATCCTACAATCACAGAATCATTAAGGCTGGAAGACAGCTTTATGATCATCCAGTCCAAGCATCAATCCATAAGCACCATGCCCACTCTTTCCTCTCCTTCTCCATCCTCTTCTCAGCATCATTCTCCAGCTCTGCTTCTACAACATAAAGGCAAAATAACTTACATAAACAACTAAACTGTTTCAAGGCAAACTGTGTGTATGGACATGGATACTTCCTCGGTTTCAAATGTGTTTGCCTTAGTCTAGTTAGAGCTCCACATAAGAGTCCCTGTAACGTCTGAATTACTGCACCCTTCACTCCAAGGTGCACAGGAATGGCATAGGCCCTACTTTGGAAACCACATCCATTGCTTTCTGGAACCTCTGAAAATACACCTCGAAAATATAAAGCCTTGCAACACAAAATTTTAAGTATGCATTTTGCTTACACAGATTTTTTTTTTTTTTTTTTTTTTTTTTTACCATTCTGTTTCATCTCTCAGTTCTGGAAGGACCCTTTTCTAGATAAAGTTTGAACTCTTTTGCAGGGTGGTCCAAGCACATAACCCAGTGGAGGTGGGGGCTTTGCCCACTTACATGTATACCTGCTGTCTGTACATCTTTCCATCTACACCTCCCAAGACTGCCACCGCTCCCTCCTTGGCAGTTAGGAGGGCGCAGATGCTCTGAGCACACGGACAGCAGTGCCATTCCCAAACTGGCTGCTCCCTGCGGTTTTCTGGCCAAATCCATTAATCAGGCCTGATCGAGGGAGCCCACATGTGCATGTACTGTCAAATCCCTCACAGGGCACTGTCTTCCACCAAAACACACAGCCCTTTGCAAAGCTCCCCCGCGGCGCAGCAGCAGACAGTACCAGCTAATGGGGCCCCACACGCGGCCATTTGCCACACATATGCTCCACGTGCCCTCCAGAGCCCTCTGCTTGTCTGCTGGACTGAAGGGAAGGGACGGCTTTGCAGAATCATAAAGCATGGAAAAGACCGCTAAGATCATCTGGTCCAACCAGCAACCCATCACCACCAGGTCTGCACTGATTCACACTGCTCATCTTCTTCCACACTGAACACACCACTTGGGGAGGAGGCTCTTCCCAGGGCACGGCATCACCAAAACTCACTCCAGAACACTTAGCGTTTGAATCTAAGTTTATGTGGCATATCCCCAGGACACATGAAATTCAGAATCCAGCATTTCCAGCTGCTGTTTCTTATTGCACGTACCTCCTGCCAGCAGACAGCCTTTACTGAGCCTAACAAAAATGATTCGAGCCAGTGCCAGGCTCCAACATTGCACAATAAGAACAAGCAATCGTAGCACACAAGGAATGTGTCATTTTCTCCATCTTTTCTTGGATGGTAAAACAGAAGCACAGGAAAAGCAAGGAAATCACTCAAGGCCACACCAAAATAGCACCAAAATCCCCCAGCACAGGACATGCTACATACTTGTAGTAACAGAAATATGTATGTCGCTGCACATCACAAAAGCTCATTCAAACCAAAAATTTATCACTTGCTTCGGACTCCAGCCAGGTGACAGCACATACATCACAGAGCTGTCAACAATCTGCTAATCTTGGCTATGAAATGTAGGATAAGAAGCTTAAAAATACACTGCTCCTCCAGAAGCCATAAATTCTGCTGGCTCTCTCTCACACACCACTGGGTAATAGGTCTGCTCCAGCCATTTCACTCCCATCTACTGCAGTTAAACACTTCCTTCTCAAATGTCTATTTAGGGAATGGCGATCAGAGGTACAAAATAGCAGACATCAGACATACATGAACAGAAAAGTAACAGAGAGCATCTTTCTCTCCTTGGCTGAGAAGAATTACCAACTTGCACCTTTTATGAGGGTGCAAAGGGATGGCAGAGCCCCATCAGTGCAGGTTCAAGCAGTGCCTTCAGTGCTTGTTCATGGCATATCACATCGGGCACATTTTGAGGAGAACCTAAAGGAAATGCAAGCCTCTGTGCAGGTCAAGTTATGATACTTTACGTTAGCAAGCTCACCAATGACTGCATTACCCTGCTTAGCTTAAATGCTACCCCTCCTGCTGCACAAGTTGGCGTTCAACCCGCCATGCTTTGTGCAAACACACTTCTCTGAGTGAATTTCTCTTCCAGCAAATGGCTCGGTGCATACCTGCCATTCTTCATTTCTGACTCTGGCCACAAACTTCAGTTTCTCTCCACAGCACTTAAACAGTACATAATTACAACTAATTATCGATCACCGAGGAATTACTAGTTGACAAATCCAATTTCCACACTGTTATCAAGCGTGATGGCAGACCAGAGAGGATCAAGGTACCTGCAGGTCTGTACACAGGGTGGGACCAATGCTGTTACCACAGCCATCCTTTAACCCAACACTGGCCCCTGAAGACCATTGTGTTTAGGGTCCTATCATGTAAGGCACCATAAAGCTATAGGAAGTGACAGTTCTCACCCCAGCAAGTTTTACAAGCCTAAAACAACCCAAGCCTTCAACACCTGTAAATATATTCAATTTGGTTGCGTTCATACCACCTCTGAATTCCATTTCTGCAAATACTTTCCTAAGCAAGCTGGCCGGCAGAGATGCTCAGAAACAGCTTGTTTTAGGGAAAAACACCCCTCAGTTTTCCTCAAAGCAGATTTTAAATTTGCATACGGCAGTGCACCTGCTGACCCCCAGCAATGGATGCGCCACTGAGGGCAGAGCACTGCACGAGGCTGAGGCAGCCCCTGCCCACCCCACACATGAGCTGCAGCCGCCATCAGCCACAGGTGGGTTGGCTCTGGGACTTGGGGACTGTAAAAAGGGGATTTTTTTTCCCCCCCGAGGGGAAAAAAAAAAAAGCATTCCAAGGAAGTCCAAGGGAAAAAATACATGGAACTGGTCACTAGGCTGAAACAGAGCAAAAAGCACCTTGTTTTAATAAAAAGTCACCTGATGGATTGTTTTTTCCCCCAGTTGTATTTCAATGGAGTTATTCGCATAATTCAAGTAGACACAAATCCCAGTGAGACAATATCCGTGCTCCCGTAAGCCCAATGGCAGCCATTCCAGCATGACTTACAACCGAGGGAAGGGAGAGACCATTCCTGTGGTACGCACAAATTGGTTTATTATTAGAGCTCATCCAGCACCATTATTTTCTGACAGAAAATGTGTTTTCACAGAACTGAAATTTCTGCAAAGAGCATTTTGTCTTGCAAATGCTTAACTTCTCTTTTGGGAAAAACCCCATTTCGTTTCACGTCTGGTTAACATTAAGATACATTTCCCTTTCCCTTCAGTTCCAAAAGAAGCACAGTACAATTTGGAAAGCGCTGCACTAAACCTCCCTGGCTCCTTTAGCACTGAGCTGAGGATGAGCCTCACATGCAGGCGCCTTACTGAGGGCTGTATTCTTACAACAGACTCCATTCTGCTCTGCTTCCAGTCTATGAAAGTGAAACATGACTTTATTAAATGAAGCCCTGAAGACTCTGTCCTGCTGAACGTTAACTACATTTCCATTGTCTTGCAAGTTCACAAAGAAAGCTGCCCTGCAGGGAGACAAACTCATCCCCAGCTTCCTAATCTATAGGAAAAAAAAGTTGCACAAATTTATATTTTGGGTATGTTGGTTCCCTCAGACAGGACTGCCTACATGCACACCAAGCCTTGCCCAAGAGGGATCCATCCCCTCCCAGCACTTGGGCTTTTCGCTTGAGCTTTTAGCTCCAGACACCATCAAACATGAGGTAATGGAGAGGATTCAGATGGGCACTGACAGACACGGGCAGGCAGAGCCCCCAGTGATGAATGGAGCCATTCCTGCTATGGGGCAGCGCAGGGGGTGTGCATGGGATGGCAGCTCCCTTTCCATATTCACCACCCAACGCCGGATGTTCTTTTGGCCATTCAGAATTGATCTGCCCTGGTGAGAGAGCTGCAGGAAAGAGCAGGAATGGCACTCAGCCCCACGGCCCTTCTTCAAAAACAGCAGATTTTAGGGGTAGAGGTGGCATTGCCTTCCTACTTTTGGAAAGCATCTCATTCTTGAGGAGGATCACTGGAACATGAGCAATAAAAATAGCAATTTGTAAAATGAAAGCAATGAGTGACGCTTCTTGTAAAAACACCACGAGACATTACAGATAAAATAACATTCCATAAATAGGCCAAGCATTGGAGCCACGATCACCGACAGCAGCATGGGGCGCACAGCACTTTAGCAGAGGAAGTGAAAAATAGCGGATGCAATTTAAGAGGCAGACAGAACCTACACTGGCAAGTTGTAATTACTGCCACTGAAACCCAGCCAGGATCCTGGTTGACTGCCTCTGGGCTTGTGAAATGCAACCCAGAATCTTTACATGATCAGATAATTGAGACCTGGGCTTCGTGTCGCCGGCGAGACGCTGCCATCCACCTGGCCCAGCAGGACATAGCCCAGTGCTAAGAGAGAAGGAACAACACTGGTGATTTCAGAAGTCTCTGACCAGATATTGACCTGAACCAGTTCTGCTCAGCATGGCCATTTTTCTTCCCCAGGCAGTACAGCTGCAGGTTTCTTTCAACCATTCCTCAACTTCAGCAACCTGTAAGCACCCAACGTCTAGGCAAAGGACATCATTCATCCATTTGATGGTTCCCAGAATGCAGAGATATCTACCCAATTTCCTAAGACACATTAATATTACAGTATGGCTTTCTCAGCCCAAATCATGAAGGCTGAATCAAGTTCTCCTGACGTTTTATGACAAGGTGATTAATAATACCAAGAGAAAGAATGAAATGATACCAGATTATAAACTATTGTAAATCTTTCAGTCATCCCAGGAATAATGAATGTAGATTTCTTAGGAGAGCAGTACAGGTTTAAACAGAATCCTTTTAGTTTTCTTGTCAATCAAAATGCTATTTATATAATAGCAGAAACAGACAATGAACTCATCTAATCTTAAAATGAAGGTGCAGCATATTGCAGGCACAGGTTACCAGTGCTTTAACTTTTTTTCCCATTAAAAATAGGAATAGGGAAAAAAAAAAAACATCCTAAGCTATAAGTTCCAAAGTCACTGAAGCAAATGTTTCACCACAGCCATCATTTCTGAACACCATCAGGATTTCTGGTTGGGAACCACAACAAGAAGTTCAGAACTCACACCAGCCAAACTCAACCCAACTTGCAAAGCCTGAGCTGACATGGCCTATTTTAATATTTTTTCACCAAATACTTAAGTTAAAGTTTAGGAGTATGGTCAAAACTGTAGCAGCCCAAGCATCCACTGGACCACACTGCCCCACGTTTCCTTGGCATGGGTTATAGTGTCAAACAAAAAGCAAACGCAAGCTCTTTGTGAGCTGTTCCACAGATGCCGTTGACCTGTAGCCCCCACCTGGAACAAGGATTGTGCCTTGCTTTGCTTCTGGCTGCACAGGGGACCTCTGCTCTCCAAACCCTCGTATGCAGTCCTAGACGTTACCTCTATACAATAATTAATAAATAATACTGAGCTCATGCAACTCATTCGAAGCAGAGTCTTCCAAAGAAAAATGAATAATGCATGTAGGAGAGATTCATTTGGTGAGGAAAAAAAAACTAACTTCAGTTTGAAATAAAGCCCTGGTTGCCTTGGCAAAGAGGATTTAATTGCTGTAATCACTACATCTCCCATAAGGTCGCTGTTTGAGAGAGTCCACAGTACTCTATTCATTCTGTGCCTGCTCCATAGCAAATGAAGGATACTGGTCCCAAGAGCATCAGTCAAATACTTCTCAAAATGCTTACATTATTTTTAAAGGGCCATTAGCTTTGGTAAATGAGTCAAAAGTCATCTTAGTTGGAGAGCAAAGGTACTTACACCACATTATGGAGATAATAGCAGGAAACGCCATAATTAAGATGGTACTAGTAGTGTAAGTGTGCGCCATTAAAATCAGGACCCAAAACGTGACCGCTCCATATCCATCCCTGTCCTATCTGCACACCCCAGGGCCACCACTGCCCCCAGCACACCTCACAGCAATTATCAGGATCACGACGCCAAAGCACTGGCACACACACGTGTGCCTTGCACACAACCAAATCCACATTCAAACAGTTTTACTGGCACAAACCCTAGGCAACTCCATGGAAGTTAATTAAATCAACCCCATTTTCTGTGCATAAGAGAGAAGACTCTGGCCAGGCAAATTAGAGATGGGACGGAGCCAAACTCCCAGACCCAAAGCAGCCCAAACCTCACAATGCAATTGGGTCCCGGTCCAGGTTCTCACAGTCTGCTCCCACTTCTCCCTCACCCTCTGCCGCCTCCCAGGATGGGACAAACCTTTCAGGCTGCCCCCAAGCACCACTCAGTGCATTTTATCACCATCTTCCACTGGGGATCTGTATCAAAGCGCTCATACGTGTGCTTCCTGTGGCACATTTCTTGCCCAGACTCTCATTAACTTAAGCAGAAGCCCATGAACAAGGCTCCATCTATCCCTCACTTGTCCTTCTCTTCCTTTCCCACTTGCTGTCTTCTAGGAGTGGCGCAATTAGAGATGGAAATCCAGTGAAAGCACATTTGATGACTCCTTCATTAACCCCACAAAAGCTCAGGCCACACAGTGAGAAAAAAGCAACCGAGAAAGCCTGCTTGCCAGGAAAATGAAAACAAAATAAGAAGAGAGAGGGAAGCAGGGAGGGAAAGGTATGTATTTTGTACAGACATTCTTCTCTTACATATGTGTAAACAACTCTCAAACGAAGCACTGCTCTGCACAGGGCACTGATACAGCCTCCATGGGCTTGAAAATAGCTGCAGGTGCCAGCCCTGCTCACTGCACCACAGGATGGCACATCATTTGTCACTGCTTCCTTCTCCTGCAGCTCCTTTGATTCACCTGAGATCCAATAACTTTGTTAATATGACTGCTTTCATACACTGGTCAAGTGCATCATCCAAGGCACAAGTGGCAATTCTCTGAAGCAGAAAAAGCCACAAACTGAGCATAGGTCCCTGCTCTGCTTTTTCCAACACCCGATTTTCTCATCAGTTCCTTATGGGCATAAATTGCAAAGGGAATAGGGAGTGTATCTTCCAAACCAGGAAGATACACCGATCATTTTCTTGCAATACTACATCTCCTGCTCTTCCCCAAACCTCTGCAAGGCCATCAAAAACTTACGGAGGAACATGAGGATGAAAGCAATGCTGTTGCATCAGCAGGAACACAAAGAGACTGAGACCAGCTGCTCACCCCAAGCAATACCTCATCTCTCTGTGTGACTGCACCTGGACAAAACAACAGCAAGGCACAGTCCAGAACACTCATCTCAGGAAGAAAGCAAATTTCAAAGTACGCACATTTTTATACATTTAATTCTATTCATTACACATGAGAAGTAGCCGCAGCAACGACTGAACACTGCTGTGTCTGAGTTGTTGTGACAAGCCCGTGATTTACTGCGCTGCCAGCTAATGAAGAGCCCTACAATGCCCCCATTGTCAGGCAGCACAAAGCTGAGACCTGTAGCAGATTGTCCCAGACTGAGACCCCCACCCTGTGCTCCCTGCCAGGGGCTCACACAGTGGGACACACACACTGCCTGCGAGGAGCCACAGCAGCCCTGGTTGTAAGCAATCACTCCAATACAGCAACCCGTTTCTGACCTCCCTTCTCAACCTGAGTAAACAAGGTGCAAAAATGTAATTAAATTAAACAAAAGTGGAAGATGATGATGTTTCTCTCGCCAGGTGCTCAAATTCTGCAATCCAGATGTTCCTCCCAGTGCTGACCTCTGTCTGCCCGAGCTCAGCTCCCAGCACGTGGTCACGGTCAGTGGGCACAATGGGGATGGGCTGCTGGTTGGACTGGATGATCCTAGAGATCTTTTCCAACCCTAATGATTCTATGGACACCTGCCCTGGCACCAGCCCCAGGCAGCCCTGCACACCCACCTCAGGGAGAAGATGCCCCCTGCATCGGCTGACTCAAAGCCCCACATAAATGACATATATTTTCTTTTCTGCTTTATGGTTCTGAGTACCAGATACAGCAAATCCATTTACATAACGTTGCTACATCCCTTAGCGCTCATAAACTCAGATGGGCTGATGAATGAGACAGCTGTGCTGCTGGCAGGGCTGAATGCAGTGCATGGGGTCTCAAGGAAAACCAAGCGCCTTTCCAACGCCCTGCAGGGCACTGCCCCATTGCAGCTGCATTCGGTCTCCATCCACCCCTTGTCATAAGCACGGAACATCCCCAGTCCATCACAATTGAACAAAATGAGACGAGTTATTCATCTTTTGAGGGAAAAAAACACCCTAGGGAAGCACATGCAGAGGCTAAATATTGCAAGTTAAGAAATAAGGTTAACCCCCCCCCCCCCCCCCCACTCCTGGGAACCCTTCCCTGCTTCCAAGGGAGAAGAAAGCATCGCTCAGCCACAGGGCTGCTCTACTGGAAGGAGCACCTCCATTTGGACACTGCCATCTGGCTACAGTGATGACCCCACCTGCAGTGCAGGGCTGTTGCTCCCCAAGAAACCCCTACAAGGAGTGACCTTGGGAGGGTGAGTGCTGTGGCAGGCAGCTCATTTTTAGGTAAAATTCCACCAAACTGCTTTACTGACTGTGGTCTTGTGGGTCTTTAAGGATTCCCTCAGTCATTAAGTCACTGTCGGATACCCGATGGCTTTTAAGTTTTTAGGACTGTTTGAGCTGTAGGAGGAGCTATTGCATTTTTGGCACCTGTAGCTGTTTTTAAGACTGTAAAAGGGGCATGGGTTCTCCCTTCTCCCTCTCTATGTGCCTGGGGCAGAGAAGGTTATCTGAAAGCATGAGGAAAGGAGAGAGCCTGGGGGCCCTGCACTTCAGCCAACACCAATTCCAGTCCAACTACGTTGTGCAACACCCCAGTGAAACGTACAGCTCCATCCCATCCCATCCCAAACACCATTGATTAAGATGCTCACAGCACTGCCAGGCTTTCATCAGCTGAAGTTTCTTCTTCTGAGCCAAACGCCTGTCTCAGAAATCAGAAAAGCAAAAGAATGGTTCAACCCTTTCACATTTCTAGAAATGGTTTATCCGAGCTAAGAAATCCCAGTGACAGGTCCCAGCCTTCACAGGAGGGCCCTGAAAGGATGTCACTCCATTTCCTATACGGGGATGAAAAGGAAAGAAAACAAAACAGTGGGAGCAAGACAGTCTCTATACCTAATGAGGCAAGCTATCTGGGAAAAGATAGTGGGAATTCATCTTTGAGGAATATGTTGAGATGCACACACACACACACACACACACACACACACACACACACACACACACAGTGCTGAGTTAAGACTGCTCGGATACTTCTGGCACTTCCAGACTTGCAGTGCTCGGTATTTTTAATTAATATTGAGCACTGGTGTTCCATATTTTACATTTAGCACAGCGTGCATTTAGACAGAAGAGAGAAATAATCAATTCCAATGTTCATTCTGGGTTTATTAACGCCTTTAAGTAAAAAACAAATATTCCCAAGTCGCCGGTAATGCCTTAATTCTGTAATTATTTCTAAATCTGAATTTGCATTTCTGATTAGTTCCTGAAGTATGTTTTTCTCCTTCCCAACACTTTTGCTTCTGCTGAATTTTCATCCTAAAGTGCTGCTTCAGTTAATCATTTATTTCTCTCGCCAGCGATAACCCTGCCCTGCATCCCCACCCAGAACAGCTTGCTCGGGGCAGCGGGAGCTGTGCAGAGCCCACTCCTCTCACTGCACTCCCCACAGTCTGCGCTCTCTCATTTTTCTATGCATTTCCAGATCTGAAACCTTCTGTTTTCTTTCCCTTGTTTGCTCTCGGCAGCTATTGGCAGGAGACATCCTCTTAATGATCTTTTTCTGGCCTTCTAGACGACTGCTCAGACTTCTACGGATCTTTCATTATTAACGCGGAAGCCTTGTAAGTCAGTTTTAATGGCCTATGCAATTTTTATCCCTTAGCAGGAGACATAACCTCCTCCATATGGATATATGTTTATTAATATAAATCCTTAATATCATCTTTCCTAGGGAGAATCATCAGTAAAAGCCAACTGGCGTGTATTACACCTTGTACCTGTTCACCCCAAAATCAAAAAGTCATCTTCGCCCTGTGAGACGTGGAGCACAGCACAGAGGATAATCCTTCTCCCTCGGGTTGCCAAGGCACCGACGACAGCCAGCCTTCTCTGCAGCCCCGATCCCCTCCAGACGGAGGGCCACAGCCGCTTTCATTTCTCTGCCGTGGGATTCATTACCTGGTTTCAGTCCCTTCCTATTATTCCTGGAATGTCTCCAGTCTCCGCATCTATTCTGACCAGGGATGAAAGAAGGATGGGTCATTCGCGTTGGGGACGTGTAATGAATGCCAACAAACCCACTTTTTTTTTTGTCTGCAACCCGACAAATTGCTGCGAGTGCTCAGCGCTCATTACTCGAACATCCTTGCGGATGGTTTAAGAAGGGAGACTTGGGAAACAGGACAAAACTCCACCATTCATTTACAAAGAGTGTCCTGGTTTCTTTCCTACAGCCGCGCTGCAATTGTCCACTTATTTCCTTTAGATGCTGTATAAAATGACCCCCATTTTTTCCTCTAAATATACCTTCTGAGTCTCAAGTTGGAGTTAAATAATACCACGTCTCTCCTTTTTACCATTCTCCCATGCGTTTCATGGGACTTCTTTAGTTTAGCAATTAGCACATTGGCTGGCGTTGACCCTTCTTTAATCGCCATTTCCATCTTCCCCTGTTTGCTATGTTATAGCCACATTCATCAGTAAAGAAGGTAAATGAGATATTCCTGTGCATGGAAAGACAAAAAGTGCCCACAAATTGGTGACAAACGCGTGCACCAGTCCTGCAGGATTCTCAAAACTATGCTTCATCTTTGCTTTTTTCAAACAAGGCATCTCATTAAAAAGCTTATTCACAGTAACTTAGTCCATTTTGCCTATCTTTATGGCTATACTATGTTCAGTAGCAGCCCGCCTCACATAATGGCCACAATTTATGCTCACAGATGGCAAATTTTACAGTACGGACCAGAGCAAGGCCACAAATTAATCTCCAGTGTCACAAGAATTTCCGTGTACACACATATAGATCATCCGTCAACAAAGGGAGCAATATGACTGTCAGACACAGCAAAAGCATGACATCCACACTTAGCCTCCAAATTCTGCCCCTTGACATATCTCAGCCCTTCAATTACACCCAGCAACACTGTCTAGATTGCAGAATGAAAAGAAATTCCCTGGGCCACAGCCCGCAGCTCTAACTCCATCTTAAATTCCAGTTATTGAATGAAAACAAATGGAAAAACCTAGCTTAAGCTGAGCAAAACCAGTGAGGGGTGAGGAAGGGAGGGGTGAAGAAGAGAGTTCCACGTGCACCCTGCAGCAGCCATCCCCTGCAGCATCCATCCCCTGTCCAGCAACACCAATGGAAGGATGGGGGTTAACAACTGAGCACAGTGCTGGACCAGGAAAGTGCTCCCACTTGCTCCCCAGTTTCCCAGTTTGGTGAAGAGCCTGTGATTTTCCCCCAAAACAAGGAAGAATTGGCTCTTTTAAGAGAGAACAGTTTTGCTACAGCAAAATCCAACACCAAATACAATACTACACAACACAGCATGAAACAGTGAGGAGATGCATAATATTGAGCAGATCTGTTCTTTTGAATAGTGCCAGAGCCGTGCAGAGGATGACGTGATTTTGATCTATCATCTCCTATGAGCCAGGCGGCAATTTCCTCCACTCCACTTATAACAGATATGATTAAAAACAATCAGTTATATTAGGCAAAAAATACTTTTCCCAAGGCAAACATTTACTTCAGTGTATTTTTTCTGTAACACACAGAAATTTGATGTATATAAAAAACCTTCTGGGTTTTTTCATTAACATTGAGCTCAGCAATAGAGAAAGCCTACGAGAGAAACCACCTACATGGGATGCACGCACTATGGTGCTTGTGCTTCCCTCAGCACAACTCCCTGCCCAATAGGTAAAACTTCGGCTGGATGACCCCTCATGGACCCCCAGTACGACACTGGCAATGCCCACAGCAACAGCTGCTGATACTCTCTCCATCCTGCAGGATGGGTGAGGAGCCACCAGAGCTGTTTGCTTCTTACTTACAGCTTCCAACCCAAGGTTAAATAGAAATAATTGCAGTTTCTCTGATGAAAATCACAACACAGACAAAGCCAAGGAACAGATGGGACAGGCCAGGGTATACCAAGAGCTGATTGTAGCTTTTCCAAAGCAATGTTTCTGGGTGCATACAACGTACCTATTAATTCTAAGAGAAACATCTCCTCTGGAGACGCACCAATTCTGCGCATTTCTCCAAGGAAATCCCCATGGAAACTGACTGCCTTCCCTTTCCCAGCAGCTCAGGAGCTCCTGTGGGAAGCTGAGGTCATGGCAGTGCCTGTGCTCCTGGGGCTCATCCTGGGGCTCCTAGCTTGGAGGATCCCTCTATTTCTGCTTCCTCAAAACCCCACCCCATAACAGTGCTCAGGAGTTCCAGACTCTATTTTGGTTTTGCACTTTTGAGGACAGCATTGCAGAACTATCCCTGCAGGAGCATTTTGGTGCTTTCCTGGCCAGTGGAAACTTCAGAACCACCATCCTCACTGCCATTTGTCACAAGGTTCTCTAATACTTCAGGAATGTCATCCATGGGGTGACAAAGAACAAAAACCTGACAAGAACTGATGCAAAACCTTGGGCAAACCTCATCACCTCTCTGTTTTAGAGCTGAGGATCAGAAAGCAACTGTTCAAGTCCAACCTCTCCAGGAGGTCCATCTACTGCCCTGCTCAACAGCAGCTGCTGATCAAAACCTTACTTAGCAAAGAAAAACCAGTAAACACAGGCAGAAGCAACTACAGAATAACTTGGTTTAACAGGAAGTCTTTCTCACCCAAACCATTTCAAGTCTGGTTAAACCCTTTGATGTTATAACCTTTCTCATGTATTTGACCCTACCGCAATGAAACCTAGGAGTTTGACTCAATGATCCCCACAGACCCCTTTCAACTGAGGATATCCTACGATTGCATGAGAAATGTTTGGGTGCAGGTGGCCCATGACCTACCCTCTGCCTGTGCACTGTGTCCTGGTTTGTGCTGCAACCTCATTGATATGCATGCGCTCTTTCACAAAAGCTGAATGATGTGCAAGTACTGCATACGGCTCGCTGTCTGTTTTCTCAACATCTGTCCCCGAAGTGCACTTCTGTCATGTTCCGCTCCCATCGTTCTCAGATCAAAAAGTTAGAAGTAAGGCACGAATCTGTCTGAGGTTGCCAGCACGGACTGCAGCTCCTTTACTCCCACGTGCCTCACATTCTCACTGCAGATGACACTTTCCAATTACCTTTTGGCCCTTCTATTCCCCAAGTCTGGCTCACATTTCTCTCTGAATTCAGCCTCTACACAGCTCTGAACCTAGAGTCTGACAGCTAAGGACATAACAAACATGCAGCACTAACCCTCAGGGTGGTTAGAAATGCCTGATTTCTCCTATTACAGGCATATTCATGAGTAAAGGTCACCAAAAAACGTCTAAACTTAGAACAAAAATGGCTCATGCAACAAGCAGTCACAAGTTCGAGGAGGTCAGACAGGCTGTCTTGCAGCAAAATCAAAGCAGGCCTTGCAAAGCTTGGATTTGAATGTTGGCTCTGCCAAAGACCTCCTACACAAGTTGAGGCACATCTGATTTCTCTCAGCTCCCCTCTACAATGCAGTGAAGTAGTTCCTCACTGCATACAACATGTACAAGATGCAGCCCATGAGCTTTGGAAAGATTATCTGGGAAATTATGAAGAGAGAGGATACTTCACCAAAGCAACAGAAAACACTCCTGCAAACCACCCAGCAAAATGGGTTGTGGCAACTACACCGGCAGACTTAGAGAGGTGTAATTTAACAGAAAGCAGCATTATGAGAAGCAAACAGAATTAAAACAAAAGATGATGGCGCATATGTTAATAGCACATACTTTAAAATCAATCTCCACGTTCCAAAAAGAGTCATCCACACAGATAATTCAAGAGTATTTATAGTTTTCCCCAGTTGGAGAGCTAATACTTGAGTTCTCCGAGGAAAACACTGAATGTCACCAAAGCAATTACATCTGAGATCAATTTGTCCCTATTTGTAAACTGCTTAGCATACAGCGTCTCAAATATTCTCTTACCTTAATACAAACTGGTCTGCCAGAGAGTCATCTGCCAGGGAGACATGGAAGGTCACAACATCCCCTTCTCTGACCGGGCTGAGCGGCAAGCGGATTACGACATTCTCATCCAGCCTCAGTGAAGACTGTTTTAACGTGTCTTGATTTGGGTAAACAACGATGCTACCAATCCTCTCCATAGCTGGCAAAGCCTTCTGTTCGTTATCTTGATCCGTGTGAATATTGTTCTCCCACTTTTCATCCTCTGGAGAACATTCCCCATCTGCTGTGTAAATCTTATAGAAGAGCTCCACAGTAATCCCTTCCAGGGGGGCTGTATCCTCTGAAACCAGGGGTGGAGGGGAGCTGAACCAGCTGGGTGACAACTCCAGCTCTGCAACACATAACCCCAGATGGCCCGTCAACCTGCAGCTGGCCACCACTTCTCTAGATTCCAGGAAAGCAAACATCTTCACGCAAGGCAACCTCTCCTCAGGGTCATAGTCATCCCAGTCTTTCCCCGCAATATAGAACAAGGTTTGTATTTTAGGTTTGTTGGAATAAATCGAGCTGTCTATTATGTGTGATTTTAATTTCCAATTGAAAGTGAATTCATTTGTGAAACCAAAAGATGCAGAAGACAGCATGAGGTCCAAGGGAACAGCCTGTTCCACAGAAAAGGGTCCATACGTGGCATTTAGGACGGGCGGCAGTTTGGATTTGTATATAATGAACGAATCCACCCTGGACTGCAAACTGGAGTTCCTCGTGATGTCCTGGTTGGTTTCCTTAAGGAAGAAGAAAACATCAGCGTTGCAGATGTGATAGGTGGCAGGGAGGTACGTTGGCAGGTTTGAGAATCTCTGCACGCTGTCCATGATCCCTCCTCGGCTCTCCACCACTGCAGGCCAAAAGAAAAAGGAAACAAAGACAATTCTAATGCTTGCTTAGCACGTCCCACAAGAGCAGATCAATGCTGTTATAAGTACTGTGCAACAAACACAGAGCCATAGAACCATCTGAGTTGGATGGGACCCTCAAAGTCCATGCGGTCCCAATCCCCCACAGTGCATGGGGACATGTACAGCTCCATTGGGTGCTCAGAAACCCATCTCTGGAAACACCCAAAGTCACCAACCACCACCTCTTTGGGCACCCTGTGCCAGTGCCTCACTACCCTTAGCATAAACGTTTTCTTGACGTCCTGCCATTTTTGGCTTGAAGTTCATACTTCGAGCATCCCACTGGATTGGCTCCAGTAGACAATGAAACCTTTTTTTTCCCCCTTTTTAAAGACAATGCAGGCTGAGCTGGGGTTTGCAAATCAACATCACTCCCCCTCCACTTTTGCCACGTCAGTAGTTCGGAAGTTAGCTGCAAACCAAGAAAAGGCTGGTATTTGTGAAAAATCAAAGGAAAGGGGAGAAAAGAGAATAAAGAAGGAATAAAAAAGAGTTTTCAGACACAAGAAAATATAGGGTTTGGTAGAGTCTCAGTGGGACAGATTTAAAGGCTAGGGAGAACTCGAGAGAAGGAGAAATCCTTCACATGCAGAAGGTTCACGGATGCTTGGAAGGATTTTGTTTGTTTGTTTAATTCCAGAAGAGAACAAAACACATTTGGAAATCACAGAAGTTTCTCTGCAACACAATGGTCAATCCTCCAGCCAACACTGAGCCATTTTTCCTGGGCAAGAAAAGATTCCAGAGGGAGAAAGGGCTCAGACAGCTGCCTTTGGTTGGGGCTGATCTCTAATTAATAGTGAGATATACTCAATCTGGGCTGTGAGATTCTACCAAAAAGAAGTGGTGGGTCTTTCAGACTAACAATGCATATGCTGGTGAATGCAAGCTCGCTCCTGGGACCGCCACGGAGGAAATAAACAGAAGGCAAATGAATTAAAATGAAGCGGCTCCATAATGCAGAGATAACAAAGGCAACAATGACAGATCCTAAGGTCAGAGCTCTACTCCTACTACAACAGTTGTCTCTCGCTGGAGCTCAGCGGCGATTTCACTGTTTGTCAGGGCTGGGCAGAGCAGATACACAACACAACCACTGCAGAAACAATGACACCTGTTACCAGCTGGGCAATCGGGTCCTTACAGCCACAGTTCAGCACAGATAAAAGCTGGGATATTTAAAACCTGCTGGCTTAAAATATCAAATATTCAAAACCTGCTGGTGTTTGCAGGTTGTGTGTTTTAAAGCCTACACACTTCTCAATGACAGCTGCTAGGGCAAACCTCATCCATTTGACTTTGCTCCACTCTTGTTCTCTGCTGAAATCCTGCTCATTTACTTTCAGTTGCTCGGATCCCTCCCAGCTCCACAAGGCTGCATTTGAAAGCAATACTTTTTAAGAGCCACGTTTATCATAGAAATTGTCCTGCTGTGTATATAAGCAGAGGACAGACAAAAGCAAGAGCAACTTCTGATTCTGGGGGAGGGCTGCTACGATCTGCCCCCACCCAGCACGCCCCACATTGCAGAGGAGACTGACACAGCTCCTGAGCAGTGAAAGCAGAGACGAGCCAAGGCTTAAACGCATCTGTGTTTATATGACAGCACTTTTCCCCTCTCCTTATCCTTCACGCAGATACTTCATCTCTCTCGAGCACTGATTTACAGGAAGTTTGAAATGTGTGTTTTTCCCTTTTCCTCCGTTGCATTACAGTGGCAACATTCAGTACTGCTGCTGAGAGCTGGTGTGAGAGCCGGGCTATCAGCCCGCTGTAACTCAAACTAAACGAGACACAAATTTTGTCTGAAAGCTTATATGGGAAGCCATAAACACTCATAGACAGGGCTGGGCTTTGTCCTAGAACCAGCCTGCAACAAAATATGATGTCTGAATTTAGCAGCGTTTTATGATGCTGTAGGAACATCTGAAAAAAAAAAAAAAATACTTCATAGGATGGCAAGGCAACACCCCACCTTTTTAATTCAGCACGTCAGCCTCACAGCATCAATCTCCTTACAGTAACCATCACCAGCAGAACACACATCCAGCTCCTGACGGACAACAAAGCAGCTACTGAATCACCTGCTCCTTTAATAACCACTCCAATGAGATCAAAAGCGTGCAGAACATGGTTGGTCCTAATTGCAAAACAAAGGAGAGCACGACCAGAAGAAAAGTTGACGGAGGCCAATGGGCATCCCCAGAGCCCAGGGCCACCTCAAAGGCTGGACGCCTTTTTTCAGACGCCTTTGGGACTGAGGGGTGTGTGGGAGTAACACAGAGCTGGATGTGATTTGAGATATTAAAATAAGCCTTGTTGGAACATAAATATCTTCCCTCTCTATTAGCTAACTATTTAACAGGAGTCAAGCCTTCCAACAGCTCCATAAGCTGAAGGAGCAAGAAGCATTTAAAATATGCAACTCTTCCCATATTATTTTTGGGGGTGGAAAACAAACAAGAGATCTAATCTCACACCTGTGAAAGACTGAAAATGTTAAAATTCATCTTTCCTGCAGCATCATCAGAATTGTAGCGTGAGATCATACAGACACTCCTCTTTGTAAGAGGAATAATTTCAAGTAATGTGATGCCAGTAAGTACTATGATGTTATCCATGACTCATACAGAGGCAATCAATGGCTTGTCTGTATAGGAGAAAAATCACCAGCCCTTCCCACCAGCCCCCACTAAAGACCATAAAGACCAAACTACACATGTACATTATTCCACCATAAAAATGGCTCTATTCATAATAATTATTTTGCTCGGGAAAGGAAGGCATTATCCTTGAATAAAAACACACTGTATCCCAGAACGGGCTGTCCACACAAGGAAAGCTATTCTAGAACTGCTAAATTATAGGAGAATATTTGATTCTGGACGAGCTCGGTGGGTTCCTTTCTCTCATGCACACAATGGGTGAGACCTGCAGGCTGAGAGGACCCCAGCCAGGAGCAGCTCAGCATGCAATTTGCCCTGCAGACAGACCACGCAACACTCCTTTAACTCTGAAGTCAGCCCAGAAGCTGTCAACGTACCAAAAATTGTAGTTTAAGAAAAGATGATAGGATCCCTTTAAGCTTCTTGTTTGTTTTCTAGTTTGATGTGAGGATAGGACTTGATATGGGACCCACAACCAGCTTCAATTCAGTCTTGATTAGCCTTTAGTGGAGACATTCACTTTGCAAAATGCTGCAAGTTGGGCACTTTCTTTTCAAAGACGAAGACAAAAAAAAAATGATGCAATAAAAAAAATAAAAAATTCTATTTAATCCAAACATCTAAAGCTGAAGGGAGGTTAATTAACTTTTGTAGGCTTGGGACAACGTCTCGTGCGCTCATCCCCAAATGTCTCATCAAGCTGTTGTTCCCCAGGTGTCACTGCAGCTGTGCATCATGGCCACCATCGGCAGAAGTCCATCTCTGAACGCTCCCATCCACCAAAACACATTTTGCAGTGAAAAATTAAACCTTGCATACGAATGAAGCCCTCTGAGCAGACCACACGTTCAGCAACAAACTGCATTACTGCACTCCTCAGCAAGTTCAGAAGTATGCCTGCTTTCCACTGCCAAAAAATGAAGTTGCATGGGGAAGTTCCTGAGCTGTGCTTACTGCACCTTTAGCTCGTGTGCATTCTGCACAGTCACCCAGACTGAAAGACACACACGCAGCAAGGCCACCTACAGATAGTAATAAAACCACGCTGTCTGAAAGGCTGCCTATAAATCTTATTAAAGTAATCCCTTCCCTGAACCCAGATTATTACATTCACCTTTATGGTAGAATAAAAATTAATTTTCTCAGCTATAATAAGTGTATGATAAGAAGGCATCACTTGAGACTAAATAAAGATTATAATTAACTCCAACTGAATAAATTTAGCTTGGACTAGCAATTTGTTTTCACAGATTTTCCTCTGCGACAGAGTGAATAGGTACTGCAGGATTAGCATCCCATGCCACTTCCAGCACTGCTGGCACGAAAAGGAACGAGGAAGAGTGTAATCCAATACCCAAATGGCCTGAAGATTAATTCAGGGTTCTCTATCAGCAAAAGCTTACAGAAGAGCTCAGAACTGCCTTCAGCCCTGCAAGGAAAGCTCGGAAAGCACTGGACCCCAGAGAAAATGATGCTTGCTGCGCTCCCTAAATCAGCATTAGCCAGGGCAGGACCTCTGACAGCAGGTGCTGGGAGCACGTTCAGGGGAAATATCCCCTGTACCTGCCTGAGCTCGCTCATCCAACTGAGCAGCAGCCTTGGGGTGCCTCAGCAGTGGGCTGGACCAGGCGGGTCAGTGCAACCTTACCAGCCTGCTCCCCTCCGCGATGCTCAGGGCGATCCATAGAGCAGCTGCAGAACAGGACGCAGCGTTACACAACACAGATCCAAGTGAGCAAACAGAAAGGGGGGGGGAAGCAAAGGCATCCAACAGCTGAACAAAGTTTACCCTGAATTATTACTTTTTTTTTTTTTAAGTCACAAATAAAAAGCCTTACAGCAGCACAGCACACAGCAGATCGCAGCTTTATTTATCTTTCAAGGAAACGAGGCTCTGCTTATACAAGGTTGAGGAACTGCCTTGTTAAGCCACTGCCTCATTATTTGACATTCTCGGAGAAGATGATCGTTAACTACTTTATTACGGGGAAGGAGGCATTCAGGCTTGTTTATCAAAATAGATCACATATTTATCCTGGCCAGGGAACAGCATGCAAACCCAAGCAATAACGCTATTGTGTTTGCTCCCCTGATTGCCATGCTGGCCCATGCAGACATCAGATCTGCCTGCATAAGAAGATTTTATCAGGCATGCAGCTGAAGCTGAGCCATTATCATTACAGCAGTATGGTTCTCCGAGCGGATATGTTTATTTCCAAAGATTGGAGTTCTTTTAGCTTAAAGTTGACACAGTCTGAAACCAGAAAATAATCTTTTTAGGATGAAATCAGAGTGCGTATGTGAAGCATTACACCACTATAATAACTTCCATTTGCATCTCATGAGGGTTTAACTTTCCTAGACCTTGTGCTGAAGGATGCAAGCCCCAGCCCCATCAGCTCTTTCTGAAGTCTACCAGACTTCAGCACAATTCCTGCCCAAATGTGAAATTTCTTAAAATTATGCTCTCTGAACCTGAGGAGTGAAAATTCCGCCTGGTTTATTTGATTTGTCAGAGCCTGTAAGCCAAAGGGCCTGCATCGCTGCAAGTTATGAAGTAGAAAGTTTATTCCACCATGGAGATGAGAGATCCCCTTTCCTCCAAATGTTCCATCGTGTCAAGGCCAGAAAGGACCTGAGAAACAGGACATCAAACCTGTGGCATCTATAACTACAGGAAGGCTGTGTTAGCCAAGTTTTAAAGGTTCTATTGCTCCCTTTGAATCCTGTACAGTGGGAAATACAGTAACCGATGCACCTCCTTGTACAGGGAGAAGTGAAGGAAAAAATAGACACAGTAAAAAAAAAAATGTTAAAACTCTCTAAACATCCCCAGGATAGCTTTTCTTGAAAAATATCATGGATGGTTTCACCATCCGTGAGCAATGTTGTCCATTCTCACACCCCATAAAGGCTTTATGTCACCACGTAGTCTATTTATTAATCCCCCCCTCGCTCTCACACACATGCCTCTGGCCAAAGTCTTCCTTGCTATAAACATCTATTCAAAAGTGTCTGATAGTAAGAGCAAGAAGTTAGATCAGGAAGCATAAATTACATTCCTGTAACACTATCTGGGAGTTCTGCAGAAGCACTTCTGGTCCCATCCACACATCATGCAAAGCACTAAATAGATAATAGAGACCCTCAGCCCGGTGCTCATGGCCTCCATGGCCAGCAAGCTCTTGCTCCAGTCTCTTTGGTCCAAAATATTCTCCCCATTAGGAAAACGGGATCATTCCAATGGGTGAAGGACACAGACAAACATCAGAGTGAAGCTATAGGGAAACAATGAGCATTAAGGGAGCAGAGATGAACATCTCTCCAAAAACCAAGCAGACAACTGATAAATGGCAGTGCAGGGAGCAGGAAGGAGGGAGGAACCTTCCCAGGAGTTTTCTCATGTAAGTGGCCATTGCAATCACTCCAGTTACTCCATCGGGTTGATCACTGGCCTGACTTGTCATTTGGGTTTCAGTCAGAGGTGTTGATACGGTAGTTAAAAGTCACAGGTTGCTCTCGGTGAGTTTCTCTACAACCCTCCTACAACAGCACCAGGAAATTGTCCTGCCAGTTACAATTAGAGGCACTGGCACAGCAGCTAAAGGTCACAAATTCATCAGCTGAATGAGCTGAGCTGAAGCTTAAACACACCTGATTAACCAGGCAGGGTTTCCATTCTGCTTACCTGCAGGGGAGAAACAACCACTAGAGCAGCCCACGTGCACACACACACACACACACAGGTTATGCACACCTGCCCCAGGCCCTGCAGCACTGCTCGCACTGCTGCTCCCAGTCCCAGAGCACAGCTGATGCTTCCAGCACAGCAAACCCTCCTGAGATCTGATACAGAGTTTGCCAGGGCTGATTCAGGGCCTCACTGCTAACAGGAGGTGAGCAGAGGGCTCTCCCTGCTACCGCTGTCTGAGGCAAAACTCATTTTCTCGTGGTGGTATTTCATAAACAACAGAAAATGAATGTAGGAGCGTGCGGACGTTTCCCTGCACAAGAGAAAGGCCTTACAAGGGGAACTCATTCACCAGGTGATTGCAAAAAGCAAATCTCTTAAATACACGCTCTAAACTATTAGCCAACTGTGAAATATTTGTATTCAGAGTCCAAACATCTATGTCACAGAAAGCCAAGAGACTGACAGGAGAAAGGCCAGGATTTATGTTCGCTGGGGCCTATCTGTCATAGAGATAGGAAAGCTGAGCGAGAGTCCTTTTATTAAAATCACTCTCCTGCTGCAGATATTGATCTCAGCAGCTAAGGTTGAATAGCAAAGTGCATCCCCGTCTCTCACAAAGTTACTCACCGGTACAGCCACAAAGGAGTGGGGGAAGCACCCTCACACCGACACGGAGCCCCACAGGCAGGGGTCAGGGAACGAGGGGCACTGATGGAAACGGCATCCTGCAGTGCCACGGAGCCAACAAGTCCCACTCAACCCCACTTCACCATTTTCCAGGAAGCAGTTTTGCCTCCCACATCACTAGCGTAGGTTGCCTTTGACTCCCAGACTAACTTCCCCATTAAAATAAGGAGAAACACAGCACTGACTGCACTACTTACAATCCCACGCTATCCAGATGAAAAAAAAAAAAGAAAAGAAAAAAGCCATTTCATAAGCATCCATCCCTAAATCTGCTTCCACATTCTCAATTTCTCCCCAAGCAATGCCAGCTTGGCTCCATACTTCTGCTCCTCTCTGGGCTGACCCTTCCCTGGCAGCTCTCCCCTGCTCCTGGAGGACCTGCTGGCTTCATGTCTCTGTGCAAAGCACAAGCTTGTGGTTGCCATCAGCAGCCTCAGGCATTACACCTAACCATGAAATGAAGCAAAGCAACTTGAATTCCTACATGCAACAGACTATCTGCACTCATAGGATACACAGATGCATCATTTTATAGCGCTTCTGATTCTCCCCTAAGAAGCTTTGGAGATACTGAAAAACTCCTTGCATGAGCCAGAAATTACAGGATCCTGAAATGCTGGCAGCAATTCCTCATTAGCACTGTCACAAAGAGGTGATGTTGGTCCAAAGACTCTCCCCAGAGCAATGGGCTTTCTCCATCCTCTTGTTCTGGAGCTCCTGGAAGAAACGAACTCCAAAACAATGGGCCCAGACAGCCGCGGGAAAATACAAAAGCAGCTTACAATAAAACCCCTGTAAACTTATTAGGAACACAGATGTGTGTTGAATTCTCAGAAAATCCTATGTCTTACAGCACTCGTCCATATCCCACGGTGACTGTAATCCCAGACAGAGCATGTGCCACGTGCAGCCACACCTGGGGCTGAGATAAGGCAGAACAGGATGCAGAGGCACCACAGCCAGGTCCTGGGGGCTGCCGCAGCCGCACGCTCTGCCCCAGCACTGGAAGCCCGCTCACTGTGCTCCCCATTGCTGTTGGGTTTCCCATCTGGACAGCCACCCTACCAACACATGCTTCCAAGTTTAAGCACAAGCTGTGAAGCTTCAGGACAGGGACCCATGTGAGGCCACCAGCCTTCAGGTCACAGCAGAAAGAGACAAATCAGATCTCCACGGCTCCAAAGATTCACCCACTGTTAGTTCAGGGATATCCACACCTCACATCTCCGAACCTAACCTCTATCTTGCTCTTTGCATTGCTCTCACGGGCAGCCAACATCACACCAACCAGATTCCCAAAGCAGGATGTGTGCTTTGCTCTAGGGGAACAACCACACCACCCTACTTCTAAAGCTCAGACATCATTTCATTATCAGTTCATCAAGTTATCAGTTTATACCGACCTGTCAAGGAGCAGCACAGGAAATACAAATTCTCTCCTTTCTAATGACAGCAGTCTTTTTTCCACACCCAAAACACCCAGAACAAAAGTTTCTGTGCTCTCTCAGATTCCTTTGCTTGATTCGACTTTTTATTTCTGAAATGACAACAGCCTCGAGCAACTCCATTAATTTGTTACGGAGTAAAAGAGCTTTGCATTCCTGGGGTGATTGCTGACCTCCCCCCTGCTCCCTCGCTTATTGAAACACTTCTCTTCAAGCACGTCCCAGTAACAGAACAAAGCATAATTTTTCACGCTTGAATGCATTATTTTACGTTCTGAATATGCCGCTGACATATTTTACAAATTCATGGCAGATGCTGTCAGAAAGGACAAAACAACCATCCCTTGGTACCACTTTCCTTTTACTACAACCACCAAAGGCTGCAGCTTGTCATTCACACAAGGAGAGCAGCTCCTTTTGGGGAGAGGAGAAGCAGCCCACAGCCTCACCCAGATCTTCCCGGCTGCCTGCTTGGCTGCCCGGTGCCCTTCAGCAATGTAGAGTTCCGTTCACTAAGCACAAGGACGATTCCCAGCTGCTCCGGGAGGCAGCAATAGGAGATCCTATCACAATACTGGTGCACAGAGAAAGCGAAACCGTATTGCAACTCTCCTACTGCGACACACCAAATGCAGTTATCTTCATCACAGACAATTATAGGCAGAGAATAAAAACTGTCAAGCAGAAATGAAAGTTGGATAAGGTCATAATCTCTGTGTGGTCCTCACGGGTTTACATATTAAGGCAAATGCACGCCCATGAGTGCCTCAGCTAACAGCAATTCAGAGTAGTGTTCTGCACGTGGATGGCACTGCACACACACACACAGTGTTTGTGTACACTGGGGACACCGTGCCACAACAGCAATTGCCCACCCAAAGCTGCCCAAAATGGAAGTAAGTGAAAAAAGCTGCATTCACCTTCTGCCTGCTGGCACCTCCTATAAACCTCTGCGTGGAAATATCACAAGTGCAGTTCAGGTTTGAGTCAATTCAAGTTCAAGTCATATCTTATTATATTGGATATTGCTCATCTACCCGTAGACCAGAGAAGCAAATCCTGCAGGAGCTGGGCACACAGGTCACCTCAGTGCTCTGCTCTGCCTGGCATTCATAACCAGAGCCGAGTCCTTCACTCACACCACATGACTTATCCATGGGATTTAGCCCTTGGAACACGCACGGCACATAACAACTGCTTCATGTCTGTTTATTTATTTAGAAAATTCAGTCAACTTTTCCTGTGCTTCTTCTGAACTCTGCAAAAAAGAAAATTATGAACCTCTGGCTATGTTCTTCCAGGGCTTGAGCTCCTGGCTAGCTGTAATCAGTTAGATTAATTCATCTATTTTTCAGTCTTACTGCCCTCAACCATTCTTGTTTCCTAAGCAAAGGAAAATGCATGCAAGCATTAAATCTCAAAACATGCTCTTCCAACGTTTGGATTCTGTTATCCTAGAGATAACATATAACCCTATAATGATATGTAATAAATTAACATTTAATCTCGTATCAGAAAGTTCAAAGGGATCACAGCCAGCTGGTGTTAAAATAAGCATTTGCTAGAGGCTGCGAGTGGGAGCCGACAGCGAGAAGCGAGATCTAAGCTGCTCTGATGCTTTGGCTTGGCAAGGCTGGTTGGCAAGGAAAGGATTAAACAAATCCCTGATATGAAAGAAAACATCTCCAAAATCAACCCATCTGAATGCAGTCCCTGCAGCCCACCCAAGGCAGACAAAAGGGAGGCTTCCCCTTGCAGAGCTAGCAAGCCGGGAAGGTCATTGCCACACAGCACTTCAATGTGGAGGACTCAACTCAGTGCTTGATACGTCCGCTGGTTGTCAAGGTGCAGAAATGCAGTGAGGCTGGGCACTCTGAGCTCCCAGCTGCACCCTAAGGTGGGCACAGCACACCTTACTGGACATTTGCAGACCCTAACATTTAGTTTTTGTTCATAGGAAGCAGCAGCAAAGAAACCTATTGCCATCAGTCAGATTCATGTCCTTTCTCTGAATCCACAGACACACTTCACTGCTCCACCTCATACTGGAATGCATTATAAAATAAATAAATAAATCAGGAAGCCAAGAAAGCCAAGAATCCATCACAGATAGACACAGTATTTTGAAAAACTACTGCAAAATCTTTTTGCAAGCTTTCAGAGGAGACGCATCAACCTTGCTGCCAAATTAGCTAGAAAGTAAAGGCATTTAAAAAGAAAAAGGAAAGAGAACCCCAGACATCGTGGCCAATAAAAACACACCGCAGGCTGAATTTCACAACTCTTGACACTGACCACAGCTCTGTTCTGAGGAAGACTTAATAAATAAATGTAACAAAAAAAAATCTTAAGTGTTATGGAGTTGTCGTTGCTCTAGCGCATAACACAGATTTCTATCACCCTTTCCAGATTAGCCAATTGAAGATCAATGTATCTATAAAACTCAATGACATGTTAATGCAAACCTTAAAAAAGATAAAATGCCTTTTATCTCAGTGTAAGGAAAACCTAATAAAGAATTAACAGTCCATGAAGCCATGGAATTTCACTCAAGGCTTTACTTTATGCCAGGACTTCCTACTCCATTAATTTTTAACAGACAGGTTTCCCTAGGCTGTGGGACATGTAAGTACAATTGTACACCATCATTAAAATTGGCCCTATATTTTCTTCCAGAGGCAGGATAGGAACATCACTTCATTACATGGATTTAAAATACAGACAACCACCACTATGAAACCTAAATGTCAATCCAAAGCAACTGTTTAAACAAAAATATGCCAAAAAGGAGGGTCAAATACTGATTTTTGAAAAGCCATCTTTTTGGCAGTTAATGAATATATAAAGCCAAAACGTCCACTCCTTTTCACACCTGCAGAAGGAGCACTTTGGATCAGAACTCATTTGTAACATCAGCATTTCAAATTTACATCAGAAGCGACTGCTGGGAATCTACTAACCCGACACCAGGTGTTGAATCTTTAAAGGGATGCAGTTAAATATTGGTCTAGGATTTGGTTCAAGATTGGCTGCCAGAATTAATGAGCCTTTAGTGACTGCCACAGGCTCACCTCCTCCTCATTCTCCGGGGCACGAGGCAATGCGCAGTCATGTCCAAAGACTTCAGCTCAGGGTAAGGACTTGAATGACTCAGTTGTTCTCCCGTGTGAATGCAGAAAAAGGCCTAAAGACAGAGCCACGGGTACTTCTGTTTCTACCTACAAGTGTTGGATATGGAACAACAGCTCTGGATGCATCCTGTGCAGCAAAGCCATTTGTTGGCAGAGAATGCTTACTGTGCCATCTTTACTCAACAACATCTCACATACACCAAGTACACTTGGATCACCAAGGGGGGATACTAAATTAATCAACAGGAAGCACTGCCTCCCAAGGCAGCCTCTTCTAGAGCCATTCCTGGCTAATATTCAGGCAAAGCTCTGCCGCTCTTACTCATACAGAAATATTTTAAGAACTGTAAACAAGAAAGTATGGCTTTCTGCAGCAGGGAGGGGTTCACAACAGCATCATTTGTCACCTGGCATGGAAAATTCCATCACCAGACCTCGAAATCTGAGAAGAGTCCCTTCTAAGGGTCACTCATTCTGAAACTTCATATAAAGATCTGCAGTATGATTCTAAAAAACAAGTATAGACTACAAAAATAAAGGTAAAAATCTTAGCACTTCAAACACATCCTTTAACCTCACCATCTTCACTGAATTTTAGATTAAACTCAGAGCCAAGTATTTCTGGGCACCAGACTTGAAGTGACCCTCCGTTCTGCTACTGCCCTCCTAGCCTTCAGTTCTCAGCTGTGCAAGACAGGGACGTGAACACAGAGGGTGAATCAGCTCAAGGGGAGGAACCTGTCAATCAAAGCTGTTAATGCAAGCCCACAGTAAATCTCCAGTTTAACCTCAGTGGTGACCGCCCGTCATAATGTGGCACTTTGACTGCTTGTCAGCAACCTGCTTTGAAGAACAAGGATGCTGCAAAAAGTCTTTCTGAAACTCAGTAAGGAAAAAAAAATTCACCTGTCTGCTGGTCATCCATCACGGCTTCCCAAAGTCTGCAACCTAATGAATTCTCAACAAGGTCCAAGTAAGTTATGGGTGGGAAAAAAAAACCATAGTATAACGGCTTTATATAGATACAGGCTCTGTGATGCTCCCCTGACTGCCCTGTATGCAATTCCTTTCTTCCTCTTGATAGGGAGCTGTCCAGCAGCCATAGTAACTGCAGGTACTTGAGAGGGAGATGGCAGCCAGATGAGCGGGCATTCCTCCTTCCTTCCTGCCTCACATACTGGGTGCAGGTATTAAACTGGGTCCTTCAGATGGCCTGCAAGCACGTTCTGTCTTCATCTCCTTATTTATATCTGTACAGCCCTCAAGCTCCCCATTTTCTCCAAAGCACTGGTATCTTAGAGGCTGGTCTGAATACAGGTAGGCACAGGATTAACAACAGATAATCATATTCTAAACAGAAGGTTTGCAGTTTTCTTCAGGAGCATTAAGTTCTCAGAAATGCAGCATATTTATTCATACAATTATTGACTAGATTGTAATAAAATCAAAAATATCCATTACTTCTCGTAAGTGTAGGAGCAAAAAGGAATAACACAATTCTAACTGACCAGCACACTAATCTTACTCCTCCCTGAACATTTAGTCACATTTCCAGCACGTGCAACTTGCAGAAGAGACTCAAACTAGTTAATTTTCCAAAAGCAAGAAGCATTGCAAAACCCTGTAAAGCAAATGAGCCAATCTTCACTTTTTGAATATAGACATCCCACAAGAGTGGGAAACCCACCCCAAGGGAGCAGGAGCTGCTGGCTGCACCTCAGCTGTCCCTGATGGCAAAGCTCACACCAGTGACAAGCGTTGTCGTTTTAATCAATGAGAACCAGAAATGTGAAAAACGGCTTTCATTGCACTTTATGTTTTTTAGCATAAACTAAAAATCAATCGTGTCTCGTTAACAAAATTCCGCCATGACAAACCAATTAGTGAGACTCATTAATTTTTTAAGCACGTTACTGATGTGCACAAAGCCAGCTCACCTTTCAGTGACCAGTGTAGCATACATTACACACTTCACATCTCTCCCCTTCTCTTCTTTGATTTACAATAGTTGCCATGCATTTTTCAAGAAGCAAAGCCTGGCTTTTCAGTGCCACTCAGAGCTGAATTCTCCGCTCCACCTCACAATTCCCAACCACACTTGCCTCATCCAGCATGGCCGAAGAACTGAGGAAGTACAAAGACACCTCCAAACTACTTCTAACTGCAGAAGACAAATGAGGGTATGGAAACAGTCCTTCTACAGGGGCAGACATTGACAGGGCAGGGGGGAATGGTTTTCAACCAAAAGAGCGAAGAGTTAGATTAGATATTGTCAGGAAATTCTTTACTCTGAAGGTGATGAGGCACAGGTTACCTAGAGAAGCTGTGGTACCCCATGCCCTGAGGTGCTTAAGGCCAGGCTGGATTGGGCCCATTGCTGCCCAATCTGGTGGGGCAGCAACCAGCCCAGGGCAGAGGTTGGGAATGGATGACCTGTAAGGTCCCATCCAACCCAACCGTTCTATGTAGCCCAGGGACACAGTGGTCATCACTAAGACCTCCATCTCTGCAGGGACCAAGCAGGGGCAGCCCGTCTTGCTCACCCCTAGCCAGCTCCCAGCCCACACACATGCTCGCGGTAGGGTAGTCTTGCTGACTTCCTAGCAAATAACCCAAATGCCAGCCAGTCCACCTCAAGCTGGCCCCGAAGGGCAGTGTGTGTGGCTAACGGATACATGCGGTCGTTAAGTCAGTAAAGCAGAAATAAAAGAATTCAGAAATAAAATGAAACTTCTGCCTGGCTAAGGACCTCTGGATCAGGCATTAAATCTGTCTGGTATCTCTCTCCAGTGTCACTGCACACCTATTTTCTCCTTGTAAAGCACAGTATTGATTTTTAAATGTTTTCATTCACACTTAAAAGCCTTCCAGGATTGGACTTCATTCCTCAATATTATCCACTGAACAGTGAAACACTGGATCAGATCGCCTGGCAGAACTGCAGGCTCTTCATATCTGGGAGCCCATAAAAACAGACTGCACAATGGTATCTGCAAGCAATAGCTGAGCTGTCTTTGGGACAGAGGGACGGGCTGTTTGATCCCACACATTCCCTCTCAATCCTATTTCCCTACAAGCAGCCAAGCACAACAAACAAAAGTGTTGTGTTAATCTGCCCCTTGAAGCATCAGCAGTATCTCAGCAGCTGGGAAGCTGAGAGGTTATCTCATCCCTCAAAAACCTGGTTATCTCAGCATTTACCTATAAGCACACTCTGAATTTTCAGATCTTACCAGCCGCCACAACGTATTGCTCAAAAAAGGGCAGTAGCTCTTCAGAGCTCTACACAAATCTGAAACAGTACCTGTTGGATCCAATATGGTTTCATTGCAATAGGGGCCAGTTCAACTCAAGATTGCAAGTACACACACCCACTTTTTCAGTCATGCGCAGCTTTGAACTTGATTATGACAGAATGCAAGGGCTAAGGGTCGCCTAAAAACAGTCCACAACTACCAGAAAGGGACTAATCAACAGCTTTTTGCCACCCATGGGTAGGCACCAAGCCCTTAGGAAACCCAACCCATATTCACCATGGGTATCAGTCATGTTTTGAAGGTTAATGTGTTAAAACACAGCAAAGCGGCGAGTGCTAAGGAGTGTTATCCAAGCGACAAGTGCTTATGCATATTTTATGAAGCATCTTCAACCATGGTTCACTGTATCCAAGAATGCGGATCTGGAGAGGAAATAACATATAGAATAGAAGGACAGATGTTGCTAATTTATGATGCAAAGGCCTTTACTGAAAAGTGCACATTTCACTTAAGATTCTCTACAAACGCTATTTTAATGCTGATTTCCTCCTCTTTAGAATTTCACAAACTCTTCTCTATAAAAACTTCAGCTTGGCTCAGAAGTTTAGCTTGGATCAAAAGCAGCATCTGTAACCAGCAATTAAACCAAGGCTTCAGTACTGTGCATACAGGCATCTCTGAAGCATATCCACTTTTAATGATGCCATTTGGAAAAAAAAACACAGATAAGATGTTTTAGAAAATGTGAGGGCTCATTTTGCCCTCCTGCCTTTCACGTGTGCCAGGATTATTGGAACTTTCTGACCAAGGACTGAATTCAGAACAGTGACAGAACAGGAGCTCTGGTTCCTGATACCCAATGAGGTCAGAAAACAGAAGCTAGATTCTCTCTCAGAAAAGAAATATGAAGCAACATATTAGTCCAAGTGCTTCATCAGTCTCTCATGTCCTTCTTGCAGGTGCAGTGCTCATTTTTTATAGCATACCAGCCCTTCCACACATGCTTCTCTGCAGCTTTCCAAAGATGATACAAACACACTACGGAGCAGATTATTTTCTACAAGGTTGCTACGCTTCCAACAGGTCTGTGAAATCCTCCTCCTATGTAAATATCAGTTAAAAATAAAGAATTAAGAAAAAAAACCCAAAGCCATGCTGACTTCTCCTTCTGGCACCCGTTCCAGACTGCTGGATCATGCCAAAGTGCAAATGAGTGGCAGATGTGGTCGAGTGTAGATGCTGCACTGAAAAACCTGACAATAATCCAGGACTTGCACTTGATCGCAGGACAGTTTCTTCTCCTGAACTAAGGCTGCATCAATATTTCACACAAGGTGTCATAAAAATAAACATACCAAGGTTACATAAACCAACAGTCACAAATTTAAGAATTAAGATTCCCTTCACAACCCTATTGAGGACAGGGATGGTAGCACCAGAGCTTGTCACAGCTGCTTGGCTTCACATCTGATGATACAGCCTTGAGGTCATACAGTTTTTCCACCAGCCTTGATAAGGATGAGGCAAAATCAGGTGCTCAGTTAGGCAGCAGCAAGCCTCTGCTTCGCTCGCCCTGCGTCCCCGAGTGCTTTGGTTTTTGGGCTGCTGAGATGGAAGCCTAACACACAAGGAGAGGCAACCAGAAATCCTCAGGTTGGGTTGTGTAGATTTCCTTAAAATCACACATAAAATCCATGTGCATCCATGCAAGGGTAGGAGCCTTGTAATTCCTGACATTCTCCAGCTGTGGATCACTATCACCCCACAGCAAAGGAGGCTCTGTGCACACCCATACCACGCCGGCTGCATCTCAAGCCAGCTGCCCTGCTCCCCACAGTGACAGAGGTACACAAGAAGGGTCACACTACTATGGACCCCATGCTGGCAGAGGTACTCGAGCAGGGTCCTGCTACCATCAGGCACAGGCTGCACTGCAGGCACCTGGCCAGATCCCGCACAGCCCCTCAACAGCTCGAGCTGAGCTCGGCAATGCTTCACACTCAGGTATTCCCACGGTGCTTTGGAGGAGAGTGATTACCCTGCAGGATGTTATCTCACCCATCACAAGCAGAATTTATATATATATTTTTTAATCTGATAAGTTCAAATTTCAGTACACTTGGCTACAAAAAACACTGCATTACAAAGACATATAACAAACAGCAATTGTTTATAGACTAGGTTATTTATTCCCAGTGCATCCTCCTGCCTTTTACTGGCCGCATCTTTTATCAGCGATAACCAAGTACCTTTCAAGTTGACATCCCGTTTGGTTTATGGCAGGGAAATGCATCCAAGTATGTTTCAAGCCTCCTCTTGCTGTGCTGAATTCAAATAGCTCAACAAATATAATTCTCGCAAAGCTTAGTTTTGACACGAATCGTGGTTTCGTTTGTTTTAATATCAGTAATATCTTAGGAGGGGTTTCTTAAGGTCAAGACAACTTTTAAAACCAACAGCAACTACTGAGCCAAAACCTATTCTCCAAGTCCAAATATTGCTGTAAATGACAGAATCATAGAATTACTAAGGTTGGAAAAGACCTCTAAGATCATGTAGTCCAACCGTCCCCTCACCCCCACCAATGCCTGCTGACCACGTCCCTCAGTGCCACATCCCCATGGCTCATGAACACCTCCAGGGATGGTGACCCCACCACCTCCCTGGGCAGCCTGTGCCAATTCTCTTTCCAAGAAGAAATTTTTCCTAATAGCCAAGCTGGATCACAGCACTTACGATTACAGTGTCTAAAAAGAATAACCGTAATCACAGCCAAGATAATTTTGACGTTATAGGCCAGTTTTGGCCAGCATTAACACCCAGACTGCTGGGATCTGCAATGGACATGCCCAACTGCAAGATTTTGGAGCAAGAGGAAAAGTCCTGAAAAGGGACCATGTGTGTGCAAGGCAACAGAAAGGAATGCTGAGAGCTGGCCTGCAGACCTGCTACATCAGCTGCACTACGGAGTTGTTTCCATTCACACATGCAGGGGAATGGCAGCAGTGGAGCACCTCCTCCTGCCATTCCTCCATCTCCTCACTGCAGCACTGCACATCACTCTTCCCACCATTTCTTACCATTTGAAAGAGCGGATTCATAAGCAATAATCAGGCCTTTGTGTTTTAACGCTTTGATTGTACTCAGGCCCTCGCTCTCCCTCAAGCCCCCTCCAGATTCACTGCGGTGACACCTTCCCTTCAGATTTCCTCTTCAAGAGCTTTCGCTTCACTCCCTAACTGAATTGTTGTCATGGAAATCATTCCTCCTCTCTGCCTAACTGGGAGATTTATGACAGCAGCCCCTACTCCATCCATCGCTGTGCCCCAGGCCTGCCCTACTCTGCCCCACAGCCACCCCCGCAGCACATCGCCATCTCCACGGCTCCTCCATCCTTCCCCAGAAGCACAATGTCCTCCCAGCTTGGGGACCCCTCGCTACCAAGCACAGACCATACCACTTCAAGTTCATTCGATGGAGGCAAAGACAAAACCAAAGGTTGAGAGGCCAAGGACAGCTTTCAGATAGGGCTGCCCAGAGAACCACCATTAAAACATCCCAAACCCCAGCGAGGAAGGCACAGGCAGGCACTCAGCCATGACTAATGCCCCAAATACTCTCAAGATGGAAATCTGCTCCACGATCATTCACTGACAGACTCCCATAAAGCTACTAATTAGAATGGTGTTTACAGTCTATATTTCATTTCACTTCATGTTTTTACTCTGATTAGTTATTCCATCACCTACAGAGAGCTAGTTAGCTGAATGCAAAGATGCCATTGGACTTAATCAAGTGAAGTAGCATTTCAGTGACGGAACTCAACAAGCTCTGCCCTGCTCACTGCTGTCACCTTTTTAGTAACTTCTTTAAAACAAAAAAAAAATCAGAGTTGAAAGCTAAGCAGAGTCAAGCTGGGGCAGTGCTCAAATGAGACACCTCCAAGGCAATGGGCGAGACACAGAAAAACTGTGCACTGCAGATCATTTCCTCTATATAAACACTGCAGCTGGGCACCATGGTTTATGGAGAAGATATAAAGCAAGGCTCCGCAGTCCTGCAGAAACAGATGGCACGATGCACCTCCCAGAACAACGCTCCCCCAGCACCTCCTCACACCCAGCCCACGCAAATTGCTTTGAGATTTCCAGCAAGACACGAGGGCTTCCTCCCCTCCCAGCACACAGGTCAGCAGCCAGGCTCCCACCCCTACACCGCTGAGTCCTCCCAGGCTGCCGGAGCAGCAGCATCGCTCCTCGTGCCTTCCCTGCACACAGTCCTGCTGAGCGGTGCTTTTATCACCGCTGATTTTTGTCCTGCTGATAGCCTACTGTAACCCCAGATCCTTTTCCTGAAGCACTGCCTAGCCTGCTATTTGCCATCTGCAGCAATTCTCGCCCTAAGCTATCACTTGGCCCTTTTATCCTTTTTTCCAGATCACCATTTCAATCTGTCCAGATTATTTTAAGAAAGCACTCTGGTACTTTTTTTCCCCCATGAATCTGCAGTCCCTCCCGACTTTGTATCACCTGTCAGTTTAACAAACGTATTCTCCATTCCATTAACCAGATTGATAATGAAAATATTGAATAGCAATGGACAGGAGCCAGCCCTGCAGAGACTCACAGATTTTCTGGGAATCAGAGATAAATGTGCTGCTCCATAAAGCCCCGACTCCTCTTTTAAACACCAGTACCATTTGCCTGTAAGAAAGCCAATGGTGCACCGTGCACTCAGCACCCACAGCAGTGCAGTGCTGCAGCCAAGTTTCTGGGGTGTCTGGAGCTCTGCAGACCCTGTGCAAAGGCTGAAACTGCAGTTAATGGAGAAGTATCCCTTCACTGTAGGTAAACATGGGGTCTCTTGCACACAGTGCCCTTGTGAGGCACTCCAGGGCCTCCAGCACTTCCCTACCCAGCACCGGCACACAGGTTGGTGGAGGATGCAAACACACACCTACCCTAGAACAGAAGTTGTTGGGTTTTTCCCCCCGTTTAGCTTTCTAATCACAGTTAGCCAAGCTTGAAAAATGCAGCCCTGCATTATGCAATAATGCACTGAGAGCAGAGGGACTCTGCATAAACTGCGTTCAGTAATGAAAGGCTTCCCCCCCCCCCCCCCCGCTGGGGGGCAAAAATAAATAAAAAAATAAAAATGCAAGAGCACATAAAGCACCTAAAACCTCTGTCCTGTAAGAGATGCTCACTTTTAGCAGCCTTTTGTTCCCTTTTAGTCATCCATCTACTGACAGTACTCCGAGCAGAGCAGAGACGGCTCAGTTTGCAGAGGGCTGTGCTCACCTCTGCAGAAGCCATACACAGTTCTCCCCCAAATCCTATTGACAATAACTAAATAAAGCAAAATGCAGGAAAGGTTGGTCCTCTGGCCGAGGGTCTGGAGTTTCTTTTTCTGAAGGGAAAAGGCCGTTATTATTAATTAGAGTGGAGAAACACCACTCTCTACAAGAAACGGAGCAACAAAAAGTTCCAGAATTAATAAACCGAACTACTCGGTGCGTTTTAAAATCATAAACCATTTTTCAGAGAGCCCGTATTCAAAGTTGCAGCAAATTCAAGCAGCAATAAATGCTTCAAATACAGGTTTATAATGGAAACGCTAACAAATCCCTAACTAACGGAAAACGGTTTGCCAGGCAGCTCCACAGTGTTAAATTAATCCTTACCACGTCTTCATTTTTTTTTCCACCGGGTCATTTAATAATGTGATAACTCATTTCTTCCCTCTGCCTCCATCTCCCACATTGCCATGGAGACAATTGTGAATCAGATATAAATAAAAATACCCTGACGCTGTGGCACCACATGTTCTTCTGATCCGCTGCCAGGACGATTTTAAAATTACAGGAATTCACAGGAGCGCAATAATTAACAATTCATTTGCTCCGAAATCACTTCTTTTTAGCCGGTTTCCTGGTGATTTGCTAACTCAGGGCCGCTCGCAAGCGTGAGCAACGAATTAGAAGTTCAGTGCTTCCTTCCCAACACGTGCCTTGCACTGCCATCTGCAACACAGAGGCAAACAACCGGCGCACCCCCAGCCCAGCGCCAGCACCGCGCTTCCTCCCGCAGCCTTAACAACCTCCGCTGGTTTTTAAATGGGAATACATCGTAAGGCATTTTCTTTTTGCCCGTCTGAACTGGTTTATTGCTGCCCTCTGATATGAGAAGTGGTAAAACCAGTGCAGTTTGTTTGTGAAGCCCGCGTAGCAGTAGGAGGATGAGGATTAATTATGCGTTAATGACCCCGACACCCCCGAACCGCTGCCCACCGGCAGGACTTCCCCACGTGTCTCAGCCCTTGAAGCCAGGGGAGAGCTCGCTGTCCCAGCTGTTACAGAGGCTCTTACCCAATTGAAACGTCAGATGCTGTTACAGAAAGCCCTCCATTAAGCAGCACTGTTGCACGTCGTTCAGCCTCACTGGACGTGTCCAGTGCAGCATCCCAAGAGCAGAGCCTCGTGTTCCTCTGCACAGCATCTTCTGTCTTCCACTGTTTTGGAAGCAGAAAGGCCACCATGGGCTGCCCGAGCTATTAATCACTGCCACGTTCCTGCCATTAAAACACACAGGCGGCAGCTCTGCAAACACCTCTGTGTGTCACAGGGAAACCTCACAAACACGAAGTCTTGTAGAAAAGCCCCCAGTTCTAATAACTACTTCGTCCATAAAGAGTCAAAGTGATTTAAGAGCTCAACTCTGACTCTCAAGAGCAACATAAGCACCTACGGAGTTTAAGTAATTGCATACTCAACAGCTCAGAGCTTGCCTTCCCAATATAACTCCTGCTGTAACGGCTCATTTTAATTACTGATACAGCAGGTAACGGCTTCATACCAGCCCCATCCTTTTGGTGACCTACGGCGATTCTAGAGCAGACCATAGGTAGGAGGGGGGGAACAAAAAGAATGTGGAAGAAGGAAGGTCACAGCTTAGCACAGAGGAGCTGCTCAGGGCTGTCCCCTGGGGGCACAGCACACGGCTGCCAGCCCCACCAGCTGTCTGCACACACAGCTTCCTCAGCAGCTGCTCCAGCACAGCGCTGCCTCTCCTCCTCCGCAGGAGCTCGCAGGTGGACGAGAGCTGGACCCGATGCTTCAGAAATGGGACATCAGTGCACTTGAGGTATTCACCCTTTCTCTGTCAGCACATACGGGATGAAAGCACTTAAATCCAGCTTCCAATCCAAATACTAAGTAAATACAGTAGTTACTAATTGGAACAAAGTTAATAGGGTCCCTATGGCTGGCAGCGAGCAAGGAAAGATAAATACAGAGCACGAGTTTTGCTGAAGGTGAATTCAGTCTTTAGTGTTCCCCTGTCACTAGGTGAGAGACCTGGTGCCTTATCAAGCAAAGCAAGCTGCTGTAGTGCTGGGAGACACAAATAACCTGAAGAAGCAGGAAAAACACATGGTGTTCTGTTCTGCCTGGCTGATAACACTCAGAGCAGGGCATGCTGCACACAGGCAAAGCACTTCCAGGCTCCCAAGAAGTGCCAAACAGTGCAGGAGTACAAGGATGAGGATAGGGAGGGCTGGGGCAGAATGGACTCTATCTCACTTCTTGCAGTTGTACCTGAATTAGGTGCTCACACAAAGCAGCCATGAGTGGATTCAGGGAAGGGAAAGTACTACAGGAGCCTCAGCCTCCCGCATGGCCCTGCCACAGGAAAGCTACCCAGTTCCTCTACCTCTTAATGGGCAACCTTCCGTTCTGCGCACTGCCTGTGTCCAACTTCTCCCCTTGATCTGGCTCAGGAGGCTAAAAAAGCTTTAAATATAAACAGCAACATTCAAATATAAAAACAAATATAAAGAGCATCAACGCAGGGCAGGGCTTTTGGTTAAGGAAAGGGCTTTATCTACTGAATAAGTCTGACTGTTGTACTTGCAACAAACTTCTCTGACACCTACAGCTTGGCTAGGAGATGTGGAAATAAAGATGAGCTTCTAATCAACACACAGCCTATCCCTGGAAGGAAAGCAAGGCGTATCAGTGCCATGCTGCATATCCACTATCCCAGTCGGACAAATCAATGACTCATGGTACTTCTGAACACCAGGCATCCTCCACCCCACGCATGGGGCTCTGAAAGAGCCTGAAAATATTTCAGTGATGGAATGAATCCATCTGCTGGCCTTACCCACCCCTGGAGGCATTCAAGGCCAGGCTGGATGGGGCTCTGGGCTGCCTGATCTGGTGGGGGGCAGCCATCCCACAGCAGGGGGTGTGACTGGGTGATCTTTAAAGTCTATTCCAACCTACGCCATCCTATGATTCTCCGACCTCAACCATGATGCTTGCTAATAAACCTCACAGACTAATCCTGGCCTCAGCAGTGGGCTCTTACAAGAACGCACTGCCCCTTGAAGAAGCACCATGCATGGATGGGGAAACCCACAGGACATGGGAGGGCTGTGGCGTGGAGCTGCTCACATCCCCCAGGCACACTGCCAGCACTGCCCGTCCCACGTGGGGAAGCAGCACTGCCAATGGGTGCCCAGCTGGCCGCACAGCCCTCGCCCACAGCACAGCTGGAGCCAGCAGCTGTATGAGGTCCTCCACCCGGCTCAGGGCAGCCAGGCAGCAGTTACAACGGCAGCCTCATTTTGCAAACATTATCTCTGCTTTACAACCAGAGAATTGAGACATGCACAGACCGAGCGTCCTCTGAAATTCCGAGCCGGCTGAGTGCAGCTCTCCCGATCCCAACCTAATAACTTAAAACACACGGCTATCTCCTACTCTCCTCTGCCGAAATACCTCAGTAATCATTAAAGATTCAAAAGGGAGTAGGAAAGCTTACGCACCAATTAAGCCGTGTTTCAGTAAAGTATCGTTTCTGTGATGGATGCCCTGCTATGTCCCGCGCGCTCCTTCTGCAGGGCTTTGCCTTCCATCAGCTGCCGCAGCAAGGAGTTAATGACACACGAGCTTCTACCCTCGTTAGGATGCTGTTGCCTGCCTTTGCCCATGACGGCTCCCTGTATTTATTAGTGGTTTGATAACAAAGCAAAGCACTTGTGAAACCGGCCCCAAGCTCCGCTCAGTGACCTGTGAATTAACTGTAAATATAATTAGAGCCGTACCTCACACTCGGGACTGGGAAGAACAGGAGGTCTGCCCCAGAGCTGTTACTACAGCAAGTCCAGGGCTGATAAAAATAGCAGCCTGAGCTAAAAGAGCAGAATTAATTACATCAACCACAAAAACAAGCTCCACGGAGTTAGTAAGTGGTTGTGCTCCTCCACTTCAAAACCAAGAGGACATCTCTCCATCCTCCCCGCACTGTTTGAGGAACCAACGATGGCTCAAGAAGCTGCCGTGCCCTCCCACTGCATTGCTGACTCTGCCTATGTCTGGCTCCATCCTGCGCTGCTCAGGCATGGAGGAAAAACAAGTCCAACAGATACCCCAGCTGAACACCATCTGCACCCTTCCAGCCAAACCCAGACTTCTGTAGGATGGCAGATGCAACCATCGTGAGCAGGCAAAGCCCAACCCCAACAGGGACCGAAAGCACGGTGAGCAGTGTTGCATTTCCCATCCCCAGGGCACAGAGGGGACCGCAGCAGCAGTAGGGCACACCATGGATAAATGCGAGCAGTCCCAGGTCCCTGCGCCCACCCTCACATTTCCACATAAATCCCAGCCCAGCAAGGCAGGCAGCACGCCATAAATCGAGCGAAAAGCCTCGTAACATAATGTCTCCTTGTGTTGCCTCCTCCCATAAACAAGCAAGATTTATGCGTTCCTGGGGCTAATAACAAGAGCCATTTGTCTTTATTTCTGCACGTAACTAATAGAGACACCAGCAACATTGATGAGCCTCGTGGGATTAATTACCAACGTCGTTTTCAAGGGGGTATCTCTGGACTCGCCTTCCCTCATGCTGCAGGAAACGTCAAGCATTTTTCAAAGCACGGGATGAGATTTCATTTAGGAGACCAATGGCCCATGTGAGCGCAATCATTACCGGGCTCAGGCGCGGCCTGGCGAAAAATTACAAGTGTCCAAAAGGTTGACGACTTTCTCAAGTTTTCTTTAATTCCTTCATTTTCCAGATATAAAAGCAACGCAGCGAATCCAATCCGACAAAGACCAAAAAGAGGAAACAACCCAGCAGGTCTGTAAGGGACCAGGCTGACCTGATGGCAGCCAGAGTCACGCTAGCTCCCTCAGACATCCATTCCAGCCTGGAAACACAAAACTTACTCCATCTGCATAAACTCACTGCTTTTTTCTTACAATTCCAGTCCTAAACCCTCTCCAAGACATAATTCACCTGGATTACCCAGCACTCAACCCGGCAAGCCACGGCTCCTTCGCATGCTGCTCGTCCGCACTGAGTTACATCTACACAGTGGAGCAGCTCCTACGACCCACTGCCAATCCCCCCTTATGGATCAAAACCCAAGACTTCATCCGCCTTTTGCACCCTATAGCCCTCATGTGTCTCAGCCTCCGGCTCTCGGGACAGTCCCTTCTCCAGGGTAAATCACACACACCAGAAAAACAGAATCCAGAAAACCTCACAGTGCCAAAATAAATCAAAGAGCCAGGAGGGCTCAGGACCCCACAGCCTCACATATTCCGTAGACTCACCTTGCTGCAGTGCAGAATAACCAGGCAAGGAGTGCAAGGACAGGGACAGGCTGGAGATAATGGTGACAAAGTTTAACTTGGTAAACACGAGCTTTCACCACGGCGACACAAACAGAAATGAGTCATTAACTTAATTTATTTTACGAAAAAGTTGAATAAAGGTTAATAGAAAATTAGTCATCTTTCCTCCGTTTTTTCCTACCCAGCCTACATAATTTAATTAAAACCGTGCTATGGAGTTCCAGAGGATGATTAAAAATAACCTCTCATTTTCTATTAAACTCCTTAGGTTTGCACAGGAGTTTCTATAGAACCTTATTAAATTTCTGTTTACCTCTGCTACATTTCATTTTTATTCTATACATCTTTTTCCTAAGTCCAAAGAGATTTTGTGATGGGGACGACTTATTAAATAAATATTATTTCCCACGGCTGGCAATCCAGCCTTTAGATCAACATTAGATCAGTGCAGGAGAACATCCACAGGGGGAAAATTGTTTAAAAAGCAACATTATTGGCTTTTTTTCCCCCTGAATGGGAGACAGGAAGATCTTTTCTAGCAATGGCTGCTGTAACCCAGCTGAAGACGATGGTTGGTACGGCTGTTGGGTTTTTTTCAGCCTTCTCTGTATCTTAATTTCACACTGGCGCATGCGAAAACACAACCCATAGCAACTCAGCTCTGCAGGCTCACAGAACGCCAAGGATGTGTTTTTTTTTCCCCAGTGTTCTACCCAGTTGCTGTGGAGCTACAGCACAGAGCTATGTAGCATTTATTAAAACAAGGCGAGGTTGCTCTACAACAGGTAGAGTATATTCAGCAAACCCAAGGAAGAACGCAGAGCTCGCAGGCACATGAGACCTCTGCACGATGCAAAGGACAGACCCATGTCCTTGCTCCAGCAGCAGAGCTCATACTGTCACCCTCCCTGAAAAGCTGCCCGAGCTAATTCTGCACTCAGTCCATCTGTGCTGAGCTTGAGGCAAATGGGACACCCGGAAAGGCTCATATGATGCAGCAGGGTTTGTTCTTGGACATGAAGGAGCTGCACCAGACCTATTTAATTTTTCTTTTAAGGAACACCAATAACTTAGTAGGGGCTGCTGTTCCTTAAGACCCACAGTGATATTCCCAGGGCCTTGCAGCCCCGTCTAGCTGCCACAGACTCTGTTCCCCAACACTTTATTGCTATTGAGCTTTGCCTATCTTCCCATCTTAACATAAGATTTTCTTTTCTGAACAGAATAGTATTATCCCTAATTTGAATTCCACAGCACAACAGAAGCAGCCTGTAAAACCTTACAAAGAAGCCCGCTCCCTCCAGCAGAATGGAAGATATATTAGGCTTCAGGACTGTGTAGAGCAGAACATAAAATTAAAATAACAGACATCATAGAGTTTGATAGCATCTTCCAATCTCGAAGATCCCAAAAATACATTACTAACTGCGACAGTCATTCCTCTATCAGACGACGGCGTATCTCCAGAGCGAATGGTACGTTCAGGAGAGGAGTTTAGAAGTCTTTATGTAAATGGGAGCTGTTTGCTGAATGCTCCCAGTCCTGCAGGGAGCCCAGCAGCACACCAAGGTCAGAGCAGCCCTATAGGTGCACCTGCTGCTCCAGCCTAGCAAGGGCACATCTGCATTTACTCTCACCGGCAGAGAAACACCATCCCATAAGCGTGTTTTCATCAGCATTATAATTGAGGCTTCTCATTTCCTTTGCTCTCCCCGGTACTTAATGGCAAAAGAACACATTCTGTGGTTAAAAATTGGTATTGCTATAAAGCAGCATAATAATGACATCCTTCCTCAAACCACAGCTCCCAAAGGCTCCTCGCAAGATGGCTTAATCGAAAATGATAGTTAATAGGTGCTTCAGCATTTTCATTAGTGCCTTCACCTCCTTAGCTTTAGTTTTCAAGGAGATAAAAAGAAAATAAGCATAAACTGTTCTAAAAAGTCACTGAAGCTCCCAGGCCAGTGCTTGTGAGTCAAAGCAGGCCAACAGAGGGGGATTTTTAAACTCTCATTCCTCTTTTTATTATATGTCTTTTACAAATAAGCTTGCTTTATCCTTTATCCTCTTCGGGCAGACATGGGAGAGTCAGATCTATACTCAATATCCACCTTCCACAGAAAAAAACTCACTCTAAGAGGGCGTGTGTGGTTTTTTTTTTTCTTTAATGTAAAACCTAGAATTCAATTTTTAGGTCTCTCAAATACCTCCCGATGCTGATAAACAGGAACATAATCCAAGCAAAATAAGCGTCTTGAATCCTCACAGCTAAACTCCAATTTCTGTGCAAATTTCCAGCGTTGCCCTTCAGTCCCAAGAGCTGCATGTTGCACAGCAGATAGGAAAGGCAGCGACCTGATCTGCTCTGCTGAGTACATAACGTGTCATGGAGCACTGCTGAGGAAGGTGCAGAATTAGCCATTGCAACACCTCCGTGATCAATGGCAAAAACCACAGGGCTCTCCCCAGCCACCCAGCAGGGCTCCAAGCCCTGACATTTGCTTTAGCAGCGCTTGCTTTCTAAGTGTTAATTTGCTCGTGCAGCATTTAACAGCTCCAGAACAGCAGCAAAGCATGGCAGGTTGGAATCAGAAGCCCAAGTACCTCCTTATTTCTCCTACCTATCCCGCAAGGACCTCCTGGCAGCAAATAACAAAAGGGAACCAGCATGGCCTGATTTTTGGATGGTGCTGTGAGGAGCCAGGGGTTGGACTCGGCGATCCTTATTGGTCCCTTCCAACACCCATACAGCCCACAGTCCCTAGCTAATCCCACAAAGCAACATTTTCCACGTCCATTTGCACGAGGGAGATCCCGTTCTGCACTTCTGTGACTCATGCTCTCCTTGGTTGTCACGGGATTTGGTTGAGCAACATAACAACCACAGATACAGGCTCGTACAGTGCAGAACAAGGACTCGTACAACCTAGGACAGCAAGCAGATGCAACATGGCAGCCCGTTCCATAGGAAAAGCGTGACATTATTAGTTAATCCTGCCCTTGCATATGGCATTACAAGAGCACAGCTGTGTATGCGAACCCATAGGACAAGACGGGATGGCTGGTGGTGGGCATGCAGGATGCTTTACCAACATGCAACAGCATCCCTCCCCAGCACCAATAAATATATAAACAGGATTTCATACTTCCTCAAAACGGATTTCAGCTTTGGCTATGCCCTATGCCACCCACCTTCTGTAACCACTTTCCATTCAATTTAGTGCAGTACGATAAACATAAGCAAGGCCTTCATGCTATCCTCATACCACTGGACGACCCTGGCTGGCATCACGGCTCAGATAGCTCTAAACTGCCTCACTGAGATGGTAATTCCCTCTGCTCAGACAGAAGGAAGAAAAACTGTTGCACCTGCTGTTGCGGGTGAGGACTGGAAATACGTCAGCTTCATTGAGACCAATCCTGCAAACCAGTGCCAGAAATGCCATCCCACCCAACATACCGCATGCTGACCCATGGAAACACACGAGGACTTACTGCAGACCACGACATTAAAGCATTTGAGTTAGCACAGAGAATCACCCTCAAAAGGGTGAGCAGAAGTGGGACAAAACCAGCGACGACCAAACTTTCCGTTGCTTGCACCTGCTGCCAGCCAAACACCGGCACGCATCCCACCTCCCCAGGGTTTTGTCTTTCTATAGGGCACTTACAGGACAAGCAGGAAGGAAACTCCAAATATCACGAGGAGCCACCCGAGGCCAGCTGGGATAAAAGGGACACAGCAGTGCCTGCTCCTCCAGCACCCCATGCCAGGACAGCGCCAAACACTGCCTGCATGCACCACGCGGTCCTACACGCCATGCATGATCCGTAGGGCTGCACGCACACCGTTACCTGGGGACACGTCGGGAACTGCTACCAAGGTAACACGGACAGGAATACAGAGCAGCCAGGGGAGCACCGCTGCCAGAAACACGGCGCCTTTCCTCGGGTTATGTTTCCATTTCCTCCCTCATAACCTCCTTGGTTATTAACATATCAAATATTGCGTTTCTGTAATTTGACATCTTTTGCATTTTTTTGGAGAACTAAGATCCAAGGTTTTCATAGCTACGCTGAAAGAAAGAAATTCTCATTACCGACGAGGAACCGAAGGCTGAGAGATTTCTTACACAAGGGCTCTCCAGAGGAGACATATTTTTGTGAGTCAACAGCATATGTCGCTCTCAGAAAATACCGCATCTGAATGAGATATTTCCCCCGCTCCTTTTATTTAACGAACAAACAGAACCAATCCTCTGCACGTCCCCTCGCAGCACTGCCTGGTGAGGCAGCAGTTAAGCCAGCGCTCAAACTTCTCCACGACAGGCAGAGCGTTTCCTGACACTGCCACAGGTCTGGGGGGAATGGATGCGCAGGGCAAACAAAAGGATTTATTTCCCTTCTTATCATAAGATGACAATCCAGGAGCCCAGCAAACCCTGAAAAAGAAGTCTCTGGAGGATGGTCTCAAACAGAAATGAGCCCGGGCACCACTGCTGCTGTTTTGCTGATGGCATTTATATCCCCACCACGACGAGCAAAGGGAAGACTGGGTCCCGGGGGGGGAGAGGGGCAAGGCTTGGTCAGGGAGTACATGGAGAGCTCTCCCACCTGCAGCCCCCATCCCACACACCCACCTCACACAATGCCTCCTGCATCATTCATACCATTGCTTTCCAACGTTATCCTTGAAAAGGCAGAACCAACAGAGGGAGTGGGGCAAGAGAGGCGAGGTGGAACTGCTGGGACCAGGCAGTGTCCACACCCATGACCATCCCTGAGGTGGCAGTGGGAGATGGGGACACCAAGATGAAAACCTGGTCACTGTGTGCTGTGGCTGCTGTGCAACACCACAGAAGAGAAACTAACATTTGTCTCCACTTCCCCATCATGTATCTGAAAGGCTTGAAGTCATCCCCAAGGCATCCAACAAGGGATGCACATTTGCTGTATGTTTGTGAGTGGAAAATGAAAGCTCTCTGAGAACCATCTCCAAATACCAACATTGCACAAATGCTGTACCAATAGCACTGCATCTATACATATCTAATGTCCCTGGGCTCCAAACCACGTAGTGAAAGTAAAATCAGCAAGCAGAGGTATGCCAAGCACCTCCCTTCCAGACGCGGGGTAAATGCAAAGAGTGTTCTATTCCCATATCCCTATTTTGCTCAGAACCGATCGCACAGCCGTTTCACTCCAACTCGAGACCAACCAACACAGAGCAGGACACTTTGTGCTCAACGCTCAATGACATCCATACATTCATGAACCAACCCAACCACCACTCAATGCGATGCAAAGTGTTTGGCAGTCAATAGCCGCGAGCATCGATCCCTGAGAGCAGTATTCCCCGGCCCCAGCCCCCCCAGCAGCCTCTGCCTGCACAGCTCCACGGTCACCACCATCTCCCCCAGTCAATGCCATCGATGGGGCTGCAGATGGAAGCCCAGCATGCGGCCGTGGTGCCCACAGGGGTTGCTCAGCAGTGCTGCCTGCACCCCGCCAAAGGAGAGGTTTGGGCAGCAAGCAAACCACAAGCAGGGAGAGGCACGAGGAACTGCTGCGTGCAAAATAAACAGTGAGTGCTCCGCCTTTTCTAAGAGGTTCGTAGAGATTTAAGTCCACTGGTTATTATTAAAGGTGACCTGCAACGAGCAGAACAAATCTTCAGCTTCTGCGTTGTGGCCAAATAGCCCCAAACCTACGTTTGGGAAAGGAACAGCTTCTCAGGCCCTGCTGTGCATCTGCTGTGTGCGAGCAGTGGGATCCTGCCCGGTGCCTTCAGCGCTGCGGGGCCGCACGCACAGCGTCACTGTGGGGCCATGCATGTCCCAGCAATGCCTCATGGGCACCGCCTGAGCATCCCCGTGTCAAACGCTGTCAGAGCAGCTGGGTCCTCAACTAATAGCTGTCAATCTCCATTTGTCTGTAATGCCGCGAAGAGGGCTTTTATATTCCTCCTAGAGATACGGAGCAGGCACTCTGATTTGGCTTTAAATGAAAGCATGAGATAATGTTGGCTGCCGGTAAACCTCAAAGACAGCATTTAAACAGCATCAGAAACATTCACAAAGACAAGAAAGAGGCGCCTTCGGGCCGCTAGACCTTCAACTCTGCGACCCACATCCCACAAACTTCTTAAGCATGCTGCAGGGCCCACGTCCATCAGCACTGCCATCCCCCAGCAGGACCACGCTTGGGCAGAGGAAGCTATGGAAATCTGACGGTATAAGGCATGCCATTCTCTTAGTGATTATTTTACTGTTATTATTTGGAGGAGGAGCCCTGGGATGCATGGCCACAGCTCCTTCACTGCAGTCCCTGCCCGCAGGCCAAGGATGGCACTGCTCAGCACCTTTCTCCTGCAGATTGCAGGGCAGTTCTAAAAAGCACCAGGTGTGGAAAGGTGCTGGTAGGAAGTACGGTTAAAACAAAACGACCAAAACCCTCTAGGTGAAAACCTAAAGTGCAGCAAAGCGATGGAATTGGATGCAGCCCTCCAGCTTCACCAGCCCTGTCGCTTCTCTTCTCCCCTGAAGTTAAATTGAGGCAATTTCCATGAATATGTTAAATTGGCAGGAAAAACTCAGAGCAAAGAACAGCTTGTTTCTGCTTTGGAAATCCCTCTCTCAGCCTCATCGGGGTCCTTGCCAGTACCCAGCATCTCCTCCGCCATTAAGTTACGCTCTGTGTTAGCAGAAACCCTCACTGAAAAGAAAAAGCCATCAGTAATGACTCAGCCCTCATTGCAGGGTCACTTATGGGGACTTCAGCTGCCCATCACAGTGTGACCGAGGTCCCCAGGCTGCCCGTATGGACCCCACAGGTGCTGATCTGCTGAAATCAAAGCAACGTCCAGGCTGGGGTTTTCAGGAGATGGGAAGATGTAATGCTGCCTAAAAGGACCCCCAGGTTCTGCTGCTGGGATGGGCACACCGGCACGTGCCTCTGCTTTATTACATTAATCAGCAGCCGTTCAGCTCTCACCATCACGCAGCTCTCTGACGGTGTCCCCAAGCTGAAGTGACACACAGAGGTCTCCCCCTGCTCCTCTTCCCCATTTGATTTCCTGTTCCCACAAAGGCATGCCCATAAAAAAAACTGCTTCATTATTATTTTATCCTCTTTTCCTTCAAGACACAGCCTCGGGAATACGTTTTGTTGTGGAGCTTTTCTGCCTTGGCAGTGATGGGTGTTACTCACCACTCGTGTCACACCCAGCTGCTCACCTTTGCTACAACCGCAATTATTTTAACGGGAATGGCAGAAATAAATTGGGGAGAAAAATAACAGCAACTTTCCGGTTGGGTTTCCAAACTGAGATCTGACCTCACACACACCACGTGCAGATGCTAATGTTAAAACCCAACTGAGCTTGTCCTGCGTGGAGAACAGAGCTCAGTGTGCCACAGTGGGACCCAAAAGGCTCAGAGCTCAGCCCAGCCACGTCTCCCTGCCCATCACAGCCCACCCCAGCCAGGGCAGCACCAGGCACACAGGGCAGGGACAGAAATACAGCAGCAGACACATGGATATCATCTCCCCACTCTCCAGCAAACACTCCGGAGCACCCCATGCAGCTGGAGCATCCCAGCCCCCTGGGGAGACTGGGGAGGGGGGGGGCAGACCCAGGGCACAGAGTTCTTTCATTTGCAGCATCTGGCTCCTTGGCAGGCTCCTCGGGCTATTCTGTCCATAGCTGTTAAGCTGTCTCTAGCTCTGCTTCACGAGTTTGCTGCTTTTGGCATGTAGCAGTCCCTTCTCATCTTCCCAGTCCATTATTTTGGCTGCATGTTGCTCTTAGAGCACGGGAATCAGACCACTCGCATCACTCTCTAAGAGCCAAAATAAGCAATACCCACGATGCTCTTACAACACAAGCGCTTGTTTTACTTCCCAGCCACACTCAGGAGTCCACGGCCGCTCTTGTGAAGCACCGTGCACTTGCAGTTCCACTGCAACCACTAACACACTGTGGGCAATCGTACCCCAGGGGTCCCCAACACCACGGAGAGGGCTCTGCATCCCCACCAGCGGAAGGTGGCAGCTGGAGGCCTGGGACAACCAACAGGAGCAGCTCAGGCATTCCCAAACCTGGGAACGTCTTTATGGGAAAACACCCTTCACCCCCTTCCCTTGCTTTTGGGGGCAGACTTACAGCTTCTCTGTCCCCGTGCAGGAGCAAAGAGAGACCAACACAAGTGGTGCAGCCAAGGGTACTGCCATGAATGGTTTGAGTTGGAAGGGACCTCTAAAGGCCATCTGCTCCCACTCCCCTGCAGTGCACAGGGACACCCACAGCTCCATCAGATGCTCAGAGCCCCATCCAGCCTGACCTTGAGTGCTCCTCTCCCAGATCACTGCAGGGACCCACAGGATCATCCATCCTGGGACTCAGGGCACATTTATCCCTCCCGAAGGAATAATCCCATAAAGGAGAAATTACAACAGATCTCAGAGCATTTACATGCATTTCCATAACCATTCATAACGATTCCCAGACAGCAGCCTTCATTAAGCTGGAGCAGAGGCTGAGAGCACCAATTAGCAGCAGAAGCATTAAAGAAGAAGGATGGAAACCATAGCCAGCCTGCCTGGCTTTGCTGGAAGCAGCACGGGTCGGCACTGGGGAGGCAGAGCATGCTGGTCAGGACACAGAACCAGCTCAGGTCCCACAGAGGAAAAAGAACAACTTCTTTTTCCCCCCATTCTCTTTACTATTGAGCAGATTCCTTAGCTTTACGCTGTGCAGTCCTGTCAATGGACCATGGCAGCATGACCCTGCTGCTCAGCTCCCACATAGAGCAGCAAAGTCACTGACTTTGACCCCTTCCTGCAGATGCAATCTGCTCAGCCCCATTAGAAGCTTGATCAAGTTCAGCCTCAAACTGGCAGCAAAGACGCTCACCAATGCAACATACAAACCAAGAGAAAAGATCAAATCAGCTATTTAAAGGATAACTGTTATGGATTTTTGTTTTTCTAAGAGCCACGAGCAATTATTTTTGAGCACAGAGATCTTAGCCATTCGTTTATCCCAAAAATAAAAGTGGGAGAAAGAGGAAATGATTGCTTTTTCATTATTTGTCAGGCTGCCGGCACTGAAACAAAGTCAGAGGGCTGCCAGGAGATCTCCTTTGATCCAAGTAAGAATCGTCCTCAAACATTTCAAACCCACAGGGGAAAAAAAAAAAAAAAAAGTCAAATCTTTCCACCACGATTCTAAAGATAAATACCTGAGCAACAAAAGCAGCCCTCCTCCCACGTGCACAGGATGCTGCTGCTCACCCCAAGCACCGAGGCTTTAATAAGATGCTGTTGAGGTGAACCAAAACCGGACCAGGAACAGTCAAGCCCGACATCATCATTCACAGCGAGTTAGAGATATTAATATATATATATATATATATATATATATATATATATATATATATATATATATATATATATAAAAGATTCTACATCAGGAACCAATTTACTTTTGCTGCTCCACAGAGCAATCATGCCCCAGGACCTGCAGCTAAATGGCTGGAGCTCACAAAACTGGAACAGCAAAGGCAGCGGCAGAGAACTTGAATAGCTTATGAAATTCAATTGAAATTGATGGTTGGGAAAGGGAAACATTTAACACCCTGCCAGTTTAACGTCAGAGCACACACGTGTGCACGCATACACGGACTGAGAAAGGTGGGAGCTTGTCTTCTGCATGCTTACACGCCCATGACCCCACAGTGCTCAGGGAGGCAGCCAGCACCTTCCTGCAGCACTTTAGCCAACACTTTGGTATTTCAGCAGCCCAGACCCCCCCTCTATGGGAACCTTTAACACAGAATCCATCCTGAGTGCATCGCTGCCTTCACAGCCTGCAAGGCTGGGAGCCCACATGCATGCAGCTGCAGCATCCCCACTGCTGGGGAGGTGGGAGCGCACCGCCGGCTGCTGCTGTGCCTTCAGGCACGGATCGCTTCGATACGGAGCCCATCTCTGATGAGCAGCAGAGGAGAACTGTTGACAGGGGCGTGCTTCTCTATCAACTCAAAAAATATCGCTTTGCGGAGTATTTTCACAGCTCAGCAGAAGGTGGAAGGAAAGACAATATTACAACCGCGCAGGAAAGAAGAATATAAGTCATGATAATTTGCTTACAGTCGTTTTCTTGTTGGTTTGACCTTCTTAGATGAGGCCCCCAACTGGTTCCCCCTCTGACTCAGACAGCAAACCTCACGTCAATGGAGTAAAATAGTCAGGATTGGGTTCCCACTCCCAACTCCTCCAGGACCCCCCAGTGCTTGCTGGGGTTGGCATCAGTGCTGTGATCACAGCAGGCGCTCAGCCACGTGGAGGCAGAACTCTCCTCCATAGCACTGCCCGTTGGTTCACACAGGTGAGAACCAAGCAGCCTGTGTGCTCTGCGCCCTCGCAGTTAACGGGAAAGGAAATGCACAAATAAACTGGGATTGTAAAAATAAAACAACACTCCTGGACTGAGGTAGTGCCTGGAGCAAACTCTTACAAGCAAATTAAAGCCTCTGAATATTGTGGCTTCTAATGCAAACGCAGCCAAGCCACCGAAGCAGGGAATGCACCCACATAACACAACAGCCACTGCAAGAGACAGGCAGGCATTCACCGCCCAGGAAGCACCCCCTGCCACTGATGGCACAGGTCATGCAGCAGATGCGGGCTACCCCAAAACCAATGGCAATCTGTTGTTTCCTATAGTAATTTTTTTAGTTTGGTACAGTTTCTATTTGTCAAAAGGTACTTTTTTAAATTAAAAAAAAAAAAGCCAAGCAAAGTCCCCCAGACTCTGAGCACGTTAATGGGCTTCGGATTTTGCCCGTTCTCTACATTAAAGCAAGAAACCTGCAGCATTTTTGTTTCTTTAAACACCAGGGGGCTGATTACTGTGCAGTGAGCTCAGGTTCCTCCCACCAAGCAGACAGATGGGCTGCTGCTCTGCAACCCCTCCACCGCAGGGCTGAGCTCAGCTGCCGGCGGGGGGCCGCTCCCCTGCCTGGGGGACCTTCAGCCCTAACCCTAATTGCCAGCGGTGGGAGACTCACTAATGGCCCCGAGCACATCGGGGCACCTCCGTTCTGATGGGGAAACATGGGGTCAGGAGGAGAGCTGGAGCAGGGTGCTGAGCACCAATGGGCTCCGTAGGAACCCACTGCTGGTCTCCATCCCCCTGCAGCCCTCAGCCATGCCCCCCTGCACAGCCCTGCATTAACCCTGTGTTATTCACCCCTGCTCATCCCCAGGGAACAGCAGCGAAGCAGAGGAGGAAGCAGGCAATTCCCCGTCATCTGAAAGCTCGCTTTCTAAATCAAATCAATTTTTCTAACGTAATTTGCCTAATCTAAATCACTGACCCATGCATTTTCTCACAATCCTTTGACAAGAGCTGCACCAATTGACGCAAAGCTACAACACTTCAACCAGACCAATTCATAGGAGCCTTTGGAGGAATTCTTTCATCGCTGTAATTAATTCTTTAAGTACCACAGTGGGATGCTCAGAATTCAAACCCAGTCCGAGGAGTAATGATTACACTAATAGGAGAAGCTGTGAAGTAAATAAATGCAAGGGCCCCGCTGGAAGAGAGAGCTTTCGTGGGAGATAACGGCAGGACGTGGTCCTGCACACCGACTGGGGCACAGCTCACACCAGTGAGATCGTCACAGCTCCGAGGGCACTGCACGTGCAGATGGCTTTTGCTGTGCGTGATGTGGATGGCTCTGAAAGGCTGCCACTGCTGAACGGCTCTGCAGCACTGCCCCTGAAAGGACAGCCCTGCTCCCCGCCTGCCAGGGCCGGGAGCTGACTTCAGCCATAAGAACATCACCTCCCCTCTCACCCTGTGCCAAAGACTTCCCGTAACTCTTCTAACGGGGCAGAACCCCACTTTGCTCCTCATGCCCATGGGCACTGTGCCCCCAGCATGTGGACTGCAGCCCGGCAGCACCTGCTCTCGTCCCCCTCTGGGAGCTACAGATGGAAGAATGAATCACATTTGAAAAGGGGAAAAAAAAAAATGCCTCAACTGCAATAAAATTCAAGTTGCCGTATGTTTCACTTGCTTCTTCCTTTCTTAATGATGGAGTTGGACCTTTCTTTGCACCAATATCTATACTGGTAATAACTTTCAGCGGGCTACTCCTAAGCAAAAGACAGAAAATGAGTAACTGAGCTGCATTAAAAAAAAAAAAAAGAGGAGGAAACCTTTTGTACATTAATTCTCGTGGCTGTCAGAGATGAGGATTTAATGACGTTAATAACTAAGCTGCTCCGTTACTTCCAAATGCCTTGGAGGAGAATGCCTGTGTGCAAGATGAGTGCCAATGCGACGGCCACCTCTGCACCTGTGGAGCACAATCCACAGCTCAGCACAACCAGCACCACCAGCATTCCCAGCCCTCAGCCTTTGTTCTGCCAACAGCCTCCACCTGGGAACGCACGCACAGCCCAGGCTCACTGCTCCTCCCAGAGCAGCTCCGGCTCCTGTAACCATTGGTCCCATTCTGTGACAGTAAACGGATCAAGCGGGAGGCTGGGCTGCTTTTGAAACTGAACAAACTGATGGTCTATAAAGGACGGTGTTTACGTTGCCTCTCAGCAGACTGCTGACACGCACGTCTCTCTCGCCATTTCATCGCCCAAAGTTGGGAAGAAAGCGTTTTTTTAGAGAAAAAATAGTAATAATAAAGGGAGAAAGTGCACTCGAATCTGGAGCACATCATAAATTCATGAAGCTTCCTGAACGCTGTCAGAAATCAAACACGTTTACGTAAACAAAGAAAAGCTGAAAGTGTGCAGCAAGAGGATTTCGGGATAGCGTGGAAGAAACGTTAATATTTGCACTGCAGCTCAGCCTGCAGCCCAACCTGTGCGAGCAGGAAACCCTTCCAGGGAGCGCTCCGTGCATCAGAGGGCCCTTCCCATCACTTCCAGCATCCCAGCCGGGAAAGGGAATTCACAGGGAAAGGGGACAAATGGGGATCCCCCACGCCACCAAAGGAGCAGGTCCCAGCACAGGGCAGGTCAGCGGGGGGCTGATCTCTCCTCCGTGAGATGCACAGGGGATGGGGATAAAAGCTGGAGGAGGGAGGACAGGGACGCCCGCAGCCACAGCAACTCACGTCACAGCACGAGAAGTGCACGGAACGCATCTCACTGCCACGCTAAGCTGCCTTAAACATGGAGCTAACGGCGCGCGGGGCGAGCGCTGCGGAGCCCCTATCATCCCCTGTAATAATACAGCGCATTAATTGGACTGTATTGATTTGTTTTTTAATGCAACTGTTTTGGCATCCAAACCTCGGGAGGAATCTATCGATCGGCTGCAGTCAGGTGTCAGCGCGTGGAGCTCTGCAACCCAGCCTCACGAGCCGGAGAAAAGCAAGCAGAACCCGGGGCAGTGCGGGCTCCTCCCCCCAGTGCCCAGGTCACAGCGTTGCCCCCACGGTGCCCAAACACACGGCAGCTTCACCGCCTGCACAGCAGCTGCTGGAGGTTCGCACAGACTGAAAGCAGAAGCCAAACGCCTGAAATGCACTGCCCTGATGGGTGTCAGAGCCGGAGGCGGCAGTGATGTCAGGCTGACCCCAGCGCCCCTCAGCCACATCCATTGGAGGTCTGAACGGGCAGAACGCTGAAACTTGCACTGACGTGCAGAAAACAGCCCTCAACTCCAGGGCTGCGCTCTGCAAACCTGTTGTGCAGCAGCCAGCACAGCTGCTCCTCGTTGCTCCTGACGAGCCTCACCACAACATGGAGGCACCCGTTATGCAAAGCAACACGGGGACAAACGCCCCAAAGCACGCACACCGCCCGCCCCACACCTCTCCTGGGGTCTGAACGCGGCGCCCGGATCCCTCCTGGAGAACTTTGGACCAATGGGTGGCTGTGGCCTCAGGCCTCGCGGCCGGAGCACGACCTCCAGCAGCCGCCCTGCGCTGAGGCCGCGGCAGCGCACCCGGCTCAGCCCCATAGGAGCCGCGGCTCACACAGGTGTCTGCGGCACGCGCCCACCGCCTGCTGTGCGCGCAGAGCCCACACCCGCAGGGCACAGCACGGCCCGGCGGGGGGCCCGCAGCCGCAGCCCGCTCCCAGGCGGCTTTCCATATGCTGAAGCACTCGGAGCCGTGCTGGAAGCATTACACCCACAGCCCGATCTCACCATGGTAGCTGCCCACACAGGAGGAGAGGGGGAACAGCAAAGAAAAGATTACCATTAACGTGGCAAAGCAATAAAAAAAAAGAAAAAAAAAAAAAACCAAGAAAAAGAACACATTCCTTCGCTGCTTTTAACTCTCTCCTCGGTTAAACGCAGAGCACTCGGAGCGGAGCATCGCAGCGCCCGCGGGAAAGCATCGCTGTGCCCACCGCCCGCTCGGGCTCGGTGGGATCCCCGTCACACCTCGGGCAGGGAAAGGGCCCGTTGTGCCCCACAGGAACCCTCCCCACACATCGCTTCTCCCCGTCCCGCAGTCCCTCCCCGCGCCCCTCCGCTCTGTTTCCCCCCCCGGGTTCGTTGGGAAGTTTCCCCGTGCCGCGGCCGAGCAGAGCGCCGCGCGACTGCAGCCCCGCTGTTCTGTAACCGCCCGGCTCCGAGCGGCTGTGGCGGGCGGACGGCACGGAGCTGCTCCGGGAGCTCCTTCGGAACCAGGAGCGGGGGCTGAAAGCGCAGAGGGGAAGCGTAGGAGGCTTTAACCCCCCCACCCCCCCGCCCCCCCGCCAAGGGCCCGACCCTACCCGCGTAACCCCGATTTCATTACAAGTAATTACCAGAAACCCCTCAACAGCAGCTGAAGAGCGCGTTCCCGGAGCGCTCCCCACAGCCCCCTCCCCAGCGCTCGCGGACCCCCAACTCCTCCCCCCCACCTCCCGGTGCCCCCCGACCCGGAGCGGGCAGCGCAAAGAACCGCGTTCAGAAAAGCAAAGTGGGGAGAGGGGGGGAAATGAGAGAGAAGGAGGGTTGGGGATAAAATTAAGAAAGAAGAAATAATAAAAGAAGAAGAAATAATAAGAAGGGAAGAGTTGCCGGGTCGCGGCGGAGGGGTTACCTCGGCAGAGGAGCAGCAGCGGCGGCAGGAGCAGCGCGGGGCCCGGGGGGAGCATCCTCCTCGCTCCATGCCCAGAAGTAGTCATGGTGCTGATTTATGGGCGCGGGGCGGGCGGGGGCCGGGGGTGTCGCGGCGCCGCCGGTAACCACTCCCCCGCCGCTCCCCCGCTCGGGAGCCCCGCCGGGGGTGGGGATGGGGTTGGGGTTGGGGTTGGGGACGGGGAGGGGGGCGCGGCCCCACCGCCCCGCTCTCACCGCCGCATGGCCGCCGCCGCCCCCCGCGCACCTGCGGGGACGGGACGCTGCGCGAGGGCTCCGCGCGCGCCCCTCGCCCGCCCCGCGCCCCTCCCCACCGCCCGCCCGCCCCGGGGCCCGCCCGAGGCCGCTGCCCCCGGGGCCCGGCCGGATCCCCCCGAGCGGCGGCGGCGGCGGGGCTGCCCCGGGCGGCCCGAGCGGCGCGGAGAGGAGAGAGCGGAGCGCCGTGGGGCGGAGGGAAGAGCGCGGCTCCCCCCTCGCGGCCGCCGCCGTCACTGCGCGGGGCCGCCGGGCCGGGAGGGGCGCGAAGGGGTGTGCCGAGCTGAGGGCGAAGAGACGGGAGAGGCGTTCTGCAAAGAGCGGCGCGAAGGGGGTTTGCAAACGGCCCCGCGAAGCGGCGCGCGCGGGAGTTTGCAAAGAGCCGCGCAAAAAAGGCGCTGCCAAACAACGCGCCGCCCGCGGAGCTCCGCGGAGGGGCGCTTTGCAAAGAGCGGCGCGAAGGGATTCGCGAAGGGGCGCGCGGAGGAACGCGGACAGCGGTCAGCAAAGGGCGTCCCGGAGGGCGGGCGTGCAGAGAGCGGCACGGCGGGGAGCGGCCCCGCACCTCTGCACCTGAACGCCGCGCTGCTGGAGCGCAGGTGGCGGTGACGGGCAGCGCTGCAGCCCTTTGGGAAGCCGCTGCTGAGATTGCCGTCAATCCGGCAAGGTAAAACGGGAGAGTAACTAAAGAGAGCGTCCGTCTGGGCTCCTCCCCAGCTTTGCGAAGAGGTCCCCGAGCACGCTTTTCCGTTGCACCTGCTGTCCTCTGCTTTGCAATCGGCGCCGCTCCTATGAACGCGGTGCCAAATTGCAGCCTCCTGTTTTACTGCTGCACCCAAACAGGGCGATGTGGCTGCGAGGGGAGGCCTCTTCAGCATGCGGCTCATAAAGCATCCTTTGGTTATCCCGTCTTTATTTGCCCTAATAGCTGGTCGTAAAACCCGCTTTTAAGGAAATAATTGTGTACGGAAGAATCAGCCGCACGCCACGGAGATGCTGATATTTGCATAATTACGAGGAGCCTGATTTTATCTCTCGGCTTTGTCAAAACAAAGAGGAGCGATCCCACACCACGTTCCTGATGCCCTCGAACCAACCGGAACACGCAGCCCTTAACTCCAACGCGGCTGGGCTCGGGGGTTCGCACACGGTTTGAGCCGCGAGGTCTCCCTGCTCTCTGCCCACGGCTGGGGCAGCCCAGCTCTGCTCCCCGGTGGCAAAGAAGCACAGATGCTCAGCGAGGGGCTCTGTGCTTCTCTGGCTCCACAGCAGGTGGAGCGGATACGGGTTTAATCAGCACCTCGATCAGATCCAGCTGCTCTTCTTCACAGGGCTCCATCCTTATTAAGAATTAACTTTGCATCAGGAGCACGCCGTGCTGTCACCTGTGCTGCTCGGTGCCAGCAGGTGGGTGGGAGGGCACGAACAGCACAGAGCCCCAGGGGAGGGCCGGGAGGTGTTCCAGGCCGGGCCAGCATCGACAGAGAAAAGGGATCCACTCGGTGCAAGCCCAGGCGGGCAGCACTTCGCACCCTCATCCTCAGAAATGCAGGTCTGCCTCTGTAATGAGAAGGAGAGCCTCCTGCCACCGGGAGCACTGCAAAAATTAATGGACATTACGGCTGTAACTACTCGAATCGAATGCAAACCCGCGTGTGGCGCGGCCCTTTTGCAATGTTAGCAGCTTGTTACGGCCCTGTTTACAGCTGTCCCTGCCTGATCTGAGCCCAGCAGGAATGAAGCTAATAGAAAGCGAGCAAAGTGAATTAGGAGCAGAGAAGCAGTGAGCGCTGCGCGTCCCCCTGCAGCCACACGGGGAGATTTGTCGTTCAGACGGCACGGAGCGCTCCGCTCCCCTCCGGCGAGCAAAGAGCCCGGCTGGAAGGCTGCGGTGGCACCGAAGGGACAGCACAGCCCCGGGTCAGGCAGGGGAGGGCTGATGGCTCCGAGCACAGCCCCACTCCGAGGGGAGCTCTGTGGGGGGGAGAGCTCACCCCGACCATTCCTCCTTCGTGGTGGGGGAGCTGCGGGGAGAGCTGAGGGCACAGCGCTGCTGGGGGTGCTGCTCGGGCAGTGCCTGCGAGGTGTCTGAACACAGCGCTCGTTGGGATGCAGAGCAGATAAGGAGAGCTGAGGGCAAAGGGTCCCCCGCACGCTCTGCTCTGCGGGACAGGGGCTCCCAGGCACAAAACTATTGATTTTCGCCTCTACTTTAAACAAATGAATGGGGAAATTTCCACTCCTTGGAGCAGGAGATGCTCTGCATATTTATGTTATTGTTCACCGATGGGAAAAAAGAAAAAGTGCCATAAATGCACATATTTGGTGACCCAATTTGAGTGGCTCATTACAATCAGATCAAGCTAATTGCCAGCCTTGTATTTCATTTGGCAACTTGTTAAGCTAATTGAACAAAATAAAACTAATGAACAATTATAATGAAGTTTATAATTAGACCATTGGAAAAACTCAGTGTGAGAATGTTTAAGGCATAATGAATGTTGGGGAGGCGTGGGGGAGGGGGAGGGCAGGGATGCCAAATGCTCCTTCCCAGGCCTGGAGGTGGTGGTGTGTCACTGCTCCCACATCACATCAATACAGCCTAATATTAACGACATCCACGCCCTTCGTGTACACACATGGCATTTAGCAACCCTAAAGTCAGGGCTGAGCAGGGCTGTTAGAGAGGCAGCTGAGAGCCGGGCGTTGTGCATGGCAGCACAAGGAGCTCAGCACGTCTCATCCCCGTTAGGACAGGGCTGTTGTGCTGAAGGAGCACTCTGCATCCCAGCAAAACGATGCTTTGCTCCGCACAGAAGCGCAGTGCCAGGTAGGAGCCAGGGAAACAAACCAGGAGGAACAGAAAGAGTGGGAGACGGGGGAGTGATTGCACAGCAATGCAATGGGGCGGCACCAAGCACAGCTGGAGCAGCGATCCCAGCGCACAGCAGCCTCCTTGTGCTGCCCCAGGCTTCTCCTTCCTCAGTTCCCCGTCCCCCCACAGCAGCACGGCTCAGCAAGCAGGAATAAACCCTAAAGCAAAGCGTGAAACAGGCCCCACGATGCTGGATAACTGGAGCCATTTACAGTCCTGCTTGGCATTTGCATTAAAGAACAAACCCTGTACGAGAACCTCTCTCCGTGCTTTACACTCCTGCATTAATTCATGAAGTGTCGTGTATCTAGCGTATTTCATTATACATAAGGACCAGGCCAATTAAAACCCTCAGCTGAGTACAGCAGCAGCACAGCCAGGCCGGCACAGCCAGGCCCACGGAGGCACGGAGCCTCAGCTCAGCTCCCCTCCTGCAAGCAGGTTATTTCAGTCCAGCATTACCTTTCTGTAGCTAACAGCAGCTGGAGAGGCATCACCCCCTGCTGCTCAGCCCCACAGTCCAGTGGGAATGTTAGCCTGCATCAACCACTTCTGCCTTGAAAACGCTACAGGAAAGGGAATGGCACTGACAGAGGGAACTTTTGAGAGCAGATTCCTTAGCAGTGTGAACCTCTGTGCGTTCCTGAATATGCTGTCATAATCATTAAGAACCCTGAGGAGCACGGTTTTTTCTATGGGACCTCATTGTTTCGGCCAGAACCTCAGGCAGAACGCTGATAACCCTCCTGAACTTTGCAAAAGCACTCATCAAAAGCATTAGGATGAGAATTAAGGTCTCGTAATTATGAAGTACAAGGCCCAATTCATTCTTTGCTAACATGCTGCAGAACAACAATGGCTCAGCAATAGCACGCCAGGATTCCCCCCCCACACACACTGCTCTGTCCCCAAACTCCGTGGCTGGGAAGGATTCCTCCGACCCACAGAACCGTGAGGAGAATTGCAGGGATAGCTGAGGCTGCAGTGTGAGTGCTGGGGGCATTCTACAGCTCTGCAGCTGAAGTTGTTCCAAGATGCCCTCAGACCCACTAACAGCATTTCAGGAGCTGTTTCCCACTCCTTTGCACACTGATTCACTCCTGCTTTGCATGCAGCCCATGCAGAGCAAGGTGCTCCAGCTGACACCGAGCAGCTCATCAATGGGGCGCGTGCTATCAGCAGCTTGGCCACGCTGCACCAAGGCTGTGCATTTCTGCTACAACACACAGGACAGCATTTAGCTTCTTTCTGGTGACCCTACAGACCCTCAAGCCCTGCAGTTCCATCTCAGGATGGAGCCGTCACACTCCACTAACATAGTTTAATTTTACCTTAATGCTCATTTGCCTGTGTGACTGACTGCTCTGCCTTGCCAACAGTGTCCTTCTCACTATGCATGCTCTGAACAAAAGACACCAACAGCCCCAGGGAAGGTGGACTCCAGCAGGCAGTTACCTTTGTTTTTGAATTTGCAATTCACACACCCGATTTCTCTTTTGCACATAACTTCTATCAGCTCCATCCTGCTTGGGCAGTTGTGTGCTTGCTCGTTTTCTTTGGAACCACTGCTACCTATGGAAATTAACTGAAATCAGAAGGCAGTGTGAGGGAAAGTAGCCTGAGAGGAGCTGACAACAGCACATTTCTAAGAGGGGAGCAATAAAACTGTGAGTCAAGGACAAATGGATGGGGCCATGCAGCTCTATGGAGGTGCTCTCAAATTCGCAGAGGACTGCCTGAGAAAAGCCCCCAGCTGTGGTACTGCTGCTCTGATGTTCCCTCTGTTGAACACTTATGCCAGAGGCTTACAGTGATCTGCAGTGAGCTCTCTGCATGCCACACGTGCCACAGGTATCTCTATTTTCCAAGCAAAGCACTGCAAACCCCAGATTGGGAATAGACAGCACACACAACGGGATACACACTGACAGCCCAAAGGCAGCAGATCTTTGGACAGAAGACCTGAGCTCGCAAAAATCCTCTTGAAACAGCATTTGCTCCCTATTTCCCTATGTTTGATCACAGTTTCCTTATGCCCAGGCTCTGAAGAGAGCACAGCTAGCTTATAGCTGTAGATGGGGAGCAGGAAAGCTATGTTCTCTGCTTTTCATTGCCAGCTGATGAGCTGCCTCTATCTTTCCAGGCATTCTGAACTACCCACATCTGGTCAGAGCACAGCTGTGTTCAGAGCTGTGTTGCAGTACCCAAAGAAGGTACGCAAAGGTCGCTTGCATTTCTCTTTGCTTACCTTTAGTGTACATTGGTTCTTTGGAGGACAAGAGTGGGGACAGGAGGAGCTGGCCTCAGGAAGCCCAGACAACAGCCAGCTCTGCCTCCACCTCCTCCAGGAGCACCTCACCCCTCCTTCTCCCCTCATCTCCATCAGCTGCATCCCCAGCACTTCTGAAACTCAGTTCTTTGAAACCAGGTGAGGCACTCAGAGGGCACTGTCTGCAGAGCACACAGTTTGTATCACCTGTCAAGGCTTAACAGCTAGCAGGTCATTTCCAGCACACAGAACACACACACACACACACGTACATATATATAATATACACACACACACCCCTTTTGCCTGTTAATATAGTCTGGGAACAACTTTGTACAGTCTGACATTTGCAGATCAAATTAGATCTGTTAAAGCTTTCTATGATTTTTCCAGCATGATATAGGATTAAAAAAACAGCCTCCAGGCACTGTATATGTTTTTAGCATATCTGTGCTTCTAAACTATCTTTAATTAATGAAATATCCCCAAATTACTTATTAATAAGGGTCTGTGGGCTTTGTAAACTGCAGACATTTTGCATGAATTAAAGAACAATATAATGAAGTTTTAATGAATACAAAGTCACAGTTAATGTAAAATTTATATATAGCATGCCAGAGGGGAAAGGAATTTAAAAATACTTTTAATCATAGGTTATTGGCAGCTGAATAGCTCACTTTTATACTTTCCTAACGGGTGCTTGGTATTTATGTGCTAGCATTCATCACGCCAGCATCTATACTGTCCAACTTGGTACAGTTCAAAAAGTCAAATGGAAACCAACTCATTTAAAGACTCATTTGCTAATGAGGCACTTCTGAGCCCTGCAGTGGGTGTGGAGCTGCTGCCCACAATGGCTGCGTTCTTCAGATTGTCACCGAGGGGCACTTTCACCCTTAGTGAATGAACAGCCACACTTGATGAGCTCTGCAGCAGCATTCAGTTACCAGAGCTGGCTGTAATGTGCCACTGGGAGAGGAAACTACAATTCACATTGACTACCTGCATCACCACCACCAACCCCTTGATTCTGCCCTTCCACACAGACATACCCGTTAGCAACATTAATGTATTGCAGCCTGCAACTCCTTCCCAAACTGCCACCAGGTACACGTGCAGCACGTTTCCTTCTCCTCCTGTTTACCTGTGACCTTCTAAACAAGTCAGCCATGCATACACAGCCAGCACCCACGTTGGCTTGTCTTGGGCTCTGCACCAGAAAGAAATAGGATAAAACTTTCAGAGAACAAACACTTTGCTGTGGGACAGACTTGGCTTAAACCCATTAAAACCAACAGCAGAAATTAAGCTACAAATGGTTCCATGACAACCAATTTAAAGAAAATTAAGACAATAGCTGAGTGAAAGTGTAAACAAATATATTATATATATATAAAGGATCAATTTATTTTAATTAACTCTATTACTGTTGAACGCATTCAACACAATCATAAGGACATCCATTATTTTAATGCATTAAATACTTAACCCACAAAATTCAAATAGTGCAGGAGATGCTGACTGCCAGAGGTTCGGTACAACTGCTGCCATTGTATTTTCCTTGTGGGAAAAGAAAACAACGTTTTAGTGCTTCCATTTTACTATGCTCACTATGGCATTTTTCCCTTTATAAACTGGAAGGGCACAGAGCTACAAAACCTTTTAGTCTTTCACTTTCACGGTGACATTTAGTAAAAAAAAATGTTACAAAACCATCAGCTTTTAATAAATGAACACACTGGAATCCTTCAGCTAAATAACAGTGGATTGGTGCCAGTAAAGAACTTCAAAACAAGGAGGTAAATGCTGCCTCCAACTGCAGTGATGTTAAACTCAGAGTAATGGCAGTCAATTCTCTGGACAGAACCCAGAGCTACGCAGGGAATACAGCAGAGATCGCTCCTCCACCTTCGGAATCCCCTGAAGTCAATGAACAAAGAGCTTAAAACAACAAGAGAGTTCCATCACACAACAGAGCAGCAGTTACCTTCAGGAGTGCCAGCAGCTATTTCAGGCCTGGAATTATTCTGAGTCAATCAGATAGATTAAGTGCATTATGATTTGGCTATATAAAAACATGTAGGTGCACAGGACACATAGGGTGCTTCTGTGTTTCACAGACAAGTAGTTACAACTGCTGCACCTTCCTTGCAGGTGGCTCTAAAATGCATACATTGGAAAAGAAAAATATTAAAAACCCAGTTTCTTTTTTTAAAACAGGAACATTTTATGAAAGAAATATTCTATCATCAACTGTAACATCTGCTAATGGTGCTCCCATTTGATGGGCTACTGGTTGGGATCTAACCAGAAACAACACATTTGTCATATATATATATAAAAACCAGAACAGGCAGGTTCCTCCTTCCAGGCTGGAAAAAACTCCAGGACGTATGGCATATTGAAGCAATAAAAGGGAGCTAAGCTTTACCCAAGCCTTTCATAATGCACTTCACGAGATATTTCTTTTTCTTTTAAAAGAACCACTGGTATTAAATAGAGCTTTTTCTTTACATACAGTATTGGTATATACAAAACAAACACAGAACAAAGACAGATGCATAAAACAACCCTTAAACACGTGGCTTCAGAAATTCTGAAGCTCAGGAATATTTTGGTAGAGGTCCAAAGTCTCTGGGTTTGAGAAAGCTCCCCGCTGCTCTACTTCTTTCCCCGCGATTATTTGCTTCACGGCCACTTCCACTTTCTTCCCATTTATCGTATACTGAAAAACAAAGCCAGCAGTGACAGGATTACACTTTTCACGTAGTAGCTTCATGGAAAGATTAATAAGAACGCCCACCACCTATCTAAGAACCCGGCCACAGTGCAGCCTCACGCCTTCCCTTTTCTGCTACATTTGATCGGTGTTTATCAGGTCAGGATGGGACTATGAAAATGTGCACAAAGAGCCCACAGTGTTTTTGAACACCCAGAGATCTCCTGAAAAACAATGCTTTGTATTACTGAAGCGATGAGCACTGCAGCACAGCTGTACTATTTCCACCAGTAGGCAATGGCAGTATAAAGTCAGGATTAGACAGGTTTTTATCCCCCATCAGAAAATACAGTTCTATAAGTAGCAGGAAATAGAAAGAGGTTTCCTTTCCAAGCAAAGCCTTCAAAGAAAGATAGGAGACAGCTTTGATGTTTTTACCACTGGAATATTTACCTGAAATGTAATTAAAATTCACTCCATTTTAAATTCAGTCAAAGTGTGAACTAATTAATGATCTAAGCAGGCTCTCCTGAGGGACAGACCATCATAAACACTTCACTGCCATCAACTTTATGCTGTACATCCAAGTGATTTATGCAGCTTACAAGTTCAACATTTCATGCAGAAGCTAAACCACAGCCTGGAAAATCTAACCCTCACCATTTGTCAGATGCAGGGACTTCTACACTCATGTTATGACAACATTTTAAAGCTAATGCTATTGGAGAAGAGTGGCTTGACACACAAAAAACCCAACAGATGAGATCCAGATTGCTGTGTATTATGGAAGTTGGCAGTCCTATGCCCTGGACTATATCCACATAGAAACCTCACTGGCAGCTGGATGAGGTATCAGAACACAATGTGATTGGTCTGAAGCCTCAAACCTATGTGCATGTGGCCTCGAGACAAGCACAGCCTGCATCCCCATCCTGCAATAAGCTGTCCATAGAGCTGTTGAGGAGGCTGCTGCAGTATCAGAGAGGACTGGGTAAGATACTCTTCCCAAATAAGAGTTCGTACAGCAAAGAGGAGTAGGGTAGAGTACTACAGCTCACAACTCCAGAAGGCTGAGCATGCTGTACCTTTAGCTGTACATTTTTCCTCTCTCCCTTTCACAAGCAGAAAGATTTTTAGTTATCGCTACTGGGAAGACAGTGATAGAGTTACATTTTAAATGGCTAAACAGATATGCAGGTGAAACGGTTTACTAAACGATTTTATAACGCTCGGTGCTCTCAGCTTTCATAAGGATGTCATTTGAAACTGGAAAACAGAAACAAACCAAGCTTATGGGTAGCATGAAAAGCTTAAGTTAAATTACCTTCCTAATATTTTCCTTTAAAAGACGTTAAGTATATATTACTGAGAAAAAGCAGCTCGTATATTTATAAACTGAAAATGGGCATTTTTAGGTATTGTTAAAAAAAACAAAAACACGCTTAGCTGAAAAGGAGATGAAATGATGTTGCTAGGCAACATAGACAAACTATTTATAAAGCTCGAATACACTTTTGAGATGCTAAAATTTCCATGCATGTGGGCTTGAAGAGCAATGACAACTGCTCCTTAATTACTATTCAAGGTGACAAAGAAAAAAAGTAGGCAGCATTTTTCATGACATACCGGAATGCCTTTGGTTTCTAGAATGAGGCTTGGAACATGCCTGGCAGAAAGTGCTACACGGATTGCATCTCGAATTCTTTTCACCAGATCCTCGCTGAACACATGGTTTGAAGCCATCTTCAAGAAGAGTATCACCCTTTCCTCCCCATCCTTGTTGTACTGAGGGACACAGAGGCTATCAGAAACCTCCTCAAAGGCTTCAACTGGAAATCAAAGAGAGTCATTTTTTAGTACGTGCGTTCAGAATAAAACAAAAACATGATTTCTGTAATTGCAAAAGCAAGTATTACTTCCTGAGATGTACAAAGGGAAAGCAGACTTCCTGGCCAGGTAATTCTGCAAGTCTTGCCTCCAGGAGCTTTGACATTCTACCTCTTGCTCGGGTGAAGTTTTAAGGGCCGCTTGCATGTAGGCCCAGGACAACAAAATGCTACAACTTCTGGAACCGATGATGCTTTTTTACACAGAACTATTGCCTTTGGTTTTTCCCCCAGTCTCCAGTTGCTGCTTAGACAGAAATCTAACATGTCTGATCACATAAGAACAAGGTGTGCCAACAGGTGCCCGAGGGAAGATTCACACCTTGGCACGCAGCTACACCGCCCTCCACAAGGCAGACGTTTGAGGTACGAAGCAGTTTGCATCTTGACAGTCTCATGGAGGCTGCACCAGATTCAAATCCTAAGGATTCAAACCGGTCCCTGCTAAAACTGCTATTTATACTACAGAACCCTATTCCCTATTCTGGGGAGGCAGAACCAGACGTCAGTTGTACCAGGATAAGCCTTCTGACACAAGAAGCCTGTTACCCAGTTAAAGTACTGCAGTGCTGAAATGGAGCATGACCCAGGGCAGCTGCCACGAACACCCACACAGCTCTTGTGCAGCTAAAGGAGCCTGATCCTCCAAACCTCACACAGCACTGGGAAGTCACCGTTCCCAGCAGAGCACTATTTAACTTGAACAGGCTTCAGCAGTGCAATCTAGCCTCCCCATCCCTTTGCACTTTTGGCTTCACCTGCAATCCTTCTGTTCAATCAGCTATTGTAACATAAGCTCAAGTACTTATTAGGAACGATGAGATAAAACAAAATAGTGTCAAGAGCTTGGCTAAGGGAGAAAGAAAGAATAGCTTCAGAAGTACTCTTTAAATTTGATTGAAATACCTGTGAGATCTTGTTATATGAAAGCAACATCTTACAGAGAACATCTCAACAAGTCATCTCCAGTGCTCCAGATACTTTAAGAAGACAACCAATTTCAAGTCCACAGGACAGACTTTTATTGTTCATGTTAATATGCTCTGTACCATTTTTCATTTGAAAAAGAGCAAGTTTTATCACTCAGGCTTTTCAGACACCTGTATAGCACTCGTATTTCAGATTTACGGCAAGAAGGTTGTAGTTAAAGGACGTGAAAAGTTGGTTTCATACCTATATTATAGATTTCAGAGCTTCCGAATCTTACTCCATTTGGATTTAATGTGCCATCACTGAAAGTCACACACAAAACAAAGAGGCATTAAAATGTAATTACAGCTTGATCAAAAGACAAAACTGCTGCAGTTAACCAAGTTCCTCCACCCTTCATGCAGTGAATACGCAGACAGTCACTTCAGAAACAGAATTTTAAAATAACTCAATTCTGTGAAAAAGGCCTTTTGCTCATTACAACAAAACTGTACAGAGAAATCCAGCATTACTCATTCCCATTTCCCCCCTCTCTCTCCTCTTCACAGTAGCCCAAATATAAGGCTAGTTCTTTCTCTTAGCTTAGTGTCAGCGTGTACCTCTAACAACAAAACAAGAAAAAGCCTTTCTAGTACTTCACTGTACTGCAGTTGTGTGCCATTGCTTCCCAGTAAGTGATGGAACTCGTGTCTCACACACAGCAGCCTCACACCTTATGCCTGTAAGTAGGTCTGTTTGCGACAGTGCCAGACAGCTTCCACAGTCACTCACCTTTATTCTGAACACTAACATTCAAATGCAAGCGTAACATTTACCCCCATTTGTGATCTCCAGTTTTTCTGTGATCTCTAACAACTCGATGGCTGCCTTCCAATGGTAAGGGTAAGTCTGCAAATCTTAAAGCCTGCTTATGGAAAACACTTTAACCAACACACCGTACCTGCGCCCAAGCATGACAATTCCTCCTGTCTTGGGATTAATTTTGCAATAATCACCATGGGCCCAAACACCTGTGAGAGAACGACAACATTTTTAGCAGCCGATTTCTCATTCTTCCACTTATAAAATACATCTGTGTAATAACTCGTGCATCTTCTATTGTACAGCAAGAATCCTACTGCATCAGATGTACCTGAAGAGCCACCCACAGCAAATGCAGCAGTACTTCAAGGCAGTGTGGATTGTTTCTGCAGTGAACACAATGAGCTGGCACACACAAAAGCAGCTCACATGTTGCGATCAAACCCGAGGTTATTTTACGATTGCTTGTTTGCAGGCTACGTAGCATCTTCTAGAAAACTGACAAAACTCTGCTCTGAGCACAGTGTTTTGAGGAAACAAAGAATCTTTCATAAAGGTAACAGTATTTCCATTGGTCTTTCTTGGCCCACTTCTTTCACAGTGTACAATTCTGTGCAAGAAGCTCTCTGGGTTTGCACATCAGGTCTCAGCAGTTCACTAAGGAGCTTCTTATGTGCTTAATACTCTTGGTAACGTAGAATCAGATTTGAGTCTTCAGAGCAGGAATAATTCTTGTATTATTTTTAAGACTCAGACCACTACAGCAGACTGTCAGAAGCAGAAATACAAGCCAACTCTATTAAATTTTTCCTAAAGAAGAACAAGCCTCAATTACACACATGCACATAACACTATTTGCCATCATCGCTGTTACAACTGTAAGACTGTTTACAAGGAACACCAGGAAAGGAGTTTCACACAGAACCTCTGAACCATCGTTATTTCAGCCCAACAACTCTCAGTGTTTTTCTACTACTTATTGTCACACTCACACTGACCAACTTCCACATCCCCTCAATCTTCCTACGCAATTATCTCCTCTGCACATCCCAACTTCTCTTGTGGTTCTACACTCTATTACTGCTATTTATAGAAAGCCTTCCCTCTCCAGAAAGAAAGGGTTGAGGACTTGCTCCTATGAGCCCCTGTCAGGTGGGCAGTAGTGAGTATAGCATCACCACTCTGCATATGCAAAAGCTGGATGAGCAGAGTTCTCACAATGATTACAATGAAAGCCTCTGGCTGTCAGCATCATTTCCTCTTACTCTTAGCAGCACTGAAAGCCTGTACGAATGCAGAATATGCATGTCTGAGGCAGCACATACCTAAGCCTCATGCAAACGAAGCAGCAGGCTAGCACTTATCCCCTAGGATCCACTCCTGCCAGGCAGGAGCAGCCTGGCAGAGGTGCCATAGAACTCATTAATGGAGGATTGCTCCCTGACCTATTGAGCACTTTTGCTTCGCACTCGTGCCAAGCAGTTTATGTCTGCATTGCAGATTACCAAGCTGTCGTAGCCATATATCTGCCTAATGAGAGCAGGAGCAAAATAGGATTGGAGCTTTCTAGACATTCTTATTAAAGTGATTTGGATCCATTATTAAAACAAAACAGCAAAAAATATGGAGTGAGAATTATCAGATACGCCCTGGAGTTCTCATCCTCACAGTCTCATTTTAGAGCTGCACCTGCCTATCGCTGGGCAAGAACAAACCTGTACCTTCCCAATAGCAGCAGTACAGTCTTTACTCTTGGCCAGCTAGAGCAATATCCAACCCCCTTCATCACATACCTGGGAATTTTGAAAAATAAGCCTTCCTGTATTTGCTCCCATTTTCATCATTCCAGAAGTGCGTAGGCTGACAGGGAATGGGTTTAGTACAAACCAGCTCTCCACTTTCACCCCAAACTGGTTTTCCTGTTTACAAAGAAAAAGTTATTTTCTGCATTTCCCTTCTGTAGAGAACAGAATAGCAAAGCAAAAAGCATCTTGCATGTAAATAACAAGTGTAGATGTTGATGCAGATTTGATGCAAGGGATGACTGATGATCTTACAGTTTATTTAATTCACCAACTCATCCCTACCTGTAACTTAAGGACACTTAGACTACAGGGTAAGGACAGACTGGCATCCACAACAACATAGCTAATTAGCACACACACACACACAGAGGCTACAACTTGGCCCATGGTGCTTTCTCAAGGCAATGGAAAAGCAGGGTTTTTTACATGTTTATTTTCAGCATAACACTGCACACTCCAGATCAGACAGATCCAGAATAAGGCTTTGTTGAACACGTTCCTATAGTGAAATCACTACTTACAGTTGACTGTTAGCCATCTGATGACCGACACACTTAGCGTCATAACTGCTCTGTTTTGTAAGTGCAATAATATTTTGATGATAGATACCTTCATCATTCCAGGCTTCCACAGCCATTCCGAGATTTCTGGCCTGAATTTCTCCTTTGTAAACTGGAATCGTAACATTCTGACCCATGAAACATGAAATTATATCTGTCCCACCTAAAACAGAAGAAGTCCATAAGAACTCCAGAACATCAGACTGCCACGTTTGTCAAATGTTTCTAATCCACATTATGCAGCACAGAATAACAGTCAGTATTATCACTGTTGTATGATTTCTCATAACAGAAGTTTCTTCCCCTGCTTTGTGTGTGCATCTCTTTAAACATGTATGCCTTTCATGCAGAAATATTCCTTAAGGCATAACTTTTCTTCCAGTAGTTCCGTATCAGTAGGTTCGTCAACCTCATTAAAAAAAATCCCATTCTGTATGAATGAGAAAACAAACAGGCCCTGCTGCACTGACTTCGATATTCAAGATCGCTTGGAAATCTTTGCTTGTTTGTTTTCATTAGCTTCAACTGTTCCACTCAATACATAGCTTCTATTTCTTCTCCTCATTGGCAACCAAGGAGGAGGCAACCATACTCAGAGGACAAACAGTTCTCTCAATAAAAAATAGGTACTGAGAAAGTGCACACTCAACTGGAATGCTTACAGGGCTTTAAAGATGTAGAATTCTAAGACAAGATCAATACTGTTAGCTTTAGTTATCAAAACAGTCTCGCACATTTGAGACCATCACTGTCTGTAGTAGCAAGTCTAAAATTCAGCACTACTCTTACTAAGAGCAGAGTTAGAAGTGACTTCAGAAGCAGAACAGTCAGACTATAGCATCAAACTAAACGAAGCTTAAAAGCCCTGGGAAAACTCAGCCTTCATTACAAAGCAGCATGAGGAGTTGTGAGGGACCTTCTACATACAGAAGTTGCCTCAGCCAGCACTCCTCACAACAAACTACACAGTACGTGGGCTTGATATTTCTCTAATTATGTAATTTACAAAAATCTGTCTGCAGTGCCAATTACATGGCACAAAAGAATTGAAGCAGGAGCATGGAAAAACCTCTCCAAGAGGCATTTCTTGCTGAAGTCAGCTATTTTCAGAGCACTACGTTCTGTAGGTTAATGGACTCTTTTCTTGATCTCGCCCTGTTACCCCTAAGGACAGTGGGTCAAAATAAATGATCCTGCTTCAAAAAAAATGAAGCTGAAATGCAGAATATCCACCACATCAGAAACATTCAATGTAAAAGCTTTTGTGTATGAGCTTCATTATGGCATACTGAATTACTCATAAGATATATTCACAAGAGAGAATTAATTCCAGTTTAACTACACCCAAGCCCAAATGCTCCAATGTCTAGGTTTCTTAAATGCACAGTAGCAAACAAGCAAAAAGGAAATACAAAGGCAATGAACAGAATTAAGAAGCATATAGCATAGAAGCATCACCTGAAATGGATCCCAGGAGGACACTGCTCTTTATGTGTTTGTAGACATACTCATAGCTTTGAGATTTGAGAGGCGATCCTGTAGACAATATAGTATGGAGCGTTTGGAGATTGTGTGTTTCACCTTTAAAGGAGGAAATCCACAAACTAAGTTCAGGTTGAATCTTCACAACAGTTTGTAACCATTCAACACTACAACCCACAAAAACGGTGTAAGATTTATTCATGACAAGGGCTGGAACCTGAGAGGAAAGGCAGGGCAGAGGGTAAAAAAAAGAAAAGAGATGCAATAGCTTTCAGAAGCTTACATGGTTTTAAGTTTTTCTCTTCTAGCACAGCAAGCCACTTTGCACCCGTTCCAAGGATGGTGATCCTAGAGGGAGGAAAAGTTTAAAAGTTTTACATATTTAAACACAGTAAGATTCAGAAGGTTGGCAATCCCCATTGCAGTAAGCAGAGGCTGAAGGCTCTCCATGCATTGATTAGTCAAGCAATGAAGTCTCCTAGAGCTTTTTAAGTGCAAGGAGCACTCCTTAGAGCCATCAAAATAATTCAGATCACACGTCATTTCTGTAGCTTTGAAACTTTTAATTCTATCTTTAAATATTAAGCAAAGCTTTCCCACCTCCTGGAAAATGTTCGCTTTCATTTACAGGAATTCTTAACTGCTGAACACTCCAAAGACATCACAAAACGTTATAACATTTACTCCATTAATTGGGCATAATTGCCACTGAGCTGTTTAACACAGATCTGCTGCCTTGTTATGCTACAACATAACAAAATTCTGTCGTTTTGGGGCACAGTGTAGCAAAGAATACTTCACTCTGAAGACAGCAGTCAGTGATTTGCTCTGTAGATCCATGTTTGGTTCCCACTGATGGAATTCTGAGCTGCAGATGTCTAACTGAACATGAAGCTTGGCCTAGCTAAGTTAATAAATGAATTCTGTCACTGCAGTAAGTACATGCAGAGGGAGTATTCAGTATCTGGCTGTATGTATCCATGAGAGGGGGGAGGATTCAGTGAGAATTCCTATTCCAGCTGCTTTTGGCTTCTTATTAAAATACAGTAATCCTATGTTACAACAGCCAGTGCACACATTAAAGTTGAGACATCACACTTAGCATCTTTAGAACTGAGCAGACCATACTGTCTCCCAGTTGCACATCACTGGTCTTTATGACAATGCAATCTGACCAAAAGCAATTACATTATATAGGCCACTCACAACAACACTGAAGGCACTGTGTTTAATATTTCAATTAATGTAATAAATAAAATACAGCTTTGAGAATGCTGTCCATTTTGCATATTGGACAAATTAGAAACATGACACTCCTCATATCTGTATCCAGAGCAGTGGTGTGGAGAACAGCTTGTGCATCAGCAATAGAAGTACTAAACTGAGCACACAGCAGGAACCGAAGCTCAAAACTACATGTAATCTTCTATGTTGAATGCAATAACTGCATCTCTGACTTTCTGATCAAGTGAGACCTCTTAATACATCCCTACCTTAAGCCCTCACTAAGGTATTAAACATCCAGCTGAACACTGTGAGGGAAGGGGAAAGAGAGAAAGGAGATCTACCCAGGGCTGATGCAGGAAGTGCAGTCCAGTACCATCTCTCCCATACTTGTTATTCTTGTTACATACTTTCTAGAAAACCCACAAAAGCAGCAAAGCACAGCACTGTAAATATCCTTCCCAACCCTTCAGAAAGTAATTACTGAATTTGCAAAAACTGAACTACTTTCTGCAGTCAATGAAAGCTAACACTTAACCATGCTAGTTTAAGAAATCACTGGGCTGAAAGAGAATCTTTGTTTACTCCTTTAACATGCAGGCTCTGAGGTGCTGTTAATCACAACAGGAACCAAGAGAAAATTTAGACAGTTGCTCAGAAAGTAATGCCTCCTATTTATCTCCATGGAAGTTACCACAGATACAAACAGCACAATAACACTACTCAATAGAGCAAATTCTCAGCTACAAAACACTGTTTTTCAACACAGTTCCCACCATTAGCCACTGCCATCTGTCATACAGCAACAAAATGTAACAGAATATTGATGGGAAGGTTCAACCTCTACCACCATACCACAACCAGCTGCCTCTGACACTGTGAGCAGACATCATAAAAGAGGAGGCATTACTTTCAGAGCAGCCCTGGTAACTTTTGGTACTCCAATCGAGTAAAGGAAAAAAAGAAAAGAGCTTTTCAATGCAATTTGAAACAAAGGCTCTACCCCTTCCAACTCCATCAGGGGAAATGCTAGCTGGATGCTTTTGCTGACCTTCAAGAAGCCTTATTCCCTCCTAATTCATTTTATATTACTGCAATAAACTCGCTCAAGAACAAGAGTAGAAAACAAACTAGGATAAGGGATATGGGCTGAATGCACAGAACTTGGGCAACACATACATCAGTGTAACTATGTTAAAACAAGATCCTATCTTCACTCCAAAGGCAAAATGCAAGGTAGAACAGCACTTGAGATAATCACACCATTTCAGAAATGGAAAGAGAGCTATCTCACTATCATCAGGGATGCCTTTCTTCACCATTCACGTGGATGATGATGAGTTGAGAGGCTGCCACCCTTGGGCAGGAAGGAAGAAACTGCTCCTTCACTTACCATGCAGCCCAATCACACCAACTACTTTTACTCTTGTAAAAATCCTTCTTTATCTTACTTCCATGCTTCAGGTTACTTCTTGTTTTATAGATAGAATACATAATGCTTCTTTCTGTACTTTTTAAAATCTTCCTCTCCAGCACATATAGAGACTAATCTGCTATTATTCCTTCCAAATGCTACATAACCGATGGGCAATTATTAAATACAGCTCACTTAAATAGATCTTTCACTGATGTCCACAGAAGTAATTCCTGCCGAGCAGCACAATAGCATTTTTATAGCATCATCAAGGTAACCAAAGGAGAGTACGGAGCATCTTCAGAGAAGTGAGGAAGTCTTAACATGTTGAAGCTTTTTTTTTAATATGTAACACATGACTGAGTTGGGAACAGACTGCATTATGAAGTACCACACAGATGGCCACCGCTTTTAGCACCAGATTACAAAAGTGAGACATGCAGACACTCTTGAGATATCTTCACTTACTTTTTGGCATGTAGAAACAATGCTTAAAAATAAGCCATCTTATTTCTTGAGTCTACATTTCCGCCTGTTCTAATGCTTTTTAGGGGGTTGGTGGGTAGGGGTGAAAAGTTGTGGGCTTTTTTTTTTCCAAATGGATGCATTCTAACACAATATTGACTTTCAGTTATAATAACCAGAGACTAAATGACAGTCTTTAAATATTACATGGCACAAAAGACAGAGCAAAGTTTAAATTATTAATTATCAAGAGTCAGAAAGACAGGCTTTTGGCATCCACCTTCTGCAACAAACTGATTTTAATTACCCACAAGAGAATTACGCCCATTTTACTATAAAGTAACATCACTCAGATCCACACTCCTTACAGTCAGTTTGAAAAAATGGGTGAATTGCAAAAAATCAAAGTTTAACCAGTGTGCACAGCAGCTAAATGGCACCACAGGATTTCAGTTGTTTATCTGATCCCCGTCGTTTTCCTGGGATTGGACAGAGGGCACTCTGAGCACTGTTAGGCACAAAGAACTTTGTAAAACAACTAACAAATGGCTAAGCAGGGAGAATTCAGCATTACAGATTAAAAAGCAAAATATGGAAATAAGTAGCCCTGCTGAGCCTTTCCAATAAATTTCTGTCTTGAAGTCAATGTGTTATATTGAGTCATATGTTGAGCTGCTTGAAACAAAAGATTCTTAAAAGTTGAGTGTTCTGAGAAATTTCTCTTCAGATTGCTCCCAATTACTACGTTTTGAAAAGGCTGCTCTAATAAAGTGACTATTGAACCAAAATTCTTTGTTTGCTGGGAACCTAAATGCTGAATCCATTTCTAAATGATCAAACTCTTTGTCTCTTCTGCTCTCAAAGACTGTTTATAGTGTAAAATTTAAAATATTTGTTCTATTCAACATCAAGCCAAAAGATAAAACTATGTCATGCCACATACAAGCTTTTGACCAAGAAAGCATCTTTAATGAGGTTGGTTTTATGTGAGCATTTTAACAGAAGCAAAGACCACATCATTTGACTTAAGATTCTTTACCTACCCTAGTCGGTCAATCAAGTCCCAGAGCACATTTGGTGATGGAACTAGAGGAGATCCATCATACAAAACCACTGAAGCTCCTGTAGCAAGTGCAGTCACTAACCAGTTCCACATCATCCAGCCAGTCTAGAAAAGAGAAAATACCAAAATTACTTTCTATCTTTGTCAGCTACTTGTCCACTTTACTGGCAGTTCTACCACAGGACCAGGAGTGCTGCTGTCATACAGCTGTAGAGGAGCCAAGGGCAACTAGAGAAGTCATGGCTTTTTGCACAACCACCTGGCACAAAGCGTGCCTCCTGCCCTTGTGCAAGACATGCCATCTACCCCTCCATTTTCCTCATCCAAACGCTTGAAACTGTTAAACCAGCACTTGAGTTTATATCTCTCTGCTCATTATCTCTAATCACATTGTTTAGAAATTAGCAAATAAGGCTGGAGCACTGATTTTCCTCTCACCTGTCCCAAGGCTGAATCAGGCACACATTACTAATGAATGCTCATAACATATCCTTATAAATATCTATTGAGATTGGGATTCCATATCTCCCTATACATATAGCTTTAAGTCACAATGAGTCACAATATGGAACAACATTAGGACAAGGTAATTATAATTCCTCTGCAGAAGTACTACAAACCAATTAGTGGTGTCAAAGTTCAGAAAGGAACACAAGGAGAGGCATGAGCCCTCTCAAACTGTTAGAGAAGACTGCAGAATCATTATCTTAACCACAACATCATTAAAAAAACCACATAACTGAAGTCCTACAGAGATCACTCGGTTTTATTCCTTCCCTCTACTAAACTCAGATGTGCAAATTCTTCCTTCTCCATCAAAACAATAACAAAAAAAATCTCATCTTCAATATGGTTAATTACATGAAGAAGGAAGGTAGAGTCTGTTTTGCAGATTAAATTGATGAGGCTGTTAGATCAATGACCCTAAGAGACTGTAAAAAATAAATCAGTTTTCCTCACTAATTAGATCAGAAACACTTAATGTAAGTTTGACCTTTCATCAGAAGGAGACCTTCTGTTGAAAGGTCAAATTTTTCACCTGATATTTTATGTAAAAACCAGTTAAACAGGATGGTCCTTTACAGAGCAGGAATTAACAGTACATAAAAGGGAACTTGTAGATTTGTGGGAAAAACTCTCAGGCTTGTAAGGAAAATGTATTAAAGGCTTTTTAGAAATGCCTCAGTAAGCCACACTTGCCGTTGTGTAGTACATAATGATGTCATTGCTGGACATGTTGCCATGAAGAATGTGTTCCTTCAGATGCTGTATTAATGTACCCTGAAAAAAAGGTGAAGTAAAAAATTAAGTTTACGTAGAAAAAACTGATAGTACAGTCTTCAAAAAACTAATTTGTCAGTCCTTCATAGGATGCGCTCCAGGATTACAGACAAGCATTTCCTTCTAACCACAACTGAAGTAAATCCCAGGGCCCATCTAAAGCAGCAGCAGCAATTGCATTCTCCATTTTCTCACATAACTTTTCAGCCTTTCTCATTAGACCTCAGCAATTCCCCGTGCACATCACTTCTAATTTCATTGAGTAAACAGCTTTTTTCTCTTCCAGTTCTGTCCAGTCAGAGTTGCAGAAAACTCCATGCAGGCTATAATTTTCACAGTACGGCTTCACCAATCAGATTTGCCAGGTAGATAAGCAGGAGGATTTCATCTTCAGTACATCTAAACAGCTTGGGGGGACCTACAGCTGCTCTGATCAGCTATCATTTATAATTCATACAAATCAACTTTCCTATTAACTCTCAGGAAACAAAAGACATAACCACACATATACCTTGTAGACATTGAACTAACCAGCAATGTGGACAAATCTCACTGTTCAAAGCATCGATATTAACAGTGAAGTAGCAAAATATCTTCTTTTCACTTTTGTTTGAGATCCAGCTGTACTTTCCTAATCATTAACAAGTAACAGGTGAGGCCAAGGAATTTACGAACTACTTCACTAATCACTTCACTGCAGTGACTCAACACACCTGATTTTAAAATAAAGTGGGTTTTGCATTTGTTTTCCATTGATGCAATGAGTTGTAGCCTCATAACCACGCAATAAAATTTATGCCAAACGAAAATAGATTACACGTAAACATTTGAAATGAAAAAGTCATGAGAACAGCACCTCTTTGGGAAAAAAAAAAGGCAGAAAACATCAAAGAAAACTGAAGGAGTAAATCTGATTTTCTTCTGGAATGAGGTCCAAATTCACCTGCCACTGCTTGAATAGACTAAGCTGTCACAATGCTGCCATCTAGCTATACACTACCGGTAATACACTACTATTATCTACATTTAAAATGTTCATATTTTGGATTTAGAAACATTGTGAATAACTTCTTAGCTTTGCCAGAAGAAATGCAGGTGTTAAGGTAAACACTCCATATAGAAAAGTATGCATATTACCTCTGGAAGAGCCACACCAAGTAGTGAAACTGAAAACCAAATTCAATTAAAATAACATTTTGCTTTCTTTCTCTCCATTTAGTTATTACTTTTCCACAACTCTGGAACCAAAACAAAGGTGTTTTTAATTTAATTATGGCTTTAGGCAGAGGCCATGAACAATTCCCCAAGGAAAAAAACTGGTAACTCTGATTAAAAAAATAACTGTACTCTGGTAGAACACAATAGTTCAGAAGCTTACAGCCTAACATCTCTGTCATGCTTCTTTATTCAACTTGCTTCCTCACAGTACTAGTAGGATGCTCAAAACACATCTTAAGCATTTAGCACTGCAGGATTTATCTGGCAGCTGATAAAAACCCACTGGTCTGGATGTCTTCACTAGGCTTAACGTGCAGCTAATACAGTGCTGAGCATCTGGAGCATCAAAGATCAGTCAGCGGGCGCTGAGGCTCCTGAGTCGCATCGTCAGCACATAAGGATCAGTGCCAAGAAGTGAGGTAGCTCAGAGCAGCATCTCATGGCTGCTGGTCCTGAATCATAGCGTTTTGTTCAACATTCAGGAAGTATGAACCAAAAAGATCACTGGGATGAGGAGCAGGGGAAAAAACTAAGAGTGGGTGAAGTAGCTACGTGGATAAAACAGGAGGAGAAAACTCTTCAACAGAGAGAAATCCTGTTGGCTAATCTACATCTGTGTTTTTCATCTCCCAACTGCTTATCATGCATCACTGAACAAAACACCTGCCCTGTTCTTGCTAATTCATTTCTGCAAGTATTTAACCAGTCTGAAGCCAGCACAGCTTCAAAACAGCTGTCAGACTTCAAAATGCATTTCTTTCTTTCTCCAAACATAGGACATGTGTCCCAAAGGGACCGTTTCACATGTCTCACACTGCCTGGTATGATCTCCTATTGCTACTATACAAAGCCAAGCGTTTGCAGGCAGTGTGGAATTGGTTTGTGGGCAAATATTCCAACCCTTGTTATCAAAGGGAAGCAGTAACACACAAAGGGCATAAAGCAGACCAGCCCTAGGGCTATCTAAATGACTCTACAGGCAGCCTTGCAAGATGCTTACCCTGACTTTCAGAGCAACTAGCAGAAACAGGGGACAGCAGCTAATAATTACACGGCTTAACTAACACAAGTTGGCACAAGGGTTCTAGACAGTACATTCTGCCTGCCTTATAAGTAAAAACAAAATCCCTGCCTTTAATGAAGGGCTATACCAACAGCAGAGGAAGTTTGAATGTGCTCTGAACTGACAGAAACAGGCAGTGAAGTTTAAGATCACTGAAAAAACTGAGATAATAAAGTACCAACTCCTCATGAGTCTTAAACATGACAGTGTCCAAAAACTGGTTCCAAGCACCCATTCAAGTTCTTTCAGCTTGCTGCTGCAAGTACCATTGGGCCACTTCTACCAGCTTTGTGACAGATACATGTCCCCAATAGCTGACATCTCTGAAAGGTCTCCATACCAATCAAATTATTTTGTTTCCTCATTAGTCCAGATTTGCTTTAAACTCATCAACGATAAATTGAAAGTTTAATAGTGAGTTACTGAGAAACTGCCAGTAATCAATTCTTCCCTGAAGTATGTTAAGATTTAAGATGCTGTTAAAGGAGAAAAAAGAACACAACACAGGGAGTTATATACAGATAGCATAGCTCCATAGGGAAGACATACCCCTGCTGAATGAACCATGCATTTTGGTGCCCCTGTTGTGCCTGACGAATACATGATAAAGAGAGGATGACTGAAAGGCAGCTGTTCAAACTCCAGCTGGGGCGCCTGGTCTCCTTTCCCAGTAGCAAGGAAGTCTTCTAAAAAGACACTGCATAAGAAGGAAGAAAGGGAACATCTCAATGTTTTTTTTTTAAAGCATTACCCCAACCCATGTATAAGATTAGCTCTATACCTGGAAGCTCTTTTACTATAAACTATATACACAAACTGTATGTATATATACTTAATGTTAGTTGTTTTTCTCAGTTTAAATTGCTAACAGCTCGTTCTGGAAATGAGTGCCTGTGTGTTCATCACTGCTTTTCTTAAAAAAAAAAAAAGCAAGGTTATGTGTGGACCATAAAACAGATTACAGTGTGGGTATTATCAAGATGCTGGAGAACACAACTCTGCCTACCATCCTGATAAAGCCAAGAAAAGGCATCCCCTGACCAAAGCAGTTTGAGATGGCATGGAGAGAGGCAGAAACTGCTGCTTTGCCAACCTCCTTTGCATGCAGAGTGCAGTTCAGTTCAAGCCTTAATCACCTCTAGCACGGGGACTGTGGTCCCAAATTAAATGCCACACACTCCCTGTGATTCCTAAAGATATAAGAACTATCAGAGTAAATGAGGGAAAGAATGGAAAAATCCAGACCAATTTTCTTTTCCCCCCTGTGCTTTCTCATACATTCCATGATACATTCTTGACTTGGAAGGGAAAGATCATGAGGAACTTAATGCCTTCATCTGAGAGCTATTAATACCAACAGGTGGTTAGTGGAAACAACACATCTACAGCAGCGTAATACCTACTTGCAGTATGGACCCACCTCAAGAAATCTGGCTAAATATTAGCTTCTACAAGTTGAAAAGGTCATATGTTTTCAAGAGATAGCAGTATTCATCCCTAGCTCAGAGATTCACAGCTCAAAAGCTCCCATTACCTGTTTGGAATCTTAGAGATATCTATAGTTTCTCTTGAGGAGACGTATGGAATCACCACCACTTTTTTTAAATCTGGAAGCCCTGTAAGGAAGAAAGAAAATATTGACCACATTCAGTTATATGAGTCTTTACTATCCATTGGTATCATACATTGTAATGCCCTATTACAGAAATAATTCTGATGTACAGAGTATTGATATAGTTTGAGACATAAGGACACTCCAAAAAAAATCTGCTAACCACAATTATTGCCAGCCTTAAAAAAAGATAATGTAAAAATCAAGTTTTAGTGCTGTAAAAGCTCTTCAGTTGTTTTCAGCAGTACTTCCCATAGGCATAAAAAAGCAGCATTAACAGCTCCTGTTCCCCCACTTAGACTGCCAGCTAATGCGTGCTGATAGAGCTATCAACAGATTTAAATTAAGCTAGCAAAAGGCTATGTTAAAATCCTGCAAAAAAAAAGTTTCTCCTCATATCAGCTCTGCAACTGTAAGTGGCCAAAAAGAAATTGCAAGGGAGCAAGGACAGCAACAAGCAGTGAAAGGTGTCATTTTTAGTGACAGTGGAGGCTTTGAGTGCACACGATTATGGTATAAGATGTATGGTATGCAGTGAAATACCTTTTACCACACTAAGCAGCTTTTCCAAGTGGTTATGTTCTTTGCCGTTATATACAACAGCTTCAACAGAGAAGATGAGCTTAGGCTGAATTTGAGAAAATCTGTCCAGCACACCCTGGGGACAAAGAGAAAAACAAGTTAAAGATGATTTACTAAAACAAAACCCACTAGTTGTTGAATTCAAGAGTTGTTTTAAGCCAGAAGCAAGGATAGGAATTGTCAGAATCATGAAAAGACTGCTTGCCCCTGTCCTTCACTTAGCCCAAGATTTTCAAGGTATAACATAATTCTAACAACCTATTTCATGCTTCCAACATCCACTAAATCATCTCCATTAAACTCCTTTCCAAGTTGGGTGAGTCAGGGTTGCAATAAAATAACAAACAAGAAGCCTACTGCAGAAACATGGAGGTCTGAGCACAACTGATCTCCACGGTGCCTTGTTAGGAAAGCTCACTGAGCACCACACGTGAGGTTTGGGGGTACCATTAAGGATGAACAGCAACTGGGTCTGCTGAATGTCACTTTAACAGACTTCTTCCTCAATCACTTGAGGAAAAATGCCTTCTACTATGCATAAAAGCATGAAGATGTACTTCTTTTTCCTAAATACATATATACACACACACAGTGACAATGCACTGACATCTAACTGTATCAACTACCTTTAAAAAATCCCCAGGTTCAGCAACAGATAATTACTTTTTGATAAAGCAATAGCACATGAGCCCAAAATCTCAGAAATGTAGGTTCACTAAAAGCGTTAATCTCCAAGGGAGTACAGAATCACACCTCCATCTGCCTTAGGTATGTCAGCATTCTCACCCCTTGTAACAATTTTGAAGAGCTGACCGATCAATTCACATGAAGTGTGCACGTGTATGTATGTATACACACATGCTGAACACAGAAACACGCCCCAAATCCACGCTGCCTGTTTAGAAACCAGAGGACTAAGGGTACTCTGACAGAGGAATGAAATCTGAAGAGAAGCTTGGATCAGAAACAGAGGTGACAACAACTCTCAGGGTCTTACTAATCCTGCTAACATACCCAGTCGGATTCATTAGCACCGGCAGGATCAAATCCCACAGGGCAGTCTGGTGTGATACAAAGGGAATACAAACAGATGGAACGTGTAATTGCTACACTGGAACTTTAATCCAACCAGATGGCTCAGCAAGGAATTGCTTTCATGAAAAGCCCAGGTACACCAAATACGGCTCATTCTATTTGATGGGCTTCAAACCCTGCACTAAGTATTGTGAAGGACCCCATGAATTAAGCTCTTTGCTAAGCCTTACCAAAGGCTCCTCACACATTTCTAAGAGCAGATCCTGTTTTTAAACTTACATATCCAGCAATCTCTTAATATGCATGGGCCAAAAAGAAACACCTTCTTGTCAATGCACTTAAACGAATAGCGGGGACAAGAGAAACGAAGCTCGAGCTGCCAAGGGCAGTATTCTGCGTGGGAGGAAACCCACTGGTTCCCTGACAGCACACTTCCTGAGTGCTTACAGTCTTTGGATGTGTAGCACTCAGAGCTTGCAATGTGTAGGCAGCTCTGAAAAGAGACAGTTCTAGAATTCAGAAAACAAACATACACAGTTGATTTGAAATGTTGAAAATGTGACGTTATTTCCCCAAACACAACGAATCTTAATTTATGTTCATGAGACTAATGCAAGTGCACAGGAGGAAAACCCATTCCTTTGGGTAGGAGTCAATTTCCCTGAGGACCTCTCCTGATCTGTAGAGATTTCAGGGTTTGAATCCAAGCCAACACGTGCTGCCAAACCAAAGGAGGATAAATGATATCGATAGCAGTGCTGCTCCACAGCTAAGTTTCATTAAAAAAGCCTATCACAAAAACAAAATAAAGCTGGGTGCTGGAAATAGCAGCACATCAGCATGGACAGAAAGCATACCAGGACTCTGTAACGCAAATGAAATGAACAATCTTCCCCCAGATGAGAGATGAAATCACACCATAAAGAAAATACTCCATACTGTCATTTTCTACGCAAGCAGAAACAAGCAGAAAATATTTGTAGAACAGATTGATCATTACATGCTGCAATGATTTTTTTAAATCATTTTTCTTTCCCAATGACAGAACCTCAACTACAAACCAACGGAACGCTGCTGCCCTCTAGTGCTAACCCACAGACAGCAGTTCCATGCATTTAACCAGCTGCTGGGATCGTGAAGCGAGACCGGGGCTATACATTGCCTAAGAACTCTGGTAGTTTCTGCATTCTGCAACGTACAGACAGTGTATTTCCCAAATGCTTTCATTCAAACTATTAAAACAGAAGAAAGATTCAGCACTCTATTTTAAAAGCAGTTTGTTGCTGTTTATAACATGCTAAGGGCTAGCCAAATAGAGCAGAAAGTATGCCCAAACCTTCCAGGGCATGCTGTAATGTCTGTTTGGGTATCATGACTTTTTGTAGCCTTTTTTCTCTATTTTCCTATTCAGTTTTTATTCAGAAGCTACAAAGTCATTCCACGTACACTCGTCATGCCCAGTGATACTCATTCTTCAGGGCCTTGAGAAAACGAGGTAAGATGCAACAAAAGCTCACCAAGATTATGGATTGTCTGAGAGCCTCCCAGCATTGAGTTTGTTGAAGATACTCAAACTACTGTGCTGCAAATCCTTACTGCCATCTGAAAGTATGGGTTTTGCTTGCTTTGTTGCAGCTAGAAAAAAGAATCCGGTGTGCTCGGCTGTGCCACGAGGTGGCAGTAAGATTAAAGTGAACAGAATCCATCTGCCACTAATTTGTCCTTGTCACGTTTGTCAAAAGCAATGGCAGCTTTCCTGGAATGCACAACAGGGCTACTCACGTTAATGCCAAAGTCTGGTGATGTTGAACTCCAGATAGCACCAATACTCGCCGCAGCCAGCATCGCTTCTACTGCATGAATGCTGTTTGGTAAGTAACCTATGGTGGAATTTGAAGGGTTAGATGGAACAAAAACTACCAGAGCTTACAGGAAATGTTATGTATATAATAACCAGTTGGCACAGAGAAAGTCGTAGCCTGAAGCATCCTTCAACTCTGCAAGTTTGCTACACAGTCATACTGTCCTCATTCAAAGTCCATACACAGTTCATTCTTATGTCACTAATCAGAGTTCCATTTATAAAAAGTTACATCAGAATTTATACCTACAGAATTACTTCTAATTTACAAAGGTTTCTACTTAATTAACGAGACTTCCAGGACAAGAGGTTGGCATACTGAAGAGAGAACTAAGAGAAAGTCAATTAATGGACTAAATAGGTTACATAGACACTCTGCACAGAGTATAGCACCGTGCAGGTCAGTGCATTAGAGACATAGCTGTTAGGAAAAACAAGCATCTGGAAGGAAAGGTGAATACTCAGCAGTGCTTAGAAAGGCAGGGCTCTCAAAATAAGAGAAATTTGGCTGTTGATCTTGTAAGGTTCTCTTACGCAACCAGGTTATGTCACAGATTTCTCTCTTGTACTCCCTCAACACCTTCTGTACTCAGCCATTTAAGTTACCTGGAGAAAGACATATTTCTTTCCTTGCTTGGCACAAATGGCAAAGAACACTGTTAACAGACCAGGTGACTTCTACTCCTGGCTTCATCCTAATTGTAACCAACATGTGATTCAATACATACAGTGCATCTGAAAACAAGAGTCTTCCATGAAGAGACACGAAGCAGTAGGGGGAACAGTGTTTTCTTCATGTTTTTCCTTTACATTTGAAGTACATTTATGATCAAAAGCAGAAAATCAGCTTCACACAGCTGAGCTTTGTCTAGCAGAGACTACGAGAATCTTAAATAGAAACAAGCAAAACCAGTCTTAGCTGATAAGGGAACATGGTGGGACAAGCCCTGGAACATTCCTACACAAATGTAACTTCTCAGCATTACTGCTAACTTGCAGCAAGCTTTCAAGTCACTTTATTAAAGCACGCAGAAGAAATGAAAGTCAGGTTAGACTTCCAATGGACTCAACTGGAGCAGCCCTCCACACAGCCTGCTGTGGCACTGAGACTGACTCATGTGATTGGAGTCCAACCCACAGATCAACAGCATGCAGCTGAAATTCACACTGAAACCACCCCAATGCAGATCAAAGACCCGCAGTTTCAGATAATCCTTTTTAAGCAACTGAAAGATGTCCAAGCACTTTAAAAAGGCAACCGCCAGGCCTAATTATTTGGACATCTAATTGGAATTCAGTGTTTGAAAGCAAAATCAAATGGCCCTAAAAATGCTTTCGAAGCCATTCCTTCCGAAGTGTTGAGCACAGGGAGATCTTGGACTTCTGAGCAAGCTGCAGCACTGCAGAAGCATCTGCCAGGCAGCAGAAACTCAGCAGGGCCAGACACTTCTCACTGGAAGACATCCATGAAAGTTTATAGAAGCATTTTTCAGGACATGAACTAAATCATAGACCTTAACAGCACTTTATTACGTTTTAACTTCATCAAGTAAGAGGGTGCTGAGTTTGATTCTTGTCCATTTGTCTACTCAGCTTGAAAAATCTAGCCTAAATTTAAAAGTATTAGATAAGAATTCTCTTCATTGTGACCCAAAAGCTGTGAAACAAGTCTTTCAAACCAGCCTGACAATTCAGTGAGCTGCTGTGCTTTTGGGAGCAGCAACTTGGAAAACAGCGCCATGGTTTGGGCCCAACAGCTTCTTTAAAAGAAAGCAACTGAATGAAAACCTCATATCATTAAAATGCAAATTGCTCCCTCGAGCCATGCACAGCTTCGAGTGCTTTATTCAGGAAAGGTCTTATGTACATAAAGTGCAGCAAGTCCATAAAGGCATATCTATTTTGCTGTCTCTTTGTTAGGGTCAGAAGTTTACAATATGAAGTACAGTATCTCAAGGTTTGACTTTTTTTTTTTTTAAGATAAATTTCCTTCCTAGAATAATAATTTGAAGTGTATGAGCCTTTCTAAACCACTGATTGCCTGACAAACATTTTTAATTGATAATAAGTAATTCCACTGAGCCTTTTTTGGAGAGGGGTTTGCTGCAGTATGGCCCACAGGTAAGCAAAATATGTCTCTTCAGGCTTCAGGGCTGTTTGATTACCTCACCAGAGCTTACAAGCACCACTTACTACAGGCAAGTTCTCTTCACTCTACAAAATGCCTCAAGGCAGGTACACAGGTCTCCGCAGATATGGCGAGCCAGACAATTACATCATTACTCCCATTTGTCAAATGGTGTTTGAGCAAATCAGCCAAAACCGCCAAAAGGTACAAAGCATGTAAAGCACCATTCCTCCACCTGATCAGTGCAGGCAGGCAGCCTGGTGAGCAGGAATTTCACCTATCTGTCACAATGCCCAGCACCAAGGACTGTGAGTAAAGATGTGGTTCTGTTCTGAAAAGAGATCCTCCCAGCACAGCACTACAAGAACTCATCCTGCTCACCTCTCAATGGCTCCCAAATTTAAGTGACAGATACCTGCATCTCCCTATCAGTCTTTCAGATTAAAACTGGGTTCTCAGAAATAAAAAGCAATTTCTTCCCTTCTCACAGAGACTCTGCAAACCAGTTATAGCAAGCACCACATATGACAACCTCCCTGCATTTGGTTGTGCCCCTTGAGATACCAACCAAATCCTTAAGAAAGGGCAGAAACGATGGTCTGTTACTGGAAAGGAGGATCTTTCTGTCCCTTTGGGTGATCAAGAAAGCAACTGAATTAAGGGTACAAAAGACAGGAGCTGGGAACTCAGAGCAGCTAGGGACTGAGTTTGGAGTACCAGGAGTCCTAGCAGCAGCGCTCCTCACCCATAAGTATATGTAACATTCTTGTAAGAACAAATGAAATAAAAACTTTCAGAAGATTGTGACAAAAGCCTCTAATAAGCAGGACAAGTGATATCTTAGCAACGCTATATGGATCACTTTAAGAGGCACTTACAGCTTCATCTGTTCTGGACAGCGTTTGCTGTCCATCCCTACTTACTGAACCTAGCATATGCTGAGGTTAGATTTACCTGTTCATTTACATTACAGTACTTTATCAGTAAAATAGGTGACACCTGTGGTCCAAAAATTCCTGGCATAGTCACATTGGCAAAAGTCTCCATTTCCTCCAAGTGCTCTGAACACCTTCCCTAAAGGCATCCAATGGCTCAGAGCAGAGCGTGCACTCAGCAGCACAGGCATCCAAACATTTCTAGCTGTCTGAATGAAGAAAGTACAGACCTGGCACCAAAGATGTACCACAAGCCTTAGGAGAACACGCTGGGAGGAAGTCAGGAGCCACAAGTAAGCACCATCCTCATGTCTCGTACTACTCATCTACATGAGCTCACAAACAAAGTCAGTTCAAAGACCAGCCTCCCAGCTTCTCCTCCTGACATGAACATAAGATTTTGTACTCCTGTAGGATTCTGAAAGGGTCATCCCACCTAGCATTACTGTGGCCTGAGACTATTAGTAACATGCTAATCTTCTTAGCAAGCTAGCTTTAAAACCCACGTAAGCAACCAGGGCTAATGCAGTTACTATAGATAAATTACCAGCTTTAAACAGTGTAACTCATTGATGTTTTGTGAAGGATTTTTGTGTGAACACATGGGGAAGATTAGTTTGTTGTACAGCTGACTTGTAAGAGGACAAAGCTGGCTACCAGATAATAGCAGCGGAGTATCCGGAGACTGATAGGACAGATACTTGCAGTTTTACTTGACTCGCTCTGCAGTCGTTGCTACTTGCCAAACAGATGGCCAGTGGGAGCCCACAAGCACTTCACATTTGGATTTGTGTAGCTTGGATTAGCTATTCTATCTATCTCCTGCAGCTGTTCAGACATCATGGACAATATTGCAATGCATCTTTGGAAGAGAGACGTTTCACTATGCATCTGTTTCAATTATGGTTACTATTAAGTGCCATCTCCGTAGTGATGGAAATAGAAGACTAAGGAAATCAGGCTGAGAAAGTGCTGACATTGCTGCTTCTCCACCCACACTCACCCACCTCCAACTCAAATTTGACTACTGCTGTCATGATGCAACCATAAACTGCACTGATCAAACTAGGGGAAACGTCAAGTAATGAAAAGTTACACTAGTCTCATCTTAGAGGTGAGAAAGAATGGAAATTAAATTCACAAGACAAAAAAATAGCCATAATGGTCCTGTATGATCTAAACAGCTCAAGGCCTTAAGCAATTTTAAGAGAAAATGGCAACAAAGGGCATCAGAACTTGGCAGGCTGAGTAGGAATTACACAACTGAAATAAAATTAGTAGAATACGTCCCTCCCATTTAAGAGCTGATTTTCCAGAAGCAGTGAAAGCATGCCCCTTATTCCACTTCTCTAAGCTATGTGAAGAATCACACTTTATGCCATCTGCTATAAATTTCAGAAGAAATCAGGCCCCTTTTGGCAAACACTGGAGAGCCTCATCTTTGATACCACAAGAGGCTGTAGGACTGAAGCCTTCCCACCCTACACTTATCTCTCTCCCATGTCAATTTGGGGCTTGGAAAACAGCCAGTAGATTCAGCCTCCAACTGTGAAGTCTCGTTTCAGCTCTCCCAAGGACTGCCAGTATCCTCTGGCACAGGAGAGACACATATGAACAAAGTTGAGACCCAGTTTAATATACATATGTGTGTGTGTAGCTCAATTGCTGTTAAAAGCCCCACCAGATTTCTTTCAGATGGAAGCTCTCTCTAGATAGGGGCCATCATCCAAGGCAATGCAATCTGTCAGCTGGGAGTCCTGGGGACCAGGGACGGGGAGGGAGGGGAACTGTGCAGCAGACTGAGCGTTAGGAGTTGACATGGGTTCATCTGACTGGAGATCGGTGAGGAAAAATGTCTCTCAGCAGCCAGAGTAAGAGGGGAGGGCAGGGAAAAATTAGAATGCAAGATATTGCAAGTTTCATATAAAATTAAGGCATTTTGATAAACCATGTTCTTAAAGGAGCAATCAAAAGGCAATACCAAGGCTAAAAAAAAGGTAAAAGCATCACAAGGAAATCCTAGCAGCTGCTATTTAGGAAGGACTCTGAAAGCAGTTCACGTCAAAATGTTGTAGGTACATTGGCTCTGACAGCAAGAAGTGGACAGAAGCAGCACACCCTTACAAGTGAACCAACCTCCATCCCCCATCCATTATAAGCTGTCAGGAAGAAAACAAGAGAAACTTATAAGGAATTTCATAACAGTGTAACATTTGTGAAAGAAGAGCTTTCTGTAGTAATTCAAACGTGTTGATGGATTACAAGGCTTGAAAGAGTGGAGTCAGAACACACCACAAAACTCCAATTCCTCGTTGTTTTTTTCAATGCATGCCTGCTTTTCTTTTTGCTGGTTGTTTTTAATAACTGCAACCCCACTGCATTTTGCACCTCCTCTTGAAATAACTACAAGCCCAGGCTTCCCATTGGAGCCAACACACATTTTCTCCTCTGAGAACAGGATGTTGAAGCACAGTTAAATCCTACCTTTTACATGTAAGGAAGCATTGACATTAATCATGAATTGTCAACAGAACCTTGGAATTGCTACCTTCTGCAAGCACGCCAATGGTTCTTTTTGATTAAAATAAGCAAAGAGGTGAGCCAGCTGCCAAAACAAATAAGATTCAGAAGTCAGCCAGCCTCCCATTGTGCTCAGCAAAATACGCTCATTAACTAGAAGAAATTGTTGTTGAAGTTACGATAATAGTAGTAATAATCATGCTAATAACCTTGACTACAATTACATTTAAATAGCGCATTTTCTCTTCTCCAGCTACAGAGAATACTTCTCCTGTATATTATAAGAGCTTAAGTTCTATTTGCTCACGTGGTTTCAGACAGAGGCCGCTGCTCCTCAACAAGATGTCAGATACAAATATGATAATGTTAAGATTGAAGTGGAAACAAAACTAGCTATTAAATTCTTAATTCAGGCAGACCTTCCCGACTTTGATGGATGGTTCATACCAGATTAAGGACTTGATTTTATTAAAATAGCAAGCCCGTAGCTGTGATAATTAAATGGTCAGTTATAAGGTCTGCAGAATATTCATAACATACATGAAGTATGAGATATCTTGAGTGTATTCTACAGCCACGTTTGTAAATCATATTTATGGGTGTAATAAAAGACCATGATGCATACCCTTCTGGTTTTGAAGGCGTGGGCTCAGGTTTGTAACATGCAACAGAACAAATCAAGTAGTTTCATCACTTTGGGTTTGCACCATACAAGAACTTAAAAAGACTTAGGACAGTTGCCAAGCGTTGCTCAAACAATGTGTGATTCCAGCAGTAAGATGGGTAAGCACATCAACACAAATACCGGGTAGGCGTCAGGGAGCTTCAAGGATACTGCAGTTTGGATTTGCACCACACTGACAGAATCACAGAGTGTGTTACAGAGTATGCAGAGTGTATACATAGAGCAGATCAACTGCAGATCAAAAACAATTCAGAAATGAATGGACTTATGCCAGCTTCAGTAATGCCTGCATACTGTACAGCCTGTTCATAAGAAAAAGGCATTTATATGGAAAAATCTGCATGAGTCTTAGGACTGAGAATCTTAAAATTACTCCAGAAAACATTGTGAATAACTGAAAGCATCCCAGGGCTGCTAAGCCTGGTGCTGGGATGACTTGGAAAGTTACTGCTCATCGGCTATTCACTACCATCATTCCAGTGGAAGTCCCTACTCCCAAAAGCACTGATGGCACAAAGTAGTACACATCTGTTCCACAAGAACTGTAGCTCACAATGCAGTGCATTACCTGGGGCTATAGGCACTGTAATTGCCAGTTGGCACCACAGCACACAACCTGGCATCCTCATTTCCAAGACAGTCCCAGTATGACTTTGCTGAACCCGGTGAGTCAAAGCTCAGCCAGATGCAGTCTCCAGCACTTTTGCTTCTATGGAACACTTACAAAGCAGACCTTAAGAAAGCTATAAATGAGGTATTCTCCTTCCCTCTGCAGCACTTAACTTCCAGACTAATCCAAGTTCCTTCTCTCTAAAAGCATATGTCATACAAAATTAAGGAAACAGCTCTTTTACTCCTACATTTAGGAATGTTTCTATGAAATAGAAATTCATAATCAAGCGTTTATAACTCTGCTCGTTTGCATATGTCAAAAAATTTTACCTCCTCTCCTTAAAAAAAAAAAAGAATACTTACCCACAACTCTGTCTCCTATTTTTACTCCCATCTTCCTCATGGCTGCAGCATATAAAGCTACAGCTTGTCTCAGTTCTTCAAAAGTCACTTTCAAGATTTCCTCCTTGCCTTCCTCTGGGGAAACAAGATGTATTAAAGCAACCAGTCAGAAAGCACACAGGACAACTTAGAGTCACTAAGCAACTAATTATGGAATTAAAAGAATATGAAGCAGTTTTAGGAAACCAGTTTCCATTAATACCTATTCTTCTGTGTTTTCAAGTTCCTTCTATGCTGTACCAAGCCATTCATATTGATGGGAATCCAGTATTGATCAGTAGTATTTACTCAGTAGACATGAGAAACTTTCTTAAAAATTGGAACATCCATCTGAAAATGCAACTGTTCACCAGAGATAGGTGTATCCTCAAAGAGCATTCCAAGCAGAGTGCACCTACCCAGGCTACTTTCTTCTAACATGGAAAGAATACCCTCATTCTCCCTTCTTGCTCCACTTCCTCTTTAGGTCTAGAAAGAGGTAGTAAGGTGTTAACTTCTGTTTTATTATGCCAGGTTGCTGATGAGAAAAATCACAGGACTTTCAGTATGTTTTTCTTAGAATATCCGTGTTTGCCAACATACCACAAAGCAAATAAACTAAAATGGACTCCATTCACCTCTGAGAAGGTCTGCAGGATGTTTTCGTTCCTATACTGGATGTCAGATGGTACATAAGCAGTTAATAAATCACTTGTGAAACAAAATGAACAAGTTAAACGTCATGAAAAGCAAAGTTTGCCGTCTTAAAGGCCCTGTAATTCTTTAGCTTGACTTCTGCAAACCACCTGGCCCATCCTGTTTCCAGTATCAAGTATTTCTCATGAAAACACAGATCAGGAGCATAGCAACAAAAATGCACTGTGCTGCAGTAGAGCAGGGCTCTGCAGAACAGCTACAGTTGTTATTTCCCTTAAGCAGTGAACAGCGTTTTTAATCTCTTGATTTCCTAGACCTCTGTTCAAGTAAAGTTAGCCCTACATGGAGCAAGAGAGCAGGTGGTGCTGGGAAGCAGTACAGGAGGAAACGGAGTGTAGTTTATAGACTGAGCAGCGCGTCTACAGCTTTTGTGTTCCCCTAGAACAACAGGGGAGAGGACTCTGATCTTTCTTCACGACAAATGAAGGTTGAGGAAATATATATTTCTATTCCTGTGCTCTGTCAAACCCACAGAGCTCCCAGGATCAACCCCAGTGATTTCAGGAGCCCGACACAGGTTCCCTAAGCACCACTCTGACCTAGCAGTGATTGGTTAATGAAAAATACTCTGACTTAAGAGATCTTAAGAAGATTAAACACAGCAGGTCATGTAAAGAGTTGCAGGTGCAAGTCTGTCCATTGCAGTGAAATAGGTGTGCTCACTGTACTCAGGCACTGACACAATATTCAGCTGGAAAAGAATTTTGCTCCTTCTGGTATCATCCCCTATGATTAAGTTACACAAAGCACAGAGTGAAATCCATCATTTCCTAACAAGAAACAAGATCTATATGGACAATGTAAACATATATCAAACCAAGTAATTCACTGAGTTGCTAATAATTCCACCAATAATTTAAACCACTGGTATTTACCTCTACTGTTTCTAAAATTGCAGCATGTCTAAATTAACATTGAGAAAAAACTTCATTTACTTCACCAAGGGCTTTTCTGAGCTATCTGCACTCCCAGAGCATGTTTTTTCCCCATTTTTGGATGAGCTGTACCACCCATATCCTATAGAACTGACACCTTTACTTGCTTTTCAGCTCACCTCAGCCAGTTCATTGCAAGGTTTCATCAAAAGCAGGGCTGCCTTATAAGGCCTATAACTCCTATGAGTTATAAATACATATCAGAAAGCCATTAATTAGTACTCACTTGCTGCATACAGTGCAATTTTGTCATTGTCTTTGTGCTTCAGAAGGTTTTCTGCATAGTTCAGGCGGCTCCCTTTAAACCACTCTGGGACATCTGCAATACTTTTGGATGTGTCAACCACCTGGAAAAGAGCACAGTACAGCCAAAGACAACACTGTAATATCACTTCATGTTTAAGACTATCCTGCAGACATTAGCCAGTTAATCCTAAGGAAGAATGATTTCTCCCACTTTACAGATAGCAAACACTAGAACTGTAATTAAGGACCTAGAAAAATTAAGGATTTGTCAACAAGGAAAGCCATCACCAGAACAAGACTGGGAAGCACTCCTTGCTGACAGTCCCACCTCCAGACCAGCCTTAAACATATAAGTGAACCAGAACACCACAGCCAGACTGCAAGATGCATGCAAACTACTAGGAAGCACTGAAGTACTCCACAGCTTCATTCACAGAGCAAAAGCTTTACCAACCTGCACAAGGCACATCACAAACAGTGCTCACAGCTCTACCATCCTTCATTTGGTGTTCTCCCAAAAGCTGGCCCAATAACCCAGTAACCCTGTGTTGGGTAGCTTCCCATTTAGGAAAAAGGGAGACAAATTGAGACATACGATACACAGAAGTCCCCAGAACATATTCAGCAGAAACAACAACTCCCCCTCATGTCTTTAATTTAGTCTAAAGTATTAAACTACCTGTTATTAAGTTGCAGGTAAGCATATGCCTTTAAAAGCAGTGACAAAGAGCCCCTAACATTACCCGAGGGTCTGCAGCCCCCTCCCCTCCGTGCCCCACTGTTTATAGAAACCCCACTGCCCAGCAGCACACATTTTGTGCTCCTTACACTGCATCTTTATTGCATCTGCTGTTTATTTTACAGGTTGTGCTTCTGAAAGGTTCTGGTCATGCCCCTTCTAAGGGCAGCACTAGCACAAGGTGCTGGACACAGACAGCACAGTGCCTCAACACAAAACATCACAGAAAACGCCTATAACCCTGTGTCAAACCCAGCCCCTGTGGTACCTGGATATATGCACAAGTTGATCTCCTCAAGGTAGTTTCTGCTGCTTGCTGGTAATATCTCCTATTTATTTAGTGGAAGATCATTCCTAGTTCTAGCATGGATATGGAAAGTTTTGCAACAGCCCTTTCATTCACACTTTACAGTCACACAATAAATGCTTTGCAAGCTCTTGGGAAAGGGAAGAAATTGTACTCTGCAGTATTGCTAGCTGCAATCCTCATTAAATGAGGATCATTAAATTTTGACTACTACAGCAGAGGCATAAGAGGCCAATTCACGTAGTTAGGCAAACATGGCAAGTGTCAGCTGTACTCCCACATCCAGGTGCTGTTCTGTAACTGCTCTTCACAGCAGCCACCACTTCCTTGGCCTCAGCAGTTAAGAATAAGCACTGGATTGCAATACCCTCTGTCTACCTCCCTACCGCATTTCTCCCACATGAAATGGTTTGCTTGCTATGCTACCACCATCCCACAGATTATGTTTACCCTAAGCAGAGATTACGCCTTTGAGAATACATTTGACCATTATCATGGAAATGGATCATTGCCATGCACTGTGTACATGTGATATTCTGTATGACCTGAAGAGCAAAGCAGCACATCTCATGAAAAGCAAGAGCAGATACCATCAGAACGCTCAAAGCAACCCTTCCACATGAAGGACAGCTGCCAGGTACTTCTGACAGGAGAAAGAACATATGTTTAAGCTACATTTCTCACTTAAAAATCAACAGCTACTTGCAGTTTGATATAATGGCAGTGCTGCCATGTCAGGATAGCTTCATATGCTGCGAGTACCTTTGTTCCTGTCAGAAGTTACATGGATACTTAACTCCTCCACCAAGTGTTTAAATAAAACACTGGCTGCCTGTGTTATATACAACATTTTATTGTTATTCCAAGAATGACTTACAGAAGTAGGGGATGTTTTGCTGGCTAGGAATGAGAGTCAACTCTACTTTGTGAAAACTTTTATTCTCCTCAAAGCATAATGCTTACTTCCACCGAGCAACAGGAATCAAGCAGTAGGACAGACGAAACTTTCTAGCTCTCAGCTATCACACAACAGCTCAGTTACTGTGAGCAGCATTTCCTCCTGATACCCACCAGAAATTGATTAAGGATTACCAGCAAGTCAGCTTCAAGGCTTGACTCTAGCTTTGATCCTTGAAGCTGAGCCTCCTATGCTCACACAGATGAAGGTACAAATGTACACCAAGCTCTGTATTACACCAAGTATATTTGTTTGCAGTACTTGCCTATATAACAGACTTCACCTCTCCCTGTTTAAAGACCCCACATCACAGCAAGTCCCTTCTTGAGAGTTTCCAGGCCACTGCATGCCTGGAAATAGAGTTAAAGCCTTCCTAGGCAACCCTATCTTTCAGCTTCTCATCCTCAGGAAACATCCACTTTTAGGCTACTACTGCCTTTTTCAGTCTTCTTTCCAGCTTGTTGATCGTTGGCAGTGTCTTGAGGGACAGCTTACCAGAAACATGAATCCTGTAAGACAAATGAACAAGAATTACTCTTCAGCTTGCTCTGCACAAAAGGTGAAAGACAGTTCTGAACTGCTTGCCTAGGATAATTCACACTCTCATGGAAATCTGGAAAACAGCCTTGCTAACAGCACAGAATACAGAGAGAAGGGAGACAGGGTAAGGGATTTTATCCCAATTACAATCTGGCTAGATTTTGAACTACTGCTTACAAAAAGTGTTATTAAAATAGTAGAGTATTTACCATCTTCAAACTGCACACTTAGGGTAGCTCTTTGGTTCTAAATTCACTCTAAGGACATTAAGACACCTAAATTCACTCTAATCACATTAGGACACCTGAGCATGCAGTTTCATGGCAGGAGTTCTGCAGAGAGAATCCCCTGATCTATCATCTCATGCAGTACAAAAATTAGCAAAACAGGAAAAGGCAAAGAAACGTACCTGTTTCCACTGCAGAACTGCAAGCACTCCATGTTTTTGATACAGTTGGTCTCTGGGGATTAATAACCAGGTCCAGTTCCTCCTCTAGAAGTCCCAGAAAGGTTCTTCTGCATTAAGCTTTTGAAGTGATTAGTCAACCCATGCCTTCCTCATGTGAGAAGCACAGGCTGGTGTTGATATCCCATACCAGGGCTGTAGAAGGACTGCAGCTTTGTCTTCCATTTGCAAGAGGAAGTCTCCTTTGTCTCATAGCAATGCTGCAGCAAGGTCTCCTATTCCATTTGTGATTGTGTTCAACTGCTATGGTTTCCTCAGAGATATTTCCCCTCCATCTGACTGTAAGCAATTCCAGAACCAGCCTCCCGGAACTGGTGGGTAGCAGGTACACTTACCAGGTAGGCTGACTCAGAGAATATAAACCTGAACTTGGGGGCATGCCAGCATTTCATGATGTACTATCAGCATAACTCTGAAGCAGAAATTAGTTTATTGGCAGACTCCTTACAATCAGCCAGGACTGCCAGGGTATTTGAGAGCACATAAGCACTAAAGAACTGTGTAGGACAACAAAACTTGGGGATTTCACTGTACTAGAACTTATCAGCAACCAAACACCACAGTCTACTACGCAAGGAAGTTCAGTTCTTCATATTGATGGAAGAAGGTTCCAGCAGTAGTTCAAAAGATCAGCTGTAAAAGTGGTTGATCTCCCTTTGTGTTGTACTTGATTAGTTAACAGCAACTCACCTCATCATACAGACGAGAGCATACGATGTTACTGTACTTCCAGAATTCTGCCCAGAAGTCCGCAAAGGATTCCACTGACCACTGGTATAAGTCATTGTAGTTGGCTAGAAGTAACAAACAGCTGTTAGTGTTACACAGAATTACAGGAATGTAGACCAACTATACCTAGGGACATCCTAAAGCAAGAAAAACTGTATCACACATGGCTCAGCTCTGGCCAGCTGCAGGTTGCTCTGGGGAAGCTGGACCCTGTGCTGGGCAGCTGCTGGGCTCTGCTCACAGAGGCCACCCCTGCAGCCCCCCACAACCAAACCCTTGCTCCATAAACACAACACATTGTTCAAAGCAAGCAACTGTGGCATCAGACATAGTCTGACTTGAACAGATGGCATCATTTCACCTGACTGCTTTACAGTCCCTTTGCAGCCAAAGACACAGGGATGGACCTTTTCTAATAGCTGTGCTACAGCACGAATTGGATGCACTCACTGTCTCACAGCACCAAGTGAAGGAAGAACGCATTATTCCTCATCAATGAAGGGTGAGGGATAGAATCATTTTCACGCTAAAACAGCATGAATGCCTCCTGTGACAAAACAAGTTCACTGGCCAGACATAACAACCATGAGGGGGCATTAGGAACATGGCAATGAGCAGCTGAAGTTTTACACAACAGACAGATGAATTTACCTGAGGAATCCATACAAAAATTCCAGTACAATTCAAGCTGAAATCCAGGGTGGTAGTATTGAACACATCAAAATGCGGTGTGTAAAGCACTATTAGGTATGAAAAGCTGAAGCAAATCCCTCATTCCTGAACTTACGTGGCTTGAGGATGTCACGTCCATGCTGCCTGAAGCTGTGCCAGTAGCCAAGTTAAACAGAGTATCTGCCATCAGGAGAGGTAGTAACAGTTTCCTACCCTGATAACTGTTTCGTATTTGATGCTTTCAGCCAAACCAATTGAAGCTATTTTCTCCAATTCTCTTTGGTTTGTCAGCCTGCTACCTATCTGATAAAAAGCCACCTTTGTCTTCCTTCTACAAGGAAAACATCTTTCAGCCTCATAAGAAAACATCCAAGCGATCTCTACACCATTATTCACACAATTATTGCTGTTTTTCTACCCAGACTGTCCCTTTCACACCATCTTTATCAGTGGAAAATTACTCCCCAGATACTACTGATATAGCAGAAAGTCAAACTTGACACGGTGAAAGCAAAGCATGCCCCTTCCCCAGGACTCCACTGTCACCTTTATGCAGCCACCAGCTCAGCCTCCAGATGCGTTTTCTTAAAGGAAGAACCTCCACCCAAGTTAATCTTTGATACACTACTCAATGTCCATAAGCTGATGTGAGGACAGGCTTTACTAAAGTCACCCCCCTCCTTCTCCTTCAAAAGGAAATTGTAGCACTAAATGGTTTGGTGCACATGCTGCAGACAACACCACCATCTACCTGATTTCCTGTAACATGAATTGCTTATTCTGTCTTGTCTGTGCAGCCTGTCCCCAGATGAGCTTCAGCACCGAAGTCCCTCAGGGCACAGACCTGTTACTCAGCAATTAAACGTTGCATTTCATTGCTACATTTCAGGGTTGGACAGAACTGTGCTGTTTAAAGGGCTCTATTGCCTTTGGCTCTCCTCAGTAAGGCCACATCTTGATATTACATAAAGAATCCATTCTCAGTTGCCGAATAGCGTGCAGACCAGTGAACATCACTTCATATCTAATGGAAGTTGACAAAGGTTCCTATACATAGGAATCCATTTTGAAGTGGTAGCCACATTGAAATGAAGAGAAAAACTCTAGCTCTTCTAACCAGAAATACGTACAGCCCACGTGAAACTATTTGGTCCTGACCATCCCAATACCAGTTGTGACATCCCACCAAGGCTTGGCTGAAATCCCGCAATAACTTCTTTCCAATGTAGCCAAAGACTTGGACACTGTGTTTACAACAGCAAAACTTTAACCTAGGATGCCTGAGCATAAAGTTCCTTATCGAGATAGCTTTTCAGGGGGGAAATGATTGCTGGACTACACTGCAGAACATCTGCGTACACTGCAGACACTCACACGGACAGATAAATCGGGGAGGCCATTTGTCTCTGGAGGCCTCACCACCTACCCAAAGCAGTGCTAAGCTCAAAGCTGACGGATCAATCAGAGGACCACACACCCAGGCACAGCCACACGGCTGAAGCAGAGCTTGAAGGGCTTCACTGAGCCAACATCACATCTCCCTCCTCAGCCTTTATAGAGGCTACAGACGAAGACTCTCCTTTCATAAACAACAAGAGAAAGCAAGCACAGCCTTCACCCCCACTCCTCAGCACACTGGGGCTCACCACCCCCCCCCCCCCCCCCCAGTCTTCGCGACCCCCTCAGCCCAGGGCCGCGCCGCCGCCCGCAGATAACACACAGCGCTGTTCGCACCCTCTGCCGCCGCCCACCTCCGCGCCAGCCGGGATGCGGCACCGGAGGCCCACGCGCGAGGCTGCGGCAGAGCATCACGCCCGCAGCCGGCACCGCCCGACCCGCAGCAGGGCCGGCCGAGGGGATGCGCGACCCTACGAGGCCCCTCGGGCCGCCCCGCCCGCCCTGCCGTATCGCTCACCCAGGCGGAGCCCGCAGCTGCCGGCCACGGCGGCGCGGAACCGATCCATGTGGGTGTTCCGCTTGCTGTCAGGCTCCCACATCACCTGCGACTCCATAATCTCGGGCTCGCGGGACATGGCGGCGGCGAACGGAGGCACGCGAAGAACCGTCACCGCTCCCACAGAGCCGCCGAGTAGCAGCGGATCCACCACAGCTCTCAGCGCGCACTGCGCGGCCCTGCGCGGGGCGCTGCGCTTTAAAGGCCGCCTCACCGCCCGTCGCGCTAACCTTCCGCGGAGCAAAGGAGTGCGCCCCGCCCCGTCAGAGCGTGTCCTTCCGCTGCACCGCCGGCTGTCCGCGGGCATAGCAGGGCAGCTCGGCTGCTTCTCGTCTGGTGATTGCCATGAACTGGCACATTTAGCTCAGAGCGGGGCAGCGACGCGCCGCCGTGTAACTCACTGCCAAGTAATTCTGACAGGCCTGGGAAAACACGGCATTACGGCAACCGCACGGCCCCGTGCCCTGCTGGCTCGGCGCTGGGGTCACCCCGGTGCGAAGCGCGCGGTCGCAGCCCGGAGCGGCGATAAGAGCGGTCGCTGTCCCCGTGCCCTGCGCGTGGCCGCTCTGCTGCTCCCCTCGTGCGCTGAGGTGCGCCATTTTGGGTCAGCACCTCCGAGAGCTTCGTCCGACGCCCCCGGCCCGCCCGTCACATTCAGCTCGGGCACAGACCGAGGCAAAAAAGGGGCAATTCCCGCTATCACCTCGCTTGCCCCGCACGCTCTCCCCGCCCCCTTCGGCCGCCGCCCCTCAGGCGGCCCCGCGCTGCGGACGGATCCGCGCGGCGCACGGCGGTCACGACGCCGCCGCGAGCGATTGGCCGGCGCGCGCCTGGCCCCACATCAGCCCAGAGCCCGCTCTCCTCACGGCTAGGCTGAGCGGGGAAGAGCTGACATGGCGAGGAACCAATCAGCGCTGACGTTTTGTAAGCCGTCGTCTCTGCCGACCAATGAGCTGACGGATCGGAAGGAGGTGTGCCCAATCCGGGGGGAGCTCTCATTCTCAGCGGAGGGTGGAGGTCTCGGTGGTGAGGGGAGCGCGGCCTGGTGTCTGAGGGGTGCTGCTTTTAATCGTTTTCAGCTCAAAAAGCAGCAGCAAACCAGCAGCTTTCCCACCCAAAACAGGTGTGCATCCAAAAAGAAAACGTGGCTCTAAACGACCTGAGGAGGGACCCAAAAATCCTCCTCCCTGGGGCGAAAAAGGCCTGGTTTAAAGCGGGTTGACCCAGTTGGAGAGGAGGGGGCAGGTGGGATTTGGTGACAGAACTCGGGTTTTCAGGAGCACCTGACGCCCTTCTCACGTATGAACGGCAGCTGCACCGCCACATCCCCAGCTGCAGTCAGCCTCCACGTTCCTCACCGTTATTCCTCTTTTTCCTTATCCAAATAAAACATCTTTTCTCTTCAAAGGACGTTGCAGGAGTCATTAAGGAGTGACGTTAAGGAGGGTGAGAACCTTGTATTCTCTGAGCAGATGTGGTTTCATTTATTTAAACAAGAGAAAGGTGAAATATTGGTAATTTCGCAAGAGCTGAGGGGGAGGTGAGGTGAATTTACCCAAAATAGGCTCGTCGAGACAGATCTGTAAATCAGTGACATGCCAGGGATGAGTCCCAAATTAACCTGACCTCGTGTGAAGGACAGCCACGATCGCAGCTTCCAAAGGCAGCCTCTAAAATAGGCGTCTGCAAGGAGCGGACGGAAGGAAACAGCAAACACTTTGCAGAATGGGTTTTGAGGGGAAACCCACCACGAAAACTCACACAGGGAAATAGGAACTGTCCCACACGCTCAGCATCAAGACCTGCTGGACCAGGAACGGCACAAGGGGATCCAGGAGAAGCCATGCCAGCTGAAAGCAAACCGAGCAGTTATAGCTGGCACAGGAAACAACATTTGTGATGTTTAATTAAATTGCAGTAATGTTTTGGTATCACAAAATTCCTTACGTGAAGGAAATGCCCTCAAAGCGGGTGCTGTGTGCTGGGAATCAGCTCATGACACCGAGGGCAGATAACCAGAGACCCCCTAAGAACCTCGAGGTGACTGTTATCCGTTGCCAACTCATTTGGACAGTATGGCATAGATGTCAGCTTATGTACAGGTGTGACCATGTCAGGGATCTGGGGGCCATCCTAAAACAGAATGAAAGCCACTTTTATGAATGTATGAAGAACCGATGTCCTGCTGAAATCAGGTGGGAGCCCACGTACCTCCCTGGGTGCCTCCCCAAATAGAACTAAATGCTGAAAGGCCTGAGCCATTCTGCTCAATGGGAAAATAAGTGTGTCGGCCGGACTACAAGTAGGGAAAAGGCAATAACAAAAAAATCTGTAATCTAAATGTCTGCTTGACTGCTTTGTAACAAGATTTAGGCCCAGCTGTGAGTTTAAGCATCAAGGACACAGTTCTGGTGTCAGAAAGAGAGAGACAGGAACGCCCTGAGGCTGTGGAACTCCCCAGGAAGGGGCAGACGGGAGCAGAGCTCTCTGTGGGGCAGGGAGTGCAGTTATCAGAGCAGACATCCCCAACGAGTGCTGCCCAGGCGCGGTCACGGGCTGCCTACGCCTCCCCAAACACAACCACAGCTCCTCACTGCGCTCACATCCCGGCTAGGCTTCGCTACCCAGAAGGAGCAGATAACATCGCCCGACTTACACCTCGCAGCCGCACTGTTGCTGCTCTGGTCACTCAGGAAGGACCCACGTGAGAGGGCGCCGCACCGCCCCGGCTCCCCGCGCCCCTCCCCGAGGCCGGCGGCGGACCTCGCGGCGCGGCCTGAAGGCGGCGCTATAACCGCGGCGCAGCGCGCAGCGCGGGCGGCCATGGCGGCGGGTCGGCTGCCGGCGGTGCTGCTGCTCCTCGCCCTGCTGCTGGGCGGCACGGCGGGGCCCGGCGCTTGGGCAGCGCGGAGCCGCGGCGCCGAGAAGCAGAACAGCTTCCGCCGAGCCGCCAGCGGCCTCTACCAGGGCGTCAGCGGCCTGTTCGGGGAGGACAACGTGCGGGCCCTGCAGAAGGTGAGGCCGCTCCTTCCTGCTGCTACGCGCGCGCCCCGCGCTGCCTCCCCCTTCCCGCGGCTGTCCGAGGGCCGCGTGGGGCATCGCCCGGCGAGAGGCCGCCCCCGAGCGGAGCCCGGCGCTGGGCCCGGCCGAGCAGCGGGAGCCTGGCTGCGGGAGGGGAGGGGAGGCGCGCGGCGAGCCGCAGCGTATCGGCGGCAAGGAGATCTCCGCTTAAAGCCGTTTCAGGCGGGAGAGGCGGCCGGGGCCGGCGGCTGTCCGTGGGAGCCCTCCGGCTGAGGTGCGGAGCATCCCGTGCCCGCGTGGACGCGCTGGGGAGAAGGAAGCGGTGCTGAGCCCTGCGCGTGCTCCGGGGGCACCTCGGTTGCTCGATAGAAACGTGATTGTGTGGCACGCTTCCTCCGTGTTTCCTTTAAACCTCTGAACGACGGTACAGCGGACAAAGTGCGTTTTGAAAGTCTGTTAACCTACAAGTTTACATGCCGAAGTACCTTCGTAAGAGCAATTGTGCCGACTGAGGTTACGATTGGCAGAGCTGGATGGGGCCCGGGGCAGCCCGAGCTGGTGGGTGGCCGCCCCGCCATGCAGGGGCTGGGGCTGAGTGGTCCGGAGGGGCCCTTCCAGCACAAACCGGTCTGTGCTTCTCTGATTCGTTTCTTTTTCCTTGGGGGGGTCTTCAGAATATCCTGCAGTTTCTGTTGCATGACTCACGGTTCTGCTCACGGCTGGGGAGTTGCAAGCATGTTTAAATAATTGAGGGCTTTTGTTGTTCTTTGTTAATTTTCAATTTTATTTCTCAGTTTTTCTCAAGGTTGACAGAGAGGTTTGTGAATGGGGTGGATGTATTAATGGACACATTCTGGAGAATATGGACTGATTTGTTAGATGTTCTTGGAATTGATGGTAAGTGTGATGATGCCTGTTAACCCCTGAGCTGTATCAGCCCGTCTCATTGCTCACAAGCATAGGCTGAGTGGGAGAGTAGCTCTGTTGTGTCACGCTCTATAGAGCATCCACCAGTGGTATCTCTGCCTGCTTTACATGACTTTGATTGTGCTATTGTGGCCTCCAAACCAGAAGCTTAAACCCAGCTGTTGTGTTTCGGTGTGAGTGCTTATAGGATGTCTGTAAAACGTGTGACAGGTCACGGTCAGCTCTTTGGTGTCATCATTAAATGGGTGCAAATGGTGTGGAGCGGTGCATGGGAATGAAGGAGAGGTGCGGAATCTTGGATGTTATGCCCTTTGATGTTATTCAAAGACAACAGCTTGTCTTTGAAGAATCTTAAATGCCTCTACTTTAAAAGCATGCATTGAATGGCATCATTAGAGCTGGCCAGTGATTAGAGAAAGATCCGTGCAGAAGTGGGCGACTGAAGCTGTGCTTGTATTTCCACCATTCTCTCTTTTGTGTGCACTCGTTAACATCCTGTACGTTTTCCTTTGTTTTTCAGCCTCCAACTTGACTCATTATTTCAGCCCAGCAGCAATTGCCAACAACCCAACCCGCGCTATTCTGCTGATCGGCGCCATCTTACTCGCCTATTGGTTTTTGTCTCTCTTCCTCGGATTCTTCTTCTATCTCCTGCACATGATCTTTGGTCGTTTTTTCTGGATTGCGAGGGTCGCCCTCTTCACGCTCTCGTGCATATACATCCTGCAGAAGTACGAGGGTGACCCGGAGCACGCGGTCCTGCCCCTCTGCTTCGTGGTGGCTGTCTACTTCATGACGGGGCCGGTGGGATTTTACTGGAGAAGAAACAGCAGCAGCAGCCTGGAGGAGAAGATGGACCACCTCGACAGTCAGATCAGACTGCTGAACATACGTCTCTCCAGGGTGATTGAGAACCTGGACAGAGGCAGTGACCAATGACCCCACCCCCATAGACCACCGTACACCAGCTCTAGAAAGTTCCTAAGCACTGTCTCATTTGAAGTTACAAAGCAACAAAACATCACATGGTAAAAAGTGTGCAGAGTTATAACTTTTCATCATGTGTAAGACTAATCGATCTAGATTACACACTCAGCCATTATACTTGTAGGAAAGAGAATTAAGCCGTATATTCAGAGTTTTATCCAGTACTAGAGTTTTATCAGTAGAGAAACGCTTACTTTTACAAGCATTTAAAAACATCTTTTGTAAATTTTTTATAAAGCAAATTGAGTAGTCTTTAAAATACTGAAATTCAGCTAAACATATGCAGATTTGACACACACAAAGTTAAAAAGGAAATCTAAAGCTACTGAACACTTCTGTTGAGGAGTAACTGCTGTGGGTCCGCCCTTCGCTGTTGTTGTTTGTTTGTGCCAAGTCACAAATGTTTTTCTCTTACTGTTGGCTTATTTCATTGCCTTGAAGTTGTCTTTCATAGAACATAAAGTAATTTTCTGGTATCCAGGCCAAAAAATTCACGCCCTAGATTTTAATAGGAGGCAGAGAATAAGGGAGAAGGATGATTTCTTAAGTTTCAGGTCCTTAAACGCCAGTCCCATGTAAGGAACTGAGAAGTGCACGTGTGGCTTTATTCCATTGCTTTTCCTATCGGGAACGTAAATTTTGACATTTGAAAGGAAATCTGATTGAATTGATTGACACAAGAGGAAAAGATGTAGCGTGGCAATCTGAAACTCATATCTGACCTTCATAGTGAAGTGTATTTCAAGCATCAGTGCATAGGATGGAATACAGTTTTTAATCTTGGGACCCATTTACTTTCACACAAAAGAAGTCAGCATTTAAACCACTTGCAAATGCATCGTTGCTTAAAGCTTTCTCAGGACCAATAAGTGGCAATAAATTACCTTCAGGAAGATCTGGGTTCTTTTTTTTTTTTTTTTCCTAAAGTTGTAATTGTTTCATAGGAGCTTTTATCCTGAAGTCTGTGTCCTCAATATGTTGGGCTTTGGGGAAGCGAGTCACCTCATGGAAAGGTGTGTTAAGCAAAGCAATGTAGGTGCTTGGAGCAGCTGTATTTTGAAGGATTTATGTATTTGTAACCGTGTGATTAAGTAGCTTGGTAGGTGAGCACTGGTTTTGTACAGTTTGAAATGTACTGAAACAAAGGTGATCTCAGGGAGGGAAGTCGGTCAGTGGTTCGCGTGGTAACCGATGGCGCTTAGTGATGAGCGCAGTGTCGGTACCAGGAGAGGTAAAAATGGGCCACAGCTGAGGAACAACGCATCCCTAATTTCTGAGTGATAGGTCAGGAGAACCCGCAACAAGAACTGGGTCTGCAGCAGGGACTGGCCTAAAAGCAATGGGAGCAAATCCACGTGGCTGCTGAGTGGGGCCGGGGCTGCTCGCTGCCTGGGCAGGGCCTCGATGTGCTGCTTTACTGAATGTATCGTGGGCTGAATTGGTTTTTTTCCTTTATGCTGAAGTTTAATGCTCTTCTGAAAAAGCGTATTACTTGCCTAACCTCTTTTGGTCTGTCTGTGGCATTTACGTGAATGGTTACTTTATAATCCGTTCTTATGGCCTTCATGTCAACCTGCAGTCGCTGAAGTTCAACATGGTTGAAGTTGATAGCAGTTGGCACTGCTGTAATGCATTTTAATTTTTGTACTGCGTCTGTAATTTTTCAGAAATATGCGGTTAGAGTTGCAAAGAAGCTGCTTTTTATGACTTAAAATGTGTCCCATAAACAGATGAGCACTATGGAGACAAATAATCTGCCTTGTAAAGCTGAGCATTGCAATGACGGTGTATTCATTTTTTACAGCTCATTTTTGTAGTATTGCAGAGTCTTCCCTGTAAGCTCTGGTTTTGCTGCTGTTGTGCACAGAGGACTGAGCTAAGCACCACCGTGGACATTAGGAATTGGTTAGCAAGGATGGTCACGTCTCTTTGTTTTGCTAAATCTGAGGCCTGAGGACCAAAGTCTGCAAACCTTACTCCATTGCCTTCAGTAGGACTATGTGCATGAGTCAGATTTGCATAGATTGTATTTTACATAATCCATATTTAATGGTGAAGTTAAAAATGCCGAATCGTTTATATATTAAGAGCTGTGTATTATAAAGATTTCTTTACAAATGCTATATGAAACTTAATTTGGATTATAGTTCCTCCCTGTGTCTCCAATCGTTCCTTTTAGTTTTGTAAGAATCAGCCCTCCTGTATTAATTCTCTTAGTTTTGATCACCCTGCTGCTTGGAAAAAGTATTTTTGTATTTACTTGCATCCCATGTATAGCAAAATGTTATGTGAAGAGCAGAATATATAAAATTGGATATTTTTAATCAGTATTTTTCCCAGCACTCAGTTTTCACGTTAGTCAAATTCAGAAGTAATGATTTTTTTTAAAGCACAATCTAGTCTTCAATATATATACTTTGAAAATGCTCTGTATTTTTAAACATGCACTGTAGTGAAAATGCTTTTGAGATATGAATGTGGTATTTAACCTCTTTCAACTTACTTTTGTAAATACCTTTTACGGATACTTTCCATTCCAAGTCACGTAGTTGACCCACCAAGTGTTGGCTCTGATTCGTACACCTCGTTCCAGTGACTGGTTGCACTGCTTTGCTATTGCCGTGGGTGTGAGCATCTCGGTTAGGTGTGCAGGTATGGTGTGGGCACAGCAGAGCCCTGCAGAGCTGCCCGTGGTGGTGCCACAAGGACAGGAGAGCCTCGATCCCACAGCTGCCAGCCTGGCTGTAGCACAGCACCCGCTGTGGGCTCGCAGCAATGCCTGAGGTGGCCTCCGTACCACCTGGTACCGAATTCCAGGGGGGTCTGTAGTGTTCTAAGCTCCAAGCTTCGAGGCCTGATGTTTGAAACCACCGCTGTGTTCTCAACGCATTGGCATTTTTCTTCAACTGACCCTCGTAGGGCTTTTCTTGCAGGTAGGCACCTCACCTGTAGATAACCGACCCGTCGTGCGCAGAGTGTAACGCTTCTCCGAGTGATGCTGGGTGTCAGAGTGCCTCGTGTAGCCTGCTGTAGCTCCGTGCCGTGCTGTGTGTCCTGCAGCTCGTGACTCGCTTTTGAGATGTGTTGCGTAGTGAATGTGGAACATAGACCAGTGTAACCTTAGCTCTTGGTGGCGTAGAAGTTTTTAGGTGTGATTTGCTCACGTACCGATCTGTATTTGGCAGCTAATAATAACGTGAATGACCACGAGTTCTCTTTGTCTGGGCTGGAAAACAAAAGGTTTTGTCGTATCCGCATGTATTTTAAACTTTTGGATAATTCCACCCAACTGTGATGACAGCACATTAAAAGTTGATCTTTTCTTTTTAACTGAAGTGGCGTTTGCTGTGGTAGCGCCGGAGGGCGGGGTGGGTATCTCCGTGGTCCCGCGTCCCGTCCGCGACCCTTACCCATTAACCGTGCCCGAATGGCGCGCCCAGCGCTGTAGCCCCGCCCCCAGCGCCAGGCCACGCCCCCTAGCCGGCAAGCCACACCCCTTCCTCCGTGCTGTGCCTGCGCGCGCGCACCGCCCCGCCTCGCGAGACCGCGCTGCCCGGAAGCGGGCTGCCCGCAGCTGCACGTGGGCCGGGCCGGTACCGATATGGGCCGCGCGCGGCGGCGGCACAACTGGAAGGCGCGGGCGGGATGCGGGGCAGAGCAGCTCCCCCCGGCTGGGGCCGAACCGGCGGGGCTGCAGCTGGAGCTGGGAGGTGCGAGGGGTGCAGCGCAGCCCAGGGCGGCCGGGTCGTGCGGGGCGGCTGCCGTGTCACTGCACTGCTGTTAGGGCGTTACGTGGTGTGGAAGGGTCGTGTAGGATGGGCGATAACGGACTATTATAGCAGCTACTGCATCAGTTAGGCTATTCTTTACTAAGGCAGTCCAGTTATTAAACTACCTCTGTGCTTAACGCTTGCACTATCAAAGCCAATGTTGGTGGTTTTTTTAATCACTTTCTCATGCAGTTATCAAACCATTCCTAATGCAGACTCCTCTACTAGAATTCCTTGTCTCTGGCAGAGACTGTGGGGTTGCATGTGGCCCTGAGCTGTTCTACGTCCTTTGGCTGTAAGGTTGCAAAACAAGGAGGAAGGGCACTGTCAGTGCTGTGCCGTAAGCAGAGGGATGAGCTGAGCAGCCACAGCAGCATTCAGCCTCCCGTGCCATTGGGTTTTTGTTCCTGCTGACAAGTGGGATTGGTTCCCTATGGGAGGGAGGGTTGTGTTTGCCTGCAATGGCTACATCCAGTACAGTGATTTGGCCCCTGAGCAGTGTGCTGACACTGGCCCTCCTGGCTCTGGTGAGTAACACACCGATGCTTGCAGATGGGGCACCGCTGAAGGGAATTGATGGGAGCAATGCCCTGGTCCTGCCAGCAAAGAAAGAGAAGAAGAAGAAAGCACCGAATGCTGTGCGACAGCAGAAGAAACCTCTCAGCAAGAAACAGAAGAAAAACTTACAGAAAGTTTTGGAACAGAAGGAAAAGAAAAAACAGGTACAGTGCTGCTTGTGAGTAATTCTGGCATGAGCCCCCTCTTCCAATGATAGTTAACTTGAGAGCCAGTCTTTAAATGAAATTATTTCCCAGTGACTATCAGTACTGACTTCAGTTGGTTTTCCCACGCAGCGCGCTGAGCTGCTGAGCAAGCTGAGTGAGGTGCAGGCTTCCCAGGCAGAAATGAAGCTTCTGTACACCACTTCTAAGCTGGGCATTGGGGGACGCATGTATCAGCCCAAAAGGTAAAGCAGTGCCAGGGGAAACCCTTTCTGACTTTACTGCTGTGGTTGTGGCAACCTTCGCATCTTTCTTTTCTCGCTCTGTCTGGGGAACCTGTCCTAGTGCTGCACGGTGCCCACTGTGCAGGAGTTCCTCTTTGGTTAAAACATGGATTTGGGCTCACACAGTGACTTCGTGGTACAATTCTGTTTGCTGTGGAAGGTGTGTGAACTCCGCAGTTCTTGAACAGCCTTAGGGCCCGTGACCCCACCACCTCTCTGGGCAGCCTGATTTTTCCTCGTGTCCAGTATGAACCTCCCCTGGTGCTACTTAAGGCCTTCACCTCTCATCCTGTCGCTGTAGTTCACGTGGGTGGTGTGTTGTTTTAGGGTGCTGCAGGAGCCAGGCACTGCTGTACCTGAGAAGATCAGGAGCATCAGCGGTGCAAATAAGAGAAGACACAGCTCAGATTCAGAACCCGAGCCTGAGGGTGAATCCAGTGGCTCTGAGGAGGAGAAGAAAGAAGAGAAACAAGAAATAGAAAAGCCTTCAGCCAGTAACGTGAATTCTGCTGGGAAGCCAGAGGAAGGCACGAAGAAGCCCGTGGTGAGCCATCAGGCTGCTCCTGCTGCTCCTGCAGCGTCCAGCAAACCATCGTGCAAGCCTGCAGTTTTTGTTCCAGTGGACAGATCTCCTGAGATTCAGGTGAGGCTGAGCTGTGAAGTGCTTACCTGCAGGCTTAGGAATGACAGCACCTTGCATTAGACCAATTCGCTGCAGACACTGTCGTTCTATTCCATTTGATGTGAGTAGGATGTTCTCCAGAACTGGGAAGAGCTCTGTGTGTCTTTGAACGGACACAGTAGGGTTACGGATGGGCTCTGTTGGAAATGCAATATTGATAAGCTCAGGGGACTCTGTAGTTTCATAAATTACAGTGCAGAAACTTGTGGCTGCTTTCTGAGGAGCTGTTTGAATGAGCCTAGTTCTTGGGTGTGACAGTGGGATATTCACTGGTTTGGAGCTTTTTGAGCAGAATTCCTTGTGGATTTTATCTGAGCTAGGAAACACTTTTCAGTGCTAGGGAAGGCTAAATGATGTGTGTTAACCATGTGTTTTACTTTAGGAAGCAAGACTAAAGCTGCCCATTCTGGCTGAAGAGCAAGTCATCATGGAAGCCATTAATGAGAACCCCATTGTCGTCATATGTGGAGAGACGGGCAGTGGTAAAACCACCCAAGTCCCCCAGTTTCTTTATGAAGCTGGTTATACCAGGTAGGAGTTGTCCTTTATATGCAGTAAATGTAGTTAGAAAAGTTGAAGCTGAGCTTGGTCGCTTCTGATTTTGTCTCCAGTATTCTGAAATGGCTGAAGTGGGGGGCTCACTGCTGTGCAGTGGCAGTGGCCATGCTGAAGGAGCTTTTAAAAACCTGAAGGGAGTACAGCTGTGACTTGCAAAACCCTTTCTGCATAAGCAATCTCTTGAAACCTTTAAACAACCTCCTTGTTGTTCTTTGCCCCTTTAGTTCGAATGGCATCATTGGGATCACCGAGCCCCGGCGCGTGGCTGCAGTGTCCATGTCTCAGCGCGTCGCTAAGGAGATGAATTTGTCACACAGGTGAGAAGGAAACCTGCTGGGGCCTTGCTGGGAAGGCTACACTGAGATGCACTGCACGTGTGATAGACTGAAACACAAGTGTGTGTGTTGCTGTTCTGCCTCTGGTGAGAATCTGTGGCAGGTTGCTTACAGACTGCTGTGGTGGTGTCTATAAAAGCACATGCAGATGCTCAGAGTGGAATTGCTGGATGCCCCAGGTTCAGGTGCTTGGTGTGTGTGAGGCTCTGGTGGGCTGCTGGGGTGCATTTTTTCACATGTTGGCATTGAGTCCTAATTTAGTAAGGCTGAAGGCTGCTCCCTGATCTGCACGCTGATTTCCTTCTTCCCTCCATGCCTTGTGGCTCTCCCGGTATTCCCTCACAGAGTGGTTTCATATCAAATACGATATGAAGGAAATACCACAGATGAAACACAAATCAAGTTCATGACAGACGGCGTGCTGCTGAAAGAAGTGCAGAAGGTGAGGTGCTGCCCTTGCTGCTGGGAGAAGGGAGGGATCACCTTCAGCCTGGGGAGGTGCCACGGGTTGTTCTGGCGGGGATATCCTCAGAGGAAGCTTCATGCAATGAAATTGTTCTTTTTTCTCAGGATTTTCTGCTTTCAAAGTACAAAGTGATCATTATTGATGAAGCCCACGAGAGAAGTATGTACACGGATATCCTGATAGGGCTCTTGTCTCGCATCGTGCCTCTTCGGGAGAAGGTGAGGGAAGCTGCGTGGCAAAAGGCATACCAGGAAGGGGTGCCATTAGATAGCTTTTCACACAGTATCCAATTGCATTGCCACCAGACACAAGTAATTAAGATTACCGGCCTATTAGAAAGCACTTGTGTCCAATGCTGCCAATAGTTCTTGCTCTGTGTGCTCTGTAGCGTAAGTGCCACGTGCTTCCAGGCAAAGAATAACACCTGTGTGTCCCTGCAGAAAGGGCTGCCGCTGAAGCTGATCATCATGTCAGCCACCCTCCGCGTGGAGGATTTCACTGAGAACACCAGGCTGTTTGCTGGCACACCTCCTGTCCTACAGGTATCGTTCTTCTCGCCGGGATCTCTGCCCGGTGGAGCAGCTAAAAGTACAGCGAGGGCTTCCTTTATGAAATAAAAAATGAGATACTCTGATCTGTCCATTTGGTGCCCAACTCTTGTGGATGTCAATTTAAAATATAGCTTTGTTTTGGTTATGCTGTTCTGTCATTTGGAATCTATCAGAGAATTTCCCCTGGCAGAATTGGATTACTTTGAAGGGCTGGAAGTCATGGTTAGGAAGCCTCAATCCAAGAGAGATTAGCTGAGTTTCCCTCTTGGTTTCATGGTGTTCAGCATAGCCAACACGGATCATTTCCGTGGGTCTGGTGGTTTGTAGGTTACCAAAACCAAAAGCTGCACAGACTTCAGGATATGCATATCTAGTTCTGCCACGAGGGCTGCAGTGACTGTGCTGGAATTACTGACGTGGCTTGTTTGCTGTTGGATTTGCTGTCCAGGTGGATGCGAGGCAATTCCCTGTCACTGTTCATTTTAACAAGAAAACCCCCCTGGATGACTACAGCGGGGAATGCTTCCGAAAGGTGTGTAAGATCCATCGGATGTTACCCTCAGGTAAGGGCACTGTGGAGCCTCTCAAATTCTTCACGCTTAACCTATCTGTAGAATTTTCTGAGCTTTTTTTTTTTTGGTAACTTAAGCAGTGGTGCATGGCATTTAGAGTGATTTCGTCTCTTGCAGGTGGGATTTTGGTGTTCTTGACAGGCCAGGCAGAAGTTCACTCTCTCTGTAGGAGGCTGAGGAAAGCCTTTCCCTTCCAAAAAAACAGCACTGCAGGTAATGCTATTGAATAAGACTTGGAATTAAATTAATTGAATTAAACTTGGAATTCCCCTCTCTGAGAAATGAGCTTCCTTTGCACCTAAGATAAGAATTTTTATTTAAAATTTCTCAAGACAAGGGCTGGGGGCAGGGTCAAAGGGTAGTGGAATTCCCCAGGATGGCTTTAGAAAGTGAAATCCTGTTGTAGCTCAGCTAGTTGTCTTCTCAACCTCAAGGCACGCAGCTGCTGTGTGCTGCTGTTGGTCCTCAGTATGGTTCCTCGTCCCCTCTGCCTTCAGCAGGGCTGCCTGCTTCGTTCATACTGCAATGCCTTTTGAATGCTACAGGAGGTGGGAGTGGGGGCAAACTGTACATGCCCTTTTCTGAGATGAGAGTGTGTGCAGCTAATGGTAACTTGCTGGCTATTTTTGTAGGAGATGATGATGATGAGAGAAAAGAATCAGTGGAAGAAATGCGAAAATTTAAGAAATCAAGAAGGCGGAAGAAAGCTACGGTACTGTGATGGCTAGAATTCCTCCCAGAGACAGAGCAGGGCCCCCTGCAGAAGAGCACTACTGCATAGCGGTGTTTCTCACCAGGCTGGTTTAGGCTCACATGGAGCCTTGTGGCCAGCATGTGTCCCCTGCAGAAATACAGAAGCACTGTTTGCACTCCTAAGTACTGCATTACGTGCAGCAGAGTGCTAAAATGTGTCCCTGGATATTGTGGGTAGGAGACAGATTTCAGCTAAGTACTGACCTTAAAACATTAATGGAAAGAGTTGCAGACTTGCTGTCTCCAGGACTGCCTCTCCTCTGGCTATCTGTTACCCAGAATTGAGTCTGATGTGTCTGTGATGGATGGTAGCATTTGGCTTCCACCCAGCTCCCACATGCGCTGTGCTGGGAGGAGATCTTGATGCTGCAGATGTAGTCTGCTGGTTTTGGGTCCTGGTAGCTGGAGTGGTGTGAAGAAGTGTTACCCTTTGCTGCTGTCCTCCCCGTGAAGAAACATGGCTCAGCAAGAATGCTGTTTGAAACTGTGACTTGGGCTATCCCCCAACTCTCACAGTTAAGAAATGCTGAATCTTAGCCTTGAAATACAGACAAAATTTCCCAATCTCTGTCGGTTTCAGGTCAACAAACGCTTGGAATAAACGCTCAGCTTTGCTTTCAAAGCAATAAGAAGAGCCGTCTTTGTTCCCACTTACACTTCATCGTCTTCTTTCCTGTCTTCCTCAGACACTTCCCCGAATCAATCTGGACAATTACGCTGTTGTACCGGTGGATGAAGGAGATGAAGATAGAGATGCTGAAACTGATGATGACATTGCAGGATCTGATGTTGACCTCGACTTAGGAGATGGAGACTCAGAAGAAGGTTTGGCAGTTACCTACAGTTAGCTGTGAAACGTGTGACATAAAATAGCTGTCCTTTGCTAGACTGGAGTGACAGCACACTGGGTCTGCATAGTGGAAGAGTCGAGTTTTCCAGATTCAGATTTATGTCAAATAATTTATTGCTGCTTTTTAATGAATTATGCTCCTGGAAACATTGTTGGGGATAAGCCTAGAAGCTGACTTACTATGTATTTAAGATTATTGCTTTGTTTCTTCACAGAAGAGAAATCAGATTCATCCCTTCCACTTTATGTGCTCCCTCTCTATTCTTTACTAGCACCGGAGAAACAAGCAAAGGTAAAAGATTCATTGTCACAAAAGCAAATGACCCTTACTGATAGGTGGCATTGCTGTCTTAAGTCTCATGTTTTGTGAGCTAAAAGGTCCATCTAGGACTGCTGCCAGCAGGCAGCCTGGAATGGCTCTATGGGCAAGATGGGCTGGGTTTAGAGCAGGCCTTGCCTGGCCTGTGCTTCCCCTTTTGTGCCAGTCCAGAGGGCTGGGAGAGAAGAAAAGCAACAGTCCCGTAGCATGTTAAAAATTACTCACAGCTGTGGGGTGCATCAAGGATTTTATTGGCAATGCATCTTACATGCCCATTTATTTGTTGTAGGTGTTCAGACCTCCTCCTCCTGGCACGAGACTCTGTGTTGTAGCCACCAACGTGGCAGAGACATCACTCACCATCCCAGGCATCAAATACGTGGTTGACTGTGGAAAGGTGAAGAAGCGTTTCTATGACAAAATCACCGGTGTTTCGTCTTTCAGAGTCACCTGGATATCTCAAGCATCAGCTAACCAGCGGGCAGGGCGTGCAGGCAGGACTGAACCAGGGCACTGCTACAGGTCAGCGAGCTGCTGGGAAGAGGGTTATGTAAATGTTACCCTCAGCTGCCTTTTGATTTTAAATCCCTTGCCAATTTTTCACACACATTTCCTGAGTTAAGATTTCTTGCAAGTTTCCAAGCAGCGTTTCTGGTCCACTAGGTTGTATTCTTCAGCTGTCTTCATGGACTTCGAGAAATTTTCTGCACCAGAAATAACAAAGCGACCAGTGGAAGACTTGATCCTGCAAATGAAGGCACTAAATATAGAAAAGGTGAGGTGTCAGACTGGCTCTGTGCTATGGAGCTCGTTAAAGTAGTTACCCGTTGGAGCCAGAAACAAACACAAATCCATGTTAGAAATGAGAGTCCTGGGATTTGGTTTCCATTCTGCAAAAAGCAGATGCTGTTATGAATTCAGCAGACCTTACCAGACCTTTTCTGGTCATAAGAGCTTTTGCATCATGTTTTCACTACTGAAAAGTCCCCTATCAAAATAGGGGTTGTGTTTTGGAGACAGTTGTATGCTTTCAGGAAGCACAGTGCTTAGAGTTAGATGTTAAGCAGCCTGCTCCAGGCGGTGCCTGCAATCAGTGGCCGCTGAGGGTCATGCTTGTTTTCACATTTCCTAATGGGTTTGTTCTAAGTGTTTCCTCCTATTATGTGTCCTTTCCTCTTGCTTCTGGCACACATTCTAAATGTTTTTCTTTGGTCTTTGTAATGGAAGGTGAGGTTTTCGCTCCCTTCTGTGCTTCTTACTGATACAGACTCTGCCATGTCAGTGATGTGCTGAGAGACATTCTGTTTGGTACCTGTAGGTAATCAACTTCCCATTCCCAACACCACCTCCAACAGAAGCACTTGCAGCAGCTGAGGAGTTACTGATAGCCCTGGGTGCCCTGAAGGAGCCCCCTATGACAGGAAGGTAATGGCTGTGGTCCCCCACAGATTTCCTCATGGAGATAAAGTACCCAGAAGGGCAGAAACACGGGTTTGCATGAGTACAGATGTTACTTCATTGCATGACTTCTCTTCCCACAGGCTGAAGGAGCAGCAGGCAGCAAAGCTGAGCTGCCCTATTAGTCCCCTGGGCAGAGTAATGGCCACTTTTCCTGTTGCCCCCCGCTATGCAAAGATGCTGGCACTAAGCAGGCAGCATGACTGCCTGCCTTACACCATTACCATTGTGTCTGCCATGACCGTTCGGGAGCTTTTTGAAGAGTTTGACAGGTAAGTGAGGGAGCCCAATTCCCAGTTTATATGGAAGCATAGCATCATAGGACAGTTTGGGTTGGAAGTGACCTTAAAGCCCATCCAGTTCCAATGCCCTGCCATAGGCAGGAACACCTCCCACTAAATCAGGCTGCCCAGGGCCCCATCCAGCCTAGTAGGGATGTTGATACCTCTCTTTCCTTGAGCACAACCTGATTCATGCTGTTTTGTGTTTCTTTTAGGCCAGCAGCAAGTGAGGAAGAGACAGTGAAGCTGAAGGGGAAAAAAGGAAGACTTGTACAGATGCAGAGGATCTGGGCTGGGCAAGGGTCATTGCAGAAGCTCGGAGACCTCATGGTGATGTTAGGTATTGCACACAGCTCCTTCCCTATGCTGATAACTTATATTCTCCTCTCCCCATCACCCTGACCTCAGCTTTATACAAAACCATCCTCCTGCTGTAGGACTGAGTGTAGAAGTGTAATTCCTGGGCTGATCTAGGCAGCCTCCACAGTCATGTGCTGACACAGCCCTGGCTGAGTGGGAACTGCAGTATGCTCATGCTAACTGTGACAGTACTGTGCCACAGTTGGTTTAATTACAACTCAATTGTGAAGTTGTTTTCTCCACTTGACTATTCACTTCCAGGAGCAGTGGGGGCCTGTGAGTACTCTGGATGTACTCCTAAATTCTGTGAAGAGAATGGGCTCCGCTACAAAGCCATGCTGGAAATCAGGCGGTTGAGAGGGCAGCTGACAACAGCAGGTAAATGGATTCTGGGGGGAATTGTCATCTTTTGGGGGCAAACCAATCAGCTGAATCTTAACTCACCCTTTTTTTTTTTTCTTTTTTTTAACCTGCAGTGAACTCAGTCTGCACTGATGCTGGCCTCTATGTTGACCCAAAGATGAAGCCCCCAACAGAAGCACAAGCGACTTACTTGCGACAGATCGTATTGGCAGGGCTGGGGGACCATCTTGCTCGGAGGGTTCAGGCTGAAGAACTCCTGGATGATAAGTGGAAGAATGCCTACAAGGTAAACAGCTCAGTTTACTTGAGTTCCTCTTCTCTCGTCTCTGTAGGGCAGAGGGGCACTCTGCAAAACCTGAGCTTCTGTCTGGTTGCAGCCATGGGGCTGTGTGCGTTGGCTTTCTTCAGCTTCTTGTCATTGAATTGAAGTTTCCAGTGTTGCAATTTCCATTTCCCTGCACAGGAACTGCTGTAAGAGAGTAAGAAGGGCTGTTAGTCCATCTCGCAGAGTGCCAGAGAAAATGAAGCAGAAAAGCAAAGCGTTATTAAAAAACCCCATTGCCTAAGGAGACACTATAAATGTGTATCTGAGAGAGGCTGAAATTTGATGCAATCAGGAAATGAGGTTGCCAGTAACTCATCCTACTCTGCTTCAATCCTCTGTGCTTTCTTAAAGACTGCTCTTCTGGATGACCCAGTGTTCATCCACCCAAGCTCAGTCCTCTTCAAGCAGCTCCCGGAGTTTGTGGTGTATCAAGAAATTGTTGAGACTACAAAACTGTACATGAAAGGTGAGACTGCTTTCGTCCATTCTGCAGACTTGGTTAGAAAAGCAGAAGTGCCTTAGCAGAAAACTTCCCTCATACGACTACTACTGAGTAGCAGCTCTTGGCAGCAAGGCTTCTTTCAGGTGTGTTTTCCCTTTCTCAGGTGTGTCTGCAGTGGAGCCTGAGTGGATTCCTGCTCTCTTGCCACCATACTGCCACTTTGGGAAGCCTCTGGAAAATCCTCCTCCATCGTACTGCCCCGAAACAGGCCGAATTCGATGTCACAGGCCAAGTGTCTTCTGTAAGCTTCTTACAATGTCTCAGTCATTTTGCCTGAGAGCTGCTCTATAGTTACTGTAATGTCTCTTAATGATGCTGTTCATAATACCAGAAAGGTAGAGCTCAGCTTGGACTGTTCAGAGGGCTTGACAGCGATTTGAGCAGATCGGCAAGATTTAAAGTATTTAAATATTAACATCTTCCTGTTGGCATGGCAGTTTTATGGCCATCAGTAACCCCTGTTAAAGGGAGATGCTGCCAGGGTTGGTGGTACATGTGGAAATTTGTATTCATCGACTGTTGAGGAGACTCTGATCTCTTTCCAGATCGAGTTAGCTGGCAGCTCCCTGCTGTCGAGGTTGATTATCCAGAAGGTATCGATCGCTATAAATACTTTGCCAGGTTCCTGCTTGAAGGAAAGGTACGTGTGGTTTAGTTGCAATGCTTCCTGGACATTAGCAGTATTTTAGCCCAGTTTCTGGAGATGAAGCTTACCAATGGCTGCTGGAATTTGCTAAACTTGGTGGGATGGGAAAGAGCTCAGAAATACAAAATGGCATGAGAACTAGCAGGTGGGTGAAAGAGACCCAAATTTAAGTCCTGTTTTCTCAAAGGAAAAGGGCTGTAGTTCTTGTATCTCCATTCTGAGAGATGAGTCATCAGGTGAGGTGATCAGGGCAAGGTTGGTATAGAGATCTGCAGGGGAGAATTGGGGATACGGGATATGGGACTGAAACCTACAGCAATCCAAGCTCAGTAATGATTGCTTCCACAGAACAATCTACCTTATTTGTTATGTGCTTACTGCAACGTATCTCACAGGTCATTGAGAAACTGGCTTCTTACAGCCAGTGTCTGCTCTCCAGTCCTCTCATAATGCTGAAAACGTGGTCCAAGTAAGTTGTGGAAAACAAGTTTGTTTTCTCCACTGAATGCTTTTATCTTCCTTAGAAAAATAATAACAAGAAATTAAATACTGGGAAGGGTGTACAAGGCAGTGAGCTAATGTCTCACTGCAGAGGGGAAAATTGCAGTTTTGGGGGTTTGTTTGTTTGTTTTTACCAAGAAAAACTGTCTTGAGAGAGTTGCACTATTGTAAGGGCTGGGCGGAAGCACACACACAATGCACTGATCACACCGACCTCTGCAGGCGGCTCCGTACAAATGCATGAGAACTTTCTTAAGCTAAGGACATGTCTCTATATCCAGAGGTCGTGTTTTTTATGTCTGTATTTATCCCTCACTAATAGGGAGTATGAATTCAGAAAGGTGAGCTGAACACTGTAACGCTCTGCTAAACTGAGCTGATGGTCGTTGCTTTATGGTACCGTTTTGTCTTGGCCTCACATAGGCTTCAGCCCAGGACAGAATCCCTCCTGCAGGCTCTGGTTGCTGAAAGTTGTGATAACCGTGATGCTTTGCTGGCTGCATGGAAGAAAAACCCCAAGTGTAAGTGTCCTACTGCTTAAATGTTGGCTTTTTGAGGTACATGTCAGGTGGGCTGTTTCACTTGATGTGCTCCAAATTTTTATTTTCCGAATAGAAACCATAATGTTGTGAGCTTTGATTCTTGTGAAAGAGCCAAATGGATGTTGGTCAATATTAGGGCATCTCACTGCTGCTCTCTTTCTATTCCAGATCTGCTCGCAGCCTATTGCCAGTGGATCCCCGAGGTTATGCACGATGACGTAGCCAAGCAGTGGCCGCCGGTAGCAGTGTGACACCCAGCTCTGTTCTTGGGGGACTCCTTTTCTCCAAAGTGTTTTGGGAGCATCGGTTTCCACGAAGATCTGATGATCAGAGGGACTGCCTAGCTGCTAGCGGTGCCTTTCTGTGGGTCAGCTGGCTCTTAGCTCTGGCTTTCAGCCTGCTATGCTCTCAAGCCCCACCAGCTGTTTCGGGGGTGCTTTGTAATGTTAATATTTGGATAATTTTATCCATTGTATTTTACCAGTTATGTTTTGCTGAAGTTTCTATTTGGACTATATTAGTCAGAGGGACTACAATAAATATATGTTCTCCCATCCAAACCAAGAATAAATGTTTTCTACACAGGGTGTTGCAAGAAGTGGAATGTTAGACCTTCATCCGCCCTTCCTCACGTGCAACTGCAGGGCCCAAGGACTGAGCCTTCCCCTCATGCTGGGCTGGCTGTGGTCTCACAGAGCTGCCTATTCGCTGCCTTTCACCCTGTGGGACTGTGTGGGGAAGGACTAACGTGGGTTACATGAGTTACAGCACACTAAGAACTAGGGGTTTTTTTGTTTGTTTCATAAGCTTTGGTGTCGTAGAGCCGTGGTGCTCAGCACTAACCCCAGCAGCAGGGGTTGCAGCAGCACTTTGCAGCCTGTTTGGGAGGGGTGAAAAAAGCCAAGTGTGGTGCTGATTTACAAGTGACAAAGGTGAAATAGGGGTCTTTAGGGAATCTTGGCGAGTGAAACTAAGGTAGCATGGCGTTGCAGAGAGCTTCTGCTTTCTGCCTGTGAATTGAGGGAGAGGGATAGAAGATAGAAAAAGCGGAGGAAAGAAAGAAAAGGGAAAGAAAAAAAACTGTGGAGATGCCGGGGATTGAACCCGGGGCCTCATACATGCAAAGCATGCGCTCTACCACTGAGCTACATCCCCTTGCTGCGAATGGCTGTTACAGAACGCCATCATCATACAGACGGCCGTCGCGCGCCACCAGCTGGGCTATGATGTTGTTGCAGAGTCGGAGGAAGAAAGTCAAAAGCACCTGTCCTCGTTAGTATAGTGGTGAGTATCCCCGCCTGTCACGCGGGAGACCGGGGTTCGATTCCCCGACGGGGAGAGAGAATATTTTGATCGTCGGCGCAATTTTTTCTCCTGGAGGCCCGACACTGATGGCACGTAGGGCCGTGACGGGGGGGCAGTCACCGCGGGGGTAGCCGGGGGCCCACCCTTATTTCCCGGGCTTTAACGCAGAGCGATGGGAGATATGAGGAGGCCCTCAGGCGACAGCCGCCCCCGGAGCCGCGCGCCGCCGCGAACGGACGTCCCCACGTGCTCGCGGTGCACGAAGCGCAGGGACAGGCGGGGGCTGGGCGGGGTCGTATCCGCAGCCCGGGAAGGGTCGTCTCGCCGCCGAAATAGCTCAGTTGGGAGAGCGTTAGACTGAAGATCTAAAGGTCCCTGGTTCGATCCCGGGTTTCGGCAGAAGATTTTTTTTCTTCATTGTTTCTCTAATTCTCCCCACGGCTGTCGTATTGCAGCCCAGCAGCTCGCGGTTCCCCCCGGCCGCAGGGGTCGCGGCGCGGGGCGCTCCCGGCGGCAGTAACACGCAGCGCCCGCGTGGGGGCTGAGCTCTGAGTGGGCCGCGGGAGGACTGCCCGTACCGTCCTCGTTAGTATAGTGGTGAGTATCCCCGCCTGTCACGCGGGAGACCGGGGTTCGATTCCCCGACGGGGAGGTGATATATTTTTTTTCACTTCATGAAATTTTTCTCTCCTCACTTTTCTTCCCTTGAATTATTACGGCTCCCGAAGAGAAAAAAAAAAATCATACAGCCGTCCGTGCGCGCACACAGAGTGCTTCTGTACTCCAGGAGACACCCAAAGCGCACGCAGCGCAGCCCCGCGCTGCTCCCCGCCCCGCCCGGCAGGCAGCGCTCCGCGGCGCGCTGTTCCCCACTCGGATGAATGAAGGACGGAGCGGTGGGGCCGGCGAGTGGGCAGCGCGGGCAGGGGGATGTAGCTCAGCGGTAGAGCGCATGCTTTGCATGTATGAGGTCCCGGGTTCAATCCCCGGCATCTCCACGGGCGCCCAGTACTTTTGTCCACATTGCGCATTTTGTCATCGCATTCACTCACAGAAAAAGCCGCCGCCCTAAAAGGCCCTGGACGGCGGCTTCCTGCGGCACGCAATGACTCTTTTACCACTGGGTTCTCCTCACCATGCAAACACCACGTTCTCATTTTTGTCAATACCAAACCACGGCTCTGCAGATGCACAGCGGCCCAAAAGGAGGAAGGCAGCAGAGGCCGAGCCTAGCTGTGCTGGTACAGCACAGAGACCCGAGCCTGTGCAGATGTGACACAGCTTTTATCTGCACAGCTCAGCCACCGGATGCTTCATCTCCCCCATTCCATCAAGCTCCTGCCAGCTCAGGAAAGCGTTGCTCTGCACGCTGCCAGGCACGTGTAGGGACTGAAGAAGTGGGCACAGCATCTGCCCGCAGTCTGACTGGGACACAAGTCTGAACCCTCAGGGCTGCGGTGCTCCACAGCGTGTCTGTAAGATTCAGACATCAGCTACAAACTCAGTGCAGCGCTCAGCAGTTGGCTGCCCACCCCAAGAACTGTGTCACTGCAGTCCATTCCTGTTACAGCACAAAGCAGAGTGCCCTGTGTGCTTTTCCAGCTATCTTTCAGACCACCCCACAGCGTGTGCTGTAACTACAAGCGGCAGCTTAGCATCACTTTTCCACCTCAGGTGATGAAAGACCTCCTCAATCTGACAGTCTGCTCACGTTACTTTATGTTTGCACACATGCACACAGCGTAAGCGATTGAGTGTGACCCCAACCTCATCCTGAGTGAAAATCAAAAGACTTTTGGGGATTGTTCCTTCAACCTGAGTGCCGGAGCTGCTTTTCTTGTACTATGGTTATTACAGCAACTGGGATCTCACACACTTGTAAATCACAGGGGCTGGGGAGATCCCACAGCTCTCCCCTCCTGTTAGAGCCCCCTTTCCCCACACCAATGGCTGTGCTGTTGCCGGGCCCGTGGGATGGCTCTGGGCAGCAGCAGAGCGCTGTGGGTGCGTGCAAAGGAAGGATGTGAGCGGATTGAACCGAGCGGCAGCACAGGAACCTGCAAACAAAGCACTGCGCTGTTCTCTGCTGTGCCCCCGAGTGCTGCACGGTTTGGCTACAACAGCACAGGAGCCAACGGAACACAACGTGGATCTACCAGGGGGTGCTCTATAAGCTGGAAATAAGAGTTATTCGTATTTATATTTGTGACAGATCTCTCCTCAGCTGGCAAAGCCATGGCCCTGCATGGGAGATGATATACTCAGGTACATCCTCACTTTACATGCACTGGTAATGGTGATGCGGTCTCCATGCCAAGGCTGCATCTCCAGAGCCAATGGCCCAGCACAGCCTGCCTGCAGCGTTTATTTGTGCCACTCCCAAATACTTTGTGTTATCTCACACTGTTCCTGGCCCAGGACCATGTTCTCACTTCTCTCCCTTTAAAAATGTGAAATATCAGAGGCTGCTGAGGTAAAACACACAGCTCCTTGAGACAAAGGCATTTCCTTCCCTCAGGGGCACCTCGGGGCCTCTGTGAAGCCCGCACTGTGCCCGATGAAGGAAACTGAGGGCCGTTTGGGAATGGATGCACTGCAGGGCTTCAGAACCCCGTATACAACATCAGGCTGACATAAAACTTACAACAGGCCGCTCCAATGGCTCCGCTCCGGCGGTTCCCAGCCGGGCTTTCTGCTGCGCCGCATTATGCGCCGAGCGCCGAGCGCCGATCCCCGCCCAGCCCTCAGAGCCGCATCACAGCGCCGCGGCAGCCTCCGCGCACCGCCCCGCGCTCATTGCCGTCCTCCCCACACAGCGGCGGCAACGGCCGCGGGAAAGTAGTGCGCGGCGGAGTGATCGGAGCGGCGCGGGGCGGGGCGTCGGAGGATATATAACGAGCGGGAGCAAACGTGTGGCGTAGTTGGAGACGTTAACGGGTTTGGTCTGTTGTGCTTGTGAGTTTGGCCCGCGAGCCCCGTGGTGAGTGCTCCGCTGCGATCAGCCGCGGTTCGGCGGGGCGGAGGGAGAGCGGGGCGTGCGTCGGGGGTCGGCGGAGCTGAGCGTGTGCTTTGTGCTCGGACCGGAGAGCGCTGGGGGGATGGGCTGCGGCGGGCAGAGATGGCGGCGGGCGGACGGGGCTGTGGGTCGGGATGTTAGTTTTCTCCTCGCGGGCCGCAGCGCGAGCCGGCGGCGGAGATGGGAAAGGTGCAGGGAGCCGCCGGGAAAATGGCGGCCGCGCAGGCGCAACAGCGGCCCCTAAGATGGAGGAGGGCGGGCGCGCGCCGTGAGCGGGAAGGGGAGGAGGCGCGTGGCCCCGCCCCTCGGGGCTGTGGGCGGTTCCTCCGCCGTGACGTCACAGGGAGGCATGGGCGGTTGGCGGCGGCGGGTGTTGCTGTTGTCCTGTTAACGTGTGCTCACCTCCCTTCCAGACCAACATGCAGATCTTCGTGAAGACCCTCACTGGCAAGACCATCACCTTGGAGGTGGAACCCAGTGATACCATCGAGAATGTCAAGGCCAAGATCCAGGACAAGGAGGGCATTCCCCCCGATCAGCAGAGGCTGATCTTCGCTGGCAAGCAGCTGGAAGACGGGCGCACCCTGTCCGACTACAACATCCAGAAGGAGTCCACTCTCCATCTTGTCCTGCGCCTCAGGGGTGGCATGCAGATCTTTGTGAAGACCTTGACAGGCAAGACCATCACCCTGGAGGTCGAGCCCAGTGACACCATTGAGAACGTGAAGGCCAAGATCCAGGACAAGGAGGGCATTCCCCCCGATCAGCAGAGGCTGATCTTTGCTGGCAAGCAGCTGGAAGATGGGCGCACTCTGTCCGACTACAACATCCAGAAGGAGTCCACCCTGCACCTGGTGCTGCGCCTCAGGGGAGGGATGCAGATCTTTGTGAAGACCTTGACTGGCAAGACCATCACCCTGGAGGTGGAACCCAGCGACACCATTGAGAACGTGAAGGCCAAGATCCAGGACAAGGAGGGCATTCCCCCCGATCAACAGAGGCTGATCTTTGCTGGCAAGCAGCTGGAAGATGGACGCACCCTGTCTGACTACAACATCCAGAAGGAGTCCACCCTGCACCTGGTGCTGCGCCTCAGGGGTGGTAACTGAAGATGACTTGCTTCCAAGAAAAAGTTCCTCTGCACATGTTCATTCCAATAAAGTTCTTGCATCCACAAAGATTTCTGTCACTTAAATTCTTCCAGCAGCTATTTTAGTTACTTAATTGCAAGCTAATAAATTCTGGTTATTTAATTACCAAATATAAAGGTGTTATAAAACTGCCTTATGCAAGGCCTGCATGTGCCTGGCCAATGCCTCAGGTGGTGCTGAGGTTGTGTAAGTGCTCACATAACTCCCTGTGCACTGCTGAGCTCAGTGCTGGTCGCAGTGCTCTTCAGCTGTTACCGCTGTGGAAACGTGTGTGTAATGTAACAAAGAATTGCAAATCCTTCCAGAGTTGGAAGGTTCAGTAATACTGCTTTGCCCACTGGAGGGTCAAGTGCTGCATGCAGTGTTCATGCATCAATGTAGTAAAAACCATCGAAAAGATAGTGAAGTTCCTTTGGAAGCCAACAAGCTTCTCTCCTGGCTCTGACAATCTGGGTGATGGGTAATTGTGAAATGTCAGCAGTGAGCCTGCAGCCCTTGATCCAGGTGTTCGGTGCTGTTAATGGGCTGCACAGCTTCAGTCTACTAAGCAAACTTTGTAACTTAAGTACTGGCTCAGAGGATACCCCTGGGGATGCTCTTTGCTCCCAGTTGTGCACCGTGTAGGAATAGTGCTGTGTTGGTGAGCTGAAGTGCTGCAGAGCAGTTCTGTATGCTCAGATCACTGACAAGGGAGGTCTGCTGAACTACTTGCAGTACACTGCTGGGTGTCTGAGGTTAAACGCCCGCACTGGGGAAGGGAAAAAGGCTGAAGAGTTAAGAAATGAACGAACAGCTGTATGCTGGGCAGTACTGTGAGCATTGCCCATCTGTGCTTGGAGCCGGACTGAGGGTTTCAGCTCAGTGCTGGCCTCAGTGGGGCTCCAAGCGACAGCACCCAGAGCAGAGGGGTGGGATCCCAGGGAGGAAAACAAGGCAGGTTTTGGCTGACGCTGACTGTGAATTATCCCCGAGTGAGAGTGCTGTGACAGGTGGTTTCGGTGCGCTGTGCTTCGCAAGGAGAAAACCTTTGCACGCTGCCGAATGCGTGTCAGTAAGTGCCCGTGCGGTGCCATCCCGGAGTCCCACACGTCCACGAAGCTCTTCCCGGGAAGCTCGAGAATGGAAGGAACCCAAAAGCCGGAAAAATGCCTCGGGCGCCGTTCCGTGCCCGGGCGGGCAGCACGGACCGCCCGCCCACAGCCACGCGCGGCCAAACGCACGCACCGATGTGCGCAGCGCCGTGCTCTGATTTTTTCTCGGAAACGCCTTAAGCGCCCTCCGGAGCCGCGGAGCCGCGTGACGGCCCGGCGTGCGCCGACCGTGCGAGCCGCGCAGCCCCGGGGCCGTGGGTTCGAACCCTCCGGCGCGGCGGCAGCTGCGAGCGGAACCAGCCGTGAGGCCGGAACGGACCGTCCGCACACAGCTGCAGCTTCCGCGCCGCTCGGCCCACGGGGGCGGACTCGCCCCGCCCCTCCCCGCCCCGCTCCGCTCCGCCGTACGGCCCCGCCGGGCCCGGGGCATAAAGCGGCGGCGGGCGGCGCGCTCTGCGAGCCATGGTCGCGGCCGGGCGCAGGGTGGCGGTGGGGCTGGGGGCGGTCGGGGCCGTTTGCCTGCTGCTGGGCGGCTGCCTGCTGCTGGCGGGGCCCGCCATCGTCAAGGAGCAGGTCCTCAAGGTTAGCGGGCCGGGGGCTGCGGTCGGCGGCGGTGGTTGCGCGGGGCTGGGCGTGCTGCTGTCAGCGCTGCTGTCAGCGTTGTTCGCCGTCCGGGCTCTGAGAGGACGATGAGAATCGCGCGCCGAAGCGGCTGCTTCAGGGCTGCTCTTCCAGCTTGCAGCATCCTTAAAATCTCAGCGGGGGTAAATCGAGGCTCGGGTGTTCTGTGCTCTGCTGCGGGACTGCCGGGGCTGCTCGGGACCGCGTTCCTCCTCAGCAGCGGCTGCGCTCAGCTGGCACTGATGGGTGATGGAGGAAGCTCTGGCTGCTCTTTGTTAACTGCATGGCAAGGCTCGTGCTTGTAGATGGCTCTCCCCGTTGCCAGTAACAGCGTGGGTGATCCGCTGCGGTGCTCGGATGGAGTCCTTGCCCCGTGCGTGGTGTGGTGTCTGAGAGTGAAGCACCAGAGCTGCCTCTGTGTGGGGGTTCCTGGCTGCTGGAAGGGGTCCTGCTGGGATGGCATTGGTCCCCTGTGGTTATGGCACAGAGCTGCGTGCTGAGCCCTCGGTGTGCTCAGTGAGCGCTGTGCAGAGCCCTGGGACCAGTGCTCAAATGCAGGAGGGGAGGAGATACAATGGAAAGGGCTCAAGGGTTGAGGTGAGAACAGGGAGGCTGCTCACCAATTACTGTCGTGAGCAAAAGAGTTCTAATTTGGGGCAGCTGCTGGGCTTTCCTCGCAGAGGGCCCTCTGCAGCCCCCCACTACCAAACCCTTATTGCATCAGCCCAATGTATGGCCTCATCCCCACGTTCACCCAAACCTTTCCCACTGCCCACAAGAGAGGGTCCCTCTGCCTCGGGGTTCCTCCAAGCTCGTGCCTACCCATGTCAACACCTAGAAATGCTCCCCTGGCACAGGAGGTGAATGACAGTGGCTGCATCCGTGTGTGCCCGTGTCTTGGTCAGGAACGAGCTTCTGCTGGAATGTGTGCCCTGGCAGTGCTGCTGGCTGTGCAGAGCCAGGCAGACCTTTGGCTTAAGCCAGAGTTGGGCTTTGTCCAGTCTGTTGGCCATGCAGAGCTGGTGCTGGCGCCTGTAGGACATCTGGTCGCACTGGTCATGCCATACTTCCCTTCTTTTGGGGAACTACCCGATTTAGCTACTTTCTAATGGATCTCAGTGAGGAGAAGCCTGACCCTCCTTTTTCCTCAGGACTCACTTCATCTCAAGTACGTGACCTTCTCATCTTCCACATGATCCGAGGGATCACAAATTCTTACGCAGCTTAAAGTCAAATGGAAGGCAAACAATGGAGTGATGTGCAGAGCCTTGCTGAGACTCCTGGGGCTGTGTTTGGAGCTGTGGGTATGAGGAGGAGCTGCTGGCAAGGCTTGGAAGGGCTGGAGGCTGGCTGGCCTTTGGCAGGCATTCATCACGTAACTCCATGTAGGATCTCTTGTTCTCAGTGCTTGCGTTGCTGTCTTTGGGGGAGACACGTGGTAACCCATTGCTTTCAGTTCTCCAGGAACTCAGCACAGTCAGGAGGTGTCAGACCACCCAGTGACCCTTTGTAGCCCATCTGAGTGAAAAATATCCTATTTTTATTTCAGACACATGCCGTGTTCGTGTTGACCTCCGTGTGGCTTGACTCCAAGGCTGCTCTGATCAGTGTATCTTATTCAGTGGTAGTTGTTACAGTTGGACTCGATAAGCTCAGTGGTCTTTTCCAACCTCAGCGACCCTGTGGCTCTGTGCAGGGCCTGGAGCTGCTGGGCTCCCATGGGAGGAGGCTCGGAAGGGCAGCGGGCAGTTGGGATGCGTGTTACATAAATGCGTGCGTTTGCAACGGGAAGTCCAGCAAAGCAGAACGAACAAGTAAAGGAAAGCAGATGTTGGTGTTCAGAGTCTGCTGGGTGCACGGGGAGAGGGCTACAAAACAATCCAAATGAAGTCTGGGTTGCTCTTGTCCCATAGTTGCTTCTTTGCCAGTGACCCTGCTGGCAGCTTTCTCCTTGTTCCTGCCATGGGGGTCAAAGCAAGCAGCTGTGGGGCTGAGCTGGAGCGGGATAATGCCTGCGTGCCTGTGCCGATTAGTGGATCAAACCCAGTTCTGAGCTGCGTTACTTAACTGCAGCAAGAGTTTGTGCTTGGCAGAGGAAGCAAAGATAATAGTGGAGTGCACCCAAAATAGGTGATTAAGAAGGAACAAGCTCTTGGTGTGCTGGTCTGTAAGGCAGCCCCCCAGGAGGCAGGGAGGGACTGGAGGCAGGTGGTCAGCTGCCGGCAGTGCAACTGGGCGGGGGGTGAGGGCTTGGGTAATGCCTGTGCTTCTGTGGGCTTCTCCTGGAAAAAGGGGCAGCAAAATGGAAAACTGCCGTGTGCTGCCTTCGACCTGCATTAAGACAGACGTGAATCGCTGCAGGAAGAAGCAAAAGCAACTTGGATGCAGTTTGGTTGACATCACTGCTCTCCTCATCTATTTTGGGATAACCCGAGAGCTGCATGGTCTGTAGTTGTAGCTATGGAGCTGCCATACCTGGCAAGCAAGTGGAAGCCTTGGGGATGGGCTTGTTTGTGCCAGGCGAGTCAAACCACCAGAGCTGTGAATAATTCAGTGTTGGCTTGTCTAGCACAGTGAAAGCCTCCAGCACTTCAAAACAGCTTTGAAACCTTGTGGGTAGGAGTCTGGCAAACTGAGTCTGAATAAATAAGCCTGCAGACATCCTGTGGCATGCACTTGATGCTTCTGCTTGCATAAGTTTGGAGTTCAGAACTGGCTCTGGTTCAGTTTACATAACGTGCTGTGTCCTCCAGAGATCCACTGCTGAAACGTCTGCCTTCAGTTAGGCCTGATATGGGAGGCAGGAGTGGATGTGCTCAGCCTCCAAGGCCAAGCAGCACATCTTCTTTCTCTTTCTTTGCAGAATGTGAGGATTGACCCCAGCAGCATCTCCTTCAACATGTGGAGGGACATCCCTGTTCCTTTTTATCTGACGGTGAACCTCTTTGAAGTGCAGAACCCCCAAGAGGTCCTCCAGGGAGCGAAGCCAAAGGTGAACCAGCGTGGACCGTATGTTTACAGGTCAGGTACTGCTTGTGGTCCAGCTGTGTGTGAGCTGCTGTGCTGCCTGCCAGGCTCTCAGCTGCCTTCTTTAGGAGGACAGCATGGCGTTAGCACAGCTGGCCTGAGTCTGGCATAGGATTTTAAAGCAATCCAAATGTGGTGTAATTGCTCTGATCTAACTAAAACCATCAGTAGGACCTTTGGCTGATGGGGCTGTGAGGCTGCTCAGTGCTTCAGTGTGAGCTGAGGAGCTTGGCCCTTTGCTGGGACCCACTGGATGTTGGTATAGTGGTGGGCAAGCGCCATCCTCAGAGTGGGCTTTAGTTTAATCTTCGCTGTGCATTTAGGAATTCAGCTCCAGAGCTGGAATCTCCTTGATATGAAGCTTCAGGCTTCCTGCACTGATCTAATAGCTATCTTCTATGATGGGATGCAGAATTTTCCTAACATGAATAATCTGGTCATGGGAACCAGTACAGAGCGCTGTGGCTTGGTTGGGTTCAACAACAGCAGGGCTTGATCTATTTGCCATGGCTAAGGATGGTGGCTGGAGCCCCTCCATGGACCTGGTGTGTGAAGTGATGGGAGATATTGAACTGAGCATGTGAAATTTACCAGTAAGTAACAGTATTTGACATGTTAGTGCCTACACATATAGGCAAGGTCAGGTCAGCAGCCTAAGCAAGCTCATGTGGGAAGATTACTGGTCTAATCCCAAAGCTGTTTGAGTAGTGTTGGGGGGAAACCTGGCACTATGTGTATGCCCTCATTTCCCCTGGTCTGCTGGTCACACCACAGAACCGTGTAGATTCTGTATGTTGTGATTGGATCACTCACTTGGCTTGAGGGAAAAGGCTTCACTTACACTAAGAATAAACAAAGGAGTAAAGCTTCTTAATGTCCTTATGTTTCTGTTGAGCAAGATTAGTGCCTTTCCCTATCGTGGACCATAAAATAGGCTCCACAATAAAGGACTTTGTTTCTGCTTGTGCATTGAGCTGCAGCTCCCCATGGAGCTGTAACTGGCTTGGGATGCTGGGGGCAACCTCGTGCTGCTGCAGAGCATTGCAGCTGGGCTCCCCAACAGCATGCAGCAAGCAGGAGCTGGGCAGTGCATTGAGGAGTGACCCAGAGAGGAGCAGCAGAGCCAGGATGCCATGTGGGGGTTGTGCTTCATGTGGGGCTGCCCAGGAGCCAGCAGGGAGCTCTGGGACAAATTGACATGGGTTTGACAGCAGAGCTTGTGCCATCTCGTTTGGTTTTCTCCCATTTTGGAGGTTGTTTTGGTGTGTGGGATGGTGTAGATTGACTTATCTGGGCATCTCTCTCAGAGATTGGCTTCTCAGTAGCTGTTCCACTGCCTCTCCTGCAGCCTGGTGCTCATTGCTGGAGTTGGCTCTCCTTCCTCTGCTCTTCAGCAGCAAGCCCAGGCCTGCCCTTGCTTCACAGACAATGCATTAGGCACCACATGGGTGAAGGTTCCCATGGTCTCTCCTGTCTCTTTGCAGAGAGTTCAAGTATAAGACAAACATCACTTTCCATGACAACGACACCGTCTCCTACCTGGAGTACCGGCAGCTCTTCTTCCGGCCAGACTTGTCCAACGGCACTGAAGATGAGTACATCGTGATGCCCAACATCTTGATGTTGGTAAGGGTTTGCTTCCCAGAGACGTGCTGGCTGGCAGGGATGGTGGTGATGCTCTGTGCTAACCTGAAGCTTCTTTTCTTGTCGGACTTGAATTCAATCAAGTCATGAGGTTAAGTTCACAGAGTGCAGTTCTCTGTGTGCCCATTATTATGTTGGGCTGCTACCTTTCCAGAATCAGAGTGATTAAAGGGGCTGGGCTCACATCTTCAACTCATCTGGGCTTTAACTGCGGAAATGAAACCTGTGACTGCTGCCACAAATTGCTTTCTTCCCAGCTGTGGGCTGAACGGTTCCTCATCTCAGGGGTTGGTTTCCTTCACAGGGAGCAGCTGTCATGATGGAAAACCTGCCTAGTTTTGTGAAGCTCTTGCTGAGCGGGGCCCTGGCTGGCCTGAAGCAGGAGGCCTTCATAAACCGGACAGTGGGGGAGATCTTGTGGGGCTATGAAGACCCTCTTTTAGACACCATAAATGCCCTTGTCCCTGGCCTGATCCCATACAAGGGGAAATTTGGCATATTTATAGAGGTGAGTAAACTGTTGGGAACCCTCAAGTCCCAAACATATTGCTTTTGTTATTGAAAGTGCAGACTGTCTCCTTCACAAACCGCTTGGAGCAGCCATGTGTAATTGATGGTGGTTGTGTAAGGCACCTTATATTTCTGCTTGAGGGGAAAACTACGTGTTGGAAGCTGTCTCTGGCAACCAAAATAAAACTTCAAAAGCTTACAGTACATGGATTACTCCTAGAGCTGATGAAGCATGCAAAGGTGCTAACATCCTGCAGTCTTTCTGTATGTAATGGATTACAGGTTAATTTCTTCTCTCTGCAGTTTAACAACACCAATTCTGGATTGTTCACAGTGAACACAGGCATGAAGAACATCAGTCAAGTTCATATGGTGGATTCATGGAATGGCTTGAAAAAGGTGAGCTTCAGGCAGCCAAACTCGAGTCAGTGCTTGATGTAGAGCAAGGTAAACTGAAAGCTCTGGGTACTGTTATATCAGCGGGTCAAAGGTTTGGAAGTGAGTTCATATGGGACTTTTCCCACAACTTCTGTTGAATGTCAGAGCAAAGTCAGAATGGCTGGAAGGCAGCCCAGTGGCAAGGAGTGTTCAGTTGAGCCCATCCTGAAGGCTCTCCAGCTTTGCTTTCCCCAGCTTCGGTGGATGGTGTGGCAGGGATGGAAGCCGACATCGAGCTGATAGCACTGAGCTCCTCTCTCTGCACCCGTCCCACAGGTGAACTACTGGCGGACCAATGAGTGCAACATGATCAATGGGACTGCAGGGGAGATGTGGCCACCGTATATGTCCCCAACATCGCTGGAGTTCTACAGCCCCGATGCCTGCAGGTGAGGCTGCAGCAGGCATGGAGCTGCAGTCCCTGTGCTGATGGCAGGAGATGCAGTGTGTGTCTTCTGCTCGCAGAGTACTGTGTGGTGATGCAGAGGGCTTGGGTTGAGTTCCTGTAGTTAAAGATTCTGCTACAGTTCAGTGCTGTAGTGTCAGAGTGTTGCAAAGAGTGTCGAGCTGTCTGCCTGCATTTTGTGATGTTCGTAAACACCTTCTGGATCACTGGGGAAGCCTAACTTATCTGTATTGAGAACCAGTCTAGATAAGATTTGGGAAGACGAAGGTTGGAAATAAGGGTTGTCAGAAGGAAATGCTGTTTGGCCACTGAGTTACTGCAGAAGTGATGCTGGGGGCTGTGCCGCTGCTCCTACACTGCTTCATTTTTGTTCATGCACAGCTGTGCCTATGTGATGCCCTGGCCTCAGCTGAGTGTGCAGAGGTTAAAGTACCTGCAGAGCCTGCCTTGCTCCTGTGGAAACACCCTGAAACTGGAAGGAGGGGAAGTGAGACAGCCAGATACAAAGCTCTGTCCCCAGCTGGGGAAAGATAATGGTGATTTCGGCTTTGCAGTTGCTGCAAAACAAACAAAGTGCTCTTGCTGAATAGAGAGCGGTGACCTCAGCCAATAAGCAGTCAGCTGAGCCCAGTATTAGTGCAGGAATTTCTCTACACAAGAGTCATCAGCAAATACCGAAATGACTCAGAGCCAAGGACTCGCAGAGAAGTTTACTGGTAGTCAAAGTTTAAATACACATACCTGTTTTTGTTGAACTATGGAGGTCTTGTAGAGAATGCAGTGTGTTTTTGGCAAGGTGTAAAATCAAGCAGGAAGCTTGGTTTCCTATGAGCCTTGCTGGAGGGTGAGCACAGCCCAGAAGTGTGCACATCACTGCTGTGCAGAAGGCAGCTGTAGCAATGGGCATCCCTCTTGGCTGGCTGGGCTGGCTGCATCCCCACGGGTCTTGCTTGAGTGTGAAGGAGCCAGCTTCCTTCCTGGAAACACGTATCTACTGATGTGTGCAGCATAAAGTCTCTGTTCTTTTACCTGGATTAAAATCTTGCTGCATAGTGTAGTTTGTAAGATAAAATTTTCCACTCCCCTGATGGCTGTGTGCTGGAAAACAGAGATTTAGCTGGTGTCCATCTGCTGTGACAGAGCACTTCTATCTCTGAGCCAGTGTTGGCACAAAGATGGCATTATCTCTGGGAGAGCAGCCACGGGGATTACTCCATGCCCTTAAACAAATCTATTCTGGATTCTGCAAACAGATTTATAAGCTTGTGTGGTTCCCTCCATAACTAGTCCTGACCAGCCCTGTATTTGTGCTTAAAACATGGAAAGCAAATGGCTTAGATACTCATTCCCAATCCAAAGCTCTGCTCAGACCGTTTATCTTGATCTCAAAGTCTAAGTTACATTGCAACTGCATCTTATCCAGTCAAGATAAGAGACTGTTTCTGCGCTGAGAACCTGCTGGCTAATCCTGATCTCTCTCCACCAAAACCCTTCCAGATCCATGACACTGGTGTACGAGCAGTCGGGGAAATTCAAGGGTGTGCCCACCTATCGCTTTGTGGCACCGAAAACTCTCTTTGCCAATGGCACAGATTATCCCCCCAACGAAGGCTTCTGTCCCTGCAGGCAATCTGGCATCCAGAACGTCAGCTCCTGCAGGCTGAGTGAGTCCTCCTGCAGTTCCCCTTTCCATACTGAAGTCTGAGGCAGGTGGGATGGGATTACCTGTCCAAAAACTTGCTCTGCTGCCTGGTGGGGGGGCTGGAAGACATCTCTGGGGTCTGTGTGCATTCCTATGAGCAAGGGGGAGAGAGTGGGGTAGCCATTGTGGCCAGAGCCCTCTGCTTGTTCATGGGATGGCTGAGGGCAGGATGGAACATCACCTTCCCCAGGCTGGGAGCTGGTTGTGTAACTGCCAAGCTAAACTTTGACTTTGGACAGTGAGTAGAGATCACTCGGGAGTGGGAATTCAGTCTTCAGTGTTCATCCGCAGACATGGGATAGATGAGTGTTTGGTGGTGTATGGGGTGAAGGTGGCTTAGATGTGGGATCCGAACCTTCCTGGTGCAACAAGCTGCTGGGGGAGAAGGATAGAAAAGTACGTTCAGAAAAAAAATCCTGCGATGGCTTAGAAATATCAACCTGTTCTCGGATGGATGAGCTTAAGTTGTCTCTGTTCTCATCCAGATGCACCAATGTTCATCTCCCACCCTCACTTCTACAATGCTGACCCAAGCCTGGTGGATGCTGTGGAAGGCCTGCACCCCAGCAGGGAGGAGCACGCGCTCTTCCTCGATGTGCACCCGGTGAGGGGCTGGGGGGGGGGGGGGCTGGCTGCCCCAGGGCTGGGCCTAGGCCATGTAGTGGGGCTGGGGAGCACCCTGGGGGGTGGGGGTGGCTGGTGGATCCTGCTTCCCCAGAGCTGGACCTAGGCTGGGCAGCACCTGGTGAGGGGCTGGGAGGTCTGAGCCCTGAGGGCTGAGCCCAGGCTGTGTGGTGGGGATGGGAGCATGCTGCCCTGCCTGCCAGCCCCATGCTGCTCTCCTGGTGCTGACTGGAGCAGGTTCCAGAGTGCAAAGTGGTGAGGACGTGTGCAGATAAACACCAAAGTCATAAACTAATTGAATAATTAGCTTAGCTTCTAGGGAATCGCAGGACTAATTGTAATCATAATTGTTTTGATAAGCGCGGTCATTTTCTTTCCACTGACTCAGGAAGGCCCGTGACACCAGGAGGTGTATCTGGCAGCAGCCCAGTTATGCCCCAGCTCTGTAAACATGTACGGCCATGAGAGTTGACTGGCCAAGTCTGAAGACCACTTTGTAGCTGGATGTGCTGCCACTGTTTTTGGGCTGGCTTTTTCCTCCATCCTGGCTAGCCCATCTGACTGGCTGCTTCTGCACTGCTGGCCTCGCTGCTGCACATCGTGCATGCCAAATGTAGGGATGATGTTGCTGCTCCAGTGCCATCTCAAGTCCTCTTTGTCTCTGCTGTTGAAGGGGAGAAAGCGTGGAGCTCTTCCCCCTGTGGCCCACTCTGCATGTGGCCATGAGTGGAACGTTTCCGGGTGTTCAGTGATGTTAGCTTGAGCAAGAAACCAATCCCCTCTTGAAGCAAGGCAAGATAAGCTTCTTACCCACACATTGGGTTCTCTGCTTTTCTTATCACATTTACGGAAATCTAATTAAGTTTATTACAGTATCGAAGCTCTTCTGATAACAGTACAATTCACTGTTATCTAGCCCAGCCTGCTGAGTACAAATATGGGCAATCCAACAAAAACACCCTGCCCTTAATGTGTCACAGAACTGCAGTGTCATGAGGAACCAATGCCAAAGGACCATCTTAGAAGTGTGGTGTTGTTCTCCATGTGTTTGTGATGCTGGGCAGTGATAGCTACGGATAGATAGTGCTAGTTATGTGAAGCGTTCCGTGTGCAGGAGCTTGTGTACTGGTGTATTCTCAAAGCTAGTGCAGATAGGTTCAACGACAGAAGAGGCCCATCAGGCTTAGAAACAGAAGCTTCTGTTAAAACACCCTGCCCAGGGAATCACCTGCAGGTTGTGAGTACTATGCGGTAACTTTAAACTTGCCTGGGTTTGGTCCCACAAACCTTGTGAAACATAAAGCACCTCCCCATGTTCATGCGTGGGCATTACACATGTGAGCAGTCATCCTCAGAGCCTGGGGAGCAGCGTGGGGTTGACCAGTGCTGGTACACTGGTGGAAACCCAGCCTTACTGCTGGCCATGCGTGGTGGATCTCTGAGTGACCCAATTCATTGCATTGGGAAGGTGTTACCCGGAGCAGCTGGGGAGGAAAGTGGAGAGCCAATTTTCTGCAGAGCTCTCATGGTATGTGTGAGCTGTACTGATGAACTGGTTGGTCTCTTCCTATGCAGGTGACAGGCATCCCCATGAACTGCTCCATCAAGCTCCAGCTGAACCAGTACATGAAGCAGGTGTCTGGTATCCTGTAAGTGATTCACTGCTACAAGTGGCTCTCTTCATCCAGCAGGGAGTGCTGCTGGCTCCGGGGTCCCTGCAGAGCTCACCCTGACAGACGAGATAGCTTTAATGTTAGCAATGTCACCATTGCAGCAGCCAGCTGGCTGATGTGTAGGGTCAGCTGTTCCAGTGACCTCCAGATGCCGTCCCCTGGCAGTGCTCTGTGCCTGCCTGTTGGCTCAGCTCTTGCAGTGCTTCATGCACCTGACAGTGCAGTTGAAATACAAATGCTGGCTCTGTTGTGCACGCTGGCAGACAACCCCTGTGCTCTGAGCTTGGCAGTACTGCCCTGCAGTGCTGTGCAGATGACTGGGACGTCTCAGATCTGCGTGAGTTCAACATTCCGGTTCACTGAGTTAATGTACCTGGAGCCCAGATCTGGGATGGCAATTTTTGCTGTCATTGGGTAATTAAATTCAAACGGAGGTGTTGGTACTGCTTTTGCATAGAAGGCCCAAGGTGAACCCTGGTCCCTGGAGGGGAGGGAGCTCCCTGAAGCAGCAGGAATTGCCACCTTCTTGCATCAGTGTCCCGGCCACTGCTGGTCTGCCAGACACTTCCCATTAGGAAGAATTGCAGCAGTAGCTGTGGTCTGATGAACTGGGAATCTAAATGCATATTTCTTTTCCACCCCCACAGTCAAACAGGGAAGATTCAGCCTGTGGTGATGCCGCTGCTGTGGTTTGCAGAGGTGAGCTGCCTTCCTTGACCGAATTCTGAAGAGTGTCTCATGCAGGAAGGGGGAAACTGCAGTGCTGGGGAAACTCCACTTTGAATAAGGCCTTAAGCCAGCCAGACCGAGCAGCCAACAGAAGGCTTTGTACTGCTTGGCTGCATGATTAATCCTTCTGAGCCGAACAAACCCTGCACTACACTTGGCAGACCTCTGGCTCTGACCTAGATGTGGGGTTAAACAGAACCCAGAGCAGTGCTGCCAGCATCTGCATGCTAACGTGTGCCAGGGAGTGCAGTCCTACAGCTGTGTGCATGTCCAGCTGTTTGGTAGCCTGCCTCTGACCTAAAGTCCTCAATGCACAGTGGGAGATGAGTTGCATGAATGGTCTATCACAGCTCTGGATGAAGGAGATGCCTGTCACAACTTTGCTTTCTTGGGCAGAGTGGATACATTGATGGCTCAGTCCTATCGCAGTTTTACACCAACCTGGTGCTGATCCCATCCATCCTAGACTACCTGCAGTACATCTTCCTTGGGCTCAGCGTCCCGCTCATCATCTCAGCTGCACTCGTGATGATGAGTCAGGTAAGAACGTGCAGATATCAAATGGGAAGTGCTGTTAGTCAAATCACATTTAATCAGATGACAGAGATTGGGCTGACAATCTAACACTCCTGATGAAGCATTGGCTGATACCATGATTCTGTCACAACCTAAAGCAGAGCCATGTCCTAATGACACCAGTAGGTAACAGCAGGACTTCCTCAGCCATCAAGAAATTGGGCTGCAAATCAATGTTATAGAAGCAATTCTGATCATCTTGGTGCACAGCAGTGACCAAAGCAGGTTCTCACGGGAGGAAGCATTTCTCAGCTCATCCAACTAACGAACAACCCTGGCTCATCGATCTCATTTCCATGTAAGGCATCAGGTCTGTGCCATCACCCAGAAACTCATTTATTTCTCTGCAAGTGCAGCTGTTCCAAATAGCTGTGGGAGTCAGGCCTGCAGGGATCTGTGGGTGAGAAGCCCCAACCTCTGAGGGCTGCAGGGAGCTGGCAGTGGGTGGGAGCAGTGCAGAGGCCTGGCTGCCCCGTCCATCTGAGTTTAAGGCTGTGGGGACGACATAAAACAGCTCAGGCACTCAGTGGTGATCTGTCTCCGGCTGCAAAACACTCATCTGATAAGAGCTAAAGCTTTTAGAGACTTAGCATTGAAGTAGAGATCTAGCTCCCTAACCTATATCAAAGCAAGCTTATTGAGCTTGGCGTTACAGCCAGATGGCTTGAGCAGGCTCTAAAGCTGCAGATAAGAAGAGGCTGCTTGTGGGGATGAAAAGGCAGTGAAGAGGATGAGTGGGCTGAAGTGAGAGCACGGGTGAGAGGCTGCTTCTGCTCAACCTATAGCTACCCTTACTGAGATGCTAATACCAGCCCAATTTAAATAGCTCTAGAGTTTTCCAAGTACCGCATAATTGGATTTCTACCAAGCCTACAACTGCTTAATTGACTTAAACACATGATCCCAAATCCCCTTGTTCTTCCCTGTGCTACCTGGCAGTGGGGGAGCAGTGTGAGGTAGTGGGGCTCAGTGCTGACCCTTGCAGTGTTCCCAGGGCAGCTGAGCTCTGAGTGTGCCCACCCTCACTGCTCCAGCAACTGCAGGCAGCTGCAGGCTTCATCGTACTGTGCAGCACCAGTGCGTCCCAGCACATGTTGGTGTTTCCTGGGTGGCTGTGTCTGAGAGCTTGGGCTGCCATTTCCTCGCCCTGCTTTGTGCAGGCTTCAGTTCCCAGTATCAAAGCCATGCTGGAAAGGGGTAGGAGAAAAGCTGCCTTCTCTGTTCACTTGAATCATCTGATCAGCTGCTTTTGAAATGTCCCGAACCCGGGCATGAGACAGCTGCATCTGGGTGCTCAGCCAGAGCCTCACCAAGTGCTAGAACTGAAATAAACCACGGGAAGCATCTGACTACCTGAAAAGTGAATCAATAGCCCTAATGGCTTTATAAATCTCGGAGGAAGCCATGCAACGACACATTAAATTCTGTGCCTAATGAACAGATAAGAGCTTGTAAACTGGAAGACAGCAATTTGCAGCCAAGGTGTGTTCCTCGATCAAAGTGTTGCTGATCTAGTGATGATTGCTAATCACACCCATTCCTCTCTCTGGAGGCCACAGGCGATGTCTGAGGGGCATTGTCCACACCTTCACGTGTCTGGCAGCGTGAAGCTCTTGCTTAACCTATGCCTTCCTGGTCTGTCTTGCATACCTCTGGCTTCCAGAGGGAGCAGTGGGCCATCAAACCAGTCCAGATGAGGTGCTGTGAAACACTCAAATCTTAGTCTAGTTTACATAAGAGCCAGTTTAGAATGTGTCTGTTGGTTCCACAGTTCCAAAAACATGCATGCCTCCTGTTTGGGTACAGCGTATGCCTAAACACAGTGTTAGGGCTCTCTGCTAATGCAGCTCAAAGCATGTGTAAGAAGACATTTAATGTGCAAACAGACCATTTTGAAACTGGCTCGGTGCTGATTGAAATCTTAAATAGGGTTTAGCTTAACCTAAATCTTGAAATCTTCCTTAATAGCTAGATTGTAGTTAAACAGTGATTGAAACTTCTTTAAAATCACCTCCTAAAACTGGACCCTCGTGCAATTCGTGTCGAAGTGCGCCATAAACGAGCCTGATTATCTTCTAGGAGAAATGCTCTTTATTTTGGAGTAGCAATAAAAAGAACTCAGACAGTAATAAGGCCGCCCAGGCCCCCCCTGCCGGAAAGCTGCCTCCGGTTAAGGTGTTGCGGGAAGCCAGACTGTAGGTGGGTACCCAGCCAAGGTAACACGTTCTTCTCTCATCCGGCGTTGATTGAACTTTGCTAAAAACCAATCAAATGGAAATGCTTGCTGTCCGTGTGTACTGGAGGATGCGTCCTCTTGGCAGCCTTTGACGCAGCCACGTTGTCTCCTGGCTTTATTTGGGACGATTTAGCTGTGTTAGTGCTAGCGCTTAACCAGGCTGTGAGAACACGCTCTTATTGCTGCTCCCTGCCTACCTGGTCTAATGGTATCAGCAAGGATTGGGGTAAAACGTAGGCGTGGTGTGAGGAGCTGCTTTTCTCACCTCTCCCCCCTGTGAGAGTTCGAGAGCTGCAGGTAAGTTTTCAGAGGGCCAAGCAGGGGATAACATGCACCCTGCTGGTGTGTTTTGCTTCCCTGCAAGGGCTTTCGGTGGGGAATATGATTCTTCAAATATCTGGGTTTGTATTACAGAAACACAAAATCACAGAATCATTGGAGTTGGAAGGGAGCTGTGGAGGTCATCTCCTGCAACCCCTCTGTTCAAGCAGGGTCACCTAGGCCTGCTTGCTCAGGTCCATGTCCGGGTGGCTCTTGAATCCCCAAGGATGGAGGTTCCCCCACTTCTGTGTGCAACCTGACCCAGTGCTTGGGCACAGGGTTTTTTTTTTTTAAAAAGAAGAAATTAAAAAAAAAAAAAAAAGCATTTTCTGAGCTTCAGATCACAGCTGTGTTTCAGTTCGTGCCCATTGCCCCTTGTCCTGTCCCTGAACACCACTGAGAAGAGCATCGCTCTTTTGGGGTTTTACACTCTTCCTTCAGCCACTGAAATAAAGTAAGATCTCCCCGAGCCTTCTCCACTCCAGGCTGTATGGCTTCTTGGCCTCTCCTGTGAGATGCTACAGTCCTGTAATCATCTCGATAGTCCTGCTTTGGGCTCTGCAGTAGATCCACGTCTCTGTGGTGCTGGGGAGCCCAGAACAACTTGGAAACGGTACTTCAGGACTACAGCAGTGCTGAGCGGGGGGGGAAGGATCACCTTGAGCTGCTGGCAGTGCTTCATCTAACGCAGCCCATGGCTGCTGCTCCGCACCTGCAGGACTTTGCACTTCTCCTTGCTGCTCCTGTTGTCCGTTTCTGCAGCCTGTCGAGGTCCCTCGGGGTGGCTGTGTGACCCTGTGGCGTATCAGCCGCTGCTCCCAGCTTTGTGTCACCTGCTAGTTGCTGAGGTTGCACTCCGCCCCCATCATCTAGATCATTAATAAAGATGTTAGGTGTTAAACAGGGCTGGATCCAGCAGTGATGCCTGGGGTATGCTACTCGTTCCTGCTTTCCAGTAACTTTGGGCCACTGGGCAGTACAATCTATGAGTATCACATAGGAGATGGCATCAAAAGCCTTACTGGAGTCAAAGTTGGCAATATCCACAGCTCTGCCCTCACCTACCAAGCTGCTAATCATCACACAAAGTTATCACGTTGGTCAAAGGTGACTTTTCCTTGGTGAATCCGTGCTGACTGCCCCTGATGACTTTGTCCTTAGCGTGCCTGGAAATAGTTCCCAGTGCTTCCCAGGGATTGAGGTGGGGCTGCCTGGCCTGTAGTCCCCTTCTCTCGAAGATAGGTGCTGCTTTTTTGCCTGTTTGCTTGGCCAGGAGCAACTCATTCATCCAGGCAGGCCTCCTGGTTTTGTCTGTGTCCATGATAAGACCCTGTCTGTGTCACAGAACTGTTTGAGTTGGAAGGGACCCTTAAAGATCATCTATTTCAACTCACTCGCAATGAATAGGGGCACCTACAGCTAGAAACAGGGACTTGTACAGCTAGGAGGTGTGTGGGGCCGTGCAGCCTGCTGACTTACCACAGCTCCTCCGCCCGGGGACACGGCTCTACAGACCGGGTGTTCCTGGGGTGCTACAAGGACTGGTGGGCAGGACCAGAGATAATGTTCTGTTGGGGTAGGAGATGTAGAAGCATTCAGTTTGAGACTCTGTCAGGAAAGGATTCCTGGCCGTGCAGAAATCCAGGGCGCTGGGGACATGAGTACTGAGCATGACGCATGCTGTATGGTCTGTGCTGCAGGGTCGTAACCTCTGCCCTCTCCTCTCCAGAAGTCCTCCAAGGAGAAGCACCCACACGACCCCACCACGCAGAGCCCCCCACCCCAGCCCTCCGAGACCACACCGCTCCTCCAGGACACCGGCACACAGAGCCAGGACACCGCCGAGGCCTGAGCTTGGGATGGGAACTGCTTCAGATCACCACCAGTCTCCAGAAGGGGACGTGTCCTGGGCAGCCCCGTGGAGGCACAGCAAGCGCACGGCCAGGAAGGCCTTGTCCAGGAACCCAAAATGCAGTGTGTGTGGGGCCTCGGCCAGACTGCGCTCATCGCGGCCTTCTCCCCTGTGGGCAGGCAGGACTGGAAGCAGCTGCTGGCTCATCTGTCGTTCTGCAATGTAAAACTGCCTATTGCCAGGAATAAAAGGCACTTTAATAGGAGCCCTTAGAATAAATAAGGTTTGTATATGTAGCACTGGTGGGATTTAGTGATCTTTTTTAAAGCCACTGTTCATCTCGCATGACCAGGCCTTGCTATCCTGAAGCCACTTAAGGGTTTTATTGCCACTTGATGTGACCAAACTATGCCGCAAATCAATTCTGAGTGCTGTCACGGCAGTGATGTTTCTCCTAGAGGCTCTCCAGGGCACCTGGAGCCTGCCCAGGCTTGCTCCTGCCTTTGCATGTCTTATTCTGTGTCGTGACCTTGAGCTCCAGTGATTCCCTTCCAGACCCTTTTCACTCCAGCCAGCCGGATCCCTCCTTGCTTTTGGTGACTGACCCCCAGGCCGTGCCAAAATCTCTTTGGTGTATCCATCTTTCCACATAAATCCTGCTGGAACAGGTGTCTGCCCCTGCTCTGCAGCCCCACCAGCACTCGGTTAATGTTGATGAAGATACTCGTGCCTTTGGATGGAGGAAGCTGTGTGGGACAATGGCAATCACGATGGCTTTAGTAGGATTTGGAGCAGCTACTCCATATTTCTGAAATGGGGCCTTGTGGGACGTTGGGCTGGGTGTTAACTGGGGTGGGTGGGCTGCTGGGGCCACTCTGTGGTGGGAAGGAATCTGCTACATCAGCCTTCAGTGCTCCCAGTCAGGAGTCAGGGATGCCAAAGGGACCCGTGCTGGTGCAAACACGGCAGGGCAGGCCCTGCTCTCTCCTGTGTAGCAGAGGATGTGCACATCGTGAGGCACGGATACTGTTGTGAATGGAAACCACTGCAGCTGTTCAGCGCCTGGTGACCTTTCAGTGGGGTGAGCAATGCTCTTCCTCTCTCACCTCCGTCCCACTTACTAGGTGGGAAGAGAACGGGAGTTGAAACCAACGCCGTGGGCCGTGCTGGTGCATTCCTAACTAGCCATGTCCCCACTGGCCACGTCCCCAGTCCTGCAGCAGGGCTTGGGCTGATGTGCCCCAGGACAGCTGTGCTGTAGCCCAGGTGACAGAGTGGGATGGTAACAGCTACCCAGAACCTGGCCCACAAGCAGAACTTGCCTGGAGCATTTCCATGGCACAAGTGCTAGCTGCTGTTGCACAGGTGTAGGGAAAATGCTGCCTCATGGCCTGAAGCCCTGATTGAGCACCTGGTGGGAAGGCAGGGCCAACCCAGGGGAGCTCAGGTGCGTGCAGTGTGCCTGATTGACCGGGAGGGGTGGAGCCAGGATCCAGGCCTTCCCAGCGCTCAGTTAAGGGTTGGCAGTTGACACGAGGACATTTTGCTGCAGATCTCTACTTGCCAGAAGCCTTCCAAAGGTAAGTAGATTTTTTTTTCCTTTGTTTCTGCATCTGTGGCTGCTGTGTTTGGGCTTGTTCTCATTTGCTGCGGTTTAGGATTGTGTCGCTCTGCTATTATCGCTATGCTTTCCATCACGTTACAGCTTTACAACACCTAAGGCAAATAAGCTGTTGGGAAGAACGCGCTGTGGGAGTTCTCCTAAATACAGCTTTGCACCTCGCACTGCTGTGTTGTGCCGTCCCGGCCGGGCGCTGCTGGGGCCGCTGTTCTGCGGCGCGGCCGCCTGGGGGCGCTGTGGTGCCGCAGAGGCGTCGGGCTGGAGGGAGCCCTGCAGTCACCGCGATGGGAAGGGCCGCGAGGTCCCCCCGCCCGCCGCCGTGTCCCTCAGGTACTGTGTGGGACGGAGGGTCCTGGAACCCCGGGCAGTAGGCGCCAGGAGGGGACTGAGTGATGTCAGAACCCGGATTGCCTTGTGTTTGGCCGCAGTGAATCTGTCCAGGTGGAAAGCAGCTGGAGGGCAGACAATCTGCTCACGGGGGGTTTGGAAGAGAGCCCGAGATACTTCTCGCCTGGGCGCTGCGGGTTTGCCTGTGCTCCCGTGTCGGTTGGTTATAATCCTGCTCGGAGCAGGGCTCTGCTGTGTCATACTGGTGCAAACCTTGATCCCGGCCAGGTGCGTGCAGCTGAAACCAGCATCCCTGCCCCCAGCAAGCTGGGGATCCAGCGGGGACCACCCTGTAGGCTGTGCGTGGGGCTGACCCCGCATTGAGCCCTTCCTCAGGCTGACACCGAGCAGAAGGCAGTGCTGGCACGTGCTGTGCGTGGCGGCACTGCTCCTCAGCCGCCCTCCGTGCCGGGCCTGCACCGCCCTGCCGTCCCACAGCTCTGTCCTCGTCCCCTCCTGCAGCGCCGCGTGTTGAGCTGTGGGCGCACAAAGCGAGCAGAGGCTGCAGGGCTTTGGCAAAGAAGTCCGCTCCCAAGTGCGTGTTGGATGGCAGCGCTCAGCTCTGCAGTGGGTGATACCCGTGGGGGGGTCCCGTGGGGTGGTGACGTGCGGTGGCACGGAGCCAGGACCCCCCCCCCCCCCGTGCTCAGTGGCTCCCAGGGAGCTCTCATTTTCTGGAATAAGGGAAACAATTCCTAAAAACGAGCAGTAGGATGGAAAACTGATAGCGGATGGTGATATCAGCCCCCTGAGGGAGAAGGTTTGGTCTCTCAGCCCGTGGCTCCTGGGGGTTTGCACGCAGCGCTATTTTGGAGGGATTGAAAACCAAAAAGGTTTATTTCTTTTCCTTTGCTAAGCTCCTCATCTTCCCGGAGGCCGCAGGCGTGCTGCTGATGGCACGGGCTGCGCTTTGGGGGCGTGCGGTGTCTGCAGGATTTGGGGGGCTGCGCCTCGCTCTGCTGCTGCCGCTTCGAGGGCCGGCGCTGCCCCCGGCTGCTGGCGGTGGTTCTGTGCTGGCAGTCCTCCCCGTCTCCACTGTGGGGCTCTGTGGCTGCTGCTGAGTGCCATTTCTGGGCTGCCAGGCTCAGCGTGGAGCAGAACGTGTTGCTTGTGCCTGCGCTGCTCTGTTAACGAGCCAGGACGCGTACACCACCGCGCTGCTTCCTGCCTTTTCCATCCAGACCAATTTCTGGATGAGGTCTTATGGAGGAAGAAGGCCGTGCTGCAGCTGATGCTTCACCTCGTGCCCACAAGTCTGAGTTGGAGCTGTGGGTTGCAGCATCCTGCTGCTCACAGCATGGAGCATGGGATACTGCGTGGTGATGGTGGGCAGCTGAGCTTTGCAGCTGAGTTTCCAGGGAAGGAATTTCCAGCAACTGCAGCTCTCTTCCCCAAAGACAGCATTTCAAGGAATTTCCCTCTCTCCCCCCCCCACCCTCCCTTTGCTGGAGACTTCCTCTGCTTTTCCAAGTAAGCCTTTGGCTTGCGGCCACGTGTGTGGAAACTGGAGCAGAGCGGATCCATGGGAACGCAGGGCTGCAGCTGGTGCTGGCAGGTCCTCAGTGCACAGCTCCTATCTGCACCGAGTGCCCCGAGCCCAGGCACTGAGCTGCTCTGCATCCCTTGGGAGCACTGCTTTCCCGGAGTGCTGAATGTCACGAGGAGCGGTGAAGGGACCTTTGGTGTCAATAAAAATAAAGGATTAGGAATTTTTGTTTGTTTTTGGAGCTCTATTCCAGCAAATCGCAGTTCCCAGTGTTGCCGTAAACTCAGCCCCCTGGTTTTATCCTTCCAAACTGGGGTAGCTCTGTGTCTGGATGCACCCTGGAGCAGTGTAGGGAATGCAGGCTGCTGTTGGTTGGCTTTCTGTGAAAACTTTCAGCATTACAAGTTTCACGTGGCACTGATTGGCTTTCCGAGTGCCTCCCATGCATTCTCTTCTCCTGTCTCACCAGGGCCTCGCGTGATGCTTTGGAGAGCCCACATCCCAGCGTGTGGTGCTGTGCCATTTCTTCTTGCAAGTTAATTAAGTTGGCACAGATTAAATATTAAAAATGCTGCTCTCTGTTGTTTTCCCCCTTCCAGGGTGGCGGCTCTGCAGTGCTGCTGCCTCTGACTCTGGGACTTAAGGATGAGAGTGCCGTGGTTCCCTGTGTGCAAAATGGCACTGCAAACAATTGGTGCCAATGGGAGCTGCTGATAGCAGTGCTGGGCTCTGCTCCTCAGGGTGCACCCAGCGGGAGCTGACCCAGAATTAAAGCTGTGTAACTCACCTCTGGGCCCTCTCCTGAATCCCTGAAGTGTGAGGTTTAGGATCCGTCATACGAACTTCATCCAAATGCTAATTGCATTCTAAGGCATAATAAATGCCAAATTCCTTCTGAACGTTGCAAAAATCTCATTTAAAGATAAGCGGAAAACCCTTCTGTCCTCCCAAAGTCCTCCTCGTTTCAGTGAATTGGATACAAAACCCCTTCCTGCTGCAGCCCCCGGGCAAAGCCTCTCCTGGTCCTCCTGACAGGAGGAGCTGCAGAGGCTCTGCCTGAGGGATGGCTGGGCCCCGGCTCTCTCTTTGATATCGCTCACGTTATAATTAAGAGATAATGTCAATAGAATAAAACATTGTCTCAGGATAATGGTCTCCCGCTGCTACGGAGGTGTCAAGGCGAAGTCAAACCATTTATCAAAACTGAACATCGAGGCAGGCTGGGCCGTTTGTTTTCTCAGCAAGAGGCATTAATCCTGGGACAGCGATGCTCCGGCACAGCTCCTCCTCCTCCTGCGCCCGGCGATGGATGCCCGCGGCGCTGAGCGATGGGCTCTGTCCGCCTGCAGCGCTACTGACTGCCTGCGCTCGGACGTGTCGGCACGCAGCAGGAGGCGGAGGGCACGGCGTGCTGTGTCACACCTGAAACCGCGTCCCGGCACGGCGTGCGAAAGCCCTGCCGGCTATTTTCCCCCTGGGTTTGTTAGCGGGGAGAATGACTGACTTCGCAGACGTTGGGGCCGCAGAGGAGCGGGAGCGCTCCGTGCCGCCTCCGAGTGGCACGCGTTTTCCCAAAGCAGCCTCCGGTACCGGGAGGGCAGAGCACGTCGGGTTCACTGTGTGCCCACCTTGCGCCCCTCCTGCGGTGCGCTGTGCGTGGTGGCCGGGCTGCAGCACGGCCTGCTTTGTTTTACACGCTGAGATGGATTGGGGATGGGGTGGCTTTGTTGCGTAGTGCCGAACGGTTCCCTCATACTGATGCGCTTTGTGTACGTCTGGCTTAAAGAGTAATCATTACAAATTAGATTCCTGGATTTAGACACCCAAACCGTGGAGCTGCTGGCACCTTTGTGAGTGGGTGGGGAGATGGTGAACTGGTTGTCTGGCTGGGACAGAAGGTCAGGAGCTTGTAAGGGCGGTTAGAGTTCCACGCAGCACTGGCCACGTTCATTGCAAATGGGGAGGTGAGAAGCTCTGCTGCTTTTGGGCTGCTGTTCACCACAGGCTGAAGACCTCCAGCTTGTCTGGGGCATGTGGGCACTCACTGCGGGGCCGCCCATCACCATGGCCTCAGGGTGGGTGCAGAGGGGCGCCCTGCATCCCTGCTGCAGGGATTGCCGTGGCCTGATAGTGGCCACAGAGCAAAAAGATAAGGCGGTAAGCAGTGTGACGGAGTGCTGGGAGCCAGCCCTCTGCTGTCGCTGTGAAACAGCAAGCCCTGATTTAAACAGCCCCTCCAGTGACTGACCTACCCTGAACAAATCCATTTACAGCGTCCTGTTTCCCCTCAATGTCTAACTACCAGAGTTCAGAGATGATTCCTTAAATGTTAATGGTGCAGGAATTTGGAAGCTTTCCCAGAGTTGCTCAGGGAGCCATGTAGGACTGTGCCTGACTTGCTTATGCGGTTCAATTTCCTGCTGAACATCAGACGCCCTGCCCTCGCCTGCCGCTCTGCAATTAGAGCACTGAAGGACCATCACTCTTCAGGGCTGCTCATCCCGGGTTCAGCCCAGGTGAGGTCCAGCTCTGTGCGGGGCCGTTAGCAGCGAGCACTGGGCCAGCACTGCCCCTCCTCTGCTCTGCCTGCAGCCCGGAGCCCGCTGCCTGCGCACACAGCCTCGGTGACAACAAGTGCTCGGCCCCAGCTGCAGGGCTAACTTTGACATTTTGGAAGCAGATGCCTTTTTTTCTGCTCATAACTTAGGCTGTCTGGTTTATCGGAGACATATGGAAAATTTATTGCGTTCTTGTGATGGACCTGGCCAAGCGAGCTGCCTAATGAATGCGATTTTATTTATTTCTTATTGTAGCTAGGGCTTGGCGTGGGAGACCTCCTGAAGGGACGGCTGAGGTCTGAGGAATAAATCACTGGGACTTTTCTCCCTCCGCATGGCAAATCCATGCAAAACCATTGCTGAAAGGCTTTGTTCTGAAGCTCTGGGGACGCAGCGGCCCCACGGGGCAGGCAGGCACGCGGCGCTCGAGCCTGCAGGGTGACAAAGCTGTGCGTGGCTGCTGGCGGCTCAGCCAAGAGCTCAGCTCCTTTTCCAGGCTGCTCAGGGAGGGCTCAGCTCCGTGCCAGGTATGAGAGAGTGGAAACACAGCCTCACGCTGGCGGCTGCCCAAGCTGCTGCCTGGGGATGCGCCGGGCTCCGCAGTGATGCGTGGCTCCGGCACGGCACATTCCCAGTACAGTATGGCTCCAGCATGGCCCTGGGCGGTCCCTGCCCTCACCTGGGCATGTGCCTGCACTCATCTCTGAAGGCGTTTGCCATTCCCATTAGATGGTAGCTAGGTTTCACAAATCCCAGCTAACTCCTGCCTGGCTTCAAAGAGAGCAAACCCATCGCTTCCCATGAAGTTCTGATGAAAGCTCCAACCTTGGTGTTTGTCCTTTCTAGTTTTGTCTCAGATCCTTTTGAGGCAGGAACAACAAATAGCAGCTCACGTGGCTCCATCAGTATCTTGGTTCTGTCGCTGGGTGGGAACAGTGGGACTGTGCTTGGCCTCCCCTCCATCTCTGCCAGCCCCAGGTGTGAGCAGGGGATCCATGGCTGCTCACACGTATTTTCCCAGGTTGATGCTGCAGTGCAGCAGGCCAGGCTGCTCCTTGCTGCTGCTCGCTGCCACTGCCACAGCTCCCATGCTCTGAATGATCATGGAATCACTGGGGTTGGAAAAGACCATCCAGCTGTTGGCCCATCCCCACCATATCCACTAAGCCACATCCCACAGTGCTCTGGCCCTTCCAGGTCCTGGGAACTCCATATCTCAGGTCTGGTTTTCCTTTTGCAGGAACCATTCACTTTGGTTTTAGAGTCATTTGGCTCAGGAATTTGATTGAGTTCAGCTGAAATTGTCATTGGTTTTCTACTACCCTAAAATATCTGCCTGTATCTTTTCCCTGCTATTCTGCAGTGTATGGTGCCCACTGGGGTTATGACAGCAGCACTGCAGAATGCCAGTTTTTGGCTTGGCTCTGGTGCTCTGACTGCTTTGCCTTGCCTTGAGCAGAGCTCCTCTGCCAGCTCCCCTGCTCGTCCTGCTGCACAGCTGCCATCCCACAGCTCACACTGTGTGCCACTCCATTTGGTGGCTGCCCTCCACCTGCCCCCTACATCTCACATGTTCCATACTGCATTTCTACCATCTATAGGCAAAATCTCTTCCCCTGGCTGCCTGCTTAGTGCTTTTTCCCCTGCTTTGGTCTGCTGATGCTATCTTGCTGTAAGCATTGCATGGTACCGTGTACAAAGCACGTCTCAGGAAGAGGCTTCTCTCTGCAGCATGATGGGGATGAGCCTTTGCTGCTCCTTCTCCTTTCCCCACTTTCTGCTCTGGTGTGCCCCAGAGGTGCATCTCCTGCTGGGGTCCCATAGCCCTCCCCTCCCAGCTCAGGTCCCTTTGCAGACCATGCTCACTGGCTTTGAACGCCTCTGTAGCCCTTGGCAGATCCAGAGGAGAGTTTTACACCAGGTCCGCACCTCCGTCCTTGCAGCTACACACCCCGAGCCCTGCTAAGTGCTCTGCTGTGCTCCTTATCCCTGTTCCTCATTGAGAGCAGATGAGAGCATCTCATAAAATTAGATCATCCCCACATCAGCCTTCTGCTTCACTTTAGCAGCACAAAGGCCCATTGTTCGCTCGGGAATCCTCCTTTTGGCAGGGCACCTCCGCAGCGCTCTGTGGCTGTGCTGGGCCTTCCTGCCCCGCTGGCAGGTGCAGCCCCCCCCAGTTCCCAACCACGGGGCTCAGGGGGATGGCTGGGCGTGGGGTGGCCGTCTCATAGCAGCCCCTGTGGCTGTAGCTGGTGAGCGCTGACACACGGTGTCTGGCTGGCAGGGCTGTGTGTCTGCAGCGCTTCCAATTTGTCACTGTCGCGCCTGGCCCCGTCTCCTGCTCGTCTCTGAAATGCCTTCTGACCGGCGCTGGGGAAGTTATTGGCACATCATTTATCTTTTAATATTACCAGAAGGGTTTCTTCTACAAACAGCCTCCAGATTACTATCTGGATTGTATTGGGTTGTTCTTCCCTTTACCTGCAGACCTCTCTCTTGGCGCGCTCGGTGCCCTGCCTGCTTCAGTGCGTTCCCTCTGTGCGTCCCTGTAAAGCAGTGTGTGGGAGGGATGGGGTGTCTGTCCCAGGAAGGGGCTGATCCCCACAGTCCCCGCTCAGTGCTGGGGATACTGCAGAAGCAGTGAGGTCTGTGCCTGGTGTGCAGGGAGGCAGCAACTTGCACACAACTCCCCCCAGCAGGCAGCAGAGGTGGGACATGGGGGCAGTTTTGGGGGGTTAAAATGCAATATTTCTCAAAAGGAACATCCCAAAAATGTCTTTGCGTGCACTCCTGCAGTGAGGCAAGCAGATGTGCGGGGTGGGAGCTACGTGCAGCAGTGGGTTTCCTCCCCAGCTCTGTCTGAGCATCCCTCTGCCCATGGGCTGTGCCAAGCTGTGGGGCTCAGCGCTCCCTGCAGCTCCCAGCTGCTCCCTGTGCCCAGTGCAGCCCCGGCTCATGGGGAGCAGAGCTCTTCTTGGAAGCTTGCTCGTGATTTTATAGCTCTGCTCTGTTAGAGATATCAAAGCCATTTGGTTGCTGTTGCTGTTTTACGAGCCAGGCTTCAAAGGATGCAATTCCGCGGGCTGGGCAAAGATCTGCTCATATCTCATAGAATAGTGTGGAAAATCCCTTCCTTGCAGAGCCTGTCCTACGGCCGGGCAGTGCTGTAGCCACATCCCCACTCCCATCACAGAGCACGCTGCTGGCCCTGCAGAGCAGCACAGTGGGGGCACCAACCCAACCCCCAGGGTCTGAGTGCCCTCACCCTCTGATTGCCAAAGCCATGCCAGGCTCAGGGTGTGTGCCCTGCCCCAGCCCTGCCCCAGCTCCTCCCCACCAGGAAGCTCTCTCAGCATCTGGGAAGACCCCGAGGCTGCATAAAACTTCAGCCCATGATTCACTTCCTTCCTCTTCAGGACTAGGCTAATTTGAGAGTGTGCACTGAGCATTAATTACTGTCCTTGCCATGGTTTCCTATCCAGGCGTCCTTTCCCAGCTGACTTTCTGCTCGCTCGGGTCCAAGGCCGTAAAAACTCCCCCATTAGGAAAGGAAATATTTTACATCAGGTTTATACTGTATGCCTGAGGTCATCAGAAGTACAGATCGAGTGGCAGAAATAAACACTGCGCTCTCTCTTTCCAGCATGAAAAAGGAATCAATAACTCATTGATTTAAATTAAAATGTCTTCTTTGCAAAATGCCTCTGAGCGGTGATGTTTGCAGCCCCGTGTGTTGTGATGGTGATGGAAAGCAGCTGCCCCTGTGCTGCAGGCATGGCTCCATCCCCGGTGAGGTGCCCACAGGCTGCGTCCCATCCCCTGCAAGGATGCAACATGGGCAGCTTTTGGAAATCACCTCTCCTGGGGCATGAGCTGTGCAGACAGCACGTGGTGGTCAATATATCAGCCTTCTTGGCAAAGTAATTAAGGATAAATGCAGGATTTGGGGCAGAACCACTTCCCAGAGTGGCGGGCATGACCCCGTGGTGCTTCACTGGGACGCTGCTGGCCATGATGGGGTACAGTCTCCTTCCCTTGTGCTGCACCACGTCCCTGCATGGCACCTTCCCTTCACCTCCACCCTGAGCTCCAGCAGCTTCACCCACAGCTATCCCCACCAGCTAATTAAAAAGTGGCTATGTTAGCAAACGCATTTAGAGTCATTAGCAAACAGTCAGCTCGCTGATTTTGAAGATTTATGGCACTGGTATTGGGTAAATGATGGTCTTCGGAGAGTTTTCTTGCAAATGAGCTGAAAGCAAGGTTTGCTCTAGCCTTGGGGAAGCATAAGGGAAGTGCAGTCAGTGGCTGCAGAACGTATGTGCTGACAGTCCCACCGAGGCAGGCAATGCCTCCCCAAGGTCCTGGCAGACATTGGGCCGTCCCCTCCACCAGCAGTGGCTTTGCTCAGGGACCACCTGCGGGCGGCTCCTGGGGGGTTCCTCTCTTACCCACGGGAAGCAGGCAGCAGCCGTGCATTAGCAGTAAGCGTGTGGCTGTTGTTTCCCACATTTGGTTATAAAAACCTGCTGGTATCCAACTGTGACACGTATTACGGTCTCGGTTTCGCAGTTAGAATAATGTTTAGTTTGGCAACGAATGCTCTCAATGTGCTTATAGAGGAAAGGGCTCTCCGTGCTCGCTGGGAATTGCTCTCAGCCACTCCAGTCCTTCTTTCTGCCCCTTCCACCTGCTCCGATGGGTCCCTGCAGCACTGCCCCATCTTTTGCTGTTGCCACGTTGAGGCGTTGCATGCGCTCACGGTGGTTTTGCAGCCTCCATCCAAGAGTTGGATGGAGCAACCCCAGGGCTCGGCATGCCTTTATTGTGGGGCACCTGATTTATGATCTGTCACAACAGGACTGTATTTCTGCAGAGGTTTTGGGTGTTCCCAGGAGTCGTTGTGGGTTTTGGAGATGTGAGGGTCCACCATGTCCTTATGCAGTGCCTGTGTGTCCCGAGCTGCAAGCAAAGCTTCCCTGGGTATAGATAACTTGCCTGTGCCTCCCTGCTTCCTTTTCTTTCCATAAATGCTGACAGTGGATTTCTGCCATGCCTCAAAACCTGCTGGAATAAAAACATTAAAGGGAGCAAATTATTTAAGAGCTGGGAGCACGGGTGGGAGAGACGGCAGGAGGCCAGCGCTGCGCCTTTTGGCCATTAAGCTGCATATCATGCTTAATATAGCAGGTGATAGCTTCAACCTCCCCCCGCGTTCAGGGCAAGAGCCAAGAAATAGAGGAACTGGTTCTTGTCAAGGGAGACGTGCTGGTGCTGGGGAACCAACGCAGCCCTCTGTTGGGGAAAGCACTGGTGCTGGTGTACAGAGGACACGACCCTGCGGGAAGGGGCAGCTGCGGGTGGGTGCTGGGTGATCTCTGAGCTCCTTCCCAGCCCACCCATTCTATGACTCTGTGACTGCACCAATGTGCCAGGGGCTCTGAAAATGCTCCTGCTTGGTGCAAGGACGTGTTGCAGTTCCATAAATGGGAATACTATGGAGATAATGGAGATTCAACAGAAGGTGCTGCTCTGGGCAGTGCTCCCAAGTGGGCATCTGCCGTTCCCAGCTGTTTTCTGTTGGCTTTTTCCCTTTCCCCAGAACTCTGCCTTCCCATGAAGTCATCAGTCATTCTCATGGGAGCTTCATCTTTGTTCTTGTCCTTGGAGGAGCTGTAACCATTGCAGTGCTGAGGCTGGAGAGTTGCCTTCTGCTGCCAGTGCACTTTGGGGCACAGCTGGGGCCCAGAGGAGCCTTATCTCCCCTCCCATCACTCTGCAGGACTGACTGCTCGGGGTGAGGTGAGCCCACGTTGGTGCTGAGCCGCCCAGCCTCCTTGGTGTCACCTCTGCTTTATGATCGTTTTAATTCCTCAGCAGCAGCATCCCCCTCTGTTAGCCTAACACACTGTGTGTAATACTCTCGATGCTGATTAAATTAAAGAATGTTTTCCACTAAAACCAAGCAGTGATTCCGAGCATTAATCCCTTCTTCCCACCACGGGGATGTCAGCGGCGGTGCCCCCGTGGCGCAGGGCTTTGCTCAGTGCTTGCTCTGTGGGATGAAGGCAGGGATGCACACAGGGGGAAGGATTTCTTCCCTCCAAGGCAGGAGAACCCCGCTTTATGTTGTGTCTGTGTCTCCAACCTAACAAGGTTTTGCTCATTTAACTCTTTAGAACAAGTGATCCCAGTGCTGCCTGCCCTGCTCCAAGGGGACGGCGCCGGCTCCTGCTACACGGTGCCAGCAGAATGAGAAATGCCCTTTGGTCCTCCTGGCTCCGCCAGGCTCAGCCATCTCCATTAGGATGGAGAGCTGCAGGGAGTCATGGGAAGCTCCTGGTAACCCCAGGAGAGTTCTTTTCCTGCCCCTGGGGAGATGTAGCTGAGAGTTCTCCTGGAAAAAAAATAGTTTAATGCTAATATGGCACAGCTTTTATTAAAGGGAACTATTTTGCACTTCAAAGGACCTATCAAAGACGTGGATTTAGAAACAAAAAGTGACTTTATCTGACCACAAAATCGTGTCTATGCGTTATCCATCTGCCATGGGCAGCCGGCTTTGAAACGGAGTTCTCATCGGGGTGGCTCTTTCCGTCCCGGTCAGGGAATGAGATAAGGCAGAAAAGAAAAACCCACTAATAAAAAGTCAATATTTGGTTTGGCTTAGAGAATTGAAACCTCATTCTTCTGTGAAACTGCTGCTGACCTCGCAGGGATTACTTTTATCTGATGCGGGGCTCCCTCCCAGCAGAGGGATGGGGCCGGGAATAGGGTCTGTCCCCACTGCCGGGACGGCCGGGTGCTGCTCAGGCACAGAGACAAGGCATGCTGCTGCGGGGTGCTCTGCCTCTCCCAGCGGCTGCTCGGGGCTCTGAGCTCCCTGCGTGGTGGGCCTGGAGTGCTTCTCTTTAATTTATGAAGTTTCTGTGAAAGGGCATTGAATTAAAGTGGAGGATTTGCCAAATGGGTGCACCTTGCTGAAAGCCCGAAATGAATTCTTGCTTGGCCTACCTATTAGGAAGAAATATTATTGTTTTCTGCAGAGAAGGGGGTGAAGGGGTGGGGGGGGGAAATCTATACCTTTCTGGTTTTAATCTGAAATGAGAAAATCAAGTATTCCTCCCAGCTGCTGGCCGGAGCTGTGTGCTGAAGTCCCACTGGCTGCTGCTCGTCCTGCAGCGCTGGGCTGTGGGTGCGAAGCGCTGCGTGCTCTGTGTGATGCGCAGCAGAGGGTGGAACTCCTGCCTGATGACCCCCAGCCGTGCTGCCCTGCTGCTCCCAGGGGCTGCCGGGCACCTCGTGCTGCACAGCTCCGGGTGCTCTGCCCAGCGCCGCCCGCCGGAGCATCGCTCAGCCCTATCGATTCTGTCAAAGGCAGTAATTCGAGAAAGCTATTTAAATTCACAAGAGGAAGCTCTCGCAATTATAAGTGTCTGCAGTGGATTATTAATCATCTCTGTTATGGCTATCGAGCCACGAGGCAGACACTTTCTGTAAGGCTGACGTGAGCGCGTGCCTCTCGGTGGGGATGCGGGTGCTGCTTTGCCGATCGGTTTGCAGTGCGGGATGAGGAACGAGCAAAGTGCTCCTTACAGAAAGCAGAGTGCATGGAGCACTGAGCATGGAAACTTTCAGGTGTTTAAATTCCTGTTCCACGGTCCGCGGGGGTGGATAGAGCCACTGATGTGTCCTGCGGGCACCCGGCTGCTGCTGGGGGTGCCTGGTGATGGCAGCCGGGCAGAGCAGCGCCGTGCAGCCCTGCTTCCGCAGGCCCAGGTGAGCAGCCAGCAGCCAGCTGAGCAGAACAGCCCCCTGTAAAAAGCTGCAGAGGAGATCAGAACGGCTCTCCCTCTCCTCTTCCACCTCCTTTGCTTAGTGACCTAGAACTAAATGTTTTATTAGTAGAAGGAAACGTCTGTGTGGGTGTGTTGCATACCCAGCAGGCCTTTGGTGCAGGTTTTGCAGGGCTGCCCCGATGTGATGCGGTGCTGCAGAAGAGAAGGGACCACAGCATGCCATGGGATGCAGTCCCCAAGGGACCGGCCGTGGGTCCCCACCCACAGGACCATCCCTCTGGGCTTCTGTGGCTGGCCCTGTGGGATAGTGTTATGGGGTGGCTGGCACAACGCTTTCCCCTCCTGAACTTGTGCTGGTTTTGATTAAAATCCTCATCCAATGTTTGTTTTGCCTGAAAGGAAGCTTTTGTTCTCATTTCGGGACCTCTCGGTTATAAAAACCTCAGCTGAAAGCACTTAATTAAAGATGTGTTTTTCCTGCTCTGTGCCTCGGGAGGTTATCTCAAAGCACACCATGTAGCGGGGTGGCACTGCAGCCCGGATGGTCCGTCCAGGGACCCCTCCAGAACCCCTCCTTTTGGGGGATCGGGTTTCCCCTTGCAGGAACAAAGTGCTCCATGTTGGCTCTGATCACCAGCAGATACATGACTGTGATGGAGCAGAGGAGAGTGTGTGAATGGAAGGAGAGCTGTCTCCCAGAGGATGCTCCCAGCACTGGGTGTGGAGCTGCCATTGGATGTCCTCATGCTGCCGAGCTCTTGGATTTTGCTCATCAGCCATCGGTGGCTGTCAGAAATTCTCCTGCAGGAGCCAATGCATGGAGCACTTCTGATTCCACCCCTGTTACAGAATGGAAAGAATTAGTGCCTCAGTAGCAAGCATAAGGCAAGGAGCTTTTTCCTATGGAAACTGCCCTGGGAACCTTAGGGCGTTGCTGTGATGTGTTCCATCACGTCTTTCCCAACCTCATTTCCCTTTGGGCTGGGGTGGGTGCAGTTCTCCTTCCTTAAATTTAAATGTCTCCTAAATAAATGGAATTCACTGTGGCTTATGTTTTAGCCATCTTCTTTCTCCATCCTTTTACACCTTTTTGGGATGGAGAGGGATGGGCTGTGTGGCACAGATGGGAGGAAGCTGGGTGGGAAGAGCATGGCCATGGCCCCTTTCCCTTCTCAGCCTTTGCAGCAGTAGCAGTCTGAGCCCACACGTTGTGAGCAGCCAGCTCAGCACCGATGAGAGCTGCCGTTCTGCCGTGCTTTGCTTGGGTTGTGTTTGTATTCACGCTTCCCACCCTCTTCCTTCCATTAGCCCCGATGTGATCAAGTCTCATTTTCACACGGAGTTTGCCATGCAGCAGTGCTGCCCCTTCCCACCAGCACTGCCGTGGGGAGGAGGAGGTGATGGCACCGGGAGTGAATGGGGCAGGAGCTGTGCTGGGTGCCCCCGAGGCACCGCCTGCACGCTTCCCTCTTCCATTTAATGCGAGACGAGGACAACGTACGCTCTCTGCTGCACCAGTTCTTGAGACGTTAGAAGGAAAAAAAAACAAGAATAAATATTGCAGACAGCCCCCAAGCAGTCTGTTCGAGGTGGAAATCCAGCACCGTGCTCCATGCGACCTCGCTGGCTGCGGGAGGGGCTGCGCTTCTCAGATAGGAGTCCCGCGGAGCAGCAGCGGTGCGGAGGGCAGAGCTGCAGGGCTGCGTGGGTCATTGCTTTGGGCACCGTGCGGCTGTGGTGGGCTCTGATTGATAGCCTGGAGAACAGCTTCTGGTTCAGAGTGCACATCCGCCCCGTTCATACTCCATGATCTTTACCCCTTTGAGGAAACGGCAGAGAAAGGGCAGATTATCGCCACCAGACGGGGCTCCGGGCATTACCATGATAAAGACACAGCAGCCCCTGCTCAGCACTGCTCCCCAGCGCAGGCTCCCCCATTTATGTACCAGCAGCACGGTGTCCTGCAAGGACCCCTTCAGGACGGGGCTGTGCTGGGGAGGAATGCTGCTCACTGCTCTGGGGTTGACACGGACCCAACACAGGGACACGCGTTGGGTGCTGCGGGTCTGTGGCTCCCCAGGATACGTTGAGGTCCCCAGGAGGGAGCAGCCCCATCTCCCGGCAGGGCTGCTGGGCGTTGTCCTAACGCCGCTAATTAATACAGCGGTGTCTATAATCCCGTGCAGGGAGAGCTGAAGCGTTCCCCAAAGCTTCTTTGCATCATAAAACTCCTAATCAAATACAGCGTAGATCCCTGCCCTCTCCATAGCTTTAATCCCACTTCTCCTCCAGAACTAAACGGCTTTAAATTCTTCAGCCCCCGCCGTATTCAGCTGCAGAAGCAAAGCCGTTGCCATTTTTAATTCCTCCCCCAGTGCCAGACCAAAACCTCTGCAAACACCGCCTCAATAATCCCCGCTAATTTATCGGAGGTGCTCGCGAATGCTAATTTTCATGCGCAGCGCTCCTGGATCAGAATTACAATTGACTGGCTATAAAATGATAATTATACTCTGGGAGCTTTGCGTTGTGTAAACACCTTAAATTGATTCCCCTGCTCTGCCAATGGTGAAATTCTTTCCATAGCATGCTGGCGCTATCTGAGATCGAAACGATTGCGCCTTCTCAAAACTTTCCTACCATGTATGGATTTTCTTGCTGGAGGCACTGAGTGCAGCAGGGAGCTCTGCCTGCAGCGGGGGGGCTGAGGCTGCAGGGTGGTGCTGAGCTGGGGCACCCCGGGGACCGCCAGCCCAAATCCCATGGGTTTGCTTCAGGCCCTCCATTCCCATGCATGGCGATGTCCTGTGCTGAAATAGTGGTTTCCCCTTTGGCTGGGAGGCCCAGCAGCTCCTGAGCATCCTCCTGAGTGCCGTGAGCATCATCCTGTGCCATGGCTCCATTGGGCATGGTGGTACCTCTGGCAGACAGCTGGTAATCTAAGATACCAATATGAGAAGGTTTGGTACAACAACGTGCTTCTGAAGCTGTTGGCAAAGTTAACCAGGACTGTCCTGCTCTTAGCCTGTGTCAGTGCACCCAGACTGCTCGTGCTGGGGCAATGCCTATCCATGGGCTATTTCATCAAACTGCAGAACATCTCAAGTTGGAAGGGACCCAGAGGTATCACAGAGTCCAACTCTTGGATTCACGTGCCTCCCATCTCAGGGCCGAGTGCTGTTCCTGTGCAGGATGGGGATGAATTGGCCCAGGGGCTGCAGTTCAGCTGCGCTGAGCTCCCAGCCATCCGGCCCTACACGCTGCGCTCACTGCCTCTGCTGGGGAAGCAATGGCTTTACACCATGTGTTACATTTCCCAGAATGTATGGTCCATCCATATGTCCCTCCTCCAACAGCAGATAGCATGGAGCAGCCCACCCCACCCTGCCCTGCCCTGCCCAGCTGTGTGGGGAGTTCTGCCAGCTGTTGTGCAGGGGAGGTCGCAAAGCATCGTGAGCATCATTCTCTGCAGTGCAATAGCTCCAGACAGGGCTCCACCACACACCAAGCATTTAGCAATGTGTTTGTGGCACGATTTTGTACCCAAACGGCGCGGCGATGCATCGTACAGTTAAGGTGAACGATTGCTTTGAATATATGGATGGTTTAGTTTATGAAATGCATAACTCATCCGGTATATGGAAAAGCAATACATCTTTCATATGAGCAACAAATCAGAGATTACTATCCTTGGGGAGCAGAAGGGCTGTGCTGCGCTGAGCATTTCGACTTGGAGTTGACGCAAGTTTTCATTCCTGCTCCATGACCAAATTTCCTAAGCCGAGCCGTCAAATGGAATGAGCTCACTCTCTCCCTGAGCCGTGCTGCAGGTCTGCTGGAAGGCTCCTGCTCTGCTCCAGCAGCTGGTTTCGAGCTGGGGAGAGCAGTGAGAGCATTGCTATTGGCACTCCCCGATGGCAAAGTCCCATCTCTGGGAGGTAACACGATGGTGTAATGGGGACGTGGCTGCGGGCACAAAGCTGGGGCCACAGCCTTGGCCATGGCCACGTGTCCCTGCACAGTGGGACACGCACCATGCTGGTGGCACGGTGACTTCGTGCCCGGTCCCTCCGCTGCTCTGCCCACCTGGTGCCCGCCGGTGCGCGCGTCGGGCTCAGGAGATGATCTCGTTACGGGAAGATTATGCTAATGAAATGTTTCCTGAGATCAAACTCATTTTGTGTTCAAAAGCATTAAAATAAATGGCTTCTAATTGAATCTTATAAACGGTTCCCTCCTGATAATGAGCCGCTATTAATTATAATTGAAGGAAGGCAGAACGTAAACACAGCGCAGCGCGGGGGGAAGCGGGGGCACCGCGGGGCGTCCCCATGGCCCCGGCCCTACTGCTGTGCTGGGACTGCAGCGCCGCGGGGCACTGTGGGCTCTGCTGGGGACACGGCAGAGATCTTCCATCGGTGAGGAGGGGACAGGGATCTGTGTGCGCCACCCGCGTTGGCTCCCCGTGGCCCGTAAGGTCTCAGCTCTGTCTCACTGCTATCATTGCTATTTTCTTTCCATCTGGATGGCCCCCGTCCTTCTCCCTGCAGCGCTCTCCGCAGCGAGGGTGACCTCATCTGCTTCAAAGCACAGAACGGGCATCTGAGCTCAACCAGAGAAAATTTACAGGAATCCATCTGTCAACAGGGACGTTTCCATTTAATAAGCGCCGGGTTTGAGCTCACATCAGCCCCTCCATTATTTATAAGCTGAGATCGTACAACTTCTCCACTCGGGTCTAAAAAAAGCAGCGAGTGTCTTTTATTCTCCCTTCACACGGCGCAGTGCTGGGGGGGCTGCACGGGGCCGCTGGGACCCGGTGGGGATGCTCAGCGCTTTCTGCAGTGCGCTCTTTTGGCTGGGGGGGGCACCCTCAGGACCCTTTCATGTCATCCCTTTGCTCTCCTCCCTCTGAGGTCTCTATTTAGGGCACGGTGTGGCCGTGGCTGGGGCAGCTCCATCCGAGAGCCGCTAATGGCCCCGGCTCTGTGTCTCGTCGGCTTGAAGGGAGTAAAAGGGAATAATTAAATAGCCAGCGATGCAGCGATCGATAGCGTTGCACTGGTAATGATGGGAAAAGCACTGCCCGAAGGATCTGCTGCGGGGCTGCATTGCTGTGGGTCTGTGGGATCAGGGGGAGTGGATTGTATTTCTGTGCTGGAGTAGCACCAGTGCTGTACTTAAACATGCTCATCCATGTGGGTGAAAGGTAAAAGGAAAGCTCCCTGGGATGAGGGGTCACTGCCCCCTCCTCCCCCAGGACCCCCCCAGAGCAGTGCAGGCTCTGTGGGGCGCTCCGTGGTTGGAGTGCTCCATGGCTCTTTGGGGAGATGAATGGCTTTGGGGTGAAATTTGGCTTTCTGGGGCACAGGGAAGCTGCTGAAGCACCATACCATGGTCCCCAGCGATCCCCCTGCAGTTTTATGGCTGGGAAATCCAGTGCTAACGTGCTAATTGACTTTAACACCCGAGCTAGGAAAGAGGCAAATTAGCCCGAGCATCGCATTTAACCCCACGGCGGGGTCCAGTTTGTGCAGCCCTGGTCCCACTGCATGCAACCCTCCCCACCAGGGAGGGTTCAGCGTGGTGCAAAGCATGGCTCCCGTCCCAGTGCCTCCAGTGCTGCGGCTGTGCCTGCAGGGACCCCCAGCACCGGCGCTGTGAGTGGGAGGCATGGGCTTGTTCCAGCAGCACGTCAGCCCCATCCTGCTCCCAGTCAGCTGCTCGCTTCAGCACGGCGTGGCAGGGATGGTAATTGTATGTTGAGTGCTCTCCGGTTGATTAAGAACATATTTATTGAAGTTTATCTACTGTAATATGTATGAGTCTCTTATTAGATAATTGCCAAACCTCAAACACCTGTTTAACAGATCATATATATAACCCATTACATAGTTGTGAAACCGCACTGGTTTTAATTCCTCAAACGCGGATGTGAAATCCATTCCCAATTAACTTCATTTTAAAGGTGTTCCTCCGGCGGGGCCTTCCCCCTTCCTGCCTGAAGGGACACGGGAATGGCTGATGGCAGTGATGAGGGCCTTTCCCAACCTCAGTGATTCTGTGACTCCTTGTTGGTCCGGGGATGCAGGTGGGGGATGCGGTCGGTGGGCACGGATGGTGGTCGGACTGGATGACCTCAGAGGTCTTCACCAACCTTAATGGTTCCACCATTCTACGGAGGAAGGCTGCTAACCTGCTTATTCCCACTCTGCAAAGAACGTGCCCGGGGTGTTCTCCGTGCTGTGGAGCGATGCGCTGCGCTGCGAAGCACCGATCCGGCAGCTGGCAGCTCATTCTTTCTGCCTCTCTCTGGTTATTTTCTGTTCACGATAAAACAACACAGAAAGGAAGCATGAAAGCCAAGGGGAGGGTGAGAAGAAACACGATCCCTTATCTAATGCATGCCTGACCTGCTCAAATGTTCCCGTATCAGCAATTATTTTGCCTGGCTCTGGGTTTTCACAAAGCTCTTGAGCCCTGAGAATGTGAGCTGAGCTCACGCTGGTGAACTGCAGGCCCCAATTCCTCTTCGCTTCCCTCTGCGGTGCGCTCTGCGTGGGGCAGCGCTCGGCCCAGGGGTTAAGCTTTAAACCCAAGTGGTAAGGAAGGAGAAAAAGCGCCTCGCTGTTAATAGGAAAGGGATCACATCTCTTTATCTCCGCCTGCAAGTCGCGTATACATGCTATATTTCAAGCGGAGCGACGTGCAGCGCTCAGAAAGGCAATCTCCCTGAGCTCTGCTCTCGCTCCCATGTTGATTTTGATATTTTTAATATCACATCCAGAAGCACAGCCCGTCCAACGCCACGCGAAGCATTCCTTTAACTAAGCCAATTCAAAATGTGCAACAATTATAAAGAGATGGGTTCAGATGAGTCAATTTGTCTCGAGTGTTTTCTAGCTGAACTTAATAATATCGGAGATGTGAGAGAAATTGGAAAAAAAATCACCCTCTGCTTTCCATCCATTTGAGAAGTGGAGATACCTAATTCGCCCTGGCAAATGATGAATGGCCCTCCCCTCTCCTAATTACATCTCGCCTTAGTCACAGCAGTGTCTGCTCGATCTCCTTTTGTGCCGCACACACCGCACAGCGCCCTTCTTTGCAAAGGAGGAAGGAAAAGTTCTTGACTGCATTTAATGGAAGTGCGATTCATTGCGCTCACGTGGGTCAGCTGTGGGCGTGGGGCGCTGAGCTCTAACTACAGAGCGGTGCCCAATGGAAGATGTTGGGGTGGGGGTCCTATGGGGAGCTGAGGCTTCCGGAGCTGCAAGGGAAATGAGAGCAGGCGTGTGCCCGGTGTGTGTGGGACCGGTGGGGATCTAACCGTGGGACAAAAGGGCACAGGGCCCTATCGTGATGACTCCGCACCCGGAGCCCCAGCAGAGCTCCTCCTCCAGGAGCTGCAGCTCTATTTGGCCATTTGTCTCGCTGGGTCTAATTACACCAAGAAAGCAATTACAATGTTATGCTCTTCGGATTATCATTCTTGCTCAGGGCACCACAATTAGTGTATGGTTTGTAGCTTAATGATTCTGAGAGCAGTCGGTGCAAACTTCCCAGCTGCAGATCAGCCGTTTCTGGTCAGCTGTTTACTGCTCACTGGGCTGCCCTGAGCTCAGGGATGCTGGGCCAGACAGCCGCCATCGGCCGGTGACACATTGCTGGGGTCCACTTGGGAGCTCCCAGGAGGGTTTCACAATCTCTTTTCCGCTGGAAAAATTTCATTAATTCATTACAAAATTGTAAATATAATCAGGGACTCCGGTTTTAACCAAAGGACATTCTCATGATAAATGCCACGGCGTCCCTTGGCTACGGGTCCAGGAGGAGGTTAAAGAGCAGCAAGCAGGAGCCAAAGCCCTTTGCCTGCAGCACCGAGCATCTCTCACTGCTCACGGTCGGTTCCCACCAAGTTTCCCATCGCAGAGGCTGGCAGCCAACCTCAGAACTCCGGGGCCATTAAATTTTCACGACATTTTTGCAGAGATGTCTTAAAAACAAAGCACTGTCACAAACGGGGAGGGGGATGCAGGAAGGAGAGGTGTCTTGCTGGGCTGCCAGGGCTCCAGGTCAGGGTTTGCTGGTGGCACTCACACAGCATCTCCTCGAGGGACATTTCACTCCCCACAGTCGCCCATGGCCGCAGCAGTTTCCCCCTCTCCCCGCATCTCGCTGAAGCTCAGCACCGCGCAGAGCATTGCAGGCACTGCTGTCTTTCATTCCAGCGGTGGCTGCATTTCAGGAAGCTAATGAAGTGATGATTTGCCTTAATTGGCCCCTCGGATCTGCCGATCACTCCTCGGGTTCTCAGGTCGAGCAGAGAGCTGGTGCCTGCTGTTAATGGCAGGGCAGAGGGGCTGCGCCTCGTGGCCAGGAGGGTTTGGTGTGTGAGCAGCACCGGGTGCCGTGGCACCCACTGCTATGGGGTGCCCCTGGGTGTGCCAATGGCATATGTGCAGCAGGTCCCAGTGCCACAGCCTTCTCCATCTCAGCCATAAGGCCTTAGGGAGGGACAGAGATCCAAAACATTCTGGACATTCTGGACATCCTCCCTGAGAAGCCGTCATCTGCATGGGGCTTGCCCTGAGCCACGGGGCAATGGCAGGAAAGGATGGGACCGTAGAATCACAGGGGGCTGATCTGGGGTGCAATAATCTGTGTGTTATTGCAATAGGAATAAATATTTTGCAGGAGAGCCAGGTCCACAGCCGATGGCCTGATGTAGGCTGGGCTCCAGTTGGGGGGTGAGCAGGGAAAAGCCAGCAGAGGCAGCACAGTGAGAGGGGATCTCAGCAGTCTGCATCTTCTTTGGGTGATTTGGGCAGTGCCGCCGGGGACGCAGCGGGACGGTGTGTGCAGCAAAGTGCTGGGCTGGGTTTCCTGCTCTGCTGGTGTTGTGTTCACAGCCAGAGCCCATCATGGAAAGTGAGATTCGGGAGGAATCTGGGGCTGGTGGGGGAGTGGCGGAGCCCTGGCGGCGGGGGAGCAGCTGGAGCTCAGCCGAAGCCACAGCTGCAGGGAGTTGTGTTACTCAGCTTCCAAATCCACATTTTTCTGCGGTTCCCTCATTTGAATGTGGAATAATGCAGGAATTGTGAGCGGGGCCGGGCAGGAGCAGCCAGCCTGCAGCTGGTGCATGGGGCTGCCGTGGGGCACCGACCCGAGCCCCCCACAACATCCCCCAGTTATGCAACGGGAAGCACCAAAAGGTGCAATAAAGGCTGCTGATGTGCACTTAGACCCTGTGCAGCCCCTGCTTGGGGTTATGCTCACGCTCTGCACTGTGCTGTGCCCACAGGACCCAACCTGCAGCCAGCGGCCCCACGTGCTGACGGTGCAAACGCAGTCATGGGAGCTCCAGCCCTGCCGGCGTTCCTCAGATGCCTGCAAGGGTTCGGGTTGGCCAAAAGGGAGCCCTGGCAGGGAAGGCAGCGCACACAAATACTTCTCATTCCAGATGCTAACCCAGACGGGTTTGTTTTAAGCATTCCACACCTGTTTTCCTCCCCCTCCCTTCCTTGAGCCCCACGGAGGTCCTGGGTTCTGCTCGGTGACATGGAGCAGTGGGCGCATTCCTGGGGGAGCATCCTCTGTCCCATTAGCAGCTGGCACAGGGCTCTGTAGAGTTTCCTGCTGCCTCCTGGTGTCCCAATCTCTTCTTGTTTCACAGCATTTGCACTCCCCCACTCTGTGTGTGTCGTCCCCAAAGTCTGCACTGATGGGTCGGTGGTTGGACTGGATGATCTTAGTGGTCTTTTCCAACCTTACGTTTCTATGATTCTGTGATTCTACTGAGTGCATTTCCCAAGCGTTTGTGCTTTACTCCGTGCTGCAGCCAATAAACGCACTCACTAATTGGTGCTAAGTAACGAGGTGAGCCTGGCCCTACCCACAGGGCTGGCATCAAGGGGCAAGGCAGCAGAGCTGTGTCTTTTGGATACATATATGGCTTCTGTGTCCTCACCAGGCACAGAGACATGGGGAGGGCCTGGTCCCACCGCAGAGCGAGCGCTGAGGCTCCAAAATTAAACGCAGTTGCCATAGAAATATTAATTGGGAACAAAATCTTCGAGATGACACTTCAGCAGGAGATGGAGCGTTAGGGAGAGATGAGGACAGGGATGAAAATAGAACAGTTGAAAGGGAAAGCCTTCAAAGGAAGCGTGGTGTAGGTGAGCACAGAATGCACCACAGTGGGTCACCGTGTTGGTAGTGGTGGAATTGTAGGGCTGTGGTGGGGAGGTGTGAGCTGCAGGACCGAGGGCAGCTGCTGTATGGGTCTGAGGACAGAGCGTGCAGCAGCAGTGGGAGGATTTAGATTGGAAACAAGGAAGAAGTTTTTTATACTAAGGGCAGTGAGGCACTGCACAGGGTGCACAGAGAGGTGGTGGTGCACCATCCCTGCAGATACCCATGGTCAGGGGATGGGGCTGTGAGCACTGATGGAGCTGTGGGTGTCCCTGTGTGCTGCAGGCAGTGGGACAAGATGGCTTTTAGAGGTCCCTTCCAACTCAAACACTTCTATAACTGCTCATGCTTGTTGGGCAGTGGGAGCCAGGTGTGCCAACGCACAACCCGAAAGCCAAAGAGGTGTCACATTCTGCATTTTCTGCCTTCAGGTAGAGTCTGGAAGGAGGCTCCCAACACTGGATCTGTGCCTCTGCCCCAAAGGAACATTTGCATGGAGTGTGGGGAGGGAGGCAGAGAGATGTTGGAGTGGTGCAGAAGTCCTGCTGGGACTGAGGTGGGGATGGGGGTGAGGATAGAGATGGGAATGGGTACTGGAGTGAGAATGGGAACAGGGATGAAGATGGCATAGTGACGGGGTGGGGGTGAGAATGGAGATGAGGATAGGGATGGGGATGAGGACGATGATGGGAACAGGGATGATGAAAATGGGGATGGGGATGGAGACAATGCTGGGGACGGGCACTGGGCAGGCAGCGCAAGGGAAGCAAGGGGCCGTGACCTGGCAGGGCAGCGTCTGCCTGGGGCACCCATCGCCTGCCATCTTTCCACTGAAGGGGTGGGAGGATTACCATGAAGTCGTAGTTTTCCCATGAACCACCTCCCACTGTGTTACGCTCCGAAGTTAATTGCAAATGAGGAGATGGAAATAGCTTATTTTGACTTTCCTTAAACAGTGCTCCATTGATTTTTCTTTGCCTTATTTTTTTTTCCTGTCTCGAGAGGCAGGCCCGTATCTATTGGAAAATAGCAATTATTTCTGTAATTCCCTAGAATTAGTGGAATTAGTTGAATGGGGAAAATCTGAAGCAGAATTCTGGTTAGAAACACACAGAGGCTGGAGGCGCGGCGCTGCATCACAGCCAAGCACTGAGCGGTCCCGTGGCGTCGTTAATAACCCGCCGGTTTAACTCAGCCATGAGAGCGTAATTAACTTGGTGAGATGAAACACAAGGCAAACCTTTGATTTCCTTTTCTTGAAGGATGCTGCAGATAGATCCCGAACTTCGTATGCCATTGCTTAAAAGAGAAAAAGAAGCAGCAGCTTTCTGAGGAGGAAGGCACCCCGCCTCCTCCATAAGGAGAGATGTATGGAGGACAGCTGAAGGAGCGTACCTCGGGGCTCAGCACTCTGCCTCCTTTCAGGGGGTGATTCAATTACTTTAAGACACATCACCTAGAAGAACAGCCCGGGCTCTGCTCCTCGGCAGATTAATCAGGTTCCTCGGGTGCTTTCTTTCTCCGGGTTGGTGGCTGTGTAGAGGCGGCCCTCTGTTCCCTGCCCACAGAGCAGGAGGCAGAAATGGCTGTTTGCGCCCTGCTCTCAGTGCAGAGCATCGGTGGGAGAGCTCCTCCGAAAGCCGCCCGCTCGGAGCGGCTGTGAAAGCAGCAACTGGTTGGGAGAGCTGTGAAAGCAACGTGTGAAGGGTAATATTTTCACTGCGCCAAAAGGCCATTTGGGTTTGTTGTCATCCGTGAAGGGCTGTGGATGTGATTGGTAATTACGGTGAGTGATGCTCGCTGGAGAGCGCGAGCGAATCCTGGAAATGTCACCGATTTTTAACACTTTTTTTTTTTCCTTCTTCTCTTGAATATTCATAGCTCCGCTGTGCGGCGCAGACAGCCGGGGAGCAGCACAGGCAGTGGTGCGGGCAGTGGCACAGGTCCTGGTGAGACGGTCCCTACCGCAGCGTGCTGAGTGAACACCCAGCCCTTATTCTAATGGCCAGTGAGTGGCTCTGTGTAGCGGAACAGCGAGGGCAGGATCTGAAGGTGAAGCAGGCTTCTATCTATGTCCTGCACAGCTTCACAGTAGGAAGATAGCATAAGGCAGCACTCAGTGCCATCCTGCACCACGCCACATCTTGGAGCTGCTTTGCTTTTTGGGAACGCTCATGGAAACACAGCTGTTGCCCCTTTAGCTCTAACGAGGCAGCTTCATTAGGGGCAGCTGGGAGCACCTCATTGCCCGTCTCAGTACTTAGCTCCAGCACTGCCTCTCTCCTGGTTCTCTCTGCACTCCAGCACTGTTCCCCCATCACCCAGGGCTAGGATGTGGCTGCAGGGGGATTTGTTGCTGGAGCAATGCTGCGCTCGTGCTTGGGAAAGTAGGGCATCTGCTTGGCAGCTCCAGGAATAATGGGAGATTGCTTTAATTATTCTACAGAAACACTCAGATTGTGCAGATGCTGAGCGTAGGTTTAATATAATTAAGACAACTCATGTCTATAAACATGTCTGGGACAGCCAGGGATGGCAGAGCAGCGCTCCCCCTCCCAGCCACGAGCTGGAGCTCCCAGTGCAGCACCATGGCATGTGGCTGTGCCAGAGCAGTTTGGCACTCTGGCTGAACCCATCGTCTCCTCCACGGGATGGTCAGATGAGCACACCCCAGGCAGCACTGCACCACCCTCCCATCCCACCCCGCTGCCATCCGGGCTGTGCTGTTGCCCATCCCAACCCCAGCTTCACCCCCAGGTAGGTGGGAGACCCACACATGGCTGCAGAGTAATTAGAGTGAAAGCACACACACACAGCAGTGCTGATTTCTGCATTAGCATGATAATGAATGTTCTCACTAGAACCTTGTAATTATGTTTCCTCTTTTTTTTTCCCCCTCCCCCTGAAAGTATAATTAATTATGAATAGAGCCAGAGTTTGACGCTAACGCATATATTTTTTTTAAATCCCTTTTGGCTCCATTTCTGCCCCATTAAAAATTTATGAAGGAACCAGAGGTAAAGTCATTTTCCCAGGCAGTTGCTCCTATAAATTCAATGGGAATCATATTAAAAATAATACTAACTGGAGAAGGCAGGAGGGCACTTTGCAGACGGTTTCTGCCCTCCTTGTAGGGCCTTCTCCTGCCCAGGACGTGGGGTTCTCCAGCCAAAATAAAAGAGAATCCAGCCTGGGAGAGGGCAGTGGGCGAGGGGATGCAGCAGGGCAGTGGGCCAGGTGCTAAAGCCCGGTGGTGGCACGGCCACTGTGTGGGTTCACTGTGGGATGGGAGGTGCTGGCCCTGCAGGTGCCGTCCCTGGGGTATGGGGTGATGGGGTGACAGCATCAGGCGTGCAGCAGAGTCCCCAGCCCTCCTCCTCCACTGGCTGCCATTCACACAGCCTTCCCTCGCTGTAGGTGGGAACTGTTTTTCTTCCTAAATTGCATTTATTCTAACAAATGTCTCATGCAAACACAATTGCAGGTTTGCTGGAGGGAGATGCTATTTGCAGGCAGCCTGGCACAGAGGTAGATTTATTCTCCTTCCTTTCATTCATTTGAAGCTAAAGTAATAGCTCTAACTACATCTGACTTCTAATAAGCACGTTACTGGGAACAAACCTGAGTTCTGCATGTATTTCCCTCTTTGTCAGCTCCATCCAGGCACTTTTTCTCCCTCTCTTTTTACAATAACAGAATCAGAGCCTTGTCAGCTGGAAGTTTATATGCCCTATTTATAACGCTGCTGTGCTCGTGTCCTGGCATACGGAGCTCCTCACCCTCTGCTCACAGAGCGGAGCTGCGTGTAGCCCTGCTTCAAACGCCTGCAGCACGCTGTGAGCTTTGCTCCTTAGCAGCAGCTCCTTGAACTCGGGGTTGCTGTAGAGGAATAGGCGTTCTGCTGGGCAGTGCCCTCAGGTTTGCTCTTTGCACCGATGAGCTGATGCCCATTGGTTCTGACTTCTGCTGCGTGAGAGTTGGGCACCAAACCTGTCTGCAATTTGGCTTAATTAATGAGCTGTGTTAATTACGGGCTCAGCACCCCTACAACAGAGCGGTGGTACAGTGCAGGGCACGCAGCTCTGCCACTGCCGTCTTTCCCACGCGGATTTCTGCTTGCTGAAGACGGCTCTTCTGTTAAATATAGCTGATGAGCTGTTCCTGAATTGCACCTAATTACGGCTCCTCTTCAGCGCTTCCTGCCAGCTCGCAGCACCAGGAGAGGGGAGACTGGAGCTCCTCCGCTATCCCACACCTCGTGCTCGGAAGGAAGGAGACGAAAAGTGGTATTCTCTGAGAACGCAGTGGGAAATAATCCTGGCGAGGCTCCTGCTGAGCTCTCTGCCTGTGGAGGTGTCAGAGGTCGGGTGTGCAGCACAGAGCAGGGCTGCAATGGTCACCGTGCGGAGCATCTGCAGCTCCGCAGTGGTTCTGCCTCGTTTTCACAGCCCGTCCATGGGACCTTTGGTGGAGATGTTTTGCACCTCCGTCCCAAAGCGGGGCTCTTGCTGCAGCTGAAGCGTGTTTTTCCCAGCTGCAGTACTGTGGGCTGCTGCACTGTGTGGGTGTGCACCGGGCACCGCCTGCCCAGCTCGGCTCAGACAGCAGAGTTCTTCCCTGGAGGAGGAAGGAGAGGGCCAGCATGACCGAAAATATGCAGATCTGCTCTCTGGTTAGAAGCAGCCCGGCTAGCAGTTTCAGTCTCAGGCACTTGGCTTTGCTGTGGGAAGCCCTCATCATTTTCTGCCGTTTTACTCATAGCCAAAAGTATGATGAAACCAGAACTGAATGTGTGTTTTTTTTTTTTCCTCGTTTCATTACAGTAAGCATCAAAAATTATTCAGCCGTGAGACTCAACCACATTTCTTACTCCAAAGGAGCTTCCTTTTGTCTCTGGACGCCGAACCCGGGGCAGGGCAGGGCCCTGCTGGTGGCCTGGAGGTGGCTGGTGTGTCCCCAGCCCCTGTCTGGCACAGGGATGGCACTGCCGGCCGTACCCACTGTCCCTGCAGTGCTAATATCCCAGGGTAAGGTGGGGGACAGACCAGCGCTGGGGCCACCAATGCGGTGCCAGCTCCTCCAGCACCACGTGTCCTAGCACAATGTCAGCCTAATCAGCGCTCTCCTCGTTAGCAGGGCCCTATAATTAGAAGCAGCAGCCAGCCATCTGCTTTTATCTCGTCACATCGCACAGTGCATCCCTGCTGCCCTTTATGACCGGCCATCGCTTTAGATCAACATTTCCACTCCGAACCCCCCCAGCCATGTCTTATCCCACGTTCCTTATTGCTAATGACTGACACCAGTGATGCTCTGGCATGAAGGGCAGCAGGCAGCGCTGAAAGCGATCCCGTGTCTGACACCCTACTGCCTGCTTTCCCCCATTCCTGCTTGTTGTCCCTAAGATGTGACATTTTTGGGGGTCCCAGCATTGTCACGGACCTTCCCAAACTAGGGAAGCATGGAGAAAATGGAGCTGCGCTCCCATCCTATGAGGTTTCTCAACTTGTGAAATGCTTTCTCGTGTTTCTCCTGACGTCCCACCCTGCTGAGGATGCTCTGTGTGCCCTCAGCCAGCGCTGGTGGCCGGGGACAGGCAGGGGTGGGGGGCACAGGGCTGCATGATGGAGCTTTGGTGGTGGCACCCAGAGAAAAGCATAAGGCGTATAAATGGATTAACAGCCACGGTTTATTAGCGCTCCTTAATTCACTTCACGGGGCTGAGGGAAAAGTTATTAGCAGATGTATGGCCAGTAATAAGCTAATTATAACCCTGTCAGATCAGAGATTTGAAGAGGTGGGGAGTTTTGCATGCGAGATAACCTCGATTGGACACTGAAGCTTAGGAACTGATATTGATGTCACCACGCAGAGGTGATGCCCCGCTGTGGGTCCTCGCTGTGCGGGCTGCCCTGAGCTGCTCGCCCTCCTGCCCACCCCACGGCCCTCCGTACCCCACTGCGCCCGTCTGCCCGCTGTCCCCACGCAACACTTAAGGCAGTGACAGAACTTAAGGAGCAGAGCAGCCCCCAGGTGGGACACGTGGGGTTTGTTTGGGTCACGCGTTCATGGGGATCCCCCCTCGGTGTGCTTTTCACGCACATCGCTCCCCGCGGGCCGACGCTCCGGTAAAGGCAATTACAGGCTGACTTCGCTTCCAGGCCGCGGCTCGCAGGAGATTTAATTACTTTCCCCGAAGCTTTCCATGGAAGGGCGGTTTCAGGGCGGGGTGGCGCTGCTTTGCATCCCTCTGCTTTTCCTGGGGGAGTTCAGGTGAACCCGAGCGAGAAAACGCCCCGAATTCTGCATTGGTCGGGGAGCGGGCAGGGTTACCCCGATGCGGTTACCCCGATGCGGTTACCCCGATGCGGTTACTCCGGCAGCACGCGGTGCGGCTCCGGCTCTCCGCCGAGCTCTGAAATCCCATTTTTGCCGACTCAAACCCGCGCCAGCCGTCCCCGCAGCGCGCCGAGATGGACGCGATCCGGCCCGGGTGTGCGGGGCCGGCCGGCACCGGGACTGCCCCGCCGGGGTGGCACAGAGCCCCGTCCCCGCGTCCCCTGCCGGGGGAGCGCCCAGACCCGGCCCCGCGTTCCCTGCCGAGCGGCTCTCGGGCCACGAACACCCGTGGGATTTCCGTGGGAGAAAAAAAAAAAAAGCCGCTCTCGGCTTCCAGCCATCCGTGAGAAGTTTGGAAACACCGCAACGGCAGGGTCTGAGCGGGGCCGGTACGCTGAAATGAGGGCAGGGCTGCGGAGCTCCGAGCAGCCCGGCCGGGCAGGGGCACGGCGGGGACGGCGGTACGGCAGTGCCGGTGCTCAAAGCGCGCAGTTCCGCTGCGGTACCGACCTGCTGCCTTCGGCTCTGTGGCCCCCCTGATCATAGAAATAAGGGCAGGAAACCCATCTGTGGGGCACACGGCTTTGCTGCACAGCGCGTTCTACCCTGAATTTGAATAGATTTGCTTACAGCAGCGCCCTAAGACCCCAGGAACCGAAACCTCTGACTGCAGGGAAACGAATGCCCGACAGCCCGAGCGCAAAAACTCCTCGGCAGAAGCGAGGCGGATCGGGGGCTCCGCGCTGCTCCCCTTTATCGGCACGGCGCGGCGCGCGGCGGCACCGCAGGAGGGCCGCGGCCCCTTTAAGGCGCGCGGGCGGCACAGCCCCGCCCCGCCCCGCCCCGCCCGGCCCCGGGCCGCTGTGGCGCGGCCGTGAGGAGCGGCGCCCGCCCCCCCCCCCCCCGCCTCCCGCCGGGTACGGGCAGGGCCGGGTCAGCGTCGGCACGGCGGCATCGGCTCGGAGAACGGCGCGACCCCATGGCTCCGGATTTATAACCGCGGCGCGGATGGAGGGGCCGAGCCTCCGCGTCTCCCGCTGCCCGGCCGGGCGCTGAGGCGGCCCCGCGACGGGAGGAGGAGCGCGGCGGCCATGGGGGGCGGCGGTCGGCGGAAGGCGTAGGTAGGGAGGGATGGAGGGAGGGCCCCGCGCGGGGCGAGCGGGCGCGAGAGGCGGGGGGGGGGGCCGCGGTTACGTAAAGCCGAGCGGGGCCCGTCCGTCCCGCAGCGCTCGGAGCGCCCCCGGGGCCGCCGCGCCGTGTGGGGCTGTGGGCCGCGCCTCCCGCTCGGCGCTGTGTCCGCGCGCGGCCCCGGCGGGAGCCCCGGCTGCGGGCCGGGCCTGGGGCCGCGCTCCGCCTCCGTGTGGTGCCGCGGGCGCGCGGCAACAAGTGTCCGCCGCTCCCCGCCCCGCCGCGGCTGTGCGCCGCGCCGTGCCCCGCACGCCCGTATGGCGGTGACCCGCGGCCCTCCGCTCTGAGGCTGTGTGTCGGGGCGGCTGGGAGCCCCGCGGCCCCTCGCGTGGGCAGTTTCCTCCGCCGCCGTCTGCGGTGCGGGCTCTTCGCGCGGCGCGTGGATCCTCGTGAGGAGAAGTGCGTGGCGCGCTCGAGAACGTCGCGGTTGCGCTGAGCGCGGGGCTTCGGGTCGGGTTTGGGGAGGGGGCGCCCCTCGGGTTGGGACGGCGGGGTCGGCGCTTCCATTTGATCTGAAAGCGGCGACGAAAGCGGACGGCTGCGGGGAGTCTGTCCCGGAGCTCCGGGCTGCGCTGCTGACTCACCCCGGGGCAGCGCTGGGCTGTGCGGGGCTGCGCCTCGTGCTGGGAGCGGAGCCCGGCCGCCATGGCGGGGCAGGGGGGGGAGGCGGCGTGTGCGGCGCTGATCTGTAGCGTCAGCGTTAGATGTGACTGAGTTTCAGTATGAGAGGTAACTCTTGCAAAACGCATTCGGTGTACTGAAAGCGCTCCGGCTCTGGTTTGTTGTTGCCAAAAGGGAAGAAAAACGTAGACGCTATTTTTGGTGCGAGAGAGGAGATGGGGCATGCATGCGTCTGGGGCAGGAAAACAGTGGTACTTTGTTCTTCGGGCTGTCTGTGGGTGGTGGTTTCTGTTTGTAACTGCGTGCTGCCAGGCTGCACGGCGTACCTGCCTCTGCCAGAACGCTGTGCTGGAATGCCACCCCCGGCCCTGTGCTGGGCAGGGACAGTGCTGTGCCCTCACCCCCCCGGTGGGTGTTTCCCCCCGGCAAGATCTGAACCGAAACTACGAGCCTGCTCCCTGCGAGCCACCGAGCACTGCTGCTTGGCTGTGCCTCCCATTTGCCAACGGCTGCGGTTGGATCAGACCCAAGTTGCCCGGTGTGGGAGTTGTGCCCATCCCTGCAGCCATTCTGTGCCAGATCCAAAGTGGGTTTGGTTCAGCTGTGCTCAGCTCCCGAAGTTGCAAGCTGCAGGCTGGGAAGGCGGTTGTGCTGTGATTGCTGTGTGTGCAGCTGTGCTGATAGCGATGCGTGGTGTTGGTGGAGCTGCGCTGCTCTGAGGAGATACCTCTGTGATTAGTGACGCACCTGTGGGTTGTTTGGCCCCCTGACACCTCCTGCTACTGGGTTGGCTGTTGCAGACCTGGGGTTGTCCCTGTGCTGACACACGTGTTGGGAGGGGTCTGCCCAGAGCTGGCCATGGCTTGGTGCTGGCTGTCATCTTGCAGCTCTTGGGCAAGGAAGAGAGCTGTTGTCTCCCCAGGTTTGGGTGAGTGCGGAGGGAAGGAGGAATTAACGGGTAAATTTTTAGAAGGGGGTTTTGGGCAGCTGGCTGATGGCAGTGGGGTGGTGGAGGGGTTTGAGAAGAGCTGTTCCCTGACATGGTCTCTGACTGCATCTCCAAGAAAACCCAACATTGAGGGCAGAGGGGTGACGTAAAGCGCCATGTGTTGGAGTGCTGCAGCTGTGGGGCTGGGGGAAAGGACTCACTTCCCCACGAGTTCCTCAGAAGTGCACGCTGCTGGTTCCCACTTGGGCTCGGTGCCCACCAGCAGCCTCCCGCAATTGCAGACCCTGGGCTGTGCACGGGTACGTGGTGATGGAAACCCCGAATCCAGGGCAGCATGTGCCTGAAGGACTGCTGTTGTTGTGTGAGCTGCAGCTGGTTTTATGAGAGCCTTCAGCAGAAGCAGGATCAGCACTGATGGAGCAGTGAGTGCAGCAGCACCCGCAGCTGCCGGTCGCTGCCTCTGGGGTTTGGGCGCTGTGAGGGACGCGGTTCTGTGTCTGCAGGGCAGCACGGTGCTGGTAGCAGGTCTCACCAGAGCACTGAGCGGTCATTAATGAGTGTAAAGGATAGCAGCACTGCCTGCTTACAGAGAAGGGAAGTTAACTCCAAATTAACTTTATGATCCGTGAAACTGAAGGTTATTTAAAAAAATAATAACGCAAATGAAAACGCTGAAGTTTCCCAGAGTCACTGAGCTTGTTGTTTAATGCCTCCCATTTTTTTTTTCCACTCTCAGTCTGTGCTTTTGGCTTGGGAACAAATTACAAGCAATATCAGCTTACGCTTGGATTTGAACCCACATTACTCTGAGTCAGCTGAAATATTTCCCCTTATCGCCGCTCCCATAATGTTTATTTTAGAGCGGATAGCATCGCCGCGCTTCTGCTGGCAGCGGGGAAGAGCCGGCTGTGACACAGCCCGACACCTCGGGAAGAAGTGATCTCGAAGCTTGCTTCAATTTCTGAATGAGATACAGCTTCATTTTCCGTGGAGAGCTTTATGCAAGGCTGTGTCCCAGAACCGTTCTCTGCATTGAAAGCCCAGGAGGCGGCAGATGGATGAATTGCTGACAGATTTAAAATCGCATGACGAACATCAAGTGCTCGGTCTGGAGGCCAAGGCTGGAGGGAGGGAGGCTGCAGGGGGAGGCGGGCGCAGGAGGGTTGAGTAAGTTGTTCTGGGCAGCGATGCAGAGCCCAGCAAGTCGGGCTGCGGTGGAAGGGAAGGGCCCGCGTTCAGGGGAAGGGATGCGGTGAGGAGTGCGTTCTGTGCGGGCAGCGAGCCCTGCGTGTCCTGTGAGGAGGAGGAGGAGGGGAGCTCTGGATCCAGGCTGTGCTGCACAGGGCTGAGGATGGGCTCAGCCTTGGGAGGAGGTGACGTGCTGGGGCTGTGGCCCATCTGCAGCATCACAGTGCGTATGGTGAGGGAGGAGAGCCGGCAGGATTTCCTCTCGGCAGCGCTGGCTCCTGGGTTAATAGCTAACCGGGCAGCCGAGGTTTGTTCTTTCATTGTGGAAGGGAGTTGTTTACATAATAGCACTCGGCGTAGCCTTTATTTAGCATTGTTTCTCTGTGTGACACCGGCAGTGGCGGTGCCCAGAAGCGTAATTTCGGCCCAAATGGAAGTTAACCCTTATGCCTGGGGAATGCTCTGGGGTGCTTTGCCCCATGTGTGTGGGATCTGGTGCTGCTGGAAGAGCACTGAGTGGTGTGTCCTTCTGCCATGCACTTCTGGGAACCTTGGTGATTTCTAAGCTCTGCCTTCTGCAGGCTCTGGGCTGGTGCTCTGCAATCCACATGCCTTTCCCTGGCTCCAGAAGCAAGGCAGCTAAGGTTTGTTCTGTGCATGTTTGGGCAAAAGAGCACTGTGATCATTTGTTTTGCTGTGTCTTTACATTAAAGAAGGCAAAACGAAAGAAATGTGTCAGCCCGTGGGTGGAGGATGACAGCAGCATTTGGGCTGCTGGTGCAGATCGTCCCATCTCCTGCCATGAGTCCCAAGGACGGGCTTTCCCCTGGGCTGAGTCCTCTTCAGAGTGCTTTGCCGTGCTGGGAGAGGGTGGTACGGGAGGCTGGGGGGACTTCTGTGGTGTGATTTGCTGGGCTGGAGGTTGGTGTGTGCTGCCCTCTCTACCAGCCCTGGTGGAGCAGAACGTGTCAGCTCCGTGCTGCTGGTGCGGATGTTACCTGCTCAAGCCTACAACTTGCTGGACAGAGGTCATTGTTAACACCTCCTTAAGCCGACTGTAACTGGCAGGGTGAGTTTGTGTAGGATCTGCCCTGGGTGACTGCAGTGTTCCTGCTCCACTGCTTGCAGCCCTAAAGCTTTGTCTACTGACTCGTCAAGCCTTTGCCATCACCATCATGTGTTTCATGATCTCATGTGGTATGTAAATCCTGGGTGTGTAGCAGTGCTGGAGTTTACTATCAGAGCTGTGTGCTCGGGAAGTTTCTCTGGTTGTTTGCTGGAGGTGTTTTTCCTGCATCAGGACCTAAAATAACAGCATCCCCTCTTCTTTGGCGCAAGGCTTCCTTCTGCTTGCAGGGGGTGATTTTCCTATTGGGAGGATCTCCTTGATTAAGCATTGCCCTTGTTTTGATTTAGGTCCCATGTCCTACAGTTCCATTCGTAAGCTTTTCCAGCTCCATCTTGAAAGCAGCTATGCTGCTTCTTGCCTTCTGCTGCAGAATTTCAGGCTCATGCCAGAGTCTCAGCTTGGTTTCTAGGTCACCCATCTGCCCTTTCATTTCCCCTCGTGCTGGAGCTGGCCGCCTTGTTTTGATTTGGTGAGAGGCGAGGTGGTGTCCGCAGACAAACAGGGAGGCAGTGGAATTTGTGTTCCCTGCAGCCTTGTTCCTGTTGTGTGCATGAATAATAATTTCCAAATGCTCGACCAGCAGTGATTAAAAGCTGTCAAAGGAATAAAATGCAGCAAAGTCTGCACTATAGTCTGTGTGTCCAGTGGTCTGGGAATACTCTCTGAACTGGCAGTGAAAAAAAGCCTTCAGTATACCTTATGGCTTTTTAATCTTAAATAACTCACTTGGGAAGATGCTGAGGAGGCAGTGTGACTGCACCCAGGCTGGGCAGCACTGGCTGTGTTGGGGCTCAGCCATTGTGAGCTGCAGGTGCCGTCACACAGCATTTGCTGTTAGCTCTGAGCAGGTATTGGCAGTTGGTTTTTCACTGAGCATCCACTGCCCTGCAGCTCCAGTGTTGGGGCCACGGAGCAGTTGTCAGATGCACCGAGCAGCTAACCATGTCTTCATTTTTGGAGTAAGTGATCCTGCTGACAGCATGGAGAGGAGGTGTCAGCCAGCCCTGAGCTCTCACTCCCTTTTCCTTCACTTGTAGGTTTTTATCTTCGCTTTGTTTTGACAGAGTAGCTGCTGAAAATTTGTGTTGTGTTTTTTGGAGTTTTGGTGTGTCTGTGACTCAGGATGCCATGCTGAGAGACAGGGTTTGGTCCAGCACCCAGCCAGCTGCCTGCAGCCTTCTCCAGGGCCATGTGCTGCTGGGCCAAAATGCTGCAGGATTTTGAGCTTTCTCCATTGCTATGAAATCAAGCAGAGAGATGTAAGCATGTACCTTAGGGCTTGTGTTTTTGTTCTAGCTCTCTCTGTGGAAAGCCAAGGTTTGCATCTTCTCTGTTGAGACCAGTGTTCATGCAATCTCAAGTACTGCTGTGCATGTCCTGAAGCTCTGCCAGCAGCAGACAAATGCTGAGGAATCATAGAACCGTTTGAGCTGGAAGGGACCTTTAAAGGCCATCTCGTCCCACTGCATGCAGTGCACAGGGACACCCACAGCTCCATCAGGAGCCCCATCCCCTGACTCTGAGTGTCTCCAAGGGTGGGGTACCCCCACCTTTCTGGGCACCCTGTGCCAGGGCTTCACGGCAGTGCTTTCCTGGCCCTGGTTCCCCACTGTATGCGGAAGTGCCCTGAGCCTGGTGGGGCTGCTCAGGAGCAACATGCCTGTGCATGAAGCAGTGTTGGCTCTCCAGGCGCGGGACGTGCTTGGCCCAGGAATGTTGCTAACCTGGGGCCTGATCCTTCCCTCAGTCGCTTCAGTTTTTGCATAGATCCAATGAAGATGCCTGTGCTGCCTGGAGGACTGGATCACAGCCTGCCCCACGGAGCCTCTCAGCCCACAGAAGAAATTTCCAAATAAATACAGCAGCCTTGCCTTGCAGCCTTGCCAGCTCCGTGCAATGTGTACGTTGGGTAGTCAGAACAATTACTTACGGAGAAAAACGGGTCCTCTGCGCTCCATGCTCCATCACACAGGCTGTGATTAGCATAGCAGTGAGACCTGCATTAAGCAGCCAATTAAGGCATCTGCAAAAGGTGAGAAAAAAATGTAGCAGCTTAACACAAACCTGCTGAGAAGGGTGGCACTGAATGGTACCTCCAAACGAGTCAGGCTGTCTCTCCAACAGCGCTGAGCTCTGGGGCCTTTTGCTGCCTGCGGCTGATTCCAGGCCATACTTGGGATATGGCAGCCTGGGCTGCAGTGCTGGATGAAGGAGTTTTCTTCTAGAGAGGCTGTGTTGAATTGCAAATTGCCTATTGTCTCCCACTTCTCTTAATCTGCTATTCCACTCTTCTGGGAGAAGTGGAAGTTAGTGTTGCTCGTGCTCAGTACATGGATAGAAGTGTGCAGCAGAGGAGTTACGAGCAGCTGAAATGTTCATCATAACTGGGCAGAGTGTCACTGATGACACTCAAAGCATTTGCTTGTTTGGGAAGTGCTGTATCTCAGTGGTCTTTCTGTAGACACTGGAGCAGCGTGCTGAGACACAGCATGTGAGGAGGCAGACAGCTTTGTGCTGCTTCTGACAACAGGTTCTGCATTTCTGAGTAAGCACAGCATCTTCTTGTTTCTTCCCACATACGCTGGGCTGTGGGTAGATCTCACAGTTGTTCTGTCTGTTGCTGTGAGTGCGTCCTCTGGCTGCGCTGTGGACCTGTTTGCTTCCCTGTGCTGCTCCAGTATGACCTGTGGCTGACGAGTGCTCCCCATCCAGGGCATGGAGAGCTGTGTAAGTCCTACTGCCTGGTGCTGTGCTCATGGTAACCAGCTTGCTTACATCAAACTCCACTAATTAACCTAATGAAGAGCAGCTTCCAGGCTGAGTCTCTCCCACTGGGTCTCAGGACAGGACTGATGCTGTCTGATCTACCAATGCTGGCTGTGTCAGCCCACTTCTGCTTTCCATGGCCACTGAGACCTGCAGGCTGGGCAGAACTTCAGGTGGGTTACTAAATACTGTTAACCTCTTATCCTCAGAAATCACAAGATTTTCTTTTTTTTTTATGCTGCCTCTGGCATGTATGAACTTAAAGGATTTGCATACCCACATCTCTTTAGCTTTAATTGTAAGGGCTGGGAACTTCCTCGCTCACAGTTTCAGCATTCTGTGTTTGTTCCAGCAGAGCTGAGGTTACCCCCCAGCTGATGACCCCTCTGCTCTGTGCGTCTGACCCTGCAAACAAATGTGCTGAGAGAGGAGCATGTGAGCCCTGTGCTGGTCACTCATTGACCAGGACCCTTGTTTGCCTTCACTTGAAGCTCTGCTCATCGCTGTGAGGGTACTGGGGCTGCTGGACCTGTGTGATGTGTGAGATAGTACAGGAGTGTAGGAGAGCTGCAATCTGGTTGACTGGGGAGGAGATTGTCATCGATATCCTTGGGCTCTGATGTCTGTATGAGTGCACTAGCCAACCTCTATTTCAGTGAGTGGGTTCATGTCAGTTAGTTTGCCTTGGAATGGGGCATGGAGCATCCTGGGGCTGTGGGCCTTCTGTCTGTGGGATGGAAGTTGATGCTGATGAGGGCAAATCTCAGCGTGGCAGCTACTGAATGGAGATGTAAGGCCCATAATGCCACCTGGCTTTGAGGTCTTACCGTTCTATTTTCCACCCATACTTCCCTTAATATCTCAGGGTGACCCCGCATGCTCAGGAGATGCTGCAGAGCTCGATGCCGCTGAACTCATCCTGGGGAAGTGAAAATCACTTTTTTCCTTGTTGAATCACATCTTGTTTCAGATGCTGGCCATCTTTCCAGCTCGTGGTTTGGTGAATGGGAGCAAGCTGCTAGGGAGGGCTGAGAAGTGTGTGGAGAAGCAAGGCCCTGCCTGTCTGTGGGCCTTGTGCAGTGAACTTGTTTGTCCCTTGGATGTTTGCTGTTGTGCCACTGGAACTGAATTTTATTGGAAAAAATGTGGTTTGAATGGGTATTTGAATTCACCCTCTCCGGCTTGCACTCATTGGCCCTGGCAATTAGTGTGTTGCTCAGACAGCAGCGCTTTGGGGCAGCTCTCAAACCATTTTCTGCTGGTAGATAGCTTCCCCCGTCCCCCGCCCCAAAGCAAAAGGACAGATGAAAGGGTTCATTAGGAATTATTCACTCAGCTCCGCCGCCTGTCTGAGGTCTGGCTGTCCGCTTTCATCCCCCAGCTCGGGAGGGGTCAGGGGGCATCTCCCTGGGGAGAGTTTGCTGTTGACTGAATTGCACTCTGTCATTATCCTCCGGGATAACGAATGCAGTGGCCTCATTGGCACCGGCTTCAGAAAAAGCGGGGTCATCTGCTCACGGCCTTGAGGCGAGGGGTGAGAGCTCCAGGAGGGGGATGCAGAAACGCCATCCCATGGGGGAGGCATGGGATGGGGCTGGGTGGGAAGTGAGGGGCACAAGAAGGGTCTGAAGGGCCAAAGCCCTTCTGGTTGGGTGAAGCTACTTAGGTGTGCTCTTCTTTGCCTTGGTGGAAAACATTGCGTGCTTGCAACCTGTTCTGAAACCTTTTAATGAGATTTAAAGCAGTTCTTTTTTGTTTTGTCTTCAAATAGGCTTCCTGAAAGAAAAACCTAGAAATCCCCCTGAGCTAATTGTGATGTGATTTGAATTCAGCTGCTATCTTGGAAGAGCTCTTCCCGGCAGCTGATTTAAAAGGCACCTTTTTCACAATGTCGTGTGTTGTCAGCCAGCATCCAGGGGTCCTGAAAGTGCTGGTGGGGAGGGGAGGCATCGCATTTGTGCTGCATCCTTGAGTGGGGTTATGCAGCACTTGAAGTGATGGTGGGGGGGATCAGAGAGTCACTAAGGTTGGAAAAGAACTCTGAGCTCAAGTCCAGCCGTCAGTCAGCTCATCGCTGCTGTGCCTACTCGCTGTGTCCTGGCAGTGCAGTATGGCACAGCAGGGAGTGGGCCTGGGGAGTTTTAAATCTTACACGTGAAGCAGGGTGGTAATTGTTAGAACTCATCGTAATTCTGCTGCCAGCGTTAGATGAGCTGAAATTACCCTGTGCTGCAATAAAAGGAAAAATTAAAATACAGAAGCCTGGAGAACTCTTGCTGGTGTCATCTGGAAGAAAATGTGTGGGTCTGGTCGTAGATCGCTTCAATTGCTTCTTTGAATCTGATCCTCCAGGTCCTTACTGTTGCAAGAAATCTTGCTCAGAAGGGTGGTTTTCTTTGGGCTGTGTCTAACTGTGCAGTGCATGACCAAGCAGCGGCTTGTAGCATTTATGAACTAGGACAGAAGTGGATGCCTCTATTCAGGCAGACTCACATAAGCCTTTCATATTCTATCCTGGGCCCCAATTTGCCTATGTTATAAATAAGTCTGTGACTGCATGCTTGTGTGTGTTTCTTTTTTAAGCTGAAGGCAACCCCTTAAGCTCTTTTCTGCAGGTCTGCTCAAGCTGGGACATGGGGAATTCCTAAGAGGATTATCATGGTTTACTTGATACAGAACTTGAACTTGAGCAATGGCTTATCTTATCAGCGATAAAAGACATGGAAATGAAGTTTACGTAACTGAGGAGGCCTTGAACATGGCTTATTTTTTCCCTCCTGGAATGACAGATCTGCTGAGCTCCTTCCCTGCTAGCAGTCGCAGTGCTGTCTGGCACGTACTTCCCAGGTGCTGGGGACCAGTGCAGGTTGTGCCTTATTTCTGCACATTAACCCCAGTACAGCTCAACCCCAGTGCTATGGCTCGTGCTGTGGGTGTGGGGGCTCAGCCTCCTCTCCCTCTGCTAGATTTGGGAGGATGTGATTGCCTGGGTGTCCGACTCCTGCCTCTTCTGCAGTGTGTGGGAGGAGTTTAATTTTGAAGCTCCTGCTGCTGCAGATGGTGACAATGGCATTGAGGCCAGGCAGCACCGTACTTCCCATGGCAGGACTCGGCAGCCTGAGGCTGGCAGGCTGACAGCTCTTATTAGAGGTAACCTTCAGGAAATGCCACATGCAGCCCTTGCTGAGCTCCCTGGCTCTGGGTGCGTACAATATTTACACCACACTGCTTGAGCTTCCCTCTCAGCCTGCAGCTGCCTCTGCTCTGCCACCTGCCCATGTCCTCGTGCTCTGGCGCCTGGGGTGGGCCTGGCTCCTGTAGCAGCACCCCTCTGGGCTCTGCTCACCCTGCACTGAGGCCGTCTCCTTCTGCCTCCTGCCCCTGGTGCAGTCTCAGGTTAAGCTCTTTCTGTGCAGACATGGGGAGGTTTGTGCTTCCTGTTCTTTAGCTCTCAGGACGAGGTGGTGGGTAAGAGCACCTGCCTTTGTTCTCGCTTCTGCTGGTGTGAATAAACAGAATGTGTCTTCTGAGCTGTTCCTCTAGTGTTTTCACAGTGGCCAGATTTACTTAACAAAAGGAAAATATTGATCTTCCTTCACTAGATTTCATAAAAACTGATCTTGGTAGGAAGCTTGCAATCCACTGCTCTCACCCATGATTCTCACCAGTGGTGAGCTCTCGTACCAGCCCTGAAGCATCAGCTGGATTGGGGTGCAGCCCGCAGCTCCCCAGGGCTCGGTTCTCTTGGCTGTGCTGTGGGATAACCTTCCCTGCATTGAGCAACGTGGATCTGAGAGGCTGCTTGCTTTGTGTACTGTGAATGAAGTTCAGGATCTGGAGTGCCACATGGACTCTTGTTCTCATGTGTGGATGCGTCAGCATGCTCCCTTTGTAGAAGAAGGAAAGCTGTGGCTGTTTGCTTTATGAAGAGGCCTGTAGAGATGGACTGCCAGGGGCAGCAGCTGAGGCTTGTGATGGAGCTGTGCGTTGTGCCCAGGATATAGAATGAAGGCTGGTATCTGTGGGGCTTTTCTCACTGTGATTTCCACATGCCTTCCAGGATGGTTGGAGGGGCATGGATTCTGCAGCCCAAGCTGTTTGGTCAGAGGTGTGGGTGTGTTTTGTTTCTTGTTTGCAGTGCATGTTTGTAATTTTGTTGATGCAGAGACCCGCTGTCTCCTGCAGGGTGGAAAGTCCCTGCAGCATGCTGTGAACTCATTTGTCTGTTGTGGCTCAGTCTGTCTAGCCCCTCCTGCAGCCCCCAGCTGCCCCCAGGGCTGTTAATGGCCTGGTGGCCCATAAACTATCCTGGCACCCGGCAGAGGGACTGCTGCTGCACATCATGGCTCTGCTGGAGGGCAGCCCGGCCAAGTGCTCTGAGCCGGTGGTGCTGCACGGTGCTGAAATGCCCAAGAAATCTGCTATCTCTGCTGTCTTGTGGAATAATTTATGTGTCTCTTGACTCCAAGCTCATACCAATCAATAACTTTCCTTGTTTTTTATTTTCAATAGCAGCTTGGTTAAACTATTCCATTCTGCTGGTGTTGGGAGACTTTGACTTGCGCACTACTGATCTGAGCTGTACTTTTGCAGCAGAATTGATCCAGGCTTTTACATGGAGCTCGCTGCCCCTCCCCAGGACCCCCAGCTCAGGTTTCTGCATGCAAGAAGCAGTCTTCTCTGTGTCCTTACCAAGGGTCTTGTGTCTACCCTGTGCTTTCTGGTCTCTGGGCTGGGGCTGGTAAAGCTCCTTCTCCGAGGCAGGGCTGGAAGCCTGCTGCTGTGCCATTCCAGCACTGGAAGAGTTGATGGGACTGAGTGGCAGTAGCAGGAGGCCAGCAGATGCGCAGCCCCTGCAGCCCAGTCATTGGGATATGGATATGTTAATTTATGCCTGCAATTTCTGGGCCTGTCTCTGAACACTGAAGTGCTCCGATGATCTTTGCTCCCTGTCAGACTCAGAGATGAAGCCTGAAATGTAGCAGTAACAGCTGTGCCCTTTGTGTTGGGTTATTATCCCTTCAGAATTTAATAACGTGACACCCCTTCTCACTGGATAGCTTGTCCTTCCTTCCAGGAACAGATCGATAACAGACCTTGTATCTGTGATTTGGATGTAATTGCAGGTGTCAGCTGATGTCTGGTGCCACGTCTCCAGCCGGTCCTGGAAGCACAGGGCTGGGGGCATTCAGGATTTCTTTCCAGCCTCTGTGCCCCATCCACAAGCTGGGAGAGCATGGACTGCGAGAGGTTTCCCTGCTCCCTTCCCTTGTGCCTTGTGATCTGTGGGCTGTGTGGGAGGGAGAGGAGGAATGAGCAGGCGAGAGGGCTCTCCATTGCAAACAATTACTCTGCTGGAGTCTTTAGGGTAATTGAAGAGGGTAATTGCTGTACTTCCATGCTTGTAATCTACAGGTTGCCTGGGGAGGAAGGAGGAAATGATTCAAGTGTGTGTGTGCAGGTAGTGAGAAGGGGAGGGCTGCTGCAGAGCTGCTTGCTCTCTGCCTGCTCTGCTGTCCTCATTGCTCAGGTTTCCATCTAATTGGTAATTAGGGGGATGCAGAACAGTTGGGTTGGGGAGAGAGTGATTTGAAGACTGCTGTTCAAGGGAGTATTATGTTTTTAATAAGTGGAGTTGGGGATTTTGTGCATGAAAACACAGGAATATTGCAACTATAAAAAGTCTGCAGCATCTAGAACTAAAGTGTAAATATTTCCTAGCAGTGAGGTTCTCCTGTGCAATCCCACAAGGAAAGAGATGCCGTGTGATGAATGTCTGGTTCCATCCTGCTTGATCCCAAGGCACAGATTGCTGCTCTACACCCAGCTGTCCCCTGCTATCGCCACACAGGGCAGCACAGTATTCAGTTACAGTGTGTGTAGTGGTGGGCTGTGTGATGACATTCCTGCCTTGCTCAGTGTGAGGCACAACTCCGTAGATGGAGTCAAGGCCAGGCCCTTGCTGTGCATGTTTAATGGCCCTGTCCCCGGAGAGAGGAACTGCTGGGAAGTGCAGGCGTGTTTCATTAAGAATCTTCCATGCCCATCTTCCTGGCTGGGGTAGCTGTGTGCCATGGTGGGCATGGCTTAGTTTTATAACACCTGCACTTAGAGTGCTGCTGGGGGTGGGATGAGCTCCTACAGCCGAGGTGGGGGGATGTGGAAATGCAGCACCTGCCCTATGCAGCTGTGTGCTGGGACAGCCATGACCCACTGCTGCTCTGTGCTGCACCCCTTCCCCTTTTTGGTGTTTTCGTTATTTCCTCTATTTCTGTCCCCAATTAAGTAGCGGAGGTGGAGGGGGAAGAGAGCGGAACAAGACAGATGGATATAATGGGGCTAAATCCTGCCCAGCTGTTTTCTCAGCAGCCATCTCCCTTATGATCCCGAGGAAATAAATGCTCCTCTGGAGGGTCCTGATGGTTAATGATGATGTGAAGAGTGCACACAAACATCCCTGCAGATGCAGCCCGCCTGCGCTGTTCCGACCGTGCGGAGAACCCTGGGAGCCCGCTTCGCCCGCAGCCGGTGCAGTGATAAATCATTCATAGCCCAGCAAATGCGATGCTCCTCCTCGCTCTGCACATCAGCAGCCCCGGCCCCTGTATCTGTGGTCCTCTGAGGCCATGCGGGCGCTGTGACAGCTGCAGGAGTCTGAAATGAGAGAACGGGGAGGGCTCCGGGTGTGCGGCTGTAGGAATGGCTCTGTATGGTTTTCTTGTTTGTTTTGTAGCGAGCGGTCCCGGGGTAGTGAAAGGAGAACAGGGATGTGCTGTTCATGGACTGACAAATCAAAATTATTGCTTGTTTTGTAAAGATCTGGTGCTTCCTTCCTCTCGTGCACAGGCTGTTTGGTGTTTCAGCTCTAATCCCTGCAAGCCCCAGATGGGAGGGGTGCCCTTTGTGATGAGACACCACCAGGCCCAGCCAGCATGTGTTGCAGAGAAGGGCCACTGGGCTGTAATAATTCACTCTTGCTGTTTCAAGCAGAAATCCAACCCATAGATCTCCCTCCTCTCTGTGACCGAAGTCATTTGGGTTTCTGGTTATGAGTGTCATGTGGTGAGGTACTACGGGGAAAGGGGAAAAACACACATGCACCTACACATGCTCTAGAAATACGTCACAGTCGGGTTGCTGAGAAATTTAGGCCCAAACCTGACCTACTTTAACTCTGTTACAGTTTGCTGGGGAATGCCCTCTGGATCGGGTCAGCAGGTCCTATGGATGTGTGCTTTGGGCTGGAGGAAGCAGTGGCTGAGTTGCTTATTTTCCCCTTTTGCACGTGAAATGAGGAAGGATTCTATTTTTTTTATTGAAGCTTGCAGACCTTCCAGAGCTCAGCAAGGACCTGCATGTCCTCAGCGAGAAGGAAATCAGACAGGCTGTGTTTGATGTCAGTGTCCCCCAGAAAGGGAGGACCTAGCAATTGCCAAGGGAAGATTTTCTGGAAGAGAGGTGCATCATGCTTGGTTTTTCAGGAGGTTTTCTGAAAGCAAAGAAGCTGAGGTGGAAATAAAGCTTGCTGTGCTGAAGAAGTGGGAGTTCAGAGGTGGCGGTGCCTTGGGTGACCCTGGGGCTTTTCAGAGAGGCTTGCTCCTCCAGTACCCAGTAAGAGGAATGGGGTGTGCGAGGGATGTTCCATCCACTGGTGTGAATTGTTCTGCCAGACTTCAAAGAGATGTGGAAATACCTCATCTGTCGCTTTCAAAGGGTGGAATAAAATATTCTGATAGATTCTAAATGAAATTGCGTCAGCGGTGCCTCTTCCACTGATGCCTTTGAGCTGTTCACTGATCTTTCTGATTGGGGTAATGCGGTGAGGAGGATACACTATTCCCTTGAGGGGAGCAGCTTGTGAACATTACAGCTCAGTCAGCCTGAAAAGCTCCATTACAGGCAGATTGAGACCCGTCTTTGTGCACCGCGAGGCACAGCAGCAGGCTTTGTCCGCAGGACAGGTGCACGCTGGGCTCAACGCTACATGGCCTTTCTGTATCCCATGTGCACACATTTCACCTGCCACCTCTGGAGCTGCTCAAAGGTGTTGGGGCTGGTGGTGGCTGCTGGCTTTGCTCCCTTGTGTATTTTCATGCCCTAACCCGTGAGTTTTTGTCCTGAGAGCAGGTTTCCGCTGTCACGCAGTGGGTGCTGCACGTGGGAGGAAGTCCCAGGAGGTTTTGTGCCATTGGGAGCTGCCGAAGAGGAGCGGAAGAGATGAGTCAGGTAGATAAACCAGCAGGCTCATCTAGCGTGCTGCGAGTGTCTGCATGGTTCCCTCTGTGATTCCCAAGCTCCGCAGTAGCTTGTGCTAATCTAGAGGGGATGTCATGTAGGAGTTTTTTTGGAACAGCATAAATATGGAAAAGAGAGGATTTCCTGAAAACACAGTACAGCTTGTTCTGATGTCTCTCAGCCATGCTGGCGCATTGGGGAAATGCAGCTTTTATTTCCTTCGCTGCGCTCTTCACATCAGTCCCTGGAGGAGTTTCAGTGGGATTGCACTGTCCTTGTGTAGGTCGGCCCTTCCCATTCCCTTTGGGCTGTGTCTCGGGTGTGATTCGGATATTGTACCGCCTGACTGTCCTGGGGAGACCACTGGCTCCCTGTCCCTGTGGGAGCATCTCAGTGCTCCGAATGCACATGTTCCTATGGCTGCAGCTTGTCCCATAAAGGCTGTGCTACTGCTGTGGGGGGACAGAGATGGGACCTCATAGATGTACTTCTCCATCACCCTCACTGGGGATGGGGTGGGATGCTGGCTTGGAGGCAGCTTCCCAGCTGCAGCGAGCCCTGCTCACACAGTGCAGGGAACCCGGTGAGATGTCTGAGCTCGGGTGAGTTGCTGTCCTGGAGCACAGCATGCAGCCCTGTGCAGCAGCCTGCCAGATCTAGCTTAGCACGGCCGCAGCTGTTGGCTCAGCTGCCAATGGGGTGATACAGGAGGGGCTGAGGAGGGAGAAGTGCCCTTTGAAAAATGGCAGCAAGAGAGCAGCGAGGGTGAGGCCTATTGATTACACGCTTATCTCTGCTTCTTTTGTGCCCATGTTCGAAGGCATGCTGCAGACAAAGGAGCCCTGTGCAGTGGCTGAGGAGGAGAGGGATGGAATGGGGTTTGGGAACGGAAGCAGCAATGTTGCTGGACTTGACCAAACTTCCCAAGTGAGGATTTCTTGCAGACAGCAGAATGTCCCAGGTGGAATGAGCTTCCTGGAGGGGAGCGTTGGCTCTCACTCTGGTATCTGAGCTGCTTAGTGAAGGGAACTAACATGTGGGCTTGCTGAGTAGTCTGAAATCTTGAGGATATGTTTGTGTGTTGTCCGTAGAAGTCCTATTCATGCAGCTAGCATCAGGAAACATGAAGGACCACTTCTGCAGGGAACTTGTCTCACCTCCAGGAAGAAAGAGCTGGCTCAGCAGCTGTACGCAGCCTAGGTGCCTTGCTGCACGGCCTGGGGTTTGTCCTGCATTTAAAGCATCTCTCTAGCCCTGAAATGCTTTCCTCTTGTATGGTGTTTCAATTTGAGCATATTCCTTTGTATTTCCTCTCCCCGCTTTCCTGGCACAGTGCAAATCAGCAGTGGAGCAGGAGGTGCGTGCCCTCTGCCTGCAGAACACTATGGGTGCCACTGCCCCTCTCCCAGCACGGTGGCTGTCAGAGCTGGCTGTGTCCTCTGCGTGTTGCTGACCGAGTGACACACTTGTTTGGTTGATTTGGAGTGGGAAAACATAGCGGGAGTGGGAGTGCACATGGCAGATGCCTGTTTGCTTTCAGAAAGCCTGGGGATAGTAAAGACCTAATTAACATTCTTGTGAAGGCAAGTCGTAGGGAGACTCCAGGATTTAGTTCTGCAAGGAGGGACTTTGCGTTGGTGAAAACAACAGCTTGCTGGAAATGTGCGAGCAAAGTACTTTGTGTGGTGGTGGAGGAGGGAAGCATGCAGGGTGCTGGGAGCAGGTATGTGCTGCAAGGGCACCGTTTTCCCTCAACCCCCATGGAGGGCTGGCTGCATCCTGTTAGTGCCTGGTGCTGCCCGTGGTGAGCCCTGAGCTGGGACAGGGCAGGGAGGAGCTGCCCACGGTTTTTGTCTCTGGGGAAGGCCTTGACTGTCACCAGCCCACGGCAGTGCTGGGCTCCTGATGGCCAGCCCAGCAGCTAGGGGCTGCTTACTTCATCTCTGCAGTCCCATTTCATTTGCTGTTCTGGAAGGCTTGCTTTGGAGGTGATCCAGGGATAAATTCCTTGTGTGAAGCAAATGATTTCCAAAAGTGCATGACTGGTTTTTTTGTTGATTTTTTTTTTTTTTTTTTTTCCCCCCTCCTTGTCCTTTTGTCTCTGGAAGGAGGCTGTACATCTGCTTATGTTGGCTGGGAGAAATGCTCTTGGAGAATACAAATTAATGTTGAAGACGTTGAACCTCCGGTGTACATCTAATCACTGTATTTCTGCCTTTGCAGTATGTTCAGCAGGCGTCATTTATCATGATGAGGTTTAGCTGCACGCGGCTCTTTGCTGGCCTTCCAGTCCTCTGCCTGAGGCACATATGCTTCCATTAATTTTCTGTTATTATCCACTCAGGTGTCCTGTGTGATCCAACATGCTTAATTTCATTCTACTGAGCACCAGCTCTTCCGATCTGAAGCTAGTGGTGTGATTTGCAAGCATCACACGGAAATGAATCTTTCTTTTCTGCAGATAACTGCTTCCTGAATTTCTGTTCTATTTGTAATGCGCTAATAACCTCCATCCACCAAACCCTGCTCAACTGGAGATCCTGTTTGTGTCCCTTGGGCTTCTGTTGAACTGGAGCATTCCTCGTTGTGTTGTAGCTGAATCCAGTGCCTGCCGAGGGCTGACTGTGCATGGTGCTGCTCTGAGCAGGAGCTGTTGGTGCTTTGGTACAATGTGGGCTCTTCAAGGCATGGTGCGGTGCACAGCTGTAGCCTTGGGAAAAGGGCAAATGGCCCCTTTTAATAGGCTGAGCACACAGACCCAGGGAGCCTGCTGCTGGGTGTGGTGGAAACCTCTCATGCAGGATAAAGATGATTATGTGAAAGCTGACTTGAAATGGGCCAGGTTTCAGAGCTGGCCTCTCTACAAAGCATGTCCAGGGGCAGAGTCTCCTTGGCTGATGAGGAAGCTCTGAGAGCTGGGCTGTGGCTCCACAGCTGTTTGCTGCTTCCAAAGCATGCCTTCCAAGGCAGTGCCTGGGCTCTGTGCCTGAGTGCAGAGCCTATGGTTCCTCTGGGCTCACGCCCATGGTGCTCCAGAGCATCCCCCTGGGGTGCTGGTGTTGCAGAGGTGATGGTGGTGCAACATCCTTTCCAGGTACCTGGCTCTGTTGGGGCTGCTGACAGGATGGGGCTGGGGGCATTTTGGAAATGCTTGTCTCTTAGGCCCTGAAGCTTGAGTAAAAATGCAGAAAACTCGTGGGCTGAGCACACATCTCCTGCAGCAGATGGTTTGTGCAGAGGAGTGAGTTTGAAAAACAGAAGGAAACATGCAGTGGCTAACGGAGAGGGTGAGGCAGGGAAAAACACTGAGACACATTTGTCTGCCTTGGGATCCATTTCTTTCTTGGCTGCTCACAGGATTTAATGCTGACACTCCAGAACCCAGCAGCATTTTGGAGGATGTCAGTTCACTCCTCCAGCCAGTCCAGCGTGCCTGAACCCAGGCTGTTTGTGATGGCTTCGGCCTGCACTGGTGCTCAGGGGTCTGCTGGGAGCCTCCGCTTCTGGCTGTGCCTTTGGCACATCGGTGTGAGCTCAGAGCCTGTGGGCCTGCAAGGTGGCAGCAGGAGGCTCGTATAAGGATGGACCCGAATATTTCATTAGCTAATGGTGTTCAGTAATGTAATTAAAAGTGTCTTTAGAATATGTAGGCAGCAGAAGGGATCCCTGCCTCCTTCAAGCCTACTGCTGATACATGTGTTGGTTTGCATTTGTTTTGTAAGGCACATTTCTGTCAGGCCTTCAGGAAAGTCTGCTCCCTTTTAAATGGACTGAGGACAATCGGGGACACCTGCACCCTTCATGGGCACGATCTGTAAACTTCCACATGAGGCAAGTTGTGTCTGAGGCTCTGTTTAATGTTTCACTGGCGCAGTAGGTGGCTGACTGCCCTTAGATGGCTTTGCGTATGTAATTTGTCCCCTATCATTGCTTCTCTGTAGCGATAATGCAGTGCTCAGAACGCCGCACTGATGTGGCTCCGTGTGACTGAATGTACAAGGAGTCGTGGTGTAAATGGCTGAGGAGGTGATAAGGCAGCGCTGAGCACTAACAGCACAGTGTGCACTGCACAGCTCCTGCCCACAGCAGTTCATGGCCTGAGCCCCATGGTAATGAGCACAGCGTGTTACACGTGCAAAGTCTTTCTTATGGGTGTTTTCCATTCAGCCCTTGCAGTGGCAAAGTTTTGTTTGCCGGATTTTTTATTTTCGTAGCTGGAGAAATTGAGGTTTGGAGATGCAAGTGATGCATTGCAGTGTGTGCAGGCAGGCAGGGTCAGAGCCAGGAGCGCCGGTGCTGGGTGGATTTCCACTTGTGCTCGTGCTGCAGGCACAAACAGCGGCTCTCCTTCAGAGGACAGAAGTGCTGGCTGCCCAGGGACAGCCCAGCTATGGACAGGAGGTTTTTTGCAGCAGAGGAGCCCCTTGGTGGAAAGGGCACTGCGTGTAATTGGGCTGAGCTGTGTCAGCTGTTTCCTGCTTGTATGGCATTTGATCTGCAGCAGAGATCAAGCCCTGGTGACACAGCCCATTGATGCCTTTGCTGCTGTTGTTCCAGGGGAAGCCTGCATGACTTATTCATGTGGCTTTCAGGAGTTGTCCCACAAGAATACGTTTGAGGGTCGCCTTGTTTTTGTTGTTCCTTCTGTACATGCTTCCAGCCTTTAAGTGCCCGTCCTTCTCCAGGAACAAAAAAAAATTGGCATTCTTGGTAGTTTGTTTAAAGAAGAGTTGAAAACCAACAGAAAGACTTCTGTTTTGCATGCGTTTATTTCTTTGTGTGCAGGGTTTTCACTGCTCAATTCTAAATGGTTGAATTATTAAACTTGAAAAGCATCTGCTCTTTAGAAAGCATTCACATGTACTGTAAACATGATGGATAACGAGGCAGAGCCTAATCTAATTGACACAGCTCTGTTGATGTTGTAATGCAGGCTTGTGTGAAGCCTGATTTTCAAGCCCTGGCACTTAGTGGTGCTGGGGATGCTGGTGGCTGCACTTCTGAAGCTGCTGTGGGTGCCCTGGGCATCCTGGGCTGGGGGAGGCAGCCAGCCTGTGGCAGGGGGTGGGGCTGGGTGGGCTTTTGATTCCTTCCAACCCAGCCGTTCTGTGATGCTGTGATCTCCCTCCTGTGCGGCTGCGTGGGGATGTTTGGGATGGCTCCATTCTGCCGTCGGTTGGCCCTGCTAGGCGCCGTGAGCTGGGCACTGCTGTGTTCATAGCTGCCCCAGCTCCTCCACCCTCGGCGAGGATTTGCACTGGGGTGTTCCTAACCAGAGAGGCCAGGCCGGTGCTGAAAACTTTCCCACATGAAACGCTGTGGCTGTGCCAGCGGAGATGAGGGCAGGAGGAGGTGGCTGTGCTGTGCCAAAGCGCTCTTTCATCTTCTGTCAGCTCTCCCCATTAGGGGTCCTGGCTCACAGCACATTAGATGCCTTGTGCAGATGTCTTGGCTGGGAGAGAGGAAATGGCCCCTTCTCCCTCCCGAGCAGAGAGATATAAGAAAGCTATTGATTTGCTTGTAGTGAAAGTGAGCCAGGCTCTGCAGTGCTTTATTGAGTCTGGGTTAAGGCTTTGTTACTGGGGAGAAGAAGGGGGGGGGGGGGGGGGGGGGGGGGGAGCGCTTCAAGGTTTTGCCTGTGTTAGTAAGCAGATCGCTAGCTGTTCACTTTGGGACTGACCAGCAGGTAGGTGAGAGTCCAGGATGGATGGAGTGCTAAGCAAAGCCCCCTTTCCTGCCCCATCCCTGGCCCTGCTGTGCAGCATGGCAGTGCTCCAGTGCTCGGTGGGCAGGTGCCTCCTGCTGCTGGGAACGGCGGCCGGCTGCCTCGCAGTGCTGCGGGGTGCCAGGCAGCAGCTGGGCTGAGCTCCCAGCCCTGTGTGCCCGCTGCTCCCCAGCCCTTCCCAGCCGCTCTGTTTCACTGCTGCTGGAGGAAGAACAGAAGCAGTGGCCCCTGGGGCTCCTAATCTGCTCTTTTTGCTGAACAGTAAATTCCGCCTTGAAGGCTTTTCCCTCTGGCAAACAGGTATTGAAGAGAAAAATGAATTTTGGGAGCAGCGTGATTTATTTACTCGGTGCTTTGCTGGAGAAGTCCTTCATCTCTGCTTTGTGCTCCCTCTGCTGTGGTCACGGGTGCTGCCGGAGCTGCAGGTAGTGTGGGCTGGCACTGAGATCCTGCTGTGTGAGTGTGTTGGATTGTAGCTGTAATTGTGTGGTGGGCACAAGCAGCTGAGCACACTCAGTGCTGTTGAAACCCCTTTTGTGGGGTCTCCTTCTCTGCAGATATTCAGAACCCTCCTGGATCCTTTCCTGTGCATCTTGGAAACATGCTTTGATAGCAGTGTTGAACTGGGGGATCTCGGAGAGCGGTGAAGCCCTGGTCCTAGGCCCTGACTTGGGGGGGGGGAGAAATTAGCAGCCGATGGCCAGGGCTTGGAACTGGATGACTTTGGTCCCTTCCAACCTTAGCCATTTTGTGATTGTATGAGTCCGTGATTTCCAGAGGCCCTTTGCAGTGGTTCTGCAGTGCTGTGATTTAGTGCACATGGTGCAATTGCTTTTGCTTTAGTGTGTGACACGAGGAGGTTGGCCCCATTGGTGTCTCCCCCTTGTGTGAGTAACCCTGTCTAACTCACCTGGTAGTATTTTGCTTTGAGCTATGGGTGGTGCTTTGTGGAGCAAGGACCCCGTAAACCTCCTGGGGATGCTCTCAGTGTGGGGCCTGTCTGCTGTCACTGCACCCTCCCTCTGCTCATGATGGAAAAAACGTTCCTTGTACCCAGGAGGGGCTTTGTTGAATGTCATTGCTTCCTAGAGAGCTGTAGAGATCTTTAATCTCAAGGTGCAAATTGTCATTGCAGCATTTTCCTGGAGAAAAACAGCCCGGAGAGGAAATGGAGCTGTACATGTGCCTGGCTGCCGGCTGTGCAGTTGCAGGCAGTGCTGGCGCTGCTGGCACTGGGCTGTGCTCCCTGGGCAGCCTGGCACTGCTCCGTGCCCCTGGCCTGGGCCCTGGCAGCACTGCTCGGCTGCGCTGTGCTGGGTGGGAGTGTGTGCTGGCGCTGAGCAGCTTACCTGCAGGCTTTGAAAGTCTAACCTTGTGATTTTAGCAGCTGGCTCAGCTCTGCCTCTGAGCTGATAGGCTCGTTAAAATAAATAAATAACAATACCGGCCTGTGTTTCCTGCGTGTGTCAATATTGGAATAATTTTAAATGGTGTGTTTTCCCCTGGTCACTGACCTATAGTTTATTCCATTATTGACTGCTGGGTTAGTGGCTCTTTGTGTGCTGTGGTTAAGTGAACTGTAAGGCTGAAATCATTTGGCGGGGATGGTGTTGCTGGGCAGGAACTTGCGTCTGGCTGACTCAGATTGGGGTGAAAGTGTGCCCTCTGGCAACGCGAGTGCTCCCTTATCTCCCCTCCCCCTGATAAACGGGTTAGGCAGCATAGTGGAGTATTGATCCCGCTCTCAGCTGACAGCCCCGGGCTGCAGCAGCCACCTTTGTGCTGCATTCCTGCTGCTTTCCCAAGGATGAGGTATGCACTGCCTTCCCCAGGGCTCCCTCCCTTGTGCCTTCTGGACGTGTTGCTGTGGGGTTGTTCCTTGGGCTCTGCTTTGGGAGCTGTTGGTGTGCGGTAGGGGAGCTGGGCCTGAAACAGCCCTGCTCTGTTCTCTTGGGGCTGTTAGAAAGGCGTGCTGCTGCCCCGCTTCCCACAACACACATCCTGCGTCTTCAGAAGAAGTGGGGAGAGGGATGGTCTGTATATGTAGGGGCTTTTGAAGCAACTGGAATTTGGCATCCAAATAAACAGGTGTTCTGGCACGGGAGAAGAGGAATACTTATCTCAGAGCTCCTGTTTCTGATGGCAGTGAGGATCTCCAGGGAGTTTCTATCAAAGAGCTGGGTTAGTAGTTCTTTAATCTGTTTGTTTTGCCAAGGGATTGGTGTGTCTGTGGCAGGGCAGGCTGGTCCAGGAGGTAAATGCCTCTGGAATGCAGCCCACACATCTCCTTAGATAGTGTTAAACTCTGGAAGTAAAGAACACAGCTGCTCTCAAACCTGTTGGCTTTGCCATGGAGATGCTTGGTGCTTGACCAGTCCTGGTGCTGTGTGCTGCACCCCAGGGCCATGCCTGCTGTTCAGGTGGGATGCTGGGGGTGACCCTTGGGCCTTTGGGCACCCAGCTTGGAAATGTTTTGGAGAGCAGGGATTTTCTGGTGCCCGACATTTGGGTGTGTGGGAGGAAATGCTGCCCAAAGAGCATGTTTGCCTATTCTTGTTGCGTTTCATGCGGAGGTCTTTGCAGAGCCCAGTGTCCTAGCTTAAGGCCCCAGCCCTGGAGCTTTGGTTGCTTGATGTGGAACAGGCTGTCATGGATGGTATGGGAAAAGCTTCCAAAGTCAGTCCTTTCTCACATGAGCCCCACCAGGTGTGTGTGCAGGAGGTGGGCTAAGTATGCTGCAAGACTCAGACAGCAAACCCTGTGCTCGAAAGCCCTGGTCACTCTTCACTTGGTGTCTTGGCTCCCAAGCTCAGGCAAACCCTGTGGTGGTGTGATTGCGGGTCCTCGCTGCTGCCCATGTGTGCCTGTCTGTTACCCTGACTGGTCTGTGGGTCAGGTTTCTTTGAGGGCCAGGCACCAAAAGCACAGAGCCTAAGGGCAGATGGGGTCATGGCAGTCTCTGCCTTGGTGGCTGGGGCAGGGACCAGAGGCAGGCTGCAGGGAGGTTACCCAGGTGGGAGCAAAACCACAGGGTTGTGCACGGCCCTCTGCCTAGAGCTGCTGATGGGCCTCATAATGCTCACCTCCTTGTACTGGTTTGTTTGTCTGCGTGTCCCCAGGGCACTTTTACATGCTCTGGGGTGCCTCAAAGGCAGGAGGCACCCAGGCAGCTGTACACAGGGTCATTGCTGCAGCAGGGCATGCTTGGCTTGTTTTGTTCTTAAATAAAAGCAGCTCCTGAGCAGATGGAAACATCAGTGTTAGAGAGCTGTGTGTCTTTGTGTTGTAATGCTGTCTGCCCAGCAGCTAGCAGACGCATTAGGAAGCTCTGGCTACTAGAGCACTTTGCCAGGCACAGCGTCAGGAGGACTGGATGCCCCTTGGTGCTGTATGCTGCAGGGGCTGTCTGTGGGACTCATTGCAACTCCTGGATACAGCAAAATCCAGATGTGAGCTGTGTGAGCACAACAGGATAGCTGGCCAGGAAACGATGCTGCTCAGTTCTAAAGCTCTATGTAGGAAAGAAAGAACCAGAAGTAGCAAACATTGGATTTACTTGGGGAGTAATGTGAATTTGCTTTTTATTGTAAGCCACCCACAGTACTTTTCACCCAGTGTGACCTCCACTGCATCTCCCACACTCTGCACATAGAGCTCATGGATGGATGTCTGCCCCTCAATGCTGTGCTCATCTCATCCATCCCTGTGCACCTCAGTGCTGTGCTGGCTGTCCCATTGTCCTCTCCTCCCTGGTGTGTGTGTGTGTGTGTGTGTGTGCTGCTCTCTCCATGCATTCTGGCACCAAGGGGAAGGTAAAAATGGGGTTTAAAACTTAAAGGATTCCAGATGCAGTCGTGCTTTGGATGCTGCTGGTGGTGGAGAAGTGCGTAACCCACACAGGTGTTTATATTATGGCACAGACACGTGCTATGTTTGGATAAACACATCCCAGATAAAGTTGCTCGCTTTTGTAGGTTTTGTTTCCTCTCCCTTTTAAACTGCAATTTGAAATCCACACCCTGGGGAGCATGCAGCTGTATGCCTGTTAGCTTCATTCCCTGCTGCCGTGTCAGCTTGGTGGCTGGGGCTTCACATGTGTCAATGTGAGCAATTAGGTGTGAGCAGTCCCCCTCTTCCTGCTGGAGGAGGTTGGAAGAGGCCCCTGGGAGCTGTTTGCTGAAGGAAATGGGGATTGCCAAGATCCTCTCCTTCCTATGGAGTCTCTGTGATCTTTCCACCTTTTGGCAGCTGGAGTAATCCTGGCACTGCCATGCAGCCCCTTCCCTGGCTGGGTGGCCAAGGCTGGTCCCTCTGGTGATTCTGTGTCGGCGTTGAGTGGCAGTGCCTGCAGCCCTGTTTACCAGGAAGCCTCCAAATAAAGGGCACTGCCTATGGCTCTGTGTATTTCTGCTGATGGAGGAGATCGCAGTGCACACGGGTGGGGAATGGTCTGTTCATAGGGCTGCTCATCTCAATTCTGATGCTTCAGGCCATCCGGCTCTTTGTTCTTGGTTTTGGTGGCTGCTCGCAGCAGTTTGATTTAAGGAAGAAGTGTTGATCTGAAGACTGAATAAAAAAAAAAACCCAAGCAGAGGATTACCTAATTTCAAGCCAGTGTCTGTAGCATTTCACACTTTCCCCTGTCCGTCATGCCTCTTTTTATACGCATGAATTTGCTGAGACAGACCTTGCTGCTGAAGCCTGAGGGATCTGACTACCTACTGCAGGCTATTCTGGGGATCTGCTGGAGGTGTGTGCCTCCTCTCTGCTTCTCAGCCGTGGTGCTGCTTCCCTTCTGCTCAGGGAGGAACCGAGGATTCTGACTTCGGTCCTCCTCCCAAGCTGCTGGATTGGGATCACCACTGACCTGCCTGGTGAGTGATAAATCTGTATGGGTTTTTTGTTTGGTTTTGTCTTTTTTTTTTTTAACTCCTGTAGAACAACAAAGACATAGAACCTACGGCCTGAGCAGTGGTAAATGGCTCAGTCCCAGGGGAGGTGAGCGTACAGATGGGGCTCAGCTTCTCAACTGCGCTTCCCACCGAGGTGGGCCTGGAGCGGTGAGCTGAGGTTGTAGGAACATAAATTGAATGAGCAGTCCGGTTAAATAAGTAATGAAGTTAGCAGGGTGCCTAATTAAATTAAATTCAAAATTATGTATGGATGATGCCTTTCTAATAATTGCTGTAGGTTTGTCATTGAGGTACTCCACACTGCCCTCTTGGAGGAAGTTCCCCCCTTCACAGATAAACACACATCAGTACCCCAGGGGGATGTATCTCATGCTTCAGTTTGGTTTGGCTCCTTCCTCATTCCCTTGTGAATATAGCGGTGTTGTTCTGCTTTACTGAGATGTGTGGAGGGGTTTGTGTGGTTTCAGTCTCTGCTGCTTAAAGGTGCTTTTCCCTTCCTGTAAAGGGTTTCTGCTTTGTTCCTGCTCTCCCAGACCAACCCTGGGGCTGTCAGGATTCAGACAGCTTCTTTAGAGATAGGCTGGTGCTTCCCTGGGTCTCTGTGCCATGCTGTTGTCCCGCGAGTGGTCCCTGTCCTTCCAGCCCCTCTTCCCAAGACACACTCCTCAGTTCCTAACGCAGCTGGGAGAGTGCATGGCAGCCATGCTGATGGCTGGGATCAGGCGTGGGGACATGACTTGGCAGGGTGACTTAACCCGTCACTTTACTTGAAAATAATCTCTCAATTTTCATGTTCCCAAGCTTCTTTCAAGCAGCAGCGCTGAGAGGGTGCATGTCAGTCTGTCTCAGTGCAAGCATTAAGCTGAGGCGGAAGGACTATTTTGAAGTGAAAGAAAGCCACTGAAATTAAAGACACTTGAGAAGACACAGCCATCGCAGCTGCCAAAGGAAATTCTCCCCTTGCCAAACAGCACATTAACAGCAGGCTCTCCTGCTATCCTGGGCACAGCCGTGCGGTCAGGCTCTCAGTGCGTCGTGAAGATGGGCTGTCAAGGCCAGAGCTGTCTGTGGCTCGCAATTACTGACCTTTGAGGTAATGTGTCCTTAATAGAAGGATGTGAGTACATGGGAGAGAGGGAATTATCATTGTCAGAGCCATCTTTTCACCTCTTTGGAAGAGGACAATTCTGTTAAAGAACCCGTGCTCCGGCTGAACTGGTTCTACTCCTCTGGCAAATGGAGGTGAGAGTAGATGTGGGGAGGAGAGGGAGCCCAAATGGCTGCAGAGCTTTGCTGATGGCTTCTTAACAGTTTTTCCTCTGCTCTGCTGTTATTTTTACAACAGGGCTTGTGTATAAAGTCTGGGATGTGGTCTTCAGTGTTCATCTAAGCTTGTCTGGACCTGAGGATCCCTATCTGACAGAATGTGTCGGGGAAGGGGGGCTGTTGGGGTGATTCAACATGTTGGTTGCAGAGAGGCGTCTGAGACTGCAGCTCCAGCAATGAATAATGAGAGAGCTCATCGTGTTTGGGCAGCCTGGCTCTGATCGTCTCCCTGGGGAAAGGGGCCTCCAGGTGACGAGCACAAGGCTCTTACACGCGGTTGATTTTCTCCAGGAAAAGCAAATGCTGTGCAGCAAGTTGCTCTGTGCTGCTTTATCAGAGGATCTGAAGGCCCTTTGCAAACCTTTAATTAGTCTTTGATTTGCCTTGGCACCTTGGTGTCTGCTGCCCTGTGATGAGGCGGCAGGGCTGGTGAGCCTGGTTACCCCACAGCTCCGGAGTGGGGATGTGGCAGCAGGAGGTTGTGGCCGGAGCCCTCCCGGGGTTGGAGGAGGTCAGAAAGGCAGAAGGTGACTGACAGCACTGAGTGCCTTGCGTGGGTGCAGTGACCGGAGCGAGCTCTGCACATTTCATGCACAGTTGCTTTAAAGGGATGCTGATCGCTTTCAGCATGACCTGCTAATTATTAGAGCAGATGAAAGACTTTTTTTTTTCCCCTGTAAATCCTCCTCCCACTGCATGTTCCCTTCTCCCTCCTCCTTTCCTAAGCCTTTATCTAAGTTAATCAACACAATACAAACAGCCTAAAAAGCAGTATTGTTGTAACAGCTATTAACAGGGAAGGAGACAGCAGGCATCTGGAGCCTCTCAGGATGGACTTACGGTATAACACATTATTTTTAACAGCCAAAGAGAGCTGGAGAGTCAGAACAGAAGAGGTTTAACCTTTCTTTAGAGACACAGCCTGTGATGTAGATTTTTTAGAAGACCAAAGCATGGATACTTTGTAGCAACGAGTCTTTCCAAATGTCTGATACATCCCCTGTAAAGATAAATATCTGTCTTTTGCTAGTGAGTGTTCACGTACTCAAGAGGTAGGGTTGGGTCCTGCAAGGACGGTCTTTCCATCCCACGTTACCTTTTAATGTCAGCGCAGCAGCAGGCGGAACTTGGGAACTTAATGTTGATTTGGTGCCATCGTAGTGTCTGTGGTTGGATCACGCTGGAGGCATCGATTTGCTTTCCCCCATATTTCAGGACTTCCATTCTCTAGGGCCATGGGATGGCTTTTCCAGTGTCTTTTGCTCTGTTTTAAACGACTATTTAAGAGTTGTGCTGATGTGATAATGGAGACCGGCTCAGGTAGAGGATGAAGTCGTCGCACACGTTTTAGCTGTGGTGGTGCCTTGGAAGGAAGCTGAGCAAATGGACACCATGTTTAAATACTGTGTCCTGAATTGCTTTCATTTGGTTCTTGTTTTGTGAGGCATTGGCTGGGTTTTCTGTCCTCTCAGAAATCAGCAGCTTCTTATGAAATATGGAGCTGTTTAAAAACAGACAGCAGCTGCTCCATCCTTGCGTCAGCGAGGGCTCAGCAGAAGGAAGGGGAATGGTAGACGCTTGTTTAGCTGTGATATTCCTCCCTTCATTGCCGTTGTCATATTGTGTTAACAGAAGGTCTGATCAAATGTACACCGGGAAAGTAAGACTTAATGTTTCTTTGTTCTCCTGAAACAGTGCTGGGAGGGAAGGGGGGAACGTTTGAATGAGACTTTTATTTATGAGGTTCAGAGAGCTTGGTGTTGCCTGTGTCGGTAGACGTGTTTTTCTGCTCTTTTTTCTTAGGCTATTCACAGCATTTTTAGCTGGGGAAAAGACTTTATTTGTTGTTTGTAGAAAACCTCCGCTGTGTGATACAAAAACCTCTTGGGGGGTAAATATTCAGTGGAGTGCGCTCTGTTGGTACGGACTTCCTAACTTGTTTTAAGTTCTTCTTAAAATCTCAGTCAGATTATTTAATAAAAAGAAAAAGAAAAATGAGGAACGTGGTTGCACAAGAACTGGAAGGAACCCAAATAGTTTGCTTACTGTTACAATTGCGCCATGACTGAAAACATTTGGTAAAGAAAAATTAATTGCCTGGTGTATTTGTGGTTTCCTGTTGAATCTCGATTTCTAGAGCAGGCTGAAGAACCCGTGGACGTTTCCTCATATTACTGGATAGCACTGCACCTGGTGAGTGTGCTGAGGGACCTTCGGCAGGGTGTGCTGGATCACCATGGGTTGCTGTATGTGGGCTCTTCCATCTCGCACGTGGCTGATTTCTCCTTACAGAGGATGAGCAGAGGTAATGAAACTTACCCTGGTCCAGTTCCACTTCTCTGAATGGAGTCTGAGCGTAGATGCTGGCTTGAGGACTGTCCTGCTTGGAATTCAGTGAGTGTTAGGGGTGTGGTTTCTGAGCAGCTCCTCATGCCTGCATCATTCTGTTAGTGACCTGGTGATGGCTTTCTTCCAATCAAACATCACTTGAAGAAGGATGGTCATGGTTAATTACTGGATGTGTCTTCTCATGGACTTTAAAGCAGTGGGCAGGGCTGTTTTTTAGGGAAGGAGAGGGCTGAGCAGTTTGTCAACAGAGAAAGGAGCTGGTGCTTGGCCCGGCTGCAGCGCGGTGTGCTGGGCCCACCTGGTCACACGGGAGGTGCTGGTGTCCAGCCTGGCACGTGGCTTCAGGTTGTGAGCTCTTTGAGGCTCCTCTGGGTGTTCCTGCGGGAAGGGAAGAGGTATCCCTTGCGTGGCTTCTGTGTGGAAATCGTTCATCTCATTAAACACCAGGGCTGGAAAACTGAAGTGTGTTTTTTTTGTGTCAATTTCAATAATGAGAAACGTATTTAAACACTCGTCCAATCCTCTGGCTTTCTGCAAGTTTCCCATCCAGTTTTCAGCATGTTTGCTCCTGGGACACTGGGAGTTAGATTTTCATCTTGACTCAACAGTGGAAACTGGCTTCATTTATCGCTTCCCAGTTTAGCTCCTGTATTAAAATTATAGCAAGGCTGGGGTTTATTTTTGTCTTGTGTACATTTACCTCCTGTGTATCCTTGTGTCTATTATTAGAGTCCTGCTCTGTTGCTAAATGGATTGGCCGAGCTCCTGGGGACAAAATATGGAAGCATATGACTAGTCTGCAATACCCCTGAGCCGTTCTGCTTTTGGAGTATTCGCAGTGACCGGGTTTAGCCTGCCTTTGTCACAGCTTGCTTATTTTAAACGCCGAGGATGAAGTGGGCAGAGTGAGTAGAAGGGAATGGCATATGGGTGTGTGAGTGGAAGGAATTAGAGGTAAACAGAAAGTAGTGGTGATCTTGGATGGCACCCGAATGGCATGGCCAGGGACAGCCCTGTCCTTGCTTCGATGTTTTCTTTGATGTTGGTGGGATATTTCCATTTCACACTGCAAATAAGGCAGTCCTCTGAAAGAGGCTGTGGGCTACAGGCTCACCATTTCCTGAATTAAGAAATCAGTTGGAATGTTTCTATGGATTTCAGCCTTGTTTCAAAACCCTTCTGACGACCACATCTGCTGGTTGGCAGCTGAGCCTGTGTCCTCCAATCTGTACCTAGCCTTACGGCTTGCACAAGAGCCGTGTTCGTACTTCCTCTGATCTCACTTGCCTCCTGTTTCCACATCCAGTCTGAGCCCAGTGGGGGTGGTAGGTTTGATTTTTTTGGGTTTTTTTTTCTTTTTCTGGGATTTGATGTGTTTTGTAACTGGCTGTTGACCACACAACCTTGTTCTTGCTTTGCTTGCATGAACTGTTAGGTCATGCTTGTTCAAGTGGCCTCCTGCGTCTTCTGCAGCTGTGTCCCAGCTCTTAGAAAGTACATGAGGGTCTGTAGTGGTATGCCATGCCGGGGAGTAGTTCTTGGTGCCTTTTCAGTGTTTTTTAAAATAGCTTGGGCAGTGCCTTTGGCAAGGGCACAACCCAGAGCTTGCTGAAACAATTGAGAAGAGTTAGTGTTGTAGCACAGCTTTGGATCTTGTTCTTTCTTTTGTTTTTCTTTCCTTCTAATTCACTGCTCTAAAAAAGCATGATGAAATGCTTCCCCTGCTCCCCTCTGCTTTTTCTTTCTCCTTTTAAGCTATCTCACTAATGTGGATTTTCTCCCTCTGTGGCGCTTTGCCACGTGCCAGCTCTGGGTGTGTGTACACTCGGTTCTGCTCCGCTGACGTGGGCTCATTAAGTGCACATTTTGCTGCAGTCTCTTGATCCAGCGAGAGGAAGGCTGCCTGGGAATGCCAGCTCTCCCATAGATGCTGGGATGAGTCGTCTTTCCATCTCCTCCCCTCTTTGTGTTCCCCATCCAGCATCTTTCAGTTCATACGTACGTGCCACGTGCTTCCTTGTTTTGCCCATGCAGGCAGCACTTCCTGACGTCAGGATGGGTTCCTGGAGATGTAGCTTGGCCCATGCCAAGCTTTCTCCCTGCTAGCAGGGCCAGGTCTGCCAGGCTGGGTGTGTTCTGAAAGCTTTGGCTCATGGAGTGAAGGCTGGCTAACCCTTCCCCACAGCTGTGGCCATGCCTTTGGACTGGTTGCCAGAGGGTTTGCTGATGTGCCATAGAATGACTTGGCAGGTGGGGAGAGGTGATTGACCAGGGCTGCTTCCACTAATTGTCAGGCTTTTGTATTTGTTTTTGTGATCATTTTCTTTTAGTAATTTTATGAACTTTAAAGCATGCATGACTGAACAGCTTAATTAGCTGTGGGAACTGCTTGAAATAACTTCCTGGGGCTTTCTGCCATCCTCACTGCCTTTCCATGTTTTCAGCACAGCAGTCGCCATGGGCATCCTCTGCTTCTGAAACTGCACCCTGGTTTGTTAAGCTTTGGGTCTTCTCTTCCTTCTGCCACCCCAACGTGTCTCTGGGGCCATGGAACTGCTGACAGGAGGAATACCAGCAGTGTCATTAAAGTTTTTCGGGCTTCATGGAAAAGTGAGGCTTGACAGGGCCTGCCAGCACATGTTAGAAGCTGCTGACAGGTAACGTTGCTGGAGACCAGGATTGGAGTCCTGCTCCTGGTGCAGGGATGGGGACTCCAGGTGGCTTTGCAGGGGCTGGCTGGTTCTTCTCCAGGTCCTCAAGCTGGGACCCCTTGCTGTGGCCCAGTGTGTTTTCCAGAGCCTGGGTGCTGGGATTGTATGTGGTCCTGGCCCAAAGGGACCAGGGGAAACAGCAAGCTACCTTGCTTCTTGCTTTGATGGTGCTAATCATAGCAAGGTTCTGCCTTGTGGTTCCATAGTGCTGTTAGCAGTGACCAGAATTGGCTTCCTGATCTATTTTTCTTGTGCTCACGGTGACTTTCTGTGGTCAGAGTTGCTTGTTTCTTGTTTTCTCCCTAGGCATGAATAGATTGTATCTGGAGCTGGCCTCTGTGCTATGGGGCCTGCTTTGTCCTGATGCATCCAACCTGCAGTTGGGTACATCCTGGTCTTACAGAAGGTCTAGAAGCTGTACACGATGAGCATTTTCAATTAGTTTTATATTGTTAAGGGTCATGGATATTATGGCGGAAGGTTCCTTTGGAGGAAAAAAAAAATGCATCCTGTAAAAGGTGCTGTTGGTCATTTTCCTTAAATCCTTAGATTTAGGGCTTGAGAGGAAAAAATCATTAAATGATGTCTTACAGCCGAATAAAGAAGTCAGTACTGAATGTTTTAATGTCTTACAGATGCAGTGGGTTTGCAGGATTTTATTTTAAATGTAACAATGGGAGTTGGAGTGGCTCCAGTGCTGTAAAGAATAGCCTCTTTAATTAGGGTCTGAGCGGAGCGGCGTGTGCTGGGTGCCATTTTGAAGTTGAAGCAGGGTTTGCAGTTGTTCCCCATTTTGGATCACACATCTGAGTGCCTGGGATCGATGAGGGGTTGCTCCCTGCCCTGAGCAGGAGAGCTGGGCTGTGGAAGGGCAGCGAGGTTTCTCCTGAGTTATTCCTTATTAGCTCTGAGCTCACTTCTATCCCTTTCCTATGGCCCTGCAGCTGCAGGCACGTGTGTGGGATACGTCAGAGCCAGGAGGAAACATCGCCTTTGTTTTTCAGCTTCAGCTCACCCCAGCACACAGCACGGCACCGTTCCCCCACGCGTGGCTTCCCTGGCACAGCAGCAGCACTCCGTGCATCCCGTTATTAGAGCAGTGACCGCTGCTGCTGGCCGGCATGGGGGTTTGCTGTGAGAACCAACTTCTGCTGGGGTTTGCCACATCCTGGTTTGTGCTGAGGTGGAAGGGAACTGCTTGACTTTTTTTTTTTTAACTCCTTCAGATAGTTTCTGTGCAAACTACTTTTCTCTGGCATAGCGAAATGCAGCTTTGTAGCGAGGAGTGAGCCTGCCAGGCTAGGTACCAAGGAACCTTTGTGGTCTGCATTAGTGTGCACGGCGTGTTTATCCCTGTCAAATAATCAATGCAGCCAAAACTCTGAGCAGTGTTATCAGCTTGGCACGCTAAAATAATCATAATCATGCTCTCCAGTTGAACAAGATTTAGAAAGCAGTGTTGCTTTTTGTTTGCCTTCCGGTCTCTGGGTGCTGATGGCTCCCAAGGCCGTGCACTCAGCCCTTCCCATGTGAGCACTGCCTGCTTTTGGGGCCTGCCTGTGCCATCACCAGCACCCCTGGGGCTTCCATGGCCATGTTGGGAGCACTGCAACGCTGTTCTGAGCGCTCCCAAGTGAACTCACTGTTTTTGTGGTGGCCTTGGCTCTGCTATTTTTTAATTTTCTCTTATATTTCTATTGTTTTCCTTGCTTATTTGCTAACTTGCAAAATTCAGCAGAGGATCTCCCAGCCCTGGGGGTGAGCATTCTGGGGAGGTGCAGCGAGCAGCTACGGGTCTGTGCTGTCCATAGGGTGGCTGTGGGGTCCGTGCTCTGGGGCTGCTTTTGCAGGCAGGTATTGCCGTGCCACTGCCGTGAGGCACGGGGAGGTTCTCCAGCACTTCCCACAGCTCCAGGAAGGCGATGGAGCTCCTCGGGACGTGGGAAGCGCTGTGCTTTCCTGCAGCCCGCGAGCCTCGGCCCCGCTCCCAGGAGACGGCACTGCACGCACCAGTGTTGTTTTGCTGTCTGGCTGCTCTCTCTCCAGCTCGGCAAACTTGAGAGGAGCGCCTCATGCGCAGCTCGCACGGCGGCGAGGACGTACCTGCTGAGCTGCGGGAGCAGACACAGCCCTCGCTCAGCCCGCGGCGCCGACTGCAGATGCTGTGCTGCAGTCCCTCCTGGCTGGGATTTCGGCGCGTGGTGAGAAGTCAACAAACCCATTAAATCGGAAGCGTCGCCGATGTGTGAAAGCAGCGCTGTGGCCGGGGGAGGGGGGGGGGGAGCGGCCCCTGCGCACCGCCCGCATCTGCGCCGTGGGGAGGAGATGGTTAACGCGGGGCCGTCGGGCCGGGTTGGCCAGGAGATAGCTAATATTTTAGAGGGTTTCAGAGCGAAGCTATAAAAAGGCCTCGCAGTATTTCAGCTCCCCCATTGTCTGCTGGAAGCCAGCCAGCGTCGCCATGGCTACGAGGAATTATTACTGGCTGCCAGAGCTGGAGGAAAAGCTCATACTTTTGGCTTCAAAACAGGAGGGGTGGACTTATGTAATCCACTGTGTTTATAGGCTGAGACTGGCAGGAGCATTGAGAAATAATTACAGGCTTTCCATTTCATTTCCAGCTCGGTTCTAAGGCTGTGTGGCCTCTCTTATTTATTTATCTTGCAGCCGCGACGCTGGCCGCGCAGGATGCGGGAGGGCTGCGGGGATGCTGCTGGGTGAGTGCCCCGCGCCGCCCTCCTTTGGGAGGCGTTTTGTCTGCGGCGGGCCGAAGTAGGCCACGGCAGAAAGAAGTTCCTTTGGGAAACTGGGACTTGGCCCTGCGACACGGGAGCGCTGCTGGGGCTGGAGGCCGAGAGCAGCCTCTTGCTGGAGGGGATGAGCTGTGCGTCCCTGTGCTGTGCTGCTTCCTGCGGGGGTCCTGTCTGTCACTGGCAGCAGCGTGTGGTTTTTTGGGAGGGTGGTGGGAGAGGGCAAAGTTTGTGTGTGTTTTCTTCTTTTCTTGCTTTCTCTCCTCTGAACGCATCGGTCTCACGCGTTGCCATGCTGGCCGGAGACGGATTTGTCAGCACAGTCAAAGCAGTTTTGCTGATGTTTGGTGCTCCGGAGAGGTGAATTGTGAAGTTAGCCTGTAATTAATGTGGGTTTGTTCATCCCTGGAGCAGTCAGCAGACGACGCTGTAATTTGGGTTTGCCTGAAAAGCAGCGCTTGGTGTGTTTTGACTTCGGTCAGGCCAGTGGGAGTTTGCAGCTGCTGTTTTTGTGCTGGCTGTTGCATAAAGGCAGTGATTGCTGGCAAACTGCTCGCAGAACTCTCCCTGTGGGTGGGGGCACCGGGGAGGTGCTCCTGGTGCTGCTGTCCCCTGCCCTGTCCTGTGGGGATTGCGGGGCCCTGCTGGAGAGCCACAGCTTGGTGTGGGGTGGTGGGGCTGGGAGGTGTGGGCTGAGCTGTTCCTCATGTCCTTCCACTCATATTTCCTTCAGTACGTGAGAATTACATTCCAACTGTGTCTCGTTAAATCCCACTGACGCTGGGTGTAAAACTAAGAAGCCTGTTTGTGGAGGGGTATGGAGAAGAATGCTTTGATGTGCCACAAACTTGCTGTAGCGGTTAAAAAGCATATCAAAGCTGTCGATGGCTGTGATTCTGACATCTTCCTGCACTGCGTAGGGACCTGCTGCAGAGTTACACTCTTGGCCCATGCCTGCGGGGCTGACATTGCCATAGGGGTGCAGTGTGACTGTGGGATACCTCTGCACGGCAGTGTATAGTGCTGTGCTGTTTGAGTGCAATCCCAGCCAATGCTCCTGTGCTTGGCCCCAGCCTGAAACACACAGAAGACGTGGGGCTGGCGTAGGTGAGGGTTGTCTCATGCACTCTACAGAGGTAAATGGTGTTTCACGTGTTTCCTGTGGCTGCTGTGCATATTCAGGATGGGCAGAAGCTCGAGAGCGTGGGGCAGCGCTGCGGGGGCAATGAATGCCCCTTGGAGGAGCAGGCACAGCTCGTGTTGGTGGGGATGCATGGTGCTGGACCAAATTACCGAATAACTTAATGATCCTTAATACCGTTTTAACTCCTACCACAGATGCTGTTGGACTTGATTTGAGTTAGATTTGTTACTGCAAGGTTTTTGTGTTCTTTTTTTTTCTTCCTCTGGGCTTTATGCCAGGATGAACTGTATGTTCTGTTCTTAACAGTTATGAGTAATGTATGTGTGAATCTGTAACATAAGTAATACGAGGATATAAAATGTGAGTGTACAGAATTCATGTGTCCCATGTCTGCACACATGCTCTGTGTGTGTTCGGAGCGCCGCACGCCTGGGCAGAGCTGTTGGCACGGCTGGAGCTGCGCTCAGCACAGCGCTGACCTGGGGCTGTGGCTGCAGGGTGCGCTGCTCCGGGTGCTGCACTCCAGCTTGGTCCAATGGGACTTATTTATTTTTTGTCTCTTTTAGCCTGGTAAAATGAGCTTTCTCTGGTTAATTATTATTTTTTTAATGTGAAAAACGAGAAGGTGGCACGTTGCCAGCTCCCCCGCCTTCCTCTTCCCTGCTCCGATGAGGTCATTGCCTCTTAAAGTTTGTGCCATGCATTGTGAGCCATGGCAGGAGGGGCGAGAAGGCAGTCTGCATCCCTCTGCCATGCCAGGAGCCCTGGGGCACAGCTGGGCTGTAAGCAGTGCCTGAAGGAGGGGCTCCATGGGCCGGGGACCGCATGGGGTGCAGCTCTGGGGGGGGAGGAGCGGGGCCATGGGTTCCTGGGCTGCATGTGCGGGGCTCAGCGTGGCCGTAGGCGGTAGGCACAGTTCTGGCACTGCTCTGCTCAGCTCACTCTTCCGTTGATGTGCTTTTCTTTGGGAATTTCCTCAGTGCTGTTTCTGGAGCAGGCTGCTCAGTAGGGTGTGAGAGTTCATGACCCCGCGGAGGATCTCTCCGGGACCTTTGTGTCCCCGGCCGAGTGGCTGCAGGGGAAGATTGTTTATTTTCTTGAACACCACACAGAGCTGCTTGCAAATTCCTGAGCTGTTGTTTTCTTCCCCACTGCCCCGAGTTCTTGACTTGGTGGTATGAGCGCTGCAGGGTTGTGGACATGCTGCTTGGTGCTGGGCTGTGTGTGCTGTAGTTGGAATAGGGATGTGGATAAATTGGCATAGGTCTGATAGCACAATTTCACAGGTGCTGTATGAATGGCACCTCTCTCAGAGCACACTTACTGTCTCATGCCTTTGTCGTGGGTCTCGCTTGGGCTGGTTTGCAATGTGGTGCCCTGTATGAGGATTCTGGTTGCACCTCTGGCTCTTATTGTCTTACCCTGCTGCTGCTCTTGGCAGTGCAGTGGGCTGCATCAGTTCTGTGTGATCCCACTGGCTCTGCTGCTGCCCAGAAATCAAAGCTCTGCTGTGCCAGAAAGAGGAATGGTGGGTGACAGGAGGTGTGCAGGTAGCTGAAAGAGTGAGAAGTAGAGCTACTTCTGGGGCAGTATGTGATGTGTGTGATGCCCATAGGAGCAAGCAAGTGTTGGTTTGCTCCTCCAGGTTCATTCCCTGGGCAGCATTGTCTAGCCACTTCCACCTTGGTAAGAGAGTAAGCACCAAGGCTGGTGGATCAACTGGCATCTGCAGTGCTTTGGCAAGGCCTGGGAGATGCTTTCATTAGCTGACACCAGGAAATAAAGTTACTTTTAAAAGGTAAACCAGTAGGTAGCTACTCTGAGCGTGACTGGGGCTGGGACTGGGTGGTCTTTAAGGTCCCTGCCAGCCCAAACCATTCTATGACAAGAGAGGGCCCAGGTGGTGGGTGGCAGCTGTGGGCTCCATATACTGGCAGTGTGTAGCAGAGGTGCAGTGCTGCTCATCCACAGCAAAGTGCTGTGGGAGATAGCAGGGGGGGTCCAGCACACTGCTGTGCTTCTGGGCAGGGAAAACATGCTGTTCCATCACAGCCTCTCTGTTCTCTGGAAACCATGTCAGCATCCCACTAATGGCAACCGCTGCTGCACCAGCACCATCCCTGTGCGGTTACTCTTTGTCTCTGCGCTGCTGCTTTGCAGCCTCGTTGATTTTTTTTCCTGTCCACACGACACAATCGCTCCTTGTTAGCCCGTCGTGCTCTTTCCTCTTTCAAGGAAGGGAAGGAGCAGGGGAACCAGATCTGATAATTCCAGCGAGTAGAACTGTTCCCCTGAGCCCTTTATGAAGAAATAAAAGGCTCTCCTTCTCTCTGCTTCTCTTTGAGCATGAGCACTTTACCCTCTTGGATTCCCTGCAGGCTCCTCACACTGCTGAAATTGAAACATCAAGATGTCTGAGGCAGCAGGAATTACCATCAGTGTTTTGACACCTGGAGGTACAATTTCTATTAGCTTTTATATGAAAACAACACCGGTTTTGCCAACGGAGTTCCCGTTAAATAATGCACGAAGACCCTGCCTCTGACAGTGGGTATTTTTCTTTCACTTTCTCGGTCTCTTGGGTAATGGCTTAATTTCTGTGACCACTCGGGAAAAATACACATAGGCTCGCGGAGAGCAATAGGGTTGTGGGTGCACGCGTGCAGAACTCCCAGGCACACAGTCAGTTATCCTGTTTGCTAATTAATGTGGAGAAGGGAGGAAAGCAATTTAAGGTTGGTCTGTTGGATTATTGGTTTGGAGTTGTTTTGGAAGCAGGAGAATGCTGTCTTCCTGAGATATCTGATGGTCATAAGGCTTCACTGTGTGTGGTGTGGGGTGGAGATGAGCGCTGGGTCACCGGCAGCAGAAAGTGGGTGACTTATCCTGGTGCTGATGATGCTCAGCATCCAACATATGCTCTGTGCCCGCTTTTGGGGGAAGCGAAGGGAAACAGAAGGGCACAGCGTGTGGATGTGACTGTCAGTAGTTAGAATCAAAGTGCAGTTTTGACATTTCTAACCTAATAAGTGGTGCTGCGTGTGAGCGCCTGCTTATTTTCCTTTTCACCGTGAGATGCTTTGACAGAGGAGTAAAGTCCCATTTTGACGTTTCTGTCATTTTAACTAGAGAGAGATTACAGTAAATTGGATTAAGTGAAAATCTTCTTCAGATGTTTGTGGTTTGGGCTGATTTATGGATAGATGTCATTTGAACGTCATTCTGCATTTTTTAAGCATCTGCTTGATGGCTGCTCTAATGCTGCAAAGAGTCCCCGCAGCAGGGCTGGGTGTGGGGATTCTCCCCATCCAGTCTGCCAGTGATGTCACTGACGAAGGAGTCGGCCTCTGTCTGCTGGGGTGATGAGGGTGAGATGCAGTCTTTGTGCATGGGAACCAGGAGGCCTGCATCTCTGAGCTGTGTCATTTGCACGTATCGTTTTTGATTTGCAGCACGGTTTTGGGAAATGCTTCTGATCCAACCACAAAACCACGAGGTCTGAGTCCAGGCATAGAGGCTTGTGGATTTCGGTTGTGGTCTCTGGAAGGTTATCTGCAAGTTTCATGTTGGTTTAAAGCTTTGTACCTGTACTGTGAGCTCATAGGGTCGTGTTCTTCCAGTTTAACTCCTTGAGCCACTTCTGCTCTATGCCAGGTAGAAGGGATTTCTGCATTCCTGTTCTCTGTCCTCATAAGGTGCCGGATGCCTTATGCTGTGGCTGTATCAGTTCTGAAGGTGCTGCCAGGAGCCGGAGCACGGCTTGCCCAAACTCCCTGCTGGGCCTCACCCATCACTGCGTGGCACCCAGCCTGCCCTCACACCTCCTGCAGGCACCGTGCTGGTTCTGTTTGCTTCTTGCACCTGTGGTCCCAACGCCGTAACTGATGTGGAGAGAGCACATGGGCACATGCCCTCCTGTTGAAAAGATTCTGATTTCAGTGATTGTACTGGGAATTTGAAGTCCGGTTCTTAAAAGCATTGTGCATTATTTTCCATGATATGATTATTTGCAGAAGATCACACTACTGTGGGAAGATAAATTTGTAATCCCGCTTAGCGGCTGATCTTATCCCCCCGAGTGGCTGTGGTTGCGTAAGGCACAGTGACCTGAACTCCACTTCTTAGGGCTGTGGGCAGGAGATGCTGTTCCCTTCTCCCCATGGGGCCGCATGGTGCAATCCCTGCTGCCCTGCAGCTTCCCCAGGCCTGGGGGCTGCCCGTGGCCCCAGCTGCTCCCACAGATGGGCTCTTTTCCTCTCTGCCGTGGGTGAATTGGAGCTGTCTGTGATGGATCCTCACTGCGACAGGCTCTAAGTGGGATCTCTCGGGGGAAATTAGCCTGCAGCTTTTGGCTTTATTAAATATTCTCCAGTGCTGTCCCAAAGGACTGCTTTTTAGTGCTCGGCAATGTTTCATCTGTATTTTTAACATCACCTGCAGGAAATGTGACTGTGAATAGCCTATATTGATGTTGAAGTCCAAGTACAAGTGGTGGACAACTGGCAGACAGCACGCTGTGTTCTGCAGGGCTGCGTGCTGGGGTGTCCTGCAGCAGAGGAAGGACCTGGCTGGAGGTGCTGCAGGTGATTGTGAAGCTGGTAGCTCCCTTGGATCTGCAGCCCACAACTGATGGAGCCTTTTATTAGAACACCCATCTAATGATTGGTTGAGCACGTATAAACTATTTGTAACTTTTAAATTGTGACCGGATGTATGGTAGCTCATAAAATACACTAAGGGCCTGAAATGCCTGTTAGGTTGATGGAAACTGTATTTTCTACCCTTGTCTGTGTATTAGAAGCATTTTTTCCACGAGCTGTTCAGCTTTCCATCTGCCTGAGCCGTACAGAGCTGGCCGTGGGGATGAGCTGTGTAATGGGATGTCTAAGTTGGAGGAGGAACCCGCTCTGGCTCAAGCAGTCCTGATTTGAAAGCACGTTCAGCCAAAGCAGTGCAGATCTGCACAAGGAGAAATTAAAATTGCTCTGTCTGATGAATGCTGAGGTTGGGAGCTGCTGCCAAGGGACGCTCAAGTGGACAAAGAGCAATAGCTGCCAAGTGCAGCTGGTGGCTGTGCCTGGGGCTGCCCGTGCTCCTGGGATGCACTCGGGCTGCAGGAGGCAGGGTGGGTTTGCTTGTTTGATGTGACGAAGGAAGTGAAGGTTGGTTTGCCTCTTCTGACTGCTTGAGTATTATTTTCTTGACTTTTTGCCTGCAGAGCATCTAAGCCTGGCCTCAGAGTTAAATCATGGGAGATGCTGATTAATTGTGAGGGGGGGAAGCAGCAAATTCCCCGTTGGGTAAGAGTTTACCAGTGGAGCTGTGACCTTGTTAAAACACGTTAACTCAATAAAAGCCTGAGTGTTTAAAGACAAGTGACTTCTTCCTACCTCGAGGGGCATAATTAAGCCATTCCACACCCCTGAAAGCAGAGCTGTGGGAGGATGGAGGAGCTCCTATCCTGCACAGTAAGTCACAACTTCCCATGGGGTCAGGTCAGCTCTGCGAGCAGCACCCATGGAGCTGGGTTTTTTTGCTAGCAATATTATTAATAACAAAGATTAGAGTTTAGTGATCACAAAACAGGGTGAGCTGATAAAGAGTGCCCAGTGAGGTGGTGGAGTCTCTGTCCCTGGAGGTGTTTAAGGAAAGGGTAGGTGAGGTGCTGAGGGACGTGGCTCAGTGGCACGGTGGGGATGGGTTGGTGATCCTGATGTGCACTGCCCATCTGGGAGCTGCTGCGTGTTGGGTGCAAATGTTGAAAGTGTTTTGGTGCCTCTGGGAGAGGCTTTGACCTTCTGTTCAGAAGCTGTTAATTACCCAGAACAGGGAAGCGGAATGTGCCCAATTAATGGCTCCCACCTCAGCCCTGGCTCTGCCATGAGCTTAACGAGCTGCTCCTTTCTCTGGGCCACCAGAGCTGGCACTCCTCGGTTTTGTGGGGAGGAATGAAAGCAGCAGATGTGTGCAGGAGCAAATGGTTGGGTCTGGTCTTTAACCAACGTGAGGATTGACTCATGGCCCAGTAGTCGCTCCAGGATGTTAGGAGAAGGGCCCTGTGCAGGGTTCAGAACTGGCCTGAGCTGTTGGGTTGGCATGAGGATGATGTGGGATGCGCTGGGTGAGGGCTGGTCTGAGAGCCCCCGTGGCTCTGTCATGTCCCGATTCATGGCACAGCCGCACGGCATCGTCGTACAGTTCTGAGTACCTCGGTTTACAGGTCATTTAATTTATTTGCAGGCTTTGTTTCAGTTCCTCAGGGTAATTTTGCTCCTTTGCGCATCTTCCTATGAAGGCATTAAATAGTGCAGTTTGTCACAACAGTTCAGCTTTTATGCTGGCAGCCAGAGCTCTTCAAAGATGCTCGTGTGAAGTCGAGACTCCTGAATCATTAGAGGATCATGAAAGAAAAAGAATAATTTAGAACACGGAGATGTTTTGTCATCTTTGAAATTGGGAACGTGTGAAAGGAGAAAATGTTTAGCAGCGCGATCCGCCTCAAAGAACTTATCTTAGGGAATCCAGAAAATGAATTTCCCCTCTTTATGCAGGATGTAAATAATCAAAAGTGTCACTCCTGAGCCGAGTAATTTGTTCAACAAAAGGATGTGGAGGAGATGACTCCGAGCGCTCACAGTGCGCCCCAGACATCAGAGGACCTATCTTGGCAGCGATGGAAGCAAAGTGTTTGAAACCCAAATGAGCAGCGTGTGCTGTGCCATAAATACAGGAGGTTTGCAGGTGCTCCGTGCTGCAGCCCGGGCTCTGCGTGTTGTTACAGCCATGGCTGTTAATGTGCTGTTTAGTGTACTTGGGAGCGTGGCTAAAGTAGTCGTCATTATCACACGATGGTGAGGAACTGCTTCCCCCCCCCCCTTGATTTTAAGTTGTGTGTGTATCTATGAGGCTGCAACCCACAGCGTGTGCCTGCTGTGCTCTGTGAGCACGTGGTGCTGGGGGCAGCGGAGCTGTGTCCATCCCTGCTGTGCTGTGCTGCACTCCCAGTATTGCCCTACACTTCTCTCCTTGCTGGCCACACTCGGCCATTGCTGCTTTCCTCCTCCTCCTCCTCTAGCCCCGTTTCCCCTCGCAGTCCCAGTGCCCCAGTGGTTGTGTTTGTTTGTTTTGTTCTTTATTTTTTTTTAATTTCCTCTTTGGGCATTTCCATTTGTCTTTGCGGATCATCTTCAACAAAGGCCTCACGTGGTCTGTTTGTTTTCTATTTCCAGCCTACACTTAAAAATAACTCCTTTGTTTCATGAATGGCCTGCGCCTGGATCCAGATCCCCCTTTCTCTGTGGGTTTCTTTCTCCTCACTGTTGGCTGTCGGACCTTTCCTGGGAGTGTCCTATCAGGCAGCTCACCCAGACCTGCCCTGCGGAGCCACGAGCCCCCTGTACCAGCTCCGCTTGTGAGTACTGGCAGAGGTCACTTCAGGGCAGAGCTGAACACTGTCCCAGGCCCAAAATAGCTTGGAATGATTGGGAACACAAGTCCTGAGTCCTGCTTTATGGCTCTTGGTGCTGGCAGGGGCAGAACGGAGTCCCCTGGTGCTTGGGTTGGTGCTAGGATTGTGCGAAGCCGCAGTGGGAGCTGGCGGCTCCCAGCAAGGAAGACCTGTTGTGGTTGTACCCACACGTGCCCAGAGAGGGGAGAGGTGGTTTGCTGTGAGCAGCCCGACCTGCAGCAGCTGCAGGAAGGATCCAGGAGCAGGGCAATGCTGGGCCCTTGTGCTCATTGAGCTGCGCCAGCCAGCCCTGCGTGTTGTGGTTCTCCAAAGGCAGCACATGGTGCAGGTAAAGGCTTTGAGCCCGGGGCTGGAGTAACCTCTCATCCACACTGTGCAGCTCAGGGTGTGCCTGATCTTTCCTGTTGACCCTGTGCTGCTATTTTAATTTAAAACCTCTGTACCCTGCTGCGATTGAATGCTACTGTGGATTCCTGGTCTGCAGACACTGATGTTGTTTGCTTTGTTATTCTGAATAGAGCCTTAAATATATGGCAGGCGGCCGGCTCGCCTATTGAAAGGACTTAACAGATACAGTACATACAAATATTTGTGTCTAATGTCAGCTGTCTTCCAAGAAAATTTCGTGCACATATGGGTTAGAGAAACCCATTATCATTGCAGGGTGGTGTGTTTCGTAGGAGCGTCCCTCAAATCATTTGCATTACGTCTTAATGATTTTTTGCTTCTGTCCGTCCTTTAAAGAATGGGTAAAGAAAGTGGGTAAGCTCCTGAGTGCTGTGCCCATGCCTGGGCTGGGGGTGCTTGTGTGGGTGTAGCCTTGTAATGGGGCTTTGTGCCATCGTGTTGTGGGCTACATTCTAACGTCTTCTGCAGACCATCCGTGATCCGTAGACCACAAGTTGAGTAACATTAATTTGGGTTTAAGAAACAGAATATTCTGTTAAGCTTATTTCAGCATGTCTTTTTTTTTTCCTGGTTATTTCATATTCAAGAAGTCTGCTCTCACTGGGACCCATACAGCTTCTATAAGGATGGATAAGTGGGTACTTTCTGTGAGCTGGCAGTGCCTTGTCCTCACCTTCAGGCAGAGGAGCCGAGGCAGCCCCTCACCCTCGTTACACTGTGTGTAAGCCAAGGATCCAGCCCAGGAATCCTGCCTTGCTTTGGAGCGGGTCCTTGGGGTGTTCCTGGGTAGGGAGAGGCATGGAGGTGTCGGGGTATGGATCTGGGAGTCTCCTCGGTGGTAGGAAGCAGATGAGCTTGGAACCCCTCCCCGCCCCTCAGTGCCTGCAGCTCTGCGTTGCCTTCCCGGGGCCAGGTTTGCCAGTAACCTCTTGCTTTCTCCTGTTTCTAATCAGATTGTAAATCTCGTACCTAGCACTGTAATGGCTAATGCAGGTCTGTGGATAAAACATTCCCTGATCAAGACTCCAACCAGGGGGGAGAAATACTTTTCCGGTGAGACAACGTCTGTTCCTCATCAAAATCAGTTGAGAAAAGTAGTAACCAAACAGTACAGATTCAAAGAGCCTGGCTGTGCTATTTCTGGTTTATTTCCTATTAATCTGCTCCTATTGTTTGCATTCTTCTCCTACAAACAATTAGTTAACAGTGCGTCCCCAGGGCACGGAGCACTCCTGGAGCGGCTGCGTGCCAAGGTCCTGGTGTGCCCCGTGTCCCACAAACACCGACGTGCCCACGGGATGAGTGGCACCTGCAGAGCCGTCCTGCTGCTGTGCTGGGCTCCCTGGGCATGCTCCGTCAGTAGCAGCATTGAGATACCTCTGCACTTCTGCCCTCTGTAGCCTTGATGGTTGTATTGGTGTATTTTCAAGCTTGGCCCCTCTGTAAGTGATCTCCTTGTGCCGTGTGTCGCTGCTGGGGCCGTTGCTGTGTTTTGATTTGGTTTCTGGCTGTGTGGACATGGGCAAACCAGCGAGGCGGCCCCGTGCCTGCCCGGCACAGATAGCGAGCGCTCCATCGCTGTGGGTTGATCTGTGGTCTCACAGGGAAAGAAACTCTTCCTCTTTTTTCCCTTTCCCACCAATTGTTGGTTTTTGCACACGCCAACTGCTGTTTCAGTTGAACTGTGCTGGCTTGGGCTCGCTGCTCTCCCTGTGGAGCAGAGCTAGGCAGCTTGCAGCCCCGTTGGCTCCCTGCAGCTCCCTCCGGGCCGAAGGGAATTCTCCCACTGTTTTCCCAACTGTGCTGCAGCTGCAGAAGGAATTGCAACACATGATACACACCACACGTGTGGGCGGCCGGTTTGTGAAAATACCCTCTGGGCCGTGGTGTCCTCTGTGGCAGTGGATCCTAATCAGAAGGGCCGATTCAATATTGATGTGGCAGTGGAGGTGTGTGACACACTTCAGCCCTGAGTTATGGGCAGTATGGTGCTCAGCTCCTGCTGGCAGTGGGGGCTGCTTCGTGTGGGTGCAGGCGTTGCCGGGGTTTGGAAGGAGGGCACTGTGCTACGGGTGCATGGAGGTGTGAGCAGGATGGGGTGCTGGAGGAGGGACCTCAGTGTGCGGTATGGGGGGTGTGTGCAGGAAGCAGGGCTGGTGGAGAACCGTGAGAGCGGTCAGGTTTTGGGGATCATTTAAGCCTCACTGTTGGTTGTCTTGTGGTTGACTGAGTTTTAATCTGCTGCTTTCCTCTTTGCTTGCAGCTGTTGCGCGACGAGGAAAGCACGCTCATGATGAAGAGAAGCTCTTGGCTCTCCTAATCTTCTGTTGGTGATTTGGAAGCAGCCACCGCCACGTCTGCTCTTTCGACATGTCTGGATCTACGCAGCCCGTGACACAGAACTGGCGTGCCACCGAGCCGCGCTACCCCCCGCACGCCATGTCCTACCCGGTGCAGATTGCCCGGCCGCACGCGGTAAGACACGAGCTGCCTTCCCATGCTGCCCTTGGTGCTGGGCAGCAGTTCCTCTGTGCTGGTCTCAGATGTGGCTGTTATGCAGAAGTCAGTGTGTTTCCATGCCTGTGATACGGGATTTCAGCCGCCTTCTCCCATCCCTCTTCTACTTGGTGCTTTCAGCTCTTCCTTTTATACCCCTCGCTGTAGTGGTGCCCATGCAACACTGGTTCACCACCTGTGAGTGCTGAGCACTATTGGTCCTTTAGGGAGCACAGCTGGTTCAGTGGGGAGAGGGGGAATGTGTCTTAACTCTGCTGGGAACCAGAGCACAGTGTGGTGATGTCCTCAGGGCTGGAGTGAACCTGCTGCTGCCTTTGCGTCTGGGGAGCAGCCCTGCTCTGTGTGCCTGGTGGTAGTCCTGTGAGGCAAGGAGGAAATCTGCTCATTTTTTTTTTTTTAACATTTTGTCTTTCCTCATGTTTTTCCCCTCCCTCCTCTTTGATGTGTATTCTTGTCTCCTGTAGGACCAAGCTACACGTTGAGATGAGGGCTGGCTGTGTTTTGCTGAATGTGCTGGGTTAACTCCCAGCCTCTCCCTGTGCCCTGTCACTCACATCCCTGCTTGCTCATCCTGGATGTTTGACTGCTTTAGGTTTAAGCTCTTAACAGGAAAAAAAACCCTCTCCTTAGTGGAACAGCTTTAGTCAGCTCAGGCTGCTTAAATGAATCTTATTAGGTGCTGGAGTGTGGTGTGCACTCTCCTTGGTGAGCTGCAGCACAGTGACCGCAGCCGGTACGGTGCATGTAATGGGAGTTAGCGAGGTGACCTTGTCTCAGGGTTACATTGCTGATGGTGATGGCTATTGAACTGTGAAACTCCTGCCGTGATGAATTTAGGGTTTGACTTGAAAGCCTGGAAATGCAAGAAATGTCAACGAAGAGGTGAAATTTCCCTGTCTGCCCTCTTTGTTGGGCTTCAACAGAGCAGCATGTAGAGCAGAGATGGAGTTTGGAATGGCTTTGAAATAGGAACATACAGAGGGTGCAGGACAAGCTTTTGGCTGAGTTAACTGGCTTGTCTAGATTGCTTGGGGTCTGCATGCTTCTGCACAAAGAGGCTTTTCATCCAGGCTATGAGACAGGCTGACCTGGTTTGATCTAGGGGAGTTTTGCTTCCACTGGTATGAGTGTGTTTATTTGGGCGGTGGGTGGAATGAGAACGTTTGTCTCAACAAGAAAATCCTTGTTCTGTTTTTATCAGAAATTTGAGCAGGAGGATGTGACCAGGTGAGCCAGTTCTGCTGTTGTTGCAAAGCCTTGACTTAAAAACAGCCCCCCAAACCTCAAAGCTCAGGGTGGAGGGGGATTTTAGAAGAGGGCAGATAGCTTCTGGCTTTGGGGTTGAGTGCTCATTCCTTGCCAACCCGCAGTGCTCCTTTAGCGTCACATCAGCGGAATGACCCGAATGGGGCAGTTGTTTGCAAGGCAGACTGAGCTCTGGGTTTCTCCGACCTGTCCTGCTCTCTGGCTAGAGTGAATACTGTTTTTATTCTATCCTATTAATATTGGAAGAAGTTGCTGGCTTTTGCTTCTAGAAGCTATTTTTACAGCCATGTGTAATCTTCCGAAGTTACGCGATACCCTGTAGGTGTCTGGGTGCAGGAGGGCTTGAGGTTTTCAGCTGGAAGGCCAAGCAGATCCTCTCGCCGCTGGGTGGAAGCGTGCCAGCTCCGTGCACACTGAGCACACCTTGCTGTGCTGGGGGGGCAGGCAGCCCCGTGCCATGCTGGTTGCTGGCCGGGCTGCGGCTGTTCTCTGGTGGGGTTGCTCAGGAGAGCTCTGTTGCTTTGAAGCTGCTGTGCTGCTTAACATTAAAAGTCAGTGGTATTTGCTTGCATGTCTTGGCCAGGTCGGTTTTGTCATGGGGTGTGTTTGCACAGTGAGAGCTTGTTTGGAAGAAAGCAAGAAAGGCCAAAACCAACCCAGCGCTGGCGTGCCTCGCATCTCATTAGGTCTCAATTCTGGGTTGCTGCATTCCACGACATCCTTTCATGCGAGCTGGGAACTTGCTGGCCCTGGGCTCCTTCCCCGGCTGCGGAAGCGGCCCGGTCACCTCCTGGGCACGTGGGGCTGAGCACAGCAGGGCTGCAAATGCCATGAGAACAGGAATAAATAACTGCAGTCCGACTGTGACGGGAGCACCCAGGGAAATGCGGTGCAGCAGGAATACTGAGCTCCGAAATGAGCCGAGGCATTATTTTAGGCTTGGAGACACTGTATGAAAAGTGATTTAAAGGATTGCAGCTGTTGGATTTCACAGATGAGGCAAGTGGGAGTGGGTGTTGTGAAGGGGCAGGAGACACGGGGAGCAGGCTGGGTGTTTTTCTGTTCTCTGCTCACCAAACCTGAGGGAATATCCAACAAAATGGGTGAAAAAAGAGGCATTTCAAATGAACCTGCAGAAATGTGCTTGGTATGTATGGGTATCGGCTCCCAGCAGCGAGATCCAGGAGCTGCTGCTGAGCCAGGGGTTGCTGGAGGAGATCCAGTACAGGATGAGCAGGGCTTTGGGTGCTGGTTTGGCCTGCAGGTGCCAGATCTGGGGATGGCCCAGTGTGGTGTGGCCAGCAGCCTTCTGCAAGGTGGGCTGCTCCCACTGCCCTGGGGCCTCCTCCTGTTTCTCCGCTTCTTCCTCTCTGATTCGGTGCCAGCTGCTGCTCAGGGGGCAGGTGAAGTGTGGTATCTTATAATGACCTGAGATTTAATTCCATCTTATTAAAAAATTACTTACAAAACAACTTTGCCAAGTGTGCCTGCTTTAAAGAGAAGAAGCTTAGATGGAAAGATTATGTTCTGTGTAAGAAAAAATCACCAATAATGAACAGTTTTTTTTTCCTTAAGAGGATTGCAGGTTTGTTGGCCAAACTGCAGGGGAAGCTTGTTAGTTTTCTGTATGTATTAGCTGTACTATTGGGGTGTTCAGCTGATTCTATCATGTTCAGCTTGGGAACAGAAGAATTGTTTGAATGCTTTGTGACCTTTAGCTAAAGGTGAAAAGACACGTTACTTATGCTGTTAACCTTCTAATGTGTCCCAAGTTCATGCTCTCTCAAGGCAAACCTTGGCATGACAGATATTCCTTTTCACGCAACCTGCAGATATTTTCTGTAAACAGATCAATGTCCCCGCATAGCACACGTCCCCTGTCCTCCTGCAGCCCCTCCGTGGTCACTGTTCCCTGGGGCAGCAGGGTGCCCCTGGCTCCTCGCTGGGTGCCCAGGCCCTTGCTGTGCTGTGCTAGCTGGGTGCATGCTGCTATTGCCTGGAGCTGACTGTCCCCATGCCAGAGCAGCCTCTGTTTTGGGGGTGCTTGTAGTATTTTGTTACTTACTAGAGATACTAATCAGGATTGGAGAACAGTTGGGATGTACGCATGTGCTCCATCGGCATTTGAATTGTGGTGGTGTGGCATCCCCTTCCAGCAAAGCCCTGCTCCCCATTCGGTGGGATGGAAACATGAGCTTCCCCCCTTAACCCCTGAGCTTCCACAGGCCTTTGTGCTTTCTCCTCAGCCACACCTCCTGTCTGGGAGCAGCTCTCAGTAAGCCTCTGTAGTTCCTTTGCTAACACCTTGCAAAGCATCTCCTGTGCAGGAGCAATTGCTCGCTTCTTGGCCAGATCCACCTGAACCAGAGACACGAGGTTGGTGCAGACTGGTGTGCTGATGTGATGTCTTGGCCAGGTAACGGCCTGGGCAGGAGCGTGGCCTTCCCTGCCTGGGCTCCTTCCAGCAGCTGCAGCAGAGCAGGCTGTTGTGCATCGAGCTGCATGGCTCTGGGATGGCAGGAGCTGGTGTGTGTGTGCAACGAGGCAGTGAGTGGCAGCACGATGGTGGATAGGCACAGGGAGGGCATTACAAGCACAAGGTGCCTCTGCTGCTGTGGTGTTAGTTTTTTTTTTTTCCAGAATGGTTATTCACACTTGTATCTTCAGCAAGCAAAATGCCAGCCTGTGTCGGTGCTCCAGGAACTTGCAGAACGGAAGGGTTTATGGTGCCAAATGCTAAAATCCCCCAGGCTGCAAAGAGCCTCCTCCAACCATCTCCAGGAGCGAGAAAAAGCTGCCTGCTCCCAGCTGTGCAGCCGGGCGGGGGGCATCGCTGCCAGCTCTGCAGCCCACAGCCCCCAGCAAACAGCTCAGGGAAAGGCTTGAGCAGCAAAAGCTTGCCTTGGAACTTACCCAGCGTGATCAGTTCTGCTATGAGAACTCAGAATGATTCCTCCTGAATTAACTTGAGATTTGCAGTGCAATATTGCATGAGATCGGTGCAGCTGAGCAGTGGTTTGGGGAAAATTGGCTTTGTGATTTAGGATCAGGAGAGGTGCAAGTGAAGGAACAGAACACCTAATTCCCTACCCTGGGGTCTCTCTATCTGTGCCAGGAACAAGGAGCTGGCTTACAGTAGCTGCTGTGAGCAGGGCTCATTTTCCCTAGGATACAGCACTTACTTTTTCTTCAAGTAGAATTTTATGGCAGTTTCCTAATCTACTTTTTGGACGTGAGTTGATGTAGAGGATACTACTTTGCTTTTTGTTGATTTCAGAGTTGTAAATCCACAGAGGAAGAAAAAACTTGCTGCATATGTGGTTTGGCAAAGGTAGAGCTCTGCTAATGCTGCTTTTGGAGATGTAAAGCGGTTGCCTGTGCTGCCAGCTTGACTCTGTCCATGTTGCTCCACCAACCCCTGCGGTGGAAATGCCTTTTGCAGGACTAGGGGTTCTGCTCCTTGTCACTGGTGGTCGCTTACACACAAAACTGTGAGTAGGTCAGGTCCCTTGACCTGAAGAGTTTGATGAGCAGTTGTAAGGAAGTATAGTTGGGAGCTGAATGGGGAGCATGAGAAGGCAACAGGTCGGTGATGTATGGTGGGGGACTGCTGTGGAAGAGATGTGATGATGAGCCAAGTGACCTGATGCTTTAAAAGTGGATCATAGAATCATGGAGTTGCTTGGGTTGGATGTTTGGGGTTTGGCACGTTGCTCACCCCGCAGTAGGGCTCATGGCTGGGAGCGGCTGCAGGAAGCGAAGTGCCCGGTGTGGGGATGGGGGGAAGGCTTCACTGCTGGCTCAGCGGTGCCTGGACGTGACTGGGGCAGAAGAAGGAGCCAAAAGTCTTGTGATGGAGAGAAATTCAAATGCAGCCCTGCGATGAATGTGCTGCTGTTCTGCGTGCAGCTCTGGCTGTGGGGACAGGCTGGCTGCTGGCCTGGCACCAGGCGCTGGTCAGATGACTGGGAAGCCAGGGGAGCTGGGGGCTGCCCCCACCATGCCGTCACTTCTTGTCCATGAATGGCACATTCAGATGGGACAGCCACACATCGCTGACAGCCCTGGTTTGTGCAGAGGAAGGGGGAGAAAGCGTCAGGAAGGATGCATTACTGTGCAGCTGCTACAGACGCTGATGGTGCTGGCAGCAGCCACAGCCTCCGTGCGGGGACGGCAGCAGCGATCAATGCCTTCCAAGAAGAGGCCACGCGCACTGTGGTCACCTCCTCAAACAAAAGGCCAACTCAGCAGCGTCTGCGAGGTGGATGGCAAAGAGGCTGTGTCAGAACAATGAGGGCATTTGTCTTTTCAGCACATGTTGCATCCCCATAGGCAAGATAAAAATGCGTGCATTCAGCCAGGTTTTTATTACCGACCTTATCTCCAGCAGTACAGCTAATTGGGAGGCAGTTGGTATTTGTTTTTGGTGGGTTTTTTTTTTGAATCTGCAATGAGCTTGACCCAGCCTTTTGGGAAGGATGTGGGACAGACAGCAAAGAGCCTGGGGACAGCCTGCTTTGATCAGTAAGAGCGGTGATGCTCTGTGGAGGTTTTCTCTTGCTTCCTGGGTGGGTGCTGCTCCTTTGTGCTGGAGCTCTGTCCCCAAACCTCCTCCTACCTGAGTCGGCTTTGGGCAAGAATTTTCTCCAGGCAGTGGCTCAAAAGTGCATTTCTCGGTCTGATGAGCAACTGCTGCCAGCGCCAAGGGGTATCCAGGCACCAGAGAGCTTTTCCTTTTATTGCTAAAATAGGTCACAGTCGTTGCTGGCAGACTGCGATTTAAAGACACTTTGTGTTTTGCTAAGTTCAGGATGTACAAAGTGGAGTGAAGATGTCTCTCGTTGCTGGTGAGGTGCTGGAGGTCGGGTGTTAGGAAAAGGTTCTGCAAGGTGGGCATGGAACAGGCTGCCCAGGGCGGCGGGCACAGCACAGAGCTGCTGGAGCTCATGGAGTGTCTGGACCATGCTCTCAGATAGGGCTTGGGCTCAGCCAGGGGCGTTGCACTTGATGGTCCCTGTGGGTCTCTTCTGACTCGGGATGTTCCCTCGTTCTGTGAGGAGCCGCCCAGCTGGTGGATGGCATGGGGGACCCCGGCTCTGCTCCTGCTGGGTGTCAGTGCAAAAGGAGAGTGGTGGTTTTAAGCAAATAGGTCTTATTTTGCACTGAAAGTCAGCGGGGAGCTCCTGGTTACTTTGTCAAGCAGAGATGTGGTGAGCTGCAGGGCTGGGCCTCGTGCAGGCAGCTTGAGCTGCACTGCAGGTGCTCGCCTGGCTGTGTTGGACATCCTGTGGGCTCATTCCAGCTAAAAGCCCTGGGTGTTTACACTTGTTTTTCTGCTGGTAGAAGGAAGAGAGGAGCACCAGCTTGCTTATTTTACTGCAAGAGCAGCTCCAGGCTTCCACTCCTGCAGGCTCCTCATCACCCGATGGGGACGAATGGAGCAGGCAGTGGTACTGTGGCTGCACTCACGGTCAGATTGCAGCACTGCCCAGTCCTTGTGCCGCAGGCAGAGCCCAGCTTTGCTCCCAGCCTCCACGTGCTCTCCTGGCTCAGCTCAGGCAGCTGCAAGTGGGGGAAGAATGAAGTGTGCTGGGGAGTGCATGTGTTCAAAACAGAAAGTGAGAGAGGCCGGCGGCCTATGTGCTGTGCACAGCCATTGGTTCGGTGCCTGGGTTATCCCCAGGTCAGAGGGCACAGGGAGGATTTCGCGGGAGATGCTGCGGTAGGTAAGGCAGCGCACTGAGAGCTCTCACAGAGCAGCTTTCTTTTCTCATGAGGCTGTCTGTGTTTCTGTGCCGCTGAAAGCTTTTCTGCAGCACTGCTTTGGGTCTCCTGGCTTTAGAGAGTTTGATTATTGTATTTAAATGAGTCTGATAGAGCTGGGTTATGTAGGGTGAAAGGATCTACCAGGAAGAGGAGGGAGACGGTGCTCTGAGCGCTGCGGCATTGAGGAAGAATGCATTGAGGAAGAGTCCTTGAGACTGAGCCCGTCAGCTCCCCACCCAGCAGCCCCGGGCAGGGGAGGTGCAGCACATCACACTCCCTCCTGGCAGCCCAGGACGGCTTGCTGGGAGCCTACCGGGGCACCTTCTCTGTCTGCTGCATGAAGAATGCATTTTAATGAGGCCGCTTTTGGCTTGTTAGCGTTTTATTTATCTAAACGTTGGCCTTGTGCTGTATTGCTCTGTCGCGGTGATTTATGGCACCATAGCACGCTGTGTCTGTCCAGTTCAGGTGATGCTGCTGTTCTTGCAGGCTCAGCCCAGCCAGCTGCTCCGTGTGCTGCGGGCCAGGAGCTGCACAGAGGGACCTGCTGCAGTGAGCCTCCCTGGGCAGGGTTCTGGCTGTGAGGGAGTGAATCTGACGGTTCTGTAGAGGCTGGAGGGCTGCAGCAGCCTCTTCTGACATTGCGTGGGATGCTGAAGGCTGCCCGTGGCTCCAAGTGGATGCTAAATTGCTGTGTAGGCAATGCTGTGGGCTCAAACCCCGCTGCTAGGTGCTGGTGATGGTGGTCGCAGTGCTGTTCCTGTGCTCTGTGCCGCACAGCCCCGTGCTGCTCCATGTCCTCGGGGAAAGGTGCTGCTCCTCTGTGTTGTGAGCTGAGCCCTGAGCAGCTCTCCTAGGTTTCTTCAAGGGAGTACTGCAGGTGCACGGTTTGAAGGTGGATAATGTAGGTTTTCCTTGTTGTTTTTCTAGTTTTACTTAGCTGGTTTCGCCCTAAGCTTTGGAGATACGGCTTGCTGCTTTTCATGCCTCTGTTTCTTGCACACAAGATGGATTGGCCTGGGCCAGGGCAGCGCTCCAGCATGGTGCAGCGCCAGGTGCTGTGTGAAGGACGAAGAGCAGTGGGGGGGCACAGACAGCTCGGCATTTTTGCTGCATTTCGGTGTCACGCTGCTTCCAGCACAGGGATCCGACCTTCCCCTCCTGCCTGGGGGCTCCTGTAGATTTCCAGGTCTGGAGCTGTGTCCCAACCGGTCTCCAAAACACTGCTGAGCAGCACCAAGGTCTTTTCTGGAGGCAGCTCGTAAACCTTTCTGGTGTTTGTGTCTGAAAAGCACGCCCCTGGCTCACAGTGTAACATACTGTAGGAACTTTCTGAGCAATTAATCCACCTACGTCCTGCCAGGTCTCCCTTGGTTCCTTTGACGGTTCATCACAGGGCACAGAAACCTGTCAGTTTTGATTCCTGCCGCTCATTTTTCAGGTTATGTTTTCTTCCTCTGAAACGGAGCGCCGATGCGAGCGGAGCGGTCGGACAGCGGTGCCCTGTGTGGGGGTGCAGCCCTGGCCCCGAGGTCCAGCCTCACCTGCTGCCTCCAGCTGTGCCAGGGGGCTCTGAGCTCCAGGAGCTGTTTTCTGGAGGGTGTTGGAGGAGAAGGCGAGGCTGTGTGTGGGCAGGGGAGAGGGAAGGCAGGTGGCTGTCGGGACACGCAGGAACCCTTTTTTCCTTTTTTTCCTCTCAAGGGCACAGCCTTCCAGCCTCCCAGACAGGTAATTCTTGTTTGTACACCCCCAGCAGGTGAGTGCCCTGGCTGTAGGCCTGCTAGTGTGTCTTCCCAGCTGGCACGAGTGTGTTCTGTACATTGATGGCAGGTGCTGCATTGCTCAGGTTTTGGTTTTGTTTAAAAAGACAGGATGAGTGTGAATAGGAGGAGCGTGTTGTAGGCAGCAGCTCTGCCTGGCCAGGCCGTGAGGTCTCACTCCCACACCTCGGTGTCTGTGCTTCTCCTGCTGCTATGGCACCATGGTGTGCTCTAACCCACAGTCCCACAGGGATGTGTGCAGGGGCCTTCCTCCTGTAAGGCCTGCATGTACAGCAGGGCTAGAATGTCCCTGTTTAGACGAGTAGATGGAGCCTTCCATGAAGTGCAGCTGCCCCAGAGGTGCCAGGGGCTGCAGGGGCCCCAGGTTCCTGGTTTTGCTCCCCTTGGTTCCTACCCTTTCCCACGTTCTGTCAGAGCAGAAGAGCAGCAGCAACACACTACTGGTAGATGTTGGGAAAAGATGAACCTGCTCCCCACCGTTCATCTCCTGATGTGCCTTACAGAACCCGTTCCCCTTCCTCCATTTGTGTTTGACCTTTGCAGCTCCTCTGAGAGAGGGGCAGGACTGGGGCAGGGGTCTGATTTTGTTGGCCCCCTGTACTGAGTGCTTAGAACTGGTTTTTCTCCCTGGATTTCCACGAAGGGAAGGTGCAGGTTGGTGCAGCATAAGCTCCAAAATCTGCTCTGTGCCCTCCCCTCCCCACGCTGAGGCTGTTTGTTGTGCACTGGGGTTTATCAGCCCCGGTTGCATCTGATCAAATAACGCCCGTGCAGCTGTTCAGGCTGAGAGGTTTTCCCCTCCCAACTGCAAGTACTTGGCATTATGTTTGGTGGGTGGTGGTTTGCTTTGTTGTTTTTTTTGTTGTTGCATTTGTTTTTGACCCTGACATTTCTTTTTCTTTGTGAGGCAGTCCGAGCTTTTGTTTGGTGTCCTTCTGGGTGAGGGCTGTTTGAAATAGACTCCCAGGTGGGATTGGTTCTAATGTAAATAAGCATCGGTGTTACCACGGATATTCCGTGGCTGGGCTTTCAGTGCCATTGCTGAAGGTCTCAGTTAATTAGATGATTAGTCTTCTTTTCTGGTCAAGTATCTATCTGCAAATAAGAAAGAGCGATTGAAACGTAGGTGCTGAAATGCTGTTGCTGGAATCAGTCTGTGGCACAGAGCAGGAGGGCTTCTTATTTAATTAAAATCGGGAACATACTGTACTGTACTCTCCAAGGGTCAAGGAACAAAAGGGACGTGCACATAATAAGTAGCATACTATCCTTTCGAGCCCCTTCAGCTGTGCCCAGGGGAGCTGTGTTTAAAGGAACAACGTTTGTGATCCTTCCTCTCCTCTTTATTTCTCTCTCTCTACGCCACAGTGTGGGTTACTGAAGCTGAAAGCATCCTGTGACGTTTCATGTTCTCTCACCTGGCTCTGAAGCCATCACCAGTGCAGCGTGGGTGCCAGACGCCCCTGTGTGCCCTGCGAGCAGCCTGGGCCGGGGGGCTGTGCTCCTGCAGGGCTGGGGGGAAGCACCGTGAGCTTCAGAGGAAGAGCGCTGACACGGCCTGCTCTGAGCTGTTGGGGCTCACTGCGTTCCTGAAAGCTGCCTTCAGCCTAACGAGCTCTGTGTCTGTTTCCACAGGACGTCGCACTGCTGGAGTACCAGCACCATTCCAGGGACTACGCTTCGCACCTCCCGCCCGGGTCCATCATGCAGCCGCAGCGGAGGAGGCCGTCCCTGCTGTCCGAGTTCCAGCCGGGCAATGAAAGGTACCTGGGGCTGGGGGGCACCCAACTATGGCAGCAAGTGTTTGCATTGCACTGGGGTGTGCAGCAGGGCTCTGCACAACCTGCACTGCGCAATGTTGGGTGTTGCTACCGACTGTACCTTAGCTAATGCAAGCAGCACCTTCTGGTTTCTTCTCTTGTGCTGTCACACGTTTCATAGACGTGCTAAAAAAGCAAGCACTGTGCACACCCCATCTATGAAGCTGCATTGCTGGGTTAGGCGTGTGGCTGCCCGTGCCGATGGGAGGAGTGCAAATAGCTCACTGCCACTATTCTTCCCCACTTCCTCTTGGGTTGCTCTTCCTCCCTGCTCTCACTGTTATTGTTTCTCTTTCTGTGCTCCTCTCACAACTTTCCCTGAGGTGCTGTGCTCCCTCCTGCTGCCCTTGTGGCTCTCCTACTGTCACCAGTGATGACTTCAGTTGCCTCTCGCCTGAGGCCGCGGTGTTTGGGTGCCGCTCGGATGGGCACTGTGGGGCTGCAGCTGCATGAACCGCAGGAGCTGCTGTGTTGTAAAGGCTGTCGCTGTGGCTCTCCGTTTCATCACAAAATGCTGCTCTCTCAGTTTCTCTTCTGCATTTGATGCTGTAGTGGTTCTGCAAAAAAGAAAAAAGAAAGAAAATTGCCTGGAAGTGAAATAACCTTGCAGCAGTAGATGTATGCAAAGTGGGTTTTTTTTGATGCTTGTTCCTTAGGCTAAGAATACAAGTAGTGCAGAGTCACTGAGCCACTGCTTGTGGCCAGCCAGAAATGAGTCTGCTTCTCTAAAACCGTAATTGTTAGGGGAGAGGAGAAAGAGCTCAGGGTGGTGGTTGCTGAAGGGCACAGAGCAACTGGAGCACTGGATATTTGGCTAGATTCAGCTAGAGATGCAGCCAGCACTCTGTGTCTGGTTGAGTAGATTCACATTGGTGCTTAGCAGAAAGAAAGGAAGCCCTGTGGTAGCCTGGAGGCAAAGCACAGCCTCTAAAGCTCTGCCCTCCTGGATGGGCTCTGCTGGTTGTGCCCATCACAAATCTCCAAACTTACTTTTGAGCTGACAATCAAGTGAACGTGGGTAAATGAATAGAACTCCGGGACTCAAACTAAGTGGAGTTGAGGTCAGGGAGGTGCTCATCCCTTTGGCAAAGCCAGCTCCTGTTTCTCTGCATCTTTAAGCTCTTCCATTGTTGTGGTGTGAGGACCTGCCCCAAACCAGAGCCTGCTGTGCTGTAAATGGGCCCTTTGGGTGTGTGGTTGCTCACTTGAGAGCTCCAAGGCTTTGCAGCTCCCGGAGCAGGTTGGGTTGGGTGTTGGCATTCACCCCCAAACCCAGTGCTGATTCTGGCCCAGGGAGGGCGGAGGAAGCAGCTGAGTCCCCTTGGCAGGCTGATGCCAGGAGCATCTGTAAGCACTTTGGCTCTGTTCCTGCTCTGGGGTTGCTGGGTTTGAGCTGAGGCAGCTGGCTCTCAGCATGAGGGCAGGAGGAGGGAGTGATGGCAAACAAATAATGTCTGCAGAGGGGGCATGGGGGGATGAATGCAGAGGGGTGCGGGGCGTGTTGTCTGCAAGCAGGAACCTCATCCTACCCCAGCCCTGCAGTCCCTGCCTGGCACCAGCTGGTGGGTGTCAGGTTATGGATTTCCAGACTGCTTTTCTACCTCCCTTCTAACTTTGAAAGAAGCGTGAACTGGGGGGGAACCTTTCCAACCTGCTGGAAGGGGCTGAGGTGGTCCCAGGTTTGGGTATATCCCAAATGGATCAGCCTTGAGCCGTCATCACCCTGCAGTGGATGGGCAAAGCTCCATCTGTAGCAATTCTGGCTAGAGAGAGGGAAGGAAAACTTGAAGCATTCCGAACATGTTGCTATAGGGAAAGTTGGCCCCGCGTTTCCCTGCAGGGATGTGCTGCTTTCTTTGATGGCTTTTTGGTAGCAGGCTTTTTCTTGGAAGGACCCACGGACTTCCCCTCAGCTTGTTCAGCCAGTGCTGCCAGCAGGGCTGCGGGAGCGAGGAGAAGAGCTTCAGGGTCTGCTGTTGGTACACGTCGTACCGGCAGCGCCTGCAGGGAATGTACTGGCAAGGTGACAAGGAGTAGGGCTTTCCTCTTCTGCGTCTATCTTGATCTGCAAAGGAAATGAGAAGAACTGAGGTGAGCACTAAATGGCAGGTGCCAGTGGGTGAGGGAGCTGACAAACCCAAGAACCAGACTTCTCTGGAGCAGAATTCCTTGTTAATGCAGGGATGCTGGGGTGGATGATGGCTTCACCAGCAGATGTGGCTGTAAATAAACGATATGCATATTAACACAGATATTCTGCCTTCATTCAGAATGAGATGAGTCGCTGTTTTCATAGGAGATTGCTTTACCAGTTCATGAGACCGTGCCCTTTATTTGGAGCCGTTCTGCTTAGCAGTCGTAAGCACTTTGCAGAGTTTCCCAGTGTTCCTCTGAAGTGTGATATGCTGGATATGCTGAGCAGCTGCCGTGTCTCTGCAGCCATCCGAGATAGCCGTGTGCAGTACAGCATGAGAGCAGGCCTAATTATTGCGCTCATTGGACGTGATTAATCCTCTGGCTGTGGAGCACGGGTAGCTGTGTGAGCCCAGTGCGGGGCCACTGAAATAATGGGCACTTCTCAGCCCTCATCTGTGCTGGGCCAAATGGCACCAACTGTTCCAGAGCGAGCTGCGTGACCAGTTGCCTCTTATTTATGGTCTTTAATTAAAGTTTCCCTCCTTAAAGGTGACCCTTTTCTCAGCAGTGAGGCTGAAATCCCCTCAACTGCAGAGCTTTGTGTCTTTTCCCACTCAAAACAGCAACCCAGGAGGTGGATTATTTTTTTTTGTCCTCCTTAAATGAAGGTGGGAAAATATGGGCTGCAGAGGGCAGTTCTGGTGTGTGGGCACACAGGCCATGGCCAGCCTGCTCCTGAGCACCCGCTGCTCCATGGATGAGTGAGGAGATGTGGAGGCAGTAAGTGGAACGGGTCACTGTGCCCTGTGGGGCACCTGGGCTCTGTGTTGCTGCTGATGGAGGGATAACAGTGAACGGAGCAACTTTCCCACGCCTTTATTTCTAGGAGGACAGGCGGTCTCATGGTGCATGCAGCAGCCTGGCCAGCACGGGCTGTCCCTGGAGACATTGGGCCAGGGAGTACTCCAGCAACCCAGTGCTGCCAGGAGGATTCTCCAGCGAGGCTCTGGGTTTGGGGAGCAAGGTGTGCATCAGGAGCTTGTGGAGATGCTGGGGCCTGCTGGCACAGCCTGTTTGGAGCTTCTGGAGATGCTGCTGGAGGATGAGGGCACCCAGCTGCCCCACCCAGACAGATGGGCTGCTCACCCCCTTTCCAACTGTGAGATGAGGGAATGTATGGGCTGGCCCAGCCTGTGTTCTTCTAGCTGCGTGGTGGCAGTTCACTCCCACAAACGCTCTGGATTGTCTCTTTAACAGGTCTCAATTTGCCCAGTCTCCTGCTCTGGATAACATTGGCCGTAAAGAGGTTGCTGAAACCTCTTGCAAATCTTAGCGTTGACTATAAATAATTCACATCAGCACTGGTGGTTTTCTGTGGTACTCACTCATTTTCTTGTCTGTCTCTACCTGTGAGGGCTGGAGAATTATATATAATATATATATACTTATTTTTGGAGACCATTTCCCACCAAAGCATCTCAGCCAGAGGAGATAAACAGCTGCACCAAGGCTATCACTTACCTTGCTTCTCATTCCAGCAGTTGGCATGAGCCAGCTCCCTACCTGCCTGTGTTTGTCCCCACGCTATGGGGAGTAGTATTTGTGGGTGGGAGCAAAGCTTCAAGCATCTCCTTGCTGGGAAGGTGCCCTCCTTGCTTGAGGACAGGAGCGCTCCTTGGTTGGTTTGGGGGCTGGGAAGCTCCTCTTTGACCTCAGGAGGAGTTTGTACTTGCCCATTTCCCTGTGATTTCACTTCTGCGGAGTTAGGAAGATAAAGGTAAGATCCATTTAGATCTAATCAAGGCTGCTCCTACAAACTCCCTGAGGGCAGTTCGGGGTGTCTGGTTGGAGCCTCTCTCCCAGGAGATGGATGCTCTCAGCTTCCCTTGTACACAGCTACCAGCCAGCCCTTTTTAACCCATTTTGTGCTCAGGTGGTTCTGGTTTGGGTATGATGTAGCAGGCGATGTTGTACCGCGTCCCCATGCTCAGCAAGTGCAGGAGCTTCCAGCCATGTGTACAGTGAGTTTGCTGGGGAAAGGGCTGAGGTGTGTGAGTAATGTAGCTGGCAGTGTGCAATTAATCGTGTAGCTCAGCAGTAAACCTCAGGTCCTATCTTGGGTCATCTCGGTCTTCTGGCTTCAGACCTGCCCCAAATGGAGCTGCTGTGTGCAGTGCTGTGCTCATGACAAGGGACTCTGGGGGGGTTCCAATGCTATTAGTAACACCTTTACCCCTCAGCAAAATAGGGATCTCTGGAATAAAGCAGCCAGATGGGAACTGCTTGGAAAGTGCAGCAAAACCCCACGCTCAGTGTAACGGGAGGGTTTTCAGGCAGGGCTCTTCTTACACCGATAGCAATGTCGGGGCCAAATAAAAGGCTGTTGTGGGGAGCTCAGTGCAGGTGTGGGTGCACGGGGGGAGGTGTGAAGGCTGCGAGCGGAGCGCTTCTGTTGGCGCCGGGCGGTGCTGGGCAGAGTCATCCCGGGAGCGGCTGGAAATTCCAGGGCACGGAGTCAACGGCAGTTCCCGTGGATGTGGAAATGGAAATAGAAATAGAATAGCAGCCTGTAACATCGCAGCTGCTTTCCCCAGCGTGGCCCCTGCCTCTCCATAAGTAACTGCCTCAGCAAAGCCGTGTGCTGCTCTTACATTACAAACGGTGCTTTCTGAGCGCGGTCCTCACAGCCACAGTGCTCTGTGCAATTAGCAGCTTCTGGGTAACACAGCCTTGAAAAAAAAGAAAAAAGGGGAAGAAGTGAGAATAAACACATCAGATTTTTAATTGCTGCGCTATGGCAAAGCCATGGGTGTTGGAATATTTTAACACCTGCCCAGCTCAACAGTTGCCGATTGTGGCTGGGTTTGCAGCAGAGCCGGGATGTCGGCGTGCAGCTGTGGGCTGGCTGTGCAGGAGGGGCTGGGGCAGGCTGCTGGGAAATGCATGCAGTGCCCGGACTGCTGTGCGTGGCTCAGTGTGAAGTGTGTGCAGGTGAGCTGTGCTTCGGGGCCAAACCAAAGGGCTGTCCCGCTCTGAACAGCTCGCTGCCCTGGACTGTGTGTATTGGGTCTGGTGCTGAGGTTTAAATCAGAAACATGAAAATACAGAAGGGGAAAAAAAAAAAAAAGGAGGTATGAAGGAGAAGCTGTGGCTCACTTGCACGGAGCTGGGCTTGGGTCATGCTGCAGGGAAGGTGATTTCCAGCAGGTACCTCCCTCCCCTGGATGCAGTCCAGAGCTGTTACAGCCTCTGGAAGGGCTCCCACTGCCTTCAGAGGGCTCTGGGCCCGTCCCTGCCTGCTGTGCTCCCAGGAGCTGAGTTAGCAAGGTGAGCCCGGCCATCAGCAGCGCCAGGTTGGAGGGGCGCACTGCACAGCCCCCTGCCTTGGTGCTTACTCTTGGCATCTCCACAATGTGTTTGCTTTCCCCCATCCCCATGGGCAGCTTCCAGCCTGCTCCCTTTGTTGCTGCTGGGGGTGTGCTGGCACCGTGCTGCGTGGCTCAGGAGAACTCAATCTTGCTTAAAGGAGAAAGGAAAAAAAAAAAAGCCATGTTTTTTCCAAGTTTTGAATCTCTTGTGTTTTGTTGTAATTTTTAAGAGACACATCTGCCTGAAGTGTTAAAAACACCTTTGGAGCTGCTGCAACAAAGCTGATCTTTGGGCATAGTAAAAGATTGAGTGTGTTTTTGTAGGAGCCCTTTACAATTCCCGGAGGAGAATCCTGCTAGGAAAAATAGAGCTGCAAAGTTTTATACTTGCTTAAAGAAAAGCAAAGCCAAAGCCAATTTCCAGGTATTACCAACTGCTGCCTATGTAACAGGTGAAGAGATCTCAGGCCAACGTGCAGGAGAGGCACGGTGCCCTGGGTTGGTGCAGGCTGAGATGTGTGAGCTGTGTTTTCTCCCTTGGCCTATCCTTGGGAGCGGGGCAGGGAGCCCTGTGTCCTGCCTGCAGTCTCAGAGCAGGGGGAGCAGAGCCAACTCGTTTCCTAAAATCTCCTTGCTTTGTCCCCAGATCTCAGGAGCTGCACCTGAGGACCGAGGCGCATTCCTATCTCTCTGACCTGACCAAGCCATCAGATTTGGAGTTCATCGAAACGAAGCGGCCGCGCCTGGACCTGCTGCAGGACCCGCTGCTGCGGCACTCGCCCCTCCTGAGCCAGGGCCAGCAGGCGGGCAGCGAGGAGCTGCCCAAGGTGAGGGCTGTGCCGGGGTCCCTCTGGCTTGTGCAGAGCTGCCTGTGTGACGCTGTGCCCCCACTGCGTCACACAGTGCGTGGTGCTGTTGGATGGCATGCAGAGATGGGGCAACTTCTGCAGAGAAGGAAAAGGGTATAGGGTTTTCTCCTAAACTGTTCTAGTCGTGGGCTTGTATTTATGGACTTGTATTTAGTGGCTGTTTGCTGCACAAGAGTGTATGGGAAGTTCCTGTTCTTACTGGGGAAGAACCCCCCCTGGGTTGGGGTTGGTCGTGTCTGGCTTTTGTGGATACTGTGCCTTAATTTGATTTTTACTTGACCTTTCTTACTTATCACATCTCCTTATTTAATATCGGTGTTTGAAGGGCTGGAATTGGCTGCTGGTGGTTCCTTAATATAATCTTCCCCAGGAAAGCCTCCCTTGCCTTAGTCTCCTGGAACAGAGCAGATTGTTTACTTGCAATTACCTCCTCTGCCTGCGTGATAATATTACAAAGAACAACCCCTTGCTCATGTGCCTGTTTGGATTTAGCTGCGTGCTCTACAGGTTGGGTTTATTTCTGGTGGAGCTTGCAGGAGATCCTGCTGACTGTCCTGGGGGAGAGGAACATTTAACTTGAAATGGGGCAAACGAGGGCAGTTTGGGTGGTTGGGGTTCCAGGAGAGGCCTGGCCAGAGCTGGAGGTTGCGAGGTGCTGCCAGGAGCAGGAGGGACCCTGCAGTGTGGGGGCTCTGGACACAGCGTGATCCCTGGGGGTGCTGGCCCAGGTGGCTGTAGGGAAAAGAAACTGTTAGCCATGAAACCAAAGATGTTCTCTCTCCAAAGACATGAAGGAAACCAGGACAGCTTTTCTGTCTGCACATTGTTTCCATCAGCAGTTCTGTTCTGCTTCTCACCGGAAAACCACGCATTGTCTCAGCTATTTGTTTCTAATAGGCGAAGCCACTCCTGAGGCATTAGTCGCTGAGTTAGGGGCTGCGTGTGCTTCTCGGTCTGTGACACGTTTCCAAGAATTACATGCATTTTTATGGGGCTTAAAACATTTGTTAATGAAAGGGAGAGAGAGAAAGCTGAGGTGCATGCCATTCAGCAGGACAAGATTATGCTTTTAGTGGAGCCATTTGTAATGTTGCAGTCTGGAAAGAGAGAAAAATGGCTGAGGAGCACCTGAGTGGGCTGGGTTGGCTGCTGGGAGCTGCAGGGCTGTTCCCGAGCAGGGCTGGCTGAGGTACTGTGTGTGCTGCTCTTCCTGATGGCTTTGCACATTGTGGCAAGTCCTGGTAACAGGCTGTGGAGTTTTTCCCATTAACAGTCCCAGGAAAGAAGTGGACCTTGTATGGCTTTTATCCATCCTTTCCGAAAGGGTTGAGCTGGGGCCCCTTTGCCCCATTCTGGATCACAGCAGCCTCACTTGAAGCGAGGATGAGCATGTAATGCAAAGGCAACAGCTCTTACTGACTCAGCTCTTTGTGGCTACAGAAAACAGACGTGTTGGGGCAGCATTCCTTACAGAAGCAGCAGCTTTACGGCCATGTCTCAGTCCATCCAGCAAAAGATTACCTTTTTACATGAACCTCGCATTGCTCATACCCTTGAGCAATTCTTTTCAGGCTGGGGAACAGAAGGCTGTTTTCCTGCCTGTTCTCCCCACTTAAGCATCTCTCCCCCAAGCTGGGTGGCTGTCACATTGCTGCAGGGCATGGAGCGTGCTGCTCCCACTGCTGGGTGGGCTCAGGGGACAAAACCTCCTGATGCCATCCACTGCTGACAGTGCCTGTGAGGAAGGTTCTCCCCTGAGCTGGCCAAGAACAGCCAGGCAGAACTAAAGTGGGCCTGCTTTCTAAATCACTGTGATATGTATGTGAGACCCACTGGAGGAGCGGCCATGATGGGGATTTGCCAGGTGTGCCTGTGGTGGAGGTGCTGGAGCTGCTTCCCAGGACCCTTGGTGGGCTTGGTGTCGGATGGGGAAAGCCACAGACCTTCAGCAGATGAGAAGAGCCCAGCAGGCCAGTCATGTGTCTGTGTGATCCCTGTCCCCCCACAGCCACGGGTGCCGGGGTGCTGATGTTGCATGCTGTGTCCGGCCACCCGGCACCTGCTGCGGAGCTGGACCTCGGCCCTGCTGCTCCACTTCCTTTCCAGCTCTTCTTATTCCCTTTGTGCTTCCACTTGTTATTCCCACTTCTGAGGCCTCTTTTCTACCACATATGTGGTTTGCTGCTCTCCCTATAGGATGTGAGTCAGTCGTGATTTGCGTTTAGTCCCCTCACAGGGGCTGACTGCTGCAGTTGCAGCCCATTGCTCCACTGGGATCGCGCTGCAGGAGCCCCACAACCCTGCTGTGGGGCTGGGGCAGGCTCAGGAAACCTGAACCTCACTGCCATCTGCCCCAGCAGGCCGCTGGCCGCCGGTAAGTCTCTTCCCCTTTCTGTGTCTCAGATTTCCCCGTTGGTAACAGGGACAATGCCACTTCCCTCTTTTGTAAAGGAGTTAACAGCTTTTGATGGAAAAGGGCTATTAAAAAGCAACGCGTTGTGAGTGCTTGGGCTCTGCTTTGCATTGTCGGAGGGTTTTAATTTCTTCCCTTTCTGCGTGAGTATTTTTGTCGTGCTATGAACGAAAAGCTGGGATCTGAAAGAAGGTGGGACTCTGGGGAAAGGCAGTGCTAAGGCCAGGAAATATATGCGGCAAAGCAAAAATTAGGGCAAAGGGCACTATGCTTTGATGCACATTAATGCAGCTTTAAAAGCCATTAATTGAAAAAGGATGAATTAACACGTTTAAAATGCATTTTTAATGATGCATTGAAGCCAGCACCACGCATGCCAAATTTCACACCAGCTGCCTGTTCCAGAGCCTGACTTACCCCAAACTCCTGGAGAACAGGAGGGGTGGTGGGAGGGCTCCTGGGCAGCCCTGAGCTGCCTGGCAGCACCCCAAGGAGCGGGAGGGCCCTCGGGGAGCCCTGTCCCCACTCCCTGCTGGTGAGGGGCGGCCCAGGGAAGGGACATTGCTGTCTGGGATCCCATTCATGAGCAAGGGAAGCGCCCCAGTCCCAGTGCAGAGCTGGTAAATCATCAGCCTGCTCTCTCAGCTCCGTGGTTTTCTGCATGGCTTTGTTATGGGAACATTGATCTGTTGCTGGGATTAACCTCTCAGAGTTTCCAGTGGGCTGGTCTCACAGTTATTAATGAAACTGGCTGGAACTCGTGTTGACCTTGGCAGAGGCCCCAGTTGGCTACGAGGGAACTGGCAAACGCATAATCTCTAATTGAGTAATCCAGTGCAGGGGGAAGGGAGCGAGGGGGTGGAAGCAGCAGTTCTTTGAACTCGGAGAGCCGCGGCGCTCCAGCAGGATGCGTGGGAGCAGCTCCCAAACCTGCTGAGCGTGGCCAGGGGCGGCACGGGGCCCGCTCGGATGGACGGGTGCTGGGTATCATTGCCTCCCCACACTTATGGCCATGAACCGAGTGACGGGGTGACAGAGTGGTGCTGTGAGCTTCAGGCATGTGTTCCCTGCTGTGTGCTTCCAGGGCTGGTGGTTGGGCACCCAGCAGCAGCACGTGGAGCAGCAAAGGGTCCCACTGTGATGCGTTCAGTTTTTTCCCCCCTCGCCCCTTTCACACTATTGCTCACACTGTCAACTGATACAAATGCGACTGCAGGAGTGATCCCATGGGTGGGGGAGGACTCTGCGTTAGGACAGCAGTGATTCAAGGCTATTTCTGGGATGATGAGGGAGATGTTGGCGTTCTCTGTTATTCCAAACATATTTAAATGCTGAAATATTTGCATTGTTCCTGCTGTCACACTGCAAACGTTTCTGGCTGGGTTCCTTTCTGCCCTGCTTTCCCCTCACTCCATCTGACCATCTTCCACCAGGGCAGCACGTGGCAGCCCCTGCTCGCTGTGCTGCCTCGTGTACAGCTGCTGTGCTTTGAAGGGCAGAGCTGCCAGGCCGTGGGGCAGGGCGCTGCAGGCAGGGGGCTCTGACCCTGCGGCTGACAGTGTTTGATTTTTCAGTTCTGATGGCTGGAGAACCACAGCCATCCCTGTGCTTGCAGCAGGGCAGTGCTGCACGGCTCTGTGGCAGTTATCCTTTTCTGTCTTTGAAGTGTTTGTACATCTGTTACAGAGTAAAATGCTTTTGAAGCCATTTTTTCTTGAACAGCGAGGACTGCTGTTACTTCCTGGAAAGGAGAGTCAGGGCTTCTGTGCTGCCCGGCTCTGATTTGGGGTCCTGCACTTGTGGCAGGGAGTTAGCTGCTGTTAGACCTGGAGCATTGCTGCAGGATGGGGTGTGCGGTGCTCCCCGTTTCTGCATGTTCTGCCCAGTGTGTGCAGACAAGGTGACGGGAGGTTACTGCCAGCTCACCAGCACTGCAGCTATTGCCAAACAGCCTGGGCTCCCTCCATCCCTCTCACTGGGGGGTCCAGCATGGGGCGAGGGGTTCAGAAGGCACCCGGGGCAGCCTCCATGAGTGTATAGCATGGCGTATCTGTGCTGCTGTACTTTTCCATCGTTATGAAATGCTGTAAATCCACAGCAGTGACTCATGCACCAAAAGCTGCGAGTTGTGACACCGATCAGCTGAGTGCTGTGTGTGAGGAGGAGGGTACGCTCATCCTTGCACCGTGCGGGCACTGCACAGTGTTGTCAACAGGGCTGGGGGTGTGGGAGTGACTCCAGGGCTGAGTTTGGCAGAGGAGCTGCTGCTCTCGGTTGTGGAGTGCAAGCTGTAATAGCACTGAACGTGGCAGCAGCCATCGCTGGAGCTCAGGGAGCTTTACTTCCTTGCGTTGCGGAGCCTCATCTCCCAGCAGGGCCTTCAGCATCAGTGGGTGCCAAGGGGCCCTGTTGCAATCACGCTCTAAAAACCTCCTCTTTTTGGATCTAAACCCGCTGTTTAAATGCAGCGTTTCTCTGGCTGTGTTTGAGGCAGAGCACATAGAGGTTTCTGGCTCGCTGCATGACAAAGCTGCAGCTCCGTGCTGATGGACACTTGCGTGCGGCAGGAATGCTGGCTGCGCACAGAGGGGTTGTTCTAGGACAAGCTGACAGGCCCTTGGCTTGTTCTGCTGCTCTCAAAAAATGTAATTCTAATTCTTGGCACCTTCCTTCTGGAGGATAAAGAGTGGGAATGCAGTGGAGCCTGTTTTCTCTGCTCATGGAAGTGTGCTGTTACCTACAGTGAGCTGGCGTGGGGCAGGACACGATGCTCCATCCTCCTTTGGGATCTGGTGAGGGTATGGCAGAAACATACAGAAATGACCATAGGGCACCTCCTCTGTTGCATTGGTATCTTTTCTGGTCAGTGTTGCCTGAGCATCCTCTGCCTACATGAGCGTGCAGCCCCACTTCTGTGTGCCTGGGTCCTGGTGGGGGCTGCCAGCTGCTCTCTGGGCAGCACCAGGTCTGTGCTTCCTGGGGTGGCATTCCCAGGGCAGCCCGAGAAAGAGCCGGTGCAGAGCAGCCGCCCCACAGAGCTACGGAGCAGGGTGAGCACAGGCTTTGATTTCAGCCTGTTTTTCAGGTCTGCGATGTTTTATCTCCTGCCAGCAATCCGGGTGTGACGTGGGGCTCACAGCCCCAAGCAGCCCATGGCTCCTGCCCCAGCAGCAGGGCCAGCACAGATCCGTGCAGGGCTCTGAGCCTTTCTGACACCAAAAGCTACAGAAGAGCATGCAGGTTTGTGTACGTAAATATATCGTGTATTCTGTTAATGGCTTTCAGTATATTTGGAAGGGGGTATATAGATTATACGTTCATAAATGTTTCATGCGTATCTGCTTTCCACAGTTTAATTGAAAAACCTGCATTTTTATGTATATAATATATGCATACGCACATACATGCTGCCTTACACTTGTAAGCTGTGTTTTCAAAGGCTTCTTATAGCTGTGCTATCAGTGATCCAGGCAAAGAAAGGCTCACAGTCTCGAGCAAAGCTAAATATTGATTTGAGCTGATCTGGGCGCACTTGGAGACATCACCAGTGTGCATGAATACAGCATAATCTCTGATTGGAGTGGGGAAATTTCATCATAAAGCCCCAAAAGGGAGGTTTGTTATTGCTTTCTTCCAAATGCCTGAATTTTATTAGCTTCAGTCATTCTTGGCAGGGCGGTGGAATGGGATTTTATAGTTAGCAAAGGAAAAGTAAACACAGTAATCATTTCATAGGCCTGTGCCTGCCAAACCAAGATGGAAATTCCAGCCTTGGTGGGAAGCTGGTGCTTTGCTAACAGATAATAACAAATTCACTGTGGGCTCATTCTTGCTATGGGAGCTGAGATATTGTTTTTTTCTTTAGCATCCTGGCCTGGAAGGGCAGAGGTGCTCCGTGCTGTTCTGCAGACAGGGCCTAGGCAGGGGCTTGCAGTTTGGGCAGCTTGTGCAGCAGCTGCGGCTGGAGATGATTCTGCTCCCATGGCCTCCAGGGTGGTTTGTTCTTGCATTTGCTCTTCCTCTGGTTGGTCTTTCTCTGATCACAGTCCTCTGCTCGAGACCTGATGGTTGTTAAACCCTGAGACCATCTCTACCTGCAAAAAAAAAATTCCTCCAAATAAATCCAGCAGTGTCTTTGACAGGTTTTCCCAGCATGTTTCGGTGGGCACGTCAGGCTGGTGGGGCTGGCACAGCACCCAAGCTCACTCTGCCAGCCTTGCTGCCCCTCTGCTGGTGTCACACCGCAGAACCACGGTTCTGCAGCCCCAGGCGGGCTCGGGCTGCGGCCTTCTGATGGAAAGCAGGCAGGAAATGGCTGCTCAGACAAGCAGGCAGTGCCGAGGCAGCCCTTCCTCGTGTCAGCACAATTATTAGAACAATATGGCACTGGGGCAGCCAGTGAGTGGCCGTGATGGATAGAGGGCTGGCAGTGCTGCAGCTCCAAACGCAGCGCTGGGGACCTGTGAGGATGCTCAGAGCTCCATTAAACAGGCCTGAGAAGCTGTGTGAAAGGAAGGGCTTTCTCCCCTCCCCAAGCCTATTTGTGTTGCTTATTTCTTTTTCTTTTCCAAAGGCATCCAGGTTACTCTGAGCCTGTTTCACACCTACACAAGTTTCCCAGCGCAGCCACCTCTGAATGGAAGCCAGCCCAGCTTGGATCCCTGATCAGAAAGTTCCTTGTTTCTTCACTTGTTATCTCAGCTGGGGAAGTTTGCAGGTCGTGTCCGGCAGTGACCCCTATCTGTGCCCAGGCTGTCGAGTTTGGGTCTCTTGTTGTGTTTGAGCCTTAAAAGGCGTGCTTGTGTGTGTGCGCTGCATGGTGTTCTGATGGGAGTGGCAAGGTCTTGCTTTTGAGATGGAACTACATTTGGGGGAAAGCAGGGTCTTGGAGTATTGCCATTAAGTCCAGGTTTCTTGCAGTGTTGGAACAGACCAGGGGTGCAGGCTCAGCTTGCCACTTGGTGAATGAGCAGTAGATCAGAAATCCCCGTGGCTTTCTCCTGGCATGTGGTGGGAGAGCATCCATTAAACAACCCCGCAGATGTTAGAGCTAGGAAAGGCAGTGTGTGGTTGGTGAGGGGAGCTTGGGGCAGCAGTGGGAGCAGCAGCTGCTGGTGTTCCCAGGGAGCCCCCATAGTTTGAGGAGCAGCTGCAAGAAGTCAGGGCCCCGGCACTGTGCCCACCAGCCCAGCCCTTTCTTGGTCACCTCCAGAGGCAACAGTGTTGGGCCTGGCTGGGTGCTATGGCAAGCAGGAGAACCAGGCTGGTCCTGCAGCACGCCTCAGGTGCTGTGGTTGCCATCAGAGGTCTCTCTTGATTGAGTATCCTTTTCCATCTTACATAGAGTGGTTGGGTTGGAGGGGACCTTAGAGATGCCCCAAGCCCTGTGTGGGCCGGGTGCCCCCCAGCTCAGGCTGCCCAGGGCCCATCCATGGCCTCGGGCACCTCCAGAGATGGGGCACAACAGCTCCTCTGGACACCCTTCCGAGCTCCTCAGCGGCACAGTCTCCTGCATCCGGGGTAGGACAGCTTGGGCGGTCGTTGCACTGGGGAGAATGGAGGAAAGGAGCACGAGCCGAGCGGCCCTGAAGTATATCTCACTTGCAGTGATTAAATAGAGCTGTCTTCATTCATTCATTCCCGTCTCACTAAATCGGATGCCCTTCAAGGCAGCTTCCCGACGGCAGCGCCGTGTGCCGCCCTGATTAACTCCCCGACAAATCCCCGCTCTGCTGCCTGAATGGACCCCGCAGGAATTTGCATGGCTGAGGAGTCCCCGCTCGCTCTTCTGCGTCCTTCCTCCTCCCCGGCAATGGGAGGAAATTTAAATGTTTCTGAAGAGCGACATTTCCATTTCAAAAGCTGTTCGCTCAAGTGCGTCTGGAGTGGGATTTCTCTCCCCCCCACTCCTCTGAATGGGAGCTTTAGAAGTCTCATTTCCTCTGCTTGATAACACCGGGCTGAGAAGGGCTTTTGTCTTCTCATTTCCCCTCAGTTTTTCACTTTTCAATAAGCGCTGTTTCCAGAAGCTGGCACTGTGGGTTTGCCATCCCCGGGCTGGAGGCTGCACCTGGTGGGCCCGCTGCCCTGCGAGCCGGGAGCACCCCGAGCACACGGAGGAGGACGAGCGGAGCCATCCCCGCGGTCCTTTGCATACGGGGCTCGAGGGCTTCTCCTAGCATGCTGAGCCCCGGTGAGGACACGGCAGGTTTCCAGGGGGCTGAACCAGCACCCCAAAACTGCATGAGAGGGAATGTGCCTGCAGGGATTGAGGCTGAGCCGGGAGGCTGCATGCTGTGTGTGCTGTGCGGCGGTGCGGTGAGGATGGTTGCTGCTGCAGAAAGAAGCTGGAGGTGCATATTGTCCTCCAGGTGACGGCCACATGGGGCCGTGTCACTGCATCCCGCTTCTGAGGAAGCCTGTGGGTGCGTGTGCTGAGCGGTTCCTGTGAAGCCGGTTCTGTGTAAGCGGGGTGGCACTGAGCCTGGCTGTGGGTGCTGGGTGTGATTGGAGGCGGTTTCACAGCTCGCGGTGCTGCAGGAGCAGCCCAGGGCTCACACATCCCCTCGTGCTTCCGTTCTGTGCCATGGTGTGCTGGGGCTGCCTCTTCTTTGCCCTCACAACTGACGTGTGCTCATCGGGCCCGGGCTCTGTGCACGCAGGAGGTGGGCTGGCTCTGCGTTTCCAGGGGAATTTGCTATTGCTCGGGGCTTTGTCCACAGGACCTTTCCCACATACGGGTTTGCATTGGTGCTGTGTGTTGTAAGGCAAGGAGCCAAACCCTGCTTTGTCCCCCGTGACTGGGCAAGCTCTGCTTCTTGAAATCATCCCCGACGTTCCTTCCTGGCATTCCTCAACCCATGCTTTGTATTCCACTCCCCTGCTGGGTGCCCGGCTCAGCTGCAGGTGTTTGCTGCTTTGCTTCGTCCTTCTCTCAGAGGCAGTGGGAGGTGCAGCTGGCACAGCACTGCCTGCAGCTGGGCAGCCCCGTGGTGCTGTGCTGTGCTGGTGGAGCTGCTTGGAGAAAGTGCTTATTTTCAGATGGGAGACGTTGGGCATTCCTTAATGAGAGGTGGATGAGATTTTTGCAGCAAGGAGACGGGTAGGTGAGAATTCATCACCCTGTGACACCGGTGGGGAACATCTGAGTTCAGCCCAATGATTATCCACTAACATGGAAACGCCAGGCAGCAGTGGGAGGCACAGCGTCCGTCTGTCGGTGTAACGCCTCGTGCTTTGGTCGGCACCGGCACAGCGAGGCTTTCCAGGTCTGCCCTGCTCCTCGCAGCCTCTCCATGCACAGGGCACGCTTCTGTAATGCCCTGTGATCCTGCAGCCCGCAGGCAGCATGTTATGTGTGCTGCCGTGGAATGGCTTTTTTTGAGCTCCGACAAGTTTTGCAAGAGCAGATACTGTGCTTTGGTTAGTGCGTGTAACTGTAACACCAACTGGAGAGGTTCTACGCCCTCCAAAATCTGCTGGAGGGGCGGGGAGGGAGGGCCAGCATTTGTTCTTGCTTTTGCAACTCAATTGCTTCAAGCTGTTGAAACACTGGGGAAGTTTTTTGACCTACTTTCGTGAGAGCTTCAGAATCGTTGGGATATTTTCTGCCCTGGCTCGGTGGAATTCAGCTGAGTTACAGGGGAAAGGAATGTCGTACGCCTTCTCCTAAAGTCACATTTATTTAAAGAGAAGAAAAAACAACAAAACATTAAAAAAAAAAAAAAAAAACCAAACCTTTGTCTTCAGGCAGCCCCTCCTTCAGCACCCTGAACTCCCCGAGCACGTGCTGGGCTGCTGCCAGGGGAGGCCGTTGTTTCTTTGGGTCTCTGCCCCACTGCTTCCTTCAGCACCAGCTCTCCTCCTGCAGCACTGCCTGCCCCCCGCTCGCCCACCCTCGTTGTCATACAAATCACATCATAATAAGGCCGGGGATAAACAGGAACTACAGTAGCTGTTAGCCATGTATAAAAACAAATTGCATGGAAACAGTATAATTACTGAGAAAATATCAACTTGAGTAATGCAGTAATTGCTTTCTTTCCTCCAGCAGATCTGTTCCAACTCTCCTGTCTCGTGCTGGTTTCAAAGTCTGTGGCTTCACGTTAATAAGGAGAATTTTGTGTTTCTCACTGCGCGTGTTTAGAGTGTGGGTGCAGTGCTGTCTGAAGTGCAGGCGTTGCTGGGGGACATTTGGAGCAGGGAAGCAGAGCAGCAGCAGTGCGAGCACAGCCGGCCCTGCCCATGGGACACCCTGGGTCCCTCCTTGCGCAGCTCCAGTTTGCACCGTGCCAGGCAGCTGCGCTGGAGCCATTTGGGGTCCCCAGCTTTCCTCCTGCTGCCCTGGGCAGCAGAGGCTTCAGAGCAGGCAGCAGCCCTGTGTGATGGGCTCGAACCCCTTCTCTATCCTGGCTTGTCTTAAAATCTGTCACACTGTGCCCTGGGGGAGAGAGGTTCCCTCCTCAGGAGCCCCACAGTGGGACCCTTATGGTGCCACCTGCTGGAACCCAACCTGCTCCCAGAGCCCACTGTGGGGCTGGAGTGGGTCTTGCCCCTCACAGACCTCTCCTCTGACAGTTCTGTGATGCAGAAGAGGGGCTTTTCCATGCCTCGTGTGAGTCACAGCTCTGTGCTTTGGGCTCTGCAATTGAATGGGTGAGACTTCTTTACCTTCAGTTGTGTGTTTTCCTTTCTCTGCTGCTCCTTACTTCCTTTATTTGGGGAGGTGCTTGTGAAGTGACAGTGACCAGTTACTTGAGGTCTGGGGACATTGCCTCTATTTATTGCTATCATCATCTCATAATGAGTGATGCTGATGGGTTCTGTGCTGTAACTTGCAGTTGTTTGCCCTACTCAGCTTTGCTACTATTTCACTTCAGGTTCTGCAGGGTAAAACGATACCAGGTTTCCAAAGGGGTGACGCCAAGCAGCAGTGTAAAGATGCCCTCTCTTGCACATTGGCAGGGATGAGAGAGCACCTTTTGTTTGCTGTGCCCAGTGAGAAGCCTTTCTCTGTGTTTTTGGCAGGCAGCCTTCTGTCCTTTAGAAAAATGCACCAGCTCCAAGCCATGGCTGCTTTCTGTTCCTATTCCCTAATTTGAACTAGATTATACAAGCAGCTCATTTGTCTTTTGCTTCTTGTGGCTGTCCTGCTGGTATTGACTTAAAATGGAACAGAACAGCCAACAGCTCACCTGTGGAAAAGGCACTGAGCTTCACCTTCCTGCTGCAGCAGAGCAACCAGGTTTGCTATCTGATCCCGGGGAAGTAAAGCAAGACAGAATCTGCTCTGTAGGGCTCCAGAGAGTCAGCTGGAGAGCACTCAGGGGTCTGTGCTGTCCTGGTGTCACTGAGGGCATCGCTGCACGCTCCTGCACAAGGGCCGGCCGGGCTGGGTGCACAGCCTGCAGCCTGGTCAGGAGGTGCAGAACAATGTGGGCTTTGTCCCTGTGCTGGGACTGAAGTAGTGAGGCTGCGCAAACTTCTTCACTTGTTTGCTTTCCCTGTCCCTCCCCTTGGAGCAGCTGCAGGGTGCTGTGCGCAGTTTAAGGTTAGGGACCCAACTGCAGCTCCTCTTCCCCACTTCCTGCCTCCCAGGGATAAAGAAATCCGTCCACTCACTATAAGCAAATGAACAGATAAACCTCTAATTAAGGCACTGGGAGGCTGCCAGGTGGGAGCGTGGTGCTGTGGGTCGGGTTGTGCCGGGTCCCCTTGGGCCTTGTGTTCATCAGTGCTATGTGAGCCCACGTGAGCACGCAGCTCGTGTTCTTAGGAGGTGGACTTCTGGGTAACTGGGAGTTTGAGGGATGAAGGGTGATGTGCAGAGGAGATGCTGGGGCTCTGGGATGCTCATGGAACGCTGGCACGGTGGTGTCAGCACAGGTGTCACTTTGCTGGAGCAGGGGCTGAGTGCTCCTGTGTTTGCTATGAGCTGGGAACAAAGGGAAATGAGAGCTGCCCCCTGCAATGACCACAGAGGTATTGCCAATCCATCTGCTCTTGCTGATCTGAGAGCTTCTTTACCTGGAATCTGCAAAAAGCTGTTTTCTATCAGTTCTGTTCATTTTTATCTAAGCTGACTTCACCTGTCCCTATGGTCTTCGTCTCTGGAAGGGTGTGTTTGTCACCTGCCACTCGGGGCTCCCCCCGACTCTGCCAGGTGTTTAACAGGGTGCAGAAAGAGCTGAAGGGGTCCCTGTTGTGGGTGGGTTTGGGTCCATGGGGATGTGGGCTCACTGAAGGTGCAGGCAGTGGGATGTGCTGCTGCAGGATGCCCAGGAGAGTAAGCCGATGTTCTCTTGGGATGCTGAAGGTCACAGCACAGGGTGCTGATGGCATTTGGCAGCTGGTACTGCTTAGCCCTGCAGGTTCTCTGAGGGCTGTGTGTGTCCTAAAAGGCTGGGAATGGGCCAGGGAGCTCGTGTGGGAGGCTGAGAGGAGAATCCCGAGCCTCCCAGCACAGCTGACCTGCAGCTTTTGTGCTCCCCAGGACCGTGGCCTGCCTGGCAAGCTGGAGCCCGTGTCTCCCGTCAGCCCCGCGCACCCAGAGGCCGAGCTGGACCTGCTGCCAGCCCGGCTGTCCAAGGAGGAGCTCATCCAGAACATGGACCGCGTGGACCGCGAGATCACCATGGTGGAGCAGCAGATCTCCAAGCTGAAGAAGAAGCAGGTAGGAGGCTGGGCTCTGTAGGGCAGCTCTTGTCTGTGCTTCTGCTTGCTGACTGATGCCTTGTCCTTTCCCATGTGCATCCGCATTGGGGAAGTGGCGGTGCCTGTGCCATCAGCATAGGCTGTAGCCATGTTCTTGTCCTGGCATGGGGCACGGCTGCTGTGCTGACAGTCTTGTGTGGTCTGCCTTCCTCTGCATGAGAACGTGCCCCAGCTGAAGGATCACCTGCCTTATTGTAGCCACGTATGCAATTACCATAAATCCATTAAGGGATTAATATGACAAAACCTTGGGGGATGCCTTTGAAAAACCCATGGACTTAAAAGCTTTCACTTCCTAAAGCAAATCACTTCTGTGTCTCTCTTGCCAGTGGTTTTTCACTTTGCTTGTGGTAAATTTCTGGTCTCCTGATGGCTGCTAATCCCAAACTGCCTCTCCAGAGGTGCATGCGTGAAGAATTTCTGAATGGAGTGACTGGGTGCTCAGACTGTCACACTGTGTGGGAAACAGGGACGAGTGCAGCTCCTTGAGGATGTGCTGGGGCAGTGGGAGCAGAGGGGGCAGCGGTCTCTGCTTTCAACCCACACTGAGGAAGGATGTGCAAATTGATCATTTCCTATTGCTGGTGATGTGAGGGGCTTCCAGGGGGGGCAGCATGCCTGGCGTGGCAGCAGCCTGAGGCCTGGTACCTGCAGGTCCTCAGCTGGCTTATCTCAGGGATGCCGATGAGCTGCTGTTGAAGCTGACGGGAGCAGCATATGCTCCTCGCCATTAAAATCAAACTGTCCTTCCATAAGGAAATAGATATTTATTGTTGGCTGCTTGCTGGTTGATTTCTTCCCTCTGAACGAGTTCTACAATTCTTCCTCCCCACAAAAATGCTCCGATGAGTGGGGAAGAAGGTGAAGATGGTTGCTGGCAGTCATCCCCTCCACTTTTTTATTTTGGCACATGGTAGCAAACCCATTTGGTACACCCAGTGCAAATGTCTGCACAGTGTGGCTGCTGTCCGCTCCCCAGGAGAGCGCAGTGCCAGGCAGGGGGTCCTGCCTGAGGTTCTGCAGGATCGCTTTGTCCGTCTGCATGTCTGAGCTGTCAGTGCTGGAGGAAGGCGAGGGAGGGGAAGCGATCAGCCTGTAACAGATTCACTCCTCCTGGAGCAGGCAGCAGAGCAAGGGAGAGATTGTGCACAGCCGTGATTTCCTAATGCGTTTCCCCTCTGTCTCTGGGAGGCCTTCTCAGGGTAATTAAATGCACTTGTAAGGAAAGGCAGCGCAGAAGAAAAATACAGCACCCCACCATCCTTCTCTGCTCAGTTGTGCCAAGAATGGCAGTGAAGGCTCTGCCCGGTGTTGCTGACAGGAGGGGTTTCGAGAAGGACAAGGCTTGAGCAAGCTGAGAAACCCTCCCCAAATCCTGCGCACCCCTGGCAGAAGGCTGCTCTGATCAGCCATCCCCTGCTCATTCATGTGCCATATGTGCTTCAATCTCTCATTGAGTTTGTTCTCCCCCTCTTTCTGACAGGGAAGGATAATCTCTATGCATTTATTCCTGGCAGCAGTACTGGGGATCTTAACAAGAAATAAACTGCCGGGCTTTTCTTCCCAGCGGTGCCTGCGGCTCCGTGGAGCTGAGCTCGGCGGAGGGCTGCTGGAGTACAACACTCCCACCTGGTGATGGAGGTGCAGCTGAGCCCTGCAGCCCTGCTGGGTTGGGGAGCTGAGGGGCGTCAGTGTCCTGCGGGGTTCCCACCAGCTCTCCCACAGGCTCTTTGGAGGTAGTTTGCAGTAGCACATGGTGTCTGGAGGCCCTCTCCTCCCCTCTGGGTTAGAGAATCATTGTGGTGCCCACTCCAGCTTGCCACGCTGGGTGCATGTTTGTGCACAGCTGATGATGATGTTTTGTTCCCTTCGTTTTTGCTGCTCTGGCTTTTGGGAGGAGGAGGGGACTTCGGGGCAGTTACCACTCAGGGTGGGGAGGGAGTGAGTGTGGAGCCGTCAGGTCTCATCTCCCATCCTGCTTCTCTCGCTGTAAAGGTCACAGTCCCAGCCTGGCTTTTGTGGCAGACCTTTAAGAAATCCATTTAGCTGTGTCTGAGAACCTTGACCTATTTCGCTTTGCCATTTCCCACAGCTCCCAGGGGTAGCTGTCGTGTGCTGGACCTGCTGAGGTCAGGTTTGCTGTTCCAGTGGGTGCTGGTATCCACAGAGTGCCCGTATCCATAGCCTCCAGGATCTGGCCCTTTAATAACTGTACTGTGTTACACCGTAGAGAGCAGTCTAATTCTCTACTGTATTCCAGCTATAATTAGATTTGTATTTTTTTCTCTAACGAGCTGCTTTTAATGAGCCTCCACTTACTGGCAAACTTTCATTTCCTGATATGCCATCAAATCCTCTTGTCTGAAATCAATTACAGCAGACCCGACCGCTTTGCGGGATTTTTGTGGGTTTCCAGAACAATGCAGCCAAGTTTTGGACATTTTTACCCAAATATTTTCCCCCAGAGGAGGGGAGGATTGATGGATGCCTCTGTGGGAATCCATCCCTCGTGCTTGAGCTCCTGGTTCAGGAGCAGGGTGTGATGGAGTGCCCTCACCAACCTGAGAGCACCGCGGTGCGGGAGGAGTGAAGGCTCAGGGGGTGCCTGGGGCGCTGATGGTTGTTGGCAGCTTTGCACCGTGGCTTAAGTGTTTTCTTGGACTGCATCCTACAGCCCAAGTGTTACTCTCAGCTAGAGTGAAGCTCTGGATGAGTATTCTATAGGGACCGGTCATCCCAGGGCGTCTCCTCCAGGCACAGCACCAGAAGATAAAACTGGTGATGGAGAGCAGCCGTGCTCCATCCCTTCTTCTTCTGCTGCTCCCCTTGCAGGCAGCAGATCCAAAGACAGGCAGGAGCTGCGGTTCCCCTCTAGGATTTCTAATAAAGCCATTATTCCTAGCCATGAGGCTGTCCAGGAGGCCTGCTCAAGGCTGGTCCTGTTGTCTGTGGTCGAGGACAGACTGCCTGGACTAGGACAGCGTTGTGCATCTGTCGGCAGCTCTCCTCCCTCTTCCTGTCTCTGAAGCTGCCCATGGTGGCTCCCAGGAAGCTTTTTGTATTGGTCATGGTACCGCAGAGAGTCTCGTGTGGACGGGGATGGCAGCGTTTCTCGCTGTGACTCACTCTCCTCCCCCCTATCCTTCCACAGCAACAGTTGGAGGAAGAAGCAGCCAAACCACCAGAGCCTGAAAAACCCATCTCCCCCCCTCCTATCGAATCCAAACATCGCAGCTTGGTGCAGATCATCTACGACGAGAACAGGGTGAGTCTGGAAAGATGGAAATTCAAATGTGCGGTCGTTCTGTGTCATCCTGGCCTGGGCTGGGAGGGTCTGGTGTGGGGCAGATGGGGATTGCCCTGGGCGCGTTCCTTGGTGAAGGCTGTGGGCAAATGTGATGGATGGAGCTCCGTCGGGAACAGTGATGATGGAGGGCTGAGCCCTGGGGTGCTCTCTCCGCCGTGTGGATTTAGTGCCATGTGAGAACCTGCTTTTGTAGTGTTTCCTGCGGTAAGTGTTAGATTGGAAGCATTGGAGCCCTGCCTGTTAAACAGCTTGCTTTATCCTCTACCCTGGAGTGAACCTTGTGAAAAATTGCCTTTAATGATGGGCTTTGGCTTGGTGGGCTGCACAGGTGGAGAGGGATGTCCGTGCTGCTCCAATACTGGCAGCCAGCTACGAGCCCTCCTGGCTGCCCCTGGGCCGTGGGGCTGGTGCAGAAAGGATATGCAATAGTGTGTATTTGATGCTGGAAATAGCATTAACAAAGGTCATGCTGGCATCACTGCGTTTGGACCTCAGCCTTGACCGCTTGTTTGTTGCGCTCCCCATCGCCTGCAATAGCAGCCTGAGGAGATGTGAATTTTGCTGTGTGCTTTGGAGAGATGCTGGAAAATTGGGCCCTTTGAAAGATAATCAAGCACATTCATTTTCATTTAGGTGTTGGATAAAAAGGATGATTTTGCATAAAAGGAAAACTACCAGTCGCTAATTATTTTGAATTGCGAAGCCTGAGATTTCACTGGGAGCTGCAGAAATCCAGGTGCCTGATGCTAAAAGAAAAGAAAAATAAATCACATACTCTGTGCTCGCAGGCAGTGCCGTTTCCCTGGTTGTAGTTTTCCCATCTGCCTCTCTCCGTTAGCAATAGGAAGTAAGTGAAAGCTGAGGGCAGCATGATTGAGGTGTGAGCACACAGCAGAGCTGGGCTGGCCCTGCAGAGCTGGGGCTTGGAGCCCTTCTGCCCCACAGCATGGCCGGGCGTCCTGCCCGGGAGCCTTGGGCTGGGTGGCTTCTGCCTGCCGTGCAAGGGTTGGGTTCACAAAAGGAGACCTCAGATATTTTCATTCTTATTCTGTTGACCTCATCCTCCCTGGATGCTGTCGTGGACCTGGTCTACGTGATGTGGAGAAGAAGCAGGTGTTGGTGAGGCAGGGAAGGAAAGGTGATCTTCAGAGGCTGCATCTCTGACGAGCTGCATTGCAGCAGGAGCTGGCTCAGAGCACGGTCCTGCTGGGCCCCTGTGTTACTGTGTCCCCTCTGCTCTGTCCTGCCCAGCAGCAGGGCCACGCTTGTCCTCTTGTCTGTCTGAATCCCCTCCACTTCTCTGTGTGGTCTCTGGGAGAGTGAAGACTCCTCCCACTGAGAGCAGCATGTCAGCAAGCTGTCTGCGGGCAGCGGGCTCAGACCGAGCAGCCCTTCCCTTCTGCCTGGTAGAAACCACAGAGGGCGGTGGCAGGGTTCCTCCTTTGGGGAAGACACGATCTGTGCACGGGCTGCAGAGCAGGCAGAGGCTCTGCCGTGTCCTTGTCCTGCCTGCAGCTCGCAGTGTGGGCTGGTGGGCGGCTGTGCAGAGCGGTGCGGGCAGCGCGGCTCGTGGCATCGCTGTGGGAGCAAATGTGGGACTCGGGCTATTGCTGTCCCCCGAAGGGCAGGCTCGGCTCTCAGCCGGGCAGCTCTCTGTTCGGAGCAGCAGAAGGGCCCTGGCTGCACACCTTTGGAGCGGAGGTGCTGCCCGGCGCAGGGTGCCGGCCCGTTCCCAGCCCTGTGCTGAGCGCAGCACGAAGCAGAGAGCGAGAGCCGTGCATGGGGGAGAGGAGGTTATGTGAGGACAGAGCAGCTAGGAACGCCGGAAAATCGAGTTAGCCAGCCGTTCTGTGACCTACTTTCCTTTTGGCGATAGCTGTGGCTTTTCAGGGGTGAATGGTTTCTAATTTTAGCCCTGGTTCAGCAGGGAGGTCTGTGCGTTTCCTCCCCGCCGCGCTGGGACGGGTGAGTGCTGGGCCGTGGGCTGGCACTGCCTGTGCTGCTGCCCTCAGAACTGCGTCGTGCTGCCCGTCCCACCTGCAGCCCACGTCCTGTGTGCGACTGGAGGAGTTCCTCAGCATCGGAGAGCGTCGCTGTGGAGAGCCTGACCTGCAGCCCCTCCTGCTGTGCTCTGCTGGGCAAGTAATTGATTTCCAGAAAAAAAAATCAGTTGGCTGTACAGATTGTGCTAGGGAGGGAGAGGGAGAAGCTCTGGTGACCACGATGGAGCGCTGCGTTGTCAGGAGATGGGAGGATGGTGCTGAGCTCCTGGAGACGCCGGATTGTGCCGGGCATCCCACGTGCTGCCTGGGGCTGGCAGCTCTGCACAGTGGGCATCTCTGACATGGAACTGCGCTGGCGACCTTTAGAGCCATCCCTGTGGGAGAGAAGCTGCTTCCTGCAGGGTCTGCCACCTCTGTGCTGGTAGCTATGATACAGGCTCTTCGTGGGCTTTAATTCGCTCCTCTGGGATGCATTATGATATCGAGAGAATTTATCTTCCTTCCACGTCAAACCCCTGTGACCAGGGCACGTCCTCTGTCTATATTTTTAGCTGTGGTTTTATCCTGCTGAGTTGTTGATGGGCTTCCTTGCATCCCCCTTCCCTCGGAATCGATTTAGCATACCTGGCCTTGAAGACATTCCTGTGCTCAGGGTTCTAATTAGCAGGTCCCTCATTAGGCGCGCAGGAGGGCAGCGCCGCTCTGAGCTGTACCAGCGTGCCTGGAGCAGCCTTTGTGTTAACCCTCCCTAACGGCCCCTTCGTACCCTGGCTCCCCATCAGCTCCCGTGTGCACTGTGCTTCCTGCCGCTCTCCATTCCCTCGCAGAAGGAGAGGTCACCTGAGGACATGGTGTGACTTGTCCCCACGTTGGCACGGGGACGCCGGGCGCTGCGACCCACAGCAGCACTGCACCCTGTGTGCTGTGGGGCCGTGCTGCCCTGCTCTGCTGTCAGCTCTGTGAAATACCAGGTTTGATGCAGTGCAGGCAGGGGAAGCAGGCAGCCCCGTCTGTCTCGCTCTGGGGATTGAGTTGGTGGAAATCAATAAGATTAAATTTTAATTCGTTTTCTGTCTCGGTGCATGTTCCTTCAAAAGGGCACAGCTATCTATCTATAAATTCAGCATTATGCTGTAAAATTGGAATTCAAAGGGTTGGTTTGAACTTTTTCCACCCCCTGCTGCTGTTGTGTCTGCGCGGAGCGTATTCCTGGCTATCCGCTTACCCTCATCTGCGCTCATAAAGCATTAATGCCCCATCCATAAATAAGGGAATAAATAAATGAGCGCTTTTAGCATTGCAAAGTACAATCTAGCTGCTGGCTGCTCGGAGCCACGGAGCGTGACTCAGATCCCATGGCGATTTTGTGTCTGTATAACTGATTTTCTATGAACTCCTGATTTACATGAGAAAGGGAAGAGTCGGGCCTGCATCACCAGCACGGAGCTGCGGTGCACAGAGCCTTATCAGTGAAATGACTTTTGAACATTAAATGTGCGGGTTTTTCTTCCAGTCCTGGTTGATGTGGGTAGGCAGGACGGGGCAGTCTGTGTTTGGCTGCTGCAAGAGCCTCGTTTGTTTTGCTTTTGATCCTGCTGATATTTACCCTGGGATTGCCTCACTGCAGCTCGGTGGTGCACGAGGAACTTCCCAATAGTCCAGGGGAGAACGGAGAGGTCAGAGGTCGGGTGCTATTAGTGCTGCTCTGTAACATTAAGGGTGCCAAAAAGATGAGATTTGAACTTGGGAGCGTAAGCCCCGCGGCACAGTGCCTGCTCCTCGGATGGGGTGAGCGGACTCCTCCCAGCACAGCCTCAGTCCCTTTGAACCTCTCCTGCCTCAGCATGGCACTGCAGCAGCGTGGTACTGTGCTGTGTGCAACGGCGTGCAGACCCAGTGCCTGTGGTTCTGCCCTCAGCAGTGAGCACATGGTAGGAGCAGCGCCCACAGAACGTGGCAGCAGCCCCAGGCAGAGGTGGGGCGGGGCTGCCGGGGTTGTCACGCTCTGCACAGGATGCCAGCCCTGATGTTAGCACGTCGACCCTTCCCTTGGTTTTTGTGTTGGTTATGATGAGTCATTTGTCACCTCCGTGGCATGCAGCCGTGGTGGGGAGTCCCTGGAAGTGGCACTGCCACCGCTCTGCAGCGGGACAGACAGGGCTGTGAGGGGAGAGCTCGGGAGGGGGATTGTCCCATGCGGGGCAGCACACTGCTGGGGATTGGCTCTGGGGGGTGGGGGGTGAAGAGGTTGGTACCCCTGGTCCTAGGAGGGAAATCCTTCCTCATAGAACCATTCAGGTTGGAAAAGACCACTAAGAGCATCTAGTCCAACTGTTGGCCCACTGCCCCATGCCCACTGACCACGTCCCTCAGTGCCACATCCCCACAGCTCTAGGACACCTCTGGGGATGGTGACCCCCCCCCCCCCCCCCCCCCCCCCCCCAGCTCCCTGGGCAGACCATGCCGGTGCTCACCACCCTTTCTGAGTGGCTGACCCCATGGCCATCACCTCTTGCCCATGAAGCCAGCGCTGTGAGTCGCACTGTGCTCCCAGCAGGTCAGCACACGGATTTTCCTTTTAAATCCTCCAGTGTTTGCCTTTCTGCACCCTGCAGAGCGCTGCGGCTGTGGTGTCTCGCCTGAGGTTTTTCTGCTGTTTTCAGTGACACCACTTCTGAATTCCATCCCAAACAAGCTCCATCCCAGCCTGCCTGCTTGGCATGCCGGCCCGGCCGCTGCCCGGGACGTGGTGCAGAGCTGCTGGCCGACTCAGTGCTGCTCCCTGCGCTGCTGGCTGTGCCGTATCGCTGTGGGATCCCCAATGGGAGCGCTCACGGCCCCCAGCACGCCGGCTGACTGCGTCCCACGGGGTGCTATAAATAATGCTGGGAGCACAGTTCAGCGGCGCAGAGCGGTATGGGATGGTGGCTGGAACCATTCCAAGAAAGTGCCGCCTCCTAATTTCAGATCCTCTTTCTCAAAATAACCCCGTGTTTCCTTCACTTCCATTTTTAAACTTCGCTTTAAGAAGAGCCCCGTGAGGTCCCGGCCGCTCCGGTGCTCTCGGTGCTGCGATGTGCCATGGGCTGAGATGCTGCTCTCCTGCACGCTTCCCCCTCCTCATTCTGTTCCACTGGAGCAGAGGACCTAACGTTTCCTTAAAAGGAAGCCAAATGCTTTTTAGGCTGATTGACCTTTGTTGTTCAGCTGTGCTTCTCCATCTCCACCTCCGTCCCTCTGAACACATGTGCAGAACTGCAGTGCCGGGGGCTTCACCTGTGAGTGTGGATATGCCCCAGAGGCTGTGCCTGCACCTCAGACATACATGTGCCACTGCTGTGCTGCTGGAGCAGAGCCACTCTGATGTAAATGGGAGCAAAATTTAGCCCCAGGGCTTTGGTTGTGCTGCAAACGCTGTGCTGAGTGCTGTAGCAGTATTTCAGGACTCCATACCGAATCTGGAAAAGGGGTCATTAGCTGCTTGCTGGGGAGCAGCAGAGGGGCTATAAAACCAGTGGGGATCTTCTTGCATCTCACCAGAATAATGGCTATGTTTGCTTCCTGATCTTTTCCGTTCTGTTAAATAACGGGGGTTGCGGGCAGAGCTGGCCAGCCACGTTGTTCAACTGCTGTAGGATGAACCCTCCAGTTCCCTTCTGCAGGCTCACCCGCTCAGCGTGCTCCTCGTGGCACAGCAGCAGAACCGAGCCATGCTGGCCGTGCCTGCAGGGAAGGGTCCGGCGGGGCTCACGGTGCAGGAGGAGCGGGGCTGTGCTGGCACTGCCTGCTGTCAGGTTGGGCTGAGCGCCCCAGGCCAGGCCACAGGGCAGCGTGTTCTCCATCTGTGTGTCCTCGGGCACGGGGGTTCCCTCCTGCAGGTGACATCTGCCGCTCGGCTCTGCCCTCAGCTCCCGCTGGCTCTGGGTGGTTCTCTTCTGATCTGATAAAGGCAGCGAGGAGCATCAGCGGTTACCGCGTGTGTCAGGTGCTAATTGGGCAGCCTTCGTGGCAGAGGCATTTCTTTGTGTACATACAGGGATGCGCCGTGCTCGGAATAGCTTTCCCTCCTGATCTTTCGTTCTGGAGATGTGTACATTACAGTCAGTTAACACGAGACAAATTATGTCATTCTTCTTGATTCGCCACATGTTCTGCCTATGGTGATTTGCCTCTGGCTTGTCTCATTAAGTTGTCTAAATGTGGCAAACACAGCAGCTGAATATGTGCAGCTTGGAGTTAATCATGTTGCACACACAGACCTCCGGCATCGTCACCTCGTGGCTGCAGTTCTAATGCCCTTGTCCTTCCCTACCCCGAATTTTAGCCCAGCTGTAATGGTGGGAGGCTTCCTGGTGTCTCTGTGCAGGTGTTCTCTGAGGTCAGAGGTTTTATTGCTCTTGGAGGCCAAAATGTTGAGCTCTGGCTGCGAGCGCCCTTTGGCAGGCAGGATGGGTTGATGGTTGGACTCGGTGATCTTAGTGGTCTTTTCTGACCTTAATAATTCTGTGGAGCTAGGAATAGTTCAGGCTGGCAGCTCCCAGGACAGACTTTGCTTCTTCCTGCTAATGAAGTCCAAAGTGCTGCAGTGGAAACATTCAGTGTTCTGCAGCACCTTCTGGGGAGCTTTGGATGGGCTCTTTGGGTTTCTTACCTGAGCTGGGTTTGATAGCACGGATACTTTTTATTTCCCTTAATTTCTTCACATGAGGTCAAACAGAGCAGCTCACTGAATAGCTGAGACACGAGTGAGTGTTGGAGCCTGTGCACGTCTGCCTGCTTTGATCTCCCCAGGAGGAGAATTCAGGATCTGAGCTGGAGCTGTGTATGAACCCATTGCTGCTTGGAGCTCCCTCGGTGACATCAGAGCTGGAGCCTGAGGGAGCCAGGACCTGTTTGAATGCGTCGTATGTGCTCAGGGGAGTTGGAGGTGGTTGAAAATAGAACGGCTGTAAATCCAGGGCTGCAGGGAAAGCTAGCCCCCGAGCCGTATTTTTTCCAATGCTCATCACTGCTTTTTCCCAGCCTGGCTCCTGGGTTTGGTTTGGGGACGCCCTATGTTCTCCCTGCCTTCTGCCACCGGGCCAACCCCACTGTCCCCACACACACCCCGGCAGCAACACAGGGCTGCATGCAGGCAATGCAAGCTGAGGCCGCTGGGTGGCTGCGCTGCGTTGCAGCCCTGGCTCTGCGCTGCATAGCACGCCCTGGGCGGGCTGCTCTGGTGTAGAGCCCAAGGCTGCTAGCTGCTGGGAGGACAGCAGCAAAGAGGAGGGCAGAGCGTGGGGCTGAGCCGTGCTTCTGGTCTGCTGCCATGTGTGTGCGTAGCCCCAACAGCTGTTCACAGCGCTGGTGACATTCAGGAGTCTCTGTGAGCTGCATAGGAGCCCCGCAGCGGGGCGTAGAGCATTGGTAACAGTGCTGCTGTGCTGCATGGGGAATGTGCTGAACCTCATGGTTACATCTTTTGTAGCATCCTTGAAGTCACTTCAGAATTGCAGAAAGCACTGCGTCCTGCTGGGTGTGCAGTAAGGGAGGAGCTGGCAGCTCATCTCAGCACCACCTGGGCTCTGCAGCCACTGGGGACCTGCAGTTGGCTGTGGGCACGGTGACTCATCCTTCTGGTCCTGTGGCCAGGTTTGCAAAAGTGCACGCTCGCAGCTCAGACTGTGTGGGTGTGCAAAGCCCCGGTGAGGAGCTCACACTGCACGGGGTCGGCGGGCATCTCCTGGCACCCTGCACAGTGCAGCAGCCGTGAGCTGGGGTTGATAATGCCAGAGAGCAGCACGAGTGACAGCCGTCCCCTGCTCGCTGCAGCCCCTGCTAGGAGCCCAGCTGCATCTCCTGCCAGCTGAAATCCCAGCTTTCTGATCCTGCAGAGCTGTAGTGCTTACTGGGTTAAAGCTCTGAATGCGCTTCAAAAAAGGTTGGTTTTTTTATCCTCTTCCCTCTCCCCTCCTCACGGTGAATCCTGTGAAGCTCGGCTGCCCACGCTGCTCCTGCAGTCTCTTGGAGGCTGCCTGGATTTCCTCTCTCCCTACCCCATGTGAAAAAGGACCTATGAAAATCCCTCTCCGTGGCCCCTCGCTGCCAGGTATCCGGCTGTACCGTGTCGGCCCCGGTGCGATGTGGATTTATCAGACTGTTTGTAACAGCAATTGAAAAGCCTGGCTTTGCAAGGAAGCGCTGTTTACTGAATATGTCACCTTTTATTTGGCCTCCCGCCGTGGTGAACCCATGTCTCTTTTCAGGCCCGTTTAATTAGGAAGCGCTGCGCAGCCCCCCACGTGTTGCTGTTTTCTCTAACCCGTACGAGGGAGGGGGGCATGGAGGGGGCAGAGCAGCACTGTTTGGGGGGGGGAGCGGTGGCGATGAGGAGCCTGGGGCAGCTCCAACCTAATGATCACATGCTCACCGAGCGGTGGATCCTAGAAAGGGCATCTCTGTGTGCGTGCCGGCTCGCTCGTGCTGCGGCTGTGCCGAGGTAACCTGCACGGTACTGTGACTCCAGGGCTGGGCTGGGAGAGGACGGGGGCTTCTGCTGCTGCCTATGGGGGTTCTGCAGTTGGGGTGGCTCTCCGCAGTGCCAGGAGGAGCTCTGGAGCTGTGCATTGGATGTGTGATACCTCACTGCCCGCAGGGCTTTCCTGCGGTCCCCTTCCTCTTTCAGGTGCGGGTGGGTTTGGTAGGGAAGGGGTTTGGGTGCTGGGTAGTAGTGCTGCTGTAGTCAGTGGTAGAAATAACTTCTTTTTTCCTCTTCCCTTTCCTCCGTGCAGAAGAAGGCAGAAGCTGCCCACCGCATCCTGGAAGGACTGGGTCCACAGGTGGAGCTGGTGAGTGTTCCCCATGGCCGTGGGCGTTGCAGAGGTCCCCGGGAGGTGTGGGGCTGAGCCACGAGGAGGAAATGCTGTGGGCCAGGACGTCTTGCTGTCGCAGCACCAGGACAGGAAGTGAAGTGGCTGAGCTGAGCACTGAAATGCACACACAGCCTCTTCGGAGAGCATTAACCCTTCAGCTCCTCTGTGTTGCGCTGCAGCAGGGCAGAGCGATGCTCCAGCACAGCCTGCAGTGGGATTGCTGCACCTGAGGCGAGTGCAGGAGGTGCTGGGGAAGGGCCTCGGGGAGCGCGCGCCGTTCATAGCCTGCAGGTATCAGGATCTGCACGGATCCTATTTCTGTCTCTTGTGCACAGAGAAGTTGAGAAAAACACATTTACTAAATTGTCATTGTGGGGCTACTCCCTCACCCAGCAAATTGCTGCTGTAAGTTAAGCAGCTGCATGCTGGAGGGTGGCTGAAACTAGCACCTGAGGGACTGTGAGCTGAAGAAAGGTGCTGGAAAAATAGGCATCGGGAGTAATGCTGCAGGAGGAAAGCAGCTGGAAAGGTCAGAGCGGGCCGTACTTGGGTCCAGCAGCACCTCTTGCATTGGCCATGGGGCGCAGCAGAGGGAGCCCTGGCTGCCCGGTGAGCACGCAGCACAACTGTGCTCATCAGCTGTAATTAGGGCTGGCCTTGCGGAGGTGGCACTAATCACTGTCCTCCCCCAGTGCGGAAGGGAGAGGTCACAGAGGAATTAGTGGTCAGCGCCGCGTGCTGGAGCCACTTCCTTGCCCAGGGAGGTAGGGCGCGTTGCACTTCTTTGAGTCACCGAGGTCAAACAGTGCAGTGCTGCTTCCTCATCTAAAACACGTTGCGTTGCCTTTCTTTCCACCACACACCTTTTTTTTCCCCCTTTTACTTTGATTTGTGGATGCTTTGCCTTCGGGTGCTATTGCTCTAGAGCCAGCCTTGTGTGGTGGAGAGGGAAATCTTCCAGCCCACCTGCTTGCTTGCGGAGGCTGCCTGCAGCGTCAGGTAGGAGAAGTTTTGACAGCGATCTGCTGTAGTTCGAGTGGGGACTTACCAGCAGTTTGGGTCTGTGTCATGGGTTTCCCCTCAAGCTGGAAACTGCTGGGTGATGGCCCAGCTCTGGTAGGAAACTCAGATTCCTGGCTTCAGTCTTTGCAGCAGCCTCTGTGCTCACCAGCACCACGCTCTGGGAGCTGAGCGTCTCAAGGAAGCAGCTCCTCCTCTGTTCCCAGCTTCCTGCTGCTTTGATCTCACACAATCTGGCCCTGCGTTTGTTACCTGAAGAGTTCTGCTTTGTGCCTGAGTCCCTCTGGAGAAGCCCCATTCCTGTGCTCCCAGGAACTGGAATACGCTGATTGGTACCGCAGTCCCTCAGCCCATTACCACCGTCTTTCTCACCTGCCTGGGGGCGGCTCTGATGTGTGGGCCCTTTGCCTTGTGTTAAAGCCCAGCTGTGCCTTTGGCAGGAGTTCTCTTGTTCTGCTGCAAAGAGCAGTTTGCTGTTCTCTGGGTTATCCCTGCAACATACTTGGGACCCGTTAAACTGACCCCGTGTATTCCCCAGGGAGAAATTTCATGGAGATTTGTGCTCTGAGTGTTGCAGTGACCAGAAAGCAGTTGATGGCTTTCGTTGTGTTTAATTTTTAAATACCTTTCAGTAAATCCAAGATTTTTCCAGTAACAGCTTGCATTGCAGTTTTGTTTTTCTTAAATGTCATCCCCCAGAGAAATGCATGACACGTCCCTTATGAGGAGAGATGCTGTGAATGCTGCCAGCACGTCCCTGGCCGTCGGACCGGTCAGGGTTACTCACTTAGCAAGTTGCTGTTCTGTGCAGGCTGCGGATGGCTCTGAGGAAGGATGGTGGTTTTCGGTCCCTGCCCTGGTGAGAAGGAAGCTGTAGTGTTGAGCTGTGGGGTAGGTGAGCAGCTCTCCTGGGCTGAGCTGAGTGACAAGGCTGTCTGCACACAGGGTGCCCTGCAGATGCTCTGTTGTCGTGGTTTTGGTTTTGGTCCCCGAGTTTCGTAGCTGGGAGCACTCGGGCTTTTCTCTGCCAGTGATGCTTGCAGCAGTTGTCCGTTAGCGCTTTGGGTTGCTAACTAAGAGTGTAAGTGGCCACTTCTATCACAGATCAGTAATAGTGGAAGTGAATCAGCAGCCTTTGGTGAGCTGAGCAGCAGCAGGGCATCCGTGACAGCGAGAAGCCTCTAACCTAGGCACAAAATGTTCCTCCTGCCCCTGCTCTGAGAGGAAGACACTTGTGCCTCATCACATGCCAGCTTGTTTGCTTTGGTTTTTACGAGCACAGAGGGAAGGAAGGCGTTTCTGTTTACCAGCATTTCCAATTCCTGCAGTCCTTTCCCAAGAAGCAGCTGCTGGTCAGGGCAGCCTGCTGGATGCTGTGAGCGTTCCCAGCTTACCTTCTCTTGATCTGCAGCCGGGCCAGGCACCAGCTAGCATACAAACCCTGCCATGCCCACCCTGTGGGGTCCCCGTGCCCAGGGGCAGCTCCCTTTGCACTGCTGGGCACCGCCGGGGCGAGGACTCACCCTGCGCTCGGCTCCTCGCAGAGCTGCGGCTGCTTTCGTAGCATAGCCATAACAATTTGCAGCACGCAGGCTGTCTCTTCCCTCTCCCCGAGCCCCCCTTTCCCCTCGCCTCCCCCGTGTCGTATGTTCCAAAGCGCGCTGCGTTTGCAAGAAGCGCATAACAACCACGTAGTGCGCCGCGGCTGTGGGCATTGCGTAGCGAAGGGATCGCTGCGAGCAGCTCAGTGCCTGCCTCCCCCGGGCTGCACGGCGCCGGCAGCCAGCCCTGCAGTACGTGTGGGGATGGGGGACGGGGCTGGGTGCTGCTGCGGGAGCATTGCTGGAGGGGATGGGAGCCCGCAGCGGCGCTGCTGACAGGTTGAAGTTTCTAAATGTCAGACCGTACCCATTTATGCCTTCATTTTTCTTATTTATTTCAGCCGTTATACAACCAGCCTTCAGACACCAGGCAATACCATGAAAACATTAAAATGTAAGTACGTGGCAATAAAGGCTATTTGAAATGTCAGGTTGTGCGTTAGGCTGCAGCAGGGGATGCTTGCTTGCTCCCGGTCCCCGTTTCCTACCGTGATTCCCCATTGGAGCTGCAGGGAGTGCAGCTCTGTGTGGTGCTGCAGGGCTGCTCCGCTTCCCTGGGGGCTGCCGGCATCCGGGAGTGTGTGGGTGTGTGGGGCTTTGTTGGGTGTGTTTCACACATCTGAAGTCGGCCAGCGGTGTGCGTGTGTGTGTTTGCATGCAGGGAGCAGGAGGGAAGTGGAAAGTTGCGATTACCATTCGATTTTTGTGAAGCACCTCTTGAATGTCTGACAGCAATTGGTTGTTTCAGAGATACTTACGAGTCTCATTAATCATGTAATTTATGGCTTATCACCTGATCCGTGATTTAATCATCAACTTGCATTTAATAACCACAGTGACTTCCTAAAGGTAGAAGAAATAAAATAGGCAGTGAGAGCAGTGGTAATTGTGATTGTTGTTGGAAGTGGGAATGGTCAGACCAGGTCTGGAACTCCTGTCTGGCCAGAGGGAGCCAGTAGTGGCTCGAGTCTGTTTTGATACGGGCTCGGTCAGCTGCTGATAATCATCTTTAAGAATCTATTAACCAACGTTAATAATCTTTTGCATTTCAGCAGCCTGTTAATTGATGCTGGGGGAATTAGAGGGGAAGAGTTAACGGGCTCCTGCTGTTCTGTGTGCTGCCGGGGCCGCGTGCAGGGGCTGTGGGGTCCCCAGTGCCCCTCCACGTGCTGCTGGTGGGCTGGGCCTGGGGGGGCATTCCGAGTAAATGGGAGCTTTGTCCTTGAAACAGCGAGTTAAAGGAGCTCCTGGTACTTCACCTGCTTGCTCTTCCCCTGCCGATATTTGTAGTTCCACAATCACATTTTCCCGTGATTTGAATCGTTTCCTGTGCTTTGTTCCTGCATGCAAGGTGGGCACACAGGAGGGCACTGGGAAGGAGCTGTGGGACTGGAGCAGAGCCTCAGGGTGTGGGGCTGCCCTGAGCCCCCGGAGGTAACCCAGGGGGAGGCTGAGGCAGGCAGTTCTGCTGATTAATGCTACAAAATATGGGAAGGAAACCACACATTTTAATGAAAAGCCGCCATCTCCTCCTGGCAGAGCCCTGCAATTAGCTGTGCTCAGCTCGTTATCGATGCCAGCTGGGTGCATTTACTGATGTAGGTCAGGGAAAGGCCCTGCAGCTCTCTGGGCTCCAGATGCTGCTGCTTCTGCCTGAGAGCCCATCCCGGGGGTCCGGGGTCCACACTGTGTTGTGCCACCTGCAGGGATGCGTAGCTACAGTGCGTCCTGTCCTGCCTCGTGTCTGTGCTGGGTGTGAGCCTTGTGCAGGGCACAGGAGGGCGGTTGGGCTCATTCTACTCACAGATGCCTTTTTTCTTTTTTTTTTTCCCCCCCCAACTTTTCCTATGCAGGATTTTTTTTCTCAGTTTGCACATCAGTGGGAGGGCATTTTTACATCGCAACGCCAGGATTCCTCGATTTCTCTGCAGTGACACTCTGCGTTGCAACACTGCTTTAATCCCTCCTGCTTGTTTGCTCTGCCTTCAGCTGGAATGAGTCACTTGTGCTGATAGAGCTGACTGGGGACTTACGGGAAGATTTCCTGCTCTTCCAAAAATGTTCCTGCTCTCTTATTTTCATGGAGCTTTATGGCCTGTCTGCTATTCAGTACAGTTAGAATTAATTTCATGCCCCAGTTCATTCCAGTGTCTGCAGTTTCCAAAGGCTTTTAAGTCCCATTTAACGGCCTCGCTGTGCTCTGCTGCCCGGCTGCTCGGGTCCCCTCGGTTCACCCAGGAGCTCCAGGCAGACGTGGTTGCTGCTGTGTGCTGCAGCTGCTGCGGGATGGACGGCACAGCCGAGCGGTTTGTGGCAGGTTGCTGACCTCCCTGTGCCGGGCTGGTGTCCTGTGTGCACTGCTGGGGAAGGGTGCTGCTGCTCCATCAGCACCAGGCAGCACTTAGGGAGCTTATACTGATGGGGATGGCTGGGCAGCCAGCCCATGGCAGGCAGTGCGACTGGGTGATCTTTAAGGTCCCTTCCAACCTACGCCATCCTATGATGGTCTGAAATGCAGCAGCAAACACGGAGGACACCAAATCCTGTCCTAGTTGAGCAGAATCTGCTCTGTTTCTTCACTGCAGTGCTGTGCCAGGTGAGAGCTGTGCTCCCCACCTCAGCAGGGATCCTGCGTGTTCTCCTGCCACAAAAGGCATTAACCATCTCTCTGCAAAGCGTTCGAGCAGTGGCACGGTGCTGCTCACAGAGCAGGATCCATTACCTGCTGCCTACCTGGGCAGGGATTCTCAGAGGGGGCCTTCGTTTGGCTGCGGCAGATTCCTGCCCGGTCAGCCATGAAGAACAGCCCCAGAGGACTCTCCTCCCCTTCATAAAGCAGTCGTGTTGAAATTGGTCTGTGAGATTTGGGTTTGAAAGCAGAATAGAAGCTTCTCAGCCTTGAAAAAGCACGCTTTTCTGGGGAGGGAAAGCCTATGCAGAACCTGAATCTTTGGGTTTTCAGGGGGGTTTAGGGGCTTCTGAACGCATTTTTGTTTTGAATTGCCTCTCCCCCTTTTCCCAAAAGAGCAGAGCAGCTTTCTTCTGAAAATCTGCTGCTAAGTACAGCTTTCCAAATCACTTGTCACTTCGGCAAATTTAAGTCATCTTTTCATTACTGACTGTTTAGGAGGTTTAGTAGCATTGGATTGCCTCTGAATTCATCGTAGAAACCTGACATGTAGCACAAATGCTCCTCCAAACCCTGTCATTACTAATGCATTCTCTTTCAGGTCTTTTTATTACGGCTTGTAGACATTTTCCTCATTAGAAATTCACCTGGCAGCTCCCTGCTCATCCCATTCAAGGTTCCTCATCTCTTTTATTCTCTATTTGCACACGCTAGGGCAGAAGTAATGCCTTGTGATGAATTTCTAAGCGATGGAGATGCACTGCAGCCTTCTGCTTGTTTCTCTAACCAAGACCACAGGCTGGTTTTGCTGGGACTGTGGTGAGATGCTTGGGCTCACAGCATCAGTACAGCTCCCAGGGGGCGCAGAGGCCATGAGCCCACCTGACGGCCAGAAGTGCTTCTGCACTTGCTTTGTCTCACGATGCTGCTGAGCTTATGAGTGCTGAAGAGGATGGGTACCGATTCCCAACCTAACGCTACGAACCCTGGCTGTGTGTGTAACTGCTGCCAGGAGGCAGGGAGCACCTCGGTGGCAGGCAGACAGGCGTGCTGTGCTCGCAGTCCCGCTGGCAGCGTTGTTTGGTTCCAGCTGCCAGGAGGCTCCTCCATTCCCATCCCTTTCCTACGTGATAAATCTCGCCCTGCAATGGCTTTGCCAGCTGCTGGTGGCCTCCTCCCCACCGCTCTTTGCAGGCTCGATCCCTGCTTTGTTTGCTCTGGCTGTTTGATGAAAGACGTTCCTGCGTAATTAAATACCTGTGATTAGTTGTGATCAAACAGCAAACTTCCTTTCATCTCGTCCTGTTCTGGCCTAAGGTCTCTGCAGGCGAGCAGGGCCAGGTGTGCCGCAGTGCATCGGCCCTTTGTGTCCTCAGGAGCCTTATCCCAGCCCTTGGCAGCGCCCGCACCTACCTATGCACCACACCGGCACGCATGCGTGCGTCCTTACTGCAGGAGGACCACAGCCAAGCAGTTCACGTGGAGCCCAGCCAAGTATCTCAGAAGTCAAAGTTACAGCTTCTCTCCTTGACTGGCTGCATTGTGAAAGCCAAAAACCAGCGGCAACCTTGTGCCGAGGTGGTTCAGGTGGAAGCGGTGGCGGCCCTTCGCTTTGCTCTGGGTGGGAGGTGATGTTGCTTTGGTGCTTGGTGGTTGAGAGATGGCTCTGAGCCCCGTGCTCAGGTGTGGGACCTATGAGCAAGGTCAGTGCGGTGAGGATGAGGTATGTGAGGACGTGCAGTCCTCACAGTCACACCCCGAATTACAGCTAGTTGGATCGTGCTTCCTGCTGCCAGGTGACGCTCAGACCTCTGGGTTGTTCAACTTGTTGAGCCTCTGCTTGCTTCTGCCTGCTGCTGCTTGTGGGGCAGCACTGGGGGGCCGTCCCAGGGACCCTCTTAGCACCTGAGCTTGGGCTCACCCTGTTCCAGGTCAGGGTGCTGGGGACCGGCTGTGTTCATCCACCCAGTCCCAAAGTAGGCGATGTGCCTCCGAGTGCTGCTGCCACCCTGGGTGCCCAAAGAATGAAGAACCCCCCCCACCCCCAGCTTCCAGCAGCCACATGTCCATCCGTCCCAGCTCCGCTCATCCCACGTGCTACAGCCCTACCCGTGTGTGACGTGAGCATCTCCTGCAGCACAGCAGTACTTGAAACTGCCCCCGAGAGTCACTGTTGCTTTATGTAAGGAGCCTCCCTGCTCTGCCTGCGGGCTGCTTGGCTCCTCCAGGCCAGCCAGGTCTCCAGCTGGGATGCTTTACTGTGTGCCCAGGTGGGGAGATGAAGGATGCAGGCAGCTGGATCAGCTCCCACTGGGCTGCTGGAGGACTGCTGGCACTTTGCCGGAGTGACCGTTCCGTCGTGCTGCTCCTCACTGGGCGCCTGTGCAGGACGGCAGCAGGCAGCCCCTGCCTTCCCGGTGCTGCAGGAATTCCATGCTGCTGCTTGATGTGCCCGGGGGGCACAGCGTGTGCTTCTGAGACAAGTGGCCCAAGTTAACCTCTCTGCAAATGGTTTCTAAGTAACAGCAGCACGTGTAGCAAGATAAACTGTGAAGCCTATTTTTATTTACCAGGATTTTATTAACCTTTGAAAGGTTGACCTTATGCAAAAAAAAAAAAAAAACCAACAAGATAGTGGGAAAAACATTTAGGGTTCTTAGCAGGGGGTTGTTGTTGTTTGTAATCCTTTCACTCTGATTACTTCAGCCTTCGCAGTGGTAAACACACACAGGCTTTCAAGGCATTCCTGATTCTTGCAGCTGCAGAGCCATTAAATCTTTGCCTGTATTTGCACTTTCAAGGTCAACCATGATGCAGAACTCAAGGCAATGCATCAGCTGTGTAAGAGCTTTTCGTTTTCTTCTCTCGTTTGCTCTCCCCTCTGCTGATGAGCTTTGTGCCAAAGCCCCACATCGCTCCTGCGTGGACAGGTATTGATTGAGCTGAGCTGCCCTTTCCAGGGCCAAATCCTTCCCCAGGAGCACTCCCACTGATGGATTCTAGCTGAACCATGTCAGCCAAAGTGCACCCATCTGAGCTGTGCTGAAGTTACCGCCATTAGCATCTCTCCAGCAGAGTTTCCATTTGAACTGGGGTAAACAAGCAAACAATGGGAATGTGTCTTTTGGGCACAGCCTCCTGTTGGAGCTCACTAGCACAGAACCGATGCCCTGGAACACAATCTGTGGATGGAAGGAGGGCTGCCCGCTGCAGCACCCGCAGCGCTGGAGATGGAGAGCTCTCACTGGGCAGAAAGGGAGCCAAGGACCCGGGGCTCAGCTGGGAGCAGTGCCCTCGGGTGGGCTCAGGAGCGGGCGATGGGTGCTGCTGGGCTGCCTGTGGGTGCTGGGGGAGTGCTGGGCACAGCACCCAGCCCTGCTTCCCATGCCCTCCCCCACAGGCTGCAGCTCCTGCCTCAGTGCCCCTGATTGTTATGGGCTGTTTGCTCAGAGCTGAGTGGTGAAGTTGGCTCAGCCTGCCAAGCTGCTCTGCGGCTCCTCGGTGGATGTGCCACATGGACAGAGACGAAAGAGAGCGGCATTGTGTGATCCAGCAGGGAGAAGCCTTTGGCAGTGATATTTGTTAATGTGTCTAATGAGACAGCTTCTGATCTTTGCTGTGCAGCCCGGAACAACAGTGGGCCCTTTGTAAACATACCGCCAAAAAAAAAAAAGAGCAAAGGCTGCATGTGCCCCACACACCGATTTATTCGTTCCCCTCAGTCCCCTGTGCCGATCAGTGCCCCTTTGGTTTCTGAAATGGAATCAGAAGACACAGTCTGATGTCCAAGCCCCTGCTCAGAACCTCGCTGTGTGTGGATCCCGGTGTGTGATCTGCAGGGCCCAGGAGCACACCTGTGGGGTCTGCGGTGCTGTTGCTGCTGGTAACCGAGAGCCTGGGGGGCTGCATACCCCAACCCTGGAGCTGGGCAGCCCGGAGCCTGTTCCAGCCGTGAGTGGGAGTTCTCCGCTGCCCACTTAGTATGGCCCCACCTGGCAAACAAGGTCTGCTTGTGCATCAGAGTCAAAGGGAGTGGAGGTGCAGCACAGCGTGCAGAGACTCCACGTGTGATTGGCACCTTTGGTAGCTGAGGGGCAAGCAGAAGGTTTCCAGGTCTGAACAGTGTTACCAGGACTGAGAATTGAAGTGTGAAGGTTGAATGCTTCCTGTGACATTCTGCGTCCCTGCATTAAGCCGGGGCTCTGCCAGGGGAGCTGCACCCACTGCCCCGTTTGGGGCCGTGTGGGGTTGGGGTCTGTGGGGGAGGAGGGTGTGTTTCCAGGGGTGTGAAGCAGCGGATCTGAGGAAGTGGTGAGGGATCGCTTCCATTTTGCTACATCCCACAGAAGGTGCCTGTGTGGTTCTGCCCCGTGCAACACCGCTGGGCTGGTCGGTAATGGCACTCTGTGGCTCGGCCGCTAATCAGGATGAAGGACTTAAGGAAACTCCCTCGTTCCTGGCCTCTACCTTTCACCTAGAAACTTGCTTGCTGTAACAGGAACACCCGCAGCCATCGGGCTCACACAGAGCTGTGCAGCCTTCCCAGCATCCTGCTGCTTTCTCTTCTGAAAGGTTATTTCGTGCTTTCTTGAAAAAGTCAAAGGGAGCAGCAGCTGAGAGTGGCTGGGCAGGGCCGGGCCGGCTGCGGTTCTGGGGCTGGTTTCACTCCTCAGGACCGTTCTGCACACAGCTGGGCTTTCCTGCCTGCTTCCTTGCAGCTGCGGTAGGCGCAGAGGTCAGGAGATGGAGCCCTGCCGCAGCCCTGCTGGGCTCAGCGCCTGCAGCCGCCGTGCTGGGGGTGCTGCGGCTCCGGGTTGAGGTGGAAGCTGCTCTGTGAACCCCTCTGTGTTCCGTGGCAGCCAGGCGCTGAGTTTTAGCTGGCTCCTTAATGGGATCTCATCTTTTTTCTTTTACAGAAACCAGGCAATGCGGAAGAAGTTAATTTTGTACTTTAAGAGGAGAAATCATGCTCGCAAGCAGTGGGTGAGTGATTCCCCTACACCTTATTGTGGAAGTATAAAGCAGCCTAATTCATTATGTCAGAAAGAAAAGGAAGTTTTCCAGCAGAGATGTGCCCGGTGCTTTGCCTGGTGCACTGCCTTTGCTTTCCCATATCTCCCCCGGGCGTAAAGCAGAGGTCCCCAGTCCTGCTGTGTGTGCTGAGCTCAGTGTCCTGTGGTTTGTGGGAGCCAGAAGGGAACCAAACAGGAGCTGTTTTCTGGTGGAAACGACCGGTTACTGTGCTGAACTCAGAACGAGCTGCTCTGCTGTGCATATCCAGGAGCTGGGAAAAGGTTTCACTGGGCTGCAAGGGCACGGCTCCTAAAATACGGCTCGCAGTAAAGTCGCTTGTCATGCAAAATAGGTGAATTTCTGCCAGCCGGTTGATTCAGTGCCCTTGAAAGGGGATTTTTCAGTTTAGGGAAGCATTTTGCCTGTTCTACAAAATAGGCAACAGAAGGTTGCTGATTTTGCAAAGTGAATGCATTTGCTGATTCTGTTTGCAAAATGGGTCTGCTTAGCTATTTTTCTGCCTGTTTTGTAGCAGCCCCTATTTTTAGCAGAGCTGTCTCTGTGCCAGCCCTCCTTCCTGGCTCCTGCCCTCTGTGCGCTGGGGTGCCCCGGGCAGGGCTGAGGCAGCCCCACAGGTTCCGCTCCCCACGAGGAGCCTGCAGGAATCCCTCCCGCTGCACCAGCCTGCCTGGTAGCGCTTTCTAGTTGCCGTCAAGGGGTGATGCTGCAGGGAGGGAAGGGTACCAAGGGAGCGGTTCTGGCCGTGAGACGTTTCTCTCCATCAAGCAGGGGAACAGAACAGTGCGGGTGCACAGGAGTTGGACTGGCTCCTTCTGTTGCCTTCTCCTCCCCACCAAGCTGCTGCTCTATTCCCAGAGCTGTGGGAGCGTGGGCTGCAGAGGGCCGGGGCTCAGCACCGCCTGCGAGCTGCTTCAGTGCTACGGCGGCGTTACTACTCTGCTGCTTTTAGCTGCACGTGTCGGCTCTCGTTTGGCTTTCCATAAGATCTGGTGTGACGGAGGGGCTGGTGGCACGACGAGCCAAGCTGGGAAGTCACCGCCGTGCTGCAGTGGCTGACATGCCAGCAGAGTGCTGCCCGCTGCTGGAACCAGCCCAGCCTCAGAGTGGCACTGCGGGGTGAGCGGAGCAGCCCGGGCTTTGCCGCTGATTGCTTTGCAGAGCTCCATCTGCTTTCAGTTCCTGCTTTGGGGCCTGGAAGGCATTGACTTCACTCAGAGTGAAACCTTAAAATCCCCACTGGTTGCGTTCATGTGAGGGCTGAGCGGGATCTCTTGTGTCACTGAGCTGTGCTGTGCCCCTGCATACAGCAACACCAGGGGTTTAGCGTTAATCAGTTTTGAAAGCGCTTAATTACTTCCCCCAGCCTCATTCCCTGAAGAACTGAGGGTCCCATGTAGGTGGGATCTGTCCCTCGCTGCTCCTTGCCCTGCACTGCAGCACCTCGGACGTTTTCAGGGCTCCAACCCACCTGCAGTGTTTTAAGTGTTCGGAAGTGATGCTAATGTGGAAAGCATCCCGTGAGCTCTGATAATGGCAGTAATGATAGGGCCACGCAGAGCACGTGCTGCATCCCAGCAACGCTGTTGGTAATAGCATGAAACCGCACATTAGCATCTGAGAGCTAATCCTTCAGGGCCGTGGAATCTCACTGTGTCCCCGCCTGCAGCAGGAGGGTTCTGCACACGTTTGAAAGCTTTTCCTTCCTAAAGCTCCAGCCCGTGGGGTGAGCCTGAGCACAGCGTCCCTGGGAGCGAATCCCCACGAGTGGCTGCACTCAGGACTTTGGTAACAGCAGGCTGTGGTGTGTCCGAGCTCTCCGTGCGCCTGCTGAGGTGTGCTCTGCTCCTGTTAGTGGGGCAGCAACCTGTGGTTGTAGCTACAGAGGAGTTCCTCTGGTCCTTTGGATGTTGGAGGATGGCAGAAGGGAGGTGGGTGTGCGCTGCCGTGCTGGGCGGCAGTCCTTGTAGTACCAGAGGCGTTGGATTGGAATAGAAAAGCCCGAGGGCACCCAGTGGGTTGTACTGACTATTTGCTCTTGGGTTGGTCCCAGACCCCGCAGCGTGCCCATGCCCTACAAACCACGTTTCTGGAAGCGCCGTGACTCACGCTGAGCACAGCCAGCCGTCGGGAAGGGCTTCGGGGAGCTGCCCTGCCCAGGCGCAGCGCTGAGCTCCCTCTCGCTCTGCCCTTCCAGGAACAGAAGTTCTGCCAGCGCTATGACCAGCTGATGGAGGCCTGGGAAAAGAAAGTGGAGCGCATTGAAAATAACCCCCGGCGCCGTGCCAAGGAGAGCAAAGTGCGGGAATACTATGAGAAGCAATTCCCTGAGATCCGGAAGCAGCGGGAACTGCAAGAGCGCATGCAGAGGTTAGAGGAGAAGCGGTAGGACGGGGCTGAGCCCGTAGCGGACAGCCTTTCTCTTTTGTTTGTTGATGGGTGTGGGGTTGGTCGGTGGGAGGAACGGACCTGCGTGGCCATCAGTCCCATCTCTCCCCTTCGAGTTGGATGACCAGCAGACGCACTGAGCGCAGGAGCCAGCAGAGTCCCTGGCTGCTGTCTGCCCCCGGCGGCCCAGCTCAGCTCCGTCAGAGGAGGAAGAATGTCAGGAATGCGGCTGCCCGCTCCTCTGCTGCTGAATTCCTGGGGCAGCTCCCTCCTTGTGGCCACCTGAGTGGGACGGCACTAATTGGTTCCTCATTGCTGGGCTCAAGTGGAGACGTACACGGTGTGCTTAAAACACACCCGTGCTCTGATGGAGCATGGGCACAGGGAAGGAACGTCTGCAGAGGCTGTAGGACTGGCTGCGGGCACTGAAAGGAGCAGTGTCTCACTGACAGAGCTGCCTCCTATCTGCCACCCCCGTCTGTTTTCTGCCTCATATGTAAAGCACATCTGAGGTCACGTTGTTTCCTGCCAGGAGGAGATGCCATGTTGTGATCCCGATACAGGCTGCTTTAGCAATAGGGATCAGTGTTTTAGTTTAAGGACCAATCTGTTAGTTTCCAAAAGGAGTCAATGAGCACTTGTTCTAAAACTTTTGAGTTTAGCTGTGCCTTAATGTGTGAACAGCCTTGTTTTTCTCAACAATCCTACTTCACAGGAGCACTGGAGTCACAATAGACTGCTTTTATCTTTGCATCCACCAGGTGCAAGGACCTATTCCTTGGATTTCACATATATAGCTTTGGGTTGTAGTGCACTTAGAAAGAGAGTTGCTCACTGTGGTGTAACAAGCAATGGAAATTTGCCAAACTGGGGAAAAGCAGCTAAAGGTTGGCCAAAAGTCACTGTGATGAAGCTGATGATGGAAGAATGAGGAGAAAGTTAAGTGGTCGAAGACTACCATAGGCTTCTACTACATATGCCCAGAAGGATATTAGTATATGTTAATGAGCCCTTGGGAAAAAAAGGAATATGCTAGTGTATTGCATATGCATGTGTTAACTGTTTAAATGCAGAACTTAAACTCTGAGAGCACACACCTGATTGTCACATTGCCTGGTATGTATTGTGACGAATAAGGGAGTACTGCTTTCTGACACCACATTGGGGTTAGAGGGCTTTCTGCCTGGATTTTGGATGACAGTTCCCACCCTTCTTGCTGAGAACTTGCCATCCTTCCCATCTGAGCCCAGAGACACCTGGTGTGTGCAGAGCCATAGAGCCGTTTGAGTTGGAAGGGGCCCCCAAAGGGCGTCTGGTCCCACTGCCCGCAGTGCACAGGGACACCCACAGCTCCATCACCACCTCTCTGGGCACCCTGTGCAGTACCTCAACACCCTCAGTGTAAAAACTTCTTCCTTATGCCCAATCTCAATCTCCTGTCCTTAATTTGAAGCCATTTCCCCTTGTCCTATCACAACAGACTCTGCTGAAGAGTGTCCCCTTCTTTTCTATAGGGGGGCTATAGAGAAGGGAGCAGACTCCACAGCAATGTCTGCCTTGTCCTGTGTCCGTCATCCCTGACTAGTGCCCTGCAAGCAGCTGGATGTGTGAAACATTCCTCTTTGGAGGCTTTATTTTATCATGAAGAGAAGGGGAGAAATGGAACTGACAAATGTTTTAAACGTGTACCTGCTCCATAAGGAAAGTTTGCTTTCCTTGGGACATGTGGCTGTGGTGTGTGGTGATGCTGGAGCGGGGATAGATGCCAATGGGTGCTTTTTATTTACATGTTCCTACAGCATTTGCACACCAGCTGTGATGGCATGGCACTGATTGGTCAGTGCTAGCACAGACACGTTGCCATCACCATTGTGTGATGAAGTGAGCATGAGAAAATACAGTGGGAGGGTATGGTTGGGTGTGTAATGTCCTTGTGTTGTAGCGACGCAGAGGTGGCTGCCAGCACAGGTAAGGAGCAAAGGACAGTGAGAGCCGTGCTTTGTGTCACGGAGTGTGGAGCATCAGTTCCTGAGTGTCCCATTGCCCTTTCCCAGCAGGGTAGGACAGAGGGGCAGCGGAGGGCTCTCCATGTCGGCTGCGCGCAGTGAGCACGAGGTGTCGGAGATCATCGATGGGCTCTCAGAGCAAGAGGTGAGACCAGTTTTCTCCTTCCTCCTTCTCTTCACCCCTCGTTCCGCTCCAAGGAAGCCAAGAGAGTGGGAAGCGAAGAGGGCTGGTGCCCTGGCTGGCGTGTGGAGAAGTTTTTCTGTTTCGCTTTGTTTTGAATGGGCTGTGCAGCCTGACACTGGGGAATCCTATGGAATGAATGGTTTGTACGTGAGCCAGTTGGCCCACATCTTCTGGGAGTGCTCCATTCATCTTGAAACATCCCCATGACCTTGGCTTCAGTTGGATCTGGTTTCACAAGGGTTCCACTCTCTTGGCACGGAGGCGAGCTGCAGTGAATGGCTTCACTTGGGAGGGGAGAGCCTCCGTCACCCAGCCGTGGCCGAGAACATCAGCTTTCAGCCAGGGCTTTCTGCGTTCGTCAGAGTCAGTGCTTTGGCCCTGGGCTGTGCCTCTGTCCTCCCATGATGAGATAACACCCCCCGGGGTGTCCAGAGCAGCCAGGTGCTACGTGGGCAGTGTCCTTGTCCCCCTTCCAGAAAGCTTTCAGCTCTGATGCTGGGCAGTTAGAGGGGACCGGGCCTCCACATGGCACTGGGTTGGGGGGCTGCTCCCTGTGCCTCTGCTGCTTTGACTTCTCTCCCATTGTGGGCAGGAGCTATTTTCCTTAAGTCAGGCATTTCCACATGGTATCTTAAAGCCTTTTATTTCAAAATGTAAGATTAATTGCTTCCTGGCTGATGGCGATAGCCTCGTTCAGCATTTCGCTTACAATTACCCTAGCAATAAAGCTGCCTAGTGCTTGCTTTTCAATTCTCCTGTTCCTCCACCTGTCCTTCCCTCTCAAACATCTGTCCCCGTGGGTCCCCTCGGGGCCGTGCTGCTGACCAACTGTTCTCTCTGCTTTCCCTGCAGAACCTGGAGAAGCAGATGCGCCAGCTCGCCGTCATCCCACCCATGCTCTATGATGCTGACCAGCAGCGCATTAAATTCATCAACATGAACGGCCTCATGGACGACCCCATGAAGGTCTACAAGGACCGGCAGGTGATGAACATGTGGAGCGAGCAGGAGAAGGAGACCTTCCGGGAAAAGTGAGTGCAGCCCACGGACGTCTCCCAGTAGAGCCCCTGGGAGCTGTGGGATATGACCTGTGCAGTGCAGCCCGCTGAGCTGAGGTGCTGTGTGATGGTTGCAGAATCACAAGGTCTCAGTGGTGGTGTGTAGTTCAGGTGCTCACCTGCACGGCTCCCAGAGGAGCCCAGGGAGCCCTCCGTGTGAACAAGGGCAGTGCTCACACTCAGTGCCAGGGACCTCCCCTTCCCTCTCCTGCTCGCGGCAGCTCCTGCTTGCAGCTGAAGTAAGGAATTGCCCAGATGGACCAAAAAAGAGCAAATAAGCAAACCAACTCCAAGCCTATTGTAGAGGAGAGCCCTCACTGCTAATTAACCTTAAAGTGCACCACTCCAAACAGCCCAGGCTTGCACACAAATGACGCAAAGTCTAATTACTCTGTCTTTAATGGAGGGGCCATGCCTGGCTAATGGGGCTGGGAGAACCCACACCCAGCTCGTGCATCCTGCTGTGCACGGTGGTTTCTCTGTCATTACTGTGGGTGATGTGGAGCACAAGGCATAAATAGAGAAGAATTTCTCACAGAACTAATTGAAGGAGGTGGGCACTCAGGAGCTGTAAGCAAGGCCAAAGGATCGCAGCCCTGCTACTCTCCCTGTTCCCAGGTGGCTCAGAGCCATTGATAACATGGTCTTGAAAACCCCCTGCTTTGGTCATCCCCTGGTTCCTGCCCTGTACAGCACAGCACCTAAGATCTGTGATGTGATCCCACAGCCCAGCTGCTTGTTAAAAAAAAAAAAATTATTACAATTTTTGTGCTTAGCATTACTGATGTCTCCTTTGTTATCCTCTTATTTATTCAGTCACATGTCTTGGGAGATCTCCCTTGGGTGTCTGTGTTATATTTGGATAAGTTTTGCTCTTCAAAACACTTGATTGTTTGATCCAAAATGCTGAACGCTGCACTCTGTTAAGTGCCCGAGCATTGTGCTCTCATTGCTGTCCTCCACTTCCACTCGTGCCCCCAACCTCACACCATCACCCACAACCCCCATTCTGTGCTGGAATCAGTCCAGCTTGGTGCTGCAGCAGTGACTTTGGTTGAGCTGCTCACTATGTCCTGCCCATGTTCCATCCCTCTCCTCCCACTCAGGGCCCGTCCTGTCCTTGGGAGATGTTTTGGTGGCCATGGGGTCGAGCACAGACAGCTCTTGGGCACTGTCACCCCCCTGCTCTCTGCCATCCTGCGGTGAACATGAGCCCATCAGAGCCCCAGCTCCACTGTTAGGCTAAATGTCAGTTTCCCATCTTCCTGGGATGCTGAGCAGCACCAAATATGTTCCTAAATCAACAGGTCCTTCGGGGAAGTGGCCTCTCACCCAGCTGGTAGCTGAGTCAGGGCTTGTGCCTGCACTCACCCTGTCCCTCTGCTCCCACAGGTTCATGCAGCACCCAAAGAACTTTGGCCTGATTGCCTCCTTTCTGGACAGGAAGGTAAGCTTTCTGCATGGCCCCAGCCTGCCTCGTGCTCTCTCTCCTTGATTTTACGTTCTGGTCCTGTTCTGACCAAGGCCATGTGCTTTCTATGGGACAGGCCATATGGGCAAGTCCTGAGTGGACCCAACCTGGAAGGGTGGAGGTGGACCAGGTGGTCTCCTGAGCAAGAAGTAGCCGTAGCTTCTGTGGTCCATGTAGTCACCTCCTTTGCCCGTCTCATGCCACGTTTCATCCACATGGTGTCTGTTCAGGCAGGGAAACCTCTTGCTCTCGGAGGGTTGGGCTCAGAGGTCCTTTCCAGCTTAAATCACTCTGACCATGCGACTCTCTGCCTGGGGAGATGGTTAGTAAGAGCTCAGCTTTCCTGTCCAAAGCAGCACTGCGGCAGCAGCCTCGTGGTGCTGGGTGTGCTGTAAGGCACCAGGCTCGTTTCAGCCTTTCTCACTTGTTAACGCTGCAAGTGGTGGGACTTGGATGATGCTCACAATCCAGCCTGTGTTCCAAGCTGTAAAATGTCTTCTAATTTTATTTGTACTCGTTTGTAAATCAGGCTGTAATTATGATACAGAACACATCTATTATCCAGTTGGAGAGAGATGCGAAGTATGGCTCAATGTAATGAATTAATAGATTTTTAAATTGCATTAAAAAAAAATAGTGATCTTAGCCCTTGGAACAGATGACTGTAAGTTTTTGTGTTCGTGTGTGTGTGTATAATCAGGGCTAGATTAGAAAGGCATCCAATTAACACTTTAAAAGTTACAATCTGTTGCTGCAAATGGTTCTGCTCCGCGCAAGGGTGGGGAGACTGCAGCCCTGTGCCCGGGCGCTGGGGGATGTGGGGCTCTGTGGGATGTGGGGCTCTGTGGGTTGGTCCTGTTCACACAACCACTGAACCCCTCTGTGGGAATGTAGTTCAGGTGCCCACGCTGTGAGGGGAAGGACTTGTGGGCAGAAGCAGAGTTGCATCCCAGCCATAGCAGTTCCCCAGTGTGCCCAGTGCTCAGCCAGAGCCGCGGGAGCTGCAGCTTGATGGGGCTCGGGGTGCACTCAGGCAGCGAGCTCAGCTCAGCGGCTGGAAGTAACGCCTGCTGACAGCCGCATGGCAGGTTGTGCGTAGCACCGCCGCAACAGAGGGTGACAGGCAGCTCTCCTTGTTCTGCTTTTAGTTGCCACAGTCATCTGGGGTCAGCCCTGCCCCCTGCCCCGGGCTGGCCCCGCGCTCTGCTCCGAGCACAGGGCTCTCGTTGTTCTGCATCCCCGTCTCTGCCTCGGCACGCCTGTGGGAAAGGTCCCGTTTTGTCCCTTGGAAGCACAGGGCGATGTCCCTCGTCCCCCTCCGCTGGCAGGCAGAGCTCTGCCGTGACGCAGGGAAGCTGCTCTGGCTGCGGCCCTTCAGAAGCATTGAATCTGGCGATGGCAGGGGCTGAATGCTGCTGCCAAAAGCCTTCCGCTCCCTGACCTGCCCGTGTCGTTGCAGACGGTGGCAGACTGCGTCCTGTACTACTACCTGACCAAGAAGAATGAGAACTACAAGAACCTCGTGAGGAGGAATTACCGGCGGCGTGGGAAAAGCCAGGTAAGGGCAGAGGAGTGCATGGGAACCTCGTCCCTCAGGAGGTGCGGTGACACGTGTCCTTAGTGCCAGGTCAGGGCTGAGCACCCCAGAGCTCCTTCCCCCCTGCAAATGGAGATCATGGTTGTGAGCTGCAGTGGGCTGTGATTGTTTGCTCTGTGTGGCCTTTCAGAACGTGCTGTTTTCTGGCAGTTGTTTGTGCTCTGGCAGTTGATGTTTGTCTGTCCTCGTGCCAAGGTCATGGTGGCTTAAAAAAGCAAACCCAAGATGCTGGAAAAAGGGGTTGGAGCACATGGTGACCACGCATCAGGAGTTGCATGGGGCTGACTGGATGAACCTGTGCGGTCCCATGGCCAACGTGTGAAACTCAACACGGCCATGCCACCCCAGCGGGGTGAAGTGAGCCACTATCCACCTAGTGAGGGTGTGGCACGGGGCATCTCTGGATACGTGGGAACAGGAATGGAAAAACTGTCCTGTCCCATATCACCATGACATAAACAGCTCCTCATGCTTCATGGCCATAAAAAGCAGCACTTGGGTCTAGATCGTGATTGGGAGGCAGATAGGTAGCCTTGCTCCAGTTTGATTTCTGCAGCATTAAGACATCAGAATAGTTAGCACATGACGAATGTCATGGATGGGGCCCAATTTTCCCTTCTTTTTTTCAGAGACGTTAGAGATGGATAAAACCCTATTAGATTATCCAGTCCCTCTCCCAGCAAACACAGGGTGGTTCCCTCCAGTACATTTTTATAGTGTTTACCAGGGTCTGTTTTGTTAGATCACAGCAACTAGAACATGAGGCCACATTTGTTTCTTGTTAGCAGTGGAGACGTTTAGCACAGCTCCTTCTGCTTTCAGTGTTAAGCTGAGCAAGGAGCAAGTGTGGAGAGGGAGAGGAGATTGCTGGGTCTGTGTCCCGTGGCTGCTGACCCGCTGTGCTACACCAGCAGGTACTGTTCCTGCTTTGGTGTTTGAAACCATCCCAAGGTGTCCCTGGCTGTAGGGGTGATTGCCCTTTGTCATGAGTCTGATCCAGCACCGGGAATGGGGACGTTGGGCCGATGGGGCCAGAGAGGTCAGGATGGCTTGGGAACATGAGTGTAGTGGGACAGTATGGGGACAGGAGGCTGGCAGGAGGGGCGCTGCGGCCACTGACCGTCCTGCTGCGCCTTCAGGAGACATTGCGCCGCGTTCCCAGTGCTGGGTGTGCTTCGTGGTCACTTCTGCTGGTGAGAATATGTGGAAAATCAGGGAAAATTTATTCTCTGAAAGAGTGGTGAGGTATTGGTACAGTCTGCCCAGGGAGACGGTGGGGTCCCCATCCCCAGAGGTGTTCATGAACCGTGGGGATGCGGCACTGAGGGATGTGGTCAGTGGGCACAGTGGGGGTGAGCTGACTTGGTGGCCATAGAATCATAGAATGGCCTGGGTTGAAAAGGACCACAGTGATCATTGAGTTTCAATCCCCCTGCTATGTGCAGGGTCGCCAACCACCAGACCAGGCTGCCCAGAGCCACATCCAGTCTGGCCCTGAATGCCTCCAGGGATGGGGCACCCACAGCCTCCTTGGGCAACCTGTTCAGTGCGTCACCACCCTCTGTGTGATCTTAGAGGTCTTTTGCAACCTTAGTGGTTTTGTGAGGGCTGAAGTGGTTAAATGCCAGAGGTGAGATGTAATTGATTTATTGCTGGGGAGGGGAGATGGGCATTTCATCAGATGAGGGGAGCAGTGAGGTCAGATACAGTCGTGTTTCCAGTGGCCCCGCACTGCTGCCTGGTGCCGTTTCTCATGGAGAGGTTGGCGGTCTTATTTGCTTTTGGAGGCTGTGGGGAGCTTGTGAGAAAAGGGGAGATAATTACCAGTAGAAATAAGGCTCCTCTAGTGTCAAGATGATCATTGTGGCCTACTTATTAAAAACATTAAAAAAAACCCGAGAATCCCTTCGTTCCCTGGCTGATGGTCCCCTGGCAAAGGATATTCCTCATAAAGCTGCTCCTTGCTGCTATGAGCCTCCTGCCAACAGTGGGGACTTCACACGGCTCTGCTTCCAGTTTGTCACCAAACACACGGGCTGCCGGTGCAAGGCACGGCTCTGCAGGCACTGAATGGAAGGGGCACGCATCCAAGGCATCGTTGTGCTCAGCATTCGGCTTCCTGAGATGCAAACGGTTCCAAAAATAATCCTCATTTAACCCTGAAAAGAGGGAATCGGTGCTAAAAGGAATAACTTCCAAGTGGGTAATTTCGCGTTGGGGGAAAAAAAACAGTTTGAATTGTGGTGTAACGCTCCAATCCGGTGCTCAGAGTCTGCTAATAAGCATAAATGTTGGTGATGCTGTCACCAAAGCTGTGCCTCTGCAGGTGTGTTTCCCAGGGGCTCTGCCGTTGCTCTGCATGGGGTTTCTGAGCACATCCCACTGCTGACAGCCCTGGTTCTTTACTGGCACACCGGGCCTGAAGTTGGCAATTGGCACCATGGGCTGGGCTGTTGGGCAGGCTGTTCAGCCCGGCTGGAGCAGTGCGAACGCTGTGCCAAAACCCTGCTGGAGGAAAGGGGACTTCATGTCTGTGTAATTATCCCGTGTGGGGAGCGCCGTTCCCGTTACGGAATAAATCAGCAGCAGGCATGGCCAAAACCAGCACTGGGCCATGCTGAGCTCTCACAGCTCTTTGGGAACGACATCTGTCCTAAAACAACTCCCCAGATCTTCCTGAATTGGGGTTTTTGGAGGGGATGGCTCTGGCTCAGTTTTCCAGGCAGGTTTGCAGTCTGACAGCAGCGCTGGTGGCCGAGGCAGCTGGTGGAGTCCCCAGGGACTGCTGGGGAAGGACCCATGAGACACTGAACCTGTGTGGGCACCACGTCCTGGTGCTGGTCCTGTATGCGCGGGCTGGGAGGTGGCTGGAGCCCTGCTGTGTCCTCTTGGAGATGTCATAGAATCACTGAGGTTGCAAAAGACCTCTAAGATCACCAAGTAGAACTCCAGCCCACCCCCACTGTGCCCACCAACCACGTCCCTCAGTGCCACATCCCTATGGTTGATCCCTATGGTGACCCCACCACCTCCCTGGGCAGCCCATGCCGATGCTTTACCGCCTTCTGAAAAGAAATGTTTCCTAAAATCCAACCTGAACCCCCCCAGCACATGAGCTGCAGTCAGCCTGCTGCTGCCCCAGGGGTGGTAGCAGAGGCTCTTCCTGTCCGTGTTCCCTTTGCTCCCAAACCCCATCCCTGGTGATGCCACGTGAGGTGCATTGTGCGCCCGGTGCAGCCCCGTCACAGCTTTCCCTAAGCCCTGCCACCCTCCAGACAGCTCAGTGGGCAAACACAGTGGAAACTTACATTCCTGAAATCCCAGCTGCAGTTTTGGGGGTGATTACATGAGAACTCTGTTGGCCATATTTGGGAAAACCGAAGGATGCGTTGCTGTGTAGAGATTGCTGCTCAGGTCCCCGCAGCTGCCATTCAAGGACAGCAGTGGGAACGTGGGGATGGCACCGGCCGGTGGGACGTGGCCACTCTCCTTTGTGGTGGCACCAGCATGGAATACCAGCTGCTGATCTTAATTACATCTCAGTGGTAATTTAAGTCGTGTAACAGCGACGTGACCCCCCGGCTCACCCCATGCTCGGACCAGTGTTCCTGCAGCAGCAGGTTGATGCGGCCCTGGGGCGAGTGTCCCATGCTCACGTGAGTAATGGTGGGATCAGGGCCACTGCTCTGCAAGGGGATGGCATCCTCCTGGTGGGGCTCGGGTAGGAACAGATTTGAGATGAGCTGTTTTAATGACAGTTTTTGACTGGGAGCTGTGAGCCCCATCCCCTGTTTTAGGGAGCCAAGGGGTGGGGGGTCACTGTGCAGCCAGGAAGCAGAGCCTGGCAGTGGGGCAGAGCATGGCATGCAGACCACAGAGAGGAGGAAACACGTGCTCCCCACCTGGGAGCGAGTGGGGCTGCTCTCCGCCTCTTCCAAGTGCTGTGCTTTCATCCCCTCGGGTCATTTTCCCTTTGCAAGCAGTCAAATCACTTCTCAAAAAACTCAGCAGTGACCCAGAAAAGAAACATTTCCACTTATGGAAAAGCCCTCGGTGATGTTAAGGAGGGATTGCGTGAGCAGGATCCTGTACAATTGCTTCCGTGCTTGGATGAGATCACTGTGCCATGGGAGGGCCTCCACCAGACCCCACGTATCAGTGCCTGCTGGGCTTGGTTGTGCTGAGAGGCTCCCAGCCATAGAACCGTGGAATCATTAGGGTTGGAAAAGATCTCTAAGGTCATCGTGTCCGGCCATCAGCCCATCACCACGGTGCCAAGGCCTGCCAGCCGGTCCTTCATTGTCACCGTGCCCCAGTGCTGTCCTGTGGTTACCCAGCGGGGAAGCAGCATGGCCCCAGAGCGGCCCCGTGCTCCCCGCTGAGCTCCCTACCATTTCCCTTATCAGACGTGAGCCTGTCCTCCCAGTTTTTGTTCATTTCCACAGCCATCAGCATCCAACCCAGCGCTGGGCCGCGAGCGATCAAAGCGGGGCAGCCAGCAGACATTCCTCTTCCCCTCCTTGTTTTGGCAGCGGCTTGTTTGGATTTGTGGTTTCTCCCAGGAGCAGAGGGTGCTGTGCGCGGCCGTGAGAAGCCGGGCTGTGTGGCAGTGGGTGGCAGCAGGGGCTGAGGCGTTCCAGGCCGTCATATCAGAGGCTTCGGGCTCTGGGAGCCGCTTACGTGATACGTATATGTATTTATAACCCCTCCTGTGCTCTGCATCCAGCGTAAAAGCGGGTGGAAGGATGCACATGGTAAGCCAGCCCCAGGCATTCCAGGGCCTTCTGCCTTCGCCTTATCTCGAGCTGGTTTTAATTTGCAGCTCTCTGATTGTGTGCTGTGACTTCGGCCCCAGCTCCCCTGGAGAAGGTCGTAAATGCCACGAATCTGAAGTCACCCGCGGGAGAAGGGAGTCAGCGGCGCCCCCGGCGTGGGAGAGGCACGGCCGGGGGTCTGCAGTGGGGAGGGGGCTGGGGGCAGCTCTGCCCAAAGTGTCTGCAGTGACATGGCTGGGGAGAGCCCGCGGTCACGGCTGGGAACGCGTTGAGTAAAAAGTGCAGAGCTGGTGGCGGCAGTGCCTGGGGTGTGCTTGTGGGTAAGGGGCTGGTGTGCCCAGCTCTGTGCCGGGCAGTGCGGGTGGAGCTCGCTCCTTCCAGCTGGAGGAGCAGATGGGAGGTGGTGGTTTTTCGTAGAATCACTGAGGTTGGGAAGGATCCCCACATCCATCCCCAGCCCACCCCCACCGTGCCCGCTGAGCGCATCCCTCAGTGCCGCATCTCCATGGCTCTGGAACACCTCCAGGGGTGGTGACCCCCAAACCTCCCTGGGCAGCCTGTGCCTGTTGTTGCTTTCGGTCGGAGCCCAGGGCACGGTGATGGTGGTCATGGGGGTGACAGAAATGTGATGTGATCCAACTGCCAAATGGCATCCCATGGGCAGCAAACCCAGCACTGGCGCAAGAGGTCCTCTGAAAGCTCTCCCATCCCTGTCCCCATCCCAGCAGGATGGGGCTGGGGACCGGCTGAGGGTGGATGTCCCCAAGGACCCCCATGGCGTCAGAGGACAGCGGTGCCCTGGGCACGGGGCCGGGCACAGCGGACAGTTGCGGGCCGCGCTGTGGGCAGTGAGGTGTCCGCGTGGCTGCGCTCGCCTGCTGCAGCCCGGTGTGTGAGTGTCACCACGGAGGGGACGGGGCAGGCAGGAGCAGTGGTTCTCTGGAGGTTTGGAGTTTGGAAAATAAATAGCCCTGCACCGTAGGTTAAAGCTTGGCATCCTCGCGGATTAATCACGCCGGCTGCAGCCAGCGCTCAGAGCCCTGGTGACGAGAGCTGTGGTTTATAGATGATGATTCATCGACTCGACTTAGAGCGACCACGTTATTCCAGCAGATTGCAAAATCATAAGAGGAATGTTGTGGTTAGTTTACGGCTTAACTATGCAAATCGTCAGGAAGCCTTCGGAGCCGGAGAACGTAAGGCACAGTGAGCCCGGATGGCTGGGCGCTGAGCGGGGGCCCGCGGCCGGCGGTGGGGCTGGCGGGGAGCGGCCGTGAGCGTGAGCCGGGTGCCGGGGAGGTGAGTGCCGGGGCTGGGGTGCCGTGGGGCTGACGGCGGCACGGCGTTCCCGGCCGGATCCGCGTGGCTCCGTCACGGTGCTGTGGGGCTGGGGAGGGTGAAGGTGCGGAGCGGCGTCCCACGTCCTCCCACCGAGGGAGGAAGCAGAATGGGAGGAGCCGCAGCTCTTCCTCGTCGCTGCTTGTCCCCGGCCAGACCCGGGGGTGGTGAGCAGTGCTGCGAGTTGGTCCGTTCTCAGCTTTGGTGTGTGGGACCTACCTGGAAGCGGGTGTCCCCCGGACGCGATGTGCCAGGCAGGCAGGGCGATCCTCGTGTTGCTGCGTGGGGCGGATCGGTGGGGCTGCGTGGGGGCTCCCAGTGGGGCTGGCACTGCTCTGCTCCTCCCACTGCTGTGGGGTCGGAGGTGAGCAGATGTTTGGTGTTATGGAGCAGCAGTGAAGGAGACCGCGCGGCTCTGCGGGTTTGGAGTGGGATTGGGCTCTTGCTTGCACGTACAGCGTGCGATTCGTCCCGGGGCCTTTTTAAATAAACAGGATGTGTTGGCAGCAAAACCAAACGGCGCGATGCTGGGGAGGAAGGGCGGGCGGCAACGAGAGCGCTTGGCCTGGGAGGGAGGGATGGAAGGATGGCCCAACTCACTGCCACCGGCTCCTTCCTTAGCCCTGAGTGTGCCCCTTTGCCCCCTGGGTGCCTCTGCCTGGGGCCATGGGGCTGTGCTTGAAGGTGAGGCTCCGTCGAGCAGTTTTGGTGCCGGCCCGCAGCTCATGCTATGGCCAACCCACCTGCCGGCCCGCCTCAAAGTGGGGCAGTGTGAATCAGAAGGCAGTATGGGCTGGTAATTGGGGAAGCATTTCCTGGCCCGTCACGCTTTGGGATGGCGTCCCATCCCTTGAATCATCCTGAGCTGGGCCACGGCCAGGGCTAAGAATAGGCGCTGTGCACTATGGGCAGCCTGAGGACGGCCGCTTCGGGGCGAGGGGCCGGCTCCCAGCTGTCACCTCCTTGTGCCCAGTGTTGGCCCCAGTGGCTTCGGGGCTGAGGTTTGGGAATGCAGCACTGAGGCTGGGTGGCTGCTGGTGTTTCTGTCCCCACACAGTCCTGGCATTGGGCACCATGCCCCAGCTGGAGCAGGGCAAGCACTAGAGGGCATCCTTGGATTAAGATGTTCTCTGCACTGGGAGAAGCGCTGGTTGGTGTCCCACCACCTTGGCTTGAGACCTCCATAGGAGCAAGCCTGGAGTCTGCTGGCCCTCCTCTCCAAAACAAAATGCTCATGAAGAAGGGGTGGAAGCACTAAAGAACTTACCTGGGCACCCCTCCCCTGCTGCAGCACACGGGGAAGGGCAGAAGCATAGGAGGCGATGGCCGGGACACAGCCTGCTCCTCGCGCTCCCACACAGCCCGGCCCCGGGCAGGTCCCCGCCATCACCTGCGGCTCCTCCTGGGGCTGAACTCATGCAGGGTTCACTGCCGCCTGCAGTGTGACTCAGGGAGTCAGGGAGTTCAGGGCAGTGCATGCTGGGCCGTGCCCCTTGCTCCTCTGCAGCCAGACTCCAACTCAGCCAGGCTCCCACCGAGTGCCCACTGCTTCTCTGTGGTATTTGGGGCTGGCGTACTGGGTCTGACACTCGTGCTGGACCACCTGCTGGGTTTGCTCCTTTAATGCCCCAATCCCAGCCCAATCCTGGTGTTGTTGGCTGTGTTAGCTGGGAGCAGGAGGGCTGAATAAATCATTTCCGCCTCTAATTTTTCCTTTTCTCTGAAATTCCTCTCATTTGCTGGTCACCAGAGGGAAGGGAGGTCAGGGGAACCGGGCCTCCCCAGCATCCTCCTTTCTGCAGCTGTGGAAACAAAATCCAGGAACACCACAACCATCGCATCCCTCCCTGCTGCCACCATGTGCTCAACCCCTGGGCTTTGCACAGCCCCCCCCAAAGGGCACAGCAGGGCTGCTGCACTGCCTTCCATGGGAGCCGGAGCATGGCATGGCCACGGCCGATCCCACAGCCCCTTAATGCCCCCGTAATGCTTTCAGCCCTGCTGCAGACAGGCACCCCACCGCGCGTTTTCCTCCTGGCCACTGCCTCCCCGGTGTAGTTTGGCCGCGGTTGTTTGGGTTGGCCCAGGTGCTGCCGTGTGTCTGGCCCTGCACTGAGAGTTTGTTTTGTTTTATGTGCCTTGTTTTGCAGCAGCAGCAGCAAATGCCCCGGAGCAGCCAAGAAGAGAAAGATGAAAAAGAGAAAGAAAAGGAGAAGGAGGGAGACAAAGAGGAAGACAAACAGGAAACAGAAAATGACAAAGAAGAACTGACAAAGTAAGCAAAGCCTTCTGAAGGTCCCCGCTGCCCTCGGCGAGGGCTGTGCAGGACCCCAGGGTGTGGGAGCTCCTGGTTCCATCCCAGCTGGGATGTGGGATGGAGCGTGGGATGGGACGCAGCGGTGGGACGTGAGGTGGGACACGGGGCGGGATGCAGCAGTAGGATGCAGGACGGGATGCGGTCCAGGGCTGCCTGACGCCATATGGGACTGCGTGTGCTCACCTCCTCCTCTGCAGGGAGGGAAGGAAGGGGAGCGCCTGCCCTCCTGTTCGTTCTCATCCCTGCTGCTCCCAAACATCTCTCTGATGTACTTTTATTTTTAAACCTGCTCAACCCGCAAAGCCGCCCTGTTCCTCGGGCTTGTTTTGCTGTTGCGAGAGCCTCCCCGCGCTGCAGGAGCCGGCTGAGCGCAGCCGAGCGCGGCGCTTCACCTTTAGTGTTATTGATGTCAACATGAGAGCTTCCCGAGTGAGGGATGGGAGCGGTTTTATGGCTGCGCCCGCCCCGCTGTCTGACACAGTCATAACTAACAGGGAGCGCCAGAGCTGTGGCGGGGAGAGGCTGGCACGCGGGCTGCTAGCTCTCTGTAATGGACTTAATGCTTGCTTTAAAGGAACATCTGGCTTCATTATATCCAGGCTGCTGAGACATTTACCAGCAGGTCCTTTTCAGGAAGATAAATGAGGAGGAGGCAGTGATGAATTTGAATGGCTTGGTATTAAACCTGTCTCTGTCAGGTCCCTGCGTGCACGCGGTGGTGGAGCTGCAGCCAGCTGCAGAACGACCCCCCCACCCACAACCCCAAATTAGGCAGGAAGAGGGTCTGCGTGTGCAAAAAACGCCGCCCCGCCCCTCCAAAAGCACCCCGAACACGTGCAGGGAGACAGTCGTTTGACCTAAAAACGATGCCGACCCAATGATGATTTCTTCTCCCCCTGCTTTTGCAGGGACAAGAACGACGACACGTCCGGGGAAGACAACGATGAGAAGGAAACCGTCACCTCCAAAGGCCGCAAAACCGCCAACAGCCAGGGCCGGCGCAAGGGCCGCATCACGCGCTCCATGGCCAACGAAGCCAACAGCGAGGAGGCGGCCACGCCGCAGCAGAGCGCCGAGCTGGGTGCGTAGCTGGGGGTGCGCGGAGCGGGGAGAGCACGTGGTGCTGCACTGCTGTGTGCTGGGAGCCAGCGCCCCGGCTGCGGCCGTGCCGTGCAGCCCGGCCTTGCACTCAGAGCAGCATTTCCCCGCTCGGTTCCCTGATCTGCCCTGTTTGTCCCCAGTGCTCTTCTGCCCCATCCGAGGGCCGCTCGGGGTAGGCAGGAATTCACAGTACCATACGCAGCCCCACTCGTGTGCATCTGCCACGCATCGCGTGCGTTTGCAGCCCTGATAGCGGTTACCCATGGAAACTGACTTAGAGCAGCAAATAAATGAAGGATTTGGCTGATTTTCCAATGTTTTGTACTCCGTCAAGTACAAAATTATGACCGCACCACCTGAGGCAAGTGAAAATAAAGCAGGGTGACTCCTCTCGGTTTCCTTTCCCCGCAGTTCCTTGCTCGCTCTGTTCCATGTGCTATAAATCACCCGGAGGTGTTTCGCTCCCTGTTCTCTGCTGACAACTGGCTGAAGCCTGATGGCGGGCGCTGCTCTCGTACCGCCGATATAAATAGTTCCCGGCACAGCGGAGCCCTGCGCTCCGTCTCAAACTTGTTCAGCAGAGCTGCAGAGAACAGCAGATAACGCCAGTAACTCAGATGGGATTTTTCATCCTGGTATCCTGGAGCCACGTGAGCGGGGAGGAAAGGCTTCAGACCGTGTTAGATTGGGAAAAGGAAGTGGACGGATTCCAGTGGCAGATCTGAGCAATTGGTTATTCTTTTTGTCTCCAATCGTGCTTTAATTTAGGTTGGCGAAGGAAGTTATTGCGTTTTAAATGCTGATTGAACATTAAAAAACAACACGAAACCATACTGTGGTTTAACTGCAGTGTGCCGGAGCTCCCAGTAGGCATCTGTTACATAACTGCGCAACCTCAGTAAATATCGTTAGTCAAAGCAAACGGGCCATCGCTCTGACGGCTCCTTGCCGTGCAGTAACAGCCATCTCAGAGCTGAGCCTTGTGACACACGGCTTCAGGTAAATGAGAGCACTGGGGACACCCAGCTACAAGGAAGTGAGAGCTGCAGCCCCGCCTGTGCCCGGGCAGGGGATAGCCGGGAGGTCTCCATTTCCCTGTGCTGTGGGGCTGGAGGAAGTGCCCTGCTCGGGTGGTACCTGCAGCTGTGCCCCGTAGTTTGGGAAGGGGATTCCTCTGTCTCACGCACCAATATGTCCTCCTGCCAGGTTCAGCCCCTGGAAGTCGCTCCTCTCCTTGTCTGCATCCTCCAACCTAACCTATCAGCCTGTTTTCCATTCTAAAAGGACACTGTCAAAACATCTCTCATCACTGTTGAAATAATGCTTCGCCTGTTGTTCAGTGTAATAACCCATTGGCAGCCTGAACCGGAAATCTGTTTCCTTACCGCGTTGTTTTTTTGCCTCTGACTCACAGCCTGGCTTGTTGTTGTAGGGTTTGCTCTAGTGCCAGGCTGCCAGCGGGACGGGTGTGCAGTGCTGCACACAGGACCCCGGGGTCCCCACACCGGGCATGGTGTGGTGACAGCCACCCCCTGCTCTGACCATTGCCCTCTGCTACTGCACATCCCTGGGTCGGTTTCCCCCAGATGTGGCTCTGGGGTGTCCCAGAGCGTGGTGACAGGGTTGCTGTCCTCAGCAGCCACTGTCAGCAGGGCCGGCTCCCTTGGCAGATGCGGTTGGCGTGCCCGAGTCGCCAAGGTGACGCTGTTTCTCCGTCTCTGCTGAGGGTGATGGTCCCACCCCACGTCTGCCACCTCCAAAGCACACAGCCGGTGTCGGCTCCGGCTTAGCTACCTGTTGTTGGCGGGCCAGAGAGCATGGCGCCCGTTCAGCAGGAAATATGGTGCCTCCATCTGGCTGTGCTTCCAGCCCCAAAGAAACCAACGCGGAGCTGTGCGTCACTGCCATCCATCCCGGGAGGGCGCTGCACGTGGGCTGCGGTGCACCTCCTGCGAGCGGGCTGGGGGCACGGCGTCTGCGGAGGGTTTGGGACGCGGTGCCCACCCTATCAGTTTGGGATGTCTGTGTGGTTTGGTTTAGAACGGGGTGTCCATGGGGTAGATTTGGGATGCGGTGCCCACGGGGCTGGTGTGGGCTCACTCAGCCCATCCCTCTGACCGCTCTTCTCTCCTTCCTCTCCCAGCCTCTCTGGAAATGAATGAAAGCTCTCGCTGGACTGAAGAGGAGATGGAAACGGCCAAGAAGGGTAAGAAGCCACTTTCTTTTTTCCTTGCGTGGTGCTGAGGGGTTGGGGGGAAGTGAGAGGGGTGTCAGGTGGTGCCATGTGGGCTCCGGGAGCTGTTCTGATCCCCAGGATGGTAGCATGGGAGCAAGGAGGACGCTCCACTGGACATTCCAGGTGTGCATGGTGCTGGGCACGGCTCCACACCACTCTCCGAAGCTCCATCCTTGTGGGTGCTGAGCCCTGGCACAGGTGCTTGGTATCCTGAGCTGAGGTATTGGTATTCAGAACCTTCACTGGGGCCATCTGTAGAAGTGCTGAGCGTGGCACTGCCCTGCCTGCGCTTCCCCTCGCAGTGCCGGTGCTCGCCGTCCGTTTGCCCAAAGTCCCGTCCCATTGCTCTGCTGCTGAGTTGCCGGCTGTGCGTCCTGCCTGTCTCACTGCTGCTCCCCCTGGTCCAGGAGGGCTGTAAGCGTAAAATTGAAATGGAAATGAGTGCTGTGTGGGGACGGCCCTGTTTGGGCAGTGCACCTGCTGCAGGGATGCTGGTGGCACGTTCCAGAGCTCCCAGGTGCTGGTGGAGCCGTGCACTTGGATTCCTTTGCCTCTGCATGTCCCGAAGCGCTTGGCTCGCTTGCCTTAAACCATTCCAGCCCTCTTTGCAGCCCAGTGCCAATCCTGTGTGTTGCTGCTCGCTGCTCTCCGGAGATGCAGCCTGAATGGATAGACGTTAATCAGGCAGCATGGCCCGGTGCCAGGCGCGGGGTGAGCAGGTGCCAGGAGGGGAGCGCTGCTGCAGGGACCTTTGTTTTGGAGATTGCATCTGGTTGCAAGAAAAGTGCCTCTCGGTGTTTGATGCTGGATGTGCACTGAAGGAGTCCTAAAAGCAGTGAAATACGAAGTGTGTGAACACGTTCCTGCTCCTGTAAGCTGGGCCTGGGGACCAGAATGGGGCAGGGATTTGCTGCGTGCTGATCGTTGGTGGTGTTCCGGCACCCGCCCCGTGCTGGGGAGCTGGCAGCAGGGCCAGCAGCCTCGTGGGGAGAGAGCAGAGCTGCACAGAGCGCTTCCAAGTAGGAGAGGGCAGGAGTGTGTCTGCAGGGAGAGACAATAAAGGGGAGTAGCGTGTTATTAAAGTTAACTAGGGGAACGAAAACCTAGCGAGAGGAAAGTTCTTGCTTAATGACACTTTTATTATGCAATAAACTTTGATTCACTCGTCTGTCAAAATGTGCCGAGATGGGTATAATTATGGGGTAGCATGTTTTTCTGATGCTGCCTTGTTGCACAGGGGCTGTGATTACAGGTAAAAGCAGGAGGTTTTGGCTAACCAAGCTGCTCAGCACTGGTCCCCGTTGCATTTTGGGCCTGGCTGAGCTGAGTACTGCTCTGTACAAGGCAATGTCTGGGCATCTGGGGGATCCCAAGCACCCAGGAGCTGGAGGCAGGCAGGGGAGGACTGCTCCGTGCCCCACCGGGGCTGTGCCATACAGCAGCAGTGGAGCTGAACTCGATGAACCGGAAGGTTTCTGCGTGACCTTCGTTACTCTTTAAGCCCGCTATCTGTTCTCGCCCCAGCTCTGGGTTTTCCCCCACTGCCAGCCTCTAACAAGTGGTTTTGCATTCCCAAAAGTGGTCACGTGCCGATGGCAGCTTCTTGCTCATCTGAGTTCCTCCCAGGCCGTGCCGAGGCTGTGTGCTCCTGGCACAAAGGACAGAGCTACACGGTGCTCCCTGCACCATTCCTCCTTCTGCTGGCACTGAGGGGCAGGACTGGGCGGCCCGGTGCTGCCGGTGGTACCGTGTGGGCACATCCCGTGCAGGCAGGGCAGTGTGGGAGGTGCTGTGAGTTTGCTTTCTGTCATTGTGAGCATGGAGCAGCGGAGGAAGGGGCTTTTGGAAGGGCTGAGGCTCACGGTGACGCGGGGCCCGGTGTGCTGGCCGTGTGCGTGCTCTCATGGGAGCCTTTCGGTGTTTAATTCAGAACGTGAGAAGCCAATGTCAGAGAGTTAAATAACCCATGAAAACTCCTCAGTAGTTCCTTTTGGGCGGATGCACAGTATTTCCTTGGATACAGAAGGTTGGTTGGGTTTTATTTTTTTTTTTGAAGGCTGATTTCCAAAGCAGCGCAGAACGTAAGATGAATTTTGGACCAGCCTGAGCCATTCTTTTTTTCCCAGTCCCATTCTGCCCGTGAAACTAAAAAAGAAAAATAAAAAAAAACGTGGGATTTTTTTTTTTTTTTTTTTTTTTACCAAACGTTCATCTCTTCCCATTCTGGCACTGCCAAACCACATCAAGCGTGGCCCCGCGCAGCGCCGCCGCTGTGCCCCCCCGGCACGTGTGGGGGGAAATGCTTCTGCCTCGTGTAGGAGAGAGCTGCGAGGATTTGCTCAGTGAGTGTCAGCGAACGGCACACAAAAGGCCTGTCAGGGGGAAACGCTGGGTAATTACTGTAATTTACAGCCCACATTTTAATTTTGAGCATTATTTTTTCAACAATGAGGGAGCGGGAGTAATATCCGAACGAGGTGAAGGGAGAGCACGAGGATAGCGCTGGGCTGCGGGAAGGAGCCGGCCCTGCGGGACGGGGCAGGAGAGAGGGGAGGTAGGAGAGGGGCTGCGGAGGCCGCGGCGCTCCGGGCGCGGGGACGGCTGCCCGCACGGCCGGGTGTGCGTGCTGCGGACGATGGCTTCCCAAGGGCGGGGTGTGCGCCCTGCCCGCCCCGTGGGGCCGCGTGTGCGCTGCTGGGCGCGGGCCGTGCGGCGTCACTCACCTCCTTGTGCCGCGGTCTCCCACGCGTGGCAGCAGGGGAGGGCGGTGCGTGGAGCCGCCGTCAGCGCTGCCGACAGCGTTCGCAGCACCGCGGGCTGCGCGGTGCCAGCGGTTCTCCAGGGCTGGGTTATGGCGCGTTTCGGCCGTGCCAAAAGCGCCTCCGTCCCTCCGCTCCGGGTGCGAGAGAGGCCGGGCGCTGCTCTGGATACCGGAGCATCGCGCCCATCGCACCACCGCGGCTCCCAACCTCCCACTGCGCCGCGTCCTCCATCCATCCGTCGGGGCAGGGGCTGCGCCCGCCCTGCGTGCTGCCGCCGATGCCCACGCGCTGCCGGCGCTCGTCCCCAACCTCTCCGTGGGTACGGGGCACCGCACCGCGCCGGGCTCGCGCCTCCCCAAAGAAACGCGCCTTCGATTCACTTTGGAGCGGAGGAAACTATGAGCCCAGCTTTGTTTTCCTGGATCCCTCCCCCTGCGCCGACATTCAGATGAGAGCGAGGGAGACAGAAAGTGAGAGAGGGAGGGAGGGAGCCGGTGCCAAGCGGCCGCACCCCTTGTCAGCTTGGGTCAGCGCCACGTTCGTTATTAATGCTCTGTCTAGAGGTCACATTCAGATGCAATGAGCCCTGGGTCAGCCAGAGGAACAGATTAGAGCTCGCTGCTCCGCACACAGCGCGGCACCGGCTCCGTCCGCGGGCTGCCAGGAGCGGGGCTGCGGCTGCTCCTTCGCCTTCGCCTTTCTGCTGCTTTTTCTTTCTTTCTCTCTTTATTATTATTTCTTGGCAACGTCGGGCATCTCCTGAAAACTGCACAGCCCCCTCCCGGAGCCCGGGGCTGCGGAGCGAGGAGCCGGGGAGCGCACACCGCTCGTGCTTCCAGCGCCCGCGGAGCGTTGCGGGGCCGGGCCATGCGCCCCCCGCGGCTCCGGGCAGCGGGGTCAGCAGCCCCCTCCCGCCCCTGACCTGCTTTCCAGCCCCAGCAGCTGCTCCGGCCGCCCATGGCTCTGCGATCCTCTCGCCCCCAGGATTTAAGGAACCGGCTTTGCTTTCTTTTCTTTCTCCGCCCGCTGCGAGGGAACGAAAGCAAAATGAGCGGGGAGGGCGCGAGCGCAGCGCTCGCAGCGCTTGGCAGCGGGCAGTCGTGCCCGGGGGGGCTTTGAGGAGCGCCCACCGCCCGGCCCGCTGCATGCTGCGGGTGTGCTCCCTGCCCGGCGCAGCGCGACCTGCGGCACGTAAGTATGGCAGTGGGGTCCGCGCGGGGGGAGGATTGGGGCAGCGCCGAGCCGTGCCGAGCCGTGCCGTGCCGTGCCGAGCCCCCACCGCCCCCGTAACTCCGTTGGTTGGAGCTTCGGTTGCTCTGCCGGGGGCTGCCGAGCCGGGGTGTGCGGTGTGCCTGTGTGCACGGCGTGTCCCGGGGCGCGAGTCCCCTGTCCCTCCCCGTGCAGAGGCAGCAGGTGTCGGGGTTTTGCGTCGGGGTTTTGTGCATGGCACCGTGCGTCAGCGAAGATTGCGCTACAGCGGGGGCCGCGGGCTCCATCTGCCCCCGTTTGCCAGGCTGGGTCCCACTGCTGCTCCCAGCAGAGCCCGGCTGCTGGTAAACCTTTGCCCTGGGCACAGCAAACCACCCCGGCCCCCAGCGTTGCGCTCGGTGCTGTGCTGAGCCCGGGGGCACTGAGCCAAGGGGACGATGAGCCAAGGGGCCGGTGGCTTGTTTGCTTTGTTTGCTTTGGAGCAGCAGCCTGGCTTGTGGCACAGGGGGAGGGCTGCCCTGAGCAGTTGGTTACCGGACATCCCCTTTTTTTTTTCCTCTCTCTCTCTTTTTTTTTTTTTTTTCCCTTTTTAAGCAGCATGGTGACGGAGGTTGCAAGTTTTGCAGGCTGGGAGCCGCAGAGTTAAAGTTCCAACTTGCTTCTTGGCTTGCCCCGGCCTTTTGTGGTGCTCAGCGCTGTGTGATGCCTGCGTGCTGCGTGCAATTCGATAAGCCCCGGTGCTGGGACAGGGCAGGATACAGCACAGCTGCAGCTTAACCCTTGCTGTGCCGGGTCGCAGGAGTGGCAGTTGGGCTGTCACTGGGGCGCAGCTCCCAGGTGTATGCATGGCCACCACGGGAGCCGTAACCTGGGACATGCTGAGCTCTGCAGCACCAGGGCTGGCAACAGCCTGGAGACAGAGGGCGGAGGCACGCGGGCAGTCCCTGTTCCCATGCTCTGTACACTGTGGTCTCTGTGCTGGAAAACCCCTTACAAAAGAGGAAAGTGCTTTTTGCAGGTTCATACCCTGCAGGTTTTCGGCTCTTGAAGTCACCATTTGCGGCAGCACTGTTGCTCAGGCTGCCTGTCCCATACGCGTGGTGCCGGGCAGGAGCTGGGGAGCTGTGCCTGCAGCACCACACTGAGTGGGCCTGGGGCATCCATCCGTGCGCCCACGCCCCACATTGCTCACTGTTCCAACACACCACGTCTGCATGGCCCTGTGCAGTCCCAGGGCTGCAGGAAGGGGACAGCACCTGGGGGTTCCCACACAGGGATGCTTCCTCCTCTGCCCTGCCCCATCCCGTCCCATGCTGGCAGGGTTCTGGGCATGGCAGTGCTGTCCCGAGGGGAAGGGAACACCTCCTGCTCCCGTGCTGTGGCTGCGGGATGTTCTGTTCCCGAGGCACTCAGCTCAGGGCCTTTTTTCCCCATGGAAAGACAAACAGGCCGTCCTAAGTCATCCTGGGAAGCCCTGCAGACGGGTGCTGTGACCATATTGTTCCTGCGGAGCTTGGCGTGCGCTGCGGGTGTTTCCCATCCTGTGTGGATAATGCTGTCCTTGTGCGAATCCATCTGGCCCTAAACCCTCTCCTTCCCTCCTGCTACCGCAGGTCTCCTCGAGCATGGGCGGAACTGGTCGGCCATTGCCAGGATGGTGGGCTCCAAGACCGTGTCGCAGTGCAAGAACTTCTACTTCAACTACAAGAAGAGGCAGAACCTGGATGAGATCCTACAGCAGCACAAACTGAAAATGGTGAGCACCTCGTGCCAGGAGCCTGCCCAGTCCTGCTGGGTGTTCTGGGGAACGTGCTGGGGTGGGAGCACGGGGACCAGGGAGCGCAAACGGTGTGGATGGGGTGCTGCCCACCAGGCCCTAGGAGCTCTGCGGGAGGGCAGCTGCCAAAGGGATGCAGGGGTTTGGGACAATGCATGGAAAGGAGGGGCTGAGCCCAAAGCTGTGGCGGTGGGACAGGTGTTGTGCAGGGAGGGCTGATCCTGGTGGTTATCTCTGTGGCACACGTGCATGTCTCTGTGCCTTGGTTTCCCAGTGAGAATGGGCTGACGCTGCTTTTCTGCCGTACGGTCCAGAGTATGAATGAAGTGGGGCTCATTGAGTGTTCTGGAGATAGCACAGACCGCTAAGAGCAGCCGAGGATTATAATTATTTCATCTGTAGAGTATCCTGGGGTTCCTGGTTTCTGGCTAATAGAATTCACATGGCTAAACCCCCAAGGGGTGCTTTGAAAATGCAAAGGACAATGTTCAATGCAGGAATCTCTCCAAGCAAGCTATTACAGCGAGAGTAAAAAGAAAGACAGGAAAACATTCAGTGACTCACCCAGGAATTTAATATCCTAGTCAGTCTATAGGAATGAGAGAGAGAGAAGACATCGGTGATTCTTTTCTTATGAATTCTCTGCGCACAGAGGCACTCCTGTGTTCCTCTATCTCACCAAATTGTTTGTAGAAACAGAGCAAACAATACAAAAGGCAAAAAACATAAAGACTGCAATGAAATGTGCATAAAGCCCTCTGAACGTAACATGTTATAAAGATATCTCCGTTCATTACGGGGGAGCATCTGAAATAAGATCATGCTGCTTAGCTGGCAATGGACTGGCTGTTTATTAATTTACTCCGCTTCCTAATGTCTCAGAAATTATATCACAGAAGGGTTTTTCTGCAGAGCCACATTTCTCCCTGCCTCCGTCCCTCCAAGGCAGCGCTGCGCTGCTCCCGTCTAATTGCTCACTCTCACTTGCAGTTGATATCAGCATCATCATTTTATTTTCTGAGCATTGGAGGCTATGGGATTCGGTTTTGTCAAAGAACAATGAGCGCTCAGCTGTTATTTATTGTTCTCTATTGTTTTGTGGCAACAGCAGATGCCAGAAAGCTGAGTAAAATGAAAGAGCAACCGAGATTAAATTGCCATAGACCTTCCTTCCTGACTCCTAAATATATTTAGGAGCAAACCGAGCCTCCTGATCCCCTCCTGTAGGCAGCACTTGGCCTTGGCGCCCGCACAGCATGCAGGTGGCCGTGGTGTCGTCGCGTGGGTTTGCGTGAGATGCCCAGATTGCCCCCTGCCCTCACAACAGCTATCGCTGATCGTGTGCGAGGAAAGCACTTGGCGCTGCCTTTCTTCCTTTTGCATAATGAGAGTCAACTCAATTAGCAGCTCTCATGAGGTTCCCAAATGGGGCTCGCTAATAGTGTAGCCCCCTCGTCTTGTAGGTGCGACGTGGGGCAGGAGGGCTCACTGGGACTGGGGAGCTGTGGGGATGAGCGGTGGCCGTCACCAGCTGAGGATGGGCAAGTGGAGCCTGGAGGTGTCCCCGTGCCCCAGAACACATCACAGCGTCCTGCAGCGCCTCGAGGCCTTGCTTTGTCTGCACAGCATGTTTTGGCTCAGGCTTGCTGTCGGGTGGCTCGGATGTGTCCCCCCATGGCCGTCTCGTTGCCTTGACCTTCTGCGTGCCGTGCTAATCTCAGGGGAAAGCGGGGCACATGGATACATGCTGTCCTCCCACCCTTCTCGTCAGCAGTTGGAGATAAGGTGCTGTCTTCACCACCACCTCCTTGCTGAGTGCTTGCTTTGGTCCAGGAGTTGGACTCGATGATCCTTGTGGGTCCCTTCCAACTCTGGATGTTCTGTGATTCTAGACACTGCCCGGGCTTGTTGTGGTGTGTGCAGCTGCGATGGTGAGGGATCCCCAGGCTGCTGCCAGTGCTGCTTGGTTACTGCCAGCAGTGTTTCTGTGATTCTCTGCTCTTCAGGGGGTGCAGGACAGCCCGGCGGCCTCTTTGGCAGATCCAGCATGGTTTGTGCAGCGTGCCAGGGCTTGGGGTGGGAGGCTGAGGCCGTGCCCACCGTGGTGGGCAGAGAGATGCTGGGATCACTGCTCTGTCCTGTCGCTCCAGACTGCATCTCACCCATCTGTGCTGCCCCTAATTGTGGCATTTTTGAAGCTGCAGTTGAATGGGTTATCTCCCATTTGTTACTGCAAGGTCTCACATAGAGCCTGCCCAAGTGGCACCACATCCCAGAGTGCCAAGAAACACCAGGTAGGCAGAGTAGAGGCCAGAAAAACACAAAAGGAACTGGGCAGATGGCCCTGGCACCTTCTTGTGGGCTCACTGGTGGTTGCTCAGATTAAGTGGAGCACGTGGTGATGGTGGGGACGCCTGGCTGCAGGCACAGCCCATGGAGCCTCTGGACCGCTGGAGGCGTAGAGGATCCCTGGGTGCAGCTGGGATGTGGATGCCGCTGCCCCAGGCCCGCTCGTGCTCGGCTCATTCCCCACTGAGGAGCCCACTGGAGGCTTGCACTGAGTCACAGACCCGTGAGTGAGAGTCAGAGAGAAGCCTTTGCCATAGTAACGTAGGGCTTTGTCATCGCATTAGCATGATGGGGAACTGCTGCTTCAGAGCAAAACCTGCTGTTAGCAAAGTGCTGCTCGGCCAAGGTGCGAGCGTAGGGCGCGTAGGGCACGGCGACCTGGCACAGGGGGATGGGATGGGGAGGGAGCTTGCAGCACACAGCACTTTCTCAAGTGCCTTTTTTCCCTCTCTCCTGCCCGATTTGATAAAAATAGCCTTTGAGCAAGCAGCGTTTCCAAGCAAAAAGCGGCTGTATTTGTTTGTTTTATCTGGAAGTTTTTTAAAGGATTGAGAAGTCGGGGGGAGGGCAGGGACCAGCTCTTCCCAGCGCACAGATCCAGCAGCAGAGTTAACGTTTCCGCCGTGGCTTTATCTTCTCATCCATGTAAATAAACGTCCTACACACGTCATCCGTGTGGGGCTTGCAGGGAGAGCCGGAGATGATGGGCCTGTTCCTACTGGTAATATTTACTTAAGCAACGAGAGCAGGAAACAATAGCAAAAGCGAGACTTTTCCTTGGGGTGGGCAGCAGGCAGCAGCATGTGAGCCCTCACGGCTGTGGCACGTGGCCCCTGGGGTACACAGCACTCAGACACCACCGAGTGGAAGGCAGAATCCTGCACCCAGTGTCCGTCCCATGCACAGGGTGCAGCGTCCCCAGGGCTCCCCCGGTGTTGTGCTCCCCAGGAAGGGGCAGCTCCAAGCGCAGCTGTGTGCCGGGTCCTTCTATGCCCTTGGGTGAGACTGTGCCATGGGGCTTCTGGATGGTGAGTGTGGTCCTGGAGACCCTTTTTGGAGGGTCTGTGCTCATTAGGGCTCAGGGCTGGGGTCACAGTGGTGGTGGCCCTGTTGTCCCTGCCATGGCAGCTGCTATCCTGCTCTGCTTTCTGTCTTATCTTCCTCTTCCTCTTCCCCAGGAGAAAGAAAGAAATGCTAAGAGAAAGAAGAAAAAAGGCACCGCCGCTCAGAACGAGGAAGCTGCCTTCCCTCCTGTGGCCGAGGATGAGGAGATGGAGGTGTCGGGGACGAGCGGCAACGAGGAGGAGATGGCCGAGGAGGCTGAAGGTGAGGTGCCCGGGGACTGCAGTGGGGGCCACAGTGTCAGCACTCCGAAGGCATTTGGGATTTCAGGCCTCTGGGATTTCAGGCTGCATTGGGTCATTGCCCTCCTCCCATGTCTGTCTGGGGGATGGTTATTTTGGGGAGGTCATGCAAAGGAAGAGCTGCCAACATGGCCATCCCCATCCCTTTGGGTGGGTGAGCTCTGGGAGCTGCTGCAGCTTTGGAGCAGTGAGGCTGAAGGGCTCAGCCAGTCATTTCCTCCTTGTTCCCTTTATAAGGGAGCGTTTTCCTCTCTCAGCTGTACCAAAGAAAGGAAACAACTTGAAAGTGACAATTTTCAGCTATTTATCGCTTAGAAAGCGTGGCGGTGAGTTTGGAGAAAATGTGCATAATTTTCCAACAATAGCCCCACTTGACTTTTGTCAAAGTAATTTAATAACTTAACCAGCAGTGCTGGCACCCTGCTGCTTCCTGGCCTTAGCACCCAGGCTAATGGGACTTGAAATGGGAAATCTTTTCAAATCATTGTTGAAAGTGACTCATTACAAGGCAGATTCCAGGTAAATCTTTGTGCGAGGTGATACGTGACTCAGAGGCGCAGAGCAGAAGGTGGTTATTGCTCTTTGTAAGAGCAGTTGGGAGGAAACAATGTCGTTTTGAGATTTAAGACAGATCTGACATGCTCGGAGGCTTTCCCTTCCCCGTCCCCAGTTCCAATTCCTCCTGTTGGACGGAGGAGATTGGTGCTGGAGCAGCACACTGTGCTCACATGGCTGAGCCCTTGGCTATCTCCGCAGCCCCTGTGTGTGGAGCAGCACTGAGCAGGAGGGTCTGACCCCATTCACTGCGAATCCCATTTCTGTTGTCTCCGAGTGGCTGCATTTCACTCATTCATTTCATTCTTTAACGCTAAGAAATAAATGTTGGAGGATGGTGAGATTCCCAATATGCTTCTGGCACATTTTTCTGCCAAGCAGAAGACTTCGGATGTGCTCAGATGTATGGCTCTCGGGACACATCATGTCTCCATATCACTCATTTCCCTGCAAAACATGCTGCTGTAGAGAGACCAGAGGGAGAGCTGTGGGAAAGCCCCAGTGTCCGTTTGGAGAAGAGCTGTGCCTAAGGGGTTGTGGGCATTGTGTGGTCTCCTGGCCCTTTATAGGGTGAATGTAGATCATAGACCCAACCTGTCAGCAGTTCCTCCATCTGCCATGGTGTGCGGGCACTTGTATTTCCAACTCATTTCAAGCTGTTAGATTCTCAGATGGTCCTTTACATTTACACTGGCACAGGCTGCCCAGAGGGACTGTGGGTGCCCCATCCATGGAAAAGTATGAGCCAAGGTTGGATGGCCGCGGGCAGCCTGATGGCTGGGGGGCAATCGGCGCACGGCAGGGGCCGGGGCTGGATGATCTTTAAGGCCCCTTCCAACCCAACCATTCTATGATTCTGTGATTTAATAATTAACCTGTCCTGCAGCACTGGCAGAGCTTTGCTTTCTCCGACCCTGACCTCCTTTCTTTTGCCACTGGCGGCTTAAGCAGCAACAAACAGGCGCGGTGTTTTGGGCCGGCCCCAGCTGCCCCGGGGCTGGCAGAGCTGGGGACATGGGCACCATAAGTCACATGCCGTGCCAACGGCAGCTCCGGGAGCGGGGCCGAGCTGTGGGGTGATGGGTGAGAGAGGCCACCAGGGAGCGGGGCCAAGCAGCAGATCCAGGCAGGGTGTTTCATCTGCACCCTGCGTGCCAGTCGCTTGGTCTGTGGGTTGGATGGGTTTTGTGGGTTTTCAGGGGTGAGACCCTGCGTGCATCCCCGCTGCCGGGGATCCCAGCACCACGCTGCGAGCACCGGGATCGTCTCCTCTTCGGAGCGCAGGCGTTCTCCTCCCTTGGGAGGGGGCGGAGGCAGCGGTATGGGAAGTGAGAATCTCAGCCCGATCCTTATTTTTATTTCTTCCCTTTTCTCAGCTGCAGTAAATAACAGCTCCGACACCGAGAGCATTCCCTCGCCAAGGCCCGAAGCCAAAGAGGGAGGCGAAAGCGGGGCCAAGGCACCACCCGGGCCGGGAGGTGACTCCGGCGCGGAACCGGCGCTCAAGTTGGAAGAGGCTCCCACACCCCCCGACACTGCTGCAGCCCCCGCCGCCCCCGCCACCAACCCCGCTCCCACCGCCAGCCCTCCTCCGGAGGCCCCCAAAGCGCCCGGCGGCGAGGAGAAGGCGCAGGAGGAGCTGGTGGTGGACGTGGTGAAAACGGAGGAGCCGGAGGAGAAGGCGAGCGAGGAGCCCTGCAAGAGCGAGGTGAAAGAGGAGGGCGAGGACGGCCAGGAGAAGGACAAGGGGAATGACAAGAAGGCAGAAAGTGGTGTCGGCAGCGTGGGGACGGCGGAGGCTGAGGGGACGCCCAAGGCCGAGAAGAAGGAGGGCCATAAAGGCAGCAAAGGCCAAGGGGTGAACCCCGACAGCGACTCGAGCGCGACCTGCAGCGCCGATGAGATGGACGAGCAGGATGCTATGGACAAGAGCAGGTAGGAGCGGGGAGAGGTGCGTGAGATATCACTTCCCCAGGCTCAGGGACGTTCCGGACTGTGTCCTCGCGTGGCAGCGGCCCTTTGGCAATCACTTACGCAGGGCCCATGGCAATGTCCCTGGGCAGTGGCTGCAGGCAGGTGCTGGGCGCAGAACCGCTGCGTCTGCCGCTCGCAGCCCATGCGGGTGACGCAACAGAGCGGGACGTGCCCTTGGGGACAGCTGAGTTATGCGGAGGCGTAGACTGGGCCGCCTGTGATCAGGGCTGGGAACAGATTTTCTGTCTGAGTCCGTGCTGGCAGGGGAGCGGTCATGTTCCCAGCCAGGAGGGAAGAGCTGCTGCCCCAGTGGAGATGCTACTAGGATCTGTGGAAGTGAAATACCCGTGCTGTTCGTAAGGCAGCAGAGTAGTGAGGGCTATGCAAGGAACTGCAGGAACAGCCATGGGGCCTGAGCCCCACAGCCCCCCAGCATCTGAACATCCTGCGTTGCTCCTGGGACAGGGAGGGGAAGCGCTCCTCTCTCCAGAGGATAAATGTCCTGTTCCCCTCCCGTCCCTTCCCAGCACGGCCACAGAGCCCTCCCCACCCAAGAGCCTCACAAATGGGACAGGGTTTCCTGTTTTTTTTTTAAGAATATACATAAATACATGTGTCTTGTAGTGTTGTTTTCTCTGGTGGCTCCTACTTCCATCCACACGGCTCTTGGGTCAAGAGGGACCTCCTGAATCCCCCCTGCCTGGCATGGAAGGACAGAAGCCCCTCTGTGCTCTTGTCCTGATGCTGGGCTGGGACCAAAGCTGGCGTCCTGCATCCAGTGTTCTGTATCTGGTGTTCTGTGTCCCTCCCAAGAGGGGATGAGTGCCTCAAGGCCAGTTGGGCTGTGTACCGCGCTGTGCAGGGGCTATTTACAATGCAACCAAGTGCAGCAATGGCACGAGATGATAGGGAGCCATCATGCATCTGTACCACCTGTAACCCAGGAGGGTGCTGGCCCTGATACAGTGAGGGCGAATTGCAGGAGCATCCATCTGTCGCGTGCCCATGGGAGCAGCCCCTCCCTGGCAGTAATGCAGGCAGGGATAGGGATGCTGTGGATGCAGCTGTCTGTGGCCGTGCAGTGAGGCCAGGGCCTCTTGGCTGGGTGCTGCTCTCCGGCAGTGGAAGGAGGCCAGCACCACCCCTCCCCGCCCTCTCCTCCTTCCCAGACAGGAGAAGCCTCCCTATGAGAGGGAGTGAGGCCAGCAGCAGGGCTCCACGCCTCCCATCCAGCATTAACCCAGCCCAAATGGGACAGCAGCACGTTTGCCAGCTCCCAGCTGCGAAAGAACCACATCTTGGGAACAGCGTTTCCATCCCGGGCTCCTTCATGAGTCAGTGTCTATCTGCTCATCAAACAGTTACCAGTTCCTAGGAATATTAAGCATAACAGGCATCCATCTGCTGCCCCGTCACTCCTGATACCTCTGTGCTGGTAAGGTGCAGGTGATGGCGGGGCTGCCGGTGTGCCATGCCTGCAGAGCCCGGCGAGGCACGGAGCTTCAGCTGCCATGGATCCTCGCGGGCGGTTACCGCAGCGCCGCGTGACTCACGAGCACACGGGCAGAGGCGAGGAGCGGGATGGGGGTGCCGCGTGGGCCACCCCGTCTGGGACAGCGCTGGGCACGTGGGCAGTGCTCACCCACCCATCCCGTGGTGCTGGGCTGGGTACCCAACCTGTGCCAGGGACAGCAGGGGATGGAGGGTGGCCGAAGGATGCTGCGGTCGCTGCCCACCTTGGGTCCTCCTGAGGTTTGTGCTGGGATAGTCACAGCCTGAGCTCGTCAGGGCTGGAGGAGGCAGCGGGTTGTCTGTGGTTACATGCAGCATGTGCTGTAGGAGGGCTGCCGCTAGCACTGCCAGTACCGCAGTTCAGTGGGAGGTCACGCCAGATGGGAACGCGTGTGTGAGGCCACGCACATCTCCCCAGTGCAGATCTGCAGCGCGGGGAGGCAAGGAGATGCTCGCTGCACCGAGGCTGTGCCGCCTTTGCACAGTGGTTGTGCATGCAAGGAATAGAGTTTGGGCCGCCTGGGATGGGCCGTGGAATGGTGTGTTGTTGGGTCGTCTGGCAGTTCAGCCAGGCCCTCGCAGAAGCTGAAGGAGTTTGGAGGATGCGGTGCCCCGTTCATCCCAAAGCTTCAGCCCAAAATTTCCAGTGCATCTTGGAGCAGAGCACTCATCCATTGCTGCTGTGCTCCACAGAGCTCGCTCCTCTCCTGCTGCTGGTGGGAGGTCAGGCTCCAAGAGAGCAGTTGGCATCTCCAGCACTGGGTGCCTAAACCCAGTCCTGCAGGAGCTCCCATCTCTGGGGAACCCATTCCCCCTCCGGTCCAGGCACCGCACACTGTGGGGCCGGGGCAGTCCCAGCACAGCCATGTATTTATTCCCCGCACATGGCCCAGCCACGCTTGTTTATTCATCCAAGGGTGAGCGTGGAATGACCTTGAAATTTATAGGCTGAAAAGAGCAGTGAAATAACAGCTAAAATAAACAAATCAAGCTGTAAAACTTAGAAACGATGTACTGGCTTCAACAACTCAGAGTCAGGAGGGAGAGAAAGTGGAGATGTCCTGGAGTGACGCGGCCCTGGGGTCTGAGCGAGGGCCTGGGAGCTGGGCACCTCTCAGCCCGTGGGCTTTGCCTGTCTCCATCCCCATCCCCTCGGCTGGGACCTTGGAGGTACCCATGTGCCACGCAGCATCTGAGCTGGGTTGGGAGCAGGCAGCAGCTCGCAGGTCCGGCAGCCCAGCTGTGCTCACAAGTCCCACAGTAGCCTAGCTGGCCCCGGTGATGGCAGGGATGCTCTCCGGGCTCAGCAGAGGGATGCAGGGCATGGAGGAGCACCAAGACCTGCAGTTCATCCGCGATGTTCCCCCTGTAACCCATGTTCTGTGCTCAGGTTGCTGTCCCCCCGGCCCAGCCTGCTCAATGCCGCCAGCGAGGCCAGGCTGAACTCCTCGCCACAGAAACCGCTGGACCTGAAGCAGCTGAAGCAGCGCGCTGCTGCCATCCCTCCCATCGTAAGTGCTGGGACTGGCAGCGAGCTGAGCTCCTGTGTTGGGTGGTGGGAGCTCTGTGCGGGCAAAGTGCTCCGTGCACAGCGCGTTCCCAGCTGCTGGAGGCTGCCAGCAGTGTTCGAGTGTCCCTCAAGATCTTGTATCAGAAAGTGGTGGGAGGTCTGGACAGAACAAGCTGCTCACTGCCATGTGACTGCTGCCTCCTTTGCTTTAAAAAGCAACCAAGCACCCTCCCAGGCTGTGCTTCCCTTGGTCTCGTGTGCTTGAAGATACCGTGTGAAATGCATTGATGCACTTCTTCATCTGAAGGCTTTTCTGTGTCCCCTTTTTGGCTGTCCAACAGCCGTGTGCTGAAAACACCGATTGTTTCTCCAGAGTCCTCCAGGGTCAGCAGCAGAGCAGCAGCGTTTGCAGGGTGGGGAGAGGAAATCCCTGCTCTCGTGTGCTGGGTTTGAGTCCTTCAGGAGGACCCATTCCTGCTGCTCTCTCAGTTACGGCACAGATGTGGCTGTTGTAGTGTAACTTCTTGCAAAAGCCACAGGCACTTAGCTACGGATTAGAGGTTTTAAACAAGGCAGCCCGAGGGCCTGAGATGATGGTATTCACCATGGGACGTTTCAGTCTCCCGTGCCTCGTGAACTCTGGGGCATGCTTTGGGGCAGACCATGGGGCAGCTGCCTCTCGCTGTCCCCGCGGCTGCTGGGGATGCTGGCAGCACGTGGCAGGCATCAATTCTTACTCTCCCGTTGCAGATTTCCGAAGGGTTCTCGGAGGGGATGCTGCAGAGCGGAAGCGTGAAGCCCCCGGTGCCTCCCCACGCCCTGGCTCTCTACCAGCAGCAGATCACAAAGGCCCACGAGTCCTCCCGCGAGGACGTGCCTCCCAGCAAGCAGCAGGAGAAGGAGCAGCAGCAGCCCAGCAGCAGCCCGAGGGGGAAGAGCAGGAGCCCCACTGCCGGGGACAAGGAAGGTAGGGCAGCGTGCTGCGGTGTGTGTTTATCTGTGAGGAAACATGCCGTGCTTGGCCAGCAGCTCTCCTCTTAGCTCGACGTCTGCTTCAGCCCTTGAAAGCTCTTTAATAGCACCTTGAAGCAGGAGCGGGGAGGCACGGCTGATCTCCCGTGTTCGTTAGACAGTACATCATGTCTCGCTGAGCCCACGGCAAACACCGCGCTGGTGTCGAGCGCCGAGGAGGTGAAGATTGCCTTTATTAGCCTCTCTGCCATTCACTTGAGAGCAGAGGGGCCTGGAGGCATGCCAGGGCTTTGGGCACAATGGCTCTTTTCTACCTTGCTGGCTTTTTATAAAGAATGCTTTTAGCGCTCAGCAGGGACCATTATTTCATTTAAAATCAATGCTAATACTGTGACTCGGAGTCCGAAGGTTCCTGTAAAGATTCCCAGTGCTTTCTCCCTGGAACGGCTCTGATACGATTTGGCTGCCTAATGAGCAATTCAGAGTTTCCCACCATTGAGCATCTCAAGTGTTATTAGCTTGAGCACCTGGGGATCGAGGTTAAGGAGAGTCGGGAAGTCCTGATGAGCCCATCCTCTGAATGTTTTCTTAATCTCAGTGTCAGTCTGCTCCAGTCCAACATCTGCGTCCCTGCCCCTCGCAGCCTGCACTGCAGATGTGCCGTGGGGATGTTGTCGCCAGCAGCACGAGCTGGGCTTAGTGGGTGCTGCCCCCAGTCCTGGCGTAGAAGTGCAGGGAGATGGGCTGGAGGAGACAGGCCCTGGCCTCGGGCTGTGGTCTGTGCTGGAAGATGGGTGCCCAAGTTCAGCTCCGGCAGCTGGGATCGCAGCGCCCCGCCGTGTGTCCTGGCCTCAGAGTTCCTCCAGCAGCCACGTCCCATCGGGCAGAAGGACGTGCTTGCAGAAGGAGTTGGTTGCTGGGGCTTGGCCAAATTTTCTTTCTTTCCTTAAACAATAAATAGCACTGTGTGTGGATCTGCCCTCCAGAACGTTTTCCGTAGAAGCCAGGAAGGGGACTTACCACCTTGAAAGCAGGGAGTTTCCTATGAGTCATGGTGTTGCCACCCATGAAGTGCCATCTCCAGCTGATCCTTCCCGCTGTGCCTTCTGCCCGGCAGAGCACCCTCCTCAGCTGGATTTGATCTCTTCCTCGCTGCGGTCCTGTGCAGATCTTGCACAGCTCAGCTTCCCGGTGGGCTGTGTGGCACGGGAGCACTGCTCTGTTCTGTGACGGAGCAAACACCTCACGGTCTCCAAACCCTTCATACCTATGGATCAGAGTCATTAAGGCTGGAAAAGACTACTAAGATCCCCAACCCAGCCCTGATCACATCCCTCAGTGCCGCATCCCCACTGTTCTTGACCACCTCCCTGGGCAGCCTGGCCAGAGCCTCGCCGCCCTCAGAAATGTTTCCTCACAACCGGTCTGAACTTCTCCTGGTCCGACTTCGGGCCGTTACCTCTCATCCTTGCTTGAGTGCTGGTGCCACCATGGGTCTGGGTTGCATGTGGACCCTTGGGAACCTTCTGTGTTCGGGGTGTGAATGCATCTCCATACGAAAATGAGCAGCCTTGTGTTGAGAGTCACCTCGAGGGGAAAAACCGGGAGCCCAGGCCCCCGTTTCAGTGTGAGTGTGGATTTAAGTGATGGCTCAGTGCTGTCCCTGCCTGCGGGATGCAGGGCTGGCTGAGAGAGATCCAGGTAGTGCTGGGAGATCTGTGCCCCAAGGGAGCCCTTTCCTTCCCCTGCGTCCCGATGGAGCTCCGAGTCTCCACACTTGGGCTGTTGTGCTGTCACAACACACTGGAGTTGGACTCAATGATCCTTTATGAATCCCTTCCAGCTCAGGGTGTTCTATGATTTTATGATGGTCCAGCCCCGCAGAGCTCCACCAGGGCAGCCGTAGCGAGGAGCAGCAGCAGCAGGTCCTCCCACTGCCCCCGGCCTGCCGAGGCCCCGCTCGATAAGAGCTTCGACTCTCGCAGCCGCTCCGGGGCTCAGCGTCCTTCACACCATTTTGGCTCCACTTCAAAGCAAAGTCTTGCACACATCCTGGCTGAGGCGTTGGCTGCCTCGCGGCCCCTGGCTGGGACAGTATCGCCTTGGAGGGCAGCCAGGCCCCCGCCGTGCCTCCCCGACCCCAGGCAGGACGCGCCACGCCGTCGGGCAGACGGATCTCCCCCCCCCTCCCTGCACTGCTTCGGGCATATCTTCGGTTATCGCGCGGCGGTTGGAAAGCGGGCGGTTTGTTGTGTGTTGATTTAGTTGGGTTTCAGTTGGCCTTTGTAGGAGATGGAGAGCCAAGAGCATTAATTTGGATGACAGATCATATAAACTCTGACTCCTTCGCTTCGATTCCAGGGGTTTGATAAACGGTAATAGGAACTCTCTCTTCCCCCCGTAAGTGCTATTTTATCAAAGCCGGCTGAGTTATAGCCGCCCTGTAATGCGGGGGCAATTAGGAACTGGCCGCATTTCACAGCCCCAGAGGCGCGGAGGGGAGGGAAAGGCTCCGTGGGGCCGGGGAGGACGTGGCTCAACCGGGGTGTGTGGGGCCGTGGTTGGGAGAGCGCCTCCAGCCCCGACGTCACAGCGCCTTCCAGCCCCCGGATCAGCCCCCGGGAGCTGGGAGAAAATCAGGGGGTGCTTTGGGATCCAACCTGGGATCTTAAGGAGGGAAGATGCTCAGACACCTCCGTGTACCGAGAATGGATTTCTTGTCTCACCAAAGAGGACAAGAATAATCTCCCAGCTTCTGAGTACACTGAGCATTAATAATGATAATGCAGTAAAGCCTCATTAAATTGGGCCTCTGATAATCTACTTGCCCTATTATTAGGCTTAGCAGGATTCGGGCATCTATTTTTATCAGAAATTGATGGGTAAAGGCTGGGTGCGTTTGTGACTGCCATTGTTTACTGCCCGGTTCCTCATTTCTGGTCGATGCAGACGTTACGCCGGTGGGTCTGGCAAAGAAGGGCAGTGCAAAATTAAGCGTTTATTGATTAAAAGCAAATCCTAGCAAACCTGCCTGGGATCTGTTCCAAAAAGGCTGCCTCATCTGTCTGCTTAGCACAGCATCCTCGGTGAGGGTGCGCCTGGGATGGAGCTGGCACAGTTTAAGCTCTTCTCTTGCACCCCACAGGGTGCTCAGGCCAAGAGGGAACGGCTCCTCCATCACCAGACGCCTCTTGGCCTTGGATCAACCTTCTTATAGCCGGGGTGAACCCAGCCTGGCATCCAGTACAGCTGACCCACAGAACTTGAGGAGGCCGCCCTGCCTCCAGTGCAGCTGCCGGACAGCAAGGAGGCATCCAGCCATCCCGCAGAGCCTGTCCTGATCTTCATTTGCCTTTGACACTCTAGTAAAGCGTGCTTGTCCCAGGTGCTGGGAGAACATCTGCGCATCGTTCCCTTGCTATCCAACAAGCTGATGCTTTTCTTTCTGGCCCCTCCAGCAGGCTGCAAATGAGTTGTCGCTACAAGCCAGCCCCTGGTGGTACCAGTTAGGAGTGTGAGCCTGGGGAGGGCAGTTTCACCTCCACATGGATGGCTGTGGCTTCACCTGCTTGCTGAATCTTCTGTCCATCCGTGGGTTGCCACTGAGCAAAGTGTTTGTTTCTGTTTTCCCTGCAGAAAAGTCCGTGCATTTCCCATCCATCGCAGAGGCTCAGAAGCTGGGCACGGAGCCGCCGCCCACCTCGTGCTGGCCCCCCGTCCTGTCCTACTCCCGGGATGTGATAAAAACCTCTCCTCAGGCAGAGCCCCACCTGTTCCAGTATAACCCACCAGGCACGTGAGATCACACGGTGCCCTGACCCAGGGCTGGGGGCAGAGCTGTGGTTGCAGCTGGCATCGTTCACTGCTCTCTTAAGTCAGTGCAGCTTGTTTCTTTTTGGGTACGAGAGGGCTTGGCAGAAAACTGCCACCTCTTTGCTCTGGCACAGAGCAGCCTCCCTGCTGCTGCTGCTGGGGCCAGCTGAAGGTGGCAGGCAGGGCTCCTGACTCCCACCAGGGTGGGTTAGGGATATTATTTGTCCCAGGATACCATGAGTGCTCCCTGAGCCACCCTTGGTGCCATCATGGGGGTTTCAGCCCTCACTCTGCTGTGCCTCTCTGGCTGGAGGGCACACAGCTTGGATACAGAACCAAAGGGAAAGAGGCAATAATTCAAACAATAACAGTGGTTTTCAAAGCGATTGTGCTGCCTGGATCCTGGAGCAGGGTCACCCTGTTCATGCCCTGCTCTCTCACTTGCCCATTGTTTTCCCTTGGTTGTGCTAACACTTGTGTTTCCCATGCAGGACACCCCATCCCGCTCAACCTTCACGAGAGCTCCCGCTCGGGGCTACAGAGGCTGGCAGGCATCTCCAACCCTCCTCCCCTCATCTCCTCCACCAAGCACCCCTCTGTGCTGGAGAGACCTGTTGGCTCCATCTCCCAGGTATGGGGTTGGGTGTGGGCACTGGGGGCACATCGCTGGGCCGCCCCCTGACCTCTCCTCTCACACTGCAGGGAATGCCCATCCAGCTCCACACACCCTACAGCTCTGAGCATGCAAAAGTTCCTGTCGGCTCCATCACCATGGGCCTGCCACTGACAATGGATCCCAAGAAACTGGGTAAGGAATGAGGGGGTGAGGGATGCTGTCTTGCAGGACGTGGCAATGAAGTGCAGAAGGAACAGACTTGATCTAAGGATGGAAGGAGTAATCTTTTGGGAGAGCAAAGCCAGGCATCGGCACGGGCTGCCCAGGGAGGTGGTGGAGTTACTGTCCTTGGAGGTTTTTAGGAACAGCAGTGAGGGACAGGGTCAGTGGGCACGGTGGGGGTGGGTTGGTGGGAGAGCTAGATGACCTCAGATGTCTTTTCCAACCATAAAGATTCTGTGATTCCACATATGCAGTGTAGGAAAGCACAATTTGGTCAGGAACACTTCCCAGGCTATAAATACTACCTGGCTCACATTGGGATTGAAGGAAGGAAATCTACTGCCACTCCTCAGGCTGGTAGGATAAAGAGTGAATGGCCTGAAGTGAACAAAGAAAGTGCTTAGTCTGCATATTTGGAGGCATTTCTTAACTGTAGAAAGAGGTGGGCAAGGGGCCACGTCTGGAGGGGTATGTGCGTGCCAGCCCCATACTGCAACCCCTGGAGGGACATCGATGGCCATGAGCAGAGGAGGTGGCAGCAGGAGGCTGGGCAAGAAGAAGGCCACGCTGACCTGTGCTTCATGTTTTCCAGTGCCTTTTCCTGGAGTAAAGCAGGAACAACTCTCTCCCAGAAGCCAGGCCAGCCAGCCTGAAAGCCTGGTGATGCAGCCGGCCCCGGAGGGCTCCGTCCTGCGGGGTGAGCATGCAGCTGTGCCCTGGTGTGGGAGGGAGGGGGATGCTCCACTGCCACACTGCCTGTGGCTGCCATGGGGCTTCTGGGGGGATTTCTGGGTTTCCCTTTTTTCTTCCCCCATAGCTGTGCAGGGGAAAATAAATACAAAGGTGTTGCTTTTACATGATTTAAGTAATTCTGGCTTGTGAGCTCTCCCAGGTTCGTGCAGCCATATGCAGAGTGCACGGTGCCTTGGCTCCAGCCCAGCACAAATAACACACAAATGAACTCAAACCACCCTGAACCGCATCTCTCTGGAGATCTCTGATCGCATCAGGAGGAGCTGATACACGCTGTGCTTTCTCCCAGGCCCATCAGTCTGCCCAGCCCCACTGTGGATGCAGCAAGGAGATGGGAGCTTCAAAATAACGGCTCCTTGCACCTCCCAGCCCCACGGCTGCATCCCCTGGGGGGCAGGTTGGGGAGGGCTCTGCCAGGTGACATCTCCTGGAGAGCTTCCCACATTTGTTTTGCTGACCACAAATCCAGCCTCCTGTTCACCACCTTTGTGTCCTGCAGGTACGTCCCTCAGCTCTGCCTCAGGAGGGAGCATCACCAAGGGGACACCCACATCCAGACCCCCTCCAGAGTCGCCCATCACGTACCGAGGCTCCATCACACACGTAGGTCCTTCGTCTCTGTCAGGCTTTGCTTACCTGGGTGCTGCTCATTGGGCACGTGGCAGGGGGCTGAGCAACACAGGGGAGCATCACAGATCCCCTGCAGACAGCCTTAGCCTGGCGTGGCACCAGCCCCGTGCTGTGAGAAGGGCAGAGCTCAGCGAGCAGCAATGCACGTCTGAGCTCCCCCATTGAATTTAGTAGCTGTCAGGAGCACAGGCACAAGCAGCTTTAAATGGCTCTGAGAAAGTAATCCTGCCAGGGCAAGAAGTGGTGAGGAGGAGGAGATGGGTGGAAGGCTCTGCCCAGGCAGAGGGAGGGGGAGGCCGCGGGGTGCATGTCAGGTAACGAGCTCTGCTGCCAGCGCTGTGCTGCGCTGTGGGTCCTGCCCAAGGGCTCTCTTGAGCAGAATGATGCTTTGGCCTTAATCTCCACCATCCATCTTTAGAAGAGCAGCTGGCAAGCGGGCGATAGTTTTTGCAGCGTGAGTTATTGCTCATCTGGTTACGGAGCGGAGAGCATAAAAAAAAAAGTCATCTGTTTCCCTTGGGGATTTTATCTGGCCATCATTCAGCTATTTAAAGCCACTCGTGCTCAGATTTTTGCCTGCTTCTTTCAAGCAGGGTGACCGTGTCCCTTTTGACCCTGGGGACCTCCACCTAAATCCTGGCTCAGAGCAAAAGCTTCTCCTGCCTGGTGCCCCGCATCCAGCAGCTGCCAGGGCTGTGAGTGACACAGCAGAGCAGTGCATCTCCCTGGGTGCCCCTGCAGCAGCGATGGGCGGGCATGGAGGGCCTGCACTAGTTCAGACAGAGAGCAGAGTTTAAGATGCTGTGTTACGTCCAGCTACTTGATCCATCTGCATTCCTTTGTTTGGCTTGGGAATGAACGTACCAAGCCCAGAGTGAGAGGGCATTGCCATCCCCAGTGTGCAGACGGAGCGCCCGGCCCTGCAGCAGCCCCCGGTGCTGTCGCTGATATTTGATCTCACATAACTCATCCAGCTTGCAGGAGGCAGATCTTGAATAGACGGTCTCTGCTCTGAAGCCATCTGTCATCACTTGCTCTCAAATCCCCTCTGAGCACGTCCACGGAAGGAAGATGACTTTACCTGGGGCTGGGAACGCCAGCAGCGGGTGCACCCTGCACGCCAGCAGTTGGAGCACTGAGCCTGGCTGCTGCAGTGGGGTTTTGTGGACTGGTGTTGCTCAGATGGCTTTGTGCAGAGCACGGGCATCTCCACGTTGGGGTAGGGAAACAGTCTGCAGAATCTCAAAACACTGACAGAACTGATGTTTCTAACTCGCTTTCTCTAAGGCCAGTTAGGCTCAGAATGGACGCGTGTCAGTCATCACAGGTGTTCCCTGCCATGGGGTGGGGGGACTGCTGCTCCCACGGTGCCTGTTCCCACTTGTACTGAGCGGGCTGTGATGGCAGAGGGGTGTTAATGGGCTGCGACGTCTCCAAGGACACCCAGCTCTGGGTATCGTGAAGCGGAGCCCCCTGCAGCACAGTGCCTGCCATCCCCACGCTGTCCTCACCCCTGCCTCTTCCCAGCAGCCTTCTCCAGCTCACGTACCTCCTTACCGCTCCTCGTTATTGTCCTCATCAATAATTAAGCCGCAGGTTTCTCGCTGATGGCTGTCAGGAAGCGGAGGCCGGGCGCGCTCTCCTCCACTCAGCTTCCCCGGTGGAACAGAGTGTTCCTGTGTGCGAGCGTGCTGCTTGCTTAATTGCTTGTGACACTGTTAAATATGGATCTTGGTGGCTTTCCAAGGGCACCCCGGCAGAAGTGCTGTACAAAGGAACCATTACCAGGATAATCGGAGAAGACAGCCCCAGCAGAGCGGAGAAAGTGAGAGAGGATGCCATGCCAAAGGGACATGTCATTTACGAGGGGAAGAAAGGCCACGTGCTGTCCTACGACGGTAAGTCGCAACCCTTGGCCTTTCTGGGGCAGGTGCTGGAGGGCTGTGCGGTGTGCTGGGAGTCGGGAGCTGTGTGGGGAAAGGCCATGAAGTGAGGTGGGATGACCTCATGGGTTCACTTCCAGTGTGGTTTCTCTCTCACTCCACCACACCTCCCTACAGCTGGGTTTCCCTCTGTCTCATGCTGTCCTTATGCTTTGGTCATGGTTTTATTGGCCCCATCCTGGCATGCCGTGCCAAAAGAGGATCCCCAAGGTCTTAGGCCAAGGTGGAGCATGAAGAACCTCTGAGATGGAGGCAAGTCAGATAGCTTGGCATAAAGACATTGGGACATCAGGCTTCCTCCTTGGGATGTCTTGGGCACAGCAGCACTGTAGCTTTGTTTCCTTGTGGCAAATGGGAGCTGGTGGCTCACGGTCCATCAAGAGCTTGGCCCCGTGTCCATCCCACGTGGCCTGTGTGACAGCCAGCAGCAGAGCAGCACATCACACTCAGCAGCACAGACAGATGCAGCCTTGCTCACAGAGCTGTCTGCGTGCCATGCTGGGGCTCCTGTGCCTCCAGCTGCTGGTGCCTGGTCCTGTGTGTTAGGAAGGACAGCACTGGCACGGTGTGACAGGGATTGAACTGCATTAGGGACTGGCAATGAGTCAGCCCCCAGCTCCCCTGGCTCCGGGGCAGAATGGAGGTGCCACTTGTTAGTGGGCTGACCCCTGGCTGCCCAGAGAGAGGTGAGATGCAGAACTGCCAAAGCAAATGCTGACCAGCAGCTGCACTGAGGATGGTGCTGCTCTCAGGAGGGCTCAGCACGCCCTGCAGATGCTGCGCTCAGACCCCCTGTGCAGGAACATTGCCATGGGAAGCGCCGGAGCTGTGTTAGCAGCATCAGCACGCAGCCAGCAGCTGCTCTGTGCCTCTGTGCCTGCTCAGCAGGCAGCAGCGCTGCCCATAAGGGCTCGTCTTCAGGCTGTGGTGGCTTCCATGGGAAATAAGCAGATGTTTATCTCCAGTGAAGCCAGGAGTGCCTGCTGTGCTCGCCTTGGGCTGAGATAAAAGCAGCCGGAACTGGACTCTGGCTTTGGCGTGGCATGGCCATCTCACAGGGCTGCATCACTTCTCTTCTGAGTCAGATTTAGAGATGAGTAAGGACCGGATCCTGCTCTCGATCATCTCAGTGCTGTGCTCGCATGCCTGCAGCCCTAAGAGGGCAGGAGCTGCTTTCACCCCTCTGGGTCAGCCCAGCCCACGGGGGAAGCTGTTGGGCTCCGGCTGTGCCACCTCCCCACAGGCAGCTACAGGAACTCTGGGGACGGGGCTGTGCCGTGTGGAAGCCGCCTCATCTCACGGCCTCCCATGCTTGCTGTCAACTCCGTCCCAGATAAGAAGTGTCACCACACTTCTGTATGTCTGTGCAGCCTTTGGGACAGTTGGCAGTGGTGGTGCCAGGCAGGGCGCAGGAAGCGCTCTGGGACTTGTTGTGCAAGCGGCTGTTTCCATCTCCTTCACAGGGGCTGGGAGTCCCCAGCTGCAGCCATCTCCTCTGTTCCTGCCCTGTGGGGTATGGAGGAATTAATGCCTTCCCTCCAAACAGCCTACTGCATGCTCGGTAGCATCGACCTCACCCTGAGCCATCCCTGCCCCGCAGCCCAGCCGCGCTGCCTGGCTCCTTCCTGCAGCCAAAGAGTTAAACGAACAAACAAACAACAACAAAAAAAAAAAGAAGTGAGAAAAATGAAATTGTTGTTGACGATGAATTTTGGCAAGCCGAAAAAAAATTGCAAATTCTTTAGTGTCATGAGGGTGCTTAAAATAAAAGAGCCGTAATGAGGCGAGATCCTGCAGCATGTGCGGGCTGAATTGTGCTAGATTGGTTATTCTCATTCTGCATATGATTGCGGATGGCTGCTGCGAGGCAGGGACGTGGCTTTGGAGTGGTTTTCTTTCTGTTGAGTCTCTCCCCGGTACAAAGGGGACCGCATCCCCTCTGCAGGGCACAGATGTGCTGTGCTGGGGGAGTGGCTGCGAGCAGTGCTTGCTGCTTTCTGAGCAGCGCCCCCGGATCTTTGCCCTTGAATGAAGCTGGATTGAAGGTTCAGGGCTGAACTAGCTCTGGGCCCCGTGCGCACAGCCCCAAACCCTGTCAGCATCCCAGCTCCAGGTTGCAGGAAGATGCCCCAGGTTTGGGTGAGCACAGTCTGTGCTCTGCAGTCACTGCAGTGCTGCCCCACCGCTGCGGCGCTGACGTGTGGGATTTTCACTGTCTGTCCCAGTCCCCATGTGCACTCATTGCTGTTTCAAAGGAACTCCGCTTTGCCTCTCCCTCTCTGGTTTTTCTCACCCAGGGAGTGTCTCAGCAAATGTTAAGACTGGAGAGGATCCCAAACAGTAGGTGTCTAATAGAAATGAAAACAAACAGCAAAACTCCCCGGAACCACAGGGTTGAGCTCAGTGGAAGTGCAGCTGCTGACACGGGGGTTGGCCCTGAGCTGTCCCCTGCCTGCATCGGGGAGGGAGCGGGACGTGGTGGGGCGGATGCTCTACCCACACAGGAGGCACAGATCTGGAATCAAAGCAGGCAGGAAGGGGAGAGCCAGCAGCTGGATTTCTTGGAAGCCGACCTCGTGCAGCATTTCTTGCGTTGCCAGGCGGTGGCTGTTGTTCGGATGGGGTCTGACGTTGCTTCTCGGTGTTCCCATCCCAGGTGGGGTTGCTGCTTCTCAGTGTCCCAAAGAAGACAGCAGGAGCTCAGGAGCTTCGCATGAGCCCACGGGAACCAAGCGGACCTACGATATGATGGAGGGGAGGATCAGCCGTGGCTTGTCATCCCGGGACCCGCTGTCTGCCAGCATTGAAGGTAGGTGTGGGGGGAGCCTTTCACCCATGCTGTGTCTGCAGGGACCCCATCTTGTCTCTTGCCTACATATCACACCTTCCCATGCCTGGCAGTGGTTTGCTGGGACCCCGTTGCATATTGCAGCAGGACAGCGTGGCAGAACAGGGGCGCAGACCAGCCTGTGTGCCTTTGGCTTCTGTCCTGGTGTACCAATTTCAGGACTACAAAAACGGAAGCACTTGTTAAAAAGAGAAATCAAGTCATTTAGAAACTGTTGATATTTTACCTCCCCAGAGCCCTGGCGGCACTGTCATTATACGTTGGTTTTATATGAACTTCTGTGCCACAACCCAGGTTTCCCCCTGTGATCTATTCTAGGTCTCATGGGTCGAGCCATCCCTCCAGACCGACACAGTCCCCATAACCTGAAGGAGCAGCACCACATCCGGGGCTCCATCACACAAGGTGAGGCTGCAGCAGGGCAGGGCCATGGCCAGCAGTAACATGGGGAAGTCTCACAGACACGGCCCGTTGTTCCTGTAGTCAGGTTAGGGCAGGAGGCACCCACAGTGCACGTATTGGGGTCCAGCTGCAGGTATGAGAGATTTTCAGTTGTGCTCAGTTTCTATCAGCCTAAACTTTCAGCAAAGTCAGGAGTAACGTTCCCATTGACTGGCACAAAGACAGGCTGAAAGTGGTACTAAATGAGCCCAGAAAGTGATGGTGAAGAGTCCTTTTGCATCAGTGATGTAGCTGCATGTGTGTTTGGTTGAGTAGCAGCCCTTGGGTTACATGTGTTAACTGGAAGCGCCTTGGACTGAGCATCCCCACGGGGAGGGTGTGTGGCTGGGAATCACCCTTTGTTTGTCTGTTTGGGGCTGCAGGAATACCTCGGTCCTATGTGGAGGCCCATGAGGACTACCTCAGAAGAGAAGCCAAACAGCTCAAGAGGGAAAACACTCCACCACGGGACTTATCTGACGCATACAAGGTCAGGTCTCACGAGGGCCTTACTCCCCTGAAAATGAAGCCAGCCCACGAAGGCCTGGTGGCCACGGTGAAGGAAGCAGGGAGGTCAATCCATGAGATCCCCCGAGAGGAGCTGAGGCGGACACCGGACATCTCTCTGGCGAGGCCTCTGAAGGAAGGCTCCATCACACAGGTGGGCACATGGGCGAGCAGCAGGTGGGCTCGGACCTACTCAGCCTTCTGTGCTTGCAGGGGACTGCTTCCAAAGCAAAAGGGGAGAAAAGGGGGCTTTAGGGCTCGGTCGGCAATCAGTAGATAGGCTCTGTCTGGGTATAGGTACCCCTTTCCGATCCTCCAGTGGATAAATGCAATATCTCAGAGCTCTGTGGCATGCTGAGAAGGCAATGCCCTGTCCACGCACACTGGAGCAGACGCATTTGGCTCATGTTCAAGGCCAAAGTCAACATGGTGCCCTCAGCAGCTGTGACTCTGTCTGCGCACAGCCTTGGTCTCCTCCCTGTATGGGCAAGTGTCAATTCAGCAAGGCCGGTGTTTAGGGTGAAGTGTGGCATGCTGTCTCCTGTTGGGCTGCAAATATTTGCAAGGTTCCCATGGCACCTTGCAGTCCTACCTCATTTCACAGCATGTGTAGGAGAGGCGTGATGGGCACAGCCAGCCTTCGGTGGTGACTCATCTCCATCTTGTTGGAGCACAACAAGACATGCAGAACAGGCACTCCGCCCTGCCCGTTTCCATGCAGTGCTGCTGTCTCTGCTTTACAGATGGCTCTTGCCATTTGACCAACTAAACCGATGTCTCTGGTGTCCTGACCCACTGGAACGGGAAGCACGAGTCCCACTGAAGCTTGGTGGGATGTTGAATATTAGGAGTTTCTTTTTTCTCAGGAAGAGCAGTCAGGCGCTGGCACAGGCTGCCCAGGGAAGTGGTGGGGTCACCATGCCTGGAGGTGGTCAAGAATCTGGGGGACGTGGCACTGAAGGACATGGCTAGTGGGCATGGAGGGGAGGGGCTGGGGTTGGACTCGGGGATCCTAGTGATCTTTTTCAACCTCAGTGATTCGATGATGCGATCACCCCGTTCTGCTCTGTGCCCCTTTGACACCCCATGTCCCTTGTGTCCCCAGGGTACCCCACTGAAGTACGACAGCGGCTCTTCCTCATCGAATACCAAAAAGCACGACGTGCGGTCCATCATTGGCAGTCCTGGGAGGACTTTTCACTCTGTGCACTCACTGGATGTCATACAAGACCCAAGGAATCTGGAGAGAGCTTACGAAGAAAGCCTGAAAAACAGGCCAAGCCCGGTGACCAACTCGGGTGGCTCAATTGCCAGAGGAGCTCCTGTGATTGTGCCTGAGCCAGGAAAGCCCCATCAAAGTGCCCTCTCCTACGAGGACCACCAGGCTGGGCACAGCACGGCGTTCAGCAGCCACTTGCACAGAGGGTCTCCGGTGTCCACAAGGGAATCCACGCCACGGCAGCATGAGGGTAACTGCCAACTTTGTGTTTGGTGCTGGGATTACAGCAGGGCACGTGGGAAGTCACTGCTGACCTCACCTGTTCCCAGCAAGTGCTTGTCTGACCTGTTCCGTTCCAGCACCCACTCCTGCTTGCAGCCAAGGCTGACTCACGGGAGCGGGGGCTGCTGCCCTCCTGAGAGTCTTCCTTGTGCCAGACTTGGCCCTGGGCACTCCTCTTTCTGAAGGTGGTCAGGAGAGCAGTGCTCTGGTGGAGGGGATTTTCACCTTTTTCACCTATCTGGTGAAATGAAATGGAAATGTGGTGTGTTTATCCATCACCTCTGCACCCAAGTACCTCACCAATCACAAGTGGGCCTCTGCACCCATAGAGCCAAGCAGTGATCTGCTGGGATGCGCTCAGAACCAGAGCACAGAAGGTCACTGGCACTACGGCATGGCGAGAGGCAGTGCAGATCCCATTCCAGAGGACACTGCCTATCAGGCCTGCTATCTATGGGTAACTGCAGCAGCCTGGGGGCACTGCTTTCCTCCAGCTCTGTGGCAGTGTTGGGAAATGTTTGCATCTCCCACCTGCAAATCCTTGTCCTACACCAACAGTCTTATGATTTGGGGGTGTGTGGCACAAGACACAGCAGTCTGCCAAAAACCAGTGCCAGGATGCAGCTCCCCTAAAGGACCATAAATTTGGGCTGCACAGAGCAGAGCTCTCCAAAAACCCTCTAGCATCACTTATGGCCAAACGATGAGGCTCCGGGTACATTTAAGGTCTCCATGGTCAGCTCATCTCTTTACTCTGCTGTTTTTCCAGTGAGGTCCATCACTTTGGGAAAGCCTTCAGCTGCTTTGCGGCTGATGAGATTTGCACATATGGTGAGGATGGCACGGGGGAGGCAGCACCCAGGCTGTGGGGAGGGATCCCGAGGGGAAAATAAGCGTTCCTGCAGAACACCAGCAGGGAAGCGGATTCCTGCATCATTGGGCTCATGGGAAGGCATGGGCTGGCTCTTCTTCTGAATGGTTCTGGGCTCATTTCTGTGCTATTTGATGCAAGAGAAGTGTGTTCACGCTGCTTTGGGGTGGCTCTGTCAGCTGCTGTCCACACTGTTGTTACAGCTGTGAACTGGTGACCCTTGCCCCGGATGGGGTGAGAAGTGCCACCAATGTCCAGCACAGGTTGGGAGAGCCGAGAGAAGGCCCTGACATTCCTCCAACCTCACTGTGAGCATTGGGCAAGAGCTGACAGGGCAGCTGGCGCCTGAACCCTCTGAACTGTGTTTCGTCACTGTGGCCAGGAGTTTCTGTGGCTGCTGGCTTCCATCGCGGGGTGCACATAAAGCAAACATCCCCAGAATGCTGCCTGCAACTTGCAGGTTGCACGAGGTGGAGGAATGGGAAAGTTCTGTCCTACTGCTCCTTGCATCTGTGGCTCCACTCCCCACTTGGAAGAATGGCCTGTGCATGGTCTCCCTTTGGAGATGGAGAACAAGGCCATCTGTCTGTCCCTCCCTGAGCAGATGCTGCACTGAACCATGCACAGTGCTGGCACAGGTCCTGCAGGACCATATTCAGTGCTGTCGTAGCAAAGCCCAGCGTGCTGCACCTGGTACCTGTGCCCTGTCCCAGTCCTGTGCTCGTAGGACAGTTTGAATGCTAGAAGGCAAGAGTGGAATGCCAAAAGGAGAGGTCCAGGCTGAGTGTGACGCAGGCAGTGGAGGGTGGGAGCCCCTCTCCGTGTCTCATGGGGCACAGATGGGTTGGGACAGGCTTCTCCTGCGTGCGACCAGGGCTTGGCTGCCTCGGTGTTAGTGGTGTAATGTGGCATGGCAGCACAGCAAAGAGGAAAGGTCCCTCGAGTTCAGGGTGAGCTGTGGGCGTCCCCTGAGGACACACTTGGCTCAAGACACCCCTCAGAGACATGGCTTGGCTACAGTGCTCGATCTCTGACTCATTTCCTTCTGCTTGCTGCAGGGAGCATCACTGCTGGGAAGCCAGTGTCCCAGGACAGAAAAATCACCCCCACATCGAGAGAGCTCACCAACTCCAAGTCTCCACATGCCCCTGTGCCCGACCACCACCACCCCATCTCCCCCTACGAACACCTGCTGCGTGGTGTGAGCGGGGTTGACTTGTACCGAGGACACATCCCGCTGGCTTTTGACCCTGCTGCCATCCCAAGGGGAATCCAACTGGAAGCAGGTACTGTTGGCAGGGGGGATAGTTGTCTTGGGACTGTGCTCCAAAACCTAAGGTTACGCCAAGCAAAAGCACTGCTTTAGGTTTAGTTGTGGTAGATGAGATACTTCCCAGAAACCATTCCTTGGGGAGCACCGCATCATTTCTCCATCCTTTTCTCTCCCAGCCGCTGCTTACTACCTGCCGAGACATCTGGCTCCGAGCCCCACGTACCCCCACCTCTATCCCCCGTACCTCATCCGGGGGTACACGGACACGGCCGCCATGGAGAACCGACAGACCATCATCAACGACTACATCACGTCGCAGCAGATGCACCACAATGCCGCAGCCACGGCCATGGCGCAGCGGGCAGACATGCTGCGTGGCTTGTCACCCCGGGAGCCCTCGCTCGCCCTCAACTATGCAGCAGGTCCTCCCCATCCGGGAGGGTTTGGGGCCGTTCCCACGTTTTGGGAGCTGGGGCCAAGTAACAGTGCCTCGCCGTCACCCTGACAGTCCTCTCGCTTCTCTCTCCAGGAATCATTGACCTGTCCCAAGTGCCACACCTGCCTGTCCTCGTGCCCCCCACCCCTGGCACCTCTGCCACCTCCATGGACCGCATCACCTACATTCCCGGCCCCCCCCAGACCTTCAGCAGCCGGCACAGCAGCTCTCCGCTCTCCCCAGGTAATGCTGCAGGTTTCTTTTCTCAGGGGAAGGCGCTTGGGCAGGACTCCTTCAAACAATTCACGGCCATGAGCTCAGCATGCTGGGAGACATTGGGGATCCCAAACCCTTTCCCACCCAGCGACCAGCACTCCCTCACAACAGCTCCTCCAGTTCTGCTGTGGGGAGGTTCATTGCTTTTCCTCCTCCTTCCCCAGAGTGGCACCTAGCAAACAGCTTTGTGAAAGGTCAGACCCAGGAGATGTCACCAGGACTACTACTGTGTGATCTTCCTGGGCTTTGTCACCCAGGTCACCCCGGTCTGTCCTGCTTCAGGTGACCTTGGATGGAGCCATCTCTTATCTGCTCTGCAGACACAGCAATGTGAAGGACAGGCAGCATTCCCTATGGAGAGTGACTCTGTTTGCAGCCCTTTCATCGCCTTTCTGTTGGGTTTCAGGAGGTCCCACGCACTTGACCAAACAGTCGGGATCGTCAGAGCGGGAGCGAGATCGGGAGCGTGACCGTGAGAGGGAGCGTGAAAAATCCATCCTAGTATCCACCACGGTGGAGCATGCGCCTATCTGGAGACCTGGTAGGCTGGGGAGGGTGCTGGCACCACGCCCTGGGGCCTTGCTGGGTGGAGGTGGGTCGAAACCACAAAACGAAGGGCTGAAGTCCTTGGCTGTCTGCCCCCAGGTACAGAGCAGTCCAGCAGCCGTTCCTCCTCGCACTCTCACAGCCATCAGCACTCTCCCGTCTCGCCCCGCACCCATGAGACCATCCAGCAGCGCCCCAGCGTGCTCCACAACACGAGCATGAAGATCATCTCCTCGGAGACCCCCACCCCTTCCGTCCTGCGGTACGTCCCCACACACCGTCCCTGCCTCTGGCCTTGGTATGGATGCAGTTGCTCGTTATTAAGCACCTCGTGGGCACCTTGGAGGTGCAGAAGGGTTGTTCTGGCCTTGTCCCAGCAGGAGCACGGCTGGGACTCATAGGAAGGTTGCGATGGGGAGAGGGGGTTATGAATGTCTCTGGGCTTGTCCCGTGGGCTTTGTTCTCTCTGGTGAATCCATCCAGGCCACATCAGGTATCCCATGGCCAGCTATTCTGGCAGGCACCTGGTTGGCAGAGGCTTCATCTGAGCTCCCTCAGCTGCTCCAGCATGTGCCACTTCTGTGACCCACAGCAGGCGGTTGGAGCTCAATGATCTTTAAGGTCCCTTCGAACCTAAAACCGTTCTATGATTTTGTGCTCAAAGCCCACTGAGGATCACAGCCAGACAGTGCCAGTGCTTGGCCAAGCCACTCCCCTTTGCCACATGCTTTTTTTTCTCTGACCTTTTCTCCATCACCTTTTGCCTCGCAGAACCTCCTCCACCACCACCACGTCGCCGATCCGCTCCTCAGCCTTCCCCTCGGCCTCCGCCCTGCGCTCCTCCATCGGCGCGGCAGACGGCTACGCGGCCATGCTGGACCCGGCTGTCCTGCAGAAAGAGGCCTCGAGGGCACGGGAAGCAAAGGCAGAGCGAGCCCAGACCGACAGCAGCGTCTTCACCTCAAAGCTGCCCAGCGGGGCTAGCCTCGAACAGTCGCCCTCACCTATTAAAGCCATGGAGTCGAGGCCTTTACCTGCCTCCGGACCCGGTTCTTCTCATCACTATAGCAGAGGACAGGGAAAAAGCCAGCAGCACCACCACCCTCTGGACCAGCAGCACGCAGCCTCGGGCCCCGAGCAGCACAGTAGAGAAAAGAGTCAAAGTAAACCCTTTTCCATGCAGGAACAGGAGCTCCGAGCACTCGGTAAGACCACCACGACAGTGGCCAGCTTCATAGATGTGATTATCATGCGCCAAATTTCTTGCGATAAGGGGCAGCGAGAAAGAGGCTCGCTGAGTAACAGCTCCACTAGTGATGGTAAGCCACTGGAGGGGAGGGGCCAGAGAGCTGTGGCCTGAAACCAATTTTATTTCATTATTTCTTATTTTTAGTTGTACATTTTGGTTATTGGCTTTGTCAGCTCCCAAAGTGTGCTTGTCCTTCTCCTCCCCGATTGTCATGTTATTGCAGTCATTGTTTGTGTGTGTTTTAGGGATCTTCCCTTCTCCCGCACTTCCCAGCCGAGCCCTGTTTTGCAAATGTCATGCAGTTCCTGGTATTGCTTTTGCAGACAGTAGGAATTTGCTAATTCTGATTTCCCCACCGTTAGAAATTCCCAGGCAGTCTGTAAGAAACAGTTGTGGGGAATAAATCGAAGGAGCAAAGAGGCAAAGCAAGCGTGTGAGCGTGATGTGGCCGTTGGCCACCCAACACGCACGACCTCACTCATGTCATGCCATCGGGGCCTCCGTGGGCTGCAGCTCAGTGTGGCTCTGACCGGGTTCCCTTGCAACAGCCTTGGACATGAGAGGTGGGAGCTGCCAGCACCGCCTAGCGCAAAGAAGACACAGGGAAGGCTGTTCCAGTGGGGGTGGCTCACCCCACACGTGTCCTCTTCCCAGGGCAGGACAACCCAAGGCGTCCCAGTGGGGCTGGGGCAGTGTGTCAGTGGGGCAGAGTGCACCTGGGCACCGCTCAGCGTTGGCCGGCTCTGCCTGGAAGGGGCGGTTTCTAGGAATGGAGCACAAGGAGGGTGAAGGTCTGTAGGGCAGAAGTTGTGAGCGTTGCCCAACCCGCTGAGCTGACGGGAAAACGGGGACCTTCTCCAGGTCCTTAGCCCCACTCCATGGAATTCTGACCCATCTTGCTTCAGTTTCTACACTCTCTTAAAAAAGTAATGTTGATTCATTGCAAATCAGCATATTTAGAACCTTGAGTCTCTGCAAAGGGTTTAAAAGGCAGACAGAGGACAAAAAGAACATCTGTGTGTTTCAGGAGGTGGGCTCAGAGGGAGGAGCATGAGGCAAACCTGCAGGGGTTGAGCCTGGGTCCTGACTCTTGTGCTGTCACTGTGAGCTGCGTGTCCAGCTCTGTGGGAATGAGATGTGGCCGCAGACCCCACTGAACCCCAGGGGTCAGCCAGACCCAGTCCACTTTTTTCTTCCCTCTTTGCTGAATTCAGAGCTGCCCACCAGCAGCCACGCAGTGCTAGGGAACAGCTCAGTGACTCCCACTTTTAATGCCCTTCTCGCCTTTATCCAGGCTTTCACAGCGGATACAGCCCTGACCGGATTGAAGCCGTGAGTCCTGTCAGCTCGCCCAGCCTATCCCACGAGAAAGGGGCCAAGCTGCTGCAGGACGTGGAGAAGGGGCACGGGGAGCACGACCCGAGGCAGAAACAGCAAGGTGAGGGCAGGGGCCCCGTGCCATGCCGAGATGGCGTTCAGCCATCAGGAAACGGGACACGAGTGTCACCTCACTTCAGCTCTGCTCTTTGTGCCTCCTCCAGCCTCTCTGAAGGCCTCAGGCCCTGAAGCAGCCCACCTGCAGCACCTCCGGCAGCCTGACGGCCCGCAGCCCCAGTGCCAGCCCCTGCAGTCCAGCCAGAGCGTCAAGGGCATGAACCAGCGGGTGGTCACACTGGCCCAGCACATCAGTGTAATTAACCTCGTTGTCTTCTTTCCTCTGGAGGGAGGAGGGAAGGGCCACATCTAGAGCTTATATGAAATATATCTGGTGGGGAGGGCTGGGAGTGATGGTAGAGACTTGGTGTAGTGCCAGAGAGAGCAGAGTGCGTTGGATGCATTCATCCCAGCTCCTTGTGTCCCAACCTAGCCCATCGCAAGAGCTACTGCTGGCAGGACACAGAAGTTACATCCCTCCAAGGCCTTACCAGCCTAATTTCCTCCTGCTAGTCCTTAGCTGACTCCTGTGAAGTAAGAAATAAAACCCAACTCTTCTTCTGACTCAAGGATTTCTTTTCTAGGAGGTCATCACCCAGGACTACACGCGCCATCACCCTCAGCAGCTCAACTCCCACATCCAGACCCCGGTGTACTCCTTCCCTGGGGCCACATGCCCCGTGCTGGACCTGCGCCGTACCCCCAGCGAGGCGTACCTGCAGCAGCAGGAGCACGCAGTGGCTTCCAGGATCTCCCCACAGAATGAAGGAGGCAAAAGGTGAGCTCAGAGAGCTGAAACACAACAGGCACAGATGGGTTCTGCCAAGCAGGGGCTCAAACCAGGGCTGCCCTTGGTTTCATGGCACTCTGGTAAGGGCAGGTGTAGGGCTGGTGTCATTTGGCACTGTTGGATTTGTGTTCCCCTGTTGGGGCTCACGTGGATCACTCCCTTCTGAACTGGACGTTTTTCCTAGGCAGTGCTTCTCTGGCCATCCATGTACCCTCCAGTCTGACACCCTGCCCAGGCAGGGATATCTGGAGCCCGTTAGCCGTGGCCATGGTCAGTTGGGTTTTGATTATCTCCATTGATGGAGACTTCAGAACCTCTCTGGGCGTCCTGTCCCAGTGTTCAAGCACCCTCACAGTCAAAAAAGTGTTCTCTGTTCAGACAGAGTTTCACTTATTTGGGTTTGTGCCCACTGCTTCGTTTGCTGTCTCCGTCCTCAGTCTCTAGCACTGAGCAGTGACCTTTCAGACCATAGATGGTTCCAAAAAAGCCCACAGAGAAACATACTTTCCACTGGTTCAGAGTAAATTTTACCTTCGTCATTCTTTAGTGATTCTTGTTGCTTCAGGCAGCACTGTTATTTCTTTGGAAGCCACTGCCAAATCATGCAGGTAGCACTAAAAAGTATGATTGAGTTGGAAAAAGTGGGAAATGTGGTATCTGTCCTCCCACCCCAGTATCAGAGTTCAGTGAAATCCAGGTGTGTCCAGGAAGCAGAGACATCTCCAAACTTACAGTTCCTTGTCAGTAAATGCCATTATTTCCCTCAGCTCTGCATGGTCTTAGAGTTGGATTTATAACATCAGGGGAGAAAGCCCAGCTCTGGCCAGCCAGAGATGAAAAAAAGCTGAGAAAAAGAAACCACAGAAATAAAAAAGACATAAAGTCCCAGAACCACCCATGAGGAATTCCTAGTGGGCTCAACCCCGGCTGCCTCCCAGGCTGCAGTTGGAGGGCTGCGTCCCTCCGGCCGCCCCACACGGGCCCACCATGGCCCTGCAGTGAGGTGAATGGAGATGGTGGGTGCTGCCCTCCTTTGCATTAGCAAATATAGTGGAGAATCACAAGCTGTGTCCCAGAGCATTGATGTCCCACCCTCCGGAGGGGTGGGACCCTCCTACAAACAAATGACCCCCAGCGGACAAATGCTGGGGCTGAGCCCCAGTGCTGCTCCCTCGCATCTCCTGGGATGCTGTGGGCATTGCTGCCTGGCGTGCTGCCTGGAAATCTGGGCCGCATCTCCGCTCAGCGCTGCTCAGCACGCCCGCGGTTCAGAGAAACGCCCAAACTGCACTGCTCCGAGGGCTTGTGTTAAATGGTGCCGTGAGCCCGTGAGGGTGGGGAGCTTGGCTTCACTCCTGCTGTACTGCGAGCTATTTTAGTCCTTCCCCATCACCCCACGTGGAGACTGAGTGTGTTGCAGTGCACCGATTGCATCTCCCCATCGCCATCCTCAGGTCCCCGGAGCAGAGCAAAGCCTCGGCCGGCGGCGGGTCGGACAACTGTATCGAGCCCGTGTCTCCACCAGACGGCGTGGGAGAAGCGGAGCACGCCAAGAGCGCCACGTACCCGATCCTGTACCGCGAGGGCGAGCAGCTGGACCAGAGGTACTGCGCAGCCAGGGGTGCGCCCATCCCCATGCTCACCTCCACCCAGAGCATGACCCCATCCCCGGGCCCCAACCCTGCTCAGCTGGAAGCTCTCCTGTTTGCAGCTTTGATAATCGTACAGCGGGGCCAGCTGGCTCCCACAACCCATCCGTGGAGCTGGCCTCTACGCTGCTCCTCCTAAGACATGGCCACGCTCCTGCACGCTGCTCAGCACCACAGCCTGGCCGTGTTCCCATCCCTTCTGCTGCTGCGTCCCAGGGGCCCTCTTCAGTCCCACCTGAAGCATCTTTCTGTAGAAACTGACTCCCTGAATGTTTGGCTGAGCAACAGATCTGCTCTTGGGGAACTGATTTTTAGGTCTGAAGGAGTTGAATTGGGCTCATTTGCTGCAAGGTGGGAAGAATTAGGGCATAGATTTTTTCTTGCAGACAGAAGCAATGGCACATACCAGGTCATCATGGAAGCATGTGAGGAAAAATGGATTTCTGGATATCAGGAGGAAGTTTTTTACAATAAAGGCAGTGAGGCACTGCAAGGGGTGCCCAGAGAGACGGTGGTGCTCCATCCCTGGAGACACCCAAGGTCAGGGGATGGGGCTGCGAGCGCTGATGGAGCTGTGGGTATCCCTGTGCACTGCAGGAGTGGGACCAGACAGGGTCCCTTCCAGCTCTTAATGATTCTATGATGGGTTGGATATCCCAAATATCTCAGGAGCTCTGGACTGATGATGAGGAGTTGCACTAAGAGGAAAGTCCCGCTCGAGGTAGGACATCATGACCTGGACATTGCAGAGGTTTCTGATGGCTTTTTGCTTTGCAGGATGGGGTCCAAGTCCCCAGGAAACAACACTCAGCCTCCAGCTTTCTTCAGTAAGCTGACAGAGAGCAATTCTGCCATGGTGAAGTCCAAGAAACAGGAGATCATCAAGAAGCTCAGCACGACCAACAAAAATGAGACAGAGTACAGTAAGGACATGGGGATCTTTACTTTGGGGCACGAGGGGAAAAGCCTTGAGGACACGTGAAGCGAAGGAGGTCTGAGGAGGAGTGCTGTTGTGTGCAGGCTGTGAGCTCCCAGCCAGCTCTTTGCATCAGGCCGTGGTTTCTGGGGAAGTGCAAGTGCCGAATGCTTTTCAGTGCATCTGGGGAAGTGATGGGAGCCATCCCAGCTGTGCATCTCCATGCTGTGGGGCTGTCAATCCCACCCTGTGGCAGTGCCAGATAACCTCAAGAGGAAGGAAATAATGAGCTGAGCACGGAGGAGACTTACGAGCAATTGATATTTTAATGAATCAGCCAAGCTGAATCCTTCCTCCTTGAGATGCATCTCCCCCAAACGTTACTTTAATCCTTACGTCAATATTGGTATAGCTCTGTAAAACTAACCAGGCTGGCTTATATTAAAAATCCAGCCCATTCATTCATTAACCACTAATAGAGTAGATAGGATCATAATTTAATTTAGCCCCGCATTATACAATCAATACTAATTCAATTTGAATCCATCTTACAACAGCTGCATTGGATAAAAGAGACTGAGCTGTCTCGTCTCCTGGATGATGTTACCATGAGCCAACAGTATTGTTATGCCCCTTTGGGGACGTGTGGCTGAACCCCGTGACCTTCCACACTTTTCCTTATCAAGGGAAAATATACAGAAATAGGAAACATCTTTTATTTGATGAGAATTTCTGTTTTTCTAAGGAAAGCATTATCCAAGTCAAATAGCTCAGCTAAGAGGGAAAATATTGATGTAACGTTTCTTCTCCTCCTCCTTGCCCTCCCCACTGCCCAGACCTGCTCCCTGGGTGTGGAGGACTGGAGCCTGTGGGAATCCCATAGGCGGGAGAGGATTTAACTTCATAGAGCTCTCAATCCAAAGGGCTGGAGGGAGGGATTGCAGTGCTGGGTGTGAAGGCATTGCCCTGGGATCTGCTTCTCTGCCGTTTCCCAAGATGTGGCTGCTGGCCTTGAGGCAGAGCTGCCCCGGGGCTGGGGGCTGCTGTGGGACACGAGCTCTCGTGGGCTCCATGGCACCAGAGCAGCACTGCTCTGTACTCAAGCACTTCTTTGTTTCTCCCCAGATGTTGGGCAGCCTGGGACAGAGATTTTCAATATGCCAGCGATTACTGGAGCAGGTAACTCACACTGTCTGTACTGTGCCTCATTCCATACCAAGCTCACAGCTGTCCAGAGCAGGAAGATAGGGTGTTTGGAGCATCTGCGTTTTTCCTTCTGCAATAATGCCAAGCGTGGCATTGCTGAGGCTGCAGCCTCGCTGCCCTCCGTCACTCCCTGCTGTTGTGTGCAGTGTGACTCCTCTGAGAGCTTTGCAGAGGGTGAGGAAGAATCAGAGCCGTGCAGTGTTGAAGGGCAGTGCAGGAGCTAAACTGGAGGTCTGGGAGCTTCCCAGAGGCACTGCACCCTCCCCAGATCTGCTCCTGTGGCTTTCAGCCCAGCTGGAAAAGGAAGAGAGAGAACAAATTGGGACTGAAAGCAGTCCTATAGGGTTGGGCAGTGGGGGGCTTCCCAGATGTGGGACAGGCCAACCTGAGGGGGGAAGATGGCATGACACCTCTGCCACCTGCTTCTGGCATAGCTGCAGGGAGGTCTGTGTGGTCACAGAATGCCAACAGGAGAATCCTGTGGCTGACAGCCCTCGCTGTCTCACCTGCCCAAAGGCAGAGGTGGCTGCACTCCCCCAGCAGCACCTCGAGGAGATAGGGCCCCTTTCAGCAGTGCCGTGGCACAGCCATGGGGCCGGGCTGCTCTCCCAGAGGTGTGACATACTCCTGGGCAGTAGGCACATCCCATAGGTGCTGTGTGCCAGCAGAGCAGCTTTCCCAAAGGAATACCACTGAGGGGTATTAAGTAATAATAAATAATTAACACCTCCTCCAGTGGAGGATGCCTCTGGGTTGTTCTGTTTAATTATGAGGAGGAATGACCAAATTTCTCCCTGCCAAACGAAGAAGCAGGGAGTGCCATGCTCACTTCTGTGCTGCTCTGCCTGCCTCAGTGCCAGGTCCTGAGCCCGGGGCTGTGGGCACAGATTGTGGTGCAGGAGGGCAGTGTGGTGTGGGATGTCTGTGGCAGGCAGAATTCGTGGGGTGAAGCCCAACGTCCTGAGAGCATCCCCTGGTTCCAGCTGCTCATAAGCATAGGGAGCTGGGTGTCTGGAGGGGGCCATGGGGGCACCCTGCTCCTTTCCAGGGCTATGAACCCCCCAGGATGGGGTGAGCTGGGGGCTGTCAGGGGGTTCCCTTGCCAGCCTGCTGTTCTTGTGTCTGTATTTTGCCCTTGCTTGTTCCCTGTAACCGCCGCGTTGGGAATGACGGTCGCGTGGCTGAGCCTAGTGCCCTCTGGTCCCTGCGCTGCACTATAACTGCATGGCTTCTGACACTCACTGCCACTTGGACACACACCTTGCCTCTGCAGCCTGTCCCGCAGCTGCGGCCAAGCCCGGGGGGGCCCCATGGGGAGGGTTGGGGTGAGGAGGGACCGAAGGACCCACCCTGCCCTGCGGGCTGTGTGCCCCTCTCCCACCTCCTATGCTGATGCCCAGTCTGGGCAGTTCTTTCCAATCCAGTTTTCATGTTTTTTTTTATTAAGTGCCCCCTCTTCCTCCCCTGTCTCTCCCTCCCTGGGAAGCCCCAGCCTCTGATTTCTCCGCACAGTCATGTTGCATCCATACGTGCATCCGTGCGGACTCCCCACAGCCAGGCACTGAGCCAGGTGGGAGCACAGCCCCTCCTGCTGCACCCCAGGGCTCAGCACAGACCCTTCCCCACTTCCTCTGAGCCCTCAGCCCCATCCCTTCCCCTGCCAGGCCCTGGGGCGGGATGGAGTGGGGAGAAGGAGGAGGAGGAGGGGGGCCAACACGCGTTGCAGAGCTTTACAGAACAAGATGATAACATTTGTTGCTTTGCGAGAATGTGCTGACTGTTTGTTTCTTCCCTCCTCCCTTGTCTCCTTTCTCCCCTTTCCCCATCCCCCCATCTTTCTTCTCATTTGGCTCCCCCCCACCTCCCGTCCCCTCTTTCCTCCCCCTCCCGTATCTCCCAGGGCTAATCAGTTGTAGGAGCCAGTCGGTCCAAGAGAATTCCAGTACCAACATGGGGTTGGAGGCAATAATTAGGAAAGCCCTAATGGGTAAATATGACGAGCAGTGGGAAGAGCGCTCACCTCTCAGTGCCAATGCTTTTAACTCTCTGAATGCCAGTGCAAGCCTGCCCGCTGCTATGCCCATAACTCCTGCTGATGGACGAAACGAGGACGTGCGCTCCTTGCCAGGTCTGCAGCCCTCTCCACCTTCACTCTCTCTGTGTTATTAATTCTCAGCATTTCTATTTCCCCTTTTGTGGGTGGATTCCCCCCCCCCCCGCCCCATTTTTATTCATTTTGGTTTTCTTTTCTCCCCACTCCAGCTTCAAGCTTTGTGAATCCGCTGATTAATCCCGGTCTTGTTTGATGTTGTTTCATTTAATAGTCTCGGAAGGTGCTGATGCTTTCTCTAAACCACTGACCATGCTCCTTTCCCCATTCATTTTTGGTTTTTTAATACCTTCTTTTTTTCTTTTTTTTCTTTTTTTTTTTTTTAATCACATAAAGGAGGTTTATGGGGTGGGAGAGCCAAACCCAAAAGACCAAAGCAATAAACCTTTGTTTAGAGCCACCCCAAACTGTTTGTAAAACCCCATCCCATGCCCACACAGCTGGAGGGAGTGCTCAGATCCAGCACTGCCCTCCTGGAGTTGAGCTCCAGAGCTGCTCCAAACCATGGGCGGGTGCAGGGGACGCAGGGCAGTGCCATGATTCTCTCCCCAGGCTCAGGGTGTCAGTGCTGAGATGGGCAGTGCCTGGAGCAAGAGAGAGCTCACGCACAGAGCCAGGAAGGACAGATGGGGGACACCATCTGAGAGCAGGACTGGGGCACACTGAGCTTTAGTGCCTTGAGGGGTTTGCTCAGCGTCGGTTCTGCACACCCTCAGCTTGAGAAGGGAGCCCCAGTTGATTTGAGGTGTGCATTTGTGCCCCACACACAGAGGGCTTGGTGGGTGCTGGGGCAGTCTCCAGCCCAGCGATGTGTGGGGGCACACGGTGCTGTGCCCTGCCCAGCTGGCAGCAGGCGCTCCACAGCTTGCTGCAGGCATGCTCTCTGGCTGCTGCATGAGCCCAGCAGCTTCTGCCACCCATGCTTCCCTGTGCCCGCTGAGGTCTGCCCAGGGCAGGTGGGGTGGGACAAGAGCCCATCCGTCCCCGTTTGGGAGCTCTGTTCTGCTTAGCTGGGCTAACATCCCCAGCACAGAATGTTCTGTCCGCTAAACCTTTAAAATCTGGCTGAAACGTGGCCAGAGATTGTGCTGTAAGGATGGATTAAGAATCACAGGAATGAGGGACTACAGCCCTGTGTAGCTATGGGGTCCCTGGAGCTCCCATCCCCCCCCATGCAAGGCAAGCTTGCCTCCTGCCACCAGCACCTTGCAGGCTTCAAACAGCACGCGGGGCTGGGGAAGCGCAGGGGGGTGCACGCACTCTGTGCCCAATTTCCCCTCAAAATCCATCACGGCCACATCCTAGCTGGGCCGGCTGATGAGCAGGCACTTCTCTTTGCAGCAGGAGGGGGGAAGCCAAAGATCGCCGCCAGACCCAACAGCCGCAAGGCCAAGTCGCCGGCGCCCGGCCTGTCCTCTGGTGAGCGGCCGCCGTCCGTCTCTTCAGTGCACTCAGAGGGGGACTGCAACCGGAGGACGCCCCTCACCAACCGTGTCTGGGAGGACCGGCCGTCATCCGCAGGTATAGCACGGGGAGGGGGACGTCCCTGAGGTATCCCCCTGGTCCCACAGCACTGACCCTCTGCTCTCTGCTCCACACAGGCTCGACGCCGTTCCCCTACAACCCGCTCACCATGCGGCTCCCCAGCGGGGTGGTGACGGCGGCCCCGGCTGTGCCGCTGCCACAGGGAACGCCTGGCGGGCAGCACCACGCGTGGGACGAGGAGCCCAAGCCCCTGCTCTGCTCCCAGTACGAGACCCTTTCGGACAGTGAATGAAGCGAGCCCGGGGCAGGGAGATGGTGACCAAACCGAAGGCGCGGGGAGCGAGGTGCCTGGGGCCCGGCCCCACTGGCTCTCATGAGCAAAGACGCAGGAGCAGAGCTTTCTTTTGGTTTTTAATTTTCCTTTCATTTCCTTCCTCTCCCAACTGGCCAGTTTGGTGGGGATGATTTTTCTTTCTTTTTTTTTTTTTCCTTCTGTTTTTTTTTTTTTTTTTTTTTTTTTTTTTTGTCGTTGGTCTTCTTGTTCTCAACATCTGGAAACGTCTGCATCCTCTTCGGTCTAAGAAAGAAAAAAAAAAGCCTTAACGAGACAAAACCCAAGGATCCCATCTTCGTCCTTGCCAGCATTGCTGTGCAGTGACCCCGCACACCGTGTCCCAGGGCTGCGTGCACACAGACGCTCTGCTCCATGGCTCCGGGCGAGGGGCTCCGTGGGGCCGTGCCACGGAAACACAAAACCTTGAAACGGTTTAACAACAACAACAACAACAACAGATTTAAAATGCTTCATAGGATTGAACCCGGTTTAGTTTCCCTCGGCAGATCGGAGGGTGGGAGCTGCCATCCCCGCCGCGCAGGACGCGTCAGCTCGATGCGCTTTGCACGCAGCTGGGGGAGCAGGGAGGGCGTGAAGAGCCATTTCTGAGAATATCGCTGGTCCCTTTGGTGGCAGAGGGCCTGGGCTCCGTCGGCGTGGGAAGAGATTCCCCGTGCTGCCCACAGACGGGCTCGGTTGCTTTAAGTGCATTGTTTTCTGAATGGTGAGAAAAGGCAATTGTAAATTGTATTGGTCTACAGGGTATATTTTTGATACCTTCGGTGAATTATGTCGATATTTTACGCAAGGAAGGACTTAAACAAAACACAGTATTACATGCTGTAAAAGAGGTTCTGTTCTTACATGCAGGCTTTGATGTGTTTGTCCATTGTATGGAAACGTTTTAAAAAAAGAAAAAAGAAAAAAAAGAGAGATGGTAACAGCGATCCATCAAAGTCATCTGTAAGTCAGGAGAATGTATAAACTTAGTTTAAAAAATAATCTTGCCATGGTTGCAGGGCCCCCATGACGTACACCGCTGCTGACTCAGCAGAAGGCCTTTGCTGGTTGCAGGCATTGGTTCTCCAGAGCCCTCCGGAGCTGCCGGGTGCGGGGCAGCAGAACAGGAGGCCAGCAGGGCAGGGAGCTCACAGGAGACTTTAAAAACAAAAAAAAAAGGAAAAGAAAAAAAAAAAGTTTTTATTGTATTTTTGTGATACACACGAATGCTCTACTTTACATTATTTTTTTCATTCCATGATGTTGGATCATATCTGCAGTTACATGGTTAAAGAACAAAAATATTAGACTTTTTTTCATTCACTTCTGCTTTCTCGCTCTGGGGGAAAAAAAAAAAAAAGGAAAAAAAAAAACCAACAAAAAAAAAAAAAACCCAAGGTATTAAATGCTTTGCATTCTGTGTGCTGGAGGAAACGAGAGCACGGCACAGACGTCCCGCAGCCCACAGCAGCTCCGACCCGCCAGGCAGTGAGCATCGCCCGGTCACCTCCCCATGGATCTTTCTTTTCCCCCTGCAATGATTCTGATTTCAAAGCAAGAGAATGGTGGTGTTCGTTGTTTGTTTGGGGTATGGGGTTTTTGTTTTTTTTTGTTTTTTCTTTTTGTTTGTTTGTTGTTTCGTTTTTTACAATGTACAGGTTTTTAATGTTCATCCATGTTTGTGTCTTTTCTGTTGTGCTTTTTTTTTTTTTTTTTTTTTTTTTTTTTTTAAGAAAAGACGGTGCACAACAATGTGGAAGTGTTTCCGTTCCCAGGTTATTGCTGCTGGTATCTCCCCGGCTCTGAGACGCAGAGCTGGCAGAGCTGATGGCTGCGCATAACGCTATTAAAGTGTCACAGGTTTTTCTGGGAAAAGTCCAAATTCAACCCACCTTCAAAACCGCCTCTTTAACCTTTTCAGAGAGAGAGAGAAAAAAAAAAAAGAAAAAAGAAAAGAAAAAAAAACACAACAAAGAATAAAGTTACCACTTGGCACAGGAGTGCTGCTTTGGTGTCTTGAAGAGAGGCCGAGCCAGGCGCAGGCCGCTGCAGGCTTTGTGGAGCTGGTGGATGGGGGCAGCCCTGCGCGCTGCTGGCCGTGCTGGTGTTGGCACTGAGGGACGCAGCGCGGGGCTGAGGCGCTCCCTCACCTCAGTGTTTGTGAGGGCGGCAGCGGGCAGCCTTTGGGTTGCTGTTACGGCGCTGCCAGCCGGCCAGGGTGTCACATCCCTTCCTGCCTTTTCCCCCAAACTCTGGCTATGGCCAGCCCTGCTGCCACCAGGGCCTAGCTCTGTGGGATGTCCTGTGCCCGCCCGAGAAGAGTCGGGGCCTGGGCATGAGGCGCAGCGCCTCAGCTGTGTCACATCACCCCACCTCCGTGAGGAGGCCTTGTGGCCTGGTTGTTTTCTTCTCATTATCCCCTTGTGTGCTCAAAGCAAAGGTGCTGGCAGGGCTCCCTGAGAGCCCACAGTGAGGGGCTGCAGTGCTGTGGAGGGCTGTGAGGTGTTGGTGAGGAGGCGTCCGCCATTTTGGGGCTATTGGTTCACTGGGCTGGGAGTGTCCCCAGCTCCAGGAAGAGGACATGAGGAGCAGCCTCTGGTGGTGTGTGAGGGGTTGGCTTCACTCAGGGAAGCTCTCCTCCCTGCCTCCTGCTCTCTGGGTTCTTTCTGTCCTGTTCTGTCCCTGCTGCCCCTCCACAGGTCCCATCTGGCAGCACAGGGGGGCACACAGAGCTGCAGCAGCTCTGAGCCACTTTTGGTGGAGCAGAGAGTGCCCTCCAGCTGGAAATTAACGAGTTTACCACATGCTGGGAAGGAGGTACATAGCCATGCAGGGGGGTGGGCCCTGGGGCTGTGCTTTTGGGAGGTGGGGAGCTGCTGCTCCTCCAGGCCGTGAGCACTGCTGCCCTGCCTTGCCCTGCTGACCACAGGCTCTGCTGCCACCTTCTTTTCCCCCAAATCACCCACGTACCATGGCTGCAGCTCCCAGTACCCCATATACCCCCAAGCCCTGTGGCAGGTCCTTGCCGATGTGTCCTCATGCTGCCAGCCACCATGCATCCCCATCCAGCAGTCGAGGAGGAGGAAGGTGTGTTAAACCATCAAAAAAAACCCCAAACAACCAAAATTTAAAGGTAACATTAACCCACTTTGCAATTTGTACAAACAGATTATTGGGCAATTTATTATTTGAACTGTACCAGGGGGAGGGGGAGGGAAGAGGGGAAGGATGTCTATTTTTTGTGCGACCAAACTGTGCATAGCTGTTTTGAAGTGAGCTGTATGATAGACAGGGCTGTAAATAGAAACCATGAGGTGTAAATATTTACCCAGCTTGCTCTGAAGGGGAGATGTTCTGCTGCTGAAGGTGAAGGGCTTGTTCACTGTTACTTTGCTCAGCACGCCCACCAGCAAGCGGTGTGGGCAGCAGTGGCTGAACACTGCCTGACTGTTGAAATAATAAAAAAGCAAACAAACAAACCAAAAAAAAAAAAAAAAAAAAAAAAAAAAAAGCTTATTTGCCAGCAAAATACAGCTCTCCTGCTTCTTTTGCATGCATAAAACCAGGAAGAGCAAGTTGGTGGCACAGCGTGGGTGGCAGTGGGGTGGGTGGGGGACCCTGCAGTGATGGGCTGCAGCTGGAGGTGCCGACAGAAAAATGAGCTGAAAAGGGGGGGGGGGGGGAAAAAATTGGTTCCAGTGCAGCATCCCCAGCCCCAACCAAGGCTGGGTAACGGTCCCACCTGCCCCCTTGGGACACATGTGCCTCTCTCTCCTCATCAGTCAGCTTGGAATAATGTTCAGCTCTAAGAAGAAAGGATTCTCCTCTCACTCTACTTTCATTTTATTTTAATAAGCTACTGTCTGCAGCTCCTCAGAAATTAGCCTGATTTTTCCTGGATACACCCTACCACAGAGGCTTCTTCCCTGCTCCCTGTATGCCCCAGACTGTTTCTGTTAGTTTTTTTGCAGGTGAAATGAAAAACCAGCCCAAAACAGCCCCCTGTAGCTTTGTTTGGGAGTGGGGAGGGGGCCAGGGTCCCGTGGATGGCTCTGGGACCACTTAAATAACTGCCACAAAATGGACACCTTGGCTTTGATGGTCTTTGAATAGCAGCCAAAGAAGATACTGTCCCACTGTGATTGGAAAAAATACATATAAAATGAAAGAAAATAGATGTTCTGGTGGTGGATAAATCCTCACCGGCCCTGTAGGGAATTATTGGGGAAGCTAATTAGCTGCTACCTAATTAACAACTGCAACAGAAGCACTGGTAGCTGCTTGCTGGTCTGGATTGCTTTACCCCTGATATCAACCCCATGGGCTTTGGCTGACTTCTACTGGGGTGCAGCCATCAGCCCCCCCTCCCATGTCTGCACCTCTGAGTTTGTTTTTTGGCATGAGTAGTTTGGCATTTGGGGTTGGTGGGAGCTGTTTGAAGCTCACAGGTTTGCGTTTATATCTCAGAAATGGCCGAAGGAGCAAAAAACCCTTGGGCTGTGCTGCAAAGGGGCCCGGAGAAGGTTTTATTTCATAGTGAATGGGCTGTGATTGCAGGGCAGAGTGGTACATCCATGTGTGATTATATGGAATTTATCTCATTGGAGGAATATGATTTGGTTGTGCACCTGGAGCCTTCAGCTGCCTTTTCTGGGGCAGCTACATACATTATACAAAAAATAATCTCATTTTCCTCCTGAAAGGAGCAGCAAACACCTCTGCTTGCAGGCATAAGGCACAGCATTTTGGGTGCTTAAACTCTGTAGTGAAAATGCTGAGTCACGGCCTGAAGCCCTGATTGAGCACCTGGTGGGAAGGCAGGGCCAACCCAGGGGAGCTCAGGTGCGTGCAGTGTGCCTGATTGACCGGGAGGGGTGGAGCCAGGATCCAGGCCTTCCCAGACCTCATTTGAGGGTTGGCAGTGGAAGAAAGAGTATCTTGCTGGAGATCTCCCCATATCGGAGGTGTTCTGAAGGTAAGGACATTCTTTCTGTTGTTTCTGTGCCTACGGCTTTTACATTTGAGCAAGTCCTTATTTGCGGTAGCCTAGGACCTTTGTTATTTTGCTGCTATTGCTGTGCTTTCCATTGAGTTACAAACCCAAAGGGGCTGTGGGGCTTCTCCAGGCCAGGAAGGGTGCTCTGAGACTGTGTGTAGTCCTCGTTGCTTTATATGTGCGCCTGGGGCTGTGTGGTGTCCTAAAGGCTCCTGTCCCTGTTGTAGGGAAGGGCACTTAGGTGTCTAAAATCCCAGCCCAAACCCTGAGCCACTTCCACCAGCCCCATGCATGTGCCTTTAGCCAGCTGAGTGATGTTTGTGGTGGAGATCTGCTGGCTTCTTGGGCTTTTTGGATCCCTGAGACCAATAGTGGTGTTTTGTTGAGGCTGGGGAAAAGCTTTGTTGCTCTGAAGGCAATTGGAGTAAGTCAGTAAATAGCACAAATGGAAGTGGTGCTGCTCAGCTTCTTGCATCAGGATTTTGGCAGTGATGAGGTCTGACAGCCGTTGCCTTCATCGATAACTCACACTGATGTCAACAAAACAGAAGGTGAGAAATCTCCAAGGCCAAAAACTTACGATTTAATGATGGAAAACTTTAGGCCTACTTGAAAAGCTCTTACATACAGAGAGGAAAATGAAATGGGATGAAAGCAGATGGCTTTGAAAACCAGCAATAAAAAAGTCAGAAATCCATACTTGGATCTTGCTTTGGTGGCAGATAGGGATTGTGGAAGGGGGGGAGAGAAGATAGAAGATGGTCCTTGGTGGCTTTGGCCTGGACAGGGCTGTGCGGAGGCACAGCAGTGTTCTGACCTTCTCCTGATGATGAATTGATGTTGAGTTACAATTGAGGGGGTTGGTGTCACTCCCACGCAGTGCTTCCCTTTGTCAGGAATGCTGTAATGTCTCTGACTGTAAGTGCACAACCGGTGGAGGTGCAGAATGCTGGAATGGGGGTGAGCTCCATCTGGAGAGTGCCCTGCTTTTATGTTGGCACTGTGCTAAGCTCGGCAGGGCACTTAGAGAAAGTAGAAGCTGTCCGTGAAGATTGATCTTCGGCCAGAGATTTCTGCTGACCCTTCCCAACTTCTTGTATTTATTAGTCATTTGCCATCTCTCTGACTGGACACATGCTCAGTTCAGAGTAAACCCTGCTGTGGTATTTACTAAGGAGATGCCAGGGAATAGGAAGCATCGACTGTACTCGCTGCAGCCATGCTAATGATAGCTTATTTCCAGCTGTTATGCACTGCTCTGTGAAAGCAGGGGATAGATGCATGAGACTTGGCCCAGCTCTGCCCGAATCCAGCCAGTGTTTCCTGCTGCTGCTTTGTCCTGAGCTGCACAGAAGGCAGAGCGTCTGCCAGAGGTCAGAGCAAGGAGGCTGGCTGGTGCCTGGAGCTGGGCACCAGCTGGACCCGATCAGGTCTTTTTCCCCATGGGGTGTTAATCCTGGACCTTGGGTGAGGGCCATCTCCAGCTTTTGTGGTTTTGGAACAGAAAAAGAGCTCCATTCTGTTCAGCAAACCCTCATGCCTTGTCTCCGTACCCAGATGACAAGGCGCAGCCATTTCAAGTGGTGCTGGCTCCTTAGATGAGAAACACATCCAACTTCCCTGCACTTATCCCATTTTTAACCCACCTGGATGCATTCACTCCCTACGGGCTGTCTGAGCATCCTGCTGCCTCTCAGACTGGAGCTGCCTCCTGCACCCACTGGGGAAGGAGAAACCAAGCAGCAGAGGTTGCTCCTTTGTGGAGGTAACAGTCTTTTTATTAGGTCCAGATGTTCCTTTTTGCCCCGGGCCATGCTGGAAAGTAAAGCAATGTGTTGATGTTGGCTGGGAGAGCCTTGTTGGAAACAGGCTTGAAGGAAGTGGGGTTTCTCCTGCACCCCCACTTTCTGAGTGCCATTGGGAGCTGAGGTCAGCACAGGAGGCACAGGCACCAGAAATGGGGTTGATGTGAGCAGCCCCATTCCCTTCAGTGACCAAAGATCTCCCAGCAGCAAGTGTGGCTTTTGCCAACCACTCCTCAGGGCCCTTTGGTACCCTCTGCAAGCGGTGTTGCAGTATGGCACTGGTGGAGAGGGCTCAGCTGGGCTCACACAGGATGCAGTGCCAAGCCTGGAGGCTGCTGAAACACATGGCTCGTTAGCAGCGTGCTCCAGCCATGGCTGGGGCTTGTGCCGAGGGCTGGCGCTGCCAGATGCTTATAAGGGCCGGGGGACTTGCAAAGGGCCAGGGCTGCAAAGTTCAAGGGCAGAGCAGTGCTGTGCTAAACCGAGGGCCTCAAGCCTGGAGTGCTGCCTCGCTGCTACAGCCTGTGGTTCCATCTATGCTGATAAATCTGTGTGGCAAAGAGTGCTCTAAAATACTGCTGCCATCCCATAATCATAGAATGCCTTGTGTTGGAAGGGACCTCAAAAATCATAAAGCCCCTCTGGAAGCTGGGCCTGGAGCTAACCCCCACCTTGTGCAGCCCCTCATGCAGCAGCTCAGAAGCTCCACAGCACAGTGTGGCCGGGCACCAGGATGTCTGTGTGATGCCCTGCAGCGGGCAGCCGAGCAGCGCTCGTTGAGCAGCCACAGCCAATGGCCTGTAAGTGCAGGTGCTAAAAAAAATCCCTGTCAGAAGCATGGTGAAAACCCATCTGTGAGTGGAAGGGGAAGAATACAAAGGCTTTTATTTCCTGAGGCATTTGTCAGTAAGACAAATGTGTTTTCTGAAATGCGCTGCCTTTTCCTAGCTGGCTTCCCACACAAGCACCAAATGGGCTTGCACAGCACGAAGCAGGCTCGTGGCATTTGTCCTTGGTAACCCAACGCTCATGGCCTCGGATGAAGCATTGGTTGGGTCACTGTTTATTATCAGTAAGCAGAACGTATTGAAAGGAAGTGACAGATTTCAACACTGTCTAGAACTGGTTTATTGCTGGTGTGCTCCTCTTGCCCTTATTATTTATGTTGAAAATGATAAATGAGGGATTGATGATTCTAGGTGGTTTATGAATAATCAGGTCATTTTGCTGGAGTGCCCCAAGGGAGGGTAATGTTTCTACAGTCCTCCATCAAAGGGAATGCAGCTTGCACTCACGTGTGTGTGCATGCATGCTTGTGCTGTGTTGCATTGCAGTCAGTCTCCTTCATGTTTCAAGGAGCTGCAAATAGCCACTGGGCTCAGGATCTGATGTGAGAGAGGAGCCCCTGGGAGACTGCTTGAGTATTTTCTTATATAGGAATGTTTGATCACCAGGCTGAGAACGGGCTTGGGAAGGGAATCTGGAGGTGGTTAACTGAGATGGGAGTATTTTTACACCAGAAATATGCTGTCCGCCTGTTTGCAGAGTAGGAAGGATGCAGTGAGCACCAAAAGCTTGGCAGGACGAGAGTGTTCATCCTTGTGGATGTGAACTCTCCATCTGTCTGAGGGTGGAACTGTTTGGATCCAGCATCATTATTAGAAGCAGAAAATAGAGTTCATAAAACTCCTTCCTTATGCCCCAAAAAAGTAATTTGAGGAAACCTAGTTGAGAACAAACTATTCCTGCATTGATTTCCCCCTGTGGCTGAGGGCATTGGCAAGGGAAGGAAATGTGGTGCTTGGCAGGGGCTGTGCAGAGCTGGGGTGGGTCCTTGCTCCTCTCCTGTATAATGACTGCAGGGCAGTTAGGAACAGGAGCACAGCTGGGTGCCTGTGCTTATCAGCCAGAGGGGCTGAGAGCTTCACCTGGGCTGTGGCCCTGCAGGCGTGCATCACAGGGCACAAGGAGGGCACAGAGCTGCGGCTGGAGCTTCTCAGGGCCAGGCTGTGGCATTGCCATCTGCTGAGCATAAGGAGCTGAGATGGTCACACACACAGCACTGGGAGCTGGTGGACTGGCAGTGGGGAGGAGCTTTTACCACTCCAGGATCAGGTAAGGCTTTTGGTTTTCTGGCAAATCACTCTGTTGTTTGTTGACTGTACGTAGCTGTGGAATTGAATTCGATAAAGGCATCTGTTGTTTTGCTCTGCTTTGTTGAGCAGAATTGGGATTCCCAACGTGGGGGTTTTACTGTTCTTATTTAATTTGTATTTGCCCATTATCAGTAACTTCTTTAGGTGAGGCTTTTGGCATTCCACATGCAGCATTCGTGCTGTCTGTAAAACCATCCTAAACCTTTCCTTCTGTTCATAAAGGTGTCTAGTCCAAACTCAAAGTCCATTCATTATAACTTCAGCAACTTGTAATCCCTCAGAGATATGTGCAGTTACACTCTGAAATATCCCAGGAGCAAAACTAATACCAAGCATCATCTGCTTAAATTTACAGCATCCAAATGGCACAGTAAAAGTCGCTAGCTTAGGAGTTAGCTCATCTGAACGTGCTTGCCAAAACACATATCCTGCATCTAATGCTGCTTTTGCTTCTGAGGATTTAGCTGCCACCTCAGGAATCTTCATTGGACGGCATTCACATTTTACGGTTTTATTTAAATAACAGGAGTGGATGCACATGTCCTTCATCTAGCACTTGGGTTTCGACCATCAGACTTACACAGGCCATGCATCCCCTGCCTTCTCCGTGTTGTTGACATTCTTAAGGAGCTTGAACATGTGTCTCCCATCCTTCACCTAGGAGTAGCTAAGCCATAATTTGTGTCAAAAAGCTTAGGATGAGGACAAGTGCATTTCCCATGCACCTGAAGCAAGCCTCTTGCATAACATGGCTTTCCTTCTCCTTTCCATTCCTTAGTGTTTAACAGCTGTTTTCATCCAAGCCTATTGACTTCATCCCTATAAATCCAATATGCTTTTTCCATAAGGATTAGTGTCAGATTCTCCCTGCAGACATCTTAGGTCTTGGAACACAGCTGAGAGCTCTACTAATAGCTGGCTGGTGAGCATGAGGCATTTACAGCAATGGCTTTAAAATGAATGTACTTCATAGCTAGGCAGGGTTTTAGCCCTGATGCAACCCATCTGCCTCCATGATTTAGAAAGCCAGGAAGTAACAGGGGTCCTGACAGCCTGCTAGGATGTGGATACCTGGACATTAAATCAGCATTACGTTGGTTCTGCCTGCCCTTTAAGGCATGGAAAAGCTGGGGGAGGAATTATCTAGCCTGAACACCAGGGCTTCATAGCTGGGTAGGAAAAAGATTGAGCAGGAAGGAGGGAATTTAGATGAGGAAATGGTAAAATCACTCAAATCCAGAATGGCAAAACTGCCTCTGCACAAAGCGGGAGTTCAGTGCCCTCTGCTTGAGTCAGTTCAATTTCACTGGGCCCACCTGACAGAGCAGCTTTTAGTAATCAGGGCAGTGCCCTAAGAGCTGGCAGCTGGGCCGAATTCCAGTGGCAAGGGGGGAGACACCAGAACATTCCCTCTGGATGGGAAAGGAACCTGATGTACAAAGACAATGGATAAAGAAAGGGAAAGAAACTCAGACACAAGCCTGACAGTTCGGGCATTTTATTACGATATATAAATTTTGTCATCTTAAATTACTTTCTATGAGTCGAACAGGAAGGGATTATTATGGAAGGGGGAATATACAAAAATAAAAGGATATTGAGAACTACTGCATCACCACATATACAACAGTAAAGTACTTTACAAGCACTTAGAGAATCAGACTTACAAAAATAAAAATATGACACATCCTTATGCATTTCCACCAGTAATATGTTCTCTTCTCTAACCTTCAAACACCTTTCAACCCCATCTCCAGGTCACGATTCACATGGCAGGATACTTTCATCATTTTGATGTCCATCCCAGTATCTGATAAGGAACACGTGCCTCCCAAGACATCAAATACAATGGTTATTAGTGAGCTGCAGGGGAGATGTTCAGATCTGAGCAATTTGTGAGAAAAGGGGTAATCCTCAGGGAGTGGTTTACCTGCCAATAGGAATGTGAATTTCCCACACCAAGATCCATCATTTCCTATGAAGTGTTCCCCTGTCTTCACAGAGGCATAGCTGTGTGTGTGTAGTACACAGAAGCCCCTACAGGCCTGGGGAACTCTGAGATCCACAGACTTCGGTGGAACTGAATGACTGTGGTAGAGAATGGATCTGATGTCATTTCAGCTCTAAAGAAGGCAAAAATGCCTGTCCACGCAGGAAAAAAAAGGCACATTAAAACCACAATGGCTAAATATCCTCGCTCACAGTGCTCACACACTGAACCATTCACCTCTCCATCAGACTCATACTGCTTTCAGTTTGCTCTGCAATGTCTTTCTTCATCAACCCTTCGGTGACCTTTCCCATTTTTTTGTAAGACTCACTCAACATAAATAGTAAATAGCATTCACTTCTCTGACCAGCAGCTCACTCAAACACTGCTATCAACACTCAAACCTCATTTCATCATTCCCAAAAAGTCTGCACCTAGGGTGCAAATCTGTCTCTATTTCACATTGAGAAAAGTAGATCTGGCTTAGGATTTAAACAACAAAAACAAAACAAAAAAAAAAAAAGAAAAGAAAGAAGCAGTAAACTCTTTTGGTCAAAGTTTTCCTCTGCATTTTGTGCAATGTATTTTGTAAATTCTGAAAAGGCATTAGTAAGGTAGGGTTCCCCTTCTTGGCCCCTAATACGATTACAGCAATGCAGGCAGACCAGACACATGCACTCTCTGTTGCATTTTAGGGTATAACAATCACAGGAAAGAAGGGGTGAAGGGCAAACCCCTCACCTTTGGGCACCCTTCCCCTTCAAAAAACAACAAAAAACTTACAAAAAAAGACAGCATAAAACCAGAAGCCTTTTGTGAAAGCTTCTGATCCCAAAATAACTACTGATGGAAAGTAATTCCTACAGGCAGTCTGATTTAACCCATCAGGCGTGCAGGACTGTGGGCAACTGGCGTATAAGGATCCACATTAGGATCACGTAGCCACAGCCTCAGCTGCTCAAGGGAACTCACCTTTCTAAGCAGCACTTTCTGTGGTCTAGGTTTATCATTTATATCTTTGAGAAAATAGATGAACAAAGATCAGTTGATTGAGATAAATAATGTTCCATTGAAAAGAAAAACATCTTTCTAGTGGAACTAATTGTTCCTTTTAGATGCACAGAACATACTACAAATAAGGCACTTCTTGGCTCCTGGGAGCAATTCTTAATTGGCAACATGCACACAAAATTCAAATTCTGCTCTTGGAGCAAAACAACAACAAAAAAATCAGCACTCTTCCAAATTGCGAGCAAGGTGACTTTGGTCTCTTCCCACTGCCTCACCTAGCTGTGGGGCTGGCAGCGAGAGGGACAGAGGGTGGGTAGGGAGGTGGGATCTGTGCCCACACCAGGGTGAGGACTGACCCGCTGTGGTTTTGCACAGGAAGAACAAAGTCTCCTTCTAACGCCAGCTTTTACTGACAAGAAAAGCAGCCTGTGATGGGCCCAACGGAGTCACCATCTCAGAAGGTATTTTTCAAAAGTTTCTACAGATCTCAGGACTTACTTGGCAATGTCACAGTTTTGGATGTGGCCCAGGGCGGTAGCCCACCACAGTCTGTCCATGGCTATATAGCTCCATGTGTTGGCAGCCTGGGAAGCCAAGCTGCCTGCTGACTTTTTTTTCCTGACGTGGCAAGATGAAAAAAGCTGCCTAAGCTCAAAGGAGTAGGAGCATGTTAGGTCATTTCTAGTCTATTTGTAGAGAAAACAAAGCGTAAAGATTCAAAACAGCCTGGTCATGGAGGGTGGGGACCCTGCACCTGTGAGACTTTGCCTTAGAGGCCCCTGTCCCCGTGTGATCCAAGACCAAGCTGTGGTTTAGGACTATTTGCACACTTGTTTGAGTTGTTTTTCTGTTGTAGCCAAAGTTAAGGAAGCAGAACAGCAGACAAAGCAGGCAGAAGCCTGCAGTTAGCAAAGATAAAAAAAAAAGCTCATGAGATTAACCTGGTACACTGGTTCTGTCATGCACATGATGGAGAAGACTTGCTGAAAAGCTGAAGCCAGGTCTGTCATGCAAAATAAATACGTGGCAGGATTCCTGGAAAAACAGGGAGTCTGTGACGAACTCATCTGCTTGGGAAGGCCCACATGGCTGGGCAAGTCTCTAGCCACGAACCAAGAAGCTGGGTCTTGGAAATCCAATGAGACATTGCTCTCTACCAAGGCCCAATTGCCAGCTGATAGAGGCAGAGTTCACCACTGCCACAGCTTACGTTTTTCAGTACTAATGATGTTAAGATTTAAGTTTACGTATAAAAATCTTTTATTTACCTCTGGTAGATAAATTCAGCTTCATTTTAAACAAGAAAACTCTGTTTCATAAAGGTCACAGTTCTGGTCACACCTACCAATTGCCTTTTGAAACTGATGAAAAAAGTATTTTGCAGGTTATTATTTAATTCTTCTTAAAGTTTGCCAAACTGCGTGGTGTTTGGTTTTTTTTATAAATCACTGTGGGTTTGTGCGTCAACAGTTCTGGGCAATCAGCTATGTCTTGTTGACATTGTTAATAGGTTTTCTGACTTGGCTGCTTGGCTGTGTTCTGAAATAACTTGATCAGACTTGCATCAAGTCAGAAACAACATGGAAAGTTTAGAAGAACGAAAGCTGGAAATTAATTTCCAGAACTATATGGTTATTTTTTAAGTGTGGTCTCTTCTGAGCAGCATGCAGAAATTCTTGGTAAGATTTCTGGAGACAATTCTGTATCATTTTCAAAGGTTTGTAGTAGGCTCTTGCTGTTTTTCAGCAAGCTACAAAAATGAAAAAATACTGGGAGATGTGATTCATCAGTGGGAATGGTTTACCTTAGGATGGTTGAAGTGACTACTGTTCTCTCTATGCTTCTTGGTCCTGTTGCAGAGACAGCTCAGCTAGCAGTAAAGTACCTGTGAACTGCTGTAACCTGACTGATTAAGAAAATCCTGCACAGATTTTGGCTCTTCAATACTTCAGGCTATACTTAAGACAGTCTGGATGCTCCTCCACAATCAGCTAAGCTGTCCATGACACAGGTATGGAAACTCCTGAGAGGATGAGCAGCCTTGCTCTGCAGTTAACCCTGTACCAGCTTCTTTAAAGCCAGGTAACATCTTGCTGTGCTACATTCCTCTCTGCAGTACCCTGAAACTTGAAAGGGTTGTTAGGTGCATAAAGATCCCTGCAAGTTGGATATCAGATGCAACAAACAGCATGGCGCACTTCGGCTACCAGTTATTTCATAAAAAGGGCGCTGGGCTCCTAAACTCCTTGGACACTTCTAGAAAATAGCCCCACAGCTTTTCCCTCTCCTCAGTCTCCTTTGCACCCTCTTGCTTAGGCTGGGCTCTCAGAAAAACTGGCTGTGGGTCAGGGCAGGCCTTTCTCCAACCACCTGCTTGTGGCATCCCCTGTCATAGTATGTAAACATCTAGCTGCTGGCAAGAGCACTGTGCACCTGCTTTCCTCCTTTTTCTCAGTGGCAGTTCCCACTCCCTCAAGCAAGTTAGGCCTGATGGTACTGCAGTGGTATAATATTGCAGCTATCTCCCAGGTGTGTTGTTGGATGCAGGTCATGAAGTACTGGCAGTTAACATCATCTGCATTTAAACTCCAGGAGACTTGGCTTGGTGTGTGCTGGGCAGGCTGGTCTTCACCACTTTGCAGGTGGTCTTCTCTTTGCAGTGACCAAAATGTTTCTGAAGGCTACAGTTAGTCTCACCTATGTGCTAGACAACATGTAAAGAGCTCACAAAACTCTGCAATGGGTAATGGTGTCCTCTGTCATCTTGATTTCATCTAAAACATAAGTCAAAAGTAGATATGCTTGGGAAAAAAAATAGAATAAAATAAAATCCAGATCATGAACGTCAGGAACGTCGCAAAATGTAAGCCAGCTTTTCACTGATCAAAACCATCCCATGCCCTGCAAGCCTCCTCCCAGCCAGTTCAGCCTCACCCAAGATGACATCTTCTCCAGCCATTAATATTCAGTCGTCATCAATGAGGGCCCAGCTAGAGACCCGGTAAAGGCCATAGCCTCCTTGAGGTCACAAGGTTGCCAGCGGCAGGGCGGATCAGAGGGTCTCACTGTAGATGACGCATGGGCTGGTTTCCTCACAGAGTTCCAGCTGCACGCTGGAAGAAAACCAGCGCTTGGCACAGCCCAAGCTGTAGTTGAGGGTGGTCCGGTAAATGTTCTTGGCACGCTTAGGAAAAATGATGGTCGTGCTCTGAAACCTCAGTGGCTTCTGGCGGGGCTCGAAGATCAGCTGGGACTTGTAGTTCCGCCAGGTGCAATTGGGCGCAGCAATGACTGTCTCACTGTAGGTGGTGACAGTGGGGATGGGGCCGTAGATAATGTCATCCCTGTAATGCTTCTCAGAGTCATACTTCACCTCGGAATTACACCTAGAGAGGACAACAAGGTATCAAAACCAGCCCAGGCAGCAAAGGAAAGAGGATAAACAGAACTCTTCTCAACCCTTTGGAGCTGGGAACATCTGTGCTCTCTTAGTGCACAGACACTAGAACAGATGTAAACCCTACAACCCAACGCAGAGGGCCAAGAGGACTCCTTCCTGCTGGGTGCATCTTGGCAGAATCCCACCTTGTGAAGCCACCTCAGCATTTCTGCAGTCAACTTAGCCTGCATGTTTGTGCCAGGACAGAAAAGACCTTGCTGCACTGGCTCCAAGCAGCCTTCTTTTTCTTCTGTATTCCTCTTTTTTCTTTACACTGAGCCATCAGAGCACAAAGGTAGCCAAAATCAGCTTTATGCTGGGAGATGAGGAGTGAAGCTGCTCATTGGGGCCTACAGAAAAATACAAGCAAGAGCCAAGCTTGTAAAGCAAGGGGATGCTATGGACTATGGCTGGACACAAAAGAAGTAGCCGTCTTAACAGCTCTTAAATGAATAGCCCACAAAACACAGGATGTCACTGTGCTGCATCTCCAGAAGGGATGGATGGAAACCAGGCCAGAGTGCTTTCCCTAGAATTCTTGGCCACTGCGAGCTGTAGGACTTTCAGTTGTTTTTCCCACTCCCCAAATGCTGCTCTGGCATTCAGCAGCCAAGGAATGTGCAGCTCTACGTTAAAAAAAAAAAAAAAAAAAAGATTAAAAGCTGGGTGTGTGCTTGTCATTACCTCTACCCGGAGGGGGGTTGACTGATTGTGCACTGTATGTAATCTGAGCTGCTGTAATGTATTTTGCACAGCTAGGGTGTAAGCAAGTCATTCAGTGCACATAAAACAAGACTCCAATGTAATCACCGTAAAAACATGCCCTCCAGCAGTTCCTCAGCAAGCAGAGATTTACTGGGGTACATTTCCAGAGAGACGTTCGCATAGGTTGAGGGGGGGGGTGGGAATTGGGTTTAGTCCTCCCACCATCCCTGCCCTAAGCTGTGTGTAACTGTGCTCCATGCTGTTTGCAGAGTACATTCCACACCAGCAAAAGAAGAGCAGAACAGTGTTTATCCACAGGCTGTTGCCTCCAGTTCCACAAGAGGCCAGAATACCTCAATCACTGGCTGGAGGGACCACCCTGTCATGAGGAGGAGATGGTTCTGTATTTCTGAACTCATCTAGTGTTGGTTTCTCTGCTGCAAGGGCTAACAAAAACAAGTACCAATTCTAATGGTGTAGCTGAGGATACAAGTCAGCAGGGCACAGTGTAGACCAGCAAGCCTACAGAAGGTCTCAGTTTTTTCTTACTGCCTTGGAAATGAGCTGTCCTTGGAAGGAAAGTTTTCTCTTACAACCTCCTCCTCCACCTCTGCTGCTGTCAGTGTCTTTAATTCAGGCGTTACCCTCCTATCTGTCTCTCTCTCCCTTCCTATCCAAATAACCATGACTCCCATTTGTAATCACATTTAATTTTTTGGAGAAGAAAAAGCACCAAGAAAAGGACAGACACCCCCACTCACCCAACCCAATACCATCTGTACCTAATTTCCTGCACGGGCTCGGGGTTGACCTCAATGCTTTCTCCAAAAAACACAGGGTACATTCGAGGTCTTATCTCCAACACGGACGGGTTCAGGAGCAGGTAAGGCATCTGCAGGGAGGAACAGTGCTGTGAGTGATGGGACACAAGAGATGAGGCTGGCACAGTTCATAATGTGCTGTGGCTGGGAGCTGAGCAGCCATCAACAGCATTCGCAGGAGACAGCAATTCTTACAGCCTTGCTGAACTTGGTCTTTTCAGAGTCTTATGGGAGACAATGCAAGTGACAGGCTCTTTAGTAATGAGAACAGGTGTCTGCAACAGCATCAGGACCAATTTCACTGCACACAAGCTAAGCTCACCTTGCTGCTGCTCAGCATCATTGAGTTTCCCTTCATAATCCCTTTTTCTAGGTTTGAAGGAAGGCACTCCACCCCACGCAGAAAGCTCAAAGGGGAGGACTGCTGTTAAGTTGGAAAAAAAAAAAAAAAACCAACCTAAAGATGGTTGGCATAGGTGAGTCCTGCACTGACAAGTCTTGTAAAGGCCTTGCATTTAAGTTGCCTTGATTCTGACATGCCACCTATGCTTCCTTTATTTACAGCTTCCTTCCATCTCTCAGGACTGATGTGATGCAGCAGGCTGCCCTCCAGGTCCCACCGCTACCCAAGTCCCCACCTCGCTCTGCCCAGCTCACCACTCCAGGTATGTCACTGCCCAGATCTCTGGCACTCTATGCTGCAGTATCTGGTCTTTGTATGTTAACCCTTCTTTTCCTTCTTCCTTTCTGGTTTCTCATAAGAACTGCAATTCTTTAGCGTTTTTCTTTAACCAGTGGTCAGTTCTAAATTACCAAAAACACCAATCAAACAGCTTCTCTAGCTGCAAGCTCTTGCAAGGACTCAAAGCATGAAGAAGGGCTCTAATGTAACACAGAGATAGGGCCCACATCTGCCAACTTAAAGGATGTGGCGTTACTTCAGTAGTGTGTGTATATATATTCTTATACGTACACATAAATTCATATGTGCTGCAAATAATGTAACCCTTAGAACAACCCGTTGGAAGGTTAGCAGCTGCTGAAGTCTCCCTGCCAAGAGCAGCTGGCTTGCTCCGGGTGATGTTCTAGTTAACCACACACAAGTGAGCATGGGGTGAGATACTGGGGCATCCTGTGGCCTCTGTGATGCAGGAAACAAGCTTCTAGCTAGGACTTTGTAATAAATAGAGCTTCTTCAAATCACGGATTGTTAAGACTAATTTCATCCTGAAGTTAGTTACTCTGACAAACTGTCGTGGTCCGGGCTAGGCTCCCCTGCCCACTACAAAAATGAATAATCCTACTTCTCGATAGTGGAGCGCCCTCAGATATCAGTTCTCACATATAGGGATCCTGTCTCTAGACCCAGCCCAGAAGCTAATTAAGCCTAATCCTGGAAAAATGTCATTGTGGGTTTTGGTCCCTGCCACTTCTCTGTCAGCAGCAATTTATGACGCACAGGGTCTCTTTAAAGGACATGGCTGGCAGCCACTGGCCAGGGCTGAAAGGTTTCTAGGTGACTTAAAAGCTCATAGTTTTTCCACTTTCCACCATGCATAAGCCATGTGTGCTGCAATCAGTCATTTTTCATCAGTGTCTTGGTCAGTCAGATAATCTCGGGACTCATGGTACCACTGAAGGTAGCTGAAGATAAAGAGAAACTGGCTTGCTCTTCCCATGTCACTTCCCTCTGCCCTCCCCAGAACCTTCTGGATGGAAGGTACAGGAGCAACACTGGAGCTGTGGCCCAGTCCCTGCTTCCAGTGCTGGGCAAGGTACTCGAACTTGTGCCCTGTCCTGTACCCTATGCAGATGCCTGCAGTGTTCCCCAGCTCATCCCTCAGCCGGTGTCAACTGGCAAAAGTGCCCTGAGCCCACTCAATAGCATCAGCTCACACTGTCTAAGGTCTGGTTTTCTCTGGTGGCTTGGGTTTTCTGCCTGAGGCTAAAGCAAAAAATGTCATTGCTTCATCTGAATTTTCTCCAAGCCCTTCAATTCTGTGTCCCAAAGCCACAAAGCTGTTTACTCTTTCCATACTGAGACATCCCTGCACTCTACTATGGTGTTAAACTGTAATGTTAAATGGCTAACCCTTCATTTCAACTATTTCTGTTCCACTGTCAAAAAGAACAAAGCCTGAATGGGTGTGGGGAAAAAAAAGAAAAAGGAGCATCCTTGCTAGAGTAGCACAAAGGAAATCCTGGTATTAAAGAGTTCTGCAAAGTGCTGTATTAAAGAAATAATTGGAAAGAACTAATTTCCGTGCTCCCAGGGAAACAAACCTTCACACCTATTGCTAACATATGCTGACACTAAGCGTGCTCTGAATGTCCCTGGAGACAAGGATGCAGGAGGCAGTGTCCTTCCTGTGGCTTAGTGGGAATATTCCTGGGGCATGTGACCCCCAGCGTTCTGCTGCTCAGTCAGAACAAGGGCACAGAGGCCAACACTGTCTGTTGAAATCCCAAGTCCCGCAGCAGGGAACAGGAAACAAGAACATGCTGCAGAAACAATACCCATCTGCATGGAGGAGATGGGTCATGCATGACTGAAACCAGAGTCCAAAAGTTGCCACTGAATTTGGTGACATTTGGATTAACTTCTCTCCAAGTCAGATCTGAACGGAGTGGTGATGAGACTATTTGCACTGTAGGTTAGCTCACCTAGACTTAGGCAGGGAAGGCTAAAAGTGGGAATAATGCATTTCATACAACTAGCATTAACTTCAGATCTGCAGGTGAGGCTTTATTAGTTCAAACATCTGGGACGACTGCAGACCGGAGATTTCTACCGCCCACCAGAGACCATTATGAATTCACACTTATCTACCACAAGCAGTGCCATGAGCTGCTGCATGTGGGAAACCTTGAAAGTCACCCAGAATTCTGCACATGGAAGACTTAAATAATTTAAAAAGCATGCTCTAAAAATAGAGATCAGCTGTAAGACCCTGCAGTCTGCTCACCAAGCAACCGCATCGCTTGTACAGAGTGAAAGGGTCACTAAACAGTGAGCACAGATTTTACACAGCAGGAACTGAAAGGAACTTCAGGTGACTTCTTGTTCTGCCTCTGGTGATGTTCTGAAATACCTGCTCCTGAATCTCACGTGGAGTTTGGAAGCAAGTAACAGTGCACCCGAGCTTTCCAAAAGATGTGTCTTTGGGGCTGAAATGTTATATGCTTGACACGTGCCAAAAGCTGGCTTTTTGGCAACAGTTTGACACCCTCTTCTTCCAATCTATTTTAAGGTAGAAACAAAGCAAAAATGTTCTGCTTGTCAAAAAAAAAAAAGAAAAAAAAAAGTACTCAGTTATTTTTCCTTCTGTACAGGAATGGTTGAAAGAACAGAAACATTGGACTTCTGACCTCCATAGAGAAAATGATGAGCTTTGGCTCATTTCTATCAATCACTCAGCAATCTCAAGACACTTTGGAAATAAGGTGAGTTTCTTTCCAGCCCTGCACCACAGATGGGCTGAATTGAGCAGAGTTTGTTGATGACAGAGAGGAGAAACCCATGGCTTTAGAGTAGGCTGCCCACAAGCAATCCATAAGTCAAGGTCTGTCTATCCAAAGAAACCCTAGGATTGCTTAGCTGGAAGACTACAGCTAGGACCTAATTAATCTGTCTTCACCAGCAAAGGGTTAAAGTAGTATTAAAATGCTGAAGTGATTTCTTGTTTGGCTGCATTTTTCCCTCTGCCTTACCTCTGATGCCTTTCGGGCATGTAAAGGCCTGGGCAGCTATGTTCTTTTTTCAAGCAGTACATAAATAAATACACCCCCAAAAATAATTTACTGAAGGGAATTCAGTCTACTGCTGACCAAGCGTGCTTCTTTTATGCTAACATAAGTACTGTGGGGGACTTCTTGCTTTAGAACTCATGCATGCCTTTCAGTTTCATGTCACTGCTTCATACCTGCCAGAAGTGACAAATCAGTGCTTGGATCCTGGGGGCATTCAGACCTCAGAGTCCCTAAGCAACAGCAAAAAGAATACAGTAGGCAGAAAAATCTTATTTTACACCTAATAATTAATTTGAGTTAGCGGGTTCTGTTAAGGTGCTTTTCACTTGGGTATTTTAAAGGAATAGAAGCAGAGTTACGGTAAATAAAGTGCCATGAAATTGGCCCTGACTGTTCCTGTAGCTTCCAGACTTCAGGCAGCAAAGCAACAAGGAAGGAAGGAAATTAATGTGACTTGAAAAATATAAACTCCAAAAAACCTCTCCCCAGAAAGCAAGACAGATCAGAACAGACTGACTTCTTTAGCTATGGTCATTATGTGGAAGGCACTAGGATTTGGCGTTAGCTCCCTAGGGACTGTAGGGGGAAACAATTTTCCAGGCACCAAGGCAATAAACAGGATACAGCTTTCCAAATTCCCAGCTCCTAACTTAGCTAGGGCATAAGCAAATCTCTCACCACATTTTCCCACTATGGCAACATGTCAGGTCCATGAAAATGTCACTTTACTCAGCTGTTATTTACAGCTGTAATGAAAGATCCAGTTGAATTATTTGACACACATCTACATTCTCCGCTCTAGCTGATAAGCAGTATTTGTTTAACAGGCCATTTATTTTCCCATGTATTGCATATTACAAGTAATTTATAGTAGAGCCGGATGAGATTTTATTTGGAAGTGATAACAGTAAATGCAAACCTCAGGTATAAAGCAGGGCTTTATTACTTCAAAGAATTAATCCTTCCTGCCTGTCTCCTCTTCTGTTTCAAGTGGGAAATGTACTACTTTGCTTATTGCCAAGTGTTACATACAGATGCAACTGAAATTAAACAGCTAGAAGATACCAGCCTAGATATAGCCACATTTTTTTAGGATTGATGATGAGACTCCTATGACTTTTTCCCTGCTTGCCTTTATCACAAACTGCCTGAATCAAGACCACATGCCTGCCAATCCCCGTGACTGTCACAGAGGTGAGCACACTAACTTGTGTGTTAACTACTAACTACACAACCTTTTCTGTACTAATTCCACTGATAACACAGACTGATGCTTGCTGAAAGATTTGCCCAGTCCCATCTCATTTCCACAGCATTCAGAGACACTCTGTGGCAGAAGGCACTGTGCCAACAGTGCAGTTTCAGTGCAGTTACACATATTTGCACGCCAGTCCCTGGAGAAACACTTCTACTTGGTGCTAGCAATGCATGCTGCACCCCACTGACACTCCTTCCTCCATTTGGGAGGACTGAGCCATTAACTACTGCATGGCAGCAGCTCTGTCAGAACAGGCTGGAGCCAGGATCAGGTGGGTCTTAGAGGAACCAGACCTTGATCTGCCTAGAAGGTCACAGCCTGCAGATTAGGTGAGGCCCACTGCCATTCCTCTCTTCCCTCTCCTTCGCTGCTGATGTTGAACCAAGGAGGAAGAGAAGTGGGAGCACATTCAGAACCAGATGGGCCAAGGTACAGAGAAAAGCCAGCTGTGGTTACAGTTTTCCAGGCTGCAGACATGGCGACCAGCAGGCAAGAGGTGAAACCACTGTCAACATCTGCCAGGGGAATTCCTGCAGGATCCCACCGTGTGGGAGTGGTTCAGAAGTGGGTCAGGATGCCAGGCGGCAAATGCCAAGCTCCAAGGCAAGCTATGCTGCTGTGCCAGATGGGTGCCTTGCTCTCCAGACAAGCCCGGAGGCTTCCTAAGTTGCTGGAGCCCATGTGGAGTTAAAAAGACGTCACCTGCTTTGCACGCAGGCTGCGAGCTGGCTCAGGTTGGGGTGTTTCTCACATGTGCTTTCACTGGGGGTGTCGGCAGGTCTGCGAGTCACGTATTGCATGGAAACATTTTGATGGCTACGTTCCCCACCCAGTCCCCAGAAGACAGCCCCCTTGCCTGAAGCTCTTTCAGTGTAGAGCAAAATGCAGTCTCTGTGGCCCCAAGAGTTCTTCAATATGTGGCAATTAAGGAAGAAGGCACACAAGCTAACCTGGACTCCATTGATGGAACCATACCCATGAAGTCTACACTAAGGGGCAAAGAACACTCCTCCACAGTGCTAAAGATGAAGCTAGAATCTCCTCCCATAAGACTGATTCCAATATTGCACTCCTGTCAACAATGTAAGTAGGAATTCCCTACATGGGGGCATTTATCTGACAGCCCATCCACTGGGATAGTCCCACTGAAGTCAGCACTCAGCGAGGCAAGTTGAACTCATAAATGTTTAGTTTTTCAAATAAAACTGAACTTGTTGCAGAGGCAACAGCAGTGGGAGAGGACAAGAAGTATGCTGCTTCAAGAAGTCACGATGGATGGTTCTGCAGAAGAATGTGGTTCTGATCTCCTTTTATATCCTTGTGGAGCAATACTATTGAATGCTAAGCACTTATTTCAGTGCAGCATTAGCAAGAGCTCACAATCGGTCCTTCTGGCCTAAAACTATACACATGGGCAACAACAACAGGGAAAACTCTAAGCAGATCTGGCTACCTTGGTGTGATTTCATTCCCTGCCCTTCCAGCAACCGCTTCTTTGTGTGCATTATTAGAGATTTATTTCATTGTATGTATGTTCCTTTTGGCCCAGCATGACAAGCAAAGCCTAGGGAATTCAGTCTTAAGAAGCAATTTAATCATGTTTCAGATTTAAAGGGCAGAACTAGGTAAAAGTCACCTTCTATTTTCTTTAGGATATTTGCATTTCAGCAGAAAACAATTAACAAATTCCCTATGTGGGTTTTATTTGAATAAGTAAAAGCCAATTTCTCCTGCACTGCAAGTAAAACGCAAGAAGAAAAAAAGAAAAGGTCCCTAAATGGTGTTGAACTTGTGGTATTTATGACTCTGGCCCCAAATTGCCTTTCATATTTTCTTGGATCCCAAAGCTGTAGCCAAATTGGCTGGTTAAATGGGAATAAATGCTGCATTGTCTTTGAAACAAAGTCATACTTATTAAAGAGAAAGGAGTTTACTTTTTCAGAGTCACAGTTAATGACACAAAGCAGGGAGAGCATGGATTTACACACAAGGAAGTCTTCGATACGAGCATGCAATCTCCTTTTAGCCTGCATGAGAAGAGCTCTCCTAGAGCAGAAAAATCCTGCAGCATATTTGTGAAGTTAGAGCAAAGCAGCCGACTGCAAAAGAACGCGACTGGGTTCAGCCTGGTGGTTTTGATAGGTCTGCAGCAAGGAGCAGTATGAAATCCTTCCCACAGATCTGGAATGTTGTTTTCTTCACCTGACAGCAATTTATTGTAACTGTACGTACTAGAACATTGGCCATTAGTAACTGAGCTTATATATGGCTTTATAGTATTATACCACAAAGAATGCAGACTGCATTCCTGGTTCTGTCACATCCGTAAGCAAAACGAGCACTAATACAATAAGTGATTAAAAGAACCCATGCGTTGGTGTGCAAATAGCTGCAATTATTTGCCAACTCTGCATGCTCTGATGAACAGCAGAGTAGTGGAGTTAAACACATTCACAGATTGTGTAATTGCTTATAGATCTGAAAGTCCTTGTTAAATGGTAAGATTAAAGCTAATTAGACACTGAAATGCTCCCCATATTTCTCCTGTTTTCTTAACAGCTGCAAGTAGAGTGTTGGAAACTGGAAGTGAAACTGTGCAGTCGAGTAAAAATTCCTGCCAGTCCCATATACCAAACAGGCAGAGTTAGAGAGTACAGTCCTGCACCAGTCCAATTAAAGCAGTCTAATTAGTTTCAGTATCAGTATCTTTTACTCCTCTGTACCTACTAAACGCACAGAAATATCTGCAGTATGTGGCACCCATCTGCTAACCGCAGGAGCCCGGGGCTGCCCACACTGTTGAAGTATGATATTAAAAAAAAAATCAGAAGATAAAACCTAAGCTGTTCCTCAGAAATGTTTAAAATGTTTGTTTGTGTTCACAGAAAAAAATAACTTGAAAATGTAATTTTGCTTTATGTAGATCACTGGAATAACTACTTTCCCCCCCCCTGCAGGAGCACTAAAACTCTCAGTCCTATCAGACCAAGAGCTAGAAGAGCTTTTTCTTACCCTCTTTCATCTCCAATATCTAGGGGCTTTCTTGGGAGCAGTGGTGGCCGGCTGTCACGATGGCTGGAATGGAGGCCATCACACCCCCATTGCTGACCTCCACACACACCTCCACTCCAGCTGTGTTCTGACCCAGCAAGCGTTCATTCATTTTCCTCCCACGTTTTATTTTACAGACATGTAGCAACGGCCTGATGCCTCCAAACCAGAGGAACGTGGGTAACCGAGCACACAGCCCCATCAGACGGCGTGCACCCAGGCGCCTGCAGGTAAGGCTGCGTGGCGGCGAGAGGCTGTTAGTGGGCTTTGGATTTGATTTCCCTGTGTAACATCTCACACCCTCCCCACCGCGCCCTGCTGAGATGTTGTTCTTGGGGATGGTTCTGGCATACCTGACAGCAGAAGGCAGTTTTGATTCATATGCAAAAATAGCCTTAGAACTTGAGAAAGAAAATGGGGGCACGGTAAGTCACTGCAGAGCGTCTCTTCTGGGAAGAAGTGTGAGCAGTCGCTATTGCACAGGTAGATGAACTTTCTCCACGGCAATCTCAGTGTTGCTGACAGCTTTTATTTTGCATGGAAGCCAGTTAGCTGTGTGCAATACACTTCAAACGTCTTTGATACGTCAAAGAAACCCGAAAGGCCCCTGGGGTGAAGTTCCACCGTCCTTTAAATCCCTCTCCCCCCTCTCCCACCATCGCTTCTGCTCTTACCCCTCTGCCGTCCTTGGCCTCTCGCCGCTGCCCCGAGGCCGAGGGGTCCGCGCCGCCGCCGCCCCCGGGCGAGAGGGAGTAGAAAGGGGGGCTGGGGCTGGGGGGCAGCCCCGAGTCCGGGCTGTCCAGCAAGCCTTCCCGGCTCTTCTCCTTCAGGCTCTCGTCCATCCCTTGCAGCTGGAGGTGCCCTACCATGTCTGGGGGGCAGCGAGGCGGCCGCAGCGGGAGAAAACCCTCCGGCTGCGGAGGGACGGGAGGGGAAGGGCGCCCGGGGGGGCTCCGATTCCCGATGGCCGCCACCGGCCTGCCGCAGCCCGCGCCGAGCCGAGCGGGGCGGGGAGAGCCGGCATCGGCCGCGCTGCGCTGCGCTGCTGCCCCTCACCCGGCGCCGCGTCCGTCAGAAGGGACGGGGAGCGGAGAAAACGCGGCGGCCCCGCCGGCAGAGAGCGCTGGGCGGGGAGCGGCAGCGCGAGCCCCGCGCTGCTCCACGCGCTGTTCCACGCGCTGCCGCCGTCCGCCCGCCGCCTCACGGCGGCACATTTATCCGGAGAGGGTGGGAGGGAGCCGGGGAGCGCCCTCCCCTTTCCCCGGCCCCCGGCTCTGCCCGGCTGTACGTTTTCAGGCTCTTCTCGAGCCGGGAGCGCCTCTGCCAGCGCCCTGCTGCCTTCTCCCACCGGGCTTCGTCCCCCGGGGAGACACGAGGCCCCCAGGCGCCCGCCCGCCATCGCGGAGCTGTGCTTCGACCGCGCTGATCTCCCTCACCCTGTTATCCCTCACGGCTGGGTTTTCCTTCACTTCTGTCAGATGGTTTCCTCTCTCCTGTCAGGTTTTTACCTCACTATTTTCATCCCCTCCCATCACCCACCCCGGCGGTTTTTCCCCTCAGCGTGAAGGCCTGTGGGCGCGAGGGAGGAGCTCTTCCCAACAGCCGCCATTCTTCATTTTGGGGCGGCTTTGGCCAAGCACTGAGTGGCTATGGCGATCCCTCAGGGTATATGCAGCCGCCGTAGCCCCCTCTCTGGTGGCCATGCCCTCCCGGCGGCCATTTGGGCATTGCACAGCCCAAAATGTGAGCATCTCTTTCTTTGACCGTCACCACAGCTGCAGGTTCACAAGTGCAGAGGAAGCGGCCTCACCATCCCGGCCGCCATGTGCTTGGACCACTGTGTGTGACCGGAGGGCATCCCAAAGCCCAGCACGCTGTTACCTGGGAGGAGCAGGGTGCCTGCACTGAGGTGGATGGGGTGGCCATGTAAACCCTCAGGGTTTGGAGAAGTAGGGGTGGTTAAACAGGTCGGACTCACAGAAGCCAAGATGGATGTCTGTTGCACAATAAGTGGCTGACGTTAACGGTACCTTGTCCACAGTCCTAGTTATGTTTTTCTCATCATGTTTTCTCTCTACGTAGAGTCCAGACTGTGAGAAATTTCGGGCAGGCCCACTCATAGTTCTCAGCCTGGTGGAGCATTATTTGCAGCATGTATGTTTCCCTGGGAAGCTGTTGACATCTAACTGGTCCAGCACTGAGCAGAACAAGATCACGGCTGTTTGTGCTACTCTAATAACAGAGTCCGTGAGCACAACATTTGTTACGGCAGCTGATGAGAGTATGGGGTGTCTGGTATGGCATCTAGTGGTGATGACTTATGACCAAGCCCTGAAGATGACACAAAGTCCTCGGAGGTAGTTTTGATGCTAAAAGAGCCCTCACTCCATCTCCAACAACAGGTCACACTTAGGGTGGTAGGTGACCTTGCCGGCTGATAAAGCTGGATTTGTTTAGGTGTATTCTGCTCAACTCAAAAGGAAAGGCCATGGATGCCCAAATCCACCCTTGACTGAGATGAGGGCCCCTCCTCACAGAGACTGAAGTGATTTGTATGCACTAAGCTGTGCAGAGGAATGTCACTGATTTATAAATGTCAAACAGGCTCCGAGCAGCCCACACACGAACCTCAGTGAATTCTTACCTCTGACCCGCGTGTTGGCTCCCGCAGCCACACAGGCTGACTTAGGGCCCCTTACTGTAAGATCTTTAACATCTCACACAGGCTATGGCTGATCCGAAAATGTCAAAGGGGACCAAAGGTCAGAATTTCCATAAATTAGGCCCTGGCTTGCTACCTATCACGTAATAGGATTCTCTAGCCAGTTAATGCTGGCTACACTACAGGCATTCAGCACAGCAGTTCCCCGGCAGCCCTGTTCCCTTGCCCCTCTCCTGAACTGCTGAGACTGTATGTGCAAGGAGAAGGAGTATCTTCAAAGCTGCTTTCCTCCGAGGAGAAAAAAGGAATAGGACAAAGGACTCAGCAATGGGCAGGAGTGAGTACCCTATCCTTTACTTCTGTACGGATATATTGTAGCTTTGGTAGCAACTGGAGGAGAGACTTCTTTTTCTACTTCTTGTTTTGAGAACCTACAATCCAGTATTTTCTGGATCTAAGTAACGTATATTTTTTAAATTAAATTTCAGAATGATACACAGTTTCAGCACAGTAGTGGATGTTCACGGTTTAGAGTTTTCCAAGTCCCATATTGTTGAAATGCTAGGCAATGTTGAGCAGCCCCAAGCATACATAGAGGTACAAACTTCACTTATAACTGGCTAAACTGCTGCTGGCTTCTGCAGGGTATGTATAGGCATGTATTATGGTGTTATTATTATTATTAATCTGTTTAAAGTTAGTACTGTGCAGCTCAACCAAGATGGAGTGCTCTCATGTAAATCACAGGGTGGCAGATAGTAAGAAATGTCTCCTGCCCTCACAGCTATGATGGAAATGGGTTGTTTGTTGCTCAAAAGTCCTTCAGAAGCAACAGGGTCCGGTTCTTGGCAAGTGGAAATTGGGCTGAATAGAAATTCATTGTGGGTGTAGTGTGCAGACACAGGTATAAATAACTTGCAGCCGTCCTCTGGATGTGCTCCAACAGGCCCCTGTCTCTCCTATACTGAGGACTCCCCATCTGGACGCCGTGCTCCAGTTGAGGTCTCATCAGCACAAAGTAAAGGACAGGATCACCTCCCTAACCTGCTGGCCCTGCTGCTTTGGATGCAGCTCAGGATATGGTTGGCCTTCTAGGCTGGAAGGGCACATTGCTGGCTCACGTCCAGCTTGCCATCCACCAGTACCCTCAAGTCCTTCTTGGCAAGGCTGTGCTCTATCCTTCTGACAGCTTGTATTGACAGTGGGGGTTGCCATGAACCAAGTGCATACCTTGCACTTGACATTGTTGAACCTCATGAGGTTCACCTGGGTCCACCTCTTGAGCCTTCATAGGTTTTTCTGAATGGCGTCCCGTCCCTCAGGCATGTTGACTGCACCACACAGCTCAGTGTCATCTGAAAAGTTGCTGAGGGTGCACTTGATCCCACAATCAATGTCACACTAACACAAAATGGTGTAGCACAGGTGGGAAGTCATGAGGGAGAGATGCAGAGAGCCTTCCTGATGTGAGCAGCTCAGCTTCTGAACAAAATCCCATGCCCTTCCTTGAATCCACTGGGATTTGAACCTCTGCATTCTTGGGTTGGTCCACTGCCTCCTGTTTCCCTAGCTATTCTCTTAGCTAGATTTGAGTACTTTAAGAATCTGCCATCCCACAGACATGGCAGAATGTCAGCATCACGTGCTAAGTTTCCTTCCACTGCTGCCAGGCTTGAAAGACAAATACTGTGAGAGAAGAAATAGACAGGATACAAACACCTACATCAGGACTTTTTCTGAAACAGGCTGGGTGGCAAAATTGGAAGAATGCTAGGAATGTCCATTCTGGTTCACTGTCAAACCTGATCCTTCAGAACACCCACAGCATAACTAGCCCCAGTACGAATGGCTCAGGCCACAATTGGATGTAACTATGCTCTCTGATTCCTTCCAAAGAGGTTCAGCCTTTCCTCTCCTCGTGAGAATGGTACTGAAGGACACCAAAGAGCAGCATCACTCCAGGCAAGGGGAGGGTAATCACAGTGCAGGACCCACATACATCAAGCCCAGATCCCCCTTGCCTGGTACCTCCTGGAGGTTTTTTTTTCCTCAGCAAAAAAAGGATCCACAGCGTGATGATGCCATACCGCAATTCATTGCATGGATACAGATGATGTTATGGTCTGCAGGAAGCACATCCATAGTGCTGTACCTGGAAACCACATGCCAATTTTTGCAGAACAGCATGGGTAAGTTCAAATCAAAGGAGCCTTTTGCCTAACAAGCAGAAGCCAATTATCAGGAGATAAAATCACCTTTCTTGTGAAAAGTCCTGCTCATTCATTGTCGGGCAGCCCCCACATCAGAAATTCTTGCAACCTGGACTCTTAGTCTTGGCTTTTGGTCAAGTGAAGGCCACAGCCCACAGGGAACCAATCTGACACAGGGAATTGTTTCTGAGAGCTCTCTCAGGAGATGGCTGGTCTCCTTGGAGCATCCTCAGGTATAGCTTTGCCAAGCCACCACAGGGACTTGTGGCTTGTTCCTGTCTCCCTTTAGTACACTGCTGTGTCAGTACTGCACTATGGGAGAAACCAGAACACTGTGCAGTTCTTTCAGGTCTTGGCTGCACCGGCCATGGCCCTGTTACCTTTACCAGATAAACACTCCCTCATAGCAGTAACCTGGAAGAAACTGTCTAGCAAGAAATGGAAGCCAAAGCCACAAAAAAAACAAACAAACAAACAAAAAAAACTATTTTTTGGGGGGTCAGGAGTGGCTGTTCTTGGCAATAAATCAAAGGTAGAAAATTTTCTTTAAATATTTTGGGCTTGACATAAAGGTAGTGTATCTCCCAGCAGTAGACTTCCCTACTGCAGTTAAGAAGGATGATGTCTAAAGGACATGCACAGAGTTACATGCAGCAAATGTTACTTTCATTTCATTACTGCACAGAGTGAAGTGCAGTCATTGCCACAATCAAGGCAAACAAAGTAACTGAATGTTGCATTACAGAATGAGCAAAGGGTCCAAAGCTCAGAAAAAATTATCATAAAAGCTCCTGCTGACTCTGCTGGCCTTTGAGAAGGGCACTACAGGCAATCTGTCCAATTGCCTGTTGAGTCCAGTCAGCATTTGCTGATGTTGTTACACACTTGAGTCAGAACACTTCCCTGCCTCACTGCCCTGGCAAAGGACCTTCCCGTTATCCTGTAAAATTTCCTCTGCTTGTCTGTCAGGGCTGTTGTGCTGTAATGTTGGGAGATAATCAACAGCGAAACCATTCATAAATCACAGCTAACAGAATAGATGCTGATAGCATCTTAAATTTCAAGCCTTAGAAGCCGTCGTTTCAACAGTGACAGTCAAAAGGGAGATTAGGAATTCCTTTACATGGAAAAGTTTTTCTTGGACGAATAACTCTCTCCTTGGTTGCCTATAAATACAGTCATGTGGATTTGATTTTTACATGGCCTTTCTGCCCGCTTGCAGGGAGCACTCTGCAGCCCCAGTGGGCCTTTCCTATCACCAAACGTGTGTGGAGGGCTGCAATGGGATTTGAGCAAGTGAAGCATCAAAAACAAAGAATTGAAGCTTTGCTGGGTGCCAGGAGAAGCCAAAAGGGCTGTTTGGGAGGCCATGGCAGGATGTCCCACGGAACCAGATGCCTCTTGGCTCAAGTACTCTGTACCTCTGCGTCTGATTGCAGAATAAGACTGTGTCATTTCATGGTGCAAAGTGAAGCATTCAGATTTTGTCTGCACTTGGTGCTGGGTATGGTGAAATCTGTAGCCAAAAGGTGAATGCAGGGCTCAGCTGACACCTCAGCTGGCAGAGAGGTGCCTGTCTCAGATCCAAACTGTCTTGCACTGTTCATTTGAAGAAACCACTTTGCAGAGGAAGAAAGGGAAGGGAAGAGCCTCTAGATTGTTCTCTGCCTCCCAGAGTATTGTGTGACTCTAGCTGTGTCCATTTCCATCCATAGAGCAGAGTAGGAGACCTAATAAGAAAGCCAGAGAAGAAAGGTATCATGGAGGAATATAAGCTGCTACGATGTCTAATGTGTTTTCCTTCAGTTACTCTTCCATTCACAGTGGGAATTGGGTGGCACTCTGCTGGTATGTTTACACTCCCTGATTTATAGATGTACCCTGTGTTCCTATCCTACTTACTTTTGTGACTAGTAAGGGAAAAATATTGTTCTAGGTAGGACACTTTTGTTCTAAGCATCAGTAGAGAAAAGTACCGTAATGAATTTAAAAGAAACGTCAAAAATCAAATGTTGTTTTTGATTTTCTGGTCTTTTGGTAAAAAAATGAAGAAGCCTGGATAACAGTGAGGAAAACACACCCCAAGAAAAAACATTTTCCTCAGATTTTTCTAAAAAGTGCAGGACCAGAGGGGAAATGTAAATCCTCACTGAGCAACTTATAGATTAAATTCTTGACTCAACAGAAGTTACTGTAAGAATTCCCGTAGTTCATATTCTTGGCTAGTCTATTGGAGTAGTGTTGTGTCTCTTTGATTTATGACATATTATCCCTCTTCTAATGTCTCACAGTCAGTGGCTCATTTCTTCTCCAGGTATCCCCCCCCATCTGGCCTGTTTATAAAGCTTGGAAGGACAGCCACAGCTCTCAAGTTGCCTGTTGAGACATGGCACGTTGAAAACGGGTCATTGCACAGTGACGTGTGATGGGCAGTAGGAGAGATGGCCTCATTCATCCCTTACCTCTATTTCCTACAGCTCTAAATAAGGTATGACATAAAAGAAATGATTTGTGCACCATATGGTGGCCTGGGGATTGAAAGGCCATCTTCTTCCAAGAACGGTAGCTGTCAACTTGTCACTTGTGGAAGGAAACCAAGAAAAGCAAATCTATAGTCAGCTTAAATTCACTGTACAGAAGCTGCATCATTGCTGAGAGCCCACAAATGGGAAAAAAAAAAAAAAAAAAAAGCACTCAGAATTCACTGGGAACTTTTCAAGTTAAAAGTCTTTGGTTCCCATGTCTAAGCTAATATACTACTGACAACTAGTTGCTTCAGGATCTCAGCGTCTCTCCTAATAAAAGAATGGAAGCTGTGAATTGAACCTTATTGGAGGATATCAGTCCACAGATCCTGGAAATCTATTTTCCCTCTTTTTTATCCTCATCAACAGGCTCTTAGCATATCTCTCACACACCTCTCCTTCATGGCAACCCAGGAATAACCCCATGCCAGAGGGAATCTACTCAGCCTCTGTAATAACCAGAGACAAATCCTCTGTGGTGCTCAGAGAAGCTGACTTCAGTACTACTTGTCAGTATCTGACCATGTATTCAGCTGCTTAGCAGTCTGAAACAACACCCCCACACGATACAAGCTTGGGCTAAGCTGGTTAGCCAAAGTCCTCTAAGTTTACTTAATTGCTTTCAAGAATTTAGCAATGCTTGATGACCAAGTGTGGTCACCTGTCCACCAGCAGCTGTGCTGAGACCTCTGGAGTCATCAGCTAAATTACCCTGAATTGATGACCTGTAGAATAAAAGCACTACAACCCAGTCCCCATGATGCACCTAGTCCCCATTTCCTTTTGTATTTCTTTAATAGAAAAATAACAGGAAAAGTAATTACTGGCTATGTGAAATTTAAGTTCATACAATATTTCCTATAAGGCTACAAGCAACTCCTTGTTAAAGCAGATAAGTTAATCTATCTTTTGGTTAGGGTCACAGTAGGTTTTCAGCTTTAAATCACCGTGGCACAGTAACTAATGGCATTTACCATAGAAGTGATGTTGAAAAAACAAGGAACCTGAGCAATTATTAGGTGTATATTTCCAGTGAAAACAACCCACATACAGGCAGTGTCAGTGAAAAAGGATGATTGATCATCTGGACTTTGTTCCCTTACGTTTTCCTCCCCTCTTTTTCTACAATGCAATATTAACTCTAGGGCAATTATTGTAATGAAATCTGCCAGCAGACTTTTCAGCATGAGGAGTTCTGGCACCACCAGGAGGGACTCAGCAGGGCATTTTACCCCTGGAGGCTGCAACTGCACAGCAAGAGGAGCGTGGTCCTCCCCATCATTCAGATTTCAGAAAGACCAAGGTAAGGGTTTTACCAGAGATGTGGCTTTTTTCCACTTTGAATTCTTGGTAAAATGCTGTATGTTCCAGTCTTGACTCAGAGCTCATTAAAGTCAATGCAAAGACTCTTGTTGACTTTAATGAACGGTGGTTTGAACCCTAAAGCTATTATGTGATCAAAACTCCCTCTAAACTGTAAACATGGAGGTGTTGTGTTTGCATTGCAGATATAGTATTTGGCTACAAGGCAAAGATGCTTGAGATTGTTTTCTGTAGTGGTTTCAGTGCCTCTTTCAGATGTTCAGTATTTTTACTGCACTGTTTATAATTAGAATTTTGTTTATTAGGTTAAATAAATTGGCCAGATTTGATCTCAATGTAAAACAGAAGCAACCAAAAGCTACTGAAGTCAGTGAATTAAATTTGGCTTATCTTACAGAGTATGTATGCTGAACTGTTCGTTTATAGTGTGAGAGAGCTTGTTCTAATGGTACAATATGTAATGCACACAGATATTTTCTGGTCAGAAAAAAAGTCAAGGACAAAATGAAAGCTTAGAGTTCAGAGCTTCTCTCTGAGTGGTATCATTCTGAGCAGCCTTTGGAAAGGTGTGTCACTTGTTCTCTAGACTGCCACAACACCCTGGGATGCTGTAAAAATAGCTGGCAGTGCCTGCTTGACAGGCAGGAGACGTGTGACCCTAAATTATGATGTTTTCCTTCTCATGATGAAATGAATGCTGCCTTAGACAGAGGCTGAAACACATCTGTTTGCGGTGGGAATGCCATTTTAGGCCCATTTCTTTTGAAAGTAGGGTTGGAATTGCCAGGGATCAGCAGAGCTCCAAGCTCACAAAGAGGGCACTGTCTTTGAGGAGTCTTTACATAAACCCTGCACAACCGAGGCAACAGGAGTTTGCACAGCTGCTGCTGGAAGCAAACATGTACTTTTAGCTGACCTGGGCTGGTGACTTTGGGCGTTAAGTCTGACGCTTTCCAGATGTAAAACCCTCTCCTTCCACAGTCCCCAAACATTCAGTCCCCAGGTAAGAAGGAAAATAATAACAATAATAATAACAAGAATAAAAGGGTGCTGTAAATGCCACACTGTAGCGTGTATTCCAGAGTTGACTTTTATAAATTACATGGTCCAGTTGGAAGGTGTGTGGCATTATCCTCTCCCAGGAGCTGTGTTTTGAACCACATTTGACTCAGAGCTAATTAGTGTTGCATGTACATTCAATCCCAACTCTGGCTGAGCACCTTCTTCAGACCAGGTGGCTAAATATTAAGAGTTCTTTTTACCTGCTGGATTTGGTGAATATGGGTCTTTGAGTATAAGACTTCCGTGGAATGGTCCTATGTTGAGCCCCAGGAGCATTCCCAAGAACAAAGGCATCTTGCCAAATAATCACCAAATTAAGCTTTGCACTTCATGGCAAAACAGCCTTGCACAACAGGAGACAGATTTACTGGTGAGGATGGGATGGGATACTTGTAAAGTATTCACTGCAGGACAAGCAGGGGAGGGGCTGGAGGAGGGTCTGTCCCATGTCCTGACTGCATCTGTGCAGGTTATAAGCTATGCTGCAGAAGTTGCTGATGACTGCACAGCAGGCCCCGGGATGACATTTTTCACTTGACTCTCAGTAGGAAATGGAACCTCATCCTTGCCTCAGGTCCAGCATAAATTGTTCTCCTGCCCAGACGGGTAATTTTTAACAGTATTTCCCTTTGCATCTCTCTGCAGCCCTTGGATGTTGAGAAGTTCTTAGGGAGGGTGATAGAAGGGTGTGGGGTTCCTGAAGAGGATCGTTTATTTAATTCCATTTTATGTAGGTGTGGTATTTATAAAGGCTCCAAAATTGGCAGCAAGAGAAAGACAAATATTCTGTTAAACAGCAGACTGCCCCTGCACAGACAGCTGCAGCCCAGCCTCTCCTCAGTCTCCTTGCCAGTTCTTTCAAGCGTGACCTGGTTTGAGGACCACCTTCAATGAGATCAAAAGGTGATTTTCCCGGTGCTTGCTCCACATACCATTTACTGCCTGTCAACTGGGTGGTGACTATATTTGATTCTGGCCTCCATTATTTGAAGTACAGATAACTCCAGGGAAGACGATTGTTCAATGAATGTCAAATTAGCTTCTAGAGAGCTTTCAAAGCCCTAGAGATGTGTTCCAGGGCATCCAGGGAACTGCCTACTCAAAACTGTCTCTGCGCCACTCTCTTCTGGGCCAGTTGACTATATTTCTCAGGGGACAGTATGTAGTTGCTATCATGTCTCACGGAGTCTACTTTGCATCATGGAGGAAGAAGTCCTCAAGGAAACAGCCTGTAGGAAAAATGAGGCATCTAAACCACAACCCCTGTGAGGCAGCACTGGGGATACTTATAGGGAAATGAGGCTTTAATGGTTTATTGAACACATTCAAGCTAAAACATAATTTTCTGATTTTGTTCCAAGTGGTCCTGAAGAAAATACTGCTTCCTGACTTTCCTTAATTGGGGGGGGGGGGGGGGGGGGGGGGAAGTATTTTTATTTCTTTATTCTGAAAGTAAAAGGGGTCCAAAGTCAGGATGTTTTTCTCCTAGAAAATTTCAATTTTGTGAGAACCACCTCTTTACTGGGCAGCCTTCCCAAAGGGAATCCCCAGCCAGCCCCACTGCTAATATCAGTGCACACTCTTTGGAGCTGATCCAAAGGTCATTCTCACCATTAGACATTTTTATCATGGACTTGAATAAACTTTGGACCAGGCTCTTTTGGCAGGAATATACACAGTCTGGAAACCTAAAAATAAATCCTGATTTCAAGCCATCCACAGCTTTTCAGCCACCATGATGGTCTGAAGGTATGAGCTTGTTAGAGAAAAGGTGATGAAGTGATTTGGCCATCTCTCTGGCTGGTTATCTTTTTCAAGGGGAGAGAGAGAGCATTCTACAGCCTAAAAGTTTAGAGTTCTTTAATAATTATTTCCCTTTGAATCATCAACCACAGACAGAAGATGTCTCAGAATATTATCTGGTTTTCTGTTCAGAAGGTTTTGCAGCAGTAATAGCTCTTGAAATATGTAACGTCATCTTCAGGTATAGGAAATGGAGAAGTCCCTCCATGGTGCAGTTTGACCGTAGTTTTGGGAACCAGTGAAAGATACTGTCCCATGAGAGAAGAACTGCTCAGAGCAGTGGTTTTCATTATTTGTATCCTGTCCATGGTCTGAGAGGTTGACAGGAGTCAGAATGAGGAAAAAACCCTTGGCTGCAATGAATTGTTATCATCTCATTCACTCTACCCGTTCCTCTTGCTACACGCCATGAAGGGATTGCTCTACAAATACTGATAGTGAGTCTTATCTTGTAATTATTATACCTAAACTCCATCTAAAGCCTGTTCCAGCTGTCTGTAACAGCCTGAGTCCAACCTTTGTGCAGAAAAAGCAAAATGTTTCCAGCATTTCAATTAATTTCTCCTGTCACAAGTGTTTTATAGGCTGTCACTGCTTGCTGGCTGATGAATCTCCGAAGCTGAGCTCAAGTAACCGGTCACTTACTTGTACAAGTGGCCACATTTTCTGCAGCATTTCTGGGACTCAAAACAAACAGTCCTTATTTACATTATGTGTATTTAGTAGTCTAATTGTAATGGATGTTGTTTAATTTATGCAAATTGTCATAGTCTAATGCATCTTTGTCTCAACTGGAAAATTGGATGTGGAGAAAATTACAGACATTTTGGCTGTATAGAGCCTTCCCAGGATCAGTAGGTCTCTGTGAGGCAGTTCTTCTGAAAAGGCAATTGCAAAGAAGGAGCTTGTTTGACATGTGAAATTAGGGAGAACAGAGTGAAGAACAGGTGGATGTACAGTATCAGGATATGAAGGCAGTGAAAAACAAGATGTTGAGGAGAGATGGAGAAAATTAGAGGCCCTCAGTGAGAAGGGCAGTGGGCCTGCTAACACTGACAGTCTGGTGGGTGGTCACAGTGCTGGTGACAGGACCCCGCTGGAGCAGTGTACAGTCACAGCAGTTGTTGGCTGTGGTCAGGCCACCAACCAGCATGGTTAGTCCATCCATCTGAGTACTGGGTATTTTGTTTTTTACACATAACAGGAAAGAAAGTGTTTGCTTCATCCACAAGTTTCATAGCAGCCATTCTTCTGTTTCCTCCATCAACTGGTTGCTGCTATTGTCCTGATTCCCAAGGCAGCTCTCATAGCTACGGCAGTCTCTGTTTAAGGGTGTTAAGTTGTGGCAGTAATAATGCTGGCTCTAGTGAGAATGCAAACGTGTAGTTTGTTGATCCTGGACTGCAGAGCAGTACTACTGCCTGGCAACTACACCACAAGAGCTGGCGGGCAGAGCTGTTTGCAGCAAACTCCTCTGAAAGAGGAAAGGGTGTTTTCAAATTTCTTCTTTCCCTCCCTGTCCTCCAAGTTAGAGCCTGCCAGGAAGCTCTGGAGAGAAGCTGTGGTGCTTGAGGCTAACTACAGCTGTCTGAGCTCTTGCTCAGTCATGGACCCCCAGCAAACTTTGCTGTCTCTGCAGTAGGTGTGCATCACTGAAGGCTGAGGATGATACTGAATCACTGGACATGTCCCCTTTACAAGCAAATCTGAGTGCATACATCAAATGCATGTTTTAGGTGCCAACTTTTCATTGAAACCTGGTCCCATTTCAATCTCTCCTGAATATTCACTGTTCAGAGGCTGGGCTGAATCTGAGTGAAAATGTACCAGGGAACTTAACTGGGGTTGTTCACCAGCAGAAAATTGATGCCAGCAAATTAGAGGAAAAACAAGCACTGCTTGATCTGTTCTTCCCCAACAGCTATGTTAATTCATGCATCTTGTTTGCTCTGTTTTACAAGGATACACATGGTACTCCAAACAGCTGTAAAAAATGACGTGGACAGAAGCTGTGGAGGACTAGCAGCCCAAACACAAAGAGGTAACAGGACATGGATGCACAAGCTGGTGACCTGCATGAGTATCTTTGTGTTTTTGCATGCAGCTGTCCTGCAAGTGTTTCACCCCAAAGGCAGTGTCTGTAATTTTGTTAGCAAAATAACAATCCAATGTAGTTAAGGAGACACAGCTTCCTACACATCCAGGGGCCATTTTTAAGTGCATCTTCCTGGTGTTTGAATTTTAGGCAGTTTCTTCATTAATCTACACCTTACAGCAGTATTTTTTCTGTCTTGGTTCTAGAGTGCTTTTGCAGTTTGAAGTATCAGACTTACCTGTCAGTGCTGTTGTGAAGGTGGAAAAGCCTTTGGGTGCAGAAGGACTAGGGGGAGTTCACTCCTTATAGCTACAGCATGGCTTTGATGTGGAACTGAGTTAGGATGTCAGATTTCACCTGACTATCAGAGTTTGCATGAGATATAGCCAGGAACCGACCACCTGCCCCCGAGGTACAGCTGCCTCAGAGAGAAAGACAGCAGCTGTTTCATCATTCACAGAAATAATGATAATTATATGGTTGAAAATTCGGAGGGACATCTATGTTGACAGAAGTTAGTTGTCCTGTTTGAAAATGGCCTAGAGAAAGAGGTCAATGTGCAGGGATTGTGCAGTCACAACCTCAATTATTCATCTGCTTTGATGTCTCAATTAGCAGAACTTGGAGCAAGGGCAGGAGTGCAACTTCATGGTTGTTTCCAGCTTTCTAGGGGGAAAAGAGGTTTATTTATTAGAATAGGCAGGTCACAATTTAACTGAGAGATTGCTAAAGGAATTCAGAGCCTGTGGGGTTTATGACAAGGTGATGAAAGAGGAATTCTGATAGTAACCCAATAAGCTTCTTTTTCCAAGAACATAAAGTTTAAAAAATAATAATAAATGAGGATTTTTATTTATTTATTTATTTTTATGAATGGGTTCTTGTAGCATGCAGGCTGCTAACACTATCAACATTGTTTCTGGGGAACTCCAGACATCTAATCAATCTTCATTCTGTAAGAAAATGTTCCAAATTATACGAAAACCACATGGCTTCTCCTGTTTGTAGGGAAAAACCTGACCTGACCCCATCTGTGCTCCAGGATGGTTCAGTCCCCATCTTAGGACTAATTCCAGCAAGGCTTGTGATTCATTTTCATTGTCCTAGCACTCAGCAGAAAGCACTTTGTGTAAGGATGCAGCTTTCCTTAAGTAAAGAGGGAAGCATTCCAGGGAACACATGGAAGGGAAGATGGCATTAGGAGCATTGCATTACTCATCCAAGCCGTTCCCAAGCTGTTCATATTCTTTAGCATGTTGAGGCCACAGCAGATGCATTCATGATCTTGCCTGCTGTAGAGAATGCACCATTTGCTGCATATCAACTATATCATTTGCTCCCACTTCTGAGAGTTGTGCCCAGTTTATTGGTGGGGGCAGGATTCAGAGTGTGTTGGGTCAGGACAGTACCAGCCACTGCTTCCAAGGCAGTTTGCTGCCCCAGAAGCCTTGCTATAGGAAAGGGGGAGACGTGAGGCTGGATAGTGAGTGCAGCAGGGCAAAGCTCTAACTCCCCAGGCCAGCACTACAGTCTTGCTTTTCTAATTGCTTGAGCTTGTTTTCCCTGAGGACTCCTTGCTGCCAGGGTTCCCCACAGGTTTCATTTCTCTGCCAAATGCCAGCATGCTGTTTGCACCTGCTCCCCTGGACCAGGAGAGGCCAGCCCCTGCTGGTTGCTTCCATAGAGCTTGTTACAATCCCTCTTTAGGCTGTGGAGAGGTTGGGAGCAGTTCTCTTCAGACAATACCTCTTTCAAAGTGTTAAGGGCTTTTGTTTGGCCTTTATACATACACATCTCATGCCATAGACATGGTGAGTGTAAAATAAATAGTAGTTTTATTTTATATATATATAAATGCAAGTTCACAATGCAAAGGCAGTTTCTCCTTTGAAGAAAAAAGGATTTCTGCTGAAAAGATGTTCTTTGAAGACTAATCACTTCTCTCATAAATTACCCTGCTGTTTCCTAAAGATATAGTGCAGAAGAGTGGTGCATCCTATCCTAGTCACTAGTTTCAAAGCCCAGTTCAAACCAAAGCAAATTGCAAGCATTTTGTTGCTTTCTGAATGGAGCAGAAAGCATCCGGGGTTGTCTGGCAGAGCTGGTGCTGCACAGGACTGTTAGCAATATGCTTCTCGGTTTGTTAAATCTGTGTTAAATGCAGCAGTCTAAATGCCCTTCTCAGCCCGTTAGGAGGCTAGCAGGCTGACAACCAGTATTGCCTCTCAGTGTTGTTTGTTTATTTTTAAACAAATATACAAATGGCTACAACAATTTGAAACGGTTTTTTGTGTGCATAGCCAACTCACATCTGGATCGTCAGGCACAGTATCTATGGATCTCACCCTCCCACCTCAGACTGCTGGTACCAAGCAGCGGTGTCTCCTGGGAGCTGGCTGTGCTGCTGTCCTCCATCAGCACCGTGGCTGTGCAGCACAAGTCTCACCTCTCACATGCAAACAGTGTTAGCTAGTGAGTAGCTCCAGGGTCTGGTGCAAGGCACTCTCCTCCCACAAAAGAGAAAGAAAACAAGTCCCTTGACGTCAACCTGCCTGCAGAAATGTTTTCCTACTGAATGAATGTTTTTCTAAATATAAAATACCTGCCATCTGGCTAAATATACCTCAAGGAGAAAGACGTAGTGTTTGGGGCAGGTAAGCCTGCCTGGGTCTTCTCTAACATGTTTGGAAAAAAACAGTCAAGTGGAATATCCTACATATTGGTGCTTTAGCATTGCTATACTGGTTTTTGTTGCCCTGAAAGCTTTGTCACCAAACTGATTACCTGGTGTGTTTATTGTGTATTAGCTCAAACGTCTCTCAGAGGATCAGTTTAGGTCACTAGCTATAAAAGTGATGTCTGCCAAGGCAGTTATCTGAACGCTGTGCTGGGAGTAACGTGGCTTAAATGAGGGACTTTACTCCATCCTGATGGCTTTGCACCATGTTCACCCTTCTCAACAATCAACTCTTTTTTTTTTTTTAATTTTTAGGCATTCCAGGACCAGATATCAATAAAGGACCCGGCATTCAGTGTGCTGTGCACCAACTCTCTCAAAGCATTTGAGGCAAAGGTAGGTCAGAGAAGATAGTGAGGCTATTCTAGTTCAAACAGCTACAAAAGTGGGGACATGTGTCCTCTGCTGACTGATTGTGAGCCACACAAGCGAGTAGTTTGTCCTAGGGGCAGGGTGAGACCTAGATTGCCTAATGCCTGGTTCTTTCCTTTCTACCTTGAACCCTAGTGAAAAACTACAACTGTATCCATCCAGGAAACTAAGGCTGATCTGAGAGAGTCAAACTGGTTCCCTCCCTTTATGTATAATACGTTTGCTCACTCTTTCTCAAATAATATCAAGGAAAACTGAGAAACTTCAGAAAGAAATCTGTCCTGCCCTTTCTTTGTCTACATCCAGTGTGTTTTTGTTTCTTTCCAAAAACAGTTAGATTTCCGGACAAAGAGAATTGGAGCTTTGCTTTGAGTTTTTTGGCTCTTCTCAGTTCATGTCTCTCTAGCTATTCCTTTATTCAAACAGACTCTTTTGTATGAAGTATATGAAGTTGAACTGAGGGCAAATATTTTTACAGTCTCATATTCTGAATTGACACCAGCCAACCCACCCTTCTACACTGCTCTAGCAGGATTTAATGTCAAGTTGTTCCCCTTCTTCAAAGGTCTGACTGTGCCCTTCAGCAAAGTCATTGCTGGAGTCCCTTGACTCCATAGAGCAAGACTCTGAACGGTACTGTCAAGAAAAAAGCATTGCCTTGCAGTCACTCTGCCCTAACTAGGACTGGGCTGCACAGCCACAATCCAGGTGTTTTGTCTGGGTGAGATGGATGCTGAGATTCTGAGTTGCCTTCTCAGACAAAAGAGAGAAAGCAACAATGAAATCTGGCCCTGTCTGTGAATAGGAAGAAGCAGAGTTCAAAAATGAAATAGGATTGAAGGAAAGTTGCTCTTCTAGGGACAGGCTTGAGAGAAGGAAAAACCTAGGAATAACTGGAGGAGAGCATCCAAGACCAGCTTTGGAGCTGATAACAGATTGCTCATTATCTTTCGTTATTTCTATCTGCTTCTTTCATCTGTTTGTTGGTTTGTTTTTGTTTTGCTTTGTGTTTTTGGTGTTTTTTGGGGGGCAGGGGCGTGGGTTTTTTTGTTGTGTGTTTGTTTTACCATTTTGCCTTTTCTCAGTGCTGCCTTCTTTCGTCTGTTCCACAAATTACTTCCTTGCTTTAAGTTTCAAGCCGTTCATGTCTGTTATTTATTTTCCGTTTCAGTTGCTTAATTGTTTTCATCCTTTTCTTCTCTCTTTGGCAGAAGAGGAGGAGGTGACAGGCATGAGAAAGTCTGGATGATCAAACCAGCAAGAAAGCCACTTCCATTCTTTTATGAAGAGACATCCTGGAGAGACTTGCTGTACTCAAACATTCCTGCAATGGCAAGTACTGTATATCTGAGGAGACTTGTGGTATACTGTCACTGCAGTGGAGTATTTTGGTGAGTGGGTTGTTGTTTTTAGTTTTTTGGGGCAGAATGTTTTTTCAGTTTTTCAGGGATGTTATCCCACCCTTGTACTTGGTAGCACATGAACTGGGATTTGATAGTAATATAGGCAGTAGTAAAGCCTGAGAGATGCTGAAGTGCTAGACTTGACACTGGAGGACAAGAGTGAAATCACTATGGCTGCCTCTCGGACTTTAAGCAAAAGGCACCTTTCAGTGAAGTCCATTGGAATTTGAAGCCAGACATTGCAGTATCCACGTAACTGCTCATCCCCCTGCTTCCTTCTCTGTCTCCATCAGGTTCCATTGATGTGCCTGTTGACCCACCTCTTCCTCCTCACTACTGCTTGTAGTTCAAATGCAGACTTTGTTCTGCATGTCTTGTGGAAGCCTGGGTACCAATGTAGTTAGGCATGGGTCTATGGGTCTAGATGCAGTTATGTGTGGGTCTGGCCATCCCTGGGAGATGGTCCTTCTTTAGTGTGACTCCTGGGGGATTTTATTTAGAGCCTTACTAATCTTGTACACTTTGGAAAGTTTCCAGACTCTTTCTGCCCCTTGCAAACTTGTAGGCTAATGTGCATATTGCTTTAATTTGTTCTTCAAATGAAACCCAATTATGCCTGTAGGTGCCTGGCTGTTAAGTCAGTAATTTACTTCACGGTAGCTTAGCATGTTTTTTAAATGCCTGTTTTGCTATGAGGTTTCTGTTCATTGAAGGAATGTGTAAACCTGTAAAATAGCACTGGAAAGAATTTCTTTGGGAAAAAGAGACCCAAGGTGAACCATGTTTATTTATTTATTATTATTATTATTTTTTTTCCCCTGTTCACCTGTAGGGCCATAAAAGAGCTAACTAAAGAACTCAAGGGTTGGTGCTGCTTTAACAAGCTTTCTAAACTTGCCAACTCTAGCATAGTTGGTCTGGGTACAGATTGAGAGTGAAAGAGAAGGGGCAGAGGCTGTGATGCAGGCTGTCTTCCTGTATTTTCAAAATGGTATCAGCATGGTTTGTGTGGGGTGGGATGAGATGAGCTTCAAGTGTCAAAGCACTTCTAATCTCAAAACATCTCCCCAGCCCTGCTGGAGGACCTAGAATCTCTCCCCTTGTACGAGCCACCTTATCTTTTAAAGGCTTATTAGTGAAATTACATTTTTCAGTGTCCTGTGCCCCTCCCTTGCCCTTGATTTGAACTGTCCTTGCTCACATAAAGCAAGTCTTCTGGTAGAGGTGGTACACACTTCCTCAGGGAATTTTCATGGCCTGTTTTGCCATGGCGGTAGAGACTTGCACAGATTGGACCTTTTCATTCTGGGTGAACAGATCAGCCTCACTTAAATCAGTGAGGCAGTGCTGGTTAGTGCCTGGGGGGAAAACAGGTAGGGAAAGAGTGGGTGCGGTGGGCCAAAGAAGGGAGTTGAGATGAGTGGTGCCTGGGAAACTGTGTGTTTCATTCTGCTCCGTGCCAGCAGTGCTCTGGAACCCTTGGCAGAGCTGCATGGAGTAAGTGCACTTGGAGGAATCAGAGCAGCAGCTGCTGGCAGCTGCACCACCAGTTGTGCTGAAGTGGAGGACGCAGTCCTGCACAGCCTATGAGGACTGCGTGAGCAGTAGTAGGTTTATGCTGCAGCAGCCAAAACTTAGTTTAAACAAACGAAAAGCTGTCTAACCTCAAAGCTGCAGGCATTCATCAGCCTCCACAGAGGCAATGTGTCCTGGGGCCAAGTAGGACTTTTGCTTGAGGATTTATCTCGGCAGGAGCCCTTGGTTCCCAAGTGGGTTAAAACTCTAGGCAGTCTCCTGCACAAAGCTTCACAGATCTGACAGGGTCTGCTTCTGAGGCTATTTGAAGCAGGACCGATGATCTTTGTGGAACAATTCTGAATACCCAGCACGGATACAGCAGTACCAGTCCCTTTATAGTGGCTAAACTGGAGTCCTTTCTAACTCATGTGTTTTTTACTTGGGTCTTTGGGGACTTGTGATCCCCCAGTGTAATAACTCTCCCTCTCATTCAGCTCTCATTTGCATGCGCATCTTTAAAACAGAAAAACAAAGTATTTCAAAGCTTTCTCTGTGTTAGGACTGTTTGGGTGGTGTAGCTTAGACTGGGTTGCTGTGTTCCATATTATTTTGTTCATTAATAAATGGTGTTTACTTCATTGGCAGTATTCCCTTTTTTGCTGGCTACCCTTTTACAAAGTAATCAATGACACTTAGCTTTAATAGGAGGCTCAAGAAATCTGATAGGAACAGGCATTTCTCAGATGGGATGAAATGCGAAGAGAATCAAAGGATGTTGCTGCTTTGCTGGGAACAGGACAGGGTCACCTCTTGATAATGGGATGTTCTTTAGGACTTTCTAAGAAACAAGGCTACATTTTCAGCTCTGACATCTTAGTAGCCTCAGGCTTTTGGAAAGCTCCATTTCATTTAGATTCTGGCATTTACTTTTGTTTGCATGGACTGTAAAGACCTTTTTATTCTGATTCTCAAGAGCTGTTTACCATTCAGCACATGTGGTCCGCATCGCTCACACTAAAATCTTTTGAAAACTTGGCGCAACCCTTTTTAGTTCTCTGATCAATGCTGGCTAAGGAACAATGGGAAAAGCCCATGAAAGTCTGTTGCTCAAAATGTGCTGCCCTTGCTTTCATTAACTAGCAACCTCAGCTGAGGTAGGGGTTGCTGGCTTGATTTTTTTCAGTGATGGTGCTGATCAGGAGTCTCTGTGCTGAACTGAAAGGAGGCGTGTCAATGTAAAACCAGAGGACAACTTCACCAGCTGCTTGTGTGTCTGCACTGAGAGCAGAGCTCTGCCCTCTGCCTTGATTTACGGTTTAGCACTTCTGCATACTGTTGGTGCTTTCATTTGATCAGTTACATGGGCAGCTGCCCTCGAATGATGCACGAAGTTGTCACCAAGGCCTGTATCCTGTAGGATCCAACCTGAGCATAAGCTGGACTGAGTTGAACTAAAATCTTTTCTGCATGAAGACCAAAGTCTGGATGTTGCAGTAGCTTTCCTCAGGGCTCTTGACACTCAGGGTATCCAAGATTTGGTTTCAACCTCTTTGCACAGTTGAGTGTAAGAATGTTAATCCAATGGGAGTAAAATATTGCCTTCCTGCAGCAATTCTAGATTAGCAGCCTGGAAACTTGTTAGTCACAGAAGTAACACCTCATTGCTGAGTATTCCACTTCAAATGGCTAGGAAAGGTGTTTGTGAAAGCAGGGAGGTAATTGGCCACACTGGTTTTCTAAGAGCAAGAAGACAAGGGGAAAGGAGTGAAAGACTTGCAGTGACTGCTGAGAATGCGATAGCAACGGGGTCCTAAAGGGACCATTTTGCTTGTGCCTTGGATCAGCGTGTGCTCCTATAGAAGCAACTGTTGGCTGAATTTGTAAGATGCAATAGTCTTTGAGCTGACACGCTCCACTGAGAAGGTGCTGTGGAGTTGAATCCATGTATGCACAGAGAGGCCAGATGCCTTCTTTCTGGTTTTTAGCAATGAAATCCCTGTGGCAGCACCAGCACATCTACACGAGGCTTTGGAGTTCAGCTCTCTCCGCTCTGAACTGCAGGATTTGTGGGTCAGGTGTAGAGCTTGTCACCTCTATTAAGGTTGTATTAAGTTTCTGAGATCTCCAAATCTGAGTGGAGGAAGCAAGAATCAGATCTATCAGTGGCAATAGGCAGTGGCCTATTTATAAAAAGTTATCCTTACCTTGAAGGCTCATATATCCTCTTGTGTGAGGACTGCCCATAAATGGGGTTTTGTGTTCATGCAGCACTGCCCTGGTAGGACCACACTGCTGGAGAAGTGGAGGGCTTGGAGTCCTCACTGTGCCCTGAGCTCTAAAATCAGAGCACATAAAAACATCCCTAGCCAGATGGCTTTCCAGTTGCAAGAGCACTGTAGTGAAGCACAGTGATAAAATAACTAGATGGTGTTTAATTGCACTGATGCTTTTGTGTGGCTTTGTGGAGGCCATAGTTTAGTGAAGCACCTGCCTGAAATTAAGCCCAAGACTACCTTTATTCCCTGCTTTGCTTTACTGAATTGGCATTAAAAAGGTCTGATTCTCCTCCCATCATTGATTGAGCAAAGCTAAATAACTGTCCCCTGTGCTTGCTTGCTGTTCTTTGCCTGCACCTCTCAGACTCTGCGCTTAAAGAGAAAAAGTAAAAACTGAAGGGTGTGAGACGTGGGGGGGTGGAGAGGGAAAAGTCCGTCACTTCCTCAGGAAACACCTATAACAACAGTGCTTGGAAAAAGTATTTGAGAAAGCCTCCCTGGTTTTATTTTTTTTCTTTGAAAACCACTGCTCCAACTCCTCTGCATTCTCCTTTTATTTGTTTATTTTTTTAGACATGGTCTGTTTTTTTTTTTATTTTTGAGTTAAATGAGCAATAAGTAGTATTCAGATGTTGACATGAATTTGTGTACACCTGCTGACTGCCTCATAAAGAATGAAAATGCTCTTAGTGTAGAAATGGCAAGTAAACTAAAATACTGCAATTACATTCACTAATAAGAAATTCAAGCAGCTAAATTATACATGTATTTATTAAATCACACAGGACTTCTGAATGACCTTTTTCATTTGATGGTGCTTGATAAACACAGTGCTGATTTCAGTTCTTACTCAAAGAGCTGATATTCTTCAAGGCTTTATCAGTCAAAGTGTGTACTTAAAGGAGCTTTCAGATCAAAGGGAGAGGAACTGGGTGGCTGCACATCAGTGTGAGTTCTTACATCCCCAGAACTGACTGTGTTCCAGTTGGATGTGTAACTCTTGGACTATTGATACCTCCTTGAATTCTTAATTTACAAAGTTATCACTCAAAGCAGAATGGATGTGCAAAGTAGCTAAAGAGTAGAATGGAGATGGTAAGTTTCTTAATGTAAACCTTGATTCCTTTCTAGTTGTAGAGAGCTTCTGAAAGGTTCTTCAGATGGTTTTCAAGAAATGGTGTTTCAGAGAAAAGAAGTTAATCACGATGGGCTGGGCTGCTGCTGCTGGAATTTGACCATTTCCTTGAAAGTGTAATGCCAAGCAAAGATGAGCTTTGGAATGCTAAAAACAGAATGCTTAGTATGAAGCCAGAGCAGCAGTGAGATGAGGAAGAAGGGAGGCAGTAGGAACACAGTCTTCTTGACTGGCTGCTACTGGAGGTTCTTGCTACTGAGCTGGGAAAATGCAAAGGCATCTGAATTCTCCTTGGGTATACTTCAGGATATGGTAATTACAGCCTAATGGTGGCTGTCATCCACAGTTCCCATAACATCAGGATCAAACTGAGGGTCTGCTCAAACAGGTAGCGTAGTCTCCCATTTGCTGCATCCAGGTATGAAGCCTTCTAACTGTAGATTATTTTCATTGTGCGCTCTGCTTTCATTCTGAATGTGGTCTTTGAGTGCTCTCAGGAGATGTTCTTCTTGGACTAATGTGGTCTTCCCATTTTTAATATTGTCTGACTTGCTAAAATTGTTGGTGGTTTTTAATCAAGCAGTTCACTTTGGACTTCTGTTGGGCAGTGTAAATATGGGGCTGCTTTTCAACAAGACCAGGCTGAGTTCAGAGCTTTGACATGTCTGTGAACAGCATGTTGGTTTTTAATGGTTTTCCAGTTTAAAAAAAAAAAAAAGGAAAGTCACAGCAAAGGGTGAAATTAATCTCCTCGCCGTGGGGTGAATGGGAAGCAGAGGGGTGGTCTTGAATTTCAGGCATGAGGCTTGGGTGTCTTTGAACTGAACCTCTGGGCCAAGAACAATATCTCAGTAACAGGATATGTGATGTGAATTTTACAGCCTATAACTGCTTCCCAGTTAGGACAGATACTGATAAACTATATTCATGAGGTGCACTGTAAACTCCAAAGACATTTTTGGTAATGTCTCAGTGGTCCCTTTGAAATGCAATGAATATCACTTGGCTCATTTACAATGTATTAGTGCCTGGGGAGTCTGGGAATTCATGGTTTTTGGTTAATGTGCATAAATCCAGGGGAAAAAAGCAGGGTTTTGGTCACGAGGGTGACACAGACTGTTGTGGCATAACATGCAAGTATCTTTGTGGTTGTCAATCTTGGGCACTCTGTATAGTGAAATGCTGTAAAACTGCAAGGCTGGAATCTGAAGGACAGCTGTTCAAGCAGTGAAGGGTCAGGGGCTGGTCTGCTGTCACTCTGAGCAGTCCTCCCAAAGAGGACCTCAGTACTGAGGGCAGTAAGAGTTCATGGCTGGAATTCATACTCAGCCAGCATTTCTATGCTGAGCAAGTCTGGCCTATCAAAAGGCTGTTTGACCAGCCTGTGTCCTTCTGCTCCTCTCTCCACCAGGGAACTTGCTTGTATGGCAGTTAATGGGGATACTGGGACAGAGCCTTGCTTGTTCAGATTTCAAAGAGCATTGCAAGGAATGTGAGAGTGAATGGGCACGTTAATCAAAGAAATCTCATATTCGGGAGTTTGATTTATACCTGAGCACCTGACACAGATCATGTAGGCTGGTGGCTTGACACGCAGGCTGCAGGTTGTAAAAGTGCTCACAAAGCTCTTGTCCTCCACCCCTTCCAGACTCACCAGGCTGGAAGCAGCTCGTATCTGTGTCCCACATGCCTCACTTGAGAGTTGCTCTCAGCCTGTTAATAGGCAGTTATGAACTCAGAACCACTCCATGTCTTCTTTCTGTCCCCTCCAGCCCAAATGTGTTAATCTGTTCACTTAATAAGGACTAGGATGCCAAAAAAACCTGTATAGGATCAGACCATGTTGCACCCAGAACAGACTGCAGTTCCTAAACCAAAGTCACACTCAAAGAAAACAACAACAAAAAAAGTATTTTTGCTTGTCTGCCACATCTGTAAGCTCTAGCTGGGATCTAAAAAGCTAAACTTTTTGTTGTCACTAGTGCCTTTGAAGGTCTGGATTTCACGTAGGAAATCCTGTGCTAGAATTACTTGCTGAATGTATCCTTCATGCTGAAAAACAGATAAGTGGCACAGTGTTTCATGATGCTGTAGCCTGCCCTCAGGCTGAAGCTCATGGCATGTCTAACATCAAGCAGACAAGGAATGGCCACCAGATTGCCTGCAGTGTGCTTGTGGCACTGTTGTGGTGATTAGGAGCCAACCTTGAATTCTGAGCTCTCATTACCAAGCCAGTTCATTCATGAGGCTTCAGAAAATGCTGGTAACTTTGATCGTTTCAAGTCCTAGCATATAACTGGGGGTGCCAAGCTCAGACTTCAAAGTCTATCAGTCCCCAGATCCATAAAAAGATCAACAGTGTCATCATGCAGAAGGTCTGGCAGGGAGCGGAGGGGGGAAAGCACATTCCTTCCTTCCCCAGAACTCAAAACTCCTGGGCCATGCCTGGAGGAGGCTGAATGCTTTGGTGTGATTGCTTCTGGTCTTTTCTTTCCATCTTCACATTGTAAATTATTTAGGTGACAGCATCAAGATCAGAGAGAAGCACAAGAAACAATCTCAAGTAAATGCTTTATACTCCTTGGGATCATCTGTCCAAAGAGCTCTGCTTGCTTTGTGGGTATGGGGTTGTATTCAGCCACAAAACATCCCTGTAATAGCTTACAGCTGGGGAAACTGAGGCATGAGGCTGTTAAAACGTGACTTGGCTAAAACATCTGCAAAGTATCTGCCAAACTGGGAGGAGCGTCCTGTCCCCTGACAGCTCCTCTGCATCTGCAGGAGCATGCTTCCTCCCTCCAGCAGCTTGCCAAAGGCTGCATAAGGAATCCCCTGCTCCTACACATCTTGCCTTTACTTTATTACACGGCAATTCTGCTTCCATGGCAACTTGCTGAACGGCCCAGCAGATCTGCTGCACAGCGACACCCAGCCTGCTGGCCAGTCCCTCAAGCCCCACATCTCCAGTATATTACATATACCCTTATCTCTCTCTACACTCCCATTCTGAAGCATTATCAGCCTTTTTTTGCAAAGCCTTGGCCAGCATACAGTCATTTTGAGGGAATTCTGATCCACCTAAAACTCTCCAAATGATGGTTCTCCCAGTTGTTTCTTCTCTTTGGAATAAGAAATGGTGGATGTTTAGAGCTGCTCTCAGGAGGTGCTTTCTGCTGGGCTTGATGCTGTACTATTCCTTTTCTGAGTCAACACACAGTGTTGAGTGTCAGTCTCCCTCTGCATGCTTTCACATGCTGCTTGATTATCTAGCCAGCTGAAGAGGAAGGTTGTCTTGTTTTGTTTCTCTCCATGTGCAGAGTAACACAATTGGTTTAGCCAGCCATGGAGTTCAAGGTTGTTATAAATACTTTCCTGCCTTGTCATGAGAGTTATGCGTTTGTTACAGTTCTCTTCCCTGTCAACAGCCTTTCTCAAAGTTGGCTATAGCAAAAGCTCTGGGACACTGTCCCCACACAGCTCCCTTTGAAATGCCCACAGCACCTGATACACCATGACTGCTGCTCCCTGAGTGATGCAGAGATGTCTGGAGTCCTGAAAAGCCATACCTGCTCCAACCATCCAGTTTTAGTTGTGTAATTTAATAGCATGGTCTGTACCCTGTTCAGTGGTGCTCTTCTGCTTGGATTGATTTTCTAGTGTCCTTCTGCAATCTCCTTCTCCCTCGCCTAGGAAAAAAATGAGGGGGAAATTATTTTGAATTGCAGAACAAGAACGGAAGACTTTCCAGTGTGAGTTAAGCTGCACAAAACCCCTTCAGGAAACACATGAGAGTATGCCTCCCTTCCTAGCCTCCATCTCCTAGTCCTGCCTGAAGTGAGTGATATGCAGTCACCTTAGGGCTGGAACACGGTATCCACTGAGCAGCATGTGATAAAACCACTTGTTTGGTTTTAAGGACAGGGCAGCAAATGATTTTGTTCCTCTTGGAAGTCACAGAGAGTATGGGGAAGCAGTCTGTAGCTGGCCCAGAGGGAAGTGCTTGGCCATGGCTCTTAGCTCAGACAAAGATTGCTTGTGCTGAGAAAGGTGATTATAGGTGAACTGAGGTTTCTCACAGCCCCCAGCCAGTAGGTAACCCTTGTCTGGAGTCTGGTTGTTGTTGGCTCTGGGCAGGCTGTTGGGTGCTGGAGGAGGTAGGTGTCCAGTGAGAGGTGATGATGTTTGTGCTGTTGGCAGCAGGCAATCTCCCCAGCATGTGTGTCCACCAGAAGGGTTTCTGTATTCCTGAGTGGTATACAAACCTTTCATTGAGAGCCAAGAAAGACTTACCTGCAAATTCAGCCTCCAGCACTGAAAGGGCAAAGATCTCAAAGTTCACCCCCATCATTAGTGAGGTAGGATAGGTAGTTACAGCTACAACAACAAAATTAGGCTCTTGGAGCCTGGCACTAGGTATTTTCTGGCTTGGCCAAATCACATTTATCTTTACAAAGTATCCCCATTTCCCCACCTCTGAAGTAAGAATTGAGTCCTTCCCCACAGCTACTGAAGAAAAACTTGATAGATGCTGGCTTAGATTGTGCAAAACTGAAGATTTCCCTCCTGGAAGTAACTGCTGGCACCCCACGTGAGGCAGGGCTTTCACCTCTAGCACTATGGACCTGCACTGCCTTAAGTTTTGAATTCTTAAAATCAGAGAGTGCCTCGATTTGCTGACCAAGCTATAGCCTCAGTGATGGTTTTACTTCTCTAAAGAGATGTTGCAGGCTGGAACTAAAGTCTCTCCAAAAATACAGAAAGATAACTTTTAAGAGGTAGATTTTTATTTTGACTTGAACAACCAGATTTTAGTTTCCATGAGTCTGTTCTTTTCTATTTCTTCTGCAATCTGAAATGTCACCAAACTTGTCTTGATTATAGTCTTGTGGGCCTACAGCCCCATCCTTTGGGTCCGTAACCCTGCTTTCCCTGGCTGCTGGCATCACTGCTAAGATCCTGTGATAGCAGCCAGAGTGCCTCTTCAAACAGCCCTATCTGCACTCAGACTAAGGGGAATGCAGAAACAAACTGGGGAAATTGCTTTCCTCCCTCTTTGGGGTATAAAATGTTCTCTTCTTTCAAGTTAATTTGTTCTGCGAAAGTTCCCCTTGAAATCATTTTCCAACTACTTTGAAAGATCAAATAGATTATATTGAAAGCTACTGTAAGATGGAGTGCCCATTTGGATTTAATAAATGCTGGTTTATGGAGCTAGCCTCATTATTTCTTTGGGATAAACCTATAGAGAATGGAGAGGAGGAAAGATTTTTATGTTTCTGAAAAATTTATCCCACGAACAGTAAAAACATACCATAGAAATATACCAGCCACAAAAATGACATCTTAAACACAGTATTTATGACTTTCTATATTTGTTTTGCATAAACTTTTCTGGTTTCTATTACTAAGATTGATTTATAGAGTTTATTTGGAATAAATGTAATGCATATTTAAAACAAACAAAGCCCCAATCTGCTAAGCACCCAGGAGCTATAAAAGCTCTGTACAGTTCAAACTGGGACCCTCCAAGTCCTTTTTATTGGAATACCTTTTTCCATTAAAAAAAAAAAAAAGCAGGAAAATGGTATGAAAGGAGATGAAGAAAAGCAGTTTGGGAAAATACATCTAGCCAGTGTTTGGGCTAGAATTGGACTGAACTCTTTATTCAGCGTCATGTTCTGTTCCTTAATGAAATGTTCTTTATCCAAATGGAAATTTTACCACGAATATCCCTTTTCAGCAGTTTGTCTGGGAGGTGTGGGGAGCTGAAGGGCTGGAGGGAATCGAAAATTTCTCAGAAAATGTCTTGGTTTTACTGAAATTCGTGTAACTTTGGAAGACACACCAAACTAGAAACTTGTTAGTGATTTTTCCATGGGAGCATTCATTTCAGCCTTCAGAAGTTATGGAAAGCAAACAAGAACTTGAAGCAGTTTCTCTATAAGCCATTGGTGATTGATTTGTAAGTGAGCTAATTGCATATTTTAGTCAGCTGGGGGAAAAACAGTAAAACAAGGGTTGTATTTATTGATTTATTTTTAAAATACATAAGTTGCCTTTATCTCCTCTTTCCTCCTGTTCCCCTAACAGGCTTGGCATCTGCCCTGTTCTTTCCTGTAACTGAGTTAGTTGTGCATTCTTAGTGCATTTCTAGATCAGCTAAAATAATGCCTTTTCTCTATATCTTAGGGTAGGTTTGCAGGTCGTCATAGCACAAAGTCACTCTCAAAATCCTAACTGATGTTTTCACATGCCAACTTCAGTATAACCTGGCTTCTAAAGCAGTATGGTTTAATCCAGACAGGCCCGTGACAATATCAAGGCCAGTGTGCTATCTTGGGTTAGATTAAGAATATCTCATTTTTCTGCCATTTACTGCCATCTCAGAGGTGTGGAATAACAACTCCAAAGGCAGGAACATGACCCATTGGTTAGCTGTCAGCAGAACACAAGCATGCAGTCTTCCTGTGTGCATCAACTTAGACTCACAGGCTGCTGGTCTCATAGACCACGTTTGGTGGATTAGGTGCTTGTGTTTGTTGGGCTGCTGTTAAACTTATACCATCCCCATGTGACTCCAGTGTATTGTCTGTGACACCTCCCAGCAACTCCACATTTCTTGGGCACAGACAGCACTGAGAGCCCCGATGCAAAGTGTGCCTCCCACCCTGCCAAGCAAGAAGGCTTCTGCACTGAAATAAGTGATTGCCCATAATGAGCACTATTTGACAGAGAAATAATTGGCTGTGGCATATAAGTACTGATGTAACTGGATTTAAAAAGCATCTTTTTCTAGTTGGCTGAGCACAGAGCCACGGGGGACAGGGCCCTGGAGAGCAGCTCTATGAAACACGAGTCATCTCCTATGGCCTTTGTGCACAAAGAGCTTTCATCTCTTGCTACTAATTGCTAAAAGGACGTGCATATACATCTAGTAGGGCCTTCTACTCTTCTTCAATGGTCTGATGCTGCACTCAACAGGAGTTTAGCATCAACAAGGACAGCAAAGGCTGGGACCATTGTCCTCCTCAGTCACCATGGCTGCAGCAAAAACATGGCCACTGTGTGGGGAGAATGGATCCCTTGAGGGGGGACAGACTCACTTGTTTGTGTAGGCGCCGACTAGCACGACAGCAGGTCTGGTTTGAACCTGGGAAAGAATAAACAATTGGGTGACTACAAACAGGTTCACCACACAATACAGTACCTAACATTCCTTTTATTTTTCTCCTTTTGCTTCTCCAAACTTCCCAGCCCTTTTCACAGATCATCTTTTTCCCCCTTCCTGTTCAGAGGCTCTGTACCTCCACACACTGCCCTGATATCTTTCAGACAAACACAGAAAACGGAGCTGTTGAAAGAAGAACCCCAAAATGCAAACAAAAGTGTCTTCAGATTAGGCAGGTGATACCAAATCTCACCTGTCTGCTGGGGAACACATGTAGAGCAGATGTGCCCTCTGGCACCAGTGAGTTATTTAGAGAACTGTGAACTGAAAAGCATCAAATGGCCCTTGTGGGGCTCTGCAGAAAAGCTCTGTCTGCCAAGGACAGAATGGCTATGATTAGTAGCAATGATCATGTGTATTTGGTCCAAGCGGCCATGCTGCAGTGTGCCCTGATAGCAGGGAAAGGGGCTGGGAAAAGACCATGTAAAGCTTTACTAATAAAACTGATGGTTATAAGGGTCCCACGGCAATAGAATGGGTGGGGTTCCCAGAAAAGAATTTGATGGAGCACAAGAGGTTGCTTGGGGCAGGACCCAGGAGACTGGACACCTACTCCCTTCTCCAGCTGCTGGTTGCCCCCTGGAAGCTTGTTTTGTTCTCCTGGATAGAAATAACAGTGATGTACTGTAGCATGTGTCTTGTTTGTGATGGCTCCCATCCAAAGCCTACTGATATCAGAGGGATGCTTTGCAGGAACTCAGAAGGATTTCAGATCAGACCTCAACCTTTGCAGCTACTTTTGTATTGCTTTCCTGGCAGGACTCACTGACCAGCCACCCAATGTAAGAAAATCTGCATGAAGTGTCAGTCAGGGTTCAGTTCAAGTGACAGCTAAATATGCCTCTCTGGAGATGAATGAGAGCTGGTGGGCCTGAAATGTAAACAACCTCAAACAAAGCCAGCCAGTGTCCACACCAGCTAGTTTTTAAATCACACAGTAGCTTTCAACCATTAACACTTCAAACACCATCCAACTCTTAGAAAACTCAGCTCATTTATTAATGTTCCTATTAATGTTCCTTCCATATTCTTGTCACAGGTTTGCCTCCTGGACTGGTCAGAATGTGGCTGCTCTATCCTACATGGGCAAGGGTAAAGAATAGCCCTGAGATACTCCAGAAGAGACAGCATGTGATCTGGTGGTGGGATTCAGAGGTCTGAAGTCTCTCTCTTGCTCTGTCAAGCACGTGCTCTTCAGGTTTGGGTAAGTCATGGTTCCTTTCACTCTATATTGAGGTTGAGATACTGCTCTGAAACTCCGAGTTGGCTGCAGATGCCACTGGCATGGTGTGGTTCTGGGAAGAGCAAAGAGTTTTGAAGTTCAGTGCTCTACCGCTGAGTCCCATATACAGGCACATGTCTGAGACAATGTGTACAGGTTTAAACATTATGCCAGACCTGTCTAGGTAGTTTGGCACACTGAAAGGGAGACAGTTCAGAGTAGATAATTTCAAATCTCAATATCAAGAGCAAGACACTCTCTAGTGATAGCCCAAACTTGGCAAAGATCTGCCTAGAGAAATAGTGCTCTTGGGAGTAGACATCTATTGTACTGGTTCCCTCCTGGCTGAAGGTCTGCCTGCCAGTTTGTGCCACTCTCCTCTCTTTGCACAGAGAAAGAAACAAGCCAGTAAAGGTCTTAGAACTGCCATGATCTGAGGTACTACTCTGGCTGACAAGAAACATTCTCTGTGCAGAGTGGCACAGAGATCTTTCCAAAAGTCTTTGGGTTCTCTGTACATCATAGCATGCAGTGCCTATGTCTTCTGGTGTTCCCCACACAACAACTGACTTGTACATTCCCCTCACTGGGTTTGGAGCTCTCCTCCTTTCTGGACATAAAAATGTTCTTTAGAGCAAAAGAACTTAACTGTGTTGTTTTTCTTCCTGCTCTGTGGACAGACACAGTGCAAGCAGAGTGAGCATGAATTGCACCACACTTGCTGCTCACCAGCTGGCCAGGGGAAAACAGTGCTTGCTTCTGTCTGGGCTTTGGGGCTGGAAAGGTGAGGCCAGCAGCAGGAGTCAAGACAAATAGGAGCCTGTTTTTGATTTGTCATCTGACCCCTGCCAGCTCAGAGCACCCTGTCTGTAATCGTGACCTAAATTAAGCCCAAATGCCATCAGCAAGGCTTTCTCTCACAATGCAAGTGTTTCCAGGTACCTAGCCAAAGATTTATAATCCACCTCTAATTACATTCTTGTTTGCGTCTGCTGTCATGCTGGCTTGGTCTTTCTGTGGTTCGTTAAGTCGAAGAGCGTGCCTGGCCCTTTGTGCTCCCAGCCTGTGTTCACAGACTGCAAGGGACGCCCATGGCTGACAGTTTAGCTGCTGGAAGAAACCTGCTGTGCTGGGCTGTGTGTCTTTAGTAGCCCAAATATCATGGGAAACATTTTGGCTTGTTAAATCCTTGACTGCACAGTCTGCTGTCCACAGTGGGTTCATTTGATAGAAATAGCTCTGGCAGCAGCCCAAAAGCAAGAACACTGCTTTTCTCTTAAATGTGAAAGGAGACAAAGTCTTGGTGTTCCCTGCCCAGCCAGCTCTTGCTTTTTGGATGGCAGATGACCAGCATCGTTCCCAAGCTGTGCTTTTGCTATGAAGCTGAAGATTTAGATCCTTAGAAAGGCAATCTGTATGTGATTAGCAGTAATTAGCACAGATTCTCCAGTCAGGGTGCTGGAAGGACCAAGATGGAATAACATGCCTTGTGACACCGCACGTGGTTATGGTGTTAGTTATTACAGGCCTTGCCCTGCTAGGGAGCATGCTGGGCAAGGAAAGTTTTTATTCTGAATTACAAAGGCTCTCTGCTCCCCAGAAATACAGGAACAGCTTCTGAAGAAACCTAGCTGGTTGAGTGGAAAACCAAACACAATCTGTGCTATCTCCTGCCCCTTCTTTGTCTGCTGTATTTCCCCCCCCCGGTGCCAGTAGTTCAAGTCTGTGTGTTAGGATTGTAATGCTGGGGCAGAAAAGGCAGGCAAATACTTCATACACACACATGTGCACACACTGAGCAAACCAGACATCCAGTATTTAGAAATAAACAGTGTAAAGAGATTTGGAAAAGCCAGCATTCATGCCAAGACGTTTAAGAGGCATCTTGGTTCAAGTAAAAGCCTCAACTCATTTCCATTTTAATTTTTTTCACTTTATTTTAAGCTATTGAGTTAGTCATTTCAAATCAAAATGGATCACTTCTGTTTCCAGTTCATCAAAACAAAGGTACTTTATCTTCTATGTAGACTTCAAGGTGCTAATTACATCCAAATATTTTCTGTCAATAAACAAGCATTTTACTGATATCAAAATGTTTTATTAAAGAATTTCTACCTCGGAAACTCTTCATCTTTAACTATGAGGTGCAATTGCTGAGGAAGAAAGACTGCTCTGCCACCCAGTGCCTGGGCTAGTGGTGTTGGAAGGACCATTCAAGAGAGGTGTCTGTTTCCACTGCTGTCTCCTGTCTGCACCGCTCAGAGAGCTAAAATCTACAGGCGCTGTAGTCTGTAAAGAGGAAACTAGTGGTCTGCAGTTCAGTAAATTTGAATTCAATCAAGTTTTTGCTTACTGATTTTTTTGGGGTTCAGCAGTCATTAAAGGTGATGAGAATCTTGGATGAGATCCAGTTAGCTATCACTAAACACAGAAGTACAAAACGGATGAAATTATTTCTTCTTAGAGGTAAAGGAAACTATAGTTATGTAGTGCATCTGTACTGAAATGTATGCTCGGCTGTGGGATTGTGGTTTGTCTTTGGTCATGCTGTATATTTTTGAAGGGGAATTTAGACCAGTGGTATATGCATTGCCCCATGTGTATTCTAGTTTTATGTGTAGTGGATTTGAGTAAACATGACAGATTGGAAATGGATGTTTTTTCCATGCAGGTTGGCAGTACTTTTACCTGCTAGCAGCTTAAAGAGTGGAGGCTGGGTGATGACCAGACATTAACACATTCTGCTGCTCTGACTGTGCTTTACAAGAAGGGAGCAATTGCTTCATGACCTGCTCTCCTAGTAGTCAGGATATCAGGAATCTAACTCCTAATTCAGATCAGTTTGTGTCACCCATTCTCACCCTGCATACCTGCAAACAGCTCACTGCTGATCAGGACCAGGTAGTCCAAGATGACATGTATATTTTTTTTTCCTTTTGCCATGCAGAGATCTCCTGCCCTTTTCATCCTCCTTCTAGGCCCCTGTGATGCTGGTGGGACTGTTCTGGGAGGCAGAGGACAAAAATCTTTTTTCCTCTGGAAACCTGGCACCTGTTTTGTTGTCTGGCAGGTTTTGTAAGGAGGAGAAGTTGAAGGGTAATCCTAGGACCCTTCAGTGGCCCAACATGGGGTTTTCGTTGTGATCAGGGTAGGTCTCTAGGAATCCTTCACCTGCAGAAGATTGTGGGGACACCATGGCAGCATCCTTGTTTGCTTTTTGCCTTGGCACCTCTTCCTAAAGATTCAGGCACCTCACTGTCCTGGAAATCTCATACAACGCCAGTCTCTGAAGGGAGAAGTGCTCTAATACCATGTTCCATGGTACTGTTTGCACAGCTGCAAATGGCACATACAGAGCAGATGGCTTACTGCTTATTGACCAGTATTAATTTTATTGATTGGGTACACTATTTACTGGGAAACATCTCTAAAAAAGAGTAATGAAGCATAAAGTGGAGGCTGTATGAGTCCTCAGTTTGTACATTCGTTGCATGCAGAATGTTGTACTGAAGGGGATGATGCTCATGTCTTCACTTCCCTGCATGCTTCAAAGATACCTGAGCTGAATCCTGCCGCACAGGACTTTTCATCCTGAAAGCTTGGGCTCTTCTGTGGGTCTGCTGGCAGTTATTAAAACACAAAGCCCTTCTTGCCTACAAATCTGTGTGCTTGATCTTCCCAGCCCAAATCCTACAAGTAACATGCACTTGTCCCCAGGGCAGCTTGCTCAAATAACCACAGCTCTGCCGGAAAAAGGGCTGCTTGAGCCTCAGGGAATTAGGAGGAGAGGTTGAATTATTCCCAGCATCCAAAGACCAAGAGGTTCCTTCTTCTTCAGCAAATGTTTTCAGTTCCCACTTGGTGAATTATTGCTACGGATTTTTTTCCCTTCAGTGTTTCCATGAATGTGGTTGAGGCTCTGATCCAGGAAATGGAGGGGGGGGGAACCTCTGAAAAATGTATCGCACCATTTCAAAACTCAAGTGGAATTAATTAAATCCAAATTTCAACAGTGTGTCCAAAGTTGAGCTAGGCTCAAGATACACTTCATAAGGTTTGATTTCAAAACAATCCCTTTGCGCACATGCACATAATTTAGGGAGATTTCTGTGTATCCAGCACAAAGCAGGAGCTGCTTGGGTACCTGAGCTTAGAGGGAAAAGGTAGTATTTGTAGGCCAGCCTAGAGAAAACCTTTTTCTGCCTGATTCAGTTTCTCCTAATCCTCTTCTCAGCAAGCAACAGATTGGAAAAAGAGTCAGGAAATAGTGTTGTGGAAAGAAAAGCCAAACCATTTGAAATGGAGATGCTGTGGCTGGTACGCTCACAGCTCTGCTTGCTGGAGAAGTAAATAGAAGTAAAAGGAGCTAAGGGACAGTAGAGAAAGCATTTGTGATGTCAGGCATGAGCTGAAACAAAGCAGTTTGACGATAAAAACTTTTCTAATTGTGATTTCACCAGTGAAATGAGGTTACGCTGCGGCTCTCTGTCCTTCCATCTGTTAAATTAAGACAATGGAACTTTCTGCATCATGGAAGACAGAATGGATTTAAAAAATAATGCTAGTAGGGTGGAGCTTTCTCAGATGTTTTTCAAAGTCCAAATGCCAAATTCTTTCCTTATTTTCATGTGTGTGTCCCAGCTAGCTGTAAGGAGGTTACACATGGGTCAGTGAGGAGCAGGACTTGCTCTCTAGTGTTGTATTTGACAAATTATTTCTGTCATGTCTGTTCTTTTTATTTATTTTATTTCTTTCCTTGGGGAGGAAACCAGAGTCTCTCATTTGCTTTTGCCTTGCAGTGGTGGCCTGGAGGAAAGTTCAGGGGGATGACTCCTACATGAAAGATCAGTTTTGCCTCTTTAGTCTCTGCAAGTAGGGAGATTCTGATTTTAGAGCCTGGAAAGGGGGGAGATTCTACCTTGCTTCTGTGAAGCAGCACCACATGTTGCCAGTGAATTCTTTGCCTTGGCAGGGATGCTGTGGGTGAATATCTTGAGACAGAAGTGTCTCTTTTCTATGCAATTTCAGGTGCATTGTGAGTTGATAAACTCAGTTTCAGATGAGAGTAAAGCATTCCTACCAGCCTTTGTTTGAAGCAAGGGAAAGGAAATGGTTGATTTGTACCATATAAGAAGATTCACAGATTAACTTCATCACTATCAGAACAATTTTATCTACAAGTGTGAGTCATCACTACATGTACTGTATAGCAGCAGCTGTACCTTGTGGAAATACTGTGGGTTTTTTGATGGGACTGCACATTGCCTGATCAGGCTCAGATCCCAGAGTTGTGCTCAAATTCTAGAAGTGAAGGAACTGAATTCATGGCTCTGAATCACTCTGATAGGGCTGGGTATCTTCCTGTTGAACTTAAGAGCAGCTAGAACTGTCAGTACAATGGTTGATGATTTGAATGCATTTGTTCTAAAGACCTCCCAGCCAGATGCTACTCCTGCTATATTTCACATGGGGGCAGAGAGTTAACACCAAAACCTGAGCCAATTGATAACAAAAGCAGGTAAGAGCTAGCTGGCTCTGTGCTATTACATATCTGCCTTTTCCTAGTAACTCCAACTTTGGAAATGCAATGAAACTGTGATTCAGTAGAAGTTCAGGAGCTGAACTAATGCTAGCACCATGCAAGCAGTACTCCCTGTGAAACAGCTATTGACAGCCTGTTTGATGCTCCAAGCCTTTGGTGGGTAATTGGTACTTCCTTCTGTATTGCATCAACTGTGTTGCAATTCACATTGCCTGATGCCACATGGCAGCAACATGACCTGAAAGAGTACAGCAAAGTTGCTTAGACAGTGTTTTTAAGCTGAAGAAAATCCCTTTCTCCCCATTTTTTTTCCCCTCTTATCAATTTCTCAGTGAGCTTTGATGCTTTATTTTCGTAGTGCGGACTTGTCTGCTGGAGCTGGACCCTGCAGCTGCCCTGACAGTATCTGGACCCAAACTGCTCAAGCAGCAAGTCTCCCAGCTCAGGCAGCACCACAAGCCAGGTAAGAGGCAGCAGAGTGCTTTGCAGTGGTGGAGGAACAGAAAGGACTGTACAGATTGCTGCCAGGGCCAATGGCATGGAGACTGCTCAGCCTTTGGCTCCCTTTTCTATGCATCCCACCAGTTTTGAAAGGACTTGATGTTTCCTAGAAAATCTTAAGCCTCTTGTCCATAGCTCCTTCACAGCTCATCCTTTCAGACTACACTCCTCTTTTGCCTTTTCTTTTTTTCTTCTCACATCTGTTACTTTCTTTCTCATCTCTGGAGGAGAGCATGTGCTGGTATTGCTTCACAGGCAGATGCATTGTCAGCCACTGTTTTCCCCTCTGAGCCCCATTAAGAGGTTTACATTTCGCCTGGTACACCCCAAACCCTGCTTTCTGCTGCTGCATGCTAATGCTGAGATCTCTCCTGTTTTCTTCTGTCACTCTGCTCAGGTGCCCTGCATCTTGTTTCCTTGCACATTTTTATAGTCTTTTGGAGGTTAAAAAACAAAACAAAACAAAAACAATTATACCAATATAAGAACAGTGGTTTTGTATTCCTGTTTGATTGCTCCTGGGATGCTTTCACATGTGGCAGGCATACTCAGACAATCAATCATGTGCATCCACAGGGTGTAACTGTAAAACCGTGCCTGACAGATGAAGATGTCTCTTCCTTTTCTTCTGTGCTGTGTTTAGGATATTTTTAGAACTCCTACTTTTGTTGTGCCAGGGCTAGTTTCCCCTCCCTGACCACCAGGCATACCATATTGGATATGATAAAAGCAGATACAGTGCATCTCGTGAAAATTAAACATTAGGATCTTCTTTTTCCCTACTGTTCCTCTTTGCAGCAAGGAAGTAGACAAGGTCAGCAGGTGCTCATAAACATGGAATAAAGTTGGGAGAGAGATGGTTTACAGTACACTTGGTCTAGCAGAGCATAATTTCAAATGGTTCAGCTCATGGGCACAATGTGAACAAGTGGGCAATAACCAGCCTGTTGTTCTCTGTAGCAAGACTGCTGAACAGGTACTGCTTCCAATGAGCGTGCTGAAGAGGAACACTCTGGAAAACTCATATAGCAAGAGCACGTGCTGCAGCTGTGAGTGCTGGGGCATGAAACTGCCAAGTATAGGAGCAGTGACTTGCCTGCTTGTGTCTCTCTTCTGTCTGACTGTAAGATTTCATACCACTACTCTCTGCAGTTCTCACTGTCTAGCCCAGATACTCCAAGTCCCCTCTGACATACTTTGTGCTTCTAACATCTTTTTGCATTTTCAGTATCCTCTATTTCCCTGCATTATGAGCACATGTTCTTCTACCCAAGGCTTACTACATACAAAAGGCCTCATGAATTTAGGGCACTTGAGGACATGTTAGACAGTCACTCTAATATGAAACAGCCTGCTGGGTGTGATAGCCCACTTTGGTTTATTCTACCTTATGCAGGTCTTAGAATGTTCATTGCTTGTGTCCCATAGGTTGTACAAGCTGGGCAAGAGGCATGATGGACTGGGTTTTGTGTTACGTGGCTCTCCATGTTGTAATTAAGCTAGGGTCCAGCGCAATTCATCATCTTCCCCAGCATTAGTATCCGATCTGGGGTCTTTTCAGCCTACCTCCCTATTAGTCAGCCTGAGAGAAAGGACCTCAGCAGGCAGCGAGGATCCAGGCAACAGACATTTCTGCTTTATGCAATCGGCGAACATTGAAGTAAATAACATGTGTAGCTTTGCTATTAAGCTTGATCTTGTTAGGGGCCAATAAATGTTCTCTGTGATCATTTTTCTTGTACGATATCAACAGGGGATAAAATTGTGGCTCTGGCTTTGCTCTTCCTGTTCATTAGAGCTTCATGCTCCTTTATGCCATGCCCTCAATCTGTGGCTGTTTGCCATGACAGCTGCATGTCCCCCATTTCCTTCAGAGTCATTTTGCATGATAGATGCTGGCAGCTCTTGGGTTTTGCTTGTCCCTCCCCCTTTGCTCCCTTCTCACTTCTGCAAAACTAACTTTGCAGCAAATTGTGTCTAATTTAAATGAGATGGTTTGTGCAGTATACCTGTTCACTGGAAAGCAAAATCAGGCACATCTGGCATTCATTGACTTTTAAAGGCAGAGAAATGACACAACTAAAATGCAGATACAGAGGATTTCCAACTACTTCTAGGGGGATGTTATTTTAGTAGATTAAACTCAGATAGATTTGTTCTAATTGCTCCTAGCCGTAGCTCAGAGTATGGTATAGACTGGGCTACTCATTTAATTATATATCATGAACAAACTAGCTTTGTTTCTTCAGACCCATTTTTTTCATCTCTGCTCATCTGCCTTTGTCTTCTCTGCACAAAATGGCTGCTTTAAGGCCTGAAAACGCTACTGGAGCTATCCCCTGAGTCTTTAGTCTCCATGTTTCTGCTGAGAAAAAGCTGCTGTATCACAGCCAGAGTCAGGTATTTATGCACTGTCTAGGGAAACTTGAGCTGGGGACAGAAAAAGCATTTGCCTCACCCCCCCACTTCTAGGCCAATTTCCAACAGGAGATCCAGTGAATTTGGTTATCTGGGCATGCAGGTGGGAATGAGAAAGATGCTTCCTCTGTCCAGCCAGAGGCAGCCGGCCTGGAAATGTGGTGCAGAGGAGCTGAGTGGTGGCCTGATGGCCTAGAGCTGCAAGGCGCTGATCAGTAGTTAAAGAACAAAAGCCAGCCCTTTATAACACTTCAAAACAGTAGAGCTTTATTTAAACTAGAAGAGAAGAAATGAGTCTTTGGCCTTATGTGGAGAGAGGAGACTGTGCTTCTAGCTGCCAGTAGTGCATACTTTCTAATTCAAGAAGGAGCAGTAAGGCAGATCCCAAAGACAGCAGCAGGCGCAAACCCAAAAAAATCCTGGCTTTGCCCATGGAGAGACTGAGAAGTTGGATCCTCTAAAACAGAGGCTACTTTATGAGTAGTCAGAAACTGGGCCACACACAAATTGGGTGTATGAGGGTAGCAGGGCACAACTTCATTTCTTTTGCTGAGGGATTTCCAGGCAGGTCAGTAAGTAATAGAGCACACTGTAATGTCTCCCTTATCTGTACGCAGCAGGTTTTAAACTTCCCACATCCTCGGCAGTGACAGGGTCCAGATGAACGTGAACTCACAGTTTTCTGCAAGACAGGTGTATGTGGGGAGGTATCTCCCCTCACAGCCTTCCCCATGGTTCTCCCACTCCCTTCTTTGCCATTCCTGGCTGGATTCTCTACTCTTGGATCTTCCCCTGGGAACTGAACTGATTGAAAGAGCTTTAATAGTTTAATTCAAGTTGCCCTTCAGTTCCACAGCCCTCTCTGTTTTGGGATCCTGCAGATAAGCTTCAGGACTTTTTTTCCTCCACCCTTGAAGCTTGCAGTAGGAACCTTAAACAATTTCTTTTCAAAGTAACTCATGCAAAAAACATTATGTCTGATAAAACCAAAAGAAATATAAGGAGTCAAAACTTGAGCTGAGAGCTGGGTGAACTAAGCAGAACAGTGTGAGCTTGGGTATCTCTGCTTGCCCATTTATTTGACAGATGAGAGAGGGGAGGACAAAGATTGGAGTGCTGCAGGGCTCTGATCCCTACTACCTGTCAGAATTAGTCATAAACAGGATTGGGAGAGGTTGTAAAGATTTGGTCCTGTTGCCCTAAGTTCTGACCAACAGTGTCCTCCTGCCACGCAATCTGTCGTGATGAGAGCAGACTGTGGCAGACACTTTGCAGATGAACTCTGAGCCAAGGCTGTAAGTCCCAGTTTGGCTGGTCTTCCTTACAAAAGGGAAGCGTGTTTTTGTTTTTCCTGGGCTGTTTTTGCAGCACCACTCACTCTTGTCTGGGAGAGATGCCAACCCCTTCCAATGCTTTTCCCCAGTGAGTGGAATAAATCTTCTTTCAACTTGTCTTGAGCTCTCAGAATAGCATCCTCAGGTATGACATGACATATTCTGTTGCCGGGCTGTCTGCTGCAGGCAATCTAGTCTTTCTTTCTGCTTAGACCTCTCCAATTTATACAGAACCATGGGGACTGGCATGTTTTGTCCTGTTAGAGATGCCATAGGGACTTGAGGTAAGAGGAGCAAGTCTTGCTAAGGGCACTGGAGTCTGCTATGGAGTGCTAATTCCCATAGCACTAGGATGTATCTTGGAGGGCTCCTACGCTCATTGTGGAATGGCTTCATTTCACATAGCTACCAAGCTTTTATTGATATTAGAGCACAACACATCCCATAGCTGAGTTTTATCTGCAGTGGGAAACCTCATCTTTTCCAAGCCTTGGAGGTTGGAATTTTGGTTGAATTTTTGCAGACTATAAAGCAAATATGATCACAAACCTTTCATCTTCATTTAGCTGCTGACTCTGAGTAATGCCAGCCCCAAGCATGAGTGCATCAGTAGATGAGAGCAGCACTTTCTTGGCTCACAACTCCCCTCTAAGACCCAGGCAGCCAGATATCATCTCTGTTGCCAAACTAAACCTTGCTATGCTTTATGATGGGATAGTTTGCTCAGCACCCAACCAGTAGTGAACTGCTTCTCACTCAGCTATGGAGCATCGCTGCAGATACTCTGGTTGTGCCAACCTACATCCTACACAGCCTTTCATAGAAGTCCTTCTCTCTAGAACTGCCTAGAACTTAGAACCACCTTTTCCTTAAAAAAAAAAGAAAGAAAGAAAAGTGTTTGCTCCATCCTTTCCTTCTAAGAAGCTGCATCTGGACTGCTGCTGCCCTATAGAGAAAATTGAATGATCCCTTGATGGGACTGGCTCCTAGGCTTATAACCTGTCCCAGCTGGTTTGGCATCTTGCAGATCCTCTAAAAGACATCTCCTTCTCCCTTCTTCATGTTCCTGCCAAGCGAGCATTGCTGCACTGCATCCCTGATCTTTTCTGACATTAATTACCCTTTCCTGTCTTGGACTGCCCTGTTTGTGGCCAGGATACTGAACTCACTTGAACCTGGGATCAAAGGAACCTCTGGAGTTAGAGGGAAGAGAGTGTGTGTAGACACACTCCTTGGACAGCTGACTGGAATAAGCAGGTGTCTCAGAGCCCTTCCTGTCCCAGAGAGGAAAACTTCTTTGCCTCCTTGTATAGATCAGGCCAACTGCTGCATCCCTGCTATGCCAGCTAGAGTGGCTGAGAGTGAGTGTAATTGGCCAGCTTTGAATCAGTGCTCAGCATCTTTAGAAATGCACCAAGCAGACCCAGCAGAAGCTCAGTTAGAAACAGCAGTAGGAGTAAACCCAGGAGGCAGCTAGAGGCTAAGTCAGAGAAGGGCAGACATGGGCACACAGCGTATTTCCTGACACACTTTCCATGGTGCCCTGAAGTTCCTTTTACCCACTCAAAGGAAACCAAAAGCACCTGGAGATTTTAACTGGCCACTCGGCAGTTGTGAAATCAATCCATGTTAAATCCTATGCTATAAAATAGCAAACAAAAATCCATACTTTCCTTGAGAGAAAGCAGTGTGTCTTAAAAGAAGTATTTGTGTGTGTTTGCCACATCTGAGCCCTCATCCAATATAAAAGGACCCACAAGGCAAAGATATTTCTAAAATACAGCACCATCTAGTGCTGCATTGCAGCACCTCATTGCAGGCAGCCTGCCCGTCCCCACCTTGGCACCCCACAGCACTGGGGGTCCGCTGCTTGCTTTCCCTCCCCAGTGTAAGACTGTGCCTTTCAGAGTGGGTTTTGATTTGGTTCATGTGTTAGATGGCAGCGTGTTGTCTGAGTGCTGCCTGAGCAAGTCTCTCTGTGTACTTGCAGCGTTCCAGCAGCCTCTTGCATAATTCATGGAGAAATTCTGTCAAAACTTCATCCAAACCCCAAATCATATGTGAAATGCAGCTGGAACCCATCTTTGCAGATTAGAGCCATTGCAAACATTCCTTCCCCCTGCTCCGCCACACCTTATATTCCTGAGCATTAAAATAAAGGCAGACAAATTTTCTAGTTGCGCAGAAATGCTGGTGCTGAGTGACGCAAATAGGGCCAGTTATGTGAGCAGCAGCTGTGACCTAGTGCTCCACAGAAACACTGAGGGAGTGGACTATTGCTGAAGGCCTGTGCTGGGTAAGAGAGGTAGTATCAGCAAGCTAAAGTTCACCATTTAAAGCTGTGCATTTGTGCTGGGGAAAAGAATCTTGGAGAGGATTGAAAACTGCTGATCTGAAGTATTTCTTAAAGAGGGATTAGAGCTGCTGCAAACACCACTTATCAGGTGTGGAAATTGTTTGGTTAAGAGCAAAGCTACCTAATGATAATGGAGTTAGTTTCACCTACCTTCTCACCACCTCAGCATCAAAAGCAACCTGAACATGCTTTTTTTTTTTTTTTTCTGACACAAAATTCAGAGTTTCAAATTAAAAATAAATTCTTCTCAAGTTATATCTAGAATTTATGTAACTTAATTCACGTAACGGCACTGATAGCTGCTGTTAATCAGAGCAACCTTTAAATCCCAGCAACTTCACCCTTTCAAACTCAGGCACTAGGAGGTGAAGCCTTTGAGCTGTGGGAGTGAGGAGGGGGCAAAGAGTAAAGCAGTAAATGCATGCAGTATTGCTATCTGATTTACTTACTGTGCAGGCAGGTTCCCTCCTGCTTTTCCAAGGTAAAGAAATGTTGTGTGAAGACAACATAGTCTGAAGGTAGTTTTGTATGATGTGTCTCTTTGTTGTATTTGGGATAGAAAAGGTTTGTTCTGTGGTAACCAGTACTACAGTGGGAGATGATGCTGTAGGAAAGTTCTTTTCACAAGCAAGTGCACAATATGTTTTCTCACATCTATTTGACTACTTCACCCAAAAGATAACACGTTATTTCTTTGCACCAGACTTTGCTATTGCCAATTTCCAAGAGGATAAAACCAAGGAAGGTGAGAAAATGAGGAAGCAGAACTGCTGTGTACCAAAAGGGAACAGTTTCCTTGTGACACTTACAAAACAGGACTACGTAGAGTGTAGTTTGGAGCTAACCACAATGGCAGTAAGCATTAAATTGGCCATTTAGATTCCTTTGTTTATTAAAACACAAAAGCCAGCAGCACAGGAACTTGCTTTCCATGGCTCGCAGCAAAGACGGGGTTGAGGGATTAGTATGAACTGGTTCTCATACACAGCTGCATCTCAGAGACCCCAGGAGGTTCTCCTTTCAGAGTCTGAGGCCACAGTCACAAATGATGCAGACCTATAAATCCAGCTGGCCAAAGCCTTCTGCCACCCAGCCATCAGGAAACGCATTCTGTAGGTGCCATGCCACATGCATACCTCTTTGGTCTCACCTCCACATGGCAAATGAGTCTCTCACTGATTTTTTTTCACTCTGTTCTCTTATAAACAGTGTCTGCTCAGCTATATCCAGCCCTGAAGGATTGAAGCTCCCATTGTCTGCCAAGTATCAAACATGGAGAACGTGGCCCTGGCAGACGAGGCCACGCAGCAGCTTCAATGTGTGGGTGCCTCCAAGTCCTTCTCAACAGCAGTCTGAATTCAGCGGTTCACAAACGCAAAGTTGTGGTAAGCTAATATTCAAATAAAAATTGTTGGTAAGGCATACCTCTGCCTTTCCTTAGCACTGCCTTGGCCTTTCTTGGGTCACTGTTCCTTATGTTCGCTTCTAGGAGTTTTTATTTCCACTCCTGCCAGACTAATAGTAAATGCCTTAGCTGAGACGGCTTTCAGGTTCTGTCATTTGCTAAGCAACCAAATGTCCACGCATTTCCATAGGGGTCTGTAAACATCCCATGGTACATTCTCCTAATTAGAAAACAATGCCTATAGTTGTGTTTATATTGCTATGCTTATTAGGAAGATAAAAGGCCAGGTTGGTTTTGTGTGCAACCTGAGATTATTCATTTCTGGGCTGTTTGGAGGGGGTTTTTAATTGGTTTTTAAGAAACGTATCTTGGGGGTTCCTTGGTTACTGAATCAACACAAGCAGAGGGTTTACAGCGAGCTGTTGTATGAAATTACACATCAAGTGTTACCCGTGAACTTTCCCTAAATAAGTTTGTTCAATTCCAAAAATGCAGGTTGAGTTAGATAGGAAAAAAACTGCAAAGCTTCAGCAATGAGCCACCTTCTTGGGAGACACAACTTGTAGTGGAGCTGCAAGTTTCACATCAGTTGGGCACAGCTGGCAAAATGTGTCTTAAAGTCAATAAATATTTGTATAAAGGGGAATCAGAGGTTTCCCAAGTTTCTAGGGAGATTCCTCGTTTTCTAGAAACCTAAGGAGAGAATCTAATATGTCATCACTTCTACTCCTCCATATAACACAGACTCTAGTAATAAAAATCAATTCCAGATCAATGTAGTTTGAACTGAATATGTGTTTGAGAAAGGAGTCCAGTCTTGTTTCAGAGGTAGTCAGTAGTGAGGAGCTGATTACCTTAATACATTGCTCCAGTTGTTAGAAATTTTCACATCAGGCCACAGCCACCAGATCTCATTCATATCTCTCATCTGCCAGAATGAAAATCCTAAGATCAGTTTTATTCCCAGTATTTCTGCTTCAACAGAATATAAGAACACTCTAACGGGAAGAGTAAGTTGCAGTCTTGATTACTTCTGCCTGAAAGCTATTTTGCAACCTTTTGAGTCATCTCATGGCTCTTTGAATGTTTTCCAGTCTATCAGCATGCTCTGAATGGTGGGCTCAGAAGTTGCACACCTCCAGATGCACCATTACCAAACGCAAAGGTGGTGGAATCACTTGGTGTTACTGCTGAAATCACACCATAGAATCACAGAACTGTTGACTGGAGGGACCATTTTTGGACACATGCTATAACCATTGGTTGCCCTACAGGGTAAGGCAGACTTAAGTTCCTTTAACAATCCTGCCCTGGCTCCTGCCACCCTCACAAATGGCTGAAGGCTGTAGCACAGAGGACTCAGAGGTCTGTGGTGTCTCTATGAGTCCTCATTTTGTTAGTCTTGAAGGGCACAGACATGCAGCACCGTGCCTCTCTGCTGGGCTGCAACAGGAAGAGCTTGATTCAATGCTAACACTTAAGCAAATAGTGTGCTGACCCACCAATTAATAGAGCAGCCCTTCTTGCTTATTTTTTTTCCCGGCATTTAAGCTGCAGCACATTCCACTTGTGTAAAAAGACTGCTGTTTGGAGTGTGCTGGAATCAGGTGGTGAGCATACCAACAGCCAGACAGGATACTGTGCTTCCTGTGAGAGTAAACACTGAAAGTCATGCAAAGCATCTTTCATTCTGGCTTGGCTGCAACCGCCGGTACAGCCGCTGGAAAGGAAGGGACTTCACAGAGACAGAGAGATTATTCTCTTCTGGCTTGGAGACTACCTGGCCTTTTAATCATAATTGAAAGCCTGCATTTTTAAAGATTGCTCGCTTTGTTGGCAGAACGCACACCTACAAGCCTCCATTTTCTGGGAGCTTGCTCAGAGGTCTGCCACATAGGAATACAACCAGTGTGTGGACGCTCGGCATCTCTTAAGTTTGTGGGTAAGACTGCAGCTTGGGAGGATTGAAGGAGCACTTGGACTTATCCCAAGTCTGTGTTCAAAAATAAAGTAAAAGACAAATGTGCAAATAAGAAACAGTCCAGATTTGTCTTCTATCAGAAGATTTCTATCTAATTCGTCTCTCTTGATAATTCTTAGGAACCATTACCACCAGGAAAGTGACACTGGGTTTGTCACTGGGCACTGCTTTTTTTTAAAGACACAGTTCAGAAAATCTTCAGGGGAATATCTAAAAGTTTCAGCATGTTTCATATGAAGCAGAGGTGGAGTTCCTGTGGCAGAAACTCCCTGACCTATTAAGTTGTCTTCAGAATTTACAGGAACTAACCTGAAAAGCCACATTCCTCCCCAAAACTATATGGAAACCTTTTGCTAGGCGTTCAGGACATCTTCCTGTGTGATGTCGTTGTTGACATATGAACGAGCTGGAACAGATACCAATGGTGTCCTTATTGTTGCATTTTACAAGCTGCAGTTGTTCTCAGTCTTTGAGGACAGAGTGATTTGCAACCATTCCATGTGGTTTGCTGACATTTCCAGCCAGTCACAGTGAGGATGAGCACAGGAAAGCCATTGGGATCACAGTAGCCGGCATAATCTGCAACAGGTCATTGATCTTCCATCATAATGTCCAGGTGTTGTATTTTACACTGCTTAGAAGACTCCCATTGGAGTGGGCTGGAAGGAGATCAAGCACCCTGCATTAGCATGTGTGAGCTGTGTTTCAACAAATACTTTGATTTCCATAAACAAGGGCAGTTGGAAATCTGGCCCATTTCTTCTGTCTGCCTTTGCTCCCCATCTGTAGGGTAGACATGGCAGCACAATCTGGCTCATGGAGGTGTCTGGGGAGGGAAACATAACCACCACGCAGGAGCGGCTCAGTTAAAACAAGTCAGAAGAGTAAAACAATTCAGTATCCACAGCCAGGTCCCAACAGGATTTCTCCATCACCTTGTGCAGGGAGCTTTTCAGTTTTCTAACGATCAATAAAAATGAGATTACACTATAAAAAAGCTTGCCTTTCATACTGATATCCACATGGTCATTGAACAAATCTTCCCTAGCTGGTCTATAATCTCTGTTTTCCTCATGGAAAATTCAATATTTTCATTTTAACTTGCAAAGTCATATTTCTATCAAACTTTGTTTAGATTTTTATAGAGTCTAACACTACTTCTGGGGTGTTCTGTTATTCACTGAGGCTTAATGCTATTGGATTCATTGTGGAAAACCAGACTTTATGGCTATTTTCATGAGATCCAATGTAACATCAGTCCAGGCTTTTGGAGAGCAGTGGCTTTCAGGGCTGCCAGTTAATTTGTGAAAAGATACTACAAGGATATTCTCTCTCCATTGTGTATTTCTTCCCCTGTAAAACTACAGTGTTCTAATAATTTCATGTCTGAAAATGTTTTAATATCTGTTCCCTCTTGTCTAGCAATGCTTTAGGTAAAGAACAAGATATGATACCTTTTTAGCAGAAAAGGGAATGGCTTAAAAACACTGATATTTTTGGAGTATTTCCAGCTGATCTGTTGATCTGTCCTTTGACAGCTGGCTTTATTTATTCTCTGTGCAGTATGTTTTAAGTATTTTATTGCTTCCATGGTGTTAGCAGAGATCTTTGGAGAAAAGAAGGCTCGATGAGGATATTTTGAGGTCTGTGTCCTGCAACGTGCTCTGCTCAGTGAAGTTTTCATTGTAAATCCTGATGATATAACCCCATTCCCTGGAAATGCAGATTGCAAAGTTCTATATCAGCACCACTTGCCTTCGGTATTTCAGTGAGAAGCACATTAGCACTGAACATCCTTGTCACACCCCATGTGAATTTCAAGGAGTGCTTCAGGCTTTGATCTTTCTGTCTGTTGCAATAGTAATCTCTGTAGTGCAGGTACTCTGTGGAGGACACAGACAGGACATGGACAAACCCCAGTTGTGTTTGCGACTGGTATTGCAATAACATATCAGGAAAACATGATAATAAATCTAACTCTTAGAAAATCACAGACCATACTTTAGAACTCTGTTCCCCTGGTAAGGGGCAAACCAAGGAATGTAATCAAGTATTTGGTAACAAGAGTAATAATCACATGTTCAACAGCTTGCGAATCTTACTGGTTTGGCACCATATTGAAAAAAAACCTTTTAAGCACTGCAAAAACTGTTGGGCTGGAACCTCTAAAACTTTTCCTATAAATTACAGCTCCATTATAATCTAGATTTATATTAATGTTGTCTTAGTGCTTTAGAAAACTACCTGTCCTGAAATGAAACATGTGAAATTAATCTACTCCAATTCCTTTTGCATTATTCTCTTTACAGGCTGGAAATCTAACTTATCTGTATCTGATCAAGTGCCAATAATGATAGTCTCTAAGTAAAAACTCACCCAAATTCCTGACGTGGTTTAGTTTCAAGATAACCAAGTACAGATTTCCAGGGTATTCTATAATTGATTTTGTATTTGGTGTTTGTTTATAAGAGATTTTTGTCATATGAGAGTGGCCAAGGTCATTCAGAGTTTGGCTTTGTACCCAAATTACTGGTGCTGGTATTTACTTCCTCATCATTCTCTTTCAGCTATGGGAAGATTACTGACGGCTCATTGACAAGAACTGGAATATGCAACCTGCATACAAGGACGTTTTGATATCTTTGTCCTGGTGAAGTGAGGAGTCTGGAATTAAACTACATGTAATACACACCAGGGCATAGGACAGCACTCAGTCTTGTGTGTTGGTGCTCACCGCACCTTACCATTTAAAGGATCTCCCTGCTCAGCACTGTGAAAAGACCCACATCAGCCTGCTGGGCAGACATTTATTTCCTTTCCAGAGAATACAGAGGTGATATGTTCATGTTAAGAGCGAAAATGCAAGTCCTGCTGAGAGACTGGAACTCTTACAATTGCTGGATGAGGATTTTGCTGCGCCATTCAGCCCTACCCGCAGCGGCCCACGTTCTGCAGTCTGGCTGGGTGCTACGTACAGCGTGTCTTTGGGTGAGTGATTCACTAACTCCTTGCAGTCTCCAGCTAACCCCACAGGAGCACAGCTGTTTATACTTACATCTGTTGTTCTTTTTTTTTCTTTGGGGTCAACCTTTGAAACAAAATTTGCCTTGAGAAGCAGAGGGTAATGTGGGAGCCTTTCTGGTTCTGCACTTACTGGAACGGGTACAATCATTCATATTTTGTCCAAAACTCAGTGAAATAGCTGAATATTTTCTAGACAGCTGCCATGTCTAATCACACTTATTTGTGTTAAAGTTTTGATGGCTGATTTCCATTTCTGGGACACTTTCATGCCATCTAATGGACACAACATTATTTTAAAATTGTGGACACAGACAGGAGCATTGCTTGAAATAAGACTGATTGTGAAACAAGGTAGCCCTATTTAGAGTTAATTATGACCCCTTGAGGGGACTTGGCATAAGCAGCCCTGAGAATATTTAACGAATTGGGATGTTAGCCCAAGGAACATTTATTGGGCTTGAAATAAGCCCACATCTTTTCCCTTTTTTTGCTTCTTGTCTCTTTTTCTCGTTTGTTTTCAGTTTGAGAGAAGTATAATTGAATTGGCAAAGTGTTCTCTCTGACATTGATTTTTACAGCCTCTTTACCTTTTAGACAAAGTTTCATATGTTACTGATTTGAAAATTCACCATGAGTGTGTAAAGATCTGGTTTCTCTCTGCTCTGGAGAGGAGAAAGAACAGCGTGCAACATAGTAGAGTGTAAAGAACAGGTCAGGAGGAGAATGGTATATATGCCATTTTCATGCTTTTAAATCCAACATCTGGGTACGTATGTTTCCAGAGTTTGTAGTTGCTGACCTGTTTCTCTCTGCATTTATGGCAGTTACGACAGTGCCACAAGTTACCTCTGGCCTAATTTAAGTGTTTGCCCTGTGCCTGCACAGTGCTCCACTCTTCAAATTGTCAAAAAATTCAGGGAGAAAAAATAGCAAGTAATCTTTGGAAAACATTCTCTTGCTTTTGGTTTTGATTAACAGCACTCAATGATGCAAAGGCATTATCATTGTGTCAGCAGAAAGACCCCCACTGACTCTTGTGAGGTCTGATGTATCACCTTGCATCAGAGAAAACCACCTCACATCTATATGGCAGCAGTCTTTCCCCAGGGGCTGAGAGTGCTCAGCTGTTAGAGGTGGGGTCACCCTATATTTTTGTTGACTGTTTGCTGCCTACAATGCCATATTCTCCTTCTGTGTTGTTTTTTTTTTCAAAGAAGTGTTGTAATGGCACAGGACTAGACATACACTGGGCATGATACTTACACAGACATTAGGATTTGTCTTGCTTAAGTGCTGTTCAGCAGTTCCTGAATTTTAATTATTCATTTTCTAAAATAATGCTTCCCTTTGCAGTGAATCACTTGTGACTCTACCCCTGTCGCTGGATCTCGGAATGGATGACCTTAGAGATTTTGCAGCCCACCTAAGCCTTCCTAATTAACATGTTCTCAAGTTCTCTTTGCCTCCCTACTCGTGATATTTGTGGTATTTCATTGCTACATCTTGTGGTGGCCATCAAGGGACATTGCAATTGGAAATGAGTCTGTGCATTGGAGAGGTATGACATTATCAGATAATTCCTCCAATACATTGAAATAATTGACCGGCATATGTGGATACTGGAGTTGAAAGTGACACCTGGCCTTCAGGCTGTATGTGCACAAAGGCATTGCCATGCACTCTCCAGGCCTCCGAGGGCCTGCGTTGTGTGCTGTTTTATACATACATCCCATGTTTATTCATATTCTGGAAATCTGTGCCAGGAATGTCTACAATCTGGCATGTAGCATATTACAGCTGCACTGCTTAAAGCACTCTGCAGCCAGCAAATTCCACTCTGTTCCTGTACAAAGACTCCTCTTTGTAGCTGCAGGTATAGATGGGGCAAAGGGATCCTTCCTTTCCTCTGCTCCTCAAACTTGCTTAGGAAGGAGGTGACCTGGGGACCTGGTAGCCAGTACTCGAAGCTGAGAAGAAGCCAGGCCACATTTCCTATGTGACTTCTCTAAAGAAGAACTGCTTCAGGTGGCAGCGTCTATAAGAAGTACATAGGAAAACAACAGAACGTGTTCTGAGAAGAAACAAAAACTGAGCACTACAGCCCCCCCCTCATTCACACATCTACCCAAATACCCAGAAGCCAACCCAAGCTCGAGGAGCTGCAGCGTATTTTTAAGCTGAATAGTTCATCTCATTGGGGACCAAGGTAATTAGTTGCCTCAGCAAAGAATGACATGTACTGCACACACTGCTTGCAGAAGTTGCTGATGCCCAGAAGCAAAGATAATACCACATTCCCTTTATTCTCCAGCGTTTCCCCTGAGAATTCAAATCAGTAACAACCCATTAGATTTCAACGCTGTTTCCAAGAAATGTGACTACAACAGCATTTCTTTGGAGGTAACGAAAATAAATGGGACTCAAAAGAAAAGCAATTTACCTAGGAAACTCTGAGAGCTCCAAACATCAGCATATCTCAGCTTTCTGGGGAATTTTTATTTTTATTATGCATTTTCTAAATGGCATTGATTCAGTCCCTGTAGATGGGCCGTGACGGCACACATCTGGTTTTATGGTGGGGGAAATAGCTGATTGAATCGATACGCTCGACACAGCTGACGGGAGTAAATAAAAAAGGATTAGAAGGAAGCTTTGTGTTCCCCCAGATGGACAAACCCACCTTCAGTGCTGCTGCGGTTGCCCAGAAGTCAGTGAAGTGACATGAAGAGGGAACAGCGGCCATTAGATTTCTTCACAAAGCGAGCTTCCTCGTTCTCTGTCCATCATAACTTCAGTAAAGCCAGTGGTCTGGATTCTGCAGAAAAATGAGACCATTACCCAACAGGTAAATGATTTCCATTGCTGGACTCCACGATCACACCTAGTTATTCTGCGTGGAGCAGTTGTCAAATATGAATAGAATGCAGTGTGTCCAACAGGGAGACCGTCAAGGTGCAGCAGTAAGAAGTCTTGGGGGTTCAAACCTGGCAGCAAATCCTGCCTCAGAGTAAACAAACTGCAGAGCTCCTGTGGAGTCCCAGGGTTTCAGCTGCGGAGGTCATGGGTTCATATTTCTCTGCTCCAACCTTTGGAGCTCAGTGCAGCCGTAAAAATTCTCTGTGGAGGTATTTAAAAAAAAGTTCACGTCACCTTTGGCAGTGCTGGGGCAGCCAGAGAGTGGCACCTGAACTGTTTCTGGAAACCCACAAAGAACTTGACCTGCGACGATGGTCCCTTGGGCGGGCAGAACACTACAAGCAACGGCGCACTGCTCCCTGTGCTTGCCAGGTGCATATCAGATTCCCACAAAGCAACTGGCTGCCTGTAACCATTCCAGCAACTTTGCCTTAAGCTGATAATTGAAGGTAAGGAACAGACCTTAAAAAAAAACCTGTTTTATTTTGATGTCTTTGTTCTCCTTGTTCAGACAATACACAGAGTCTTTCAGACCCCTGCTTTCTTTCAAAGCCTGTATCAATCACAGCTATAAAGTTATTGTCCTAAGAGTGTTTTTCCCAAGCAGCAGGAAAGTTATTTTCTTAGGCACCTCATTCTCACTTCATATTCTTGAGAGCTACTTAAGAGCGGGATCTGTTAGCTTTATGACAATTCCCTTTATTTACGTGGAGGGATGGCAGTTTTCAGTTTATCCCCTTAAAACACTGTGCACAGAGTGTGTCAGGAATGGATCTGCAAACAGCAATGTAGTGCAAGGTTTGCTCCAAGCCATCCCCAGGGCTGTTCGTCTCCCAGCTTTGCCTCCTGCAGCCTGGATCTCTTCCTACAGATGCAGCCTGCCCCATGCACCTTGGGATTTATCTTCTGCCCTTGCTACACTGCCTATAAAGTCCACTTGCTCTATGACATCTGAGAAAACACACAAATGAGTTGGTATAGTTTAGTAATACCTATTTCTCCCCTAGAAAATACTTGGCTCTGGGAAGAGACATGGAGGAAATGTCTGACAGATCTGTGTGACAGAGAGCAGCACTCCCTTGGTGAGGAAGGAGTGATGGATGTCCTCATTGTGGCCATTTTGGTTAAGGTTAGTCTCTACTTGCTTCATATAGCTTTTTTGCTATTGAGTTTGTACTCTGCGTCTCTGTTTGGAGCATTTGGCTCAGCATTCAGATAATGTATCTGCTTTTAAATTATGAATTATATTAGAAATTTTATTTCTATGTGACTTCTAAGAAGGGGCAAGGAAAGAAGCTTCCAAACTCTGGTAGTATTTCAGTGTGTGATCTGGAGCAAAACAGGCTGCCTCTCCACACTTCAATTGATCACTCTTGAATAAAGTGGACTCTTAATGCCTACTTGCCCACAGGGACATTAAAAAATGTAAAAAGTATTTGTAAATTAAAATGCTAGAATGGAACTCTCTGGTATGTGTAATTGTAGAGTATCGTATTAAGTAGGAAGGAAAACTGTCTGGGGAGTTTCTGGCGTTACATGAAGCCTAGCTTGTCTAACTTAAATAGATTTAATAAGCTCTGCTAGTATTAAAGAAAGGTTGCATTTAGGCATATTTATTTGAATTTACATAAGCATGTATCAAAGAAAAAAGAATCCAAGCTCTCAGTTTCTTCAGTCTAGTTTTTGATACTTCATCCCTTCCAGCATATCATAAAGTTCCTTTTCATAGCCTCAGAAGAACATGTGGAATTAAGTGAAAGGAGCTCAGCTTGTTACTCTGTGTGACTGTCTGGAGGCTCAAAGTAGAGCTCTGTCTGTACTTGATTGATTTTTCCATGTTCATGTTGTGTCTGACACTCCAATACCATTAGAAAGATGAATGGCAAAACCTGACAGAACAGGACACTTGATTTGGCCTTATTTCTCAGGATGAAGCAGTGACTTTAATGGAGGCAGAGGAGACTGCCACTTTGGGAACAGGTGACTGTGCAGAGGTTGATGTGACTGAGGAACCATTTTGTGCCTTTGAGCTTCATTTAAGCTCTTCATATGAATGAGAGTGAAAAATGTGTGCTATGTACTGAAGGAGCAGCAGGTTCGGTCCAGAAGCCCTGCCCTAGGTGGAATTAAACTTCTGGTGAACAGTGTGTAGGTAAGACTTGCATTTTGGCCTGTCTGAATTATGGCATGTCCCTGAGAAAGAAAGATACAGCTCTCTTTCTCCCTCAGTGCAATTCAGTTTATTCTTCCTCTCTCTTATTGGTAAAATGGGGCTGCTCATCTTGCTCCCCTCTGCTTTTGCATAAAGCTATATCTGTCCTGATAGCAAGTGTTATGCTCCAAAAGTCAACCCTTAACACAGCCAGCTACATCTTGGATGACACAGCCTCATCCTAAAAGCTATGAAGAGCCCTTGGCAACTGCAGTCAGAATCTAAAGGGCAGTCTGTGGTCAGAAACAAGAACTTTTTTTGTTAATGCAAGCTACAGTCAACTCTGCCAGCTGTTTCCAGACTTTAGCAAGTGTTTCCTACTCAAATGGAGAGAATGGTTGATGGGAACTGGACTAGATACAGCCATCCTATCTAATAGGCCAAAGTTACAACCACAGCGAAGTCGAAAAAGATGCTAGATGTCTCCAATGCAGTATGTACCAAAGTGCCAGATGTTTAGGATCCCTTAAGTCATCTAACAGGCCTTCTCAAGGCAATGTTACTCTTGAGTATCTTGGTTCTCCTGTAAAAGCATTAAAGTGAGCTAATTTTAGCTTTGAATTATGAGATTTTCTCCAACAGAAGGTGTCCCCGAGGACACCAGGGTAGATTTTATTTCCAAAACGTTGCCTTTGTATATTTTAAACGGAGCATCTGGATGAAGTTCTAATGGCCAGTTCAGACTGTCTGATTTATAGCAACAGCTGTTCACCTTTGTAGATGGGGAGATTCACAGAGATACAGAACACATTTATGAACTTGATATTCTATGCCAAGGGTCAGTTTTTTTGCCTCAGTTTTGTGCAGGTGTAAATCTAGATAGGCTCCTGTGAAGTCAGTGAAATTGCTCCATGAAAGGCATGGAAATTGGAGTTGGAGGAAATGGCAGATCAGTTATTTCTTTCTCCAGTAGACTGAATTTTAGAACCCATAGCAAATGGAAAGTGATTAGGGTTGAAAAATGTACCGGAGTGGTGATAGGGTGTACCTGCTGAGTGATGGGGGAAAATGCCAGTTCTTTCATGGGAAGCGACTTCTTCACATGGCTGTAAGAGATGGCAATCAGAAAGCCCCACGTTAGGAAGCAGAAAAATGAAAGAGTAATAACAGGGAAGGTATCTTGGATGCCCTATTGTACCTCTGTAATATTGTAATTCCTATTTCAAAAGGTAAAGATTCTACTGCTGAAACTTTATGCAAGTATTTCTTTAATAGTTGATCATTCCAAATTTAAAAGGGGTTGGGGGAGAACACCTGCTTTTAGACAAGTGTGTCAGCACTCTTTTCATCTTTGTAGCTTTTTATTTATTTTTTTTACTTTTCCCCAAGAAAAAAATAATGCTTCAGATTTCTCCACGACACTTTCTTGTTTGAGTTGAGCAGATACTTTTTGCTTTCAAAATAATAAATGTTTTGACAAGAATGAAAGAAGTTAAGTGCCTCCAGATCCTATACAAGCTCCAACCCAAACTTATCTTTGGGGACTTGGTTATGCTTTCCTAAGACAAAGTGTTTCTGGAGCATTGGAAGCCAAGTGAAGAATCAAGGCCATATAACTTTATTATTACCAAATCTGCTGTATTTCACACATTCACACTCTCTTCTCTTTCAGCTACTCAATCCACCTCTATGTTTTCCATAAAATACTCTCAGAGCTGAGCTGTTGATGCCAGCTCTGATCTAAAAAGCTGTGATGATTAAGTGTCCTCCGTTCTCCACCAAATGGAATAAATAACATTATTAATTCAGTATGCAGTAGTCTGGCTTACTACACTAAGCTTAATAGTTAATACAATGTAATGGAGCCTTATTTCCAGCTACTGGATGCCTTCCCTGAAATTGCCTCTTCAGCCATCAGGCTGCAATAGCTTTGTTTAAAGTATTGTTCCACCTGAAGTACAGAGAGGAAACTCCCCACTAAAGCTGAGATATGAGAAACTGTTTTGCTTTCCCAGGTGGAGGCTTTCAGACCACATCAGGAGCACAGGTGTAGGTGTGGGGTTTTGGGTTTTTTTTGCCTTGCTGACATTGTGCCCTAACTGTGATAACTCAGGCTCACTCCTGACCACAGGAAGTGTTGTTGCTCATTTGGTTTACGCTGGCAGCACAGTCCTGAGCAGAGAAACAAGGACAGAAGGTGCCTGAATGCCACTGACATTAATGTAAACTCCCAGAGGATCTGCTAGAGGTAATGCTGTTGCTTTGGATGGATATTTGTCTGACACAGCAGTAAGGTGCAATCAAGATGTGGAGCTAAGTCAGAGACCTGGGATTCTGCCCAATTGAAAACCAAAGGGATGAATTCACCCTGGTACCTTTTAAGCAGGCTGAATACAAAGCAAATTGTTCAGAGCCAGCTACCGTGTTTCAAAAACCTGCAGCTTTATTCGTCTAAAGTATTCCAGCATAAGAAAAAGCAATTTAGGGCTATTCTCTGCATTGTCTGGTTTAGATCTTAAACTCCTGAGGATAGGGGCTGCCTTGCACTGCCTGTTGCTGAGGCCTTCATGTTGATCCAGCCCATTCGGTGCAGTGATAATAAAAAAGGGGCTCTTTACAGGAGTTTTGTATTGCTCTGTAGGTCTGGGCAACAGGAGGTCATCTTGTGTAAGGTTTCAGAGATTTGGCTGACAAAACACCTGATGATGGAGTTTTGTAGCCAGTGCTGCTGCTGGTGAGTTGCTATTAGCAGAGACCTAATCTGAACACAAATATCTGTGGAAACACAGTGTACAGCACCTGGCAGATTTATGCTGGAACTTTTCATCCAATCCAGGGATCGAAGCAGGATGATTTATGTGATCTTCCTGGCCAATCAGCAGTATCTTACTGGAAAGGTTTGAAATTCTACCTAAAATCACAGAGTGAAAGGCTTTTAAAATTGCCAGGAAGTTATTTTCAGAGTTGACCTGGATTTGCTCAAAACTGGTAGCACAAAGGTGAGAGCAGCTGGAGGCATAAGTGGGGAGAGAACAGCATCTGAAGGATTCTCAGAGGGATTTTTTGTTTTTGAAAAAGGAAGGTGAATGAGACGCTGTTGCCTTAAGTATCTGACAAACAGAGGAGGAAGGTATGAAACTAGTAGCTGGCAAGGCAGCCAGGTCCAATGTCTGCTGGCATAAGTGGGGTTGAAACCACTGGGCCTGTTGCAGAAAAGGATTTTGCCACTGGTTATCCTGGGATGAGGCTGTGACATGAACTCTCCTGTGTTTAAACACGACTGAATTGCTTATCTCTGCTGGACACCCTTGTCTTTGCTGTCTGTGCAAATATTGTTCTTAACATGGATCTGCCAGAACTTCATGCTTTGACTAGGGTATTTTAAATGTCCTAGGCAAGATGCTTCATGCAGAGAAAGAGGATTTGAGAGATGTGGCCACCGGTAATGCAGAAATCCATCAGAATTTCAGCTCAGGGCATACCTGGGAGGCATAAGCATGACGCAATGTTCTTTGTGCGTGGCTTCTTCCTAGATTGGACTCTGGAAAAAACAGCATCCCTCGTTACTGCCGGCTTTCCACTGCAGTCCCTCTTATGTCCCCCTTTCCTCTGCTGTCTGCATTTATAGCCCCAAAATGCAGCCAGGGCCAGAATTGTTCCAGAAGTACAATGTGTTCATGTATTGCTTTGGATTGGAGATGGTAGAATGGTGCCACATTTCTCCCAAATATTGAGAGTTTTCCAGCTAGTTCTGGCTGGTTGCTGTGCTGAGGTCAAAACATTGGCTGAGGCAAATCTGAAGATGTTTTGTGCCATTTCTCAGTGAGTGTGGTTGGTTGTTTATCTTTCAAACATCAGCGCTTCCTGCATCAGCACAAGATTTTCTCTAGGAAACATAAAAAAGCCTTTTCGTTTTGGCCTTTGGGAAACCTTTTGAAGTCTTCCAGCTGAAAAATAGCAAGGTCCCCAGGCTTGAGTATGAGTATATGTGGATATTTTACAACTGTTGAGGGCTGAAAAGCAAATGAAATCTGGGATCTCTGGTAGGAGGGTGCAATAAGAGATGAAGATGCAACAGCATATTGCTTTAAGCCCTTCCCTACTATTTTCCAGAAGAATCTTGATGGAAAATTGTCTTCTCAGCCTCAAGTGTGAAAAAGCACTGCTTTGTGTTGCCTTTTCTTTTAGTAACTTTAGTGTCAAATATGTTGGTTATACATTTGACCCATTTTTAATGCTCCCTGGTGTACATTCTTCCCAGAGAAAAAACCACCTGAGCATCAGCTGTGTCTTTCTTATCTCTCCACAAGCAAAGCAAAGACCCAAGGGGCATCCTGCATCCCTGTAAGAAAGGAGCTTTGACTTCTAAGATCAGCTACCTAAAGGCACATCTGTTTTTCCATCTGTTCTGACTAGATCTCATTTCTTTCTGCAGACCTTGCCTGACATTGCTGTCCATTTCAGGAGATACTGTCCTGTTTGCTTTGCCTGTCTAAGGCACCGACATCCAGCTTCTGCCTCTGGTTGCTTCCATAGGTGCTTTGGATCCAGCCTGGTGCTCTTTGAAATGGTATATAGCACAGAGTCTGATTGAAGATCATGGAGAAGTCTGATCAGCATCAGAACTTAGGTGCCTTTCCCCTAGGTTTAACACATTTGCCAGTGTACAGCAGCCAGACATGATCTCTCCCTGCACATACACACACACAGACCATTAGTAAATTAGACATTTTAGTAAATCTTTGCACAGCATTTCAATAATGCCCTTAATGCTAAGGGAATTTTGTTTTGTATGTGTTCAAAAGGGGATAGTTCAGGCTTGGTCACCCATTTAGCCTTTAGCTTTGCTCATTGGAGCTGCCTCAGCAGATGAGCTTGCTGAGCTGCCCAGATGCCACTCCACAAGTGCCCTCCTCTTGGGCTGGGGGAACAGGGATGCAGAGAGACTGGCTCTTTGAGAGGCCCTGAACTGGAAGGTAACATGAGCAGGGCACAGCCCCCACCAGCAGCGCAGTATCTGGGAGGACTTCTCCCTCCTCAGGGGCTGGTCTGCTCTCTTCATCCACTCTCTGACATGATCCTATATCCAGGCTCTTTAGAAGAGGAAAAAAAGAAACAAAACTGAAAGCTGCTATTTTTAAACCTTCCCTTTGGCTGTCTTTGCAGCACTCTGCTTTCCTCCCCGCGTTTCAAACAGTGTTCTTTTGAGAACTAGGCACCAGGGCCCTGCGGTTTCCTGGTACTTGGAACATAAAATCTCCTAATTCTTCTCTCACAGCAAGCTTCAGAGGCCGGGGAGTGATTGATATTTTCTATCGCTTCATTAATAGTCACAGCACAGTAGTTTTCTAATCTGTTTTTGCACCGCTTTTTATTTTGAATAATTTGTCTTTCAAATTTTCCCAGCCCTCTGTGTCACACAAAGCAAATGCTGTTTGCTCCCCTCCTGCCTTTTAACCACTGGGTTGGGACCTTTGGGAGCTGCTGAGGCAAAGCTGTCCAAGAGATGGGAAGCTGGGACCTGCCTCCTGGAGCTTCCTCAGATGTGCTCATAGCACAGCTTGGCAAATATACTTGGGATATGTCCTCGAACTGGATAAACTGAGAGTAACTACTACAAGGGAAGTCTCCCCTTATCTCTCTGCTGACTGATAGCAGGACCTGTGGTGCAAGTCTTGCAATGCTGTCGCAGAAGACAAAAGATAAGCCATGCATGAGACCACCTACAATCTATTCAGGCAAAGGGGAAGAAATGTGAAGGTTGAAGCTATTGAGAGTCTGAGACCTATTTCTGGTTGTAAAGAAGGTTCTCAGGACACAGGAACAAATCAAACAAAAAGAATCCAGGGAAAACCTGGGACATCTGCTGCTGGTCTTTCCAGCACATCTCCAGGAACGAAGCTCTCCAGGATAAAGATAGGAAACTGCAGTGGGATCCATTTGCCAAGAGGTTTGGGCATTATCTCCTGAGATGCAGAGAAAAGCAGCACAAGGGCTAGCTGTTGTGAAGCTGCAAGCCAGCTCAGCTCTACCACGCTGTACGAGCTACGTCTCCTCATTGCCTTTTGAACACCTGGAACCTTCACCTGTAGATGAGCTGTCGCCCTGGGTTAAACAGCTCTCTGTGCTCTGGCATGTCTGCATTATTCCTGAATGCTCTGTACACTGTTTTTTCATTCAACCCAACTTGGAAAAAGGCAGACAGGCAGTAGTCTAAACACCCCAAGAGTCTGTATTTGCTTTGTTCCTTATGTGTTCCAGCACAACCTGCTCCCCTGTGATTTAAAACAACGTGTCTTTGTGCTTATCTTCTGGGCTTGGCAAGGCAATTTTTACCTCTTCGTTTTTGTCTCAACAGGAGAAATTGCTGTCTAACTGATCTTTTGTGGACTTCTGACCAAAACCATCCAGTGCAACATATGGTAAGTCATTCAACTGTTTTTAAACTCAGAGCCTCAACTTCAGCTATTTGTGGGTGGAAACTGGCATATCAGTAGTTTCTTTTTGGTTACAAAAATAATGAATTCTGGATTATGTTATTATGACAACTCAGTTTGGGTTTCTCTAGCCTTTCCTTACATTACAATGCCTTTGACTTTACGTTTATTGCTTCTGATGTCTGCCATAGCAGCTTAGCAGCGCAGCATGTTAGCAAGGGAAGAATTTCAGCCGTGCTCCCCTTGTTCCAAAATACACAGGTCATTATTACTTATGTTAGACAAGGTTTGCATCCTGATCTTACACATGGCAACAGCTTGTGAGGAAGTAGCTTTGGGTCATCCTATATTTCACTGGATTGTTGGAGCCATTCTTACTCGTGTCATCCTCTGAAGGAAAGAGGGGTAAGACAGTAGATAAAGGAGTGTCATTCATTTGGGATTACTTTAAGTTCTCTCGACTTAGGCCATCCACAGCTGACTGCCTTCAGGAGATAACAGTTGGGATTTATTACAACCTCAACCAGTGTGAGAGGTACATAAAATAGGAGCATAGAATGGTGGAGACAAAGTGGAGTAAAATTGTGCCGGCAATCTCTGTGCTAGTCCAGACAGGAAGACTGGGATTGCTACACCAGCAGATTTCCATCAGTGCAGTGACACAGCTTTCAGACCCAGCCTATGGCGTTGCTGCATGACAGGTTGTTGCACCACCACTTCGGCACTTGTGTGCTGTACTTTCAGCACGGGTTTAGGATGTAAAACATTTCATAGTTGTTTGAATCATATGAATTTTCTCTGTGTAGCTATTTCTGGAATCTTGAAAAGAGTTGCTGCATATTGCAGAGGTTACAGGGAAGCTGTGTATACCTCTGAAAGGTGGAGCAGTGTCTATGTTTGCGAGATGGAGCCAGCTTCTTGCCCCTGTAAGAGCTTTCAGGCCACTTTTGGAAGGAGATCTCTGGTTTTGCACTCCCACTGGCAAATGAGGTCTCCAGTCTGTTGGGTTGTTCGTGCAGCACCTCCTGCTAGCACTGAATGCACCATGTACATTATGCAAATGCATTTTATTACTTCCAGATATAAGCTCTTCTTGTGTTTCCTTTGTGGTTAATGCAGCCCATCTGTAGTTAAAAAAATAATAATGTTCAACTATTCCTCTTGGTATTTTGTGTAGTGCTGCACTTGGGTTAACACTCTAAATGCATTCCTCATGCATTCCACCTGTTTTTCCCCGAAGTTTGGAGCTTTGGGTTTTCTTAGTTGTTCCAAGATGCACCTACTATCTCAAGGATTTTTATTTTGGCTGTGAGAGGAAGGAGTGACTATAAGGGGCTTAAGGAGAATAAGAAAGATGGAGCGGAGCAGTCCATACTACAAGCAGCAGGGTGACTCGGAGCTCTCTGGACTTCAAGGGCCACCTGCTGCAAGGAGACACAAGGAATTCTGGATCAACTGAAGTGAGGAATGCTCACTTCCTAGGAGGCTTGCTGTGTTCTACTGCACTAAAATGCATCCAAATGTCTGTACAACAGTCGTCTCTCCAAATTTTTCCTTGCAGCAGCCAAGGAAGAGGGAGGTGTTCAAATGCAGCTGTTCTGCCTGACAGTTTTTCTGGTTTTGACACAGTCTTTTGCAGGAATAACTGTAAAGAATGGGTTGTTCTTTAACGTAGGCTTATACAATAAGGAGCTATAAGGAAAAACTATAGTTCCCTACACTGCAATTACACCTTGTAATGGACTGGAGAGCTGAGAGCAAGCCTAGCAGCCCAGAAAAGGCATGCCAGGCTAGAAGCAAGAATGACGGACCCTTGCTCCTTTTTCAGCTTCCAAACTTTCTTTCCAGTGCAGTGTTCTGGGAGCACCTCTTTGAAGTATGATGGCAAAAGTCACATGGCTCAAAGGGTGCAAACCAAACCCTGGTAGAGAGGACGTCCTCTGCCTCCATTTCTTACTGGTGTTGAACTGGGCACAACATGGTTCTGTGGTAGCTCATGCACATGTTATCTTGTGTTCAACCTAGAGTAACGACAAAGGAAATTTGTGGGCTTTTTGCTTTGGCAGAGTGGGAGTTTGCATCAGTAAGGATTAAAGTCAGCAGAGTTTAAAGATGGAGAAGATTAATTCCTCGTTATGTGGCATTTATTGTTGGTATATGTAGAGTTGCTCTTGCAGGAAATGAACTGTATTGTTTCAGTTGCTGTCACTGTTGTTTTTATTCTCACAAATGATTCTTGGGCTAACAGTTGGCAAGGGCTAAGAATGGGGAACAGAACAGCAAAACCTGAATGGAGTAAGTGCAGACACTGAGTATCTGCAGCAAAAACGTGTGCCATAGCAAACCAAGAGAGAGTGAGCCTGGAGACTGCTTCTGCTGAAATCAATGCCAGTGTTTCTTGCAAGCACCACTTTGGCCCTACAGGCCATGTTTTGGCATCATGCATAGCAAAGAATGGTTGTTTTGGAGATTCTTCAGGTTTTTGCATATCAAACACAGCCAAGATATTTTAGAGAAACTTTTTTCTTCTTAAGTAAGAGAATTAATTTGTCTAGAGGTTTGAAAAACATAGTTAATCGTCAGTCATAGTGCTGACATATCATCTTCAGTAAGTTCATCAGTAAAAAAATCCCACCCCACCCCCCAGCAGTTTATTTAAGGGCTCATAATATGCCTGTACAGCCTAGTATATTGAACCTACTAACAACAAACATGAGCTGTCTCTTAAAAGCAGAATGTGGAATTATCAGAGACAAAACAAGACTCGGACATTGGCAAGGAAAAGCACTCCATGCCTGACTGAGCTGCATTTCCTAATTGCAACCAGAGAGCTTACTCTGTGTAACAGTTTAAAGGCTTTACCTTTTTTCCCAAATCCTATTGGTTTGCCCCTGTGAAAACTATTTCCCTCACTGTTTGTTCTTTGGGGTAATTAAATTACCAAATAGCAGCCTTCAAACTTTCACTTCCTTTTTTTTCTTTTCTTTTTTTTTAAACCTGCCACCATTTCAGTTCTGTAGCCATCCTGCTTGGGGGCTAATCCAGCAGAGGTGGTCAGGACTCTGCAGTGCTCAAAGTTAGGTTAGGAAGGGGACGTTAACCTGGCAGGGAGTTGCCTTTAACCCGTGGCCTTCGTCCTTCTCTCTTGGCCTGCAGGGTTTAACTCCCACACCCAAGGCAATGTGTACTGGAGTCCAGACTGTTTTGCACTTGGGACAAAACCTTCCCTCTAACTTTGACATTCCTGCATTTCTGAGCACTGCCTAGCAGCAGAATTAGAATGAGCAGAATACCACAGGAAAGATGATGCTGAAAGAAGTATTTATTAACTGTCTTACCAGATGCAGAGTGGTAGAAAGCATATCCACTGCAGATATATCTAAGCAAGCAGAAGGTCATGAATTTGCAGTTTCAGCAGAGCTTCTCTGACTACGTGCTCAAGAGACATGCTTATGCTGAAGTATATCCTACCTCTAATGTAGGAGTTATCCTACTGAAATCAGTGTTTTTCCCTTCCAATTACCCTAACTGAAATTCAGAAAGGTGTTAAGAGTCTAAGAGCTCAGGTTTTCAAAGAGGGATTAATTGTTTGAAAAGTTTCAAGCTGGGGGGGAAGCCCAAACCTTTAGAGACCAGATACATTCTACCTGAACGTTTGCTGTTCCTCGCGGTGCATGGGGCTGGCTGTGGCAAGTCGCTGGTCGCTCACACACACAGTAGGCCTTGATTTCGAAAGGTAGAATAAACATCATGCCCTGTTTCAGAATATATCAAGTCCCACTGGTCAGTATGTGTGCTTATCTTTGATGATGTGCTTTCAAAGGATCTTGGATAAGAACTAAAAGGAGAGCTTTGAAAATTCACTCATACAGAATAATTGTATTTATCTTGTCAGTTCTCACTGTATCATCTTAAAGAATAATGAATAAGCAGTTGAAATTCTTACGGTAACCTTTCACTATTCAGTACCAGGAGGTGAGGGGCCGTGTGCCTTCACGGACATCAGGTATGTCTTGGTGGTGGTGGGAGTGCTTTGTGTCGTTTCTAAGCTTGACGGTAGCAGGGGGGAAGAAGTTAAAATGCAATCATTCTGAGTCAAATGGTAAGGCCTAGAAAAACAGATGTGGGGTGTGAGCCATGAGCCAAGATCAACTCCACAAAACTTAACAGATTAGTTCTACAAAAACTGGAAGGGGGAAAAAATGAGCCAGTCAATGGTGTGATGGATGGGAGCAAGGAAATAGCTCAGAACCATCAAACAACAACTGAATCTGCAGCACAAAAATGTTAACTTTCTGGTCCTGTTATTTTGCCATGGATAGGAAATTCTTTCAATGCTATCTGCCCTAGCCAGCCAAGCTGCCCTTATCCAAACAAGCGCTGGTTCTCCTGGCATTTTCTTGTTATCATCAGTGTGAATCTGACCACATTCTAGAACCACTTCCCACAGCAAGTTATCCACCACTGGACATCTCCTTCCTCAGATTAGCCAGGTCTATTGCTCTCAAAATCCCATGCTGCAACACACTCTTCTTCCAGGGGACTCTTTTAGCTGCTGCTGAATAGCATCCAGGAACACCATGTAGTCCCTCACAGAAGAAAATGTGAGTTCTCTATGAAAGTGACCAATGACAGCTTCATCTTCCCCATTAAAAGTCTTTGTGTTTTGCATCCAGACCTTTGGTTGTCATCATTGACACTGACAGAAAGCCTCCACTGCTATTTGTGGGGAGAAGCCCCAGTCTGAGCACCACGTTCCTGGAATCTACACAGGTCTTGCAAATGTCATTTCTGTTTATTTCCCTTATGCATCCACTGAAAGCTCAGAGCAGTTTTTCAAGGCTTCACACAACCTAAAGCAAGCCAAAGGTTCATTGGCCAGCAATCGTTAGTAATGAGCCTCTACTTAAATTCTGCTGTCCTTAAGATGAATTGACAGCCTGTTCTTTCCAAGGAAAGATAACATCCTTGCTTTTAAAATGAGATGCCTGTTGCTTGGTCTACCATTTTTGAAGGCTTTCATAGAAGCAATGGAAGATGTTGGCGTGTTCTCCTATTCCTTTCGTGTTTATTTTGCATTAGGACAAGGAAGTAACCACCAAAACTGAAGCAAATTCCTAGTCAGGGGAAACCTACCTCTACGTGTGTATCTGTTGTTCTCTCTCTGTGGACACTGATGCTTTTCTGAGAAGGGCTGGCTGCAGCAGGCCTGTTGTCTTACTGTAGGGACTCCCAAAAATCACTGTGCTCTGAGCTTGTTCTGACTTCTTCAGAGGATGGAGGTGCTGAGGAGGAAATTTTCAGACATCATGGAGACAAATCACTTAGCCTCAGCCATAAGTGCAGTCCTGGTTGCTGCATCTTCTTCTGCTAGCTTAGAGGAAGAGAGATCCCTGTGAATCATTTAAGGAAATAGCTGCCAGGGCTCCAGGCTGGAGGCTTAGAATGAGTCTTTCTAGCTCTCTGTGAGCTTTTACCCCATAAGGAGCAGTAGCTAAACCTTACAACCTAGAAATCCTTTGGGCTTTGTTATAGTCTGTAAAACAGGCCTTTAATTGTTTGTCTCCAGACATAAAATAGTCTTCATGAGATCCTAGCCTCCAGTTTTTGGGAATAGATTTCTTTTCCACACCAGAAAACCAGCAGCTCCAAACTACAGGAAGCTCATTTGCCATGCTTGCGCTGAGGGCTTATTTTCCTCCACAGTAGCATCCAGCATCTGGCTGAAAAGCATGGCAGATGAGGCTCAGCAGGCTCAGTAAAACCCCTCTGTCCCTCACCAGAACACAAGACAAAAGAACTGCATCTCTAATGAATGGCTCAGATTCATATCTCCCTCTGAGGAGAACCATTACAAAAATATTTCCCAGATATTTGGCTGGGCATCTCATAAAACTATCCAGTTTCATGATGCTAATTTTTCCATTGTCTAGACAGTTGCAAATCCAGACAGAGTGCTATCACTGTGAACTTACTGCACACACACATACACACAAAAGCCCATTTTTCTGCCCATGGTATTTACAGGTATGCTGTTACTCATGGGATGCCAAATGGTAATATTTGAATTTCTTCCAAAGTGTTTGTATAAACCTCTTGGGGATCACAGTCCCACACCAGAGCTGGCATTTAATTTAAGCAGCACTGAGCTGTGAAGGTGCTCTGAAGGTTGAAGAGGAGGATCTAGCCCCTTGCTGCCTACCTTCTGCACCCAGAGGACAAACAGTGCTCAGGGTGGGAGAGTGCTGTGAGCCAAGGCTGGACATCCCTCCTGGGATGTAGATGAGGTCCTGCTAATGTCTGCTGATGGTTAAGTGGTCTGTGGGCATTTGTTCCTTCCGTCTGCCTTGAAATGTTAAGACCTGCATAGAAAAACAGTGTGTACTTGTTCTGTGCATCATGGGTGCCAGCCCACATTCTGAGACAGGCTGTAGCACCTTCCCCAGATTTTGGCATCATTCGTACCTGTATTTATAGCTCCTCCGTGCTGCCAAGGGGCAAAAACATAGTAGGAGCAAGAGTTGTATTTACCAAGTAATCACTTCTGAATGAAGCTATTTAGCCAGCATCAGCATTTCCACTCCTTTTTCTTCTTTATCCTGCAGAGTTCTCTTTCTTCCCAGGGCCATGTCGGCATGTCCTTCCTGAATCACTGATGCAGGGATACCGTTGCCAGTTGCTGGGCTGTACCAGCAGTCCTGGTTCTGTGCCCATTTATCTGGGAGGCAGATCGTGCTGGAACACCAGGGGTTTGGCTGCAGCTTCTCTACAGCTTTTTCAGAAGGCTTAGGGAGTCCCTGTGCTCATTGTGTGAATCCTGCTGAGTAGCTCTTGATTGTGCATGGGATTACCAGAGTGAATCCCTATGACTGAAGCAGTAATGTTGCACTACTAATGAGAGTTCAGGACTTGTAGAGTCTGAACAGCAATGACTTTGGTCTTTCCCTGGTGAGGACTCCAGCCAAGCTGGGTGATCTGTGTCCTATTGGCTCCAGAAAGCAGACGAAAGGGAAAAAAAATGAAATAACCACAGTGTGATAGGTTCATCCTATGCCGCAGAGCTATCTGTTACTGGAGCCTGGGAGTTGCATGCGGAGAGAACCTAGTGGGACCTGAGCAGAGCTGAGCTAATGTCCCAGACAGCCAGTCCATGTGAGAGCGGAGGAGGAGGAAGAGGGCAGTTCTAGTTCAAAATGTGTGAGCCTTTGCAGTGAAAGTGCAGGGAAAGGAGGGCTGGAAAAGTTCTTTCTTCCTCCAAGATAGCTGTGGTCTGTTTCCCAGCTGCACTCTTGCTCTGTCTGCTCTAATCCACATCTTCCCTCCACCAGCTGGATTTGTTTTGCAAACTCAAATCTGATCTCCTTAGTTTGTCTTGAGCATGTCTTGCTCAATTTTCAGGACTCCATCTTTCGACCATGTAACCTTCCCAACAAACCATTCTACTTGCCCTCTGCAACTGAAAAGGGGAGTATTGCACTTCAAGCCCATGCTTGAATCTGCCTGAAACCACACTAGCATCCCACTATAGACCAGAAACACAATATCAGTCCTTGTGATTTGAGGGGGTTGTCCTGCTCCAGTCTCAGTCTTCCTTCGAGCTCCAGAAGAGCTGGAGTGGAGTGGAAGTAGTTAGTTAACCAAGACTGGCTGTGTTGGAAGGATGTAAACCTCAACAGTGTTTGTCTAACAGGTGCCCAACAAAGGTCATCAGAAAGACAGGTCCAATGAAAGCAAATTCAAGGCTCTTTCAGCAGGTGTGTAGAACCACTGCTGAAAGACTTTGTAATAACCGTTTCTACAACTGTGGATGCCCCCAAGGAGAGCCCGTCTTGGCAGCAACCTGGCCTTCTGTTTCCTGTCAATTGTAGCTTTGTCTCTTTTGAAGCACCCTGCTGCAAATGAGCAAACACCTGGCTGAGAACAGATGAATGGAAAACATTGCCTGTGCTAGAAAGGTAACAGCAAACCCCATGCCAGGAGGAATAATAAACAGGAGATTATTGATAAAACTGTGCTAGCCTCCAGTAGGTTTTCCACTAAGCATGTAGAATCACCTACAACAGTGGCATTGTCTCCGCTGTCACTGCAAGGGAAGTGGGAGAAATGAGTTGTGCCTTGCCCCAGCCCAGCGCAGGAAGGGTGAATTTGTGTCTGCAAAATTGATCAGTATCAGCAAAATGGGGAAGAAGCAGATGAGCTGTCGCTGCGCTGTGAACTCTGGGATGGACTGTAGATGTCCAACAGGCTGCTGTTAATTAGCCAGGCCTCTCTCTGTGTCCTAGGGGATGTCCTGGGAATTGAGCTCTAGCTTTGGATCTGATGGCTTCAGTGCATCTTGTGTGGAGCCACAGAGCATGGGTGCTGACTACCCATTTTACATCTGTGACAACATGCAGATTTATTGGTGTGCTGGAATCTGTCGTGGTGTTACCACAACCCACACATGTGGAGATTTTAAGAGCAATGATTGAATGAATTTATTTCTAGCAGGAATTAGATCTATAGCTGAGTGCAGTTGCAAGTGTCCAGCTCCACAAGTGATGCAGATTACTTGAGGGCAGATCACTGTGCTTGCTCCCTGAGATCTGTCTGTGACATTGCTCTACTAGGGAAGGCAGGGAAACTTCCCCATCCTGTCTCTGGGGGCTTCACAGAAACCTCATCTGAGACCCCAGCCACTTTCTCCACTCAGTCATAAGGATTAGGGAAGGGTGAATGTCACAAGCACATACACCCTATTGTTTTGAGCACTTGCATACCAGGGGTGTTTCTTCTCCATCCTCTCTCCCTGTTCTCCTCTGGCTGCAGATAGCAAAGTGCCTTGTTTCCAGTTTAACCGTCTGGTTCTTGGAAACCTCCAGCAGACAGCAGACGGCTCTTCCGATGTGCTGTAGAAGTGAGTGGGGTGGGAAGGAGAAGAACTATTTCCTGCAGTGAAACTCAATCCTTTTCAACTTAAAAATAGCAGGAAAACAGAATCCTCAGGGACCTGCTGCAAAAGGGTTTGCTGGTTGCCTACTCTCCATCCCACCTCCCAGAGCTCCTCGTTTGGTAAGAGCCTCTTGAGCACAAACACAGATCTGTCGCCTGCAGTCCTGGAGCTGGGCAAAGGAGCTGTGCTCCATGCTGGGGGTCAGCTGTGGGGAGATGTAATGTACTGTGACAGGTAGCAAAGCCCAGGATCAACTATTCTTTGTGTAGGGACTCCATGCAGGTTTTTCTGGGCCTTTTATTCTTGCTGGAGATTTTGTTCATACCATTATACGGGAGCCTGAGGAAGACTGTCTAAGTAATGAGCCAACAATGTTGGCAATGGCAGTGCTGCTGCCTGCAGTTCCCCTGCCCTGGGATGCTGTCAGCCCTGACATGGTCTGACCACATGACAGACATGATGAGGGATGTGCCATCCCCTGTCTGTTTCCCACCAGCAGCTTATCAGGGATCACTTCAGCTCTTGGCTGTGGTTGCTGCTGAAACAGGGAATGGCTCCCAGCAGCAGTGGGGCACCGTGCCTCCCGGCCTCCTGTAACCTGTGTCCAACCTCAGGGTGGGACGCTGCAGCACGGCAGCTCTGGTGCTTCCTCATGGCCGTGCTGGGGAGCTGCCATCCATCTCGATGACCTCTTTTAGACCTCCCAGGTTCAGGCTGTTAATGATTCACCACATTTTTACAATTCCTCCTGCCTGAGTCAGTAATAAAAGGCTTCTGGTGCCGATCTAGGGGCTGTGCTGTCAGTACGGGTTCAGAGCTTGGCTGAAACAGGACCGCACATCTCTAAGGCAGCAGCCGGCCTTGGTCCTCATGTGAGCTTGGGGATCACTGTGCTTCTGGAGCCAGATTAGTTGTTAAACCCACCGTGCTGGAGCCAATTAACATTACTAGGTACTTTTCCAAAAGCAGACGGGGTTTAGCCTATGAGTTCAGGCCAGCTTCTGCTCTGGGTAATCACATTATGCCTCACTGCTTGAAATCAGCCTTGAGCTAATGCACTGTACTTTGTGCCTTCAACAGGCAGAGTCAGTTACCGCAGCTCAGCTGATGAGCAGTAATTCATTAAGCCTCTGTAACTCAATCACTGCAATCATCTTTCCAATCTTAACGGGGCCAGATATATTCCCACTGCGATGTCACAAGAGTACAAAAGTCCTCTTTAAGAAAAAGTGTGTCTGGTGTTGCTCAGCCCTGATAAACCTTCAGCACTCTGTTGCCCAACGGGTGTGCGTTTCCTCAGGCTGGTTCCACCTGTGTAGCCAGAGCAGTATGTACTTAAGGAAAACAGGTGACTTAGATGAATGCATATCTCCTTCTTGTACAGGCTTGTGATCAAATGCAATTAAATTATGGTTGCTCAACAAGTAACTGCCTTTAAACTGAAGCAACATCACCGCTGTATACATGCTGATGCCTGCTGAACTAATCTAAACCAGCCAGGGCTCCTGCGCCTCTGCTTGGGCAATTGCTGCTGGGAGATTGGAAGTGTTATTTGTGCTGCTGCTTCTTTCCTCCTCTCTGTCCAAAAGTCAGTTTAATTAATTCTTCTCCTGCAGACTTTTTTAACTGTAATCTTCATTCATTTAATCCCTTTAACCAACTCATTCTCATCAGCTGCCCTTTCTTTAGCAAATATATATTTGCACCCCTGGCATCAACTTTGTATACTGTTTGAACTAACTAACCAGTGGCTTTCAAACCAATTTTCATTAAGCTGCTGCAGTATTGCATGTACAACAACCTGTATAGATAGGTTGCAGGAAGCCCAGCAGAATGCAAGCAATCCATATCTCTAGTAGAGGAAACATGTATGCTTTATGGTAGGCCATGCCTCATCTGCATGGAAGGCTTTATAGGTAATTGTGTTGGTTTTCTTGGATTTTTTCCTTTTCTTTTTAGCTGGGGTGGAAGAAAAAAAAAACAAAAAAACAGAGGATAGTTTCCAATAGGGAGGATAAAACAGTACAAATTAAATCCATTCTCTGGCCAGTGTAACAATTGCAATTTCCTGCTATTCCTTGGAAGCAGTACAGCCCAAGAGGGAGATATTTCAAGACCGGTGTGTCAGGGATAGAAATGCATGCATCTGGTTATTTTTAATGGCAGCTCTGTCCCTAATTTTCAGCGCTGGCCTTGATGAAATGCCAGCTGTTTCATTAACCTTCGTCAGCATGGCAAAGAACAAAGGTGGCTCATGATGTCTGCACCTGAGACAGTGCTCCTTTTCCCAACAAGCTGTTGAAGGTTCTTAGCTATACCAGGCAGCATTTTGGGTAGAGAAGGGAGGGAAGAAGGGAAAAAGAAAACCCTGTGCCTCCACGAAGGTTTGTGTAACAGAGTCTGTACAAGTCTCATATCTGCAGTCTTCATTACTGTCTGTGAGCTAGAACAAAGTTTCAATCAAGGTAACCATTTTCCTCTATAAGCCAAGAAAAATATTAGGTTTATTTTCAGACCGTTAAGAATGGTCTCTCTGAACAGCCCTGCTTTCCTTGCATCATATGGGCTGCTAAAACAGAAAGAAAAAGCACAATTTCACAACCATGGCAGCTGTGAGCTGCCGCATGGGTTAGACCCCGACAAACAAAATCCTCACTGTGCCTTGGAAGAGCTTTTTCAGGGCCTGAGATTTAATCCACCGCCACAGCCAAAGGATTAGTGCTCCAGTGGTAGAGCTGGGCAAAAGGCAGGATTTTTGTTCCATGAGAAATGTGGTGGGCTGGGGGCAGGAAGGGGGAGAAAACACAAAGTCAGATTTCTTCCAAGCTCTGGTTTGTAGTGGTGTCAGCACTAAGGAAGCAGCACAATGCTGCTCCGGCCCCCTCCTCCCTGCATGTCCTGCTTTGCAGCTACGACCAGTTCCTACCAACCACAGTCGCTGTCATGGTTGCTACCTCCTCCCTCCGCTTTTTACAGAAGCACAATCCATCACTGTAAGCCCCGCTCATGAGACAGCAGTCTGAACAATGTGTTCAGTCGGGCTGGTGGCTGCTGGTCATGGGAAGGCTCCTGGTGATGCTGGAGATGTTGTGTCGTTTGGCACAACCCTCATGCACCCAGAAGGCTGCTTCCAGCCCCTGGTTTCCAAGCGGTGAAAGACAGAGCTGTTTGCTTGCTGGGCTGCAGCCTCAGGAGGTTTGGATTTAGTTTATCGTATAGATCAGATTTGCTGATCTTAAAATGTCAGCAGTGAGCTATGGAGCAAGAAGAGGGGAAAAAAGAAATCTTGCCCAAAATTCAGGCAGTGCTAGAAAATGTCAGCGATTTGCACAGAAGTCTCAGGGCTGGGAGGCGTGCTGACATGTGGGCTTTCAGTGAAAGCATCTCCCCCAGGTCTTCACCATCTTGTCTCATGGACACCAAGGCCTCCCGCTGGGAACAGCCCAAGGCAGTGCTGAGCTGGCCCAGGGGCTGCCACGGCATTGTGACCCACACCAGAGCCAGGCTTGAGAGAAGCGCTGCTCTGCCAGGCTCCTCAGCTCCTAGTTCTGCTCATCAGGACAGGCATCAGATTCTGAAAAGAAAGGGCTTTTCTTTTCCAGGCAGCAATCGTGACTGCCTTAACAGGGGACAAACAGCATTTGCCCTGGGCATTTCCAGCACATACAGAGAATCATAGAATCATAGAACGGTTTCGTTTGGAAGGGACCTTTAAGATCATCTAGTTCTAACCCCCAGCTGCAGATGGCAGAACTCTTTTGGCACAGGGCTCTGGTTTGGTCCTGCCACGCCACCAGCTGCATGTCACATTCAGGGAGCATCCCAGGGGGGAGCACAGCACAGCCGACAGCTGAGGGAGGGCCCTGAGCCGGAGCTGTTTCCCCCGCTAGGCAGAGGGCCTATAAGAAATAAGCCAAGTGTTCTTGCAAAGGAAGCAGTCCAAGGCAGGGGAAAGTTAATTACATTAAGACCGGAGATGCTGGAAATACTGTTTCTCCAAGCAGAGGTACAACACTAGCTTCAGCTTCTGGCACGTTTAACAACTAAACACTCCCAGTCTAGCTGCAAACAGCAGCAGGACTCTACCTCATGACCAAGTCAGAGTAGATTGAAGGACGTGTCTTCCATTTAAATGCAGTCACCTGCAGAAGAGAATGTGGGCTGCCTTGTTCTTGGCATAGACAGAGGTAAACAGCCTGGCGTCTGGTGTGCCAGATCTGGAAGGGAGCTTGCTGAGATCATTGGAGTCCCACCTGTTTGCACTGTAGCTCGGTGTATGATCCAGGTCGTATGATTTGCCTTGTCGTACTGAATGGGGACGAGTGCAGAGACAGGTACTGAATTATTAGAAAATCCACTGAGAATAGCAATTGTCTGAAAGCTTGCTTTCCTGCAAACCAGAACTTTTCTTGACCACAGCGTTTAGCACATTCAAAGGCAATGCCAACACACAGAAGCCAAGAACTAGAGGCCTGCGATTGTGCCTTTGCCATCTCTGGGCTACTGCAGTTGAGAGAATGTTCCATAAGTTTCATGAAGGTCTCGAACTGCGAGCCAGGTTCTCCAGGACATCCGCTGCAGGCAAGGAGAAAAAGAGAGTCGCTGTTGTTTGCAGTGCCTGGGCCAGGTCTTGGGTTGAGTTTTGAGTGAACCTGGGCCATCTGGGTGGGACCCACTGAAGCTAGCAGGCTGTGTGTGGTTTGGATTCAGGTCTTGGCAAAACTAAGCTCCAGCCTTGAGGAGCTCAGCTTGCTCCGTGGGCCTGGAGGACCCTTTCTGAATTCACGGCGAGCTGTACAGCCGAAGAAGATGTGGTGTGGGAAGGTGGTTGCTCATTCTACACCAGTGCTGAGCACCTGGGCTTCAGTATGAGATGGGATTTAGTCAGAGGGGTGGAACGTGGCGTTGGCTGGAAGCAAAATCCTGAAGCTACAGCAACGGGGTCTCGTCAGAACTGGCATGTTAGGGCAGACAAAGACTTAACAGTAATGCTGAATTATACAAACCATGGCAAGCTCCCATCTGAGCATTCTTCAGGGCTCAAATGGCCAGCTGCAAAAAGCATCCATCTAGCGAGGGATGTTCGTGGGCAGCGTGTGTGAAAATGTGCACATCATCTTGGCTTTGGATCGGCTGGAGGGATGTTTTTCTTGTAGGCTGAGAGCAGCAAAGATTATTAATCTCTGAAAAAATCTGGGGCACTATGTTGAAGTGGGTTTTCATCAGCCTTGTGCTATTGTGTGTGTATATCTCGGGTTTGCTAATGATTCAAATGAAAAGTAGTCAGGAGCAGTGCTTGGAGAAGGAGATTTTCCTGTATTTATTTTGGATGCGTGTCCAGTGGAAAAGTATCTTCCAAAGCATTTTGCTTGGCGACGTGGGCTGTTTCGTTTGGAGAACAATTGATGGTGATGATGAGTGGTGTTAGATGTGATCACTGTTTGACAGCTCTTTGACTTGCCTGCAAGTCAGAGCAGCAAATTCCACTTGACTGCGCACGTGTGCCGAGGAGCGGACATGGAGACAGTGGCCATGGATGAGCTGCTGGACGTGTTCAGTCAGGTCTTTGCCAGACTCTTAGCAGGCACAGCGCAGGTTGTTGGTGCATCTCCTGGAAATGGTTTGTTCACTGCGCACTCTGCATTTTGCTGAGCTACCCCTGGACAAACACTGCCTGACAGTGTGGGTATGCTGCAGAGATCAGTTTAACCTATTGGCACTGTGCATGGTGCATTACATAGTTACGGGAGCAGTCTGCTCCCGCTGACTTCCCCAAATCTAATGAGGTATATCCTACCTGATGCTATCCTGGCACCCTATTCGTGCCTTCCCAGGACAGCTGTACCAGCTGTAGCCCTCCCTACCTCCAGAAGAAAGGAAAAGGGAAGTGATATGCTCATACTCATCCTGTCCCCTAGCTCCCTGCACTGACCATTGGCAGCTCACTGCAGAGGGGCAATAAGGAGGGTTAAATCAGTGAGGGTTAAACCATTTGTCTGTCTTCATTGCTGAAAAAAGAACAGCCATCTGCCACATTCATTTCCTCCCTTTCTGCAGGCTTCTCCAAGCAACCGCCTGCAGTCTCAGTGGCACAAGGAATAAATCCAGTGCAACTTTGCTGAGGTCTTCAGAATTGCTCCCAGGGTAACTGAGAGCAGAGCAGGGGCCCCGAGAGTTTCCTAAGCTTCACAGCCATAGCCACAAGGCAAATAAAATGAGATTAACCAATTACAATTAAAATGAGAGAGAACTGCTTTTGACAGTAATTTTGAATTTCCCCTAAAAGCAGTTCCAGCTGTGACCTCTGACTTGTGCAGCATTCGTCTGAGATCTGCCCCTGGTTGTTTGTTATAACTGATGCTTTCAAGGACATTCAGTCCTGCGTAAGGAGGTTTCCTAGGTGAAAAATAGAAGTGAAAAATGGAAGAGGAACTAACACAGGGCATCCCTGCAGTGAGGCACAGACATGAGAGCCCTTCTGGCAAGCAGACAAGAACAGCCAGGCAGTCTCCAGTGGATTAAGTAGGTTAGTGCTTGCATCAAATCCCCCCAGCCCAGTACTGCTGTGTTCCTATCATGCAACTGTGAACCCCATTCTGGCAACGTTCACGTTGGCGCTGAACAGATCTCCTTTCCCACAGAGAAGCTGGCTGTGCATAGACCTTGCCCTCGCTTTGGGAAGAGAGCAAGGCTGTGTCTACAAGATTGGAGTAAATATCATTATTCTTATTCAGAGATTTTGAAAGGGTTGTTTGTTAGGCAGCCGTGCTACACAAACAGCTTTCAACTTAATAGCACCCAGTCCTTCCACACTACTTCATTCCCTCAAACGAGTGGGTATTTTTGACTCACTCCTTGGCCTGTTCTGCCATCCTCCAGCAGAATTTATCCCGATGCTGTCCAAAAAACTATCCTGGGGGAGGAGATTTTGGAGGACTGGTGAGGGATGAATAACACAGTGGGGTGTGGATTTTCACCCAAATATCAGCACCCTGCAGCCTTCGCTCATCCGCGATGCTGCTGCCTCTTCCCATGCGGAGCGTGGAACAGATTTGTGCGTGGGCTGGTAAGGAAGTAGCCTTTGTTGCTGGTATTGCCCATGTATCTGCAGGCACGTTCACTGGCTACACAGTGTAAGCCACCTACACAGCGTGTTTCTGCTGTTCCCACATTCAGACCAGGAGCTGACACACTTGAACCTGCTCCATCCTGTAGCACAGCTGGATCAGTTTCCCATGCTGCAAGGAGACAAAGCTGTGAGAACAGTGACTTGAGCCAGTGATTAGGAGTGTAAAAATACATATAAAGTTGCTATTTTTACTCTTTGGGCACAGAAGATGAGGGAGAGAGCAGACAGAGATAAAGAGAAACGTGCATCTCCTAAAGCTGCATTACCTGAGTCAGACAATGGAGTGGGTTATTTGTAGTGTGCTCTGCCAGATTTGAAAGCCTTCCAGGTGCTGTAGGACTCTGCTGTTAAGGTCAGTACAACAGTCACCTTTCTTTCTAATTTCCTTTGTCATCAGTAATTTTAAAGGAATGCATTATGCTACAGAGATGAGGTCTGAAAGCAATTTTGGCGACATTAATGCTGCTCTCTACCTCTGCACCAGTTACGTTGATTTCGTTCTGAATGATTCAACTTATATTCAGTGCTGTCACACATGGGTGACCTCTAAAACTGCTTTGTGTAAACAACAGTCTGCCCACACTCAGCTCAGTCTGGTATCACTGCATCTGCAAACACCACTGTTTGATTTGTAAAATACCTGGGTTTGCATATGAATTGTTACAGTCCATTTCCTAAAAGCTTCCCATGATGTACATTTCCCATTCTTCTAGGTAGCTCATCTGAGGGTTTTGTATTTATGTGGCTTTTCCTACAGTCCTGCCTTAAACTTTGTTACTATAAATTGAACTGATATCTTCTTGCCCTTCCCAAATTGTGGAGAACAGTTGCTGTCCTCTTTGCAAATATTGGAAAACCATTATCGTGTTCCCCCCATTCTTCTCTCTTCTAGACTAAACAAACTCACTTCCTTCCACCTATCATTGCAGGTCATGTTTTCAAAACATTTTTATCGTTCACTTCATTCTCTTTGCACACACTCCAGTTAGTCTCTTATCTTCCTTAAAATGCACTACCCCAAACTGGACCTAGATTTAACACTGTACGGATCAAATCTCTCACTTCAGAGTAAATCTCTTACCAGCTTCACTACATCCTGTTTGGAGCTGTGGCCTGTGCAACCAGACAATGCATTCCCCAGATGATTTGTTTTTCCAGCTATGCTCCATTTGGAGATACTCAGACTAAACTTCAGGGCATCATTAGATGTGTTCCTCTTCAGTTCAGAGCCCCTCCACTGGGGCTCACCAGGGGGCTCTGCAGGTGTTCCTAGTTTAGTTTTCACAAAGCGTATCAGTATGCCTGAAACCAAACCAAGAAAGGATGCATCTCTTAGTTCTCCCTGCCTGACTTCTCCTATTTGTGGAAAACATATAAAAGGAGGGAAAAATATATCCTGCACAAACTAAACAGCCCCATACCTGCCTCGTAAGATCTTATAGCCCTTCAAAATATTTGCTTAATCTCCCAGTATCTTGGCAGGATACATAGGTATTAGTGCTTGCAGGTGTTCTTATCCATTGATCTCAAAACATTCTCCTCCTTCTTTTAAACATGGGGAGGCTGAGGTGTTTGGAGTCTCAATTTTCATAGGCAACAAAGATCCCCTGCTCCATTTAAAGTCTGTGGAAAATGTGGGTTGCAAGCCAGCTGGAGAATTGAGCTTCAAGTGACATGCTGAGGTCCCATTGAGAGTTAACACACAGCCAGGAGTTACAGCCCAGGTTTCCAGAGTGCAACGAGCAGCACCGGGCTGCCTTCCACCCCATCATATGAACACACAAGCACAGCCACATGGTCAAACCCATGCTTAATATCCTAAGTAACACCTACCCAGTCATGGTGAGCATCACAGCATTCTGCAGAGGAGTTGGGTTGATCACAACTTGCTCACCAACTACAAATCTTCCTGTTCATCTCATATCTGGTTGCAAGTTGCATAGCTGAAAAGCATGTTAAAGAAAACAAATGGCACCTGCACCAACCCTGCCATATACCAGCTGTAAAAGATATTAATAGTTTCCAGGTCTGTATTTTGTATGTTGGCTTGCCAAAACTCACCTGCCCTGTGTGAAAGAGGAGGCTGCTCAGTGCTGGTCTGTGAACAAAAAGCTGGTCTGTAGAAGACAAATCTGGGGGAATTTTTTAAATTCCAAAAATAGACGGAGGGGGAAATGTGCCAGTAAGATGGATCTCATTTCATTTCCCAAATCCCTCTGGTCTCCAGAGTTCATTCTTTACTCTTAACGTTTCATGCTATGGCTTATTTTAGTCTCCTTAGTGAAAAGTTTAAAACATTTACTTAAAGGCAAATCTTCAGTTGGCATAAACTGTCACAGCTCTCTTGGCTTCAGTTGCCTTCAGTAGAGGAGCTGCCCTTTAGCATTTAAATTGCTTATTAGACAGTGGAAAAGCAAGTTGCTTGAAATCATCTGCAAAGACTAAAGAGAGTGGGGAGTATAAAGTTAGGGGCCACAGTGTAGATCTCAGATGAGAAACAGCCTTTCTGCATGGACAGGTGCAAATATAGTGCAGCACACACTGCTTCTCAGATCCCCCTCCACAGCAGCTGTCAGTGCCCCCCAGCAGCCCCGAGGGGCCCATGGGGTATATCTACTGGGCAGAAGGGAAGGCTGCAAGCATCTCTTGCAGAGCAGCATGGCTTGCTGAGCACTGAATGAGCCAGCCCTGGAGCCAGGTAAATTGGCCGTGTCCAAATAGTGCTTCATTGTGCCAGGGAGATGAGTGCAGAAGCACCAAGGGGGTTGTAATAAATATTTTCCAAACTGCTGATTAATTTTGAGGGGGAGTATGACTTGGAACACATGAACCCTCTTGCTACAGCCTCCCAGCCAGCCAGGAAAGTTACTGCTTCAGCCATATGGCTGGGATAGAGGCTCCCTCTTGTATCTGGCAAGTGTCAGTGGCCCATCCAAGAGCCATCTCGCTTCCAAACTCCATCTGCACTGACCTGTTGTGCAGCAACACAGTACTGCCATCGCTGCCCAGCTCCCAGCTCATCTCCTTGTACTGTTTTGTGCCTCACTGCATTGTTTTCTTTGTATTCAGAGGAACTTCTTGTGAATCTATGGCAGAGTGGTTCAAAAGTATCGGTGGTCCCTTAATGAGTGCATCCCTCTTCTTCCTCTCTCCTTCAGCATCACTTGACTCTCAGGCTGCATGTTCAGCTCCTCACTCCTGCACTCTCCCTGCTCTAGCAGGGCAATCTTGATAACAACATCCATCTGGACTCCCACCATGTATGTTGTCTTCCTCCTCCGGTCCCTCTGTCCTGTACCTCCTGACATAAACTTGAATAGTCACAATACAGACCTCACTGATTCTCTGCTAAGTGGCATAAGCAGGGCTGTTCCGGATCGACACCAGCCTGACTAAGACCAGAGCAGACTGCCAAAGCCCAAAGGATTGAAATGGTTTTTTTGCCAGCGCCCTGGCTGGATTTGTGTCTCTGTAGGAATGTGTACACTTCCCTTCGCTTTTGCAATGGCACCAGGGTGTTGACGAACTGCAGTGCTGCTATTTATCCCTTAATTACTCCCATGACTCACATTAAAGTAACAATTTTCCATGGAAACAAAGCAGAACTGACACCACTCGAGCTGCCTTTACTTTGAAACACATTCTGTACTTCGGGTTTCAAGGGTGGCAACTCAGGAGACTGCTTTACCTTCCCGATGTCAAGGTTTGCTGGTCAGAGGAGTCAGACTCACTGGGCACTTTGCTCCAGGCCAGGGAGAAAGGGTTCACCCGCTGTGCTACAGCCACGTGGGGCTGAGAATCACTGCACGTGCTGTGAATTTTGGGGCAGTTGGATGCTGAGCATGGCTCCGAGTGGTTCTGAGGTGTTCTTAGGATGTGTTCATCTGCTGATGTTCTTGCCAGGACGCTCCCTCTGTTTGGTTTCCCTGCTGCTTTATGTCTTTACATGTCTCAAGATGCTCAAGCAGAGAGAGAAATACAAGCGCCACTCCTGGATCTTATCTGGGGATATTTATCCTGTTCTGTGCATTGTAATAATTACAGGTGCCACAGCTGGGTGGGATTGTCCCTGCCTGAGTCGGTTTTTGAAAACAAGTGATGAAATAATTAGCTGGCAGATCTCAGCTACATCCTTTGGGCCAGTCTGGCATGCAGTCCATGGGGTCTTCTGTGGACTTTGGTGGAGTCAGGGTCCCTGGAAGCCTTCAAGAATTGTGGAGATGTGGCTCTGAGAATCGTGGTTAGTGGCCGTGGTGGGGATGGATCGAAGGATGGACGTGATGATCCCAGTGGTCTTTTCCAGAAACCTCCTGAAGCTCCTTCTATGTGTTTGATACTTGTAAATTAGTATGTATAGGGGAGACAGGATCATCTAGAGGGGTCTTCGTCCTTTACAAGCTTTCTTGCCTTGTCTTGGCATTAGACTTGTCAAAAGTCATCCTAGTTCTGTTCAGCTGTGGAGCCAAGAGAAACAAGACAGACCCTGAGCTGTCTGTCTGATTTCCCTACTTGCAGCTGCCATTATTTGCAGCAATTAGGTGTCCCTGGTGATGGTGGCCCAGGCCCTCCCCGCCTGGTGAGGCAAGACCAGGGATGTGCAGTGCACATCATTCCTCAGAGCCGTTCCTCAACATGAAATCATACAACAAAGGGAGCACCCGTGGCAAAGCAAACACAGCCAGGTTTGGGGATGTTGCCTCCTGCACTCTGACTGGAGGGGAAATGTCCTTGTGCTATCTTTTCCCCAGTCAGGGGGTTGTAATATTGACGCAGATGTAGACATGGGAGCACTCAGAGCACTTTTGCCATTGCATGTTTTAAGAGATTGTATGATTTGATGTAGAGTCTGTTAAACTTGGCTGGTAATGTGCTTAGACTTTGTGCAGATAAAGTTGCCTCGGCGTGATACTTCTGTGCTCCCCCGACACACAGCACACACTCCTTAGCTTTGCAAAGTGTGGTTTAAAACAAAAATTTTAGAAATGAAACTTTGGCTGTGCAGCCTATCCAGGAAATGTGTATAGAAACCGTCTGCACAGGAAATACCTACAAAGGGAAGCTGGGGGAGGGAGCGAAGCCAGGCAGACCTGGGTTCTTCTCCCCAGCCCACGCGCAGCTTCTTCCCTTCAGCTTTTTCGGGGCTGTTGGCTTTGTTTTGTTTCCTAGGCCCCACATGTTACAAACATCTTTTGTGAGGGTTTGTCAGCTTTCCACCATGCTGGAGTCCCATCATGGCTCTTCTCTGAAGAAGAAGAAACCTACAGCTATGGCTTAAGCCAAACAGGGCCAGAGCTCAGAAAACCACTGGGCTGTTCTGTTCTGAAAGCCTGCCTCAGAGGAGAGCCCTATATGTCCGAGTTGAACTTACTGAGCCAGTAATATAAATGTTAGGCTGAATCTCTCTCCCCCAGTCGCCTTGTCTCTTCATCTCCCTTATTGCTCCCAAGGTGCTGATAAAGCAGGTGTCTCCCCCAGGACCAGTGGAGACCATTGCGCGGGGATATTCAGCCTGGGCTGCAGAAAGGGTACAGGGAAGGAAAGAACAGTGACGTCTGAGGAGCGTCCGCCAGAGAGGGATCAGTACAGGAGCAGGATAGGAGATGGGTCAGATAGGGGCACAGTGGCCATCACCTCCTTTCTGTCCCACACATGGACTGCTGTTGATCCAGGGACAGCTGCTGCTTGACTGACCGCAGCACGGGGTCATGGGGCCATTGCCGTGGGCACAGCTTTCCATGTGGGTACAGCAGGATCAGTGCAGCAAGAAAGGACAAACAGAAGCAAAGGAACAACAGGGAAAAAAAACAAGTCAAAAAAAAGCAAACAAACAGAAAACACAATAACTATCTCCCCCATGAAAATCTTCACAATCCCAGTGTCCTGCTGCAGGGTTATTGCCTCGACTCACCTCACGCATTTGCCAGCAGCAGTTTCTGCTTTCAACAAGTGACTTTGAAATATGTCACCATTTAGAGTGGGAAGGCAGAGGGATGGGAGCAGCCTTGTTCCCTTTCCTACTCCGGGTTTAACAGAGGGCTGAGATGCAAAGCACAAAGCAGGGTATCTTCACACCTCCACTTGACCTGGGCCATTCAGTCAGGCTGCAGCTTCACCTTGTGCATGCAGATGGCTCTGCCAAAAACCCTTCACCTCCCAGCTTGCAGAAGCAGGAATGAAATAACACCTTCCTCAGTTCTTTTTCCCCCATTGGTCGGTGTGGGGTGACAGCAGCAAGTGGCTGTGCTTTCACAGGCAGGGGCTCCAAGCCTGCTCTAGGAACAGAGCTTAATCGCCTCTTGCATGGCTGCTGAATCGGGGACATCTCTCGAGCCCAGCAGCTTCAAAGATACATCCCCTGCACTCTATCAAAACAACATTCAGAAAGCAGCTTGAATTTCTTCCAGCTGGCCTCATGTTACAGAGATCCCTATCAGCACCTGGGAGGAAAGAATTAGCAAGAAAAACAAGCGTCCCTTTAAACTTTTGAGAGAAAAAAAAAAAAGAAAGCTTAAGCAAATGGCCAAGTAAAAAACAGATTTAGCCCAATAATGTCCAACCAATACGATCTTTTCCTAAGGTTGTTTGAGGTAGAAAGCAGCCTAATGGTTGGATTTTCTTGTGTCAGCCAGAGCCTTTGAACACTAATAGCAGAGCTTTATCAAAGCCAGGTGCACTTGCACAGGTACTGCCTGTACCTCCTCCCTCCTGGCCACTTGCAGTGAGCTGGGCCCACCGAAGCAGAGTGCTGACACGGCAGGAGCACGTGCCTGTGGAAGCAGAGGTCACCAGGGCAGACAGGCCAACACTCTGGAGTTTCAAAGGCACCCGCATGGCTCTCCTTGCCAACCCAGCCAGCCACCGACAGGGATTTCTTGTGACTCTTTCCTCAGCAAAGCACCACAGTCGCAGGCGTTTCCCTTTCAGCGGGAGATCAAGCAGTCGGGCTCAGGGTGAGCAGTGAAGAGCCTGGAACAGGCAGCTCCCTTAGTAGCAGAGAGCTTCCCACACCCAGAGCACTCCCCAGTCCGTCTGTCCCTTTTCTTGTGGTTACCGCTGAGCCGCCTCCTGCGCAGCTGTCCCACACCCTGCCCGGCCCTGCAGCCATCCTCAGCATCGCTCCTTTGGTGCACGGACCGACTGGCTGGCACACAAACAACTCCTTTAAAGAACAGATACCCTCCATTTCAAAGAGCAAAGTCTGCAGCTGGGGAAAACTGGCAGAGGACACAGACTGAATTTGGTTTTGCTTTGCGCTCCCTGTGGTTCCTCACACAAAGGGAGGAGAGCCCTGTGGCATGAGATGGGGCCTGGGGACCAGAACTTGGTGCCTTTGCATGTTAGAAACCATTTCCGTTAGCAAGCCTTACAAGCGCTGTCTCTGTTGGATCGTCAGTAGATCCAGCAGTTGCACTCAATGATCCTTACGCGTCCCTTCCAACTCGGGTTGTTCTGTGATTCTGTATTTCTGCATTTGGGATCCCGCAGTGCTATTTTTCTGTCTTTCCTGATACTGTCTCCTCCCCATTCAGTCTGCTGATGGGCCCAGCCCCATGCTGGCTCACCTCAAAGGAGGGCATTATGTTACGCCATCACTTCTCATACTGTTCTTTTCTCTGGCAAATTTTCATTATGATTGGAAAAAAATCTGGCATCCGTCATGGTTATTCAGCTATTACTCAAAATTGTCTTCCCTTCCTCTACCTAAATAGAAAGGTGGATAAATACACAGGCAGATACGAGAATGAAAACAGAATGAGAGAGAGAGAGAAGGAGCAATTCATGGTGATTACTGACCCAAGTCAAGTTGGAAGGGGTGAGGAATTGCACTGAGCTGCACCAATTTACACCTTCTGAGATACTGACTTGCCCTAACAGTAAAACATTTCTGATTACCTGAACTCAGCATACTGTCTGATTGGATTTAGTGTGCCATTAAGGGAAAATTCACAAGATGCAATTAAAGCAGAACTTACAGACTGATGTTTCAGCTTCTGAGAGTCAAAAAGGTGAGCTTGAGCACATGTAACTTCAGAGACAGAACTAATCTTCCCCTCTTGCTGGGAAGATGCACATAGCAACAGTGAGTGGGGCTTTCTTCAATTTGCTTTATCCTATGTGTATTTAAGATAACCCTTTTTTTCCAGAATTTCATTTAGCTACTCATACTACAAACACAAGGACAGATGGCCACCAGATCCAACTCAATCAGCATTCTGTGTGCTGGATTGCAAGCTCAGAAATTCATCTGGTTCTAGTAAAACATAGTCTGAAACCTGCCTGATGTTTAACCCAACCAGAGAGTTGTATTAAATTTCTAAGCCTTCCCAATCCTCACAGGAGATTGAGAAGGCATTTTTTAGAAAGGAGTTGATTATGAGTTTAATTATCAGATATCAAAACCTGTTCTGTTGCTGTGGTCTCACTGGAGAACAGCATTTTTAATGGGAGACTCCAATTCTGTTTGTTTCTTCTTGAAATTCAGCGTCCGGCCCTTGGCGGTGCATGCGCAGTCATGGCAACTTGAGTTGTTTTCCCATGGCTTCTTCTCATTCCTCTTCTCATCAGATCTCATTGCCATTAGCTATAGGGTAGCAGGGCTCAGCACCTCATGCGTGCCCCATTCCAAGGAGCTGCTGCTGCACAGAGAGGACAAGCAAGCAGCTCCCCAGGGCCAAGGCTGGTGGAAGAGGACTTTGAGGTCCCATCGGACTTTCGGGCTTCTGCAGAATGGCATGCCCATGGACATGCAGGTGTGCAGGTGCATCAGAGCCGCAGCAAAGCCTTCTTTGCCTCACCCCGTGTCCTCAAATCCTCTGTCCTTGAAGCTGACACGGTGATCGTTTCACCCTCTTCAGAAACACGTGGCTATTTTATCCCTCATGCCACAGGCTGTTAGAGACGCGCATACCGCCGCATCAAACGTTGCTGCCTTTATGTGCATAACTGTGGCATGGGATGGCTGGCTAGAAACCAAAACCCACTCCAAATGGCACAGAGGCGACAGCCATCTGTGTCTTTTTCACATTCAGCTTCATTGTTTTAGGATCGGATCCAACCACTGCAACCTACAGTAACTCTAGACTTCTCGAGCCTCGGAGCTCTCCTTATAGCACGATCTGTGGTTTCACTGTGGAGAAGCAAACCTGGAAAAAAAAAGCTTGTTGGACTGAATCAGAAGTACTTTAGTTAGTGCAGCAGGAGCTGCCAGTGGTGAAAATAGCACTCCAGAGCATGAATGAACGGAATGGTGTTCCCTTCTGCGCACGTCAGACAATTTGAGCCTAACTCAGCGTTACGGCTGTGCTGGACAGTGTTCTCTCGAGATGTATTTCCATTGCCACGTCATAAATACAAATGTTCTTTATGAGACATCCGTGGACAGAAGGAATCTAGTGTTTGCTAAAGGGTTTTTTGATGCGTATTCAAAGCCCTCCTGTTTGGCATTAATTAACACAATGTACTATGTTGCAATTTCCCAGCACAGACACATCCAGATTCCTGCTAGGATTTGGAATTGGCATCGAGCAACACCCACTCCTCCACCCGGACCAGAAACCACCGAGATGTCCCTCCCTCGGATGAAGCTCATGTGTCACTCACAACCCATGGCAGAGGGCGTGCAGGGGCTTGGAGCAGGTACGACTTTTGGCGTTACAAAGCCAAGCCACTTCTAACGGGCCTGAGGCTGGAACTTTCATGAGCAGCTCCCCCTTGTGTCCCCAAAGCCCGCTGCCTTTGGCTGGGGGCAGTGATAACCTCTTGGTTTGGTGGTGTGTGCTGTGGTGTTTCCGATGGCTAGATTCTGCCCTTGCCAACAGCCAAGAGAGAAGGGGATATGTGTGATTTTCCTGCCTGCTTTATCCTTGCTGGAACATCTAGCTATGTATGACAAGCACTTGCTGCCAGCCCCAAGCTGCAGAGGTAATTTAATGTTGTGCCAACCAAACTGCCAAACAATGAAAACTTTTGACTGGTGTGTTTCAATAGAGAACATACCTTAGCATAGCTGAATAGGCCCTAAACTACCCAGCGTTCCCCTTGTGCTCAGACATCCCACCACGGTTAGGCTGTCCCATTCCATGGCTCCCAAGCTCCCTGCACCGGCCTGAGGGTGATTCTGCCACTGACTCCGGTGCACTCAGCCCTTCCCAGCACCATGCTTTCTGCATCCACAGTGCTGTTACAGACAGGCCTATGTGTACCAGTTCATCTTTCTTATACCAGCAGCCTTCCTTCACATCCATTTCTTTTTTAACTCAGAAATCCATTTGTTGCAAATAGATGCCAGCAGCTCTCAGTGCCAAGAAGATTCAGTGCTCCTTCTGCTTGCTCTGTTTTCCAGTGAACTGTATCAGTTTTTGCTTGTTTCCCCATGACCTTTGGAGCCCATTCAAAGTCATCTTCCTTTTGCTTTGCTTTAAATTCAATCCCATGCATGTTGCCAGCTGATTTGTTGCCTGTTTTCACACGTCGCCAGCAAATCACCACCTCTTCATATTGTTTAGACAGTCATCAAATGTAGGCCTGCCAGCAGTCTTTGTTAACGGAGTAGGAAGGCTTGGTGCATCCCGCTCATGTGGCCTGAAAGGAACTGGAAAGCTGCTTGATTCCAGCTAATGAATCTTTAAAGCCCAGCGTGGGACTTTTATGGCCAGAGCAAAGTCAGGCTTCACTGGACAAAGCCTTTTGGCCTATTGGTGTGGACCCAAGCTCTGCTTGTCTGTCTCCTGATACAGACTGTGCTCCACCATGCTGGAATTTTGTCCTTCAGATTGTGCCAGAGGTTTGGCTTGTGCTAGCTCTGGATGGAGACAGCTTGTATCATGGAGCCAGGTGGGTCTTCCCAGCTCCTCTCCTAAGCTAGTCGCAGTTACAGGCAGGTGGGATCACTGGAAGGTGGGGGCCCTGGTGGCTTGTAGCTCTGTCTGTCCTTGCAGCATCAGGTCAGCCTCTTCTCCCAGGTGAAAGTGATACGAGGAGAGATAATGGCCTTAAGTTGCACCAGAGGAGGTTTGGGTTGGATATTAGGAATAATTTCTTCTCCCAAAGAGTGGTCAGCACTGGCACGGGCTGCCCAGGGAGGTGGTGGGGTCACTGTCCCTGGAAATGGTCAAGAACAGTGCGGATGTGGTGCTGATGGACACAGTCAGTGGGAGCAGTGGGGGTGGGTTGGGGTTGGACTTGGGGATCTCAGAGGTCTTTTCCAACTTTTATGATTCCCTGATCAGCAAGAGCCAGGGTGGACATAGGAGCTCCAGGTGAGGTGCAAAGTCCACAGGCTATGCTCATGCTCAGCTCCAGCACCATGCAACCAGAAAAGTGCTGTTCCTGTGCCTGGAAGGCTCCACCATTTTCACATATTCCTCAGGAGATCTATATTAAGGCTCATTTGTGGTGGAAGACAGGAGTGGTTTCTCCACAACTTCTGTATGACTTTCTGTGAGCTTGTCCATGCTGCCTTTACAGATCCAGGTTCTGTGCTTGGTGGCTTGGTTAAAAGCAAGATTTCTTGTGATTCAAGACTAAAATCTGTATTTCCTTCCAGAGGACAGTTGGAATGGGAAGATATAGCATGGTTAACCAGAATCCAGACTCATCTGAGCTCCTTGGGCATCTCCCACTGCAACATTCAGGACCTGAGGTATGTATTTATTTCTGGGAGCACAAACATGGTGTGCAAAACTATTCAGGCTGTATTTTCTGGATATGGTACATTGAATCCCTAGAGAAAATGGTTTAAAGAGGCATTCTTAGTGGCCAGATAGGACTGATAGTTTTATGTAGCACAGTGGGTGCAGTGTACTTCAAAGGTTCCCTGCACCTCTAGGGCTTTCCACTGAGGTTCCTCCTTTTTTTGGGTACCTTCCCACAAATCACCAGCTGTGCAGCAGAGAGCTTTACTCAAGCTCAGCAGCAGCACTTGCCAAAGCTTTGCATGTTGCACTGAGATCTGCGCTGCTACCAGCATCCCTTGATGCCAAGTCCACTCACATGGCCTCCTGCCACCCAAGGAATGAATCGTGGTGACACCACAGCTGGGGGCTGCAGACAGGAGAGGACAGCCATCACATGGCCCAGGGAACACAGCACAGCCCGCCCCCGCATTTACAGTGTGCTGCAGGCACATCTCAAACTTCTTGTGAAAGGCCAAGGCACCACCAGACCCTGGGGCCAGAAAGCCAGGCCCATCTCTTGCTATTCCAGTGCCCACATGTGGCCAATTTCTGAATCTTCTCTTCTTTTGCCTTCTCCCATCCAAATGCAGGGCAAGCTTTTTGCAAAGAAAGCAAGTGTCCTCTGCTGGCTGCAAATAAAAAATGCATGTGTTGATACCCTGCCTAGGGACAGCATTGGGTAGGGATGTGATATGTGGAGTTTGCAACCTGACTTGTTTTACACATGGACAATAGTCCAACTGTGAATTGGAGCTAAGCTGGCTGCTTGCAGCATGGACAAAGGAGGAGTGTCAGGGTGTCTGTGCCTTTAGGCTGTGTGTACTGGGCAGAGTGCAGCCCTTCTCCATAAGCAGTTTCCCCAGACAGCCTGAGTGAGGCATAAAGTGTTGGGGGCTGGAAGGACCAGAGCAGAGAGGGGCAGGAGGTTGGAGCTGCCCAAGGTGCAGGGGCACAGGAGCTCTCCACCAGCATGAAGCGCATTTGGGGCAGTCTCTGCAGAAAGGACATGAGAGCAGGGGCCAGCGTGTGCTTGTGCTCTGTGTTTCTGAAATAATCCCTCAGAGATCAACGGGGTTTCACATCTTTCCCCATCTGTTCTTAATCTGTTCACTTGGCAGATGCCAAACCACCATACCCCATATGGGAAAACACAAAACACAAAGCCTTCTATCTCTCCTAGCTTTATTCTGAACCATTCCCTGAAGCCCAGCTCTGCCCACGCCCCAGCCATGCATGGAGACCCATGGAGGAGCCCACACAGGGACAGCTCTGCCTTCAGTAAGCCCAGATAAGGGGTTTGTGTCTGATGGAGCAGCTTTGTGTTCATGCAACCCAGTGGCCTCAGGCTGGTGGTTATCTGCTGCTGGCATCTCTCTGATGCCAAGAAGCCTCTACCAACATCTCAGTCTATTATTCCAAGCACCAGAGACTTGCACAGCATCAGTCCCAGCCAGGAGGTGTGCAGAGAGAAGGGATCTGCCTCACAAAAGGGCACAGATCAGCAGTAGGGCCAAGGCCAAGCAGCACACTGGGCCCCCAGAGGCTCCTCCCTCCTTGCTCATGCAGCCTTTCCTTCCACCATTATCTCAGAGTTCATCACTGCAAAATCTGCTGAGGACATGAGCAACAGCGTTTTAATGGCATCCATGAATACTTTATTTAAGGCAGAGACTCAGTGACTGCAGCACTGTCATTATCAGTGGCTGGACCAAACCATCTCTGATAATAAATAATACAGGATTACTCCCAGCATCTAAAAATATCCTAACCTAAGCTGTTCCCATCCTCATCCCATCGATCGGAAGGGCTGAGTGTTTGCCACAGCTTATACAGTAAATGCAATTTAACTTTCTTCTTTCCAAATGCTGAAAACTGGCTCTTTTCAGGACGCTGCCATGTAATTTACAGCTGTATTACCAACTCCTTAATGGTTGCCAGGTTCCTTGGGCTCCTTTGAAATCGAACACAATAAAAAGATGAGAGCCAAAACTGACCACAAGTTTTGTGTCTGTAGGTTCCCATTTGCCTTTCTGGTCTTCTCAGCAAGCTAATGGAAACAATCCTGAAACTTCAAGGCAGAACGATGAGGTTTTAGAGTTCCCCTGACTGTTAACGAGAGAGTTGATTCAGCTTAAGAGCAGCCAAGTGCCAGTGCATCCCACGTCTCAGTATTACCATTAGTCTAAGGTAAGATGGGGCTGTGAACACCACAGCATGCCCTGCTTTGTTGTGACACAGCTTTGCACTACCTCAAGCCTATGTCAGCTTAATCAGGGAACACAGCCTGTGCCTCTCCAGCTTGGGAAAGGTAGGACTTGGGGTGAAGGAGTTCTCCTGGGCCAACCTGGTGTGTTTTGCCAGTGACTTCCAACTCCCTGAAACTTCAAGAGGAAGATCAGCACAGTGAAACACAATAGCAAAGTGAAACACGGTATTTTTTAAACATCCTCACAGCAGTCATCATCATGAAAACACAAACCTGAGGTTTGTAAAAGTCTAGCAATAAAACCACAGCCATCTTTACAGCTCCCAGACATGCGGTGCTCCTCAACACAAGCGCAAACCCTCCCAGATGCAAGGAGCAAAACTAACTGGGGAACAGGCCTAATTATTTTACAGCCTAGGAAAAGGAAAAAAAGCCACACGTGACACCAATTTGCAGGTCAGTACCAGCCACTATCAGGGAAGTGAAAACAAAACCTGTTTGTTTTTTCTCACCTGGAGACAACAGAGCACTGAGTTGCGTAGAGGCAGAATGCTGCACCTCCAGGCTAGTGTGTGTTTTAGATTCACAGTGCACTCTCAGATCCTGGTGCTGTTTTCTGATTGTTTAAACCCATTTTCTTTGCAAAGCAGATTATAGGCATCTGTACTTCCCCAGCTAGCAGTAAGCCTGTTCTGTTCCGTGGGAATAGAGATCGTTTCTCTCAGAATGTGAGGCAGGCCCTCCGGCAGTGTAGCTCAGCTTCCCAGTGTGCTCTGGCAGGTTATTTAATATTTCCATGCCTTGAATCTCCCATCTGCAAAATGAGTGCTGTGTTCCTCCCTCTCTCTGTCCAACAAGGTTTAAAGCTCTGCAGGGTGTGCACAGGCACTGGCACGGGCTGCCCGGGGAGGTGGGGGGGGGGGGGGAACCGTCCCCAGAAGTGGTGAGGAACGGTGGAGATGTGGCTCTGAGGGATGTGCTCAGTGGGCACGGGGGGGGTGGGCTGGGCTGGAGGATCTTAGAGGTCTTTTCCAGCCTCGATGGTGCTATGATTCTGTGACCCTGAGCTGGTGGTGGGACCGTGCACGGAGCCATGGGTGACTCAGTGGAGTGCTGAGCACCCACTAGGGTTACAACACATAGAGTGTGGTCAGGGGAGGACTTTCCGGACCCCCTGCAGTAGTTTTGCAGTTCTTCTGTGCTTGAGTTCACTCGGGTGCAGGCAGGATTTTGCGCTGTCTGCCTGCTTGTACCCTGCGGGGAGGAGAGCGGCAGCCCCAGCTCCTGCTGGGACGGTGGGACTGATTCAGCTATTGACAGCTCCGGTGCCTCCTCTCTTCCTCTGCCATGGAAATGAACCCATGTGGTAGCAATGATGGGAAATTACTCAGAGAGAAAAAAAAAGAGCTCTGTGTAAGCCAGGCAAATACTCCAGAATAAACACAGCCTCAGCCTAGTACCGTACAGCTGTCAGGTCCCATTGCAGGAGGTTTCTTGATGCTGATGATTTAATAATTCTTTGGCCCAAGGGTGCATCTCCCACTGAGAATCTGCTCCTCCAGAGCCGCTCCATCACTGACGGGAAAGGAAGCAGTCACAGCTTGTGTGTGAGTGTATGCAGTGAGAGTTACTGCGTGGCAACAGCTACAGCACAGCCAGCAGGTCGGACAGAATGCGGGCGGTTCTGTGTCCATACTGTGCTCCCTGAACACAGAGCTCACTGCCCTTTGTCCTGGTGATCTTCAGTAGAATGCAATGGGCAGAGCCTGGATATGCATACACACATCTGTCAGTGACTGCTGAGAGATTTTTATTGTTGTTGTTGTTGTTGTTGTTGCAAAAGCTTTGAACACAGAATGCAGGTATCAGAGGTCTTCTTTTGCCCCAGAAAAAAATCCACGTGGTTTTCTGTTATTGACCCAAAGTTTGGGCTCTGTGTCTTGTGGGCTGACTGAGCTCAGCTGTTCAGTTGAAGAGCTTTTGGAAAGCAGATTTGGACCCTGATCACACATCTTCTGATTGACAGGGGAGCCCTGGCTCCTGGGAAAGGCCCGTGATACAACCGGGAGGTGGGAAGTGCTTTGCATCGTTAGGTAATGTGCAGTCACCGTTCTGGCTTACATCCACCCGATGAGTTGGTGCTGAAAGGTACCGGGTTGTCCAAACGCGTGGTTGGTGGGTGGAGATAAGGAGCTGACCCAGCAAAGGGCTGCTGCCTCCTCCCAGCCACAGGGCAGCGCTTTGCAGCTGGGCAGCGGGTCAATTCACTTGCGCATTTAACGGATGAGATAAGGGCAGCGTGCACTCAGCTTTCTGCTCAATGCATGATGTCGAGGATGCAAAGCCCTTCCGGCCACCCGCTGCTGCGGGGAGCAGCTTGTTCCTTCCAGAGCAAGGCCAGGCAGATCTATTGGAGCCGATGCTAAAAACTGAAAGCAAACCCCGATGCTCACAGCACCCCGCTAGAGAGCACAGCATTGCTGTGCCAGCACCGCTCCAGCAGCGCTGTGCTGTGGGACTGCGCGCCGGGCGGCCGTAGCACCGCTGGGCCGGGGCTGCTCCGTCCCGTCACAGAGTCGGTGTGGCTGGAAGGGATCTTTGTCGATCCTACCGAGCACCTCGTGGGCGTGCCGCGCACAAGGCGGGGCCCGCCCAGCTCCGGCCTGCACGTGTTCCCGCAGCAAACAGCGCGGAGCCGCGGTGCGCACGCGGCGATGCACGCGGGGCGCAGATCCCAGCCTCGCTCTTGCTCGCACCGCGGTCCTGCTGCAGCTACCGGGAGGCGTGCTGGCACGCGCCGCTCCAAACGTGCGGACGGCTCGTATGTGCACGCGCAAGTGCCCGTGCCGTCCATGCATCGGCGCGCGCACGCGCTGCCCCCCGCACGCGCTGCCCCACCGGTGCACGCGCAGCCCGCTCCCAGCGCGCGGGGCGGGCGCGCGCCCTCCCGGAGCAGGCGTGGCCACGGCAACGGCCGCCGGCGGCGCTGACCCCCGTCGCCATAGCGACGGGCCGGGCTGCCGCAACCGCACCTGCGCCTGCGCCGCCGCCCCCGTCCCCCCGCGGCCGGTGGGTGAGCGGCGGTCCCGCGGGGCGAGGCGAGGCGATGAGCGGCTAGCGGCGGTCCGAGGGTCCCTCGGAAGACCGAGAGCAGGTGAGGGGCCGCGGAGGGAGAGGACGGGGTGCGGCGCGTGCCCCCGCCCGGCTGAAGGGCGGCTCCGTGATGGCCCCGCCGCCTGCTGAGGCGGCCGCGGGGCGCCCCGTCGCTGCCCGCAGGGGCGGCGGCCCCTCCGCGCCGTGCCGGGCTGCCGAGCGGAACCTGCGGCCGGGGCCGCGGGGGCGGGGCTGGGGCTGCGCGGGGCCGGGCCGGGCGGCGGAGAGCCGGGGCGGGGGCGATCTGCATTGCAGGGGCGGCGGGGCGCGCCGGGTGGCTGCGCCGTGCGGGGCCGGGGCGGTGCGGACGGATCGGATGCGGCTGCGAATACGGCGCCGGTTCGCCACGTAGCTCGCCCGTAGGCGAAGGTAATCCCGTCGGCTTTGTGGTGAGCGAGGCTCGGCGGGGGGCGTCTGCCTCGTGCGGACGTCGGCGCTCCGGATCCGAGCGCTGCTGTGCGGTTGGGCTGCTTAGCGCTTGGCGGACCGGTCGCGGTGCGCCCACAGCTGCGTGCGGCGGCTTTGAGTCCCGGGCACGGCGCAGTATCGGCCGCTTCATTAGCAGCGTGGACGTTAGCGCAGCTGTGTCGCTGTTTGCTTTCGGCCCTCGGCACGCTGCCGCTCGGTGTGTCTGCAAAGTTCCCCCCCACGCCCTTAAAAACAGACGAAGGTCTCCCGAGCCGCCCGGAGCTGCGTGCAGTTCTCAGCCCCGTCCGTGCTGCGATCGTTATCGCGGGGTTTAATTTCCTTCCTTAAAGCTGTGCCCTTTACTTCGGATTCCAGGTAGAACTGCACGCTTTTAGGGCTGGCAAACTATTTTTTTAATGCGCTTTATCACTTCACTGACAAAAATCAAACTGCTGTGTGTGCTCGAACTCAGAAGGCTGCAGGTATTGAGGGCAGTGTGTTCATTCAGATCTGCGTTACTTGATTCTCTATCAGCAGCGTAGGCAGAATAGAAACTCCCCAGCGCTGCTGTTCCAGAACCTGGGCTGTCGTACACAACAAAACACGCCCTGAACGTTACAAGCGGTGTGGTAGAAGATACGCAGTTGCAGTGATCTTTTGGAGCTTTACTTCCAGTATGGTTGGGCTCCCAGTACTTCTTCCTGGGCTAAGAAACTGTTTTAAAATAGCAAAATATTCAAGGATTGCTTTTGTATCCTTTGTCTTGGCGGTGCCTTGCGATGCTCCTTGGGTAAAGGGAACACTTACGTAATTCATCCTTTTGCTCAAGTTCCCGTCTCACCTCATTTCCCATAGTGAGAAAAGAAAGGAATGCAGAGTGGCTCTGGCTTTGCACAGAGAGCTGATGGCTTCATTTGTCTGAAGCGTTCTGATGCTTACGAATGCTTTGACTCACAAGTGACGGCAGCTACCAGCGTGGGGTTTTTATGAGCTGCAGTTCCCTGATGGACCAACGTATGGGGCAGTGTACTGCTGTGTCTGAAGGTGTGCTCTGACCGGACACACGCTTTGATTGTCATTTTCCTGCTGCTCTGGTTTAAAAAACAAACAGAGAGGGAAGGCTGAGGGACTTTGGTGTTGAAAAAGGCAGTGGCACGAGGCGTGTGGCTGGGCTCCGTGCGGCCTTCAGTGGTGCTTTGCTGCAGTACGCAGTGAAATGCTGTGTGTGCCGGAGCTGCTGCGAAACAGAGAGCAGCACAGAGAGAGGGTTGTGTGCCTCCGTGTGCCTTCTGCAGTGCTGCCATCCATGGTGGTGTGCTGCAGTGAGCTGTGCCGGGTGAGCAGCGCTGCCCTGCTGCCCGGAGCTGCAGTGCCGTTGGCAGGAGGCATGGAGGCCGGCCGCTGCCTGCCCTGAGCAAACTGTGCTGCACTGCAAGGCTGGCAGGGATTGGGACATGCTCATGTATGGGTGCTGGTGGCTGTGCCTCCCTCTGATTGCTTCACTTGTCGATGAGAGCCAGCCTCGCTATGTTTGTACCATCTCCAGTGAATGTGTGCCCTATTTGGCCCTGTGTTAGTTTTTAAATGATAGCAACGTTGTCTTGCAGCAAGTGAGGCCATCTAGCAGTGCCATAGTGGGTGTTGGTCAGGATCCGTGTGATCAGTGAACAACTGTGGTGATGTTTTCCCAGCTCGTTTCTCCTGGTGGTGTTAAAGGGCGTGGTAATATAAATGGGAACGGTACCTTGGTTTGCTGCTGGAAGTGTCCATCTGTGTGGGAAGAGCACATGAATTGTGTCATGAGTGGCAGGGCTCCTTGATGATAGAGGTGTGCATGCTTCCCACACGAGCTCAATTGCTTCCTGCTCCTCACAAAGGTGTGATGGAGCTCTGTATGGTTTTTCAGTCTCCTGGATCCTTGTGTTATGTGGGTGAGGGCACTGGGTGCCCACATCTGTAACTGTCTCGGTGTTCTGTGTGTGTGTGCAATCAGACACGGTATCCTTGCTTACGGGTGGATGCACACAAAGGTAATCACTGCCGCTGCATTCCCAGCAGCAGCTCTCAAACCTTTGCTGCAGCAAAGTGGAGGCCCATTTTCATGTTTCATTGTTGTTCTGAAACAGCCACATTGATGGCTGGCGAAGCAGCGCAGCAGAACACCTGGGAGGACAGGCGCACTCTGCAGCGTGTTGAGCTCACCGGGGGCGGCCGTGCAGTCCGCAGCTGTTGTGGTCATCCTTTTGGGTGGTGTTTCAGTGAGCTTTTAGAATGGGGATGCTTTAAATATGGTTCTTGTGAATTCTTGGTGTGATTCATGTTGTCGATCATAGAGTAAACTTAAAAGAACATGGAGTGGTGTTCGTGAGGGAAAAATTGGTAGCTGGGCAGTGTTGACTTTCCATGGTGGTATTACTTCTGAGCACAGCTGGGGATCATTCTTAAGGCATCCTTGGACAGGAACCTCCCCCGGGCACTGCAGACCCAGCTTTAATTGAAGCTGGAGGATTTTCTTAATGACTACCAAAGAAATGGGGTGAGACTCATTCTTACATGTAACACTTATATTGTGTTAGTCTTGGGGGGGAAACCGATTTCCTTTTCGTTCACCTTATCACAAACAAAAGATACTTCAGTAGGAAGAGGAGCAATATTGCAGTGCTGGGCTGTGACTGCACAGGGGTGCAGCCTGTTCTGTGGCTTCTGCAGGGCTCGGCTGGAGGCTGAGGCCGCACGGAGCTGTGGCTGTGCAGTGCATGGCATGCTGAGGGCAGGGGTGTGGGTGGGTGAATGGTCTGAGAGCCCAGCTGTGGGAAGTACTGCCTGGTTAGAGGCTCCATCAGATGCACAGAGCACTGAGGGGCGACCGTAAATCTGAACTTGTGTAATAGGAGGGGATTGGGCTGTGCTACTGCTGGGGCTGCATCAGTAGGAAAACGATGGTATCGAGTTGGCTCTGGGAGGTAAAGAAAATGTCTGCACAGAAGGATAGCAGAGCTTGAGCTGACTCTGAAGACTGCATGGTTTCCTTCAGGACGTCCTTTGAAATAAGCTGAACAAACACTATTGGGATGGCATAAGTCTCTGGAGATGGGAGAGCTGATCTAAGCAAAGAACAGCTAAGTATCTGTTGGTTGGCATTTTGTCATTAGAGCTACATTTAGGGATGTTTGGTCAGTTCCATGACAGCCTTTAGAATGGAGACTGTCAATATAACGTTCTTCCAAGAGAACTGTCCTTGATTGGTGCTTGAGGTTGCATTTTGTACAGCATACAGAAAGCATTCTGGCAGCTTTTGTCACATTCCAAGGGAGCGTTGGCTGGACCTCAGTGGAGAGGATGATCGCAGCCTGCCCGTATCTGCTGGCAGGGAGCTGAGGTGGCTTCCCACGTGATTGTCACCCCGTCTGTTTTGTGTAGTGGATACCAAGCGGGTGTTTTTAATAATGCAGTCAGCTGGGCTTCGTTCCAGTGGTTTCCTTTAGGCTGTGTCTAAAACCATAGATGAGCATCTCCTGGATCTTCCCTTGCAGTGGGGCGTAGGTACGCTCTGATCTTGTGCACCGGCACCTAACACGCAGCCCGAAAATAACACTCACTTGGTTGATGTATTTGGACCTCCATGCAAGTGCCTGTGATCAGAAAAGGCCCACAGCCTGCTCAGCTTCCACAAGGCAACATTTGTCTGTTGAAATGCTAGCAGTTATTCGTGATGAATGTGTGATGAAGTTGTGCATTGGGATCTCTTGTTCATAGCCCTAATCTGAGCTGTCTCCAGATGTACATCTGCAGCTATACCTAGCGGAGTTTTGTGATGGCTGTGATGCTGGGAAATGATAAATAGTGCATGTGCAAGGATGGAATGCAGCATGCCGTATGGATAAAGCTTGGGAAGTGGGTTTTGGTGCTGGCCTCACTGTGGAAGGGGAGGGCTGTGTTACTGTTGTGGTGTCAGACACTGCACTGCCTCTTTTAATGCTTTGTCATCTTTATCCAATGACACATGCAGCCCTACCTGCAGTTTGTCAGGTAGGGATGGTGGCTCAATGTGGTAGCTATGCACCACACAATACCTTTTGTATGGGAACATTGAAAATGTGAAATAAATGAAAAAGCGCTGGAGAGGAAGGAGGAAAAACCATGGTGACAGAGCTGTTCTGTGGTGTATGCAGTCACTGCTTTCTTTCCAGCACTGGCTTAATCTGTCTGATGAAATCCAGCCAGAAGTTGGCTGCTTTGAAATCTGTCCCACTGATTTCCATGGTGAGGGTGAAGATGGCTCAACTGGGCTGTTGAGGACTTGGCTGACACCTGCATTTTTACTCATCTTTCACTTTTTGATTGTAGCCAATGCATGTTCATTATGGTTTGGAAGAGCAGGAGATAGGAGTTTATTGCAATCTCGAAACTGCATTATAGGATTCCCTCTTAGTATGGTGTTTTCTGGAGGGAGCACCAGCAGTGCCCCACCTGTGGAGCTCCTGCTCTGGGTGTGCTGGGTATGGCCATGCTGAGAGGACTGTACCCTCTGAGGTCAGCTGGGCTGCTGGCCTGCTTTACTGTGCATCTTGCCCATGTTTCCAGTCGTCCTGTGTCCAGTTTGGCTGTGTTCTCTCTAGGGGATGTGATGCTATTCTAGGAAGATAAGTATTTTCTTAGTAGCTGGCTTCTGCTTTGTTAGTTTGGCCCGCTCTCTAGTTAGGTACTGGCTAAAAAGTTCCTATGGGGAAAAATAAGAAGTGGGGAAAACACATGTGATCCACTGGCGTGTGAGAGCTGTTCAGACTGCAGGTGTGAATGCTTCTGCAGCTGAGCTTAGAAGGAAATTCCTATTGTACAGATGAGGGAGGAAAAGCACTGGAGCTGCTGTCCATAAATGCTGTGCTGTGACCGTACCACGGGGCACTCCTTCCTACAGCCTCTGCGGTGGCTGCAGGTGGCCTGGGGGAATGCCAGCCCTCTCATCTCCATCCTTAGGAGGGAGGGACTGCTTACAGAGGGGCTGCAGCTGAAACTCATCATAGTGGATTGGTTTAATTGCACTCACTGATTAACTTACCAGTGCTGCAGGGGAAATGATGCTCTGGTGCTGATCATTTTTATCTTCTGTCTTAGCCTGTAAAGCTAGCCTGCCTCCGATTATTTTTCTTCAGACCAGATTATCCTGGTGTGATCTTTAACATACAAGATACCAAAATGGAAAAATAGATGAAGAGATTAACTGCGACAGTTTGTTCTGCTTCTTCTCACATTGGAAGTAGGTTAAAAATATGTGTATTTTTCAGGAGTTGAGTTGTCAATACTTCTCTTTTTTGTTTGTTGCTGGGGATGAAGCTGTTGTCTCTTGAGGTGATGATTACAGACCCTAAACCTGGCAACAGTGAGTAGCCATTGAAGTAGTGAAGGTTTTGTAGTGTCCTGTATAGGCTGTTTGGTTACTTAGCACTGCTGCTCAGAGTGGTTTTCAGAGACTACATTTGATAAACGTCCCTCTGAGCGGTGGTGTTCTGTGCAGTCTCAGCTCTGGCCGTGCTGCTGGCATCTGAAGCTGGTTCTGTCCTGCTGTCACACTCCCTTCCATGGAATTGGGAAGGCTGTGTGCACACATTTTTTGTGTTTTCAGATGTTTTATCAGGGCTGTAAGTCTTGACACAGAAGTTCCTTTTGTAATGAAAGATATACAGTTAAAGCAGGGCTGTGTTATCTGTATGAATGACAGAAGCGTGCTGCTTTCTCAGGGTATGTGTTCTACTTATTTTAAATGTGTAGAATGAAATTTATGTCATAAAACTACATACCAAAAAAGAGCACAATGGAAAACGTTTTACATAGCAATATGAACCAATTGTGGTTGCCTGTGTCCCCTGCTAGGGAATAGAATTAAGATCTGTCACTTGCACAACGTGGGGTCCCACAGTTGCACAGGGTTGTCCAGGCAGCGAGAATCCTGATTCTTACCTTTGTAGTCTAAATCATGCAACTGCTTTTACAGAACTACTTATATAACTGAACTGAGCCTTAGTAGCGGAATGGCAGATCTCGTGCTGGTCGTGCACCAGCCATGCTGAACCCAGCACTGCCTCCTGTCTCCTTGCTGGATGGTGTGGCACCAGGGCTGGGCTGCGGTGGCTCCCAGCAGCACACCGGTGTCACCAGCTGCCCCCTGCAAACCTGTCCTTGCTGCTCCTGGGAGGAGGCTGCTGTCCTGTGTGGTGCCCCAGGAAAGATGGCATTTCTCCCCCCATGGCCGTGAGATTCCCATCCAGTATGTGCTGTTGCCTACCACCCTGCTCTGCCCATCACCCTGGCTCTCTAGAGCTTGCCTGTTTCTGCAACAGACGTGGTGAAGGCTGAGGTTCTCAGTGAGTGCTTTGCCTTGTCTCTGCTGGCAATTTGGCTTCTCACGGCTCACACATCCCTGAACTCTAGGTGGGTGCTGAGGGAGTGAAATCTCTCTTGCTGTAGGAGAAGAGCAAGTCCAAGACCGCCTCATGAGGCTGAATATGTACATGGGAGGGAGCCGGATGACGTGCATCCCAGGGTCCTGAAGGAAGGAAGGAACTGGCTGATGTGGTTGCTTAGCTGCTTTCCATTGTATTTGGAAAAATCATGGCTATTGGGCAATGTCCCCAGTGATGGGAGAAAGGGAGAAACGAGGACCCAGGGAACTACAGACCGGTCAGCCTCACTTCTGTGAGGCAAGATCATAGAGCAGATCCTCCTGGAAGACATTGTGTTGTGTTGCTTGTTGGTTTTTTTGTCAGATTCCTTTGGCAGTCTGTGTCCCCAGCTCTGCTGGATGTGCGTTTCTTTGTTTGACCTGTGGGTAGGGTGTACTTAAAGCCGTTGTTGCCTTAGCAGGAGCAGCAGTAACAGGGCAGTGCAGGGCCTTCAACGATGCCTCTCAGCATCATACTTCTAACATTTCTATCTTTATTTGAATCTGAGCTCTGGTGCAGCTGAGGGCCTCGTTATATGACTATTCTGGGAGAAAACCCCACTGGTGTTAAGTTTTCGTTGTACTCATAATCTGACAAACAAAAAATCTGCTTGTTCAGTCTTTAAATTAGATGTTCTGCTTGTCCCCCATCTTACAGTGCCACTGAGGCCTGTGTGGGATGCCAGGCTCTAGTGGCATGGGGACTGCACCAGTGCTGGCTGGAGCACAGCTTAGGAAATGCAATAGCAGGCAGCAGCAGCCAGAGAGCTCTGCTCCCAGTTCAGTGTGTATGGCTGCACTCAGCTGCATCTTAATGCAGCATGATTCCTTGTTTTGTATTTCTCTGTAGTGACGGTGCAATTTAGTCCTTTCTTCCGTGTTATTGTCCAGGGATGTTAATAATTCCTGTATCCCCGGAGGTAAATGGAAAACCCTCAACAAGACAGAGGCATTATGGCCCATTTCTCAGAACTCTACTTTAATCTTATAACAGGATTAGTGACTTTGTCTGAAGTTAATCCTTCAAATGTGTTAACTCCAAAAAAAAAAAGAGTTCCCTATGCTGCTCTGGCCTAGAGTTAAATTAGGCTATGTCTGAAATGAGACTACTTCTAATTGAAATAGCATGAAGCAGAAAAACCTTTTACTTTTGTGGCACTTGCTTGGTTGCGTATCAATTCATTAATAGTGTAATTCAGCTGCTTCTCTTGAACCAGGTTGCAGAGTGGGGATCTTTACATGTATCTGCAAGTTAAGTCATTGAAACAATTCTACCTCTGTTCACTGACAGAGTAACTGCATGCCAGGATGGCAACTTCAAACCTGGAGAATCAGCTGCACAGCGCCCAGAAGAATCTCTTGTTTCTCCAGAGAGAACATGCCAGCACCCTGAAGGGCCTGCACGCCGAGATCCGGCGCCTGCAGCAGCACTGCACAGGTACCTGGGGAGGGTGTTGGTGCTGGGTCAGTGCTTGCCTCTTCTCACAGGGACGGGGAAACTGCTGGGCAGTAGAGCCCATCACAGTGTATACTTTGGGCTTATGTATCTCAGGGCATAATGTGTGATCATTAAGCAAAGATTTTTCTGCATTTAAAAAAAAATAAAGCCTGTTACCTTCTTCTGGTTGCTTATATGTTGTTGTTTAAAAAAAAAAAAAAGTAACTCTTTATTTCCCCCAGACCTAACGTATGAGCTGACTGTGAAGAGTTCAGACTTGTCAGGTAAGGAATACGTAGCATTTTTCTTTAATGTTCATGTTAAACTGTATCATGTTTTTTAATGTTTTGCTTTCTCTGTTACAAGTAGGTGAGAATATTTTGCATATGGGATATTGTTGGCTATAAATTCAAATGGTGTAAGAGTAGCTTTCACCTTTCCAGAATCATTGTTGTTGATGAAGTAAATGTAATAAGTGTCCATGGTCTGTATATAGGCTGGTTAGGTCTGGTTCCATGGCTAATGGGATGGGGGGACCCAGGGACCCACAACCCAGGAAAGGGGAAAGGGTAGGGAGATAGGCCTAAAAACAAAACAGCAGCACCAATCTGATGAGAAAAGTTAATTTACTAAGTAAGATACTGGAATGCAAGATAACACAATATAATACAATATAATTGTATGTAGTATATCAAATAATACTGTAAATCACAGTATAATTGTATATAGTAAATCAAATAAAATGAGAGAGAGCGTCCAGAAACTGAAGGCCTTACTCTAATGCTGAAGGTGAGATGGCTAGGGAGCACACACACTGCAGGCATGAGCAGAAAGGGAAAAAGGTGATGTCTTGAGACATGTGAACAGTTTTATCTTTCCCTCTGAAGGGAAAATGGAAACCCGAAGTCCTCTGGGTGCACTGTTCTTCGCTTCTGAGACACGTATACCTGGAACTATCGATGATCCACAGAACTGGAGCATTAACTCTTTAACTCCCAGAGCACTACACGATGTTATGATTTGGAATACTGATAACAAAAATCATAAAACCTTGAGAATAAGTTTAGCAAGGTCACAGAGGTGTCTGAGAGATCCAGGAATAGTGTGTAGAACCACCGACTGCTTTCTTTTAATAGACAGTCAGTTCCCAACAGGCTATATGGGAGTAGGGAACATGAATTTTAGCAGCAGGAGTGAGGCTGTTTTAATTAGAAGTTAGCTGGCATAGCTGCTAGTTAGTTCAGCTGCATTATGTTATCAACAAGTGAAGCAGAGGAATTAAATGCTCCCTGGGAGTAACCTCCTTAATCTGGGCTAGTGCAGGACAGTATGTATCATGTGAGTAAGAGAGAACACGCATATTTAGCAAAGCAAGTGAGGAACTGCATGGGTTCAGCATTATTTCATGATATTGCAGTGCTGCTCGGATGCTTTTCATCACAGGATTTTTAGAGTAGGTGGTTTAATAGTGGTGATCAGTGTTGTCCACTATGAACAACATCGAACAACTTACAATAGAGAGTCCTGTGACTAGAGTGCTTGTTATTGCAGAAATTAAGGCTGCAGATCTCTTCTGAGCAGCTGGGAAAGTGTCTAGCTGTATTAACTAGAGGACATCACCCTATGGTGTGGGGTCAGCCTGTTCCTGAGGGCATGCCCTCACCAATGCAAGATCCCGTAGCTTGGGTGGTGCATAGTGTTCTTGTGAAGAGAAGGCAGGCAGGCTCAGACACGTCAGCCCCAGAGAGACTTCTATAGCAGCAAAGAAAACCCACTCTGCTGACAGAGTCACAGGCTTCAGCCATCTGTGAATGGCCAAAGCTAAAGCTTGAGCCTCTCCTGGTAAGCTAAGACAGCTGTTGCATCGTGCTCACTTGGCATTTGCTGGGACAAATTTGCTGCTTCCTCTTAATGATCAGAGAATTTGCAAAACAGCTCCAATTTGGAACAAGTTCTGCAAGCATAATTTCTGTACTCCCTGTTCTCCTCAATGCATAAAGCATCTTTTAAACTATGGTGAGTGGCACTAACTCTTCACCTTTCCCTGTAAAAGCCATCCTGCTGCTTCTGAAGCTGAAGCAATTGCTACTGTATTGGCAGAAGTTGGTCTTTGGGCTCTTCCTATGGCTTTGGAATGCCAAAAGGAACCCTGCTGCAGCATTTTTCTTAGTGGCTGTTGTTAATTTTGAAATGCTTCTGCTTTTCCTGTTCTTCTAGGAAACATTAGTTCAAGAAGTGATGAACTCAAAAGAAAGTGTGAAGATCTTGAAGCCCAGCTGAAAGTCAAAGAAGCTGAAAATAATGAATTATTGAAAGAACTTGAACAAAAGAATGCAATGATAATGGTGCTGGAAAACACTATTAAAGAAAGAGAAAAGAAGTATTTGGAAGAGTTAAAAATGAAAAGCCATAAGCTCAATATGCTGTCAAGTGAACTAGAGCAGAGAGCAAGCACCATCGCTTATTTAACTTCCCAACTGCATGCTACTAAGAAGAAGCTGATGAGTTCAAGTGGGACTTCGGAGGGGACCCCTTCAGGCAGTCCAGTGTTGTCCAGCTATAAGCCGGCCCCTCCCAAAGATAAACTGCCTGAGACTCCACGGCGCAGAATGAAGAAGAGTTTGTCAACACCGCTCAACCCGGAGTTTGAAGAGGCCTACAGAATAGGATCCGATAGTCGGAAGCTGCTGTTAAGAGAGCACGTAGATGCCATGCCTGATCCCACTCCGTTTCTGTTAGCCAGAGAAACATCAGAGGTCCATCTTATTAAGGAGAGGCCACTGGTTATTCCACCCATTGCTTCAGATCGAGCATCCGGTGAATCGCACAGTCCAGCCCGAGAGAAGCCACACAAGGCACACGTTGGAGTGGCGCATCGCATCCACCACGTCGCGCCCTCCCAGCCTCAGCCAGAGGTTGAAACGCTGGCGGTGGATCAGGTCAATGGAAGCAAGGTGGTCAGAAAGCACTCAGGGACAGACAGAACTGTTTGAGTCAAATCACTGTTGCCCTATTCTGTTGCTGTTTATGCACTGTGATCCTATAGGATAAATAGCACCTGCAGTAAAGTTTCTTTTGATGCCCCATGCATGCCAAACTTCTTCCAGATACATCATTAATAGATTTAATATTGAAACCTACTAGGACTGTGTTCATATGGCAAGGTATATAACTACTAAATGCTGTGGCCAAATCAGGGGTACCTGACTGCTTGCTTCTGAGCACTGCTCCATTTATTGTATCTACACGTGTGGACAAAGGCACATGCTGCAGGCTGTGTTATTAATAATATTAGTGAAAACAAACTTACCTATAAACCTGCAGCAATAGGTATTGGCTGTTAGCATTTGAAATAGCAATGGTTCTTTTGTCTTCACTGTGTATGTAGCACTTACTTCATACACAAACATTAACTTTCATGACAAAGCCTTCCTCACGGTAGCATTGAAAATCCATGCAGCTGTTCATAAACTTTAAAACAAACTAAGGACTTTTTTCCTTCAAATGCTATCAGTTGTGAACTGTGTTCATAGTTTCTCGAAGTCCTGAGAGTCCCAGTAAGCATTGTTTAGTCCTAAATGCTTTGGTTTGTGGCTTTAAGCAAAAAATGAGGAAGAAATGTGGAAAATCACTGTCTTCAATGGTTAATGGTCCTCTCAGAGTATGAACATGTTGTTTTTGTTTGTTTTTTTTTTTAAACTGAATGGCTTCAATGCACATTTTACACACTAGTCAGTCACTACACTGCACTTGTGGCACCTTCCATACTGGCTCAGAGCTCCTTTTTTCAGGGAGAAAATTTCTGACCATCCTGTATGAGAATGGTTCTTTATGCTCTAACCTGCACTTTTATTATAAATGTTGGTTTTTTTGTGATTGTTTTTTTTTTCTTGAGAAGTTTAGACTTATTCAGGGTATCAGTGGACAGTTCTGACTTCTAGTAGCTTAGAAACCTGAGCTGTCCCTCTAAAATGTGTGTACTCAGTTTTAAATGTAACTGACTTAACCACTTCATACAAGAGGAGAACCTGGCATCCTTGATTTTTATCCTAGTCACTTGGGATGCACTTACTTGCCTTGTACTTGTCACAGTTCCCGTCTAGTTAGCAACAGGTAGACCCTGCATCTGCTGTTAGACTACTTGGTTTTTGTTTCTTCATTTTGTTCTTTTTTCTAGGAAAGAAAGGCATACTGAGAGCTGTGTGAGTACGTAATTTTTGGAAAGGACTTTTTCTTAAATTCCGATCAGCACCTCCAGCTTGCCTCTGCTTCACTCTTGTCTGCAGCCTCTGAGTAGGACCAGCAAGAAAAAACAGCTCCCAAATGCTGCTAAGCTTATGATGTGCCTTCAAAAATTTGGAACACGTAACCTTTGTAAAAGCTGATGAAGGATCCCTGCCTGCCCTCTTTCCTTCCCCTTGCCAGCTGTAGTCTGCCCCTCCAGCTTTTTTTCTGCAGCTGTGTGTTGGTGTGTTTCCTTCTGGAGCCTTGGATAACTATTTGTCAGCTTTCTCCCCCTCAAAAAGGCACTGACAGGACGAACAAACCTGTTTTTCCTACCTGTGGTACTGCTAGCTTCCCTGTGCAGCATGATAACTTACAGCAGGGTTGGTCTCAGTCAGAGAGGATCTGAATGTCCACTGACCTGAAGGCCTCCTGTGCCCTGTCCCTGTGCATCCTCACAGCTCAGGCACGTGCTAGTTTGAGAAGCCCAAGAAGTGCACGTCAGCATTGTGCCTTGCCAGCCGTGTGCTAGGATGTGTTTCATGAATTATGGGGAGGGATAGGGAAAAGCTCTGTTCCTGAAAAATGACCGGCTAAAGAAAGTTTGTTATCCTGCAGTCTAAGTGTATTGTACTTACCAGCAGTGTTTTCGGTTTGGGGATTTTTTTGGTGGTTGCCATATATTTTTATGGCTATTGTATGAGTGAACTACCCTGCCACTTGTTCAAGGCTGATGGAAGGCATTGCTTCCAAACCTGCCAGAAGTGATGCTTTGGGCAATTAAAAATGTTTCTTACAACCATACAGCCAAACCTTAGTCTTTGTGTCTGTGAGACTAACAGGAGAAAAAATACATATATATATACATGTGGGAAAGATGGAGTATATTTTTTTCCATATATATATATATATATGAAAATAATATGTATGTATGTATAGTATGTATATGTATATGCATACACATACACACACGCGCGCACACACACACGCCCACTCAAACACGTACGCACACACATGCGCACACTAACACGCAAGCACACTCATGCACACACACACACGTACACACACGCGTGCACACACACGCACGCGTGCACACACACACACACGTACACGTGTGCACACGCACACACACGCGTGCACACTCATGTACACTCACACACGTACACGTGTGCACACGCACACTCACGCGTGCACACACGCTCACGTATGCACACACATGCGCACACAAGCACACTAACACGTGCGCACACATGCACACTCACACACACATACACACTCATGCACACGCACACACACGTGTGCACACTCATGCACACACACACGTACACACGCGCGCACACTCACGCACACTAACACGCGTGCACACTAATGCACACACACACACACGTACACGTACCCACACGCAAACGCGCGCACACTCACGCACACTCACGTGCGCACACTCATGCACACTCACACACACACGTACACACGCGTGCACACGCACATACACGCGTGCGCACACGCACTCACGTATGCACACATGCGCACACTCACGCACACACACACGCGCGCACTCATGCACACTCACACATGCATGCACACTCATGCACACTCACACACACACGTACACACGTGCGCACACACGCACACTAACACACGCGCGCACACTCATGCACACTCACACACACACGTACACACGTGTGCACACGCACATACACGCGTGCGCACACGCACTCACGTATGCACACATGCGCACACTCATGCACACTCACACACACGCGCGCACACTCATGCACACACACATGCACGCGCACACAGGCGTGCATACTCATGCACACTCACACACGCGTGCACACTCATGCACACGCACACACAAGCGTGCACACTCATGCACACTCACACACACGCGTGCCCACTCATGCATGCGCACACACCGGCGCACACTCATGCACACACACACACACACTTACACACGTGCGCACACGCACACACACGCGTGCACACTCATGCACACTCACACACACACGTACACACGTGCGCACACGCACGCACACTAACACGCGCGTGCACGCTCATGCACACACACACGCGTGCACACATGCACACGCACACACGTGCATGCACACTCATGCACACTCACACACACACGTACACACGTGCGCACACGCACACACACGCGTGCACACTCATGCACACACACACACGCGCGTGCACACTCATGCACACTCACACACACGTACACACGTGCGCACACTCACGCACACGAACACACACGTACACGCGTGCGCACTCACGCACACGAACACACACGCGCGCAAACTCACGCACACGAACACACACGCGTGCACACTCATGCACACTCACACACACACGTACACGCGTGCGCACACGCAAACACGCGCGCGCACACTCACGCACACTAACACACACGCACGCACACTCATGCACACACACACGTACACACGCGTGCACACGCACATACACGCGTGCACACACACACGTACACACATGCGCACACTCATGCACACACACACGCGCGCGCACGCTCATGCACACACACATGCACACTCATGCACGCGTACACACGCGTGCACACTCATGCACACTCACACACGCGTGCACACTCATGCACACGCACACACATGCGTGCACACTCATGCACACTCACACACACACGTACACACGTGCGCACACGCACGCGCACGCTCATGCACACTCATACACACGCGTGCACACTCATGCACACGCACACACAAGCGTGCACACTCATGCACACTCACACATGTACACACGTGCGCACACGCACACACGCGTGCACACTCATGCACACTCACACACACGTACACACGTGCGCACACTCACGCACACGAACACACACGTACACGCATGCGCACACTCACGCACACTAACACACACGCGTGCACACATGCACACTCACACACGTACACGCGTGCGCACACGCAAACACACGCGCGCACACTCACGCACACTAACACACGCACGCACACTCATGCACACTCACACACACACGTACACACGCGTGCACACGCACATACACGCGTGTGCACACGCACTCACGTATGCACACATGCGCACACTCATGCACACTCACACACGCGCGCACACTCATGCACACACACATGCACACTCATGCACGCGCACACACACGCGTGCACACTCATGCACACTCACACACGCGTGCACATTCATGCATACGCACACACACGCATGCACACTCATGTACACTCACACACACGCACACTAACACACGCGCGCACACTCACACACACACGTACACATGTGCGCACACTCACGCACACTAACACACGCGCGCACACTCATGCACACTCACACACGCGTGCACACTCATGCACACGCACACACACATCCCAGCTTGAAGTGTTTCTAAGAGGAAATACAACTGCTGACCAACTTACCATTTTTAGATGTGTTTATTGATGGCAGCAGCCCACAGGTGTAGCGCACTGCTGGAAGCCAGCTGTACCTGAGGGAACACTACCCCCACTTTGGGGCTCAGTCTTTGCCTCTTCTTTTTCTTTTTTCCCTCTCTAAAGCGGCGGATGCTGTGAGGACAATGCAGTGCCCAACTCCAACCTGTCAGTCTGCATTCAAAGTGAGACAAACGCCTTGAAGCACCCAGTGGGAAATGTGCTTTGTGGTATAAAGATCAGCTTCAAAAACGAGGCCAACACCCATCGCGTTCCTTCTCTGGGAGGTGGTGTACACTGGTGTCCGGAGGGTATTCTAAAGGGTGTGGAGGAAAGGAGGACACTGAGTCGTGCTCAAAGTACTGCGTGAAAATGGAAGCAAGAGGGGTCTCTAGAAGAGATGCTTGTCTTCAGAAATTCACTCTGAGGAGTGAGGAGAAACTTTATGCTGCAAATTTCACATGCTAATGGCAGTATTCGTGCTGCTTATGCTAAGAGCAAAAGGACTAGCAACTACTGAGATATAACAATAGGAGGAAGATAATAAGCAAATCTACCCCTGTCCCCAGTGGAAAGGTACCTGGAGTTTGAGCCTGTGTGCTTCAATGGGTATTATCTTCAGGATGGGTAACTCCACCACCAGCACTCCGGGCTTGCTTTTTGTTAGGCAGCTGTTCTCTGTGTCCCAGTCTGCCCCTTCCAGAGACAGGCCAGAAACAAAGCATCCTGTAAAGGCAGAAATGCACCATCTTAGGTAAACCAAGCTGCTACAGCAGCGTAAGGCAACTGTTCCTGCAGTAGCTGTGCTGTCCTCAGCACTTAATAGTAATGACAAAACTCATATCCTTTCAAACCGCATCTGCAGGGAGGTATATAACTTACCTGCAGTGTTAGTTCTTATAATGCAGCTGCTAGCTCTGGCTTTAAAACAAATTTCCAATTGAAATTGGCTTAGCTGCATTATGTATGACAAACAGCGTTAGGACTAAATGCTGATTTTCTTGCAGTTTTCTTCTCTACAGTGGATGCTGTCCTCCAGTTATTTGCTTGTGTTATAGCCCAGTTCTGAGCAAGCTTTGTCACTCTGATGGTTACATCACGCTGACAAAAGGTGGACGTTTGAATGTTAGTAAATACAGAAAAGAAGTGACTTGTTATTAACTGAAAGCTGTGTTTGGAAATGGAAGGGGAAAGTATCTGTTTTTGCCAGTCAGGTCTAATCCTCAGAGATGTTTATCTGGCCCTGCATCCCGAGTAATTAGAACACTGCGAGTCATCATAATTTCAAGGATACCTGTACATACACAGTAAGTAACACATAACTGTATTTACCTTTTTGTTTAAATACATTACTTGCAGTATAGATATATCTTTAAAAATTTGCTAGGATAAAGAAGTGTTTTCCTTATTAAGAAAATGCATATGGAGAAAAGAGCAAAGCAAGTTGAAGAAATACATGTATGTGTGTGTGTGAAGAAGCTGGTGAAAGAAAGAAGAGCTCAGTTTACAGTGGCTCAACAGCAAAGCAGGAACCTGAACCTGGCCCATTCCCAGCTCATAACCATGTGGACTGTTTAAAAGCACAACTGCACGTGTTGTCTGCAGAGGTATAATCAAATTAATTCCACTGAGCCAGCCAAGCAGTTTCTCTTTCTCCCCTCTGGCCTCAATTAACTACTTTTTTCCCTCAACTAATCATAAAGTCACTTACCTTGCGTAGGCCCTTCAGTGATGTCTTCTGCAGTCCTGTATTTGGTCACTTCGGTGTAGAGAGTGGAATGATCCAGGGGCCACCTGTTTTTCCTGCAGGTGGCTTGAACAAGAGCTGTCAGGTAAGATTCTGGAACGTGCAGGCCTGAGAGCCACATCACCTTTGGTTCACACTCATTAACCTGTCATCAGTAACAGAAGACAGCCTGCAGTGCTTGGTCTGCGCTCCCACCAAACCTCCTCCTCAGCTCAGAGGCCAATCTTAAAGACTAGCCAGTGGCTTCATTCTAATTCTAGCTGGTGATCGATTGGCATAAGTTCAAATTAAGTTATTTAAAGCAGTGAAATTACAATGACTTCTGTACCCCATCACCAATTTGCACTGCGTACAAAACAGACAAAAAAAGAGCTTTCTGGAGTCCATCCCTTACTCACCCAGGTGTTGTACTGGTTATACCTATCTCTGAAGAAAATAATCCAATTTCCGAGTGTTTTTAGCGTGTCGGGGGCCAGCCGCCTCCAGATGCCAGGAATCTGTCCGTTAAAGAGCGCCCGAGCCACATCGTCCAGCTCACTGCTCATTCCAACTTCCCCAGCCAAGGCCTGGAATGACAGTGACAGTGCTGAGTGCCAGAGCTGAGGCAATTAAAGCCCCAGTTGATTGCATCTGCTTGCTGTGAGCAGCGGTAGCACTGCTCTTACGTACACGCTGCAGTTCAGCCAATGACTTTGCCATGCAAATGATGAGTTTATTAAAACGTTCCAATTCCTGCAACAGCACCACAGTTGTAGGGGATAGGTCCAGTCCAAAACCTTTCCGTATCTTGTTAAGATCAAATACTTCTGGTATTTTGTTTTCTATATCCTTAGCAATGTGAGCAATATATTCGTCTCGACTAACTCCTGTACCAGATTCACCTGAAACAAAAATAGCTTAATGAGACTAAATCTGAAAAAGTATCCCCTCTATCATTAATTTTTATAAGAGAACTTTGAAGGCTGACTCTCTGCCTGGCACCCACTTCTTTACCCACCCCATGCAGCACTGACCTTTGCACCAGCAGACTCCCTGCATGCCCAATGCTTCTGAGCATGTGCTCAACTACTTCCCTGCTGCCAGGGCTCAGCAGCTCAGTTGCTTTCCTTCCCTCTCACTCACTGCTGCCTCTTCTCCATGAGGCCATTACATGTGCTGGCAGGCAGAGCCCAGCTGTGCTGCTGCAGCAACTCCTCCTCAGTGCCAGCCTGTGGGACTCCAAAGGACCCAGACCGCTGCTGTGGAGCTGCAGCATGCTTGGTACCACAATCCCTGCAGTGCAGTTCACCACGTCGTTAGTTCCTATTTGCAAAAACAGTCCAAAGTGGTGGTGGATGTACCTGTTTGAGGCTGCAGCTCAAGAAGATGAGACCATATACCACGAACTGCCTGTGTGTAATACCCAATCTCAGCATTGGCGTGAAGACCAAATACTTCTGGAGTATTAGCGAGGGGCAGACTTTCTATTGCCACTGCAATACAAAAACACACTTACTTCATATTGATGCATATGTTATGCTACAGCTACAAGACCACACATAGTCTAAGTAGAGTTCTTTTACTTAATGCTAATTTACATGACAGAGAAAGCATTGCTTACCAACAAAGTCATCTTTTACAGTCCCTTGGGGAATCCTGTAATCAACCTCATCATTTTTGTAAAAATGAAATGTTTGGAATGTGTCAAATATGAAATCACCAAGGTACTCGTCCATATAGACAGTCAGAATGCGACGATCAAAGCTGTCAATGGCACGGCCACCATACATGACCTAGAAATAATTACACTAATTATATACCACTGGCTTTTGAGGCAGCAAATACAGTTTAAAGTAAGGTCCAAAACATCTTGCTATTGCAATGGCTGCACAGTGTGAGTATAATGCTGTCTCAAAGACCTCCTCTAGCTCCTCAAGGGGAGCTGCTCTGGGCCACTCCTGATAGCCAGTCTTGGTGATGTATTTACGTACGTCCAGCAGTAACTTCCTCAGTGCCAGCTCAGGATCAGCTGTGATTAAATGCTGCCAAATCAGAACAACTTCCTGTAAGATTTTGTGTTACAGCAGCTACTTTGAACCAGCCAGCTGCTACACAGCACATAGCAAGTACTGCACTGCTTTAGGAATACCTGTTTGCACAGCTCTCACATCAGTCACGTTCCTTTGCACTAACAGTACTGTAAAGTTGTGCTGCTCAGTGCCTTCCCTCAGAGGATCCCAAAGGCTCTCTGAGAATTAAGCATCATCAGTCCCCTGTTATGTAATTAACCACAGTGGCCCCTGGTTATTGAGGCAGTGAGAGTAAGTGACTTGCTCAGGAGTTTCAGGACTGCCCAGAAGAGATTCTGAACCAACCCAATGTTATAACACAGCTCAGGGATTATTTAGTGACAATGTAGGCACTCACCTCTCCAATAAGATACTTGAGGCTGCTCCAAGGGATTTTATCATCATTTTGCTGGAAAGCTTTTGTCAAATATGTGTGAAGAATTTCCATGCAGACCTAATAAAGATGTTAAAACAAGATGAGAAGATTCAAAAATCAGCTACACACATCCATGGTTTTACTTAACACAGTTCTTGTTTGAAAACCAGCAATAGTTCCTTCCTCAACAAAACGAATTAGAAAGCACCCATCTTGTTAAGGAAAGAAACCCATAAGGGAGGGTTATAAAATAAATGCATTTATATAAACAATATACATAAATACAAACATAAATGACTGAGAATCTCATTAAGTTTTGTGCTCTTAGTGTGATCAAAATTGACATCATAGAAGATCATGAGGCTACGTGAGTCCACAGCAACAACAAAAAAAGGTTAATATAAATTATATTGCAAGAAAGGATTGAAGCTGGATAGACTGTGTTTTCAAAAGTAATTTGAGCAACTCAAGAACGTGAGAGCTGTGGCCATTATTTTCTTACCTGGAAATCAGATTCATTAAAATCATAAGGTACATTCCAGCCAACCTTCCCAAACTTCCTTCTCTCCTGAACCACGGCATGGAAAAATGCCAACACATAGACTAAGGATTTGAAGGCAGGATGTGGGCATTGCTCCAAGGCTTCTTTGGGAATTCTGAAGTAGGTGGCTCGCATATTCAGTTTCAGACCATTCGGTGGCTCTGTTACAACCTATCAAAACAATCAGGGACACCATCAACTGCTGAATAGCATCAAGAAAATAAACAGTAAATGTATCATGCACAGTTATACGATGCAAGCCTGAAAAAACTGATCAGCTTTCTAAATTCATACCAATATGGGACTTTTCTGTATGTAAAGATGTGCACCTGACCTTTTATCGAGGTTAGCAGAGATGTGAAGAGAAACCTGGTATTATTTTACAAATAGCTGTTATTGGAAAGATTAATGGTTTATCATACTTTTAGATCTACTGAAATATTACTAGCAATTTACATATTTTGCTGTGTCCTACATACCACAACACTATGATGGCTTAAGTCTTTAACATGACTTTTCTAATTATCAAATGAAAGCAGAGTCAGCTTCCTGGCAACACTGTCACAGTGCTGTAAAACGTTTATTCTTGCTGCCCATGGTTAGACCTAGAAGGTGCATGTGTGCAATCTTAAATCAAAAAATACGTTCGTGCTCACTTCTCCCCACTGTGGCATGAAGCAGTGCTGAGGTGAACAGTCCAGAGCTGTCACTGATAAACCAGAGCACACGTTGGGTGGATCAGATACACCACTGCCATCAACTCTATGAAATAAAACTGTTACATTTACAGGACTGGTTCACCACAGCAGAAGTAAAGCAGTCACAAAATAGAAAACCAGAACTGCATCATGGCTTGTGCCTTCAAAATAATCAGCTCAGCCTGCTTGTGATAAATGCTGCAGCCTGAAGTAGCAACTGGAAACCATTATCCTATTACAGTGTCTGCTCCACTGACACTATTGCCAGGCTAGACAGACCTCAGCTCTGCACCAGGAGTGACCCGACTATTTCTGGGTATCTGTAGTGGATACACTACATTCGTGGCAGCATTTGAATGAATGTAAAGAGCATTTGTCACATCTCCAGGTTTACTCACAAAGCTCTATTCTAGAATAACTGCCCTAGGAAAAAAACATGCTTAACAGCTATCATCCAAAGGAAAAAAATCACCAGAAAATAAACATGATGAAAAACCTATCTGGGTAATGAAAACAAAAAGCTTGTACACAGCCCAAGTCAGCATGCTGCATTCAGGCCACGCTCCTCCCCACTCAGTCTGTTCTGCTGAGCACACAGGACGTGCCCTCCCGCTGGGGTTTCCCTCACACAGCACCTTCAGTGACTTCTGCAGTATTCCTATCGGGAAGCCCTCGGTTGGGTCAGTAGTCAGCCAGAGGCGAAAGTCTGGGTGAGGATTTGTGATTTTCTCCAGGGCCTTTTCCAGAGTGATAAGCCACCTCACCAACAGGTGACAGTTCTGCAACATCAGCCACTCTCCTCTAACCACCACATTCTCCAGCATCTGCAGGGCAATCTTAAGAGACAAAAAGAACGATCTGTGAGTAACACTCCCTTTATCATGAAAGCAAACCAACTCTCACGGGTTAGTGCAGGAGACTTCCTCTTGCCAGCAAACATACTCAGTCTTTTAGTTATAGTAGAACACTCCTCCCTATAAATGGAATTGCACCAATATCACAGTCAGTTGCTAAGATACTCTTTTATTTCATTAATCCATTTTGAAATTAAAGTCATGTAGACTACTGAAGCATTTCAAGACACTGAAGTAGTGTATGTGGCCCAGAACAGGATGGTGATCAGAGTCTAACAAGGGGTGATCTAAATGAAGCTACTCAGAGTACTTCCATTGACTGAAATCACAGCAAATTCAGCAGCTGCTAAGCTGTGGATGCTTAAGCCTATGGGTCCATAACAAAAAAAAACCTACAGGAAAGACAGAAAGAGCAGCAGGATTTGTTTTTTGTAACAAACACTGTGACTTCAGATCAACCCATGTCCTTACACAAGGACAGAGTCACTGATGACCCTTTGAAGGGCTACAGAACAACTTCTCAGCTCAACTACTTTTTAACAGCTGAAAATATCACTCTGAACATAAAAACCATAAAAACATCCTAGCAGCCAAATGGCCTCTCTCACATTACAGAAACGCATTATTTCCAGGTTGGCAAATTGTATTCTATTTCCAAAGCACAAATTAACTTCATTTTCAGTGGCGTTCAGAAAGGAAATTTGGACAAGTCCATGAGAATAAAAGCTTGATGTGCAATTCACACACTAACTGAGTGCCCACAGAACGTCCCAACCCTCCCACTGATGTTACCTTTTCTTGGCCTTGTCCCATGGCTAGGAATTTGAGTCTATCCCCTCCAAAGCCTGTCCTCTCAGCCAGTTTCATGAGGTCACTAATGGGATCACAGCCGGGACTTAAGATAAAAACAACCGGTGAGCGAGGACTGCTCTGCTCAAAGATGGCTTCAAAGCTGATCACAGGGGGCTGCACGTACCTGGTAGGAAAAGAAGCACAGTGAGATGCTCTACAAAAAAAAGTACCAATTCTGTGTAAAAGATGGCTTTAATACAGACATCAACATCCATTTCAGACTGCGCATGAAAATAATACAGAGAAAAAACATGCTCCACTGTGTAGGCAAAATACACAAACCATTGACTTACTTCTCACTCATTGTCAGTGTCACATAGTCTGTCACTGCCCGATACACGCGGTCCACTCGGAAACAGCGCAGAAGTAGGAGTTTCTGAAAGTCTGTGAGACTGTTTTGGTACTGCATGGGGAATGGCATCTGCTCCAGAGCATCTGTGTCATACCACTGGCAAGAAAAGGTGGGAGGCAATGCAGATTGAGCAAATGGATATATCAATGAAACTACTAGGAAAAGCAAAAACAATTTGACACCAGAAAAACAAAGAAGAAAGTCAATCCACTGCAAAGAAATTTAGAAAGGTTCAGCTTTTTGAGTACAAAGCATTGGTAGGAAGGTTCAGCCTCTACTGCCATTCCACCACTATCCGCCTCTGGTGCCGTGGGAGAAGGCACTGCTCTCAGAGCAGCCCTCATGTGATTCAGCAGTACAAAAATGACAGTGAAATACTGACTGTTGAAATCTACAGCAAAAATTCCACTGACTAGAACAGGGCAAAGAATCCATCAAAGGCATATGACTGGAAAATAAAATATGTACAGCACAGAAGATTTTGGGGGGTTGTTATTTAATAACAAGAGTCCTAATACTTCTGGAAATAAGCCAGTCACTCAGATCAAGAAGAAAAGCAGTGCCTTGACAGAAAGCGCCAGTGGTGACATGCCTCCTGCAGAGTTCTAGGGCACACTGCATCATACTTGAACATTTAATACCAGAAGAAAAAACAAGGACAGAGAACAGCACTGCAGAAAAGCACGTACATTTTTCCATACATCTGGATTTTTTTCCACATCATCTGGAAGAGATTCAAATTGCTGAGGAAACAGTTCAGACAAGCGAATTAGGTCTTCCCAGCCTTGATCTGGAAGCCAAGCATATGGTTTCTTTCGTGCACTCTTCTCCAGGGAAATATTGCCTAGTCACATTCAGAAACCAAAGTGAACGTCCATGTCGTAAATTCTCTGGTCCATGACCACACATACAGTCCCATCACACAGAGAAACCATTTGGAAATTTGTTTCTGGAAGCACTGTGATATTAAACTGGTCTGCTGAAGTAAACACAGCATTTTAAAAGTGCTTGCAAAAGCCAAAGTTTTATCTTTGCAAACATTTCTATTGATAAGTAGTTAGAAAATAACTAGAGATTATTTTATCTGGTTACATCCCCATTATCTGTAGCTAACACAAGATTGGACAGCTTTTATAGTGAAAAGAGATTCACCTCTTGACTGTTTAACAAAGTGAAAATAGCAATAGCAAAATCCTCAGTCCATGTAAACTAACATATTCCAGCTGACTTCTTGTGCTATCTCTTATCACAACTCATACTTAGTCAAAATCAATCTTCACAAGACCTTCTAGCTACCACCACATGTATATTTCTATACAAATATGTTCACATTACCTTTTAAAAAGAAGTCAAGTTCTTCATGGGGAACTCTATCATCAGCTTGTTCTATCTTCACAGTCATATTAAAGGAGAACAATAACTTGTGCTTCTCAAACAAGCCTATGTTAAAAGGACAACATTTTCAAAAATCTGTTCCAGTCCCACGAGTTTTAGCACCAGTCCTTAGATCTACATCCTGCATCTGGTCACCCCACGAAGATCAAGGTGACTGAAGATGGGGTTGGATCAGGCTTACAGAAGTACAGACCGAGTCTAAGTTTGTCAAAATGGCATCGTGAGAAATACCCAGGAATGTAAGATCCATACCTGCAATTTGCCATTTGTAATTGGATTAAGAAAGGATTCATTTAAGTTGTAATATGCACACTTCAGATAGAAGGGAGTGACTGTAAACCAGGAACAATGCTGAAACCTCAACATCGGTGAATTTGTTATTGTTTGATAATTTGCCTCTCTGATGTAAACCAGCTGAAAGCTGGTGAACAACAGAGTATCAGCTTGTCATTGAAGTGCACTAACCTGTGCAGCCATAGTTATAGGTGTTGAAAGTCAGTGTATCCATGATGTTTTTTAACCTCTTCACAAGAATAGGACTGGGCATGGATTTCCGAAGAGAGAGTCCAAAAACCTCTAAGAAGGAGACCAGAGAGTACTGGTACATGATGTTGACAACTGCCATTTCAGACAAAACGGAGAACAAAATGGCCCCCCTCCTGGCAGCTGGTCGGTAGCCATCTCGCAGCTGATCGATATCCGCCGCTGTTGTCGCAGCCAGATTAAGTTTTTCGATCACCTAGCCAGACATTGATTTTATACACGTATAATTAATGCACTGACATATTCATATACACGTATAATTAGTGTACTAAGCCATGGTGAAACAACAATTACTGCCACCACTAGGTCAGGTCATTGGTGGCTTTGCCCAGCTAAGGCCTGTAAGACCCCAAGGACAGATATCCTACATCTTCCCTGAGTAACAAATAACTCAAATTCCCATTTTAGTTCCAAATTGATACAAGACAGAGATTGTTTCAGAGCTGAAAGAAATACATCACCTACTTTTGTTTTAAAACTGTGAATAACTGTTACTTCAGTCCTAATAATAACTTTCCTGAAAATAGGACTGTGTTCTCCGATGCAAAAAAAATACTGCTCGATACTGAAAGATACAACACATTCATTCTCAAAGCTAAGAACTAGGCTGAAAGGAATGAAGAGTTCTCATGAAAGAAAATGAAACACAATGAGAAAGAAAGAAGAGATTCAGAAAGTATATATCCCACAAAAAAAAAAAAAAAAAAAACCTAACAACCAGCTGGTACCTCAGTAGCTTTGGATTTTGTCTCCTCCATGGTTTGCACCAAGTCTATGTTGTCCAACATGTTTCCTGTGGAAGATGTCAGTTCCCGAAGGAGAGAGTCTTCCAGATCTTTCAGCAAGTTTTTATTGTCACTTGTCTCCTGAATGAGATGTTCTCTCTGTTCTTCCAATTCCCTTCTTTCAAAACCCGTAATAACACTGAGCAATTGATCCTCCAGGCCCCTCAGCGTAACTACAGATAAAACACAACACAGCCTTTTTTAAAAGAACAAGGACAGCTTTTAGACAACAGAGTGGCTTGGATAATAGCTGTATATTAATTGTACCAGTGCATCCTAACCTGACAGGTGTAAGTCTAGATCTTCATTTGTGTTTCAGATGAAGAGAGAGAAGTGAGAAGAATTTTATATTAAATCAGATGATAAGTATTAGGGAGACTATTAAATGTTAAAGTTTTGTTGTTTCAGATAACCACCCAGGCCCTAAGCAGCATAATGACTACTTTGTTAATAAACACACACTGCTTACCTGTATAATTGATAACCATAGCTTTCCCAAATACAGCGGGAGAATACTTTGGGTTTGCTAATTTGGTGTTCAGGTACAATCTAAAGTTACTGTCATAGTCAACCTCTTTGTCACCCAGGACAATGAATTTTCGCCCTTGTGCAACTTTGATATTCTTCTCTAAGACATTGTCTATCACAGGATCAATGTATTCATCAACACCATGCAGCAAGAAGGGACTTCCATACTTTATGGCAAGTTCCAGTTGTTTAAGGAAATCTGGGTCATTAAAGGAAGACACCTGCAAGAGAATAACGGAAAGATATGAAAACAGAGCTTCCAACTATGCTTCTGACTGTGACATTGTCCTACATGAAATTCCATCCTGGAGCTGAGAAAAAACACAAGCAACACAGCCTTCTGGTTACACTATTTCACTTGTACTGAGGCTGGCCAATATCCCAAACAAACCATCAGTCCCAAAGAGGTTAAATTATTGTTTATCTTTACCCTCAGGTTATTTTTTTCTTCTTTCTTCTTAATCCAATTTAAAGCCTGTTGTTGTGGGTCAATACAGAGTGGGAAGCGGCTTGCATATGTTGTCAGAATGCCATTTTGGACGGAGAGCTCATCTGGAGGCAATCCTTGAGAAACCCACCTAGGAAGCAAAGACCAAGCTGGAACAAAAACTTGATGGGAGAGCATGTAATTTCAGTAGTCAGTAAAATTATGCAATCCTTTGAGCATACTCTTGGAAACACAAGGCAAACATACAGGGCATGTGATTGCAAAAGCAGTGTCAAAACTCAGACGGACTCACTGAGACATTTTAACTACACTACTCAAAACGCAGACTGTTGCATTTGGTGAGGAATCACACAGCAGCTGAAATTTGGGTTACTTGGCCATAGGTTTAATTCCAAATTTACTGCAGTAAATGAAAAGACTGCTGTTAAGCCTTGGGTGGAACACATATTATAGATTACTAATAAAAAGGTACGTGTATAGGTTCAGTGAATGCCCTTGTATTTTAAAGAACAGTGGTTTGGTATAACAAATAGCCTCTGCCAACCAGGAAAAAAATTGTCTCCTTGCCATCTTTGTAGCATGACGTAAAACGGTCTTTCCACCTACACTTCAACACACAATGCCAATTTTGTGCTACAGATTCAGACTCCCACTTCGTGATTTCACAAACAGCAGTCACTAACTTCTTGACTGGACATACCTGCTAACCTCCACCTCATTAGTCAGGAGGCTTTCTAACCTAAAAGGCTGACTGAGAGGGATCTCTCGTGAAAGAATGTCTTCTTGCCACACTTGATAAATCATCTCATTACGAAACTCCCAGCTGAATGCTCCTTCATAGCTCAGAAAGGCAGCACAGAGTAGACAATCTCCAAGCAACTTCACCTTTCGCATTTTGAGCTCCTCTAGTTCCTTTGCCCACCTGACAGAAAAAGAAGGGGATCCTGGGTGAATCTGTGCCAGGGGATGGGGATTCTTTTCCAACTGCTGCTACTTTATCCACTGATTGAGACAACCACAGAATTTACAGTCAGCTGTTCTCTCAGTTATTGTGATGACACTGAGAGGTTTGAACCATCTTCCTTGTAACCCTAGTAAACCTTTTTGTTCTGCATTAAAATTTCGCTGTTACTACTTTCCAAGATCTAATGAAGAGTAGTCAGAATGCATATTAACTCCTAGCAGAAGGAAGAAAAAAAGAAAAATCAGAGAAAGGCATTTCCAAAAATCCAAATCATCCAAAATATCTCATTTTGATAGATTTTATTCCTGGCAAATGATCCTCTGAGGTCAAGAACATTCCCCTTTGAATCTACACTTACCTCTTGTTCTCAGATCTCAAGCCGAAGATGAGCTTGTCAGCAGCTTCCAATCTTCTCTGCATAATCTCTGCTTCTTCTTGTAACTGTTGCTTTTCTTTTATTGCCTCTTGATATTTGTTCCCCAAAGCTTTAAGTTCCTCCTGAAGTGTAGATAGCTCTGCATTTATCTTTTCCAGTTCTCTCTTACTTAAGTAATAGTTCCGTTCTAGCCTTGCTACCTATGTTATGAAGGAAAATAGGGTATTTGAAGGAAAAAGGGTATTATCAGAGAAAAGATTTTGGAGAGAAATCTCAAGTTCTTCCTCCTGGCTATCTTATGTTTTAAAGCATCATGGTAATAAATGGTGTAAGCCAAAATAACTGCCACTGTTCCTCATCCACCTCTCCTAAACATTTACCTCATAGTCTGAAACTGCAGTTCCAAAGCAGACAAACTTCCTAAAGCAGAGTTCTCAACACATAAGCTCTATTCAGCATGTAAGCAGTCCTGCCAACATCAGAGGTCAGCAAGACTATCATCCCAGACAAAAAAGGAGGTTTGTCTGCTTAATAACAGTGATATTAAGACCTTAAAAGTAGTCAGACCCACCATCTAGTGAATATACTTTTATCAGTAGTCAGCTGCATCTAAGCAGGTTTTCTGTTAGAAATTCTCCCAGTGCCATTAGATTTCCCTTCATAACACAGCTAAGGTCCCAGTCTTTCTAAAAAATGTTAATCAAAAGGTCTGCGCCCACAGGGCACAGATGTGTGACAGAGCTTTGCTCTGTCCAAATGTCACCTGATTTCAAGCATGTTTTCAGTAGACAGCTAAGAACTGTTTTTTCTGACCATGATAGCCTATCAAATTCCACCTGACCACATTTCTCTCACCTCCTTCCAGCACTAGAGTGGATGGGAACCCATACCACAGCATGACAGCACAACAGACACAGCACGTAATAACTGTACATTCCTCACTCATGCTGCAATATTTCTAAACACCTCTTATGAATGAAGCACTCCAGAGACTTCTCACTGTGAAATCACCAAGTGTTATTTTTCTGATGAGCATCATGTTTCATCGTCCTCAGAGGCTGAATTCACACACTGTACCTTCTCTCTCTTTGGCTTGACTTCTCTAACTACATCACAGTAGCTCATCACCGCTTCAACAAACTTGAGCATTCCCAGGCCAGCTCTGCTAACAAGTTCCATTTCAGTGAAGGTAGTATTAAGACTCTTTAACACAGCTAAATGGACAAAGACAAAGATATTGCAAGTGAGCCAAGTTATAGTGCAGAAATCTTCAGAGAATAAGGTTTCCATTCAGCAATATTGAGCAGTACTGTAACAGATAACAGGAATCATTTGTCAGAATATAAACGATTCTGAACTTACCACGAAGGTACGGGACTGTAACTATACAACAACACTGCTAGTGATTTCTCAAGCTCCTTCTCAAAAAAAAAAAAAAAGCAGTGCATTCATTTTTCCAGCTTGTCTCATGGCCATGGCTTGTTTTCTCTACAGCAGTCAGATACCATTTTGTTAAAAGTGCAAAATTCAGCTCTTAATGGAACTACTCTGGATCACATCCTTGCGATCATCTGCAAAGCTTGACTCGTCAGTTTTATATACAGCTTATCTTCTTTTCACTGTGTACAAATCACATCTCAATTGCCACATAGCAATCAAGACCATAATGCTACTTTCTGAATATCTAAAAGCAGAACAGCAGGCCTGCTCAGCTGTCCTGTTTGTTTCTTGCCTGCTCCAAACCAAAGTGTGAGGACTGGATGTAACACAGTGCAGAAGGTCTCTGCATTCTGAAAAATCCAATTACCCAAAAGAGCAACATCTGCAGCACCACAGACAGTGCTGTCCCTTAGCACAACATAAACTCACCCTCCTAACCAGCACCGGAAGAATTGCCATGGACATGGCTAATCACGCTAACAAGGCGTTCCTTTCATTCCAAGTGTACAGGTCATAGAATCACAGAATGATAGAAACACAGAATCCTTAGAGCTGGAAGGGACACCCCACAGCCTGTTAGAGCTGGAAGGGACACCCCACAGCCTGGCGCCATCGGCAAGTTTGCACTGTCAGCGTCACTGACAGAGATATTAAAGAGTATCAGCTCCAAAAGTGGAGATGCCGGGGATTGAACCCGGGGCCTCATACATGCAAAGCATGCGCTCTACCACTGAGCTACATCCCCGTTAATAATTTGCCCTGGTCAATAATTTACCTCGGACAGATTTCACTTGGCCGTAAGTAATTCCATCAAAATCCAACTCCATCAGAGATCGCAGGAAATTTGCCTCTGACATCATTCCTTTGGCTGTCTTCCAGTTTAATTCTTTGTACCCCCTCATTATAAGAACACATTCCAAAACAGCTTGCACCTGTTTAGGGGGTTTTGCAAAGGACCTAGAAAACAAGTAAAGAAGACAATGGAGGAAACAAAACATGATGCTAGACTTGTGCTTCCCATTAAGACTGCTAATGAAACATAACAGCTATTAAATAAGACATTTTAAACAAAGTGAAAAATATAATCCAGACAAAACAAGAAATAATTAGCTAAATTAGGGCTCAAAACTGGTTGTTGCATTCAAACAATTTGATCAATAAGAGACTATGGAATTTCAGCAGTGAAAGGCCTAAAACCAAGATCCATATGTTCCCCTCGTGCAATCGGGCAGCTGTTCATTGGGAGGCGTAGTACTGAAAGAATCCAGAGATGTATCACAGAACAGAAAGTAGATAAGTGTGACAGGGAATGAAAAGCTCTTACTATTTTGGGGAGAGCCAAGGACTGCATGCACTTTCATACCTGTCCCCAAATACAAAATGTATTATAAAAACAAGAGAAGTAATTCAGCAGAAAAGTACATTTTCATGCTATCAAGGCATCGCTGAAAATAGAAAGAACAGGCCTGGGGAGAAGTCCTGGGCCAGGAATCAGAGGATTCTGTTGTGACAGCTGCACCTGGGAAACTGATGTCCTGATCATAACCCATGCACTATGCCCATGAGGAAAGTGAGGCTGACTCTAAAACAATCTCTCAGTGAATTTCCAAGCATTTATGCTATTGTACATCTAAATGAACTACCTGATCTCAGTAACATCAGACTTGTCAAGCTTCTGCAGCTCCAGTTTGGCAGCTTCTAAAACAGGCATAACTTCAGCCAGAGCTGCCTCAGCAGCCGCCTTCTCCATAGCAATAATCCTATTCTGTTCCTGTATCTCCGTAGCTTTTTCTTCAGCCAGTTTTTTCTTTGCTTCAGCTAAGAATTGTAAAAGCAGGACCGTAAATAGATTATTCAAATTTGTTTGCAGAACATGTACTAATTATATATGTGCTTTTGGCTCAAAATCAGAAATTACCACCAAACCACTACCCTTTTATTTCTAGCTTGCCAATGTTTACAAGGCTCCATCCATCACCAGGATGGGAATACCATTAGTGTTCCACACAAAGCATAGATAATCTCTTTTCCTACTGTGCTTCCCTCTGACTTTCTTCTAAAAGCATTTCTGAAACAGAAGATCCCTTTCTTGCTAATGCCTCTTTCTCACATTACTCCTTATACCTTAGGAAGGGAAGACAAGGGCCAGAAAGCATAATATTGAGGTGCACAAAGTAAGGTAGACAAAATATATAGGAAAGATGTCAATCTGGTTAGAATGCAGGACCTAGTTTTCTACAAAGATCCTACATCAGCACAGGCAAAACAAGAGGGTCATCTCTAAAAGCATCTGGAGCTCTTAAAGTAGCTTCCAACCCAACACAGACTATGTAAGCCTTGCCTAGCCTGAAGGACACTTCACCAGTTGTAAACAACCTACCTACTTCTGTGTTTGCTGAAATCTCTTTTAACAAAGCCTCACAAGCAGCTGATTTTTCTGCTAGCACGATCTTTTGCTCTGCAAGTTTCTTGTTCAGCTCAACCAGCTGCACACTAGCTTCCTTCAGTTTATCTAGGCCCCCCTCCAGCCGTTTGCATTGTACTAGAAAGGAAAAAAAGAGAGAAATATTATTCCTTTTTATTTATTATTTTTATTATTATTATTATTTATTTATTTTATTCTTTGATTCCTTGTTATTGCACAGCAGTAGAAAATGTCACAGAAGGTAGACATGCTTATAGGCACACTTTGCTACAGAACAACCTCAGTTATGACAGGAAAATCACTGTGCAAGATTTTTTATTTCATAAGCCTCCCACACAGGACAGCATTGAAGTCACCGGCGCTGCCAATAAGTGGCCCTGCACCTCTACTTGCTTTCACTACTGCACTGTTGATATTTGATCCTCTTTGCATACTTCAGTACTCACAGAAGTATGAATAAGAACTGCTATTTGAGGAAGAATGTCAAACCTTGAGTTAGGCTTAACTGTCATTAGACCTAACCACCCTTCCTCGAGCAGAAGAGTGTCTGGCTTGGAAATCCTGGCTCAGGTTCATTCACAGAAGAATCTGGGGTAAACACAACATTAGATAGAATCCAAACAATCATATGTGGCCAGGATGTTAATCCAACATTAAAACTAGATATCGATAACTTTATTTTTGGATAACATGGGTAATATTTGGGATCTACACCCATTTTCATCATATTATACATTTTTTCCTCTTTTTTTTTTTTTAGTACTTAAATCACTTATTAAAAAGGAGAAAACATCTACAGTCTTACCTAAAATGAACTCATTTTTCTCCTCAAGCAATTTTGAATACATATGGATAAAATCAAGGTAATTCTTTGGCGTGACATGGTTACTACGCCTTAATTTCTGCAGAAATCTCTTGCTGAAAATCTCTACAGATTCATGCACCACAACCATGTGCTCAACCACCATCTTGGAGCTCTCTGCTGGAATGCGTGTGTTACTTCCTAAAATTGGTCAGAATAAATAAATAAATAAATTTTTTAAGGGTATGTCAATTACCATCTTCTTTATTTAATGTCTACTTAAGCCAGGCACAGAATCTGCTTCCTGGGACAAAAAACAAGGCCAAGATAGAGCTCAGAAGAGTACAAAGGCATCCTGATAGCCAGGTCACATCATCTCCAGAGTTACGGGCTTGAATCTTAGCCATTTCTATTAAACCTATTTGAGTAAGACACTGACAAACAAAACCATTTTTTTTACTGGGATACTGCATCATCCTTGTAGATCTATGGTAGCACCCACAACAGGAAAGTGAGATGAAATCTACAATAAAGTCAAAGCAAAGAATATATTTCTTAGGCCAAACCGAGGATTAGTGGGTTAAAATATTGATATCTTACTTACCAACAAAGGATTTGGCAACCGCATACAGAGCTTGGGGGGGCCAGGGCAAGAACCAGTCAATACCAGTATTGTTGACAAGACCTTAAAATAAAAGCATAGTGTTGCCTGAAAAGTTTCTTTGTAAAACTACATCTTAATCTGCCAGACTGCCCTAAGCTTAACTTTGTTCGCATCAAGAATTTTCAGGTTTGGTCTTATTTGGCTCCTACTCACGAACAATAATTACCACAAAGCCAGTACTTCCATCCTGATAGTAAATAATCACCTTTGCATCTGTGTCCTGCTAAACCTGTTGCTTTATTTTTTAGGCTATATACCATTCCATAGGATGCAGTCAAGATAAAGCCTGCACTGGGATTCCCACCAGTACACCTCAATTTGTGTGTATCCTCAGTCCTCTTAGGACACCTTTCAGCCACCTGTTCTGCAGTAGCATACACCAGGCCCAGGTGGTTTTTCTCTTAGCTGTGTCTTTCTTAACCCACTCTTCTTTTAGCCTTGGATATAAAAATGTTTCTCTTACCACCATATCCTAGTTTCATAATGATTTAATAGGACACATTCTTCTGTAAACTATAGAGGAGAGGCTATAGACATAGGCAGTCTGTATACTTCCAGTTCAGTGAGGATGACTAATTGATTTCTAGCAGTTCAGCTGGAAAATGAACTGATTTGCTAAATGTTAGTCAATAATACCCACTGATACATGGTAGTGAACTGGAAAAAATAATGCAAACGTGTAATCATTAAACCTGCTCCACTTAGTCTTAGCTGTGAGAGTCTGCTGGAGATTTTGTCTTGCCTAGAAACCTGTGTTTGACAGGGAAGGGACAAAGCAGTGTATATAATTGATACCTGGGAAATTTCTGCACCACGTTCTCAGACTGTCCCCAACTGGGGACATTCCCAGGACAATATGAAGATTGCTTGCACATTTGTTTACAAAATATTGCCAGACACTCTGTTTAGCCGGGTTCACACCAGCTTTAATAGCTTCGTCTCCAATCTGACTTAGTATGCTGTCTTTTTCATCATCTGCAAAAAGGGCTGGCACCATTCCTGTAACATATAGACAGAAGAATGCTAGTGAGAACAACTTGTCACCATATGTCTGGGGACAGAGCAAATGGGAAACTAGAGTGATAAGTATTAAACCTAGTTCAGCAAAAATGGTTCTGGGCAGTTCTAAGTGAAGCTATTAATCTCTGTGCTTCTCCTCCTCCTCACCCATAATGGACAATATAGAGGAAGTACTTCAGATGATGCAAGGGGATTTAGAGGAATAATTGCTTTGGTTTTGTTTGGGCTTCAGCAACACATACAAAATGTCACAAGAACACAAAATGCTTTTACTCAAGCAAGAAAAATATTCATTAGTGTCTAGAAACCACCAAATCACATTTTCAGTCTCTCAATCAAATGGTCATATTGCATAAGTTACCTAATGACTGACATAAGCAGAACAGAACAGAGAGAAACATACCAAGAAAAGGATAACATTTTCAAATCAGACTCTGTATGAACTTCTATAGAGAGGATGGTCACACAGTGCCAGCTGCTGCTAATCTTTGCCAGCGGCATACAATAAAAGACACTAAACTATAGATTAAGATATACATACAAGCAGCTGTTGTTGCTCAGGTGAATGCTATTTAAAAGCAAATGAGAGAAAAGAGGTCTTGTGATTAAACACAACTGAAGTTGTACTCCCCAGATGCATATAAATGACAATATGATGTCAAAAAGCCACCATTAAGGCGAAGATAATTTCAGGTAGAATTGAAAGGTGTAACTAACTACAGCAGCAGAGAATACAGAGTGAAATAGTAAAAGCTGGACCAAGGGTGCACTTGAGTCACAAGCAGATACTAAACTGGCAGTAATTCAAGCTGTGTGTGTCACCTGAAGTTAACATGTTATTGATGAGCTCCAAGAAACTCTCTTCTGCTACATGGCCATCTGTAAACAAGAAGACTATTGACTTATTCTCAATACCAAGCTTCTGGTACAAGCTTTTCAGGTCTTCTCGGAAGTTATTTTCCCTATATCCCCGAGTCAAGATGATCTCAAATACCTAAGGATGCAAACAAATATTAAGAACACGCAGATGAACCCAAGACATAATAGTAACTTTGAAACTCAATTTGAACTATATTGGATGAAAGGTTTTGGTTTGGCCCCCATCCGTCATGTGCTACACTCTTTCCAAACAATTACATTTGTACAAACCTACAGGATTGCATTTCTGAAATTTGATAGCCCTTTGTATTCACCCTCCTTTTTCATTCTTCCCCTCCAAGTCAACAGTTTCTTATAGAAGGAAGAAGATTTCCTATCTAAAATATTACAATATCAATCACGATAGGGTTCCTTGAGAAGCACCACAGTGCTGCTGTAGCACAGATAAGCAACAGAAGCCATAATTAGGTACTATAAGATTTGTCCCCAAAACCCATCCTTGTTTTCCGTCCCCCGGTGCCAAAATCTAGATTCAAGCAATGAGAACTTCCTGCCTAGATCACCCACAGCCTAGACCTCATAGCAATCTGTTTTTCTCTTCACACGAAAGAGTTGCCAGCCTGATCTTATCTTGGCTGCCTTTCCCCTCCTCCTCTCATCCCCATCCAATTTAATCCTCATCCCACCATTGCTTTCCTTGTCTTCTTTCTCTGTGAAGACACACAGACACTAACCTCACATCCAGCCGTAAAGGCAGCCAATCTCGTAAGAGACTGCTTTCCTGAGCCTCCAACTCCTATGAGTAGGGCATGGCCACGATCCATCCGTATGATGCGATACACATGGATTAAATGTTCCAAAGCATCATCAAAAAGAACTAGATTCATTTTAAGATTAACCTCATTATATTCCTCCAAAATCTCCTGCAGAGAAAGGTGATCAGAATGTTGCTAGGAGACCAAGGAAACAATAGCATTAATAAAATAACAACCCATTTAGCCGCATTATTTCTTGAAAAGGTCATCAAGGAAAATAAATAATTGGAAAGCACTGCAAACTCCATAGCTGACCCTCAATTTCCATTACTGCAGATGCCAAATGAGAGTCTTCTGTGCACACTGCTGTACGTGTGCATAGAAGAACTGATTTCACCTTGTTTGATGCAATTTCCTTACCCTTCCTCACGCAAAGACACAAAAATCACACACAGTTCCAAGTTGAAGCACACTACCTGAAAGAGATTTTTTGCCACATCATAGGCTTGTATATCTTCATAAATACGAGGCTCTCCTTCATTCAGTGCCATCCTGAAATCTCCAAAAAGAATAGGATCCCTCATAGCCTGTTCCAACTCATCGTTGAAATTCTCTTCAATCAGGTTTTTGATATGTCCTTGTACCTTTGAGTATAAGAAATAAGTTAGGCAACACAACAAGGCAGGTATTTCTGAGTCCAAGAACACTCAGAAGTGATATTAATAATGCACATTCTTGCTCAAATACTGACTGATTTCTAAGAGTGGAAGCTGGCAATGTTACCAGAAGAACCAGACCACAATGTCCTTTATGTTCTATGATACAAAATGGTCCAATAGGAAGTTTGGGAACCATCCAAGTCAATGGACTGCAGAAATTTAAGACAGAAAGGGATATACCTGATTTTAAAAAATAAATAAATAAAAAATACATTTTCTGTTCCTTCAGCAGACCTGTTCACTTAGCCTGCCATGGTTACCTTATTTCATAAAACTCCACTGATTGTATTTTAAGATAATGTAGTAGCAACACAGTAGTTAGACAAGTCTGCAGTATGACTGCAAGGCCTGAATGTAATAGTTGGTAATATTGCTGTAGCAAATTAGTTGCAACAGTGATATTCAGTAACTACTAATAATTGAAAGAAATTACTCACCAAAGCCTTATCTGCTTCATTAATCAATCTGTCATGGAAAACCCTCAGGCACTCATTTCTCCAAACTCTCACCATCTGGGTGACTGTTTGAAACCTGCATTAATATCAAAATATCAGACTGACCGAAACAAATTGATCTTGATCAAAGTCTGGACTGATTTTTTTAAAAACTCTTTTAGCAGTGTTTTTGTTTTTGTTTTTTTCCTCTCTTCATAAAGATGAAAAAAATTGCATCACTACCTTCAAGTATCTTATTAAAGAAAGACAAATGCAGTAGCATTTGTCATCAAAAGTAGTATCATAATAGAGGATGTTCCTGAACATCATCTCATTCTGGTGAAGGTTTAATGAAAAGCAATGAGACGTGATTGATTTCATACACCAAGCTACCTCATCTTCCCCCAGCTTTATCTAAACAAATGGGTAAAGGACAACTAAAAATCATTTTTATATTCTTACCTCTCTGGGGTTGTAAGAATAAGTCCATTATAGACTCTGGAAAGGTCTCGCAGGTTAAAAATGTAATGGAATTTGGAAGGAGTAGGGGGTAGGTCACAGACAATCCTTTTATAAAGCTCCAAGGTGCATACTGTTATGGTCTCAGAGATGGCTGATATAGACTCATTAAACACCTACAAACATGAGAAAAAAGAGATGTTTTCATGCAACTGCCCACAGAAAATTGAGTACTATCAAACATACACTGCTTTCCAGCTTTTCAAATAACTTGGAGCAAACATTTTTAGAAATTCGTGTTCCTGTGCAGTATTCCTGTGAACACACAGAAGTTAAATCTCTTGGGTACAGTCCATCTTCACTGAAAATAACATCACACTCAATTACTGGAATTTCCACAGTGTTTCCACATGAGAAAAAATAAACTACTCTTTTGTTTCTTGATTTTCCAGTTTAATTGTATAATAATGCAGCCTACTGCATTGTACTGAATTTTTCATTGTCATTTGGGAAAGAGCTCTCCGATCTTTGTGCATTTGGTTATAGGAACCACACCTAAATGATTCAACTAGCTTCAGTCAATTAAAAGAACACAAAAATAAATGTATATTTCAAAATAAACCTGTTAAGCAATCCTTTAACAACAGTGAAATTACCGCAGTGTGGCCTTTCAGGATGGAGGCGTAGATCAAATTCAGTGATTGCTCAGAAGGAAAAGGTATGTTAAAAACACTGAAGAGTGAGATGAATCGAGGGTCGACTTCATTCCGACCTCCTCCAGCTTTCCCCATGGCAGCAACAAAACCCAGATCTCGGAGCATTTTACAGTTCATCTCCTTACTGCGGTCATATAAGAAACCTTTTTCTAGTAGCAACTTCAACAAGGCAATGGGTTGCTGTGTGCCATACTCATCAACCTTGGTAACACAAAAGCAGCAAGATATTTAGAGCACAGTATATCAACATGCCAAATACTGCCATAAACACAAAAATATTGTGCTCCCTACTCAGGACAGCAATACACAGACTACGTAACATTCAGTAGAGGTCTGGCACTGACTGTGAACATTCATTCCAATGTCTCATACAATAAAAGTGCCTCTTCTCCAATATAAACTAAAAACACACATCCTTTCCTGCTCCAATTCTAAAGAGAAAGGGACGGTATCTACAAGAAACATCCTGCAACCAATATTAGGCCACAGGGAAATGATTTTAATGCCATTTAAGGTTGGACTTGATGATCTTGAAGGTCTTTTCCAGCCTGAGCAATTGCATGATTCTATAAGAAGTGATTCAAAAGGAAATATTTCTTATCTAGAGAACAAATACTGCAGTACACAAAAATACCCCATACTGCATGCAAGTCCAAGTGTTCTGAAGTTCCCAAACTAAAAAACAGTTATGTACTTCCATGAATCTCCTTGACTTGCGATATAAGATCTACTCCTTTTGTACAGTTGGATCTGTATTTGAAGGGATGACATCAGCGCCACCCCAAATGTTTCTAAAATACCCTACTAACCAGCAGCAGCTTACCCTCGGCATATTCAGATCATCCATGAAAATAATGAGACGCTTTCCCATAGGAGGGCCATAAGCGTCTTTAGATCGTTTCTCTACATTTGTCTCTAGATTTCTCTGAATGTCCATTGATGTTGTACGGGAAGAGAAGTTAATCACTAGGAGAAGCTGCAAAGGGGACGAAATAGATAAGAATGGATTTTTACCTTTTTTTTCCTCCCTCCAAACTAGAGCATTCTAGAAAATATTCTTTGTATTAAATTGCCAGACATACCAGAAACACTCCTCTGGTTCAGTTACTCACTTGAATTACACACACCAAAAAAGTAAAATTCTTCTTAAATCTTTGATAAAGTAAAAGAACAAAATATTCCTGTTCTTTAAGAGTTCTCATATCATTCATACAATTTGGGCCTGAGCTTGCAGTTAGATCTCTGAACCCACAAGAGGTCTCAAAGTCAATACTGCTACCCACAGGCTCAGGCTTCAGAACAGAAATTTAACACAAGGTTACAAAATGAAAATGCAGCTTTATAAACAACAAGGCAAAATGCCTCATACATACATAAAGGTCTTCATTCAGACTGTTTAAGAAGTTTTGCGTCGTTGCTGTTTTAGAGGTACCGGATTCACCTACAAGAACAACTGGGCGTTTTATTTTTACCATCTGTTCCAGCAACCAAGTAGTGCGTGTTGTATCCACTGTAGGCACTGAAAAAGATCATGAATAGAACAGCAGGTTAAAATAAAAGGCAGGGCAGCCAGGGGGATTTATATTTGTAGAGCACAGCTGGATCAGATTCACAAAGAATTAACATGCGGTTGCACAAAGACATAACCTGAAATATCAACTTACTAACCAGGCTGAAGAAAATCTTTAATTGATTAACCACCACTATTCAATTTTTATCATTGGGTTCTTTTCTCCTACTGACATGAGAGAAAATTAATTCTCCACATAGGAGGGCCACAGACTGGTGAAATTCCATGTAATCCTTATTCCAAGGACGTAATCAGGATATATTTGGATCAGGACTTAATTTTCCCTGAACCATAAAGAGATGAATTTTGTTCTATGTGAATAGCTTGCTATCAGGAACAATTTTATAGACCACACCATTACCTATTCTGTCAGTGAAATTAATCTGTGCTTGCTCAATCTTACTATAAAATAACCTGGACCAATTTATCCTTAGCTATGAAAAGCACTTGTCATCATTATATAGTATTTCAAATAACAACCAATATAATGGCCTTAAAAATGTATTTTTTATCTACTGAGCACTTGACCCAGTGATGTGAGATTTTTTCAGAGTTTCTGGACAAGTACGCACACACACACAAAAAAAAAAAGGAATCAATGTTCTGCTCTTCTGACTCTCTCAAAATGCGTCAGGCACTGAAAAAAGTTCTTCCTCATTTCATTATTACACAGTCCTGTAAATATCAACTCTATTCCTGCTAATCTACCATGACAAGAACATTAAATAAATTGGTTTCTGTCATCACAAGAAACTGAACAAGAGTAGATGACCTTCAGCACACAGTGAGGATACCTCACGTTAAGTGCCACTCACATATTATACAGTATAAGCACATTGTCACTTTTTTGATAAAACACTCACCTAGGATGTCAAGAAACTTCTTTTGAGGATTATGAATATATTCAGGAACAAGTTTCATCCAAGGTACCCACTTTTTTTGAAATCCATCAAAATGAAAGTCATACAAAGTTGGCAGCTGACCTGCAAACCATTAAACAGTTGAAAGGTTCCTATGACACTTTACCGTTTCATAAGACTGAAATGAAAGTAAAGGATGTGATTCTGGACCAACTAGAGCAACATTGTTCCACTTGTCATTTAACCCAGAAAGACATCTAACAAAGTTCTCCTAATCCAGTACTTGGGTCATATTATCAATTAATAAGCACTTTTCTAATGGTTTGCATTTCCCTTTTTGTTTTTCCTTTCACTGTTTACATTTTCTGGCTGACACAGAAAAGTACTGTTCTGTGAAGGTAAGCCAGTAGCTAAGGGTCAGCGAGCAACAGTACCTCTACACATGTTTTAGTGACAGTCCTTCAGAGAACATCAAACATTTTTTCTGCAATCAGGACAGATAGCTGGAAGGAAGAACAATGTTCTCACTTCAAGGAAACCAAGACTTTTCCAACATAACCATGGGATTTGGAGTATGTTATGATAAAATCCTACCTGGCAGCTCCCCTGGCTTAGCCAGGATGTTCTCATCATGAACAGTTGACATACAGGAAACATGTTTAATGTATTTATCAAATTTAACTCTTCCAGCATCAAGAAGAGAAGCACCTAAAGAGAAATATAAGGCTTCCAAGAAAAAGCACTCTAGAACATCAGGATCATCAGGTTGTGCCCCAAGCAGAGCTTCCAGCATCACAGTCAGCTGAACCACCTGTCGTAAAAAAAGTCAAAAATGTGAACAGAATCACTATTTAGATAGGTAAAAACTCTTACTATGTTTTCAGCTGTTTGAGTGTTTGCTGATATTTTGTCGTTACAGATGTATCTACTGATACAAGTATTAATGACAGCAGGACAGCACTGGTAAGGAACTGACTGTTTCTGTTGTTTCTTGGTAGCAAACTGACATTTCACTGTAAACACTACACCCCTGATTTCCTTGGGAGACTTTTGTCTTCGTTAGTCAGCTCCACTTCTAAGATAAACTTTTTCAACCTTTATTTTCTATTCCTCACCATATTTAAATCTGTTTGAGGAACAATGGTCTTCAGCCTTTCTTCTTGTTTGCCATCCACAATTCCCTCTGTAATCATATCAATAAGGCAGGGCACATATTTTTCGAATAAACGATTCAATTCAATTCTCTCTTGCTGAGGGAAAAAAGGGACAATAATTACACACAAGAAAAGTGGAAGGGTGATTGTGAAAGCAGAGTTTCCCATCAACACCTGGCTGACCAAGTATGATTGCTCTTACAGGAATCACTTCTATCAATGACAGGGTATGGGCAAATTAAGAAATTTAACACTGTTATACAGACTGTTTTTTCAGCAGCTGAAGATGTGCATTCATCAGGTGATAGTAACTAAGCTGTCTTACTTCAGATCTTAATGACAAGTGAACTGTAAGCCAATTCAGAAGATGAGACTGACTTTACAAAGATGTTTTGTGTTTTGTTTTTTTTTCCACATCTTTCTACAGTTCGGTATTTAATGAAAAATACTCTATGACCAAATGCAGAAATTCCCACCTCGTTTTCTCTTCCTTGTGTCCACTTCTGCCAGTAAGGCTTATATTTTAGATTTTTAGGATCCACAAAGACCATTCCACAGCGGGATACTGTGGCAGGAGATGCATACTGTAAGTCACCAACCTGCAAAATAATCATACCACATAATCATGCTTTTAAAGAATAGACAGAGTAACTACTTTTTAAGGCTCTGTAGATCTAGCCTCATCTAACCCCTCCCATGTACAACTATTACCTACCTCAAACAACAGTGCACAGTGTGACTGAAGTCTAATCCTCTCCCCATTTGCCAAGGTCAATAACTTATTGTCATCCATGACAGAATTCATGTTTTCAACCCAGAGAGCATCTACGTCTCCATCAAACAGAATGTACCTGTGGATACAGGAGCCAAGGGATATGGTGACTAATCTCTGATTTCAGTCACAAATTTCAGAACTCAGACATTCCATCAAAGGCAACAATGTCAGTTCAGGTGTTTTGAAGCCTCCCCTGCATTTTTGATAACTGCATAGTTTCTATTCATCTCACTGAGGCAGAGAACTCACAAGAAATAGAAAGACCCTCCTAGATGCTTTGTATTCACTTAGCATGTGTTTCTGAACTAGGACAGTATCAAATATTCTGTATTGTATTAAAAAAAATAAAAGTTGACACAAAATTCAGTACCCAAAAGTTAACACAGTAATTTCTAGCTGTCTACCTTCGTTCTTTCTTGTCAGTAGGCCTGTTGATCTCCCGAAAAATGTTTGACAGGACTCCATCTGTCCAGTCTCGTGTGGTAGGGTCAAGGATCCCATATAGTTCAATCACAGACATAGCTTTAGGATTCAGTGTGTAAAGCTTTGTCAATAATCCCAGCCTAGAAATACAACAAGAAAACAAGAAAAGCAATATTATAATGACACAATACCATCTCATGATAACCCAAGCATACATTATGGTTAGCTATTAATGATTTTGACATGACTACACAAGTCTGAATGATGCCATTTTACAGCCAAATTTCCATGCATCAAACTGTATACTTACTTGTTCTGGGCTTGGCACAAAGCATTAATGACAACTGATTTTCCACCTCCAGTAGGCCCAACCACCATTGTAGTGTGTCTAGTTAACATTGTCTCATACATCTGAACAACTTTATCCACCTGAAAAAATACATATTAATTCAACAGACTGTTATCCATAAGCCTATGGACATCAGCAGCTGGTCTACATCTGCTAAGCTTTCCTGGAACCATTCTGGAGTGCAGCAATGCATACCTAGCCTAATGTTTACATCAAAAACTCAGGAAACTAACATTTTTTTTATACCTGAACTGGTAAAACAATATAACCCCCTTCTTCCAGCACTTGCTCTACAGCATCATTAAAGTCAGGGTAGCGGACTCGAGGGCAGTCCAGGCCAGGAAACAGGTCAGAGATTAGGCCAAGGAAGAGAGGTACATCTTCAAACACAAATTTAGGAAGATTCATATCTCGTAGAGCTCTCATCAGTACAACCTCCTAGACAAAATACAGCAGAATCAATCACTACCAAACAGCTAACCAATTGTCTAATATGTAGTAATTTCAAATATCTCTAAAAATGATTGCACAATTACTTTAGTACAGCTTTGGGAATGCTTTCTTGACTTCAGTTACTAGTGGAAAAGAGGCCATTTTAAAAGGATTAATTTGACCAATAGTTAAGAATAATATGCTGCCCTTTTCAACTATATTAACAAAATGCTATATGGCTGGAGTGGTCATTCTTTAATTTCCCCACTTGGATGCTAAAATAACCAACTGTTTTATAAACATTCCCAAATTCTGTAGTCAATGCAGCATTGAAAAGTTTTCATTTATAAGTATACTATACTGCTCGAGCTACAAAATGAACAACGGCACAAATGGAGCACCCACTTTGGGTATTATCTTCAGAAAGTAGTTTTTGCCATTTATCCAGGATAAACAGTGGTGCATAATGGATTTAATATCAAGAGCACACATGAAGTAAAACACCTCATTTTTATAGGTTTCCCTACCTAGTTCTGATGCTATCTTGTTGGCAGAGGGCATCATGAAGCTCAATAGGAACACAGTAAAATAATAAGACAAAAAAGACCAATTCTTCTTTTCCAAATGCAGACAAGCTACAGCAAGTGTGTAAACGTATACTATTCCCAATGAAAATATGAGCTGCAAAGGGTAACTAAGTGGCAAGTCTACCTCACTGAGGTCTGGTGATCCTCTTTTCAGTTCCCCAGCCATCACCAACACTGATTTAAGGGCCCGTAGCCCAAAATCATAATGATGTTGTTTAGAAAGTTGTTCTTTTGCCAGCTTGTATAGCACTGTCATCTTTTTGGCAAGGACCTGTTTGAGAGTTAAATAATCACAAATGTGAAGTCACAACCGAACACTGAGCATGCATACAAGAGTATGGAGAGCAATACAATTTTCTTACCTTTGCTGTAAGGAATCCTTCAGAAAAGAGCATGATTTCACAGATTTGCTGAAGATCTGGTACAATAACAACCACAGGCCTGAACAAAGCTTTTACAGACTCAGGGAGTTCAGTCCGGCCAGCATAACCAGGATTCATTGTAATAAAAATGCCCATTCGGCTATCAAGGTTAATTTCTTGTCCTTCAAACTAAAAGCACATGAAAACTTTAGGACAATGTGTGTTTGGAACTGAAATATTATCATTTGCTGAAAGAGAAAACCAGCAATACTGGGACACCCACTTAGGACAATGTATTAAAAATTCAGCTTTAGATATTAATGTAGGTACATTTAATTACTATTTTCTATTTAGCTTACTTTTCTCCTACTTCACAAGGGAAGAATCTAGCAAAGGTTTACGAAATAAGCAAAGATCTAGTATCCCTGAATCTCAGAGTACATATTCTGGAGTCCGAAATACTCAGCACAAAGCAATTACCACAGAAATAGCCCTCTGATCTCCCGGTTGGGTCCAGTCCTGGATCTTGGCCTCTAGCACAAGATCAGCTTTCACAATTACTCTTCTTTTTTAGTCTTTACCTGAAATGTTTTCAGACGATTCATTAAAGCATTTCGAATAACTTGAATCTGAGAAGAAATGACTGAAAGCACAGAAGCATCGATACGATTGAATTCATCAAAGCATCCCCATGCTCCACACTGGGCAAGACCAGAGAAGATTTTACCAACTGCCTAACAAGAAGAAGAAAAACATCTCAGCAATGAGTACATAAAAAAATCCACCATCGGCAAATTGGAGTATGCTAAAACTCTTAATGTCTGAGGAAAAATCTCTGGATACGTGCAGGAGCTAGCAATCCATCCTAAGGCCTTTCAATAACTTTGCCAAGTGGAGATAGCCCACGATGAGCTTAGACACTTAGCCATTGTTTCCCTGTTTGAAAGGACAAATAGAATCTTCAAATTCCCTCCAACATTCGCTCAAAATAGTTATTTTTCACTCTATTTCACCACCAATTGACACGGTAACTCTAAAGGAGGCGCATGTTCAGAAGTTCGAAACATGTGCTTACTCTGTGTGCTGAAAAAGAATAGTAAATGGCTCTTTCCAGTGAATACAGATCTTAAAAACTTACTTTGAAATCCATGCCTTCTCCACAGTTTGTCACCACACACAGCAAGCCCAGTGCTTTGGCCAGATCCTTGGTTGTTTCTGTTTTCCCTGTACCTGCTGGCCCTGCTGGTGCTCCTCCCAAAAACATTGATAAAGCCTTTGAAGACAGACCAAAAGGCAAAGTGTAATGCGATGAAAAGCAGAGCAATAACAGCAGAGCAGCAAGAACCTAGGCTACAACAAGTGAAGATTTGCACAAATACAACAGCTGTGGGCACAGAAATAAAGGAAAGAAGCTGCTTACCTTCTGAAGGTCTCAGAAGGTAAGCCACCCCCAGAAATGAGGTCTGCACCTGAGCTCCCCTGGCTTGGCCCTGATTTCCTACCAGGTGATCAATCACTGGTTCAATCCGTGACTTAGCATTTCCACTACACAAAGGATTCGTATTAAGCTGGTAGCAAATTCACAAACAAATCCATGGGTACAACAAGCCTTAAATGTTCTTTGTACATGCATTCTATGTTATCTTTGAAGCAATTAGTTTAGAAGACTATTGCAACCTACTTATTACATGTTTCTGTTCACATTGTTGTATTTTTTTTCCTACTTTATGTCCTAGTTGCCAACTATGTGGATGGCATGGAAGCATATTTTAAAAGTGCACGTTAGTTAAAAAGAGCTCCTTTAATACATATACCTGTGTTAATGTGAGATAAATACGGTCTGTAAGCGGGGTGATCACAAGACGTCCATTCAAACCCATGTACTCATAACCATATGAAAATGTGCCTGTACACTGCCGCACGTTCAGCTCATCTGGCTCTCGGTCCCAGTAGAAGCGCAGCTGGCTTTCCCATTCAAACTCCTGAGCCTGCAGAATGCTACACAAGAGAGACGTGCACATATGAGGTAAAAGGATAGATGTATAGTTTATGGCTTTGGTATTTTCTCAGGAGGTTGAGGATTTACCTGTCTCTGACAAATGTATCAACAATGTCTCTGGCATGAACATCAATAATGAGAACAGTGTTGTATTTTTTCCTGTCGTTTTTGCTCAGAGGTGCAGTAATGCGAGTAACCAGCTCGTCAATTTGTTGGTGCATTTTTTTAGCATACAGTTTCATTGCCTGTTTTTCTCCTTTCTTCACTTTCCGAAAGACATCCTCCACCTCCCACGTCCACCACACCTGATTGGCAGCCAGCACCATCATGCCTTGGTAGAGTAACATCCAATCAACTCTATGGGAAATACATATAGTATGGGAGTTTGAGTTACTGTTTAAGTAAATGATCACAACAAAGAATAGGAAGTTCCTCCTATTTCTACAACTACAACATGACCAAAACTTTATAAAGATTAATAAAATCAAGGTGTGAGGTATTATTTCTAAAGCCTAAGAAATATTCTCATGAAAAACAACCTATGCTATGTGTAACAATGACAAGGCAGAATTTATAATAAGAAAAACTGTGCACACATTCCTAAAAATGAAAACTCAAGACTTAGAAAACCACTGAGAGTAAATAACACATTATTTCTGGTTAGTTAAAATACTACATATGCAGGTATCCATACTCCTCCTGCATTATAGAAATACAGGCTAAGCTGTGTATCAATTAGAAAATGAAGTTTCTGTTCTTCCGTATCTCTAGTGGTTCACAGTACCATATGAGGTACTTGTATTGTCTTTGACACTGATTGTTTCACCTGCTTCTGTCTTCACAGTATCGAAAAATAGCTTCCTTAGTAAGACGTCTGTTTGTTCGCCTCATTTCTCCCAGCACTGCTGTCATCCAGTTCTCCACTCTGCCCTCTGCAGCCACAGCCTGCCGGAAATCCATCACCTCCCCCTCAGCTGAAATCATGGCCGTCACGATTTTCTTATCACCATCACCATCCTGAAACCTCAGGGAAGCTATGTTATCGTACATCTGAAACGCACCAACAGAGAAACTGACATGAGAAATCAAGCTGGAAAGAGTTAATTGTACCTAACCCTCATGTAATGTTGAAAGGAAATTTTCACCGTCTCCAAAGAGAAACGGAGCTGACTGCAAATAATCAAATAGAAACAGTGATGCATAGCCCAGCAGCCCCACTGCACAGTAAACAAGCAAATGATCAGGCTCAAGTGACTTTTTTTTTTTCCCCTATAAAGTAAGCAGCTCTCAGGAGCTATAGAAAGGTTACTTAATGATAGGTCATTATGTTGTATCTTGAACCTTCTCTACCATAACCGCTTGATTTGTTTGTTCAGAAGTTTCTTGAAGAAGCTGCCAAGATGTTCTTTGTACACAGGAAATGCTAGCACACACTTAGCATGATGTACAGAATAGTCTGTTCAGCTCTTAAAAGCACTTAAAAGTAAAGGGCACTTTGGAAAACCAGACACTGTACCTTTATCATGTGTTCCTGGACACAAAGTGGGTTACTGCTGCCAAGGATACTGAGCAACTCTTCATCAGATATAAAGAAAAATCTTGGGAAGGCATTTCGCTTCGAGTCCAGATAATCATTCAAGCTTTTCTGACATTTCTCCAGCACGTTATTTATATGGTGGAGGTCTGATAGACGATTTGGGGCTTCACAGGATTTTTTAATCGCTGGTTCTTCTGCAGTTTCATCCATTATCTATGTGGGAAATAAAATTAGAAAATACCAAACGGCAGTGAATTACATTTAATTACATTTAGCTAGTGACAAAACAGACTGCACCAGCAGTACAGGTTCTTTCAACAATGAATTAATCTTAAATATGGTTTCCTATACTGCAGTACAGTATGAGCACAGAGCTAAGTATGCATGTTCTTAAAGCTGAGAGCACAAAGATACTACTGTGAAAGCAAGTGTAAGAGAAGCCTGTATCCCAAGCCATGCAAGCATAATCACATACTCGACTTTGCTCCTACGTACAGTAGTATTTCAAGTACATGTATAGCATTGTGGAATCACAGTACAATTCAGTTACTTGCCTTTTTAAACATACTGTCTACGCTGTCAAACATTTCAGCCTCCTCTGAAAGCTGTGATCTTATATCTCCGCCAACAAAGATGCCCTCCAGGTACATCCATTTTCTCTGAACCACCATCCAGATCTAAGAGTTAAATGTTACCATCAAAGATTAAAAAAAAGAAAAGAAAATCCTGATTATAAATAAAAGTTAATTATTTAGCCCAACACTTTCTTCCCTACCTCAATTACTTCACCAATCAATGACAGAGTTTTTTCCAAGCGGTGAACAGTTGAAAGGAAAGGACCCACAAAACGACTGCCCAAGATACTCTGAAGATTGACACTGTTGTCATCAAGAATCTCTAAAATTTCATCTACAGATCCCAGAATAAAGCCACGCTTCTCAGTGCCTTTGAAATACATTTGTACAGTAAATTTCAGCTGTTCCCATGTTTCTGCTATGTCCTTCATACCCTGCATGTGCACATAGAAATGTGTTTCAGTTTTCAAGACCTAGAGAACTGTAATCGTAGCATAAAAATTAAATCAATTAATTCATCAGAACTTTTGCACATATTTCCAGCACTGGTTCGTAAAGAGGTTTATTTCAAAACATCATGATTGAAACCAAATGAATTCCATTTTTCACAGGCCAATCTTGCTTATTGTGATAGCAGAAATCCATATACTGCTGTGAAAGCCATGACAGCTAGGATTTTGTGCTGTTGTAGCATATTAACAGAGCTACTGATTTATTTACATTACGGCACCTCCCTGAAGATAGCAGAACTTACTGTCATGCCACTCAAGATCTCACATTAAAGAAAACTGCTGTCTTCTATGCCTTTTTAGCTTTACTATGATTTTTAAGTTACCTTCTCGACGCTAAGCTCCTTAACAGCTGTTCCAACTATTTCATTGATAATATCTGAGTGTTTGTGAAGTTCCATAGCAAACATATTCTCCAAAGTAAATGTTTCTGTTGTCATTTCAAATCTTGTGCCTGTTCTCTCCATAAGGTCTTGCCAATGCCTGTATAAAATTGATGTATTAACAACTATACAACAATACAGTAAAAAGAAAACAAATGTTTTGCATTTTACAGTTTATAGAAGAATCAATACTTGAAAAATACAAAGTACCCTCGTCATGATAGTCCACTTGCATGCCATTATGTAAGTTCATTAAGGAGAAATTTTCAAGCTACAGGACACAGCGTGACCCCAGTAACAGAAAGTTCTAGCAAAACAAACACATTCTTCCTACATATTAAAAAATGGATTTAAATAGGTAAGAGCAAACCTTTCTCTTAAAGCTTCATTTTTCAAATCAAGCAACAAAGGAATGGAGTCTCTAAATGCCTTCAGTTTTGTTTCCAAGTGACAGGCTGCTGGCATACTGCGGACTTGTTTGGGCAGCTTTCGAAAAGCTTTAAGAAATCCCTCAATTCCTTCCTGAAGAAACTGCACATTGAGGTTTATCCAGAGTGTCCGAGACCACTCCTCTTTAGCTGCCTGGAAACAAGGTTATCAGGAGGAAAAGAATCATATTTCTCTTTATTTTTTGGTACAGCAGGATCCAGAGACCACAGTCAGGATATACATGTGATTGCATCAACATTTCACAAACAGAGAAAGAGGTGGGTTAACATTCAGGACAGATTCATAACCAAAATAAATAATGAATAAACCAGAAGTAAACATGGAGAAGTGGAAAATCATTCTTAAGAGCATAATTTACAGTTGATCAGTCTGGCTGCTGGCTCATCAGGGCATTTTAATCTTGAAAAAGTAAAACTTCTTAAAAATTACAAGACTGACTAAAGCCTGAGATATCCACTGTCACCTGTATGTCCAAAAGTAATCCCACTGAAATAATCAGGAGACATGTACAACATAAAATCATCCAATAATTTCCAAGGAATGACTGGCTGTTCCTATCTGATAAATGTATGTGTTTGGTTCACTATGGAGACATTCTGTCCTCCTCTATTAACATTATTAAACTGACATCACGATGGTAAATCACAGGTCAGTTTATTTCATGCAAAGGAACAGGGTTTCTAGTAACTAAAGGACAACGCAAGCTCCTCTATCTCCCACCATTGCATGTGGTATGTGCCTGAATATGAGCGTGCATACACTTACCTTTTGTAATTCATAAATTTCATAGACTTGCTTTAGACCTTTCATATCATTCTGCACTTTCATTAAGTCAGGATACACTTTAGCTGGCAAGTCAAAAAGTTTCTCAACACTGCCCAGTTCCTGATGAATTTCTTCCAGTTTTTCCATTTCTTTTTCAAAAATGGCCATGAGTTCCAGTCCTGGAAAAGGACAGATGTGTTTCTAGATAAACAATCCCAGGCATTATGGGGAATAAATAAGACAGCATTTGCATATAGTTGGTAGAAATTACAGTACTAAAAATGTCATGTTGATCAGTTGATCAGTTTATATGTTAAGGAAAACACAATTTTCTTGTTTTACATAAAATTTGATGAATTTTCCATAGACCAATATTGTTAAGACACCACTTTACACACTTCATTTACCTTTATCAAGATCTTCTCCAACAGCACCAGGTCCCTCAGCCATGAATTTAGAGAAGAAATCTGCTACCTTTGCAGTGTAGTCCTCAATCTGTTGCTTTGTAATCTAGAGAGAACAGAGTTTAAATTGTTTTCCTCTCTATTTCTCTTCTTTTTTTTTTTTTTTTTTTGGTCAATTTAATTACAAATACTACCTCTGTGAACATTCTTTTTGTGCCTCCAAGGTTGTGATCAACTTCTGATGCTTCAAAGAAGAGAGCTTCCCACTTTTCCTTAATCTTGTCAGCCATCTCTTGCTCTTCTTTAGCCACCTAAAACAAAACAGTAATATCTCTCACAAGCAATAAATACTCACGGGAAAGCGAGAAAGATGTGCATTATAAATATGCAAATGATGGAAACAGCACTGAAGTTAATTAGTTTCAAGTTGTACCAGGAGAGGTTTAGATTGGACACTGGGAAGAATTCTTTCACATAGAGAGTGCTTAGGCATTGGAACTGCTTGCCCAGGGAAGCAGTGGAGTTCCCATCTCCAGAAGTATATAACAGACGTGTGGAGGTGGCACTAACAGACATCACTAAGGGTTTAGTGATGGAACTCAGTAGGTTAGGTTAAGTGATTGGACTTGATGACCTTGAAAGCCAAGCTAGATGATTCTATGAATCAGATTTAAACACATGCAATATGTCCATTTAAAATGGAGCTACCACTTCAAGAACGGAGGTTGCATTAGACAATTTCCAGATGTCACTTCTAACCTCAACAGTGCTCTGATTCTGTGAAATGTCTTAATAGGAAAACATAAGTTCACAGGGGAAGCATTTGTGAGCAAAGCTCAAATCTGAAATGTTTTATGAGACAAGACATAACATTCACCTACTTGAATATCATACATGGCAAGAGTTCGGTATCTCTCCCAGATGTCCAAATATTTCAGTTCCACCATAAACGACATGCCTCTGATAGCTGTGATTGTACTGAGGACAATTTTCAGCTCTTCCAAGGAATCAGGAGGTGTCTTAAGATTCTGAGACAATCTCTGTAAGAATAAAAAATTAATTTCCAGAGGCAACACTGGAAAAGTAATTAGCCAATTCTTACTGAAATACAAAACACAAGAAAATGACATGCTGACTCTTTCATTTTTAGTTTATGTAAAGACAAACACAACACAAAAATTTTTTTAAAAATCAACAAGAAGTAAATACCATAAAAACATAAATGTTTTTGTTACACCAAAAAAGAAGTTGTGAAGAGTGGTTTGAAAGGAATTTCAGAATTACCTACATGAACCATTCACAAACACAGGAATGAGAAAGCCTCTTTTTTTGCATATTACTGTTCTTTTGTTTCCTACCTACGCAGTGACAGCTCACCTCTGGATGTATGGCATGCTACAGCACATCACTCAAACTAATTCAGAGTGGTTCATATGGTCACCTACAAATCAGTGAAAGCTGTGTCAGACAACAAGAACAGAAAACACCTACCTCGATCTCCTCCTGAAGACTGAAGAGTTCCTTTCTTGCAAACTCATTAAGCAACTTTCCAAGGGAAATCATCCAATCCTTAGCTTTATCCTCCACTGCAGGAACTAAAGAACTCAGACAAAGCCTGATAAATTGTTCATCTTTTATCAAGGGCTGTTGAGTGACTTCTTGAGCTACCTTCACATAGAACTGCAACTTTTCATCGAAGGTGACATAGGAAGGCTCTTCAGCAGCAAGCTTCTGTATGGTCACATCTTTGTCCACTGTCCACAGAAAACAATATCTCTCCCAGTGGTTCAAGTACGTGCTGAGAGAAGTCAGGACTCTGTGGACATTCTGAGTGATGAGAGCAGCCTGCTCAGTTATCAGAGGGTTCTGGGAGATATCACTGTAAAAGCTGAATGTGATAACTTCACCTTCTGTAACACGCTGAGGAGGGCATTCAATACACGTGCCATGCATCCACCGCACAAAATGCTAGAGTTTTCAAGACAGGTTTGAAAAATAATTACCTTGTAGACAGTCACATTAGTCAAATAATTCATAGTTTTTTAGGAGACTACGTACAAAGTAATGTGAATGATTTCTTGAAACAACTGTTTTTCTCAAAGCATGAAGTTATTTCATACATGTTCAACCTGCTAGTTTTATGTTTTCGTTGCCCTCTTTTTTATGTTTTAATAAAGAATATTAAAAAATAGGAGAAATTTTGTTACTTATATACATTAACTATATTATACATTTTCTATGTTGCCCAAGACAACAACTCCTTGCTCAGAGCAGCCTCGCCAAGCCAAAAGTTTGCATACCCCTGGGTTATATTTTCCCAAACACTTGAGAGAAGAGATAATTTCATCCTAATAAAATCTTTCCATCTTTCAGTCTATTTTTTTTTTACATCTCCACTGAGTGACAAGCACTGAGAGAGAAAATCATGTTACCTGAGTAAAAATTGCATAAAGCTTTATGGTGATTTCTTTCCTGAGTCATCAGCTTGCACAATTAGGACAGCTTAAAATTAGAACAATGTACTGGATATTTTTATTTCACAATAAATCATTATTAATCTTCCTTTTGATATTAACTCTTGCCCAAACATAAAGTAAGATTAATTCAATGTAATCACAAGCAAAATAAGGCAACAAGTAAATCTTAATCAAAAATCACCTTTGTGACCTCAACACAGTCTCGGATACATTGTCCTGCCATTTTCTCAATTTCACAGGCATTGGGTAGCAAGATAAACTTTGGAGGAGACAAAACAGCTTCTATTTGGAACAGTGGCACATTTGCAAGAACAGCTGCATTAAAAGCTTGCAAATTCCTGGGAGAGGAAAAAAATCATGTCAAAGATAGCAGTGAGCTGCCCAAGAGAGACTGCAATTATGAGGTATGCATTTAGATATGTGAGCATGTGTCAGAAGTCAGTTAACAGTTATTCCAGCTGGAAACACTGATGCGTATCTGAGCAAAATTGTCCCACTAAGACTGACTTAGTGCAAAACACTGACTAACTAAATTAAGTTACTGAAAGGAATGAATGGGAATATCTCAGTGCAAAAGGATCCTCAGACTACGGTTTAAAGATGTGGATCATGAGAGGGAGAGATGGCTGGGAAGCTTCTATAACCCTGCAATTCTCTGCTAGAGATGCTGTAAAAAGCCCTTCTAATATTTTGCTACAGGAACCTTCTTTGTCCCAGGTAAAGCATAATCCAACAAATCAGTGTTCTCGTACTGCTGTTTCCTGCTCTACAGGGATGCCATGGGCACCCAGGCAACAAATTTACAAGACTGCATTCTTCAGTAATACAAGGTTTTAATTTTAAAAATAAAGCAGAGATACACAACTCCATACCCTGCAGAACAATGTACCTTATTTCTCTCTCTTGCTGACAACGTCAATACCCATTTTCTCAGAATTCAAGTCTCTCCTCTACCTTGTTAGCAGTTCTGCACTCTTTGCACAAAAGCAGTAAAAATACAAGCCTGTTTCAAACTGCAAATCATTGAGGTGTTCAAACAGAGTATCATTACATGAGTTTAGAACAACAGACTGAGAAAAACCTAAGGAGCGAAGACTAAAAATACATTAAATTGACTTACTTCAGAATTAACTGTATCAACATCTGATAAATTCTATTTTCCCAGTATGCATAATAGGAAGCCAATTTTGAAGATTTGTCACTCTTTATATTGACAATCCCTTCCAGTTGTGTTAACAGCTGCGGAATTGCAGTATACTTTCTAACCATGTGATCTATATCTTTTGCTCTTTCACACTTAACATACTCAAAAAATTCTTTCACATCTGCAAAATATTACAAAAAATAAAGTTAACAAGTGCAGAAGACTTAACAGTCTTCAACAGTGGGATAATTAGCTGAGCTTTATTTGTGAACATGAAATTGCTCTTGTATACTAATAAAATATCTTCATTTAATAACACTAATTTATTAATTTTTCAGTCCTCTATTTTATATGGATTCAATTATTCAACAGCAATTAATAGATATGAAAACAATCTCCATAAGACTCAAAAATCACAGAATCATTTTAGTTGGAAAGGACCCCTAGAGGTCACCTAATCCAGCTCCTCTGCAATGAACAGGGACATCTACAGCTCAGTCAGGTGCTCAGAGCCTGCTCCAGCCTGACCCTGAACATCATGTGGTGTTATCTTAGCAACTCAAAAATGCAGATAGTAAAGTAAAACATCACAGAGCTCAGAAATGAGAGTATGTAGACTTACTGGGAAGCACATCACCACTTTTTGAAAGTGGAAATTTAAAAAGATTTGTTGATCCTATTTGCAGAAGATTGTCATTTATGTCTCCAGATTTAGCATGAATCTGATGGACGAGGAATTCAAACTTCTTGATGGCTTGTTTACATCGGACTATAAAGTCATCAATACCTTGAAATAAATCATAATCGTTTGCTTTCTTTCACCAAAACTTTCAACATCGTATCAAAATTATCACAACCAGATGTGTTGGAAATAAAAGTAATACAGATATAACTGCAGATAGAATAGATGTTTTCACATCTAATCATTCATCCAGTTCCTTTCCAGATTTAAGAGTTTATATCCATTCCCACTTAACATTTTATATTTAATGAAAACATAAGAAATATCCTCCTGGATCAGACCCTGCCTAATGTATTATTAGACCAGAGCAATAGTATGTACTATTTATGAATATACTGATCTCATCTGGCATATCAAATAGAGTGCAGAATTGAAGAGACTTTTTAAACTGAAAATCAGTATCTGAGGCCATTTTAAAATAGTATCACCATTACCTAAGGAGTTCCAGTTGAGTCTTCTTTGCCCTAGTTTGAATACTTTCCAGAGCTCTTGAATATGGTCATCAAGAAGTTTGGTTTCTGCTTCATTCAGTGTTCCTACTACATTGTGATAGTCATCCAGCATATGTTTTAATCCATTTGCATACCTAATAAGTGTAAAACACATTAACAGCAACAAAAAGAATATAAAAATTGTACACTGGAAACATTATTCTGAACATAAATAAAAATCTGCAGGAACAACTATGGAATATGTATTGATCATATATGCAATTCACTTCCTTTCAAAAACAAAAGAAAAATCCCACACGATCCCAATAGCAGCTAGAACAACCTCTCCTGGTCCAACAAAGTGTTTGTCTTAAACAAACCTCAGACTGAAGCACATAAAGAAATAAAGTAAATAAATTTTAAAGTCCAGTTAGGGCTCTTGTTGGCATTTTTATGTGCCTAAACGTCTGTGATAATTGGGGCAAAAGTGACTTATTCAATGCTGCACAAGAAAGCAGCAGCGAGTTCAAACGTTAACTGAAATTTACATTAGATGAGCAGTTCATGGCAAAAACAAACAAAAAACCAACTAACTTTCATGCTTTGTTTTTCCCTCAGATTTTCTTCTGATATTCATTTGTAAAACGCAGTCTTTACAGGGTGAAAGGATGTAGACAGCACCAGAGGACAGACTGTTAGCGTGTTATGGCCATTAGCAATTTCGTCTTTAAAAAAAGAGGTCAGTAAGAGCTCTCATATTTCCAAAATTTGAGGACTCAGGACACACTGAGGTTTGCAGGGAAATCACTTGAAACATTGATGCAAGTGTGTATGCAAGCAGTTACAGCTTTACCTAATATATCTGTCTTCCTGTAATGCCACGTTTCTTGCTACTTCTGGGACTGGAAACCCCAGCTGTTCCATGTACTTTGTTTCAGTTATAATCTCTTGGAGTCTGGGAGAAAAATTCACTAGGAATTGGACACTTTTCTCTGTGGTGATAGACTCCTCTTTTACTGATGTCTACAACACAAGAAAGAGCAGAAACCAGAGAAACACCACCAGACAGTTCCAATGCAAGGAAAAACTTAACTTTTGGGGACATGTGATAAGATGGTAGGTAAAAGTCAGACGGTATGGCTGACATTCAAAGCTGGTGGAAATGCCTTTAATATTTGATCGGCATCTCAGCATTCTATTAGACAAATCCCACTGACCATCAGATAGATTTCAATTATTTCTCAGAGAAGCCTGGTATGTTATCTTTCTATCTCTTACCTGATCAAAAGTCTCTAGACTAACATGAGTTGCCGGCCCATCAGTAATGACTATCAGCAGAGTTTTTTCCAATAACAGTGGGAGCATCTTTTCTGTCTCATGTCTCCACTGATCATATTTCTGATCTTCATATTCTTTCATCCTCTTGGCCACTTTAAGATATATTTGCTTGACCTAGAAAGGAAAACTTTGTATCATCTTAAAGATCAGGAAAAATTATTCACTATCCTGTCTTAATAAGATTTGTTTCCAAACTGTATTAAATGAGAGGGTAGGTAATGCCTTGTAATTTATGCAGACAATGAAGAATTTAGGTTTTTGAGTTCTGTCATTGATTCTGTCACTCTCTCTCTGAGAAACAGTGAAAAGGTTTCCAATCAAATTTTCATGACTAACATGGACCACTACGTGCAAAGACATTCTTCAGACTTCATTCACATAAGAGCATTTTCACATCCCTAGAAGAAAGGTGCGAGGAAAGTATTTCTTCCTTCATTAAACAGCAAAGAAACCAACATACTTCTTTTCCACGTTCACTAGCAAGCAACCCCTCTACTTCCTGAAATCGAACAATAGTGTGTTTGATGCGATAGAAAAGTGATCGGGACCAGTATATTGCTCCAGCCAGTGGAGGATGATTCTTGAATAAGGGTGGATCCATGAGGTTTTGAACAAAGATTTGTTTAACATATTCAACCTAGAAGAGAATAAAAGAATCACTGTTAAGAATAATTTCTCTATTTACTGTTCCACGATCAGCATCTAGCTTGGTACAAAACACAAGCTCTGAAGCTAATTCCAGCAACAGGACAAAAACAATGATTTTTTATTCCTCATTCATCTCTTTGTTGTATCAATTGCATTACAGAGAATGTTTTCCTTCCTGTACCTTGTGGAACAGCTATTTTGTCTTTGTGTTCTTTGTGAGACTACATTTTGTTGTGAAACTTGGTGTTCTTGGAAATATCAAGATAAATGCTATGATAGCAAAGGCTTTCCAATGTATACACTTCACGGTAGTTATTTTCACAGAACTGAGAAATTATTTCTGCCTTCACTATTAATCTCAGGCATGTTTTGGTCATACCATAACGTTCCGTCCAGCATCAGAAAGCTAAAAGATAGCTTTTCTCAGGGATGACTACTGTTGTACCGCTGCTCACAAGGTAAAGGAACAGCCACAAGCCTCAGAGTACAGGCAAACATCCTTCACTTGCCATACTGTGCTACACAGATTCAGATACGTACATCATTTCAGCAAATAAACTATACTATCTTGCATGCAGGTTCAAAAACAGGAACAATTCTTAATTTTTTAAAACCTGTCAGTCTTTCAGACGGTAAATACTTTTGTTGAAATATGTAGAGAGATTCATAGATTTATTTTTTTCAATAAAGTACTTCATCTATAAAGAAACCCTCATTAAATACCTCTTTACAGTATTGGTCCAATATGTCATTGAACTTCATCATCAGCTGCTTATTAATTGTTTCACGACAGCGGGTGTTTTTGAAGTTCAACAGCATGTCAAATGCAGTTTCTGCTGATCGAAGAGTCTTAAAAGATTTATCAATAAAGTTTTTGGCATCTTCTTCAATACTCTAAATGGAGACAAACCAAGAAATCCTGTTCCTTAGACCTTCATCTTATGAAACCAAGAAAGGTAGGCATAATGAAAATACCTTTTTGTACCAGCTGTAAAGCATATTTTTACTACTCTTTTGACTTATAAACGATCTGAAAACTGATGGCTTTCCAGTAAGCTACAAAAAACTAATGTTAAACCTATGTCTGCTGGGCAGGTATGGGAGTCACAAAAAACACTGTAACATCTTTCATTTGTTGAAGACCTTTCATTATCTGAGGGATAAAGGGATGAATGCATCCAGAAAGAGCTCAACTTATTTGTGGAACCTGATTAAGATACGCAGCATTCAAGTATAGGGAAGTCACATGTACCCTCAGGTCATGCTGTAGTGATTTTTGCCAATGAATACAAAGCATGTTTTATCAGTTTGCAAGATAAAGTGAAACTATAAACAAAAAGAACTTGCAAATAAAGTACTGACTAAAAAAAATGGTTGAATACCCCTCATTTTCATTTATGTATTTGTTCACATATATTTTTTTTTCAAACACTTTTTTTAAATGAAAATACTGATATTCTACAAGGAATTGTTATATAGAACAGAATAAGGGAGAAAAAAGTCACCATATGTGCTACTTACTGAAACTCCCACTTTAAATTCTTCCATAATTAATTTCCAGTCATGTGCACCTTCAAGGCTAAAAGGGTCAAAAGCCAGCTCTTCCATTGGACTAGTTAGTTCAACCACTCTTCTCAGAAGATCATCAACGTACTTTGGATCACCTGTGACAGCTTTCATTTCAGAACCAAATACATTGTGAAACTCTTCAGTGACCTGTTCATTCAGAAGAACAAATCAAAAACCGTTAATTTTAATGGGTTGTTGGTTTCTTTTCCTGACATTTAACACTTTTCTGTTATTATTTCCTTTTAAAATAACTATACCCCAGAGAACGATCCATTCTTGTTACCATTTACATTTTGCATATTCCTATACAAGACACTAAGTACTTTTAAGAAAAACAGCTCTAGAGGCCCAAAACTGCAGCTGTCAAAACAAAAAGCACTCAGCTATTATTACCTTTTATTTCACTAGGTTTTTACATACACAGTCTACAGAGCACCTGACCAGACAGACAACAAATACTTCTGGTTATCCTACTCTGAAGGAGCCTAAACAGAGCATCTGTTCGTGTATGTTACCTTACAATTGTAACACTGATTTATGTACAGTCAAATTTTATATTATGGTATACTCAAATAAGTAGTCTATCTAAGATGATACCACAAGCCATGAAAATTGCAAATCGGTCAAACAATTATTACAAGTCTGTATATTATTAACAGCAGTACTGTACACAGTAATACCTTTCCTTAACTAACACTTGAGAAGAGTTATTTCATCTCCAGCATTAAGAGCATCATTGTTAAAGTCATTGCTCAGGTCCTGAGGTTACACACACACAGGAAAAAACAAACAGATAAAGGCTATCAGCATTTCAACAACTACAGTAACAAAAGAATCTCCTCTACATAAGCGGATACTGATGACACAATCATACTCTATAATTACTTTCTATACAACTACCTGCAAAATGTCATACAGATCTTGACAGACTGAAGTCATATTATCTGTTTTCCCAAATAAAAGTTTTCGGTCAAATTCCCAGTGTTGCTCTCTTCCTGATGCTTCAATCTGGGCACGAACAGCAAAATAAGATTTCTTCCACTGTTCAAGAGTACTTTTGGCCTCTGCTATTTTCTTTTTTGCAGCAGCTCTATCTTCTCTATTAATCAAATCAAAAGAGTTAATATACTGTAGGCAGAAAGATTATAGATATGAAATCTCAACTGATTAGAAGCTGCTAAAGCAGGATATATTAATTAGATCTAGGTTAAACTTTCAACTGCTATATCTCAATTTTCAGTGGGACTGATTTTGAAAGGAGGTATTACTTCTGGACTGATTTTAATTATATTTACGCCACTTTTGTAGCACAGTAATTGCATGGTGTTTATTGATTTACATCCTTCCAAGAGAAAAGAGGACAAACATCTGTTTCTTCAGGACCGGTTCGGTAATTTATGAAAACTACAACATAAATTGACTTTTAATTGGCCTTCCAATAGAACTTGAGATAGAGAACAACACTGAAGCATATTTGATGCAAGTATTATCTATTACACTTTCCATAAAACAAGTAAAGCTTCTAATAAATACAGACCAGTTAAGTAGGAATCCAGTACTTACTTAAATAGTGTATGCAAATCCACAACTTTGCACACTCGATTTGAAATTTCCCAAGCAATTCTTTCCATGAGGGGTGCCATCCTTTCGTCTGTGTTGTAATACCGTGAGATAATCCATACCATTCTTAAGGCATTCATCAGTGAAGGAATTGTATCCAAGACAACATGAAACCCCGTGCCATGTGTTAAATTCTATTAAATATATAAGTACTGTGGATAAGTTGTCATGAAAATACAGATACATGTTTTATAAACCAGTATTTATTCTACAGTTAAGAAGAAAATTCATGACGTTAGTAAATGAATAACTCAGTCAAGGAAACATTCTAGTGACTAAATTACAGAGATGGTTAAAGATGTGCAGATCTGCAAAGAGTTTTCTTAAGATCACATACCTTCAAATGGTGTTCCAGAGTTGAAAGAAATCTAACATTATCAAGAGCTTCCACACAGCGTTCCCTGAGGTCACTGAAGACTATATGTAAATCTGTGACACACTCAGACTCAGCTTCCTGTAGTATTGTCAAGACTTTTTCCACTTCTGGAAGCTTTGTCTGTTCATTAAGGTCACTTAAAACAGCATTTCTTACACGCCAGAGGTCAATTTCTGCAAGTGGACCATTACCCTACAAGTTAGGTGGAGTAAAATAAGAATTCTAAATTACCACTACGCAAGGGTGAGATCCTATAAACAGCTCTACATTTGTTCTTTTTTTCAGTATGCTGTATACTGAGAAAACTCAGATGTGATTCAACCATGAAAAAAAGACAGAATAAACTCTGAAATCATAAGTTTTACACAGGCAGAGAGGAACTGCTCATGGGGAGTATACCGTGGAGCTGGATTTGAAGATGCCATGTTTGCAAAGATGTATGCGCAAATAACTTCACAGACATGTAATATCTCCTACTGAATTGTATAACTCATATGTGTAACTGTTTGCAGATTCAGAACCTTACAATTGGGTTTTATTTTGTTTGTAAGATGATTTTTCAAGGGAAAATACAGTTTTTTATATATGTATATACGCACTTTAATCATTGTATTTTTTAATATTTCATGGCTACCACACTGGTTTTAGAAGTAAGAATGCAAATAACAGAAGTGCCTTGTCTTTCCACAGTTCCCTTGGTGGATAGGATCTACAGAAAACTGCTTTATTTTCTGCTTCCCAGAGTCATACGTGCCCTCACCACCTTTGTTCTACTTTTCTTCAATTAGTAAATAGTCTTTCCAACAATCAAACACGAAGACATTAAAACAGCGCACAAATCATTCAGAGAGACTCTTACGGAGATTCTGGGAGTAAATAAGCTCGGTTTAATGGAGCCATTACCTGTGGAACCTTTTTCAGTTGTTCCTCTAGAACTGTGGATATTAATTTTTGCCAGGTCATTGCACAACTTTCAAGAGCTTCAACCACTTCTGGAACTGTAGCGAGAACACTCACTTCTCCATCTAGATTTACAGTTGGCATGTCCAGTTTAATCTCTTCTGTCAGGAGCAATGGCACTTAAAATTAACTGTCTTGTTCCACCAGCATCATTAAAGTAACATCACTAAATGGCTTATGCCTTCCATTTTATTAGCTACTAGAGTATAGGCAGCTTACCACCTGCTCTCTGCCTGTTTGACAATATGGCAAAAGGCATCAGTTGCTCTATTAGTTAACACAATACTAAGATATATTCATAGAAATAACTGAAAAGCTCTCAGCTTTCAAGCCTCAACCCAATCACTAACTATTAAGAATTAGAATAAGGACCTTGCTGAAGAACATTATCAGTCCTCCCAGTACACACCATTAAATTTTCCTCAATGGTAGGTAAACTAACCCATGTCAGAGAAGAGATGCTAAACCACACATGAAAGCCTGATTTGGTCTACTGCTTTCTATATCCAGCAATAGCCAGAGTCTTCTGAACAGTGGGAAGAAACAGGGCATGTTGACTTTCCCTCCAATTCTTACTCCAGACTGAAAGAATGTCACAGAATTAGTCCATTTCCCCATACTGACTGCTATGCTTCAGAGCAGTCAAATACTACCGTTACCAGCAAGAGAAACTTTGGTCAGATCCGCAGCTTCCCCAGAAACTGTATGTATTTGTTATTCCAAGCAAATATTGTCTTCCAGTCTGAACAACACAGCACTAGCATAGATCAAATACTTGCCTTCAGTTTGCTGTGGAGTCAGATGAGAACTGCCTAAGAATTTCTGCATGTTCACACCATCATTCCTTATCTGAGTATTATGGTACCCCACAGGTTGCACTTCCTTTTCTGCAAAGGAAACTTCCACAGCCTGTTGCTGATCAGAGGAGACAACAGATAAAAATTCCTATAATTCAGACAAGCAGTCAGCAGAATACTAAGTAAGCAAATTACTCAGAGAAACACGAGAACTCCATATATAAAAGCTGTAACACATTTACCTTTGAGAAGATATTATTTAGCATCAAAAGAGTACTATCAGTCAGTAATCCAAACTCTATCACTTTAGGAAGAACCACATCAGCTTCAATCAGGTCATCAGGTTCAGTAACTGCTTCTAAACAGTATACAAAGAATCAGCACAGATATAATTATTTGGTACAAAAAGTAATCAGTAAAACAATTACATAAATTCTTACCCATATTAAACTCCAACAAAAACAAACTGTAATAAACCAGGTTTTATGCAAGCCACTTTCAAAACTACTGCTCTGTTTAATATTGTAGATGGCTTTTCAAAAACGGTAGAAAAATGACTCTCTATAACGCAGCCTTTCAGCGTAGAAATGGTTTTCTGTTCAAACCAAATAGCGGCCATGATTTAAACTTCTGTAGACAGACCGGGAAAATATTCTACAAATTGACACAAAACAGCTAAATAACATTATCATGGTTTTCTTTTTTTTTATCACATTTCCCATTTCTAGAAAACCTGAACACCATAGTCACATAACTAAAACTTTGCAGCTTCAAACTGTGCATGCTGCTGCTCAGCAAATCCATGTTTACGTTGATAAAGGGCAGCTGATTGCTCCTGGAAATAGGCATAGAAATACCTGCTTGCTTCACCATAGAAGCTGTTTCCTATCAGGATGGAGCCAGATACCAAGGTCTAACTGTAACCAGTACCGGCAGCTACTGTCATTGGTTTTATGTTAAATGTTTGAACTATCAAAATAAAACTTGTATTTCAGATACTTAAGCCACTGCTTAAGTGCTTAATAGAAAACAAGATCTACAATGAGAAGGCGAGTGACCTGGGTTTGTTTAGTCCGGAGAAAAGGAGGCTGAGATGAGACCTCACTCCTCTCTACAACTCCCTGAAAGAAAATTGCTGCAAGGAGGGTATTGGTCTCCTTTTCTCAGGTGACAAGTGATAGGATACAAGGAAATGGTCTTAAATTCCACCAGGGGAGATTTAGTTCGAATAATAGGAAGAATTTTTTCACAAAGAAGGTGGTCAAGTGTTAGGACAGGCTGCCAAGGCAAATGGTGGAGTCTCCATCCCCATAAGTGTTTAAGAGGCACGTGGACATGTCACTAAGAGACATGGTTTAGTGATAGGACTCAGCAGGTCAAATTGCTGGCTGGACCTGATAACTCTGAAGGCCTTTTCTGACCTAAGTGGTTCTGGGATTAATGCAAAAATTGGAAATGCTGAGCAATCAGTTATTCAGGACAAATACCTTCGGTGTTTCTTAAAAAGTATACAGTAGCATCTGATACAAATTCTTCAGGAATTTCATCAAGAGCCACACAGAAATACACTTCGTCAGTTTTCTGTTCTGTTAACTGAAACAGAATATAAAGGAAGAATGATTTGCTATTTGCTGACATGTTTCTTAACAGCAACAAAATTTTTGCCTTCTGTGAGCAAAGGGATAGAATCATTAGTTTAACTGCAATACCTTCATATAGCTATCCAGGTAAATGACTGGCATAAAAAATGAAATGTTGAAATAAATAACTTGGCTAACAGTAAAAATCATCAGCTTTCTCAACGTTAATTTCCAGACCAACAGGACCAAGAGCATTTGGGCGTGAAATATAAAAAACTGGAACACACTTAAATGCAGCCCCATAGTACCTATCTGAGAACATGCAAGCATTTTATCTCCTTCCACTGCAATTCAATCATAAACTAAGTTTAGTAGATACGCAAGACTCGATCTCAACTGCCTAGTGAGGTAAAAGCCTTGAGGTACAAAAGCTTCACTGACAGGTTCACTGCCTCCTGCATGCTCCTCCCATGGCGTCTTTATTTTGCAGTTACTGCAATTGCAACTTTTCTATTAGAAGCAACTCTGGGAATAGCTAATATGGGATCCGAGTAACTCACTACTTCATTCCCTCACTAAAAACATCGTGTTTTACCAAGTAGATTACCGTTGTAATGCCTTGTCAATTTCAGAGGCTGTGGCAGACATCACAGGACACTGCTTTCAAAGGAAAACTTTTATAGTAAACTGTTCTGTTCTGCTCTAAGTACTTGGTCTGCACTGTACCTCCATAATTTTACTGAAATATCTGCATAAGAAAGCTAGCATCTTCATACCCCAAAAGATCAGAATGAAAGACAACACACCTGCGTAGTGTGTTCCGTTGCAAGTCTTTGCTCTACTTCACCCAATGCAGACCCACTAGAGAGAGCTGACACATGACCTGAAACACTTCTTTTGTCTGAAGATTCCAGATCGGATGTTTTGCTTTTCTGAATCACATCTAAGAAAAAATACCACAAAGGAAATCTCTTAAAGTACATGTATTCTAAGCACATGAGATAGATCCTTCCGATTTTCTTCTAAATCTACTTAACTGAGCATTTTCTTCCCTCTTCACCACATTTCAACAACCAACCATCTACACATTTCCCTATAGGATAGCACTATTGCCTGCATTAGGACTGAATTCCAGTAATGGAAGAAACCATATTACATCCTACATATAATTGGGCTTCATTTAGAACATTCTAGACTACAGCCCAGGCAGCCTTCAATCCTGATGTCATCAATTAGTTGTCCAGTACTGCATTTTCCCTAGTGGGACTATTACTTGGCTAAAGAAGTCTCCTGGATCACCTACAGCTCGCTGTGCTACTTTTTCAGCAGACGTCAGGGTGGTTGAAGTCCCCCAGCAGGACAACAGCCTGCAATCACAATGCCTCCTATGGCTGAAGGAAGAAGGCTTCATTAACAAGCTCCACTTGATCAGGCAGCCTACAGTAGACACCAACTACAAGATTCCCTTTGCTGCCTCAGTCTTTAACTCTCACCCATGTGCTTTCAACTTGCTCATGGCCATTCTTCAGGGAAAGCTCTTCACACTCTGTTCCTTCCTTGGGAGAAACATCTCCTACCACCCTTCCTTACCTGTCTCTTCTGCACAGCTCATAGCTATCAACAGCCACACTCCAGTCATGGGAATTAACCCACCAGGTTTCTGATTGCAACTACATGGTGGTTCTCTAGTAGCATGGTGGCTTCCAGCTCCTCCTGTTTGTTTCCCAAGGTGTGTGCAAAGAGAGCCTGCTTTGTCATCTTCTTCAAGTATAATTTCCTAATTCCCCTGGAGTATTCCTCTTGAGTTTCCCCGTTGCCTTATCCTATTGCCTCAATAAAAGATGGTATAAAATGGTATAAAATACCAGATGACAACTCTTTGCTTCTACAAGTTACTGTTTCAGAAGCTTCCAAAAGTTATAAACATACTATGACAATAGAGAAGAAAATTGCATCTCTGAGCCATAGAAAATCATTATTCTCTTCTGACGACCTTTCTACCATTCTTTTCTTTATTCTTCCATTTCTGTGAGAAAGATCTGTGTTTGCTGTCTGTGTTTTTGTTGCATGAGTTTGTTTTTTTTATCCTAGTCAGCCTCTTTCATTCCATCAAAACGTGAAAGAGCCATACCACAAGAGGCTTCTTCCAAAAGAACACAGCTCATCAGAAACCATTAATTCACCCCTCTGCCCATGACCCCAACCACAAAATCCGATCTGCTTTGCAGGCATTAGAAGCTGCTGATGTTACAAGTGCTGCTGGATCTGCTCTGAGGGCTGTGTTGAGGAGTCACACCAAACCCCCACAGCAAAAAGGCCTGAAACCTGCATGCTCTGGCTGCTCAAATCATAGAATGGCCTGGGTTGAAATATCATCCAGTTTCAACCCCCCTGCTATGTGCAGGGTCACCAACCACCAGAGCAGGCTGCCCAGAGCCACATCCAGCCTGGCCTTGAATGCCTCCAGGGATGGGGCATCCACAGCCTCCTTGGGCAACCTGTTCAGTGAGTCACCACCCTCTGGGTGAAAAACTTCCTCCTAATATCACCTACTTCCTTCCAATGCCACAGATGAGGTGGCGTCATCCAGCTGCTCAGGACATGAGTTATCAAAGCCTTCTTCCTCCTGTTCATCTCCCACCTCATCTGTACCACCTGTCTCTGGAAACACACACACACAAAAAAAAAAAAAAAATCAAGAAAGCAAGACAGAACCACCCCGTAACGGTGATGGTGCAAATTGCTCCAAGACACCGCTGGAGAGGAGAAAGGGTCTGAAAATGGGAGATGTAAGCAGGGCCCAAGGGGATGGGACACAGCTCAAGAGAGAGAGGGACGCAGAAAGGGGTAAGGAGAGGGGCAACCGGGCTGGGAAGTAGAACAAAGAGCAGCCCAAGAGAGGAGAAAATGGAAACGTGGCGAGAGGACCACAGGAAGTGGTGCCGGGGGTCGAGGGCCCCGCAGGCAGCAGGGCGGCCTCACCCGCTGCCTCCCCGCCCTCTTGGGGGCGCCGCTCGGCCCGCAGCAGCAGCACGGCCGTGACATCGTCATCGTTCTCAGCACCGCGGTTGAAGAAGCGCAGCACGGCCCGCCCAGCCTCGCCGCCGTTGCGGTTGAGCAGCTCCTCGAAAGGCGCCGGGTCGGTCAACCCCAGGGCAGCGAGCACTCGATCCCTCAACCACAGCACCCGCACGTCGCCCAGGCTCATGGCGGCAGCCACCGACAGACGCCGCCCGGTCGCCACAGTAACAGCTCCGGGAGGAGCGACGGCCGCCACCCGCCCGACTGCAGTCTCACAGCGCCGCCTAACGGTCGCCACGAGACAGCGCCTCGCCGCCGCTCTGCGCGTGCGCCGTTAGCTCAGCGCCTGCAGCATGGCGGGCTGCGCGGGGGGCGGCGGGCGGGAAGAACACCTGTGTGTGGCGCGGGGCGGGTAAAGGGCGCCGCGGGAACCGAGGGGAACAGCGCAAAGGAGGTTTTATTTGGAATCGGTATGACGCACTGCTGTGTACAAGGTTGTATTTTGTGATGCTTCTGGAATAAATACTGAAAACAGACACTGCTGCTGTTGCATTGCTGACGTGAGATGGCGGCTTGTTGAAGTAGAGGGTAGAGGAGGAGTAATTAATGTTTAATGTGCTCTTAATCATTCAAGAAAATGAACAGCTTCAACAAAAGGAAACACCGACACTGATTTAGAACAGGTGGTAACAATTTTTTTTTTTTTAAGAAAATTAAACTAATATTGTAAATTATTAAAGGAAAATGCACAGTTCCTACCCACATACTTTCCACGCTGCTCCAGCTCTGCTGTGTATTTCTATGGGAGGTATATATGACAGAACTATTTGGCTGTGGTCTAAGGCAATCAGTGAGAAACACTTTGTCCTCCAAGAACAGACAATCCCAAACACTTTGCTGAGAGCAACCGAGCTATGCTATATCATCTTTATTAAAATGTAAAGAAATGTGCTGAAAAGAGAAAGGCGTAAACTTGTATCCTCCACCGGTATAGAATTTGTACTGAAATTCCACCCTGAAACAAGAGAAAAAGCACAAGGTGGACATGAATCCAAAACAATCAAAGGAGAGAAGCCTGCAACACAAGAAGCCAAACACCACCAATCCTAATCCCATCACTTATTTCTGTGCAGCTGTCCAACCTCCCATGCACAGTCACAGGCAGATTTGCTGTTTCTCAAGAGACAAAAAATCCTGCTGTTAGAGTTTATTTCCCACTTCTGTCTCACTAATTTGTTTTTGCATTCGTTTTGCAAATCTACAGTACCATGACGACAAAACTCTGCAATGCAAATAACTATAGTATGTGTGTATACATCTGCCTTTTCCCCTACACTGTAAACATGATCAAGTTTCTGCATTCCAAAGTGCAAAACTCACGACATGAAGACTAGGAAGGATTAAAATATTTAAAGGTGGGCAGTCTCACTTGAATGAAAGTTCTTCTCACAAATACAAATGGTCTGTTGAGCAAAACAGACTGTGGCCATTCAGTGACACAGACTGAAATTAATATTCATCACAGCTACTAATATTCTATAGTATGAAAAGCTAAGATAGTGTAAATCAAATGTATTAATTCATTATTTACATGATGATTAATTCAATGTGGTAGAGGTCAGCACAGCTCATAAGCCAATAAAATATGAGTTCTCTGAAAATATCCAAAAATACTCAAACTAATAAGCCACATACTCAATGTGATTAGATAAATTAAAATAGCAGTAGGCTGTTAAAATTTTCAATTAAGGGCCCCTAATATTTTGACCCCAAATCCTGCTAAAGCAGACAGCATACACTGGAGTGAAGTAATTAAAAAATGAGGAGTTAAAACCTACCAGTGAAGTCGTATAGCATGGAGAAAAGCAGAAAGCCCCTCCATGACCAAAAGAATAAAAACTGTCAGCGCAGCAAAAAAGGCTAGAACAGGGACTAGCAGTAAGACACCATAGGTTGTGTCCACACGAAGGCCCACTCTCATCACCATTTGCCACAGAACTTCTGATAACTCTATTGAAAAAGAAAAAGAAAAACAACTTTCGTAATTCATGTTGGTACAGCATACATTCATCAAGTGAGCTACTCTACCTAACCTGTATTCTGGTTTAACTAGGATTACAGAAGCTGCTGAACATGGGAACTACAGGAAACCCTCCACCCTATTCCACCTTTTTTTTTTCCCCCCCTTTTCCTACACATTAAAGTACATATTGGTTTCAAAACAGCATCTACTATTGGCAACACTTTACACTGTGATATTAAGACTTCAGCAAATACCTAAATACCTTCCGAACTAATCAATTAATGGAAAATTAATGGTACTGTGACTGCTGTTACACTGTTATGTGAGATAACACTGTGCCAGATAATAGCCTCCAAAGAACCAGGAACAATCAATGCACAATGTTGGAAGGTTCCAAACAGGAGGTCTCTTTGGCTATTAAACAGGTTAGTTGTTTGTTTTTTAAATTAAGAAAAAGAGAATTTCATAGCAGCATCACTTCAGCAGGCCAGCCTAGAGTTAAAAATCAGGACGGATGAAAAAGCAAACAAAACCAAGAGGAAATACTTACGTGCATGCGCAAGACTTAATGCCCAGAGTCTCAGATACGATGCTGTATTAGAAATACATCCTAGACAGTACTCAATGGTATGAATGGCTTGATTCATAAAAGCATCTGCAAAATTAAACTACAACACGAAAACACATTTGTATCCATTTAAACAACAGAGTACAAAGTGAAACTTAAAGCATTCATCTTCAAGTCTTGGTATACAGAAAAATCCATCACTGGGTAATACATTGATTTCATGTCAAGGAAAAAAAAAAGCTTATGTTTAAGATCCATTACAGAGAACAACAGGAACAACCAGATGTTCTATTTTTCCAGTTAGTTTCCTCAGTTACTTTGTGAATAGATAAAAATGTATGCAAATTTGTTTTCCAAACGAATATGATCTGATTCTTGAAAAATAAAGACAGTAAAAACCAAATACCATTCAAACTCCTATTCTACCAATGTCACAAATTTACAATGTCAATTTTGAATCTTTACAACTAAGGTTAATTATCAGTAATGCTAGTCACAGAGAGATAACTATTAATAGCATTAACTCTAAATATGAATGTTTGTTGCTAACAAGGACTACCAAGACTAAATTCACCACAAGTTTCAACATTTACTTTACAAGGAAGTATTTAAGCAAACAATTCTTGTATTTTTTAGATATAGCAAGCACAATTCTCCATCCCCAGTGAAGCTACATAGGATACACACAGGGAATCTGAATCAGTTTGGATTTAAATTCACATGAAATCAGTGGAAGTGGTAAAAATGTTTAATGATCTGGCCTAAGTAGGCAGCAGCGATAGCCAGGACTAGGAATGCAATTTGTTTCCCTCAGGCCCCATTAGAAAGAAGCTTTGTCACAAGATCTACTTTTCAACTATGAAAAACTTTGACCTATGGGAAAAGCCAGAATTAATTAACAGGAAGCTGCACAGCCTTCTTTTTTGCCTTAAGAACCTATAAATCCATTTAAAAAAATAAGATGGAAGAATTTTTTCCTGCTTCTTCAATTTAAAGAAAAGACTACAGTCTGATTCAAATAAAGCACTTAACTCTTCATGTTCTCCACTACAGAAAGATTGTAGATTGCTGTAGCAATCTGAATGAACCAAGAAATAATGATAAAATGGCAACAAATAAAAATATATGAATTGCATTCTGGCATATTAAGGTCTTCGTAAAGGTTCAGCTGATTTTCTTGGAAGCTTCCATGATTATCTCCTTGATTTTCTACTTTTAACTTCCTTTCACGGACAAACTAATCAGACATAAATTAATTACCTCCTCTCCATCCTCTTCTCTGTGCCCACTATCTGAGTGACTGCTTCCTTCCTCCACATCATGAGGCTGCAGCAGAGAAAGTTCTTCTTCACTCTCTTTCCGAATGAGCTTGTAGCCACGCTGCAAAATCGAAATGCATTATGTTTGTTTGTGAAGTGGACTCTTGGTGTCAATTCTTACATTTGTTTAAAGTAGTCATAGAAAATAACATTCCCCAAGGCAAAAAGGGCCAGAGAGCTAGAGGGACAGAAAAACTATCTACATTTTGTAGGAGCACCTAGTTCAGACGTTATCTGTAAGGAAGACAGGAGCTGAATTGTTCTATACTGAGGAACTGTATAAGCATATGTCAATACTTACCCTGTACGTTCTAATGCCTCGACTTCCACTGTGCAACCAATATAGATAAAGTGGTTTTCCAAAAAGCATTACAGGAACAGAAAGAAAAGCAACACTCAGTAAAAATCTCTGTAGACCAACCTGTTCATAGGTGGGAAAGAAACAACATTAGATCAGATCACAAAATCAAAATTAAGAAAAGCCTTCCTTTAATAAGTCTAAGAAAAATACTACTGATTTCAGTGCTTATGCAATCCAAATTGAAAACGCACCTAAATATTTACATAATCCCCCTCTTAAATGGGATTACAGACACCCAGCATCTTCAGGACTGAGCTCTGAACTAAGGCACTACTGAAGCTTGCTGTACTAGGATTATTTACAGTACATAAGCAAGCAGCAAAACTGTAGGAATATGACTATTCAAGTCACCAATCTTACAACTGAAGAATCAAAACAATTTTTAATGATAATGTTTCTTCAATTTCCCCTTAGTCTGATACATTCCCCTCCCCAGTGGAAGGCAGAGTACACTCAGCTATCAGCCTTTCATGACTAGTAAAGTAATAACTGCATAGAGAACAAAGGATCCTCAGAAGCTTGTAAAAAAACTACTAACCTGTCCAGTATAAAAGGCATCTGCTTCACCACCAGGAAACAGGAACATGTTAATAAACTGAATCAGAATGCTTGGAGCAGTTGTGGAGTCCTCTGCAGAGTATGCTAACCACTTAAAGAAAATCATGAACACAAGGTAGCCGAAGATGCTCATCATGAACAAAAGTTCAGGAAGAAAAACCAAATAAATATTGTACTTCTTCTTGAAATGTCTAAAAGATAATGAAGAAAAAAGGGATAAGTAAGTTTTACAAAGTAAGATCAAGGTAAACTTGGGACCCAAACATGGTCACAACGTCATTTTAAAGAGCAGTACTGAATTCAGGACCTGAAAGTGATTTCTTCATACTCAGTGACATTTTAACCTGGTATTTTACTGGAAATCAATACCATGTGAAGCATGTACTTCCACTTAGCAGTGAAATACTTTTTGGCATCATACTGGCCCATTATCTAATTTCTGTGAAAGACAACCTCTGTTACTGCTGTTTTGTTTTCTTTTTTTTTTTCTTTTTTTTTTTTTTTAAGACAATTACTATTATGCTGGGTTTTGTTGAAGAAAACAAAACACACACATCCATCCCCATTTCTCTTGCCAGGTTAACTGTTATAATTACAGACTTGGTAAAAAACATAATGTTACCATAACTTCTTGTACTTACAAGTGGTTAAATACTCCTAATACAACTCCAAATGTCATGTGAGCCACTCCAAGAATCACAGACATTTTCATCTTGAAAGAATTTAAAAAACTGAGACGGTTGCTTGCCAAGTTCCAAATCTGAGGAAGAAATGACAAGATACACATACTTCAGAGCAGTGTAATGGAAGGAATAAAGCAATATCCTTTCTCTGTTAAGAGACCAGCATTCCACCTTAAGCTGAGATCACAAACTAAGTCTGAAGTGTGTGAAAATAGCTCAATCTTTGATTCATTAAGGGGAATCTCTTTTTGAATGGAGAAAGAAAACAGAAATGCTTTCTTTTCCCCCAGAGTATGTTTATCTCTCTACTACACGTACCAAAATCTAATTTAAAGATGACTGATCATCACAACGGATAACAGAAAACAATAAAACTAACCGGATCAATTCCAAAGGGATAAGCTCCATTGTACACACCAGTAACATTTGGATCCAGCATTAAAAGCTGATGAGACTTCAGATCCTCAAGACTGCAGTGAAAGAGAACCACAGTCAGATCTGACACGACTAGGAAAGAATAAAACAATTTCTAAGTAAAAATGGTCTGGCTGGTAAAAAAAACACAAAACCACCTTTTATTTGGGCTTAATTCAAATCATATTTGAAAGATACACTGTTAGATTACCTCTGAAACAAAGTTTTGTTTTAGAAGCTCACCATTTGTTTTTAGAAAAAATGCAGAACCACCACCTAAAGGATTACCTATCACCTCTCTTTTATCTTTTTGCATTTTTTTGTTTTTAATTATTACTGCACTTTTTTATTTTAAGTGTAGAAGAGACTGAGCCCTCAGCTAGGTCTTCCTAGATTTCACTACATTTCATGAATACTCTCAAATAAAAGACCAGCTAAAGGGGTCAGGGGATGAACCTGCTGCAGGAAATACTCTTGCTTTAATGGCATAGCAAACAGAGGCATACCACTCACCGCCAAACATTCTGTTCAAACATTGCTGAAACATTCCACCCGGAACCAAATATATTTAACGACTTTGAAAAACAATCATTGTAAATCAGACCAGTGTATATAGAAAACAAACTCATCAATAGAATGACGTATCGGCCATCGAATAGCATTTTTATTATCTGCAAATATATTAAAAAAAAAAGAGGAATCATGTTACCTATGCATTTCAAAGAGAAACACATTTCTGGCCACGTAAAAACTTATAAAAACTAAACAGCCCTGCAAACAGTCATTAAATAATATGAAGAAACCTGAAGCCAATCGAAACGGAAAACAATCTTTCTTTAGGCATGTAAATATGCAATCTGCAAGGGACAATCACTTAATGGAAGATTCACCTTTGCTCATTAGAGCTCTATGCCAAATGATTTAGGAAACAGAACTAGCTGAGAGCATATTCAGAAAGACAACTTTGGTTTAAAGTGAATGAAGAGATCTGGAGTCCCCACACAAGCTCCAGTGACACAAACTGACACTTCTCTCACTGGCATCATTACAGTAACTAATGGTCCTCTTAAGCCACATTTCTTACCCTAGACTTAAATCAAGAAGTTAAGCCACCTGCAATCAATCTTAATTAAATATAATTCTAATAAGATATGCAAGAGTTCCTACTTTCTAAGCCCCTATGATTAAAAGATTAAATAAAATTAAGTCTTGTGAATTTCAAACTACAACTCTTTTTCAGAAACAACATAGAAGATGGAACTTGCAGAGCTGTTTTCTCCTCCAGCTAGTGACTGTAACCACTTTGTGTAAACAACATATGCCACTAAGCAGCTTTAGCAGAAGGAAAGACAAGCTCACCAATACTATTTGCTGCCAGTCCTTCTTCCCAACTTGGCCATTTCTGCCCTTTCAAAAAGAATAGCTTAAGACACTACATTAATCTTGAGGAGTATGGCAATACTGAACACAGACAATCCTAAGACAAAAAAAGCCTAATACATGCACAGAAAAATAGCACTTTACAGAAACATAGTAGCTATTTAACTGAAGTTATCTTTCTGGTTGGGTTTAAGTTTATAATTCCTTTTACCTCATCCTGTGATCTTCGTAATCTAGGATGGTTTTCATACAGTATTGTCAGGAGTGCAAAGATGAACATTAGCAGACCGTGCCCAAAGTCTCCAAACATAACAGCAAACAAGAAGGGAAAAGTGATGATGGTATAGAGAGCTGCAATGGCAACATGACACATTTCAGACATACAGCACAACAGATGATGGTGGTATCTGAATTATGCATAAGCAATCAAGTATTTTTAACCTCCCAAACAATTTGTTCAGTCTTAAGTTTGAAGGACGTTTCACCCCTTGCTAATAGATCTCTCACACAATATAAATTTAACTCGATTTAAAGCTTGCTTTAATTTATATAGAAGTATTCTTCTGTACAGCATCACATGATGCTATCAGAGTCAAGGTAGCTACAAAACACAGAAGGATATTACACTAACTGGGCTGTACAAGCTAGGTTGTTGTCTTTTATCCAGGTGATGAGCTTCACACCTCAGCAAGAGCAACAGCCATTACCAGTTTTTCTCTTTCCCCTAAATACATGCTCTTATCCAAGGTAAAACATATAAATATACAGTCGTTATCACTATGCTGAAAGAACGCATCAAAATCAAATCCCAACTTACCACATGGAACACCATCTGTACTGCGGATGAGCTACTGAAGATTTACAACACCTAATAATAAGCAGTATGGTTGCCCCTATTTTGCCCTCAGTGGTGTGCCACTTAGCAAGGTGTTTAAACACATAATTTTACAAACAAGGTGAGCAATAATGACAGTACAGGTCAGATTTCAGAGGACCAACCTGGATTCACTTCCCCATAGTTTCCAACTCCATAAGCATCAACAATGTTCTGGAACCCTGAGGTGAATTTATTGGTACGTATCAGAGTTGGAGGAGGTTGTGTTGTTGGAATGGTATTCATGAATGAAGAAACTGTGGCTCCACTCTTCCTCTGTTTACAGAGGGAAAGAAAAGATGTATGAAAACTCAGTTGATGCTTAATCTAATGAAAGTGAAATCATTTTCTCTATCAGTAGTTTCACCAGCCTTGAAACATCACTAAAATAAGGCCCAAATTTAACATCCCATCATCTTAAAAAAAAAAAACAAACATTCATCTGTTCCTCTAAAAATATGAATTAATGTACAGTGCTCTGGTCCATACTTTGTAAGGAATACCAGATGAGGTCCAGATAAGGTACTTAGGTCCAACATAGAAGTTCTTGCTTAATAGTAAAGTAGTTCTTATTCAAAGCACTAAATAAAGATTGTGTTTATAAAGAAATTGTTTAATATGAGTACGCTGAGACCCAGACCTGCCTGCACCCAACTTTTATCCTATTTTAAATAAGTATTTTCTTTCCTTATTTGTGTAGTTAGAAGAAGACAGTAGCTCTAGCAGCAGTGAGCATTCAGCTGACTTACCGAACCTTCCTCCAACGCATGGCGCAAGTTCTGCAGATCAGCCACGGGACACCAAACCTCAGCAATCAAACATTTGTTTGTGACATCAAAACTGCACAGGTTGAGTACGTGATAAATGGCTTTCATCTTCTTTACTTGGATAACCCACGTATAGATGGATTCGGAGGCTTTACACAGAACTTGGCGTAAGTAATCCTCAGTTTTATGCAGAACCTTTGTCCAAGCAGAAAAACAAGAAGATTTCATTGAAAACATAACAGTTACGTTCACTACAGTATAAGCACAGACTACCTGTCCAAAGATGAACCACATTTGCAAGAGGCCACAATGAGCACTGCCTTCTATTTTAGGCAGTGGAATTACCCTGAAGTTTAATAAATACGTGCAACACAAGACCACAAACATTATGTATGATCACATTCAGATCCAAACTGTATTTCAGAAAGATATTAATACATTTAATACTGCAATACATTAAGTTATTGCCTATAGTGGAAAGGGAAAGCACCATTATAATTTACTCACTGTACGAAGATCCTGAATACGAACATTCAGCCCTTCAACAACCGCTACGCGCTCATCCACAGTACTTGGGTAGGGATACACATGACAGCGGTAACTGCAGAAACACAGAAATCTGTGCTGAATAACCAAACTAAAACAAAACGCAGCCAACAACAGGTCCCAGTCAAATCTGCAGCATGCAGTCTAATAACTAGAGGCAAGATTTGGCCAAGTCTCACTGTTTGGCCCATACTTAATAAGGACTGCAGATGAAGTGACCCAGGCATTTACTTGTACATTAGCTATTTTTAAAGCTAGATGCAGCTGAGGGGATAGGAAAAAAAAGTAACTTCAAAGCCTTGCATAAAACCAACATTTCTAAGGAAGTGGAGGAGAAAAGTAAACAAGAAAAGAACTCAGATATAAAGAAACGACATATATTAATTTTTACCAGTCACAAATCTTCTTAACTTTCTGGCCAATTTGTTCACCCCAATAGGACACTAAAAACACAAACCATTTTGTGGTTTCACCCTTAAAGAAAAGAAAATAGTTAATGAAGCTTGTTTTCAACCAAGAACTCAAGAACACTGTCATTATTCAGATTTGTTCTTTTACTGTATAATCAGAAAAAAAGTGTTAGCAGCAGCATTAGCATTCCACCATTTTAATTAAGATCAAAAATAAAACTCAAGCATGTCAATACTTCAAAGGAGTGAGGGTTTTTTTTTTTGTAGATCATTAAAAAAAACAAAGTTTTCAGGGAAAAAAAAAACCATCCTATTTCATCACCTCTGAATTACAAGTTAGTACAAAGCTCTGGAAAATTAAAGTGTTTCAAATTAGAATCCAAGTAAAATTTCAGTTAGCTCAGATAACCTTTACTGGTGATGGACAAAGTGAATTTTGTAAGTGCAGAGAATTTTTTTTCTTATAGAAGACAGACAATATCTCAGACTTTTTTTTTTTTACTTAACTACTGAATGAACAAATAAAAGGGACATTAAAAGGTAATACCACATCTAGACCTAGTTAATAAATATCCAAGCAGTCATTTATGCTTTTCTTTGATCACAGCAGCCAATCAAAGTCACAGCTACTCCACAGCAAAGGGTAAGATGTATGAGGAGTGGCTGGGGTCACTGGGTTTGCCCAGCTCACAGCAGAGGATGCAGAGAGGAGGTGGCCACAAGGCCTCCAAAGGCACTGGGAAATCGTTTCCATTTACTGCAGAGCACAGCAGCAATTATTTTAAGTCTTACGAAAAGTACAAATACAATAAACTCAGTTATAGTGTGTACTCACTGTATCTGGATCTTCCAGACATTCATCCAGCTCCGCATATGTCAGAATAGTGTATCCTTTACAGGCTCTCCACAGCATTTTTTCAAATGCCTCAACTTTTGCTCGGTGAACCAACCCAGATATAAAGCTACAGACAGAGAAAGGTTTGATAAATAGGGTCAAAATCAAATCAGATCAGACAAAACCAAGAAAAGCTAAAATCCCAGAGTACAACACATCACAGAATAGCAGCCACAATAATTTAACACGTCACCTCTAAAGAAGGAAGCATCACTCTCTATAGGAACTGGCATATAAAATAAAGAGGCAATTTCTATTTAGAAAACAGATTGACTATAGGCCTGAGGAAACAAATAGAATATTTGACATCATCTCTGCCTATGGTAGTAAAGTTCTCGATTTTTTAGTCATTGTTTATTTTCATAAAGACACTGCAGGGAGTTGTATCCATACATCACTTTAAAGGCAAGTAGGCAATACCATTAATAATGTTACATTACTACTGACTCAGAGTGTTTATCCCAGAAAACTGTTTGAACAGTAGAAGAAAGTACCAATGTAGGGCATTTTGAGATTTTTCCTTAGCACACATACTTAGTTTTATGGAAGCCTTGTGACAGTTTTCTTGGTGCAGTCCAACATGTCTCTTCAAAGAATCCAGTTTTGTTTCAGAGGTACAACTGGGCCACTCACCCTGCCTAACATGGTTTGGCTTATCTGAAATCACTGGACTCACACAACATCCCATCTTTTGAGAAAACAGTCTGTTGTTTACAGCAGCTCTTCAAGCAGCTCTGAAGCAGCACACCATGGCAACCTGGCAGATGTGGACTGAACCATACCTACCCCAGCTTGGCACCCAGTCTGTGCATACAGTTGTAATCTGCAAATGGCTCATTTTCCACTGATGGAAATTCTTCATAATTTATATGCAAGTGGGACTCATACTAGAAAAGAAAAAGCAAGACCAATCATAGCTTTCAGGAAAAAAAATCATTTATTATTCTCAAGAAGAAAAGTTAGTTAAATTATTTCAACAGAAATACAAAATGATTTCCTGTGTTCAATTCAGGCAACGGGGAGATCTTGGGATCTCAACTGAATCACTCAGCAGCTAACAGTCACTTTTGCAAAAGTTACCTAATAAATGTCTCAGAACAATTTATACATCAAAATAACACAGCGTGCAACAGGATTGTCACATAACACACAATCCCACCCAGACACTGCAGTATTACCTCAGCTGCTCTCCTGACAAACGTTTGTGTGACATCCAACATGCACGTGTACTCCGTGAGTTCAATCAAGTTTTTCCTCAGCTTCTCTTTGTTTTTATTTACTTCCCTCAGTTCTGTCTCCAGCTTCTGCAACTGTTCCTGTTATACAAAATAAAAGCGACACAGAATCAGGTTTGGAAATTGGGGGAGGATTAATTTTAAGTACATTCTCATTTGGCTGAATTATAGTTTTCCAAATTCCTAAGTGCAATTGATGCTATTACTCAGTCTGCCAAAGATTGCTTCATACTGAGTGTGCCTATTCCATCACCAGAATCCATTAAGTCTGCTGTTATGACCCTAATTTATTTCTGAGCTAAGGCACTCTTGGAATTAGAACCTGGAATAGCACAGAGTGTGAGACACCTACCTATTCTACTGACAGACTTACACTAAAACAGAACGTCATTCAAAGGTATATTTGCATTTTACAAGCTTTTCCTTCCAACACAATACCAGGAAAAGCACTCAGAGAAAAGAGCACTCTGTGCTCACTAAGCAACCAATATGGGAAACTGCAGAGCCTTGGGCACTAAGAACTCCCACACACCCTGAAAAATAAGGATGCAGGAAAAGTCCTGAATAAATCCCAAAGCAATAAATGAGGCTGAAGGACTACACCTACATACAGCAGTTTATCTGAACAGTGCAATGCACCAATCCACCAAAACAGAAGGGATGACTACTAAGTTAGCTTTACGCCTTCCACAGTGATTTTGTGACAATATAACATCCTCAAAGCAGACTTCAAAATAACACAGGCAGAACACAAAATCTGGATAAAGAGAAGAAAAGGCCTCTGCCCCTGACATGCCCCTATGTTTCACCACTTATGACCTAATTTACAGAAAGAGATCCAATCTGAAATAAAGTTCTGAGATCCAGCACTACAGTTTTGGCATCTGGTGCTTCAACAAGTTACCTGGATTTCTAAAATGTGTTTCAGCAAGGGGGCAGGAGGAGCAACATCTCCCTCAGGAAGAGGAATATCCGCCTTTTTAATTTCTTGTACTAAATAACCTGGAGTGAGAAGAGAAACACAATCAGAAATATAAGCATATCACATACACTTCCCAGAATACTACACAGCCATTGTGAGGGTACCAATCACACTGCAGCATCAGACCTTAACTAGTTTACTCCTTTATTTTTGCAACCATACACAAAGTCTTCAAAAAGAACACAAGGAAAGGGTGAGCCCTCTGCAGAGGAAAGGCACTGATGATGTGCTTAGAACACAAGACTTCCCTTGGAAGCTCGCAGAAGGAACCCATCCTCAGAGATGTCTGACTGAAGCTTTCCTACCACCAGCATTTTTTAAGAAGCTTTTAACATTTCACAGTATGTCTTTGTTGTTGCGAGTACTGCTTCCTAATGCCATCTGCAAAAAAACTGACATTCTGCTCAAAAACTCATGTTTGGAATATACAGTGTTCAAACAAAGAGGCTTAAGTAACCCAACAACACATGCAGCTCATGCTGGGCAGCGCGATTGCCACGATAGCTGCTGGGATGCATGGCATGACCAGCACATGCTTCCAGTAAGACTTTCCAATAAAAGAATCCTTCAACAGTAACCTTTCCTCAGGATATGCTGCAGGGAAGCGCACCTTGGTCAAGCTCTGCAGCCTTTCCTCTATGCACTGACTGCCATGTGAAAGCAATTGTTAATAGCCTGAAATGATCTGGAGAGTGCTTGGAAGTTGAACAGTGCTGAATTGTGTAATGTGACAAACAAACAGACAAACAAAAAAAGGATTTATCTTATAGTCAAGGGAATATCCAGAGCAAAGCTTCTGTTTTCCCAGCAGTATTTGAACCATTCAGCACAGAAACAGTCTCAACTGTTCATCAGCAACGAATCAGCAACTCTTCTTCACTTCTGAGCTTAACCAATAAAAAATAAGAAAAACAGAACAGCAATATTTAACACATACATGTTGTACAGTAAGTAAAACTTACAGCTGAGAAAATTAAGAGACAGACAGCACTAAAACACTGGAATTGCCCACAGGCTGTGCAGTCTCCAGCTGTAGATGTACTCAAGATGTATGTTCTGACCCAATTCAGCACAGGAATCAAATAAGCCATCTCTGGCTCTGAAGATGTAAAGACACAGTGCATGTGAGTGCACACAGACCTTTTTAATGGACACAAGAATTTTATAAGATTCTGCAAAATTCAGACAGTACAACGCTGGGAAAAATCAAACATAAAAGCTGCAGCTGAAATCAACACTGCAGTTCCACTCTGGCAAAGTAAACTTAAATAATGCCTCAGATGAGAAAGGGCAGGTAGGAAAATAAAGCTCACCAAGAATTCTTTCCATTTCTTCACATTTCTTTACTTCATTCACAAATTTTCTTTGAAACACGCTTACATTTGGGTTGAGCTGAGGAAGGATAAAATACTCATTAGGTAACATGAAAACAAGCACCCCTACAAAACACAGCTGTTTGTGTGACTTCATGGGGCCAATGCTGCACGTGTTGTACGTGCGCCCATTCTAGAAAGTGCTTTTTATCTGGAAAGTTACTAACAGAGAAGAAGATTTGTCTTTCAACAGCAAGGCTTTACTGAAACTGAATCAACACCCTTCCTTCTTTTTACTCAAAGAACCAAAACCAAGTAACTCTATCTACCAGAGAAACCATTCCCAACCTTATTCCTACCATTTTAAAGCTCTGCTTAAAGACTTCAAATTAACAGGCATGAACGTTGATAGAAACAGCTTTCTTTTTGGTGTTTTTTTTTTAGTTTGCTTGGATTTTTTGCTATGGAGTTTCACAGAACCTATGTGGAATGTTAAACATTCATAGATATTTGCATGTATCTCCCCACGAGTATGTAATGCCTCTGGCTGCGTATTCAACTTTCAAACCAGGACTACATGGAACAGCACCTCTAGACATCTCTGTAATGATACACTGACAGATGTGCCCCCCCCCCCCCCCACTGCCATATTTGCTAACTAGCTGTTCATTTAAGCTTTCTTCACAAAGATTTTGCCACCTGCATTTCTGAAGAGAAATTCCAAAGTCTCTGTCACCAAGCAAGCATCATATAATTATGATAAAACAGTTCAGAAGCGAAGTTAATTATTACCCAACCCATCTTCTAAGCCATGCAGTTGGCTTCCTCCAAGGCGAGTTGCCCCGTGGGAGCAGACATGGCACATCCTGACAGTGAGAATGCAGAAATAAGCTTACAGAGTACCTGGGTGTTTCTATCAGCCTACTGGGGGGTGGCCATGCCTGCTCTGGGGGAAGCAGAGCGCCCAGGTGGGCAAGAATGCCAGAAGCAACATGGCTTGTATCAGCAACCGTGCAGCCAGGAGCAGGAGGGGACCTTCCTGCTGTGCTTGGAGCTGGTGAGGCTGCACCTTGAGTGCTGCGTTCAGTGTTGGGCCCCCTTCCTACTAAGATATCGGGGCTGGGGAGCAGGTCCTGAGAAGGGCAGCGGCTGTGAAGGGTGCGGAGCACAGTCCTGCGGGGACAGCTGGGGGAACTGGGACGGTTCGGTCTGAGGGGAAGCTCAGGCCTTCACGCTCCGTACAACTCCCGACAGGAGGCTGTGGGTAACAACTGCTCGCAGGTAACAACGACGGGCCGGGAAGTGATGGCCTCACGCTGCGGCAGGGCAGGTTCAGGAACCGACGACCCCGTGGGCCCCTTCCAGCTCGGTACTCCGAGCTCAGCCCGCTGCCACACGACGGCGATGCAGGGCTCAGGCAGCAGCTCTGCCCTGGAGCGCAGCCCCCCGCCCTGCCCGCCGGGTCCCCCCAGCCCGCCCTGCCGCCCCTACTCACGTCTCGGAACTCGGCCAGGCCGCGCTCCCCCACCTCGCTCAGGCACTCGTAGGCCGAGCCGCTCTGCAGGAACAGCTGCGCCAGGCACATCGGCTCCCCGCGGAACAGCGCGCCCATGGCGGCCCGGGCCGGAGCGGCTCGGCTCAGCGCGGCCGGCGCGCAGCGGGCACGGCGGCAGCTCCCGGCCCGGCCGCCATGGCGCAGCGCAGCGCCCCGCCCGCCGGCTGCGGCTTCCGGGGGGCGGGAGGAGCGGAGCGGGGCGGGCAACCGGCGCCGGGAGAGCGCCCAGCCCGAAGCCCAGCACAACCCCGCCCCCACCGCCTGCGGTCGAGCACCTGATGCGATTACTTGTTTTTCCCCCTCTTTAATAATATCAGTGATTTTCTGTGCACCTCCGCTCATTTAGAAACACAAAACCTTTCTGTACTTTTTACAAAAAAATAAAAATAAAAATACTTAAAATCTTTACAAAAGTGTTTTTTTCGACACCAACGTTTTTAAACAGAGAATTTCTCCCACACTTGAGAAAAGCACGGGCTGCCCATCACTGCTGCCAGCACTGCCAGGAAAGCCAGCGCCAGGCCTGCAGCCAGACGCCGTGAGTACGGCTCTCCTGCAAAGGGAAAGGACAAAAACAAGCATAAGCACCAGAGCTACGTTTCAGTTTTGACATCAACCCCAAAGAGAGAAGTTTCTTCTGCTTGTCTAACTGAGAAATGAATGCGTTCCCAAGAAAACAAAGCCTACTTCCAGATTTCTGAGATGCCCTTTCCTACTGAGATACGTTTCTGAGATGCCATTTCGTACTACAGAGCACTGTTTCACAAGAACTGGCCACGTTTTGTGATGTTACAAAGAAATACAGGCGGTTGGTGGCGTTCCACATTGCTGATTGTTGTTACCTGTGTAGAACCGTGTCAGCGGGTACAGCAGCTGCGGCCAGCACACGTCATTTCGCTCACAGTCAAATTCTGTGTAATTAATCTGAAATCTGAGGGGGGAAAAGCGCTTATTAAGCTACAGCGCCACCGGAACAAGTAGAAGGGAGGGTGGAAAGGTGATCAGAGGGGGAAAAACAAAAATTATTCTCCTATACACTCTTCCTCTGATGAGTGCAGAAGCCTTTGTACGTTTGCAAGGTAATTTACAGGCCTTGAGGAACTGCCTGCTTCTGAGGGAATCCCCCCCCGCAGAACCCTTACTCAGTAAGTGGAGGCCCAGGCCTTCTTGCTCCGCACTTCAGCAGATGACAAGAACCCTTTGATCAGCGGGTATTACATTTTATCTGCTTAACTTTGCGTCAAGGGTCAAAGATGTCACAGAAGTTACCTGGTCATGGGAACCGGCGGCTGAGCCGGCACTCGGATGAACTGAACGGCAGCAGTGATGGGAAGCAGGCTGGCCGTGTTTTCACAGGAAAGGCTGCACTGGAACTGCCAGATGACTGTTGAGTAACTGGAAGCACACGTGTAAGTGTTACCAGAGGGCTGCATGTGGAAACTGAAAGCTTAAACAAAGCCATGAAAGGAGTATTTAGGAGGAGGCTGATGATCTCTGGATCTTCACCACCGTGGAAATGGGGCAGACTGAACACAATCCTATTAATTTGCTTTGGATTGACTTGGGGAAAAAAGATAAAAGGAAAAAGAAAAAGAAGTGTTTGCTGTATAGAACCTCCCCGGTTCAGGAAAGAACAAATCATTTACCACAGCTTTTCTGCTGATTTCTCATTTCAGGAAATACACACATCTAAATTTCAGCTTCTCATTGCAATCAAAGGAATTTGGGTCCCGAGTGCAAGAAAAAGGCACATGCAAATCAGAAGTAACATCTTTATCAGATTTGATCTGGGTATGACACATAAGCAAGTCTCAGAAATGAAACATTCCTTTATCAAAGACACAGCTATGCTCTACCTGATCTGCACAGCAAGTATCTCTTCCCTGGGGATCCCCTGCACTGCCCCCACAGCTGCAAAAATGATGCGAATGTTCAGACTGGCAGGAACATCTGGGCAAATGCCTTTCAGGTCTCCAGGGCTCGCACTGATATTCGGATCAAGTCCTGGCGAGGAACAGAGTTAAACAGAACTACATTGGAAATGATCTCTTCCATATTGATATTACTGTCATATCGCAGTGAAACATTGGTAACTGTCACACAAAAAGGTTTTCTCTATATGAAATAGACATGAAGAAGGATGTAGTTCATCAACAGGAGGAGTAAAATACCAAATCGTAACATCAACAGACAGTTATACACATTGCTATGCAGTATGCATGAGGTTACATACATCTGTGCATATCTGCATGGATGGACCCAGAGATCTTCAGGCATCTGAAATTACATGATGGTTTTGTTTGGAGATGTTCCAATCCTAAGTGCATATTATTATAGTGACGTGGACTATGGATAAAAACACACGTATGACTTACGAATAATTTTCACCCAGTCGTTGAGATTGCTGTCGTTGGAATTGCGTCTCTTTCCAACATGAGTGGCTTGTATTAACGAATTCAGTTTCTCAGTTACATTTCCTCTGCCAAATAAAAACATCAGCTCACACAAAAAGCAAATCTACACCCTGAACTGGGTTACAGTACCACTACGCCATAAGATCAATTTCCTCAGTTAAAACAAACCTCAACTACTGACTCATCTGCCAAAGGGAAGCACTGCACTCCAACGTAACCCTCACTTGAATACAGGGAAATCTGAATAAAACCATTGTAATACATTTCCCTTTAGAAAAAGAAAAGGGTCAACCACAGAAACCTGCAATGTATACATGAGCTTTTGAAGAGAATACAACTGCGCTGACGGTAACTTGTAGCAAATGAACAATAAATCTACATGGCTCACCTTAGAAGGCTGCAGTTTTCATTGACATCAACTTCCAGTATGCATCCAGAGAATGAATCTACCCCGAACACAACTGGTGTGTGAGCGGCTGATGTGCACAGACCTCTGCCAGCTGTGAATGGAAAAGACCTTATTTGGGGCTTCTCACACTGACCTTTCCATCTCCGCTTCTCAATTCTGTGCAAAGATTGCACACGTTAGGATGCAAAACACCAAGCGGTGTAATTCAAATACACAATGAAGTCTACTCAAATTCCATTCTCCAGCACAGAGCGAATTCCCACACTCAAGGATCTTACGATCTTAGCAACTGCTCAACATTTTAAACCTCAACTTGATACTAAATGCTCAACTTCAGGATACTTAAGCTACTTTACATCCATTAAATGCAGACTCTTCAATTAAGCTGGAATAAAGGCTAGAGAATAGCGTAGAAAAGCACAATTTGGCATAGAATAGATTCAGAAGTAAAATGTGTATAAGAAGAAAGTATTTTAGCATTAACTAAAGCTGAGGGTGCAACCTTATGAGTCAGTACCTGGCTGCCAAATTCTTAAGCTGCCAGCAGTATCAGAAGCATTCATATTTGCAGCTCTCACTACATTTCCAACTCGATAACCTAAATGCAGAAGGAGTTGTGAACATTTTATAAGAATCCATAAGCATTAACATTGATTACATTGATTTAATAATGCATGTAATTAGTCTCAAAGCAAACAGACAGACTTTTCCATTACAATAGCCTCGTTTTAAATAATCAATACTGAGCCTAAAAGCCAGTCACTGTTATTACAACTGACAACACAATAAGAGGGAAGGAGGGGCACCAACAGAACAAGTATGAACGAGGTATAAAACATGGTCACTGATAATGACCAATCCAGTACAAAAATCTGTTCTTCTAAGAAGCAAAATGAGGTATTACTACCTGGATTCTTAGGCACTTCTGTGGCACTGTCACTCCTTAAGCTTACAAATTCAGCTGTGAATCTCTGTGTCAGCGTTTCTGGTAAAAGAAAAAGGAATGACTTTACTTTCAAATACCTAAATTAGTAGAAAGTATGCTGCCTATATAGGATACAAATTTCTGTCGTTCATTAAGCACCAGAAGATTCAGGATAATGCAAATTGGCAGAAATTTGCCCCATACACTTTCTTTCCAGAGTCCAAAGAAAATTACTTTCAATCAATATTACTAATTAAGGTATCCTATCAAAGAATTTGCACACTTAAGAAATAAAAAAGTAAATAGAAAACGTGTAAAAGAAATGTCACAATACCTCCATCACATAAACTTCCAAGGAAGACTGTGACATTCACTCCCTCTATGTTATCATCTTCCCAAATGAATGCATAATGCTCTGCAAAGGTTACCTTTTGACATGGAAGCCCTGCAGTAGGAAGGCCTTCTGCAGAAGAAAGAAAAAAACACACTATAATCAAAAGCACTGCCAATTAGAAAGCTGTTACTGAAAAATAACTTAAAAATCTCTAACAAAGTTCTGGAAAATATATGTTTCATCTTTTTAACATTTATTTTACTGTCTAAGTCGCATCATACAAGGACAGTGTGCTGCATTTACAGTAGAGTCCCTTCATTTATCAATATTCTAACACCTGCAGTTCCAGTTCCTGTTGTAGTTAACCCTCTCATTAAGAACCTAGCACAAGGCTTTACTCCATCAGCTGCTGAGGCTCTCCTGACCCAGGAGTCCCTTTCCTTTCATCTCACCCTGCTGAGAGGGCCATCATCTCCCAGAAAAACATGCTAATATGGATTCAACACCATCCTGCATTATCCTCCCCCACTGACTGGGAACCACTATTCTAATACAAAAGCTGTTTCATTGGCTCAAGATCCTTAAAAAGGCACAAGAGTGTTCAAAACACAGACATAACCAGTACTGCTTACAGGCTGCCTGCCCTGCCTGTTTTTCTCAAATATTAGAAAACATACAAGATCTTTCCTAGGAATCATGACAGGTAAATGCTTTAGGCACCCAGGTCACTTGTGTTATCCAGGTTAAGTAAGAAACACACTAATTACATAGCAGAAACATACCACTTTTAGTGATGAATTTGCCCACATCAGTGACGGTTCTGTAGATCACATTTTGTTGGATGAAGTCTGAGAATAAAAAACAAACACTGCAGTAATCCTGATAAAAGAGGCATATATGATATTCACATCCAAAGTATGCTCCTTTTTGTTAGGGAAATTGTGCAGAAAAGTATTTAGAAAGTTAGTTTTGGTAATGAACCAGGCAGGTTATGTATTATCAGAGCATTGCTAATTATCTCTGGATCTTACTAAGGTAGTGTAAATAAACAAAATTAGGCAACTTAATTAAGCAGCATAAAATAAATTCTCTTCATACTGGTAATTGTACCATCTCAAACTCCGGAATGACATTTCTTATACTGATGCTTTTGTACTGCAGAAAGTAAGTACTTCTAATTCTAAAGTGATGACACTGCACGCTCTTGAGAGAAAAAGAAGGCTACAAGAATCCAAAAACAGTAAGAGAGATGCTTCCTTGTGCCACGTGCAGCCATATGAGTCACCAGAAACAGATGAATAGGAAACAAAGGCTAATCCCACTATTTCTCCTATTCTAAGTCTTGAATAATTTAGGGAAGCTCGGTAGGTGATCAGAAAGAGGACTATAACATCCCAAAACTCTGAACTATAGCCACGTAGATGCCATGTCAACAGTCCTCTCATTTATTCTATCACTGAGGAACATGAATACATTTCTATTAGGACTATGCAACATACCTCCTGTTCCACTGTTGATTCTCACATCATGGGGCAGTCCTTCCTTGTAAGATGCTGCCTCAGAAAGGCACTTCACATCCAAGTCCTGCAGATACGCTACAGGGGCATTTCTAACACAATGCCCTGCCAGGGACTGCTGCAGGTAGTTCAACAGAAACATGTGTGTTAGCCTTAAAATGAAAAGCAAGGAAAAAGCACGTTTGTCAGTGAAATGCCCCCAAGTATGCACTGCAGCCACACGTGATTGACAAACAAGTAATCTGCATAAAAGGGAGGTTGTAACTATTTCAAAAACAATCAGTTTTAAAGTGCAGTCTGGAGTCATCAAAATTTGATAAACCAATTTTAACTATCCAGTCTGTAATATGTAGAAGGACTTAAAAAAAGAATACAGCCAGATAAAACAAAGAGAAAGCAACAAGTGGTCAGCAATGCAGCAGGCAGAGAGGAAAAAATACAGAAGCCACATACATAAATACATAAAAAATACATAAGCCACAAACCACTAATTGGGATGCAAATCATGTTTTTATCTCTTGAAATAATTAAAACATTACCATCTGGAGGGGTGGGCAGGGGATTAGGAAACATAATGATGGTTTTTAACAATGATTTTGTGCTTGGTGAAAAATATAGTCCAGCAGTTCACATGAGCAAGTTACAGAATTTGGTTACAAACACTAAAGAATGTGATAAATGGAGAATTTCAAACTAGCCAAGAGGAATCAGAAGCTCCTAAACATGGAGCAATTACCTGAGGGATGGTAAAATACTCATCATCTTCTGTCATAATTGGATCTCCTGGTCTGTAACCAGTGAAGAGTTTCCCAGGAGAAGCTTGTACAGGGATCCTAAATGGAGGAACTCTGGGTGCAGAACTGCAAATAAGTCCAAAAATGAAACAATTCTTGACTCCTTGCTTTACACAGGTAATTAAACATCTGCCTTCAAGCCCCATGTTCTCATGAAGTACCAATTATATGTCACCATTTGCATTTAAAGTTCCCAGTTTAAAATTATAATTTCAAAATAACTTTCACCATAAAAAACAGGCTACAGTTTCTACGTAATGTCTAAGATGTGTGCTGAGGAAAGAAATATTTTAAGACTTACATAGAGCCATCATAAAAATAGCCAAGAAATGGTGTATTGTTAAGAGAAGACTGTACACAAAGGAGGGGAAACCAATCGGGAGTATATTCTGTTGTCTGTGTAGAGCACAGCTGATCAAAAGGTGGGTTTACATCCCCACCAAACACTCCACTGAAACACAATCCATCGAATAACTGCTTCAAGTCTGGTGTACACTCCTGGAAGGGAAAACAACATCTTAGTGCAGTAATTGCACTACCACAGCCACTACTGCTATATTTGCAGGTAACCATGATAGCTCTGTAGACAGATGTCATATTTACTATTAGAAATACCAGAAAACCCAGGCAAACCCTCCTGCTAGTTTGAAATACTCAATAATTCTCTCTCTCTCTCTCTCCAGACAATAGAAGGAGAGTAGAAATTTTGAAAATGTTTCATTAAAGTTTAATATGAAATAAGTACCGGATCACAGCAACAACGAACATCACAAGCTCCATCAGTCAAGTCACAAGGACATGAGCCCAAGGGCTGAAACACCTGGTTAGGGATGACAGACATGTCTTCTAGAAAAGAATTACAAGAGGAGAAAATTCAGGTCACAACGTCTGGAATTTCAAGAAGCAGACCTTGTGTGTTACAGCTTATTTCACCTGCATATAAATTCTTTATCCTTAAATGCTAATGAAATTTAATCTCTCATGGCTGCCCAAATCCTAATTTTTTTCTTTTTCTTTTTCTTTATTTATTTTGCATATAAAGGGAAAGTAAATACCATTTCTTCTTCAGGATATCCAAGCACTTACCTGACACATTTCCCGTAAAGGAAGAGTTGGCATATATTTCAGCTTGAATTAGGAGATGTGCCAGCATCACTGAACCACTGCAAGCTAAAACCTGAAGTGTTTCCACCACACAGAGAGGTGCTGTGCAGCAGTCGGTGGCATTGGACAAACATAACTGCAGACTTCTAGTGAAGGTTACAGTCACTTTGGATGCACCCTGCAAAACACAAAATGACAGATTCAACAGCTTGTGTCAAATTACTGTTCTTCATACCATTACCTGCCAGGAAGCACCGGCAGTTCTGGAAAGGAGGAAGACAAGAAACTAGTGTCAAAGCTGCACCTTAGCAACTTCCAATGTGGGTATCCAGATGATGGGACAGGATAAAGGCAACAAGGCAAGGGCAAGGTACGCTAACCGAGCTGTCAGCAAACTAATATTACATCAGCACTTCATCTGCCTTAATATACAATTGCTCAAGCTTTCCTATTTTAGGGAAGAATCAGTGTTTCACATACCACATCAGGCGTTACACTCAAATCCCAATCACCAACTCTTTCACTTCCACTGCAGATTGGAACTCGCACATTTCCTGTATCAAAATAAAAATGTATCTGTCTCACATGGCTTCAAGCAGGCACATCCCTCAGCCCAGACAACACGGAGTCAGCACAGAGGCACAGCCTGAGCACCGAGTCCTTTGGAGTTCGGATCTCAGTGACTATTGAAGCATGGAACACACGGGCAGGGCAGGGCAGGACGGGCTCTGAGGCTGGCGGAGCTGCTGGCCCTGTGCGCTGCAGGTGGTGGGAATGGGGACATCAGAGGGACCCTCTCAACTCAAACGGTCCTGTGATGATTCTACAAACTGCACTGTGGTTACTTGGGTAATTTTAGCAGCAGGAAAAAAAAAAGTTGAGAATTCAAATATATTATTTTTTCAAAATAGCATGTAAATAAAGTGTTCTTACCTGTGTCTTTATCTATAGCACCTACAACAATGTAAAAATTAACTCCTGAAGAATCTCCAAGAAAAAACGAATTAACTCTTAGCCCAGACATGTGGATAAAGGAAGGCTGAAAAACTGAGGGGGAAAAAAAAATCACATTGTAACACACACAGAAACCGGTAAATCACCACAACGTATGAGGCACGCCAGGCCGTGCCCCCTCAGCCCGCGTAGGCTGTTCTGGTCCTCCCTTCCCTTCACGCACGGCCCTCTCCTCTCTTCCTTTCTTTTCCCTTCCCCTCCCTCCGCCCCCCGCGCCCTCCCACCCACCGGGCTCCCCATGGCGCTGCCCCGCGCACGGAGCCGCCAGCAGCAGCAGCAGCAGCAGCACCCCGAGCCCGGCGGCCGCCATGGCGTCAGGGAGGGCCCCATCGCGGGGCCGCCATCTTGAGGCGGCAGTGCCGCTGCCATGGCAACGGGGAGGGCGGGAAGCGCTGAGGCAGCGCCCGCCGTATCACCGCGCGCGGACCGCGTGCCGCCCCGCCTCACAAGCACCCAGCAAGCCGAGCGGCATCCGCGTTTGTAAAAAGAGCTGCCTTTATTCCAAAAGGTTTTGTAGAAAGTGAATTTAGATACAGCCTTCAAACAAAATGGCTCCTGGCGACGAGGATGGGCGCTGATGACAACAGCCGCACTGACCTGAGCCGGATGCACAGCTGGACGTGGCACACACGGCTGCACACAGGGCAGGACATCATCTGGTGCTTTTTGAACCAAAGCAGCACGTGGAAGCACACCAAACACCCTCGTCCTCAGCTACAAAACACACTGATCCAAAACCTTCCCAGTTTCAAAGCACTACACTGAAGACTAACCACCTAATGTACATTGACTGGTGTCATTTTACAAAAATAAGCCCCTTCTCACACATAAATGTGGTCTTCTGTTCAAAACTCCCCTGAGAAGGGTACCTCTGTATTACTGCTCCAGTGATAGTTGTCTGCTGAGGAGCAGCTGTCCAAGAGAACCAAAAGCACAATGAAAGGGAATAAAAGAATACGACAACGTGAGTGTGCACGTGCCGAGGAATTAACACCCCTAACAGGAAAGTGTGTTCTAAGCCATCTTGAAACATTTGGCTTCCCTCTTCTGAAGCTGACCCCATTTCAGTGCCCAGACAGCCACTGAAAGCTCACACAACACTGAAGTCTTTGCATAGCAATGCTGAGATTCAGACCCTGCACATCAGCTGTGCTCATAACTTAACTCTGCATCAACATGTGATTGAAAATAATCAAAGCTTTTTTGTCTTTGAAAATAAATTGGAGGTTTGAAAGTGCAGCAGCAAGAATACTTCCAACTTTGCAAGATCTGTACCTTAACAACCTGTAACTTCTGGTTCTAATTACAGTGAATAATCAGTATTTAAAACAGCACAGATTACCTGCTCATACAGTGATTTGTTATTACACAGAAAACATGACTTAAATACTTTAAGAAAAAAAGTAGTAAGACTGCATACAGGTCTCTTTCATATCCTGTAAAAAGGGTCATCAATTTCTCAAGTACGTTCCACTTCATGGAATTACAGGAGGAGGTAATGGTGTGTTTAAGTTGCACTGTTATACAGCTAACTTTAATTTCTTCTTCTTAGCTTTCATGACAGGTGGCAGTGATATTTTGAAAGCAGTCCTGAAACAACATAAAAAAAGGAACTGTCAGATACAACAAATGCATTTTCACACCCACTCCTGAAATAAGAAATACTTACTCGCACGTACTGCAAATAGGACTGAAGTTGCAGAATACTGGAAAACAAAATAATTGGCTGTCATTAAAATAGTTCATTTGGAATGTAGGAAGTTAAACTCATATTTGTAAACTTACTCGACAAGCACACAGAGCACACATAACCAATTTCAATGAGATTTCGATGACAGAAACACGCAGCTCTGTAGTCAACATGAACAGGAGGTGGAAGCACAAGCTGTGACCTTTGCTCTTGATCAGGGAGAAATACCCACTACATAAACAGAAAAAAAAAAATAGTGTGGAAATTGCTCTATTATCATGTCAGTGAAGTCAGTAAGATTTCACATCTGACACAGGAAAAAGCACGTGAAGACATACCAACAAATACTGCAGGAGGGATGGCAGGTGAGGCACTTTCAAGTATATGCCACCAGTAATGTCACAAGCCTGGAATGCAGAGAGAATGATCAGACAGTTCAATCCTAAAAGGAAGGCAGCAGTTTCTACTATTTACGGAAAAAGAAGAATAAAATAATAATGAATTGTTACTAAATAGGAGGGTACAAAAAGACTGTGAAAAAGAGACAGCGCTTTACCAACATAAAATACCTAGATGTTGTCACATAGAAGGGTGTAATAATGTCTCTCTGGTTTAAAAAAAGTTCAGAGTGCTTTAAACTACATCAAACTATCTAGCATCAAGTACCTATGAATTAAAGTAAATAGCAAATAGGAAGCCTGTACCTGTTGTAGAAGGCCTGAATCGGAGTCCAAAACACAAGCATCAATCAAAATACTCTGCAAGTAAAGAGACCCACAAAAAAAAAAAAAAAAAAAAAAGAATTCAGCTAGGAACAATGTAACCTCATCCATGTCATACAGGTTTTACAGCTGCAGGACCACCACAGCAATTAGAAAGCTCCTTCCCTTGGTCCAAACAAGCATCCAAATTTCTAACACCTCCCTTCTAATGCATGGCAATAAAAGAACTATCAGCAAAGGTATCCTGTACACAGGATCCACAAGGCAGGACAGCAGGCTACCATCCATTCTTTTGTAGCAATCTCTAATTAGTCCAGCAAAACCTTCATGCTAAAATGTAGCAGTAGGATCTGACTTTTATACGCTGTTACCTTTCACTCTGGGCATGACAGTCCTCACTTCAAGGATTCTTTAACCAGACCACAGACATAACATAAATGAACAATTTTCTTTCTTTATACATTAATAAAAGATTATATATATCAAACAGCTTTACCTGTTTTTGTGCTGCAAAGATCACATTCATGAAATTCATATATTGTAATGCACTGTCTTCTGCAGCTTTTATGACCTAAATAAAACAATTCAGTCTTGTTAGCCCCTATAGCATTGATGTATTTTAAGACTAATAGTAGACTAACAACAAAGCTCTTACCAAAATCCTTGATTTCATTTCCTGATTAGCTGATTATCAAAAAGAAAATAAAAGCACATGAGTACATCCATTCCCTGTAGTTGTCCTTACAATTCTATGGTACCTGATGTTTTAGCTAACCTAAATCCAATTAATCTAATATCCAAAATGACAGATCTAATATCTCAGTTAATGTGAATGTAAATGTCTAACAGTCCCAGTGCTACAGAAAATGGCAGAAATATGTGTCAAATATCTGTACAATAATTCAGCTTTGTTATGAAAGTGGGCCTATTTCATTTATTGTCCAAAAGCAATTAGGTATTGGTCAGAAAAGAAATATTTTAGGCTGTCCATTACCAACCCATCGGTTCAAACAGCTATCTCCAGTTAGAGGGTATCTACACATACTTGTTTGTATGCAAGTACGCATTTTTTTCTGCTCCTGCAATTCAAATATTTGTGTAAGCACTCAAAAGGCATTACCTTTCACCTCTTTGCTGATCTTGTTAATATCTTCATTAGATGACGTTAAGGAATCCACAATCTGTTCATGGAAGCACCACCAGTATCCACTCTATGTATTCACTACCACAATACACATTGTTCAACCCGCAGTTATTGGGCAAACGTTTCAGTTTTGAAAATTACTACAGAATGCACGGATAGTCAAGACTGTATTGAAGCATAATTAACATAATGACAAACAGCCTTACAGAAAGAGACAAAAGCTTTTAATACTTCCATCATCAAAAGGATACAACAAAGTGCTTTAGCGAGAGACCCTGCTAGCAGAGTCTCTGTTTGCTGGCCCATCATGTCAGCTGCAATGCAAATGACAGAAATCACCACGATATACAAAACCAGTCACTAAGCCTGATCTCACTAAGTGCCATATTGGATTCGTGCAGAGTCCCCCAACAGTCATAACAAACTCACCTACTCTAAACATACTAAAATTCAAATGATCAAAAGAAATGAAATTCCTTCAACTCTTAGAGAACGTTTTGCAATTCTGCGTTACGAAACCTGGAATTTTCCTTCCCTTACTTTTTGTCATGAGGTCTTTAATCTCTTCTGCGATTGCATCATTTATCGCTGTTAACAACTCATATTTTCCATCCTTGCTGCCAGAACAATTAGATTCCACAGAGTTACCACCATCTCCAAGGAGATCTGCAGAAGCCCAACGCTTCCCAGGGTACAAGAAACGGCTGAAAGAGAGGAAGAACAAAGTACTGTGGATGGCCTTTAAGCCTGTAAGAAAAAAAAGACATAGGCTGACCACGTGTAGACAGCAGTGCTTTGAAGTAAAAATTCAAGTAATTTTAATACTCCAGACATCAAATAGGATACACGGGGCAGGAAATCTTCATGCCCCAATGGTTCGCCTCCCTCCTCTCAACACATGTTTTAACCAAACTGGCAAATAGGTACCATGCCTGCATTTGTACACAGATTGAGACTCGTGAATTTCTTTAGAAGACATCAACCAAGTGGGAAACTTCTGTCACCTTCATTGACTCTTCTCACTTGGCGTAAGGCACTAAAAAAGATCATTTCTCTCCTGTGCTGTATCAGGGGACAGATAGAGGAAAACACTTCAAACTTCCCCAGCGGTGAGAAGCTGCCATACCTTTCCTGTGTGTGACTCGCTATCACTGCAAGCCTGTTGGTGCGACTCATGAAGAGGTGTGAGTTGCCCAGCACCATCGCCGCGTCCATACATTTTGACAGGGTGAACTGCCCAAAAAAAAGATTCAGCAAACAGCATCTCCAGTTCATTAACACACATAGCTGCAGTTAGGAGAACTTGAGGATGTGGAGCTTCCTTTCTAAGAGGAAGCATCTAAGCAAAACAAATGCAGAACCGTAGGACCATAGAATCCTTTCACTTGGAAGAGAAATCTCACGTAGCCCCACTGCCTGCAGCGCACAGGGACACCCACAGCTCCATCCGCGCTCACAGCCCCGTCCCCAGGCCGTGGGTGTCTGCAGGGATGGGGCACCACCACCCCCTCTGGGCACCCTGTGCCAGTCTGCTAACCATTCTCACGTTTCCCACCGCAGTTTCCCTGAGGACTTCCCTGAGAAGAGGCCCCGCCGCAGCGCCGTCCCCAGGACGCACCTCAGCCTCCCCCTGCGCCCGCTTCCCCCACCAGATGGGGTTGGTGTCGATGACGATGACCAGCAGGCTCAGCTCCTCGTCTGCAAAACAGACGGGGGGTCACTGCAGAAGGCCGCTCGGGCTCGGCTCGGCTCGGCCCACCCCCGGACCCGGGCCCGAACCCCTCGGCCGCTGCCGCTCACCCGCGCCCATCCCGCCGCTCGCGGCGCCCGCCGGTGACGTCACGTAGAGCATTACGTCATCACAGAGCGCCGCGCGGGGTCGGGCAGGGAGGCCATGAGCACGGACGGTAACGGGGCGCTACGGAGGGTGCGGGGGGCCGGGCTGAGCCGAGGCTGAGGCGGCCCTTTGCCTTTCAGACCTGATCGAGACCTTCAGGGCGCAGCTGAGGGACGACCCCGACGTCGCCTCGGCGGTGGCCGCCATCCGCGCGCTGCTGGGCTTCCTCCGGCAGGACCGAGGTGGGCGCCGATCCCCCGCGGCCGGGCCCGAAGCGGGGAGGCCCGGCCCTGACCGCGCCGCTCTGCCCTCCTCCTAGGAGAGACCATCCAGGGCCTGCGGAGCAGCCTGCGCGATGCCATCGATACGCTGTCGCGGGTGGACTCGTCGGTGGCCGTCAACTCCGGCGGGGAACTCTTCCTGCGCTTCATCAGCCTCACCTCGCTGGAGTACTCGGTAAGGCGTGGGCTCCCGCCGAGCTCCGTGCGGCAGGGCCGGCCGGCGGCCTCAGCACGTGCTGTCCTTTCCAGGACTATTCCAAATGCAAAGAAATCATGATCGAGCGCGGGGAGATCTTCCTCAGGAAGGTGTCTCTCTCGAGGAACAAAATCGCCAAGCTGTGCCATCCCTTCATCAGAGATGGAGCCGTAAGTAGGCCAAGGTGGCTGCTGTGTGCTGGCTTTGCTGCTGTGCTGCTAGGAAAGCAGAGGAGGAGGGGGTGAAGTTCACTCACATCCATCGCAGCAGTGGCAGAGGGGACGATGTTATTATGCCTGGGTACTCACAGAAGCCACGGCTTCATTCTGTAGAGACTCATCTCCTCCCCTCCTTCTATTTCCATGCAATGTTTTATCCTGTGCTCCACCCTAAGAAGTGCTGAGACATCACAACATGAAGTTACCATTTAATGTACTGAATTGTTGCCCCTCGGCAGCATCAGGGCTGCCACATCAAGCCCATCTCAGTGTGGTTTCCTCTCCTACAACCCGTAACATCATAGAATTACAGAATCATTTCAGTTGGAAGAGACTCTTAAATCTTATGTAGCCCCACTGCCTGCAGCACACAGGGACACCCACAGCTCCATCAGTGCTCACAGCCCCATCCCCTGACCGTGGGTGGCTGCAGGGATGGGGCACCACCACCTCTCTGGGCACCCTGTGCAGTGCCTCACTGCCCTTATCATAACTAACGTTTTCCTTATATCCAGTCTAAATTGCCCCTCTTTTAGTTTGAGACCATAACATCGTATGTTAGATATTAATTAACACTGACAGAAGTGAAGTAAAAACCCTGACACCCTTAACTGAAGTAAATGTTTTAAAGCTAAGCAAGAATATGTTACCTTTTTTGACAGAGGATATTGACACATGCCTACTCAAGAGTGGTCCTCCGAGTGCTAGAAGCAGCTGTTGAGTCAAAGAAGCGATTCAGCGTTTATGTTACTGAATCACAGCCAGACCAAGCAGGGCAAGTATTCATTAACTTGGGCTTGATGTTGGTTAAGAGGATAAGCTACAGCTAGCATCAAATCTGTCATAACTTAAGAAAAGCTGCTAGCCTTGTTGGAGCATAGGTAGTCATGGGTTCCATTCTTTCAGACATTTTTTTAGCATCATCTTTAAAGAAAAACTTCTAAGCTTCATTTTTATTTAATAGGCAAAAAATGGCAAAAGCCCTGAGGAAACTGAACATTCCTGTGACTGTGATACTGGATGCTGCAGTTGGGTAAGTCTGATCACTAAATCTTAATATTGTTCATCCCAATGTTATTTTTACATTGTTACATTTAAGTTCCATAGAAGGTTGTTCTAAATACAGAAATTGTTACTTAGTTTGTCATAGTCATCAGACAAGCTAAGCAAGTTACACCTTCAGGTGCATGATTCACCAAGTACACCTGCTGCAAAACTTGACCTAATAGGCAAACATCAAAGCACAAGGCAAGCTAAGTGTAGAACTTGGGGATACGTGGAGAAGGAGCTGTGGTACTAAAGAAAGCTAATTTGATTTTCCTACTTTATTAATAGTGTTTGTTTTTAAGCTAAATGCTAAATTATAGCATATTTTGTCACGTAATGACTACAATTGATGAATTTCTCCCATCACTTACACAGTTGTCAAGGTCAGACATGGCTTGTACCATTCCTGCTGAGCAAGCAGGTGAAAGCTCATTCCAAAGATGTCTAACACCACAGTCTTACTTAGCTAACAGTAGCTAAAACCACTTTGGAAAAGTGAGAGACCATTTGAATTCCTTATCTCTGTTCTGTTCAATGATCATATTATTTGCTAAGACTTGAATTTTTCCTCTCCTTCAACAGCTATATTATGGAGAAAGTGGACCTGGTCTTAGTCGGTGCTGAAGGTGTAGTTGAAAGCGGAGGCATTATTAACAAGGTAAAAGAGAATGCATTACATCATTCTGTAAACTGTATTAAAATTTTCTTAGATGCCAATCAGTGAAAGTCTGTTATTATTGGAAATGTGGCAATATTAAGTCATACTAGCATTGAATCTGCATGTTATTTTCTGTGTCTCCACAGATTGGCACTAATCAGATTGCTGTGTGTGCCAAGGCTCAGAATAAGCCATTTTATGTGGTAGCAGAAAGTTTCAAGTTTGTAAGACTTTTCCCCCTCAACCAGCAGGATGTCCCAGATAAGTTTAAGGTAAGAGAAATACAGCTTGCTTCCTGGCAAACTAAGATCCACTTACGTGTCTGTGAGTCATTTTCTTCTAAGCACGTCCTCATTTATTTGGATCTCTCTACTGTAGTTAACATGACACAGAGTTGTTCCATGTTCAAGTCCAACATCCACAGGTTGTCCTAATACTCTCGTTGAGTTACTAAAGCAGTTTCTTTGGGGCACAGGAGTAGCTGCGGGCAAGAAACAGCTACATCAAGACACTTCAGAACTATAAGTTGTATGGTGGATAGAAGGTAGAACACTTGAGATCAAGGTGGCAGTGTATGCCTCATTTTAAAGCAGTTGACTTCCTTCCATTTTACCACAAATATCTGCTCAAGATTATAATGCCCTTGCCCAAGAGAGGTTTTAGCTCCCAGCTGTGTAATAATCAATGGTCTCATTTCCTTCTAGTACAAAGCAGACACTCTGAAAACAAGTCAGAATCTAACAGAGGAACATCCCTGGATTGACTACACATCACCATCGCTTATTACATTACTGTTTACAGACCTTGGTGTGTTAACTCCATCAGCTGTCAGCGATGAACTCATTAAACTGTATCTGTAACTCAATGGACATGGTGTGCAATGTGTATCATCTTCGATGCCTATCACAGCTGTAAGAGCCTGGGAGGTGATACAAGTGGGGCAGACATGGTAAGGAGACAGCATTACAAGGATTCGTGTCATTGTCAGCCTTCTTCAGCTTAAGGCATTACCTGTGGATGGACCACTGTTTAGAAAAAAAAAATCCAAGTTGCTACACCTTCTGAATAGCTCAAATGGATGATTTGAAAGATGGGTCGAGTACTTTAGTATTGTTAAACAAAGTAACTTATGGTGTACTCAGCCTCATTCTGAGGTATGCTGTCACTGACCTGTGAACAAAAAGCCCTGAAATGAATGCTCCAAGGGAAAGCCGTAGCTCCAGCCAAATCATACAAGGGCAGTGCTTTTAGCTTTGTTCTTAACTGCAGTTCTTAACCATGCTTGTGGAAACCAGGTTTCTTTATGATGAAATTAAATCCATTCTGTTCTCTGCATCATTATTTTGTTATAAAAATACAGTTTTATTGAAACAGGGAGTATCTTAATGAAAAAGTCCACTTAGAATAAATGTCAGCCTTCAGTCTCAGTCAGCAGCAGCTTCTTTGAATTTACTCTGGCTACCTGTTAGCCTCTTCTCAAATTCTTCTTCACTAATTTTCCCCTTCTTTAATCTTTTCAAGAGTCTTGTGTCATTCAGCAGCTCTTCCATGTCCTCATCTTCCACATCAGAGCCCTGTCAGCCATTGAAATACAACAGATTACACACAACACCAAAAGGCTTCATTTCTATATAGCTGCACACAACAGACTTTTACAACCTAGATTTTGCCAGCAGTATCTAAGCAGGAAATTATACTCAATTTCTACAACCAATCTACCAAATTCACTTGTTGAGACAAAAAAAAAAAGCAACAAATAAGAACTGTCCAGTGAAGTGCTGCTGTATCCCTTACAATCCATGCAGTCTATGAGCCTACGCTGGCAGCAATTCACCATCAACTGAGTGATAAGAAATTGTTTCAGTGTTTGGCTTTGAAAAGTTTTTCTTTTTTTAATGCTTTACCTGTCAGACCTAGAAGGTTTATTTTCAATAATTCTGCAGTGCATCTCACTTCTGTCACACTAAAATCCCATTGCTCTCTGCCCTCTGGAAGTACATACAGTAATGCCATACAATTTAACAGAATGGGCATGGTTTACCTCTTCACGCTTCCTTTTAGCTGTTAATTTCCTCTTCTTCTCCCTTTTGGCTTTCTGCTTGGACCAGGATTTGTTTTTTATGAATTTCTTTTTTCCTTCACTTTCCTCCCTTTCCTTTCTTTGTTGTTCTAGTTGCTTTTGTCTCTGTTTTTCTCTATTTTTATCCTTAAATGGAATAGAGTCTGTATTAACAGTGACTGGAGTAAAGTCTGGAAAACATTTTCCTCTTAGCTCAGGCATCTTCGGCATCTTTAACAAGGCAAAGCCTTTAGCAAGACTAGCAAAGTCCAGATCTGTTAAGATAAAGATTATAAAGTCAGTTTCCTGCTGGATAAAAAGTTTAACTTACAAAGTCACAGGAAAAAAGATTATCCTGAAATTTGTATTTAATAGCAGTAACGACGTTACGTCACATTTATGCTTAGGTTTGTTTCAGTCAGACTTGCTAATTTAATGTTTTCTCCACAAATGATGAGAAATTACTTAAGCAAATAAGGATACTGCAGAAAGTATCTTTGAGAACAGAAATGGGTAGTTGTAGCTTCTGGATAATAGTATCGTGGGTTTTTTTTTTTTTGCCAAACCAAATATTGCCTTCTAAAAAAAGAGAAAAAGATCCCCAGCTCCTGCTGGGAATTACCTTTTATTCGGAAGATCAGATTGCATTCATGTTTGGCATAAGCCTGGATGTAAGAGACAAATGCTTTCATCCCTTTCTCAAACACTGCCCTGTCAGCGAGAGCCATGGACTTCAGTTTTGGAAGAAGGTCTAACACATTTCTCTGTGGTTGCATTTCCTGCATGGGACACTGAAAACCAAAAAAGAAATAGAAAAGGAAAGGCAAAGTTCAGCTGAATGATTTGAAATGTGCTATGAAACTTCAAACACATTTCTTCCCCAGTTGATCTTCAGTAAGTTTTGAGCACCTTTCCCTATCTTTTACCAGGCCATTTTATGTACTCAGTAAATGACACAGGGAACAATCGCATTCTAACAGTTGAATTTGGTGATTAATAACTGCTGTTACTGCTATAACTAAGCTGCAATCTTCTTTTAATTATGCACCTCTGCTAAAACTTTATCAATGCATATGATCTTCAGCCCAATTAATTTCTACTTCAAAATGCCTGTCATTAAGCTTCTGATGAGTGTCTGCTCCCTTGCCTTTTGCTGTGTAGGGTTAGAATAAAAGTCTACTGACCTTTTGATTGATTGAGAGAAAGTTAATATAAGATTCTTCCATGGGAAGCAAAAATACAAGTGCACTGCCAGCATTTCCAATCCGTGCTGTTCGACCACAGCGATGCACAAAGGCACTGAAATAAAACAGGGATAATTCAAGGAGAGATGCTTGGTCTGACTTTAAAGCACTAGTGAGCAAAAGGGCAAGTCTGACAGAATGGAAAACCCAGAGTTCTCCACATTTTCATACTAAACTAATGACTTTGGCATCAGGAAAATTATGACAATAGAAGTAAAAATATGTGGAAGAAGTTCCCCTCACGTAAACTCTCAATGTACCATCCTTCAATAGCTCTGTCCCTGCTGTCTGCACTCATTCACACACCTCAGCTTGTTACATCTATACTCCCATACTAACCCTTAGTACAGAAAGCCTCTTTGCACAAGTGCAAGTGGCAACCACCTATTTCACTTCTGCACATTAGGCCTACAAAGCCAGTTGACATCATTCACATCAATTTCAATAAAAGTTGCCACTTGTTGGCAGGTAGCTCAGACTTTCAGGCAACAAGAGCATGCTTTTCCCACAGTTGCGTGTTCTCAATTTATATCTAAACAGTACAGTAGCACGAGCACAAGTTGGTAAGATCTGAAGTTGTACCTTGCACTGCTAGGTGGGTCATACTGTAAAACCCAGTGTACTTCTGGGATGTCTATGCCACGGGCCATCACATCAGTGCAAACTAAAATCCCACTAGGAAGAAGAAAAGCATTTTTTCACTCAACTGTCCTTTAAGAAAAGCACACCGTCAGACACAATTAAATCTCTCTTACTGTTTCTACTTTTGCCTGGAGTAACTTGGTTGCTTGGTTCTTACCCCGCGAGCCTTCGAAACTCAGTAAAAATCTTGTTACGCTTGTGTTTCATTTTCCCATGAATGCACATTATTTTCACTTGTTTAATTAAGGATTCCAAAGCCTTCCCATAGTATTCCACACAGGCACACGTGCTGTTGTGATGAAGACAGAAAAGTAAAAGATTATGCCACGTATTTAATCCGCCTCAGGCAGCCAAGTCAGAACAGTCTGAGCCTTTTCAAAAATACCCACTTGTACATATTTTAAATAAAAATAGACATCACTTTTATGATTAACACATCATCTATACTGTTTACTTTTATAATCCTGTAGAGTTCATGTTAACAGAATCTTGACATGAAGCAACGATCAATCCCCTTCTATCCTCTTTCCATAAGACAGCTATTAAAATGAATCACATTTAAAATAGTTGCGTCCTTATCAACACAGGGCAGCTTTGGAATTTAAGTAATAGAACTCCTTGTTTTCACAACAACACACTAACAGCATTACCTGAAAAAGACCAGATGTTTTTCCTGCTTGTGCTGTCGCAGAAAATGCACCAACTGATTAAATTTTTCATCTGCTTTGCATATCTACACAGTGCAAAAGAAAAACAATAAGTAAGAAAATAGATTTGATACAAACTGATCTGCCAGTTTCCTCCTTCCATTACACACTGATGTTTGGTCAGGGAGGCACAGCAGTGCAGCAGTTTGGGTCCTGGCAGGCCAAACAAAACACAGCTAAACTCATACAGCAGGCAACTACAGCATTAAGAATTAAGGGCATTTCTCCTCAACGTGGTTGCCAACCTTCAGATAACTCACAAGAGCTTTACGTCTTAGAAACTTCTGGTTCCTCTGTTGAAGTAACTGCAAGTGGTCATGACTTAAAAACTTGTTGATGGAACCATGGAAAAGGGAGAAAGAATGACAACTACCACAGAACACAGAGGTCATACCATATAATAGTTCTCCAGGCGTGTTGGAGTTTTCTGTGTGTTGGTTGCTGCCACTCCCTTCTCTTTCACCGAGATGCGGACAGGATTCCGGAGCCCTGCTCTCACCAGGTTCTCCACCTCTTGAGTCTGAGTGGCTGAGAACAGACCTGTCCGCCTCTGCTTGGGTAAAAAGGCCAGAATGGCATTTAAACTGCAAGTAAAAACATGCAAAACATAAATGCATGATTTGAGCCAAGATTTCCCTCAGAAATAAGTTTAATCACTGGAAGCATGAGCTTATACACAAAACTGTTTTTATCACTAAATGTCAAGCATCTTCTATTCAAGCATTTATCAGAACATTGCAAGTAAGACACCTGTGCTAAATTGTTACAGCAATTGAAGCCAATACTGACATTTAAATGATTACATGTTAATACGCATCAGAAAAAAAAGAAATATTAAGCTCTGCATTCATCAAGCAAGCACTCCTTTGAGTCCTTTCCCTTTACAGCAATTGCTTCAGACAGGCTACAGAGCAAAGAGAGGCGAAAGAACAATACAGTGTTCACTTAATGATGAATTCATTTAAAACTTCAGATGTATAATGAGAGATTATTATTTAAGTATTACATACCTTGATTCAAAGCCCATATCGAGAAGTCTGTCAGCTTCATCCAATACCAACACATCAAGAGACTTCACGCAGCTTGCAAGATCCAGCCCATCTGCTTTTCTTCTGAACAGATCCTCCAGCCGGCCTGGCGTAGCTACAATGATGTTTCCCCTGTTTGCAACAAAGACACAGCAATTTTGTAACCACACAAGGTAAGGCCTTGGGTGGAGCTGCTAACAATTACCACAGCACACACCCGCAATCAAAATGAATGCATTCTTCAACAGGAAAATTTCAGTGTGCTACTTTCAAGGGCATTTATATTCCAGTGCCTTTCAGACAGCGTGTTGATGGGAGGAAAAAGCCCTTGTGTGAAGGCTCACCATTTGTGGGAATAACAGATTAGAAGATAATTAATGACTATTGAAAGCAACTATCACTTAGAAGAAATATTTCACACTTTTGTGCAAAAGCTGGAGGCAAATAAAATGCTTTCAAAGCTTCCCCATGAGTATCAGCACTGAATCGTTCCAATTATTCAACACAGGCTCAACCTCACTAGAGTCCACTGCTGGCAGAAAGTTTACAAGAAGGAACTGAGATATTCAGCTTTCAATTCACCGAGCAGTACATTGCTCTTTACTCAGACAGCATGGAAATGAGACAGATTCCACATACAATCCTTGCTTCTTATCTCACTACAATCTCATTACGGTGCATTTTACTCCAGCAAAATAAAAATCACAATTTCTTTAGCATATTCAACATATTTACACAGTATCATCAAATGTCAGCAGCAGCAAAACCGGACTAGAGCCACAAATTAAGTATTCTTATGACAAGGAAAAAAAAAACACAACAGCAAGGCATTGGAACAATTACAGACAACCAACTTACCCATGTTCTTTAAACTTTTCAACATCTTCCATGGGATTCCTACCACCAATTAAAAGAATCTGACTAAAACAACAGAACAGAAAGATTTAGGTCATCTTTAAATTCTGTGACCTTATGAACGACAGAAGTCCAAAGAAAAAGGAACTGTGGTCATGAAAAGCTCGAGGTTCACTCACCTAAATTTGGGGAAGTGTTTTGTGAAGTGTGTCAGCACCTCATCAATTTGAATAGCTAATTCTCTCGTTGGTGTGATAATTATAGCTCCAACCTGCAGACAAAAGGAACTTATGGAAAATAGCAGAGGGAAGATTGTTGCAAAACCATCACTTGTAAGGTGAGTGACTATGAGGCATGTTTACAACCCTGGCTTTAGGCAAAACATTCCCAATAGAATCTTCTCCACAGAAAAGGCTTCTGAAAGACCTGCTATATCAATATGCAAAATGCTCAAGAAGCAGTAGCTAATAACAATATTTAATCAAGAAAAGTAGCACAAGTACCTTAGAATGCATTCAAAGACAAAAGATGCAAAAAGTACTCAAACACTCTTGCCTGCAGTACATTCTCTTATTTGATATTGAGGTACTCTCCTAATAGGTCAGAACAAGTTTGATCATTTCAAGTAAAAAGCTGTATGGAAGTGCATGCAAAGCACCCCAGTATTTATTCTCGTCATTACTACAATATCAAAGGGTCACTTTATGTATTCGTTTTGACTTTACTGGTACTTCTACTGAGGGCCTCAATCTTATTGACAGATCAGGAAAACGCAATCAAACATTCAAAGCGAACAACTTAACCTTACCTGCATTTTCTTTAGCTTTTCTTCCCGTCTGAGAAGAATTTCTAGTATAGGAATCACAAACGCCAAGGTTTTGCCACTGCCCGTTACCTGGGAGAGGAAAACAGAGTCAGCACCCTCAGCTCCGCACACAGAACAAGAAAACCAACCCGAGTGCACAATACTCACCGCTTCTGCAGCGACGTCTTTGTTACTCATGAAGAGCGGAATGGTCGCAGACTGAGGAAGAAAAAAAGAGAAACAGCGCATAAACAGATTAATTATTATCTGGCAGAGGCTCAGTTACCCTCGGGAGCCACCAGAGTTCCCTCCGAGTTTCCCGAGCGGCGGCACTGTTAGAAAAACCGATCGCAGTGCCAGCTCCCACCCGCGGCCCGGAGCGCAGCCCCGCCCGGAGCCTCCTTCCCCGGGCTCCCCGTTCTCAGAGCCGCCCCCTCACCTGCACCGGGGTCATGCGGTCGAAGCCGAGGTCCTGTAACGCCAGCAGCACGCCCGGGCTCAGCGGCACGGGCAGCGAAGACCAACCGCCCTCAGTCACCGCCTCCATCTTGGCGGGGCCGTGCGTAACACCGGAACTCGCCCCCACTTCCGGCTGCAAAGGAGACGGCCGGAAACACGCACCGCAGCGCTTTGGTTCCGCCATAAGAGGTTCCGCCGCCTCCCTGAGGAAGCCGCACCGCGAGCACAGACATTCCCAGTTCTATAGCACGGAAGCACTGTAACATCCAACAGCAGAGTGAGCAGGACCAGCACGGAAGAGCCATAATTTCTTCTACCTGCCTGCAACGCCGGGTCACGGTTGGATGAATTCTGCATTCCCAGGGACATCGATAAAAACATTCTGAGCGCGAAGCAGCACCTCCACAAAGCATCACAGAAATAATAAATACAGAGCATGGTGTTTGGTTATCTTTTTTTTTTTAAGAATTTGTTTATTTATCGAACCTGGGTCATATTTAGATTCACAAGCAATTTTAAATGTACATCTTAATTCAATTTAAGTGTTTTACACAAAAATATTGGCACACAACAGTCGCCATAAGGTGTAATGCCACCTTGCTGAGGAACTGCTGCCGGTGTTTGCCCGAGGTTGCAAAATCTTTACCTGGAACATGAAAACCTGTAACAAATTTTAAATTAATTGTACAAAACTGCTGTGTGTAACTTGTAGAGGCTCCCCCCTGGAAAAGGTCCCACCCCACCCCAAAAATGATTACAACTAATGTACATCAGTCACAACAGAATCCTGGCTCAGCACCCACACCAGACGAGTCTTTAATTTTGAAACCAATCATCAGATACCAAGGAAAGTAACTTTATACAAAAACAAATCTACATGTGCCTGAAAAAGAAAACACACCAGTACTTAGCATTATGCTAATTATGACCAGAAAAGGGCAGAGACTGCCACTTAACTTAAACACAAGGGCTGCATAGCATTGCAATAAACCCCCAGAACCGTTAACCCTTTGGCATCAGGAATCCAGATGTCCTGAACACTGCTGCATTCTGCAAGAGCACCAACGGCCTTCAGCTTTGGAGCTGCACAAACAAAGGGCTAACTATCGTTTGCCAAGACACTGCACACAATGGGCTCCAATATAAAACCTGAAAAAGACTAAAAACCACGTGATGAACATTTGGTAGAAGATCTATTCTGATACTGGTTATTTCATTAAAAATCTCCGAATGGTTGGTGTAATCAGGATAGTTACTGAACACTTCCTTTTAAATCTTAATTGGGTACGTATACTAGATCAGAAGTTGCCAGATCTACTCATTATCAGATTAAAGTTCCAATTGCTCCTCCTTGGCAGTTTGCATAAGTGAAGAAGGGATACCTTCAATTTACTGCAGCGTTAATGATGTGAGAAATGCAACAGTCGCGTTAGGGCCTTGTACCGTTTCCCTAGATAGAACTGCAAGTACTTATGAAAACAGAAAGTTAGAAAAAGACACAGACATTGCTTGTTACTACAGTTGAATTACAGCATTTGCAGCTTGCTTGGATCTTGCTTAGCATACAGGCTAGGCAGGTTTAAGTGAAAAGAAAAAAAAACAGGCCAATTAAGTGATGAGATTTCAGCATAGCTTTTGCTACAGAAGATATATAAAAACAATTCATTTTTAACTAGGAAGGAACGTAAGCAAATAAGTTTTACAGTTCAGTAAGGAGGGTTTCGAAACTTAGTGACTTTTTTTTGTGACCAGGATGTTTGGTAGACAGTGAACTGAAATCCAGGACCAGGAACAGTACTCTTAAACAACTCTTCGGACTTCAAAAAACCTCTTCAGATAGTAGATTTGTCCCAGTGTCATGGCAACTAGTACAAGAGCTTCAAAGAATGACCAAAGGACCACTCTGCTGTTTGTGTTGTCATTAACTGTTGAGAAAAAAAAAAAGGAAGAAAGAATTTAAAACAAACTTAAAAGACATTTTCTTTTGTCATAGGAACCAAAGAATTGCATATAAGCCTTACAGTGCTATCATTGGTATTTGTATCATGGCTGCATAAGGGTTCCAGGAACTGAACTGAGAACTTGCATAGCCTGAACCAAGCTATGCAAACAGATGTTCATCTCACCACTGGACACACTGCAACATCCTTCTGTGCTTTTTCTGTATTTTGCATAACAATCTTCATTACATGAGACAAGAAAATGTAAAGACTGCAAGCGTCAATCATATTTTTTACTCTACTGGGAGGAGTTTCCAGATTTGTCCTGAACTCTTTTTAGTTTCAAATAGCTTTAGATTTCAAATAGCTTTTATAGACTTAAACATAAATCTTAAAAAAAAGATGACAAGGCATTTAAGTCAAAAGACACCTACTTGCTCTATGTATTCTCTCACGAACTTCCATGTACTCCTGTTCATGCTTTACAGCTGTCATGGCCACTGCTAACTCATTAATCATCTCTTCTAGCTTGTTCTGATGAGCTGCAGAATAATTTCAAAAGCATCAGGAAGTTATTTACTCAAAAAAAAAAAACCATTTTTTTTAAAACATGAGCAGTTGTAATCAACTTCCCATCACAGAGGGAATTCTGAAAAATGCAGTCTGTACAATGAAAACTTTCTATCCTTACAGCAAAATGGTTTTGTTGTCTCATTGCCACTTTTCATAACACACTGCTGTGGCATTTACTGAGTGGGAAAACACCTCTCACCACATCCAACTAGATGACAGATGATACCCAATTTAGTCAGTGCAGACCACTTATATCCAATATGGGCACACTTCTCCAGAAAAATAGAATGTAAAAATACATGAGATCATTAACACACTGTTATCCACTTTGCAAATACGTTCCAATATACTCCAAGCAAATTATCTTAACATAACAGCTTTTTTTCTACTTGTTAAGTTTGCAAAAATAGAACAACTGAGAATTTAGCTTAAGATCATGATGCTGGCAAAACGAGATGACTGTCTGAAGCAATGTATCACATCTTGTGGTCTCCCTGTTCAGCTGTAGCACAGCATTCAGCAGAAACAATGCCAAAGGGGAACAGCAAATGGCAGGAACTGGCCTCAGGTTCTGGTACGTCACGAAAGCAGAAGAGTAAGAAAATGAACTAACGGTAACAGATAATTAGCTGGAGATAATTCAGCACATGGAAGGAACAGAGATCCAAGATTTAGTGATTTGTCAATCACAGGATCCTTTAAATACCTTCATGCTCAAAGAACTGCCCACTAACAAAAGTTATGAATTATGCAAGTAATTTTCAGAGTTTTCTAGCACCAAGAGAAGTTTGAGCAATCATTCCACAGACACACTCCAGGCAAACATCTCTTGAAGGGATACATTGCATTTTGAAGCCACCTACTTTTATTGCTTTATAAATGAAATATTTCAGATCACGCTCTGAAAGCAAACCTATTAAAAATATACACATTTGGGTAACAGACAAAAAGATGGCCAGAGGATAACACTTATATAAGTTCTAATTAAAGCCTAAGTAGATGGCAAAACAACACTCACTTTGCTAACATAAATCCCTTAATTTCACAGCCGGTCACTGCAATATGTACAGCTTGTTGGAGAAGAAATTACAGTCTCAGGTATTATTTAAGCTCATTTAAAAAAAAAAACCAAAACAGGGAAAAGTGTTTATCTTAAAATTTAAAGCTCTATTAATATTCCTTAGAATTGATGTTTACAATGTTTATTCACATTCAATAAAAAGATCTGAGGCTTTAAAAAAACTCATGTTAGGAATTTGTTAAATTTCATCAAGAGATATCAATCAAGCACTCAATTCACACAGTTATTTACTCGCTAAAATAGAAAAAGACAATTTTCTTTCTAGCTTCAGTTAGTGATTTCTAAAGAAAACTTTACAACTTGTTACCCAAACACTTAATTTACAGCAAATGGCAACTTTCCAGTTTTTTCTCTTGTAACATGTTTGCTAATTCATATCCTAGGTGGAAATTGCTGCTTCCAAAAGCCCTTGAATATCCAACATTTATTTTAGTAAGTAAACATCATCTAATGCTCCTGGATGTTCATTATTTTAGTTCAATTCCACCTAAAACATCTAATCAAGCCTTCTGTTAGCCACAAAGAATGACCTGAAGACAAAGTGTCACGGCCAATTTGAGACCTGATCCCAAGAGCTGCTAAGTATTTCAACCTCTCGATGGAAGCTTGCAGTGCTCAGCATTGCTCAGAATCAGACCTTTGATGTAGTTTATTAAAAAGACATTCTCATGCTACAAACAAACATTACAGAGAAAAAGCAAACGTTAGCTGTTAGTGAATAAACGTATGCAAAAGACAAGATGCTAATGAGCTTTCAAAAAGCAGTACACATACCATCCCAGGTATCTCCACCACCTAGAGAAAAGTGTAAGAGATGAACACAAGTACAGGACAAAAGGCTGCAGATAAAACAGTAACTTACATGGCTACAAGAAAATTTTTATTTTCATTAGCACGTTTATCAAAGAGTTCAACTAATGCATATGGCAATCTACATACTGCTGAGCAAACTAGAAATCAGAGAAAGAAACCGATGAAAAGACTAAAAGATGAAAGCATTAGTTTCTGCAGACGGCCAAGTGATTCCCCGGTGATTTTGCATTAAGTTGTGCCACGAGGTCTAAAAACACCCATATCCATTTTAGCTGTGCAGGAGAACAGCTAACTAGACCGCCTGAAGAAACAGGAATTCTGAGAATCCCAGTCACATTCACAAGTCATGCATGTAGGTAAAAGCTCCCGAAAGAGAGCCTTTTTCTTTTCAGGAGTCTTCCTCACCTTCTGTCTCCATATCTTGCCCCTTTGGAGCTTCCCCAATATCAATTGTGAACATCACTATCTTGGGAGTCATGGTGGACATTCTGTTACTAAAACAAAACTTGTAAGTTCCATCCATGTGGGCGGCAAATGTGTATTTTCCACTGGACTCTCGATCGCCTTTATAAATTCCTTTATTATCAGGCCCTGTAATCTGGACAGGGAAAACAAAATATCATTCATTTTATTTAAAATACAGTGTTTTAAAACGCATCAATACCAGTTGGGCGCATATTTTGAAGTCATCCAGCCAGATTTACCCACAACATCTTTAATCTGACTGGTTTGGTGATATTTCTATTTTTCTCTCCACAACTTAAAAGCAGCTCCATGTTTTCCTGCACAGGAATCTTCAAAAAGCCCTCTCTGTAAAGAAAGCCATATAAAAGCTTTGCTTACTGACCGCCTGTCCTCAAGATAAGAAGCATTCAGTAACAAGAGAGACATAAACCGTCTACAGCCCTGGCTGTTCACCAAATTAACAACTGCAGGGGAAACCTTATCTCCGATGTTTGAAAGGAAACAAAAAGGAATAAAGGACATTCTCCAGTACAGCGATACTACCGTGGACGCACAGTTGTGCAGTGCTGCAGCTGTCAGCTCAGACAGAGGCAGAGCAGAGTGCTAAGCCATGAGAGCCATTGTGACCTTATGTCTTCCACTGCACCAAGACACCAAACCCAGCCTCTAAGCTTCCATCACAGACTTCTGAATGGAGGTTTGCAGCCTCCTGCCTTTATTTCCTTTATCAGAACTGTATAATTTTCAACAACTACATCTGATTTCAGCAACAGCCCTCATGTTGAAGCCACCCCAAACTATCTGCTCCTCACCAAGATGAAAGGAATGCTCATCCGTTATTCTCCTATCGACTCAGTGCCTTATTGAAGAAAAGCACTTACCCACAACCTGAACTGGCAATCAACCTGATTAAAGACAGCAATCAGCCTCGTTAAAGTCAGCGCTTTAAATGGAGAAAGAACGCTCCCAGAATAAGCAACACAGAGGAAAACCACTTAATTCTTCCCGCCAACAAACGCTTTACTACGCCAAGACCGCACGGAGCAGAACACTCAATAAACCCGGGGAGAAGCTCCAACAGCGGCAGAAGGGCTCTCCTCCTGCAGGAGCACCAGCCCCCCGGCACCCCAAGGAAGCGGAGCTCCACAGTGATCCCACGGCCCCAGAGCCGGGGGCGGCCAAATGCGGCCCGCCCCCCACAGGCCCCGCCACCGCCCGGGCCTCCCCGCACCGCCTCGCCTCTCCACACCGTTTCCGGCGCGCAGGGCCCGGTTCCAGGGAAGGGCCCCCCCTCAGCGCAGGGCCCAAGGTCAGCCGGTCCCGCCTCACCTCTACGTCGATGTCCAGGAAGCCCCCCTCGGCCACCTCGAAGATGAGCCCCATCTTCGTGCCGGACGGCACCCGCTCCAAGAAACACTCCTCCGCGTGCGCATCGATACTGACGAAGTAGGCGGCAGCCGGGGCCGCCAGTGCGGCCAGCAGCGCCAGCACCGCCCGCACCGGCGACATGGCGGAGCCCAGGGGCACCGAGCGGCGGGCAAGAGGAAAAGGGGAGGGGGGCTTCCGGCTCTCGCCACGCCCCTTCCGGGGCACGGGGCCGCCGCTCATAGGCCGGCGCGGCCCCACTGCCACGTACGGTCCTGCGCTACGGTGGCCGTCAAAGGACGGATGAGGAAGGGACGGCCCGAACCCTGCGGAGAGCGAGGCGCGAAGTAGGAGGCGGAGCAGGGTACGGAGAGAAGCCAATCAGCGTGAGTAGGAGAGAGTGGGCCTATCAAAACGCAGAAGAGTGGAAGGCAGAGCGGCATTGGATGAGCAGCGGAGGAGGCGTTGCCTGGCAACTGCGGAGCGCGGGCTGCGCACTTCTGAAGTGCCTTTGGCTTTGCCGGGCGAGCGGTGCTCGTGGTGCTGCTCAGGCGTTGTGCGTTTGCCCTCGGCTGTATGACAGCTGTAATCCAAATATTCGATTTGTGTGGGTAAAGCACCGTCACCTTCGCCCCGCAGGGCGGGAGCTGCATTGCTGACGTGGCTGCCACACCCACAGGAAGCCTTCATCGTCCTCACTGAGCGTGGATTGAGCCCACGTGGATTGAACCCACAGCCTGAGCGGCTGCACTGTGTCTGTTCTGGTCTCAAAGTCATTTCAGTCTTGCCAGCAGCACGTTCTCTAAATTATTTTTTTTCCTTTGTGTGCATTTGTACACAGTGAGGGGAGTGATTTGCTGCTGAGTCCTGATGGCGGGACGAACGCCTTCTGGGGCTCCGACCCAACTCTCCCTTTGCAGCCTGTCTGCTCCCCACAGCTACCTCAGAGCGCTCCAAATACTGCGCTCGTTTCTGCTGCCACTTTTCGTGCTTTCCTAAGTGGTGTTGGCCAGGAACGGATGACTGTGTCATGACTCACCCCCACGCTCTGGAACTTTGGGCAATATCTGTGGTGTTCCTTTGGCAAGAAGCTTCATGAACAACAAGCAGACATCGCAGGACTTAGATACGGAAGGGCCGCCCGGCTCACTCCGGAGCCTTCTCCCCTCCAGGCCGCACAGCCCCAGCTCTCCCAGCTTACCGACGAGGCGTTCTTCCTGCAGCGCACACAGCGAGATGTGGAATTAGAACCTACAAGCACTCAGGGCACGTTAAAGATCCACCCAGCGCACCTCTAAGCACTGTGAGAACATTCAAAAGCGCACAGTCACCCCCGAAGGTAAAAATCCTGAGAATCTTAAACGCAAAACCACATCCCGCTATAGGGAGAACCGGGGCCCACGGTCCCCCCGGGCGCGGCACGGCGCGGCGGCACGCAGAGCCCGGCGGCAGTGCGCATGCGCGGGGCCTCCCCCGGCCCGCCCGGTGCGTGCCATTGGCCCCGAGCGGCGCGCCGAGGGCGGGAGGCGAAGCGGGGTGGCCGCGCCCTCCTTTCCTGCCGCCGCCGCTCCCTTCCCGCCGCCCGGCTAAGTTGAAACCCCCGCCTCGCGAGTTGGCCGAGTTGCGCGGAGCCCCGGCCCCGCCGGGCAGCGCAGCGCTGTGCCGCGAGGCCCGGCCCGGCCCGGAGAGCGGCCCGCCGAGGGGAGCCGGGCGCTCCGCCGCCGCCTATGAGGACGCCGCGGGGCCGGGAGAGCCATGGACGGCGGCGGCGGAGGGGTGCCCCCCGCCCTGGAGAAGAACGCGGCGGAACTGACGGTGATGGACGTGTACGACATCGCCTCGGCTGTGGGGCAGGAGTTTGAGCGGGTGATCGACCAGCACGGCTGCGAGGCCATCGCCCGCCTGATGCCCAAGGTGGTGCGGGTGCTGGAGATCCTGGAGGTGCTGGTGAGCCGCAACCACATCAACCCCGAGATGGAGGAGCTGCGCCTGGAGCTCGATCGGCTCCGCCTGGAGAGGATGGACCGCATCGAGAAGGAGCGCAAGCACCAGAAGGTGGGGGGACGGCGCCGCGCGGGTGTAGCGAGGGAGGGCTGTGCTGTTGTGCGGCTGTTTGTTTGTTTTCTTCCTTCCCTCCTGGAAGTTTCCTTCCTCCTTCCTTTTCTCCACCCCTTCCCCGCTCGCCGCATTTCCGTCCCCTCGCTTTTCCCCGCTCCGGGATGAGAAGGCAGCGCTGCTTCCCGCTGGGCCGGCGAAGGTCGCTGCGGTAGTCCCCCTTTCTGTGCAGAGCTGGGGGTGATATTGAGCCCAGGCTTCCTGGCGATCTCAGGTCAGTGCTGGAGCTGCCGAGCGGGGAAGAGCACTCCCCCACATTGCACTCCATAGCCCGCTCCCACAGAAGACGTTCCCCATATCCTGTTTCTGTCCCGGGACATCATGAGCCACTCTGCTCACTGCAGTGGAGGTGGCAGATCCGATCTTCACATCATCCAGATAACAGGTGAAAAGAAATGGTTCTTCCAGCAACTGTCTGTGCTCAGTCACTACTGCATCATTCCATTCCTGCTCATACACAGAGGAACAGGGAGGAAACAGGATTTCTGGAGGAGAGACGCCAAGTTTCAAGAGTTGGGCTCAATTTATATCTCTTCAAATAATCATCTTGGGGACTTTGGCTTAGCTCATGAAAAATCTAAGATAATCCTTGCGATATTTTGCAGAAGGGATCATAGGATTAGGGTCTCTGAAGAGACTGGTAGAGAATCTGTAGTGCCTAAAGCCCGGTTAAGACTCCAGGGTATGAAGTCTACTGGTCTAGGGAATAGACACAGTCACAGCATGCTTTTGCCGTTCTTGCACATGGCACTTGGAGGCGAGTGGGTGGGCTGTTAACGCTGGTCTTGTGCTGTCCACAGAGTCAGATGTCCCCACTGACTTCTGAGACCCTGCATTGTCAGCCAGCAGTAATTCTTTATCTCCAGGTATTATAAGTGCTGCCTGGTAAAATGAATATAGAACTGGGCCAGGTAGCAGTACCAGCAGCAAGGATACACCCGGTATCCTTGCACAAGTTGACAGTCTGCACAGAAGCTTCTGAAGTCCGTGTATGAGTTAAAAAGTTTCCTAAAGGTGTCAGCTGCCAAAGGCTGCCCTTGCCAGATGTCTTCTGATCCCTGCCAACTCACATCTCTGCTCTGCCAGCGTCTGTAGTAGTCATGAGATGCCTCCGGGTGTGTTCAGACAGTCCCAATGGAACTTTGCTGGAAACTTATTGAACAAGGAAAACAAAATATACAGTGCATACAGATAGGTTTTTTAAATCAAGTTGATGGCCAGTACACTGTGTCACTTCAGACCAGTAGTGTCACATCTAGCTTATTCCCACTGTAAGGTTAGAAGAGTCGTATGTCTCAGATACTGGTAAGCAGAAAAGGCCAGAGACTGTGAAATGTTTGTGAACAAGAAGCATCCAAAAGCCAATCCAGACATGCTTTTAGTGGTCCTTTAGCAGTCAGCTTTCATGTGGGAATGTGTTTTGCTTCCAAACCTGGCTGAGCATGCCTGCAGTTTCCTGAGCTGCCTGGCACCCACTGGCCCATCAACCTCCTGCCTCCTCTGTCTGATACTTCTGCTAATGAGGGCTCAGAAGTTCATTTCTGCTCCAATTCATTGGGCTCTTCAATAGCAATAAATAAGAAAGTTTGCTGAGTTAATCCTTAGCATAGCCTTTACAGTGTAGCCACATATGAACTATGTAAGTTCAGAGAATCTGGATTTTTTTTGTTTGGTTTTAAATCAGTGTGCTTCTAACTGAAATCTGCTGTTTCATTTTTCAAACTAGGTCAGCACGTTGTTCTAGCTGCAGAGTTATATGCAGCATCACTGTAAATAGTCTAGGTATTTGGCAATATAAAGTTTCATTGCAGATTTGCATTTCTCAAGATAAAGAGTTTCGAGTAAAATTAGCAGCGATTCATGAGGTATTCTTAATGAAGTCTATCAATCATGATAGACAATCTGTGTTGTTTATAATCTTATTTGTCATGTAGTGTTTTCTGCAAAACAGCATGCAAGGAGATATTATAAAATGACAGCAATGCCGTAATAAATGCTGGAATAACATAGTATTTGGACCTGGAAGTCAATAGGAATGTGATTTCCCATTATCAGAGCATACTTTCAAAGCAGAAAGCTGTCCTTTAATCTCTCAGCAGAGCTTATTTTAGCCTGGAGCTGTGCTTGGCAGGGTTGTTGCAAGTGTTTTGTTGTTAGGTAGGAGAGGGACGTGCTGGATGAATGCAAAAGCCACTGAGTGACTCAGCTGGCTCCAGTGATTTGCATGCAGGTTTTTTTGTTTGCAGCACATACATGAAATGGAGCAGAGGACGTCCCTCACTGCAGAAGTATTGCTTATGTCAGATATGTTTTGAGCAAGCTCTAAATGGAACAGTTTCTTCTTAAGCACTTACACTTTTTGTCCTAATTTGACCTTTACTGGGATTGGTGACAGCTGCTGTTGACACACAGTGTTCTGACAAATGGGAGTTGTTGTTTTGGCCAGTCTCACTGCCACTAACAGAGATGCCACTGCAGTCTTCCGTATAGAACAAGTTCTGTAAGCAGCAGCACAGCTTTGCCTTGTTTATCATTTGGACTAGGAGCTCTGGGTTTGCTGCACGACGTCACGTGCTTATGTTACACTTGTGCTCATCACAAAAATTTAACTGAGAGACATTACTCCTTTCAAAAGAGTGTGCCTAACACTGACCACCTCCCCTCCCCCCCCCCCCGCCGACATTGTGATGTTTCTGGGGCATTTATAACAGCCTTTGCAGCTGCTTCCTGGGATGTGGAAGGCAGCTCTTGCTCACGTTTGGCTATCTGGACCAACACAGCGATCCTCTTCATCAATCAGGTTCTCGCAGTAAAATGAGAAGAATTTCCCTTTGTGTAAATCACATGTCAAAAATGTTTGCACCAGAAAATAACTCCATGTATTTACGGCATATAGCACAAAGACTGGGGTTCTTCATGTTGGCAATGGAAAAGTGGATATCGTCTAAGAAATTCAAGTAGTCTCATGTAATTGTTTTCTATGAGAATCATAGAAGGATTATAGTGGTTTGATCTTTAAATAGTCCAGTCAAAAACTCTTAATATGTTTACTGTGTTATCCTGGTATATCCTTTAGGAGTTAGAACTGGTAGAGGATGTCTGGAGAGGGGAAGCACAGGACCTTCTTACCCAAATTGCACAGCTGCAGGAGGAGAACAAACAGTTGATGACAAATTTGTCTCACAAAGACATTAATTTCACAGAAGAGGAATTTCAGAAGCATGAAGGTAAGTTTGATATTTCAAATTCAGCGCGTGCTTTTGTTATAGAAGTAAGACTTTATCAAAATATTTTGACTAAACATTCTGGCTTTTTTTTTTCCCCCATAACAGAACAGGCTTGTAGCTTTTTTTTTTTCTTCTTTTAACCTAAATAGAAAATTTCTGAACAAGTGATTACACTGGAGACATAAGAGGCAGGAGCAGGAGGGAAAGAGAAGCCTGAACAGCTTTCTTTGGCTGAGAAGCATGTCTGAAAGTAAAGTCTAGCATCGTTTTTTGGTCTCTTGCTTTTTTTTTGTCTTTTTAGTTAGCATTTTGCAAACAGCATTCTTAATCCCTCCTTATGTTTTCTAACACAAACAATGATCCATTCAGCAATGTTTATTTCACGCCACTATGCACAAAAAGAAGTGCAGCTGGCAATCTATACAGGATGATTGTTTGTAAAGCAGAAAATTAAGATTTGTCTCAATTACATCAATCCATTGTACAGAGATATTCTAGAAGACTAAACTGAGAGATTTTAGTTGGTTTATTTCCCTTTAGGATTCCTTCACCTGTTCAGTACTCTTCCAGACAATTTAGAGTAGGTGAAGAGATGTATGAACCAGGGAATGGGTGAATCCTAAGGAGATGAAACAACTGATTAATTCATGAGCAACTTCTTTCTTGAGGTAGAATGAATTTTGAGACAAAAGGTTCTGACTGCAACTGCAGGAATATTTCACTGTGGCAGCTGAAACAATTGGCATCCTTAGCTCTTACCCACATCTCAGCAAGCAGCTCTTTGCTAAGAGTGAGGGCAGAGGGGCAGATGTCTATTTGCTCCCCAGTTCATAGCATATGATTTGAGTCTGCTGGCTATGATGACCGTTTCATGATACTTTGCTAGGGGTTCAAGCTGAGGAGTTGAAAAAATGACTGTTTAGCTTTGGGGATGAAGCAGCCTTGAGCTGAGAGACGGGGGATGCAGCTGAGAATGGTGATAGCAGCAAAGCCTGCCTGTGATTATGACTTAGTCTGGGAGAGGATCTGGCTTTCTGAACTATTTGTGCATGAACAGGACTCTGGCACACTGCTTCAAGACATAGCTTCACTTTCTCATTAGGTTCTGATTGTCAGTAAAGTTATAGCTCCCTTAGAAGGCTCATGTCTCATATTTAGCATGCAAAGTCACTGGGCAGTCTGAGAACCAGACCATGCAGCTGAGCCACTGTGGTCCAATAAAGCATTAAAAAGAAATGGATATCCTTTTCAGACACTGGAGGGTTAGGGTTAAATTGAGGCTCACTGTTGGTGGATGAAACTGTCCAACACTCCAGAAATTACACTTGCTTCCCACCCAGGAGCTGACTACTTACATCCCTGGCGAGGAACATAATGAAAATAAAAAAGTAAAAAGTATTAAATTTAAATTATAAAACTGGGGGTTCAATTTTTTTTAACTTTTAAAATAAAAATTATTACCTTGCTAAAACAAATGCAGCTCTTTCAATTTAGTCAGTTAATCTCCTAAAAGTAGCTCCATGTCAGCCCACAAACTCCATGTAAACTGTCAGAATGGCAGTTATGAGTCACAGGCCATGAAGGCTGACGTTATTATAAAGAACCATCTTCCCCTTTGTTTTCTCACCTTTTTTTCCACTGGGTATCTAGCTCACTGGAGCTCATGTGCTTGTATTTAAATATAGCCATACTCTTTACATTCAGCTAGCCAAGCAAATGCCATGCATGCTTTTCATGTTATTTTTACTGTGTCTACGCAAGTATAATAACAAACAAATCCATTCCAGAGATGACATTCTGGGGTCACTGATATTTATTAGCTGAAATGGTCAACTTAAGTGAAGTCACATTGATTTACAGCAAACTGAGCTTGTTACTGGGACCTGTTATATCAAACCCAATTGTTTTCCATTTAGGAAATTACATCATTAATGAGCAGGTTTGTCTCCAATTACTTGTTTGGACAGTGTCAAAAAGCAGTCATGCTGCTTTTTTTCTCCTCTCTGTCATTTGATCTGATGCATATAGGCTCTACAGAGGCTGGTTTTCAAGCAAAATGCTTTGTTAGCTAGACTAACTTTGACCAGGCTCCAATCTTCATATCTCAGCATGATTTGGTGTTGTGATCATGTCTCCCCTTAGCGGCTAACTCCCCTGGGATTAGCAGTTGGCTGCTTACTCACCACACAGTTAGTTAAAGGAGTTGTTCTTAGCACAGGCAGCAGAAGCCAGTGATTTAGGTGTGCTAAGGCTTTGAGATTTAATCTTTGCCAATTAATAGTCACATTATGGTTCACAGAGCCTCACTTTAGCGTAATGAAGATGTTTATGAGAGAGATCAGTACCATCCCACCTGAATAGAAGAAGGTCTCTGAACAGAAAGTGTGCACTCTGAAAATTGGAGCAGAGCAGTGTTCATCCAGAAGGGCACATGTGGCAGAGTACAAAATAAATAGGAGGGGCTAAAGATAAATTTGCAGCATCCATTAATGCTACTCCTCCCTGAGCTCAAACAGAGCACTTATGTGAAGGTGCTGACTAATGACACTCTCTTAGCAAAATGCCACAAGCAAACTTGACCCATGTGTCAAACAGGACAAGCAGGCTGCTGTTTCTCTGCTGGGAGAGGAGGTGCTCTCTCACACTGGCCACGGTAATACAGACAAGCAGCAGGATACCAAGAGTCATGTAAACCTCCTGCTTACACGAACTCTGATCAGTGTTTTGGTCTGCTATGATAGATGTTGTACACATGCATCAGTAAACAGTTTCCTAAGTATAAACATAAAGGATGTTCTTTTTTGTCTTTTTTTTTTTCCCCTTAATGTTTTCCTTTCTTCAACCCTTGGAACAAGGCTGTGATCACAGCAATTAACAGGAAGCTGTGAATTCATAGGATGTGTCTAGGGAAGCCAGCTGGGTGTGCCATTTAAGATCTTGCAGATATGAGACTTTGAGTCATTTAGAGATAATTACATTTAGGGCACTTAGTAATTTCCCTCCCCGCTTCCCCAGTGCTGGAGAAAATGGAAGGAGATGTGACTGTTTCACAAACACTTCCCACCTTTCCTTTCCCCTCCTCCTGAAATAAAAAGGATAATGTAGTGATCAGTGCACACAATTAAGTCTTTGATGCTCACCAGGTGTTAGAGAGAAAAGCGAGCATAGTGGGAGGAAAAGCACTTAGCACCAAAATGGTACTATGTCCTTTAAATAGCACCTGCTATCTAGAGATCTCAAGGCATTACACAAATACTAATGAATATAGCTGCACTCACTGTTCCTGGTTCTTTCTGGGGTAAAACTGCTGATCTAAAGTCTCGCTGCAGCCCCTCTGTACCTCATGGTGGTTTTGGAGTTTTGTGTTTGTTTTTAAATACAGCTAACATTTTAGACTCAGCCCTGAGACTGCCTGCAGAAGAGTGGATTCAGGAACCTCTTTGTAGATGTAGTGGTTCAAGAACTGCAAGTAAATGAGAGCAAGTTGTGGGAAGGTACCAGTGCTCTATTGCACTGGCTGGTGTGAGGGTCCTTGTCTGGCTCTGTTTTTGGCTCCATCCAGCTGTTACCAAGTTTCTACTGTCTTGTCTGGTGTCGCTGCAAGTAGGGGGACTAAGTCAGAGGTTTGAGGATCTGTCTAAGATCAGAGATGTGTCAAAGCAGGGCATAGGCTGCTTGTACTCCGGACTTTGGTTTTGAGAGATCACAGATCTTTTAGAAGAGCAAGTAGCAGTGCATATCAGTGTCCCTAATTGGGGGTGAGCCATTATCATAGTGAAGAATTAGAAGTGTCATAGCCCTGTTAGTGTTCTTGGTCTCAGCAGCTCCTGATTGTCCTTAGTTTGTTTCCTGTGTTCCTTTTTAAACCAGGAATGTCAGAGAGAGAACGGCAAGTCATGAAGAAGCTGAAGGAAGTTGTAGATAAACAGAGGGATGAAATCAGAGCAAAGGACCGAGAACTTGGACTTAAAAATGAGGATGTAGAGGCTGTAAGTAGCTCTTGCTCTTCCTGTTTCCCTTCTTTCTCGCCCGTGTTTCTATAGCCTTCTTTCACATTTAATACTAAATTTGTAAGCAATGCCAGATTATCAGTCCAGTAACTGGATTGTCCAAAACAATGAGGCAGTCAGGGTGGGCATGTGTCCTCTGCTGCATTTGGATTTAGTTGCATCTAGTCTGAAGCAAGTCACAAACTCCACTGTGACCTTGGGAATCAGTTGATAACTTACATCCTTCTGTATTACAACCGCCTTACGTGTATTTTGATTCCCATCCTCGCCTAAGGGATCAAAGCAAAATACTTATAAATTGAAGAGTAAGAACTTCTCTGTCTTATTTTTCTCTCTTCTGCTTTGGGTTAAGATATTATTCAGAATCCTGGAAACCACCCTGTCCTTGAACTTTGCTTTTATGAAACAAAATATTGGAAAAGATGAACTTGTTTTTAGCTGGAGAATTCCCTGTGCTTGGGGGAAAGTACCTGTTTTTAGTCTGGAAACCAATTAAAGAAGTTTTAGTGACTGTGATTGTGGTAGGAAATTAGATATTAAATTGCTTGGGGGTGAGGAGAGTTTTCCAGATAAAATTTAATAGGAACCCACTACTTGTTCTTTAATGTAGTCTCTGGGACTTGATCACCATGGGTAATGGCTGAATGGATACTGACAAACTGCATCAATGTTTTGCAGCTTCAGCAGCAACAGAACAGGTTAATGAAAATTAACCATGACCTGCGGCACCGCATCACAGTTGTTGAGGCTCAGGGAAAGGCACTGATTGAGCAGAAGGTGGAGTTGGAAGCATATCTGCAAACTAAGGAGCAGGAGATGGGCACCCTACGAGCAGAGCTGGGGAAACTGAGGGAAAAACTGCAGGGTGAGGACAGCCAAAACGGGGAGGAAATACAGGTAAGAGGCATTTTAAATTACTTTTTAAAAACAACCTTTTACAGAACCTCAGTCTCCATACCAAGCACCTCTTCTTTGGATAAATGAGATTGATATGAATCAGAGGCAGTGGTGGGGCTCGAGGACAGCATAGTTTTATTCAGATGTGGCATACAGAGATCAGTGTCACTCACTGCACTGTCACAGGAAAGGCCCTGCCTGAGTGGATGACAACCCAATGGAACAGAACCTTCCTTTCTAATGCACAGAACCAGTTGTGCAGAAGGCAGCGTGGCAGGACAGGTTAGCACTAGGATGTCTGCATTAGGCGACAGCTCTCCCCTGAGTCTTGGTGACACATAGCTCTTTCTAGGGAGAATAATCTTTTGGTCATGCACTGGGCTGCAGAACTCTCCACATACCAGAACAAATCATGGCTTACTAGAGCATTCTGCTAAAAGCATTGTAAGGAGTCCAAAATCTCTGGAGTACCAGCTGTTAGTTTGTATTCAAAGCAGACAGTGTTTTGGTAGTGCTGTGTTAGTACATTTGGGTTCATTTTATTTGCTCAGATCAGCCCCTTCCCCTAAAGGAAAACAAACTGATCTTCTAGCAGTCTGGATTTTTGAAAAGATGAACAGCTGACAGGTAGCTTAAGTCTTGTTGAGTATGCAAATCTGCAAGTCCTAATGGGTCCTGAAGGTGCAATGCACTATGATAGCAGGGGCACGTGAACCATAATAGAAAGGAAATTGTAGCAGGAGGAGTCCCAGAGGGAGAGAATAACTTTGCAGTCAGACTGTACCTGAGGGCAGAATGCTAGCATGCAGTGGAATATGCCTACTTTGCCTGAAATCCCTGCTTTATTTCACGTTCTTAAAGTGCTACCTACCCTCTTTAGGCTTTTGTGCATGTGACACTACTTCTGTCTTACTCAAGTGAAAGTGCTGTGTTTCCTCTTCCTAATGCTGCCCTTAGAAGAGCACAAAGTAGGATAAGGAGTGTTATGATATGAAAGAATTTGGAGAAGCAGTGAGGAATAGAGCTGTTTGGCTCTCTGTGTTGATAAGAGCTCCAATACTGAGCCATGTAAGAAGCACAGTAGCACTGTATGTGCCTCATAGACTGCAGCTGAGAGCATAACATATAATTCACTTGTAATAGGAGGGAACGTACATCAGAAAGCAGAGGCAAAAGCTGATGGGGTAACCTGGTGCCCCAGGAATGTAACAGCGACTCAACGTGTCACTGCTGAATTGGGCAAGCGCTGTATTAATAATGAAAAGGATGACTTCATTGCTTTTAATTCAGCCAGGACACCCAGCTTTGTAAACAGGGCTGCAGAGCATAGGCCTAGAGCCAGCATGTGTGAAAGTGTCTGCAGTCTCTGGAGAGAAAGGATGCATTCTTTATCTCTCTCTAGCTCATCTGTTCCATGGCAATGGTGCTTCTAATTAGAGTCGTTGCCTGCCTTCTTTGCCAGGATGATAGGAATTGTAGTGGTAAGCAGAAAGCTAGAATAGCTGCATGCTCTGGAATGGATGTTGCTTCTTGGCTTTGGTCAAGTACATTTGCATTGGCTACAGGCTGCTCAGTCTTTGCTGATTTTAGCAAAGTATAGCAAAAAATAAATTATTTGGGGAGAGGTGTAGGACAAATATACAAAAAGAAGAGGCATCAACTCAGATTCTAATCTAGAAGGGTGAAGAGGAAGACAAGAATTTGGGTGATTTCCACCGAAACTCTCACTAGGGTGCATCTGTCTTTATCTAGTACAGGCTGTGTAAAGAAATGCATTTGGATTAATGGGGGAATGAAATAAATGGAAAAATGAGCATTGCTCTGCTGTTTTGTCTGTATGTTTCTTCAAATTTGTAAATCCTGGTGCTAATACTAATTCTGTATTTTCAAATAAAGGCATTAGGGCAATAGAAACTTAAATCTCTGCTCTATATACTTGCATCCAGATGAGCTTTCTCTTTGTGGGAAGAACTGGAAGGAACTGTCAGGATTTTTGCTATGCTATTTTTTCAGAGTTTACATAAAGGCTGGTGTTTGATATACCCTATTTGTTAAAAGTATTAATTCCTTAAGTGGACGTGTTTATCAGAAATTAGACTATACATTTTCAGAGGGTTTTCTAGCAGTCTGCATTCCACGGGAATTTCTCCATAAGAAATCTTATCTCCTGTGTGGTGGCTCAATTTGGACCGAGTGTTTAGGCTGGTAGAAACAATCAGGGCATGTGTTTTTGTATTCCCACTGTGTATGTCATCGGTCCATCTGACCACAAGAAAGAACAAAGCGATCAGATCACTGAGCTGTTCCTGCTGACAGTCTTCTATATGAATTCCTCCAAAGTTTTTTTTCTCTTAAAACAGCTGTTCCTCTTAAAAGAGTATTTAATAGTGCTAAAAAGAAAGCAGGGGAATAGACTGCGAAATACTTTAAGCTTCTCAGAAATGTGTTTGCATAGTGAATTTAAAGCCTGTCTTACACTTCCTAGACAGAACCAAACAATGATGACTGCCTCTCAGAGTCAGAAAAGTTGGCAATGGACTTAAAAGATCCAAATCGTCCAAGATTCACCTTGCAGGAGCTCCGAGATGTCCTTCATGAGAGGAATGAATTGAAATCTAAAGTGTTTCTACTTCAAGAAGAGCTTTTATATTACAAAAGGTAAGTTAGATTTCCTCTCCTGTTACATGCCACACACAGAGGAGCTGCAGAGCAGCTCTAGGAAACAGCAGATGTGCTCCTAAATGGTCTCTCAGCAAACAAAGACTGAAAGCAGAGACTGAAAGCATAAGGGCTTTAGTTACTTTAGTTTATATCTGTTTTCTCAACACTGGGAAAAACTATGTCCTCCTTAACTCCTAGATTCTCCCCCAATTTTGGAAAGATTACAAGCATTTAATAAATGTTAACAGAAAAAATAAGGATAAGACTGGGACTAAAATTGAGATTATAGAATTTTTATTCATTGTCTTCTTCTTATGCCTTGTCACAATGGAAAGAAAATGTTGAAAGGAGGCCCAGTTTTAGGTGCTGTTTCTTAGTTGACAGAAATTTCCCCTATTTAATATAATAAGCTTGGAACAGATCTTTTACCTTTCTTCATAAACAGTACTGCTTTAGATTGAATGTGAGAACTTAAAGCTTCCATGTCTTGAGAGGACAACATTAACTATCTTTTCTTTCTTTCAAGTGAGGAAACAGAAGAGGAAACTAGACCCCCTCAACCTACACCCATAATTCAATCAAAACCCTCAACTCAGCCTGAATCTGGAATCAAACGACTGTAAGTAGCATATTTTCTAAGGATCCTGGAAATAGTCTACAAATGCTAAACATGTCTTACGGATAGGGCAGTTTTTGAAGAAATTCAGAATTAAGGTTGCCACATCCCTAATGTATATGAGAGAGACGTTGAGTGGCTGGGTTTTCTTCAGAAAGGAATGTTGGAGCTTTGTTTAAGTGCAAATCCCAGTTCCTTAATGCACAGTCCCTAAGGTGGTGGAATGTCACAGGCAAACCACTGGGCCCCAGCTCATGCTCAGAAGATGTGTGAAGAGTGTTGTTCACAAGTAAAACCAACTGCAGACCTGTAGCATTTGGGTGTGGAGTGTAAGCTTTTCCCCATGACCTTGCTGTGCCTGTGTCCCTGTTAATCTAAGCCTTTAGATTCTGACAAGCACATGCACAGCACAAAAACTTTTTGTTTGCTGAACTGCCCTATGGGAGAGGGTGCCAGCTTTTTTTGTCTATAAAGAACCCCACCCTCTTCTGGTGAAGCATTTAATGGTGCTGTCCAAAAGCTAAGTTTACTGTCAGTTGTACTAGTTACAACTTGGTTATAAAGTTAGTGTTTGCCAAACCATTTGTCTGTCAAAATTCTTTCCTTCTACGTTTTTTATTCCAAACCAAGTCTTGCAGTGTCATAGTAAGTCTTTGGAGTTGTTATGATACTGGAGGCTTAACTTTTTTAACTGCATAAATTATTTTATTTGTTTGCCCATAAAAAGCTCTTCCATCCCCAAATCCATAATCTGCAGACCTTGTTTTATAATAGCAGCAGCCCTGTGAGAGTCAGTTTCCTGGGAAGATCTGGGCTGGTCCAAAACACCATAAAGTCAGGAGAGCACTTTTGATTATTTTCAGTAGTCTTCAGCTCCCCTCTGTGCTGCTTTGATTGCTGAGAGAGCCCTTCCTCTCACATGGCTGGAAAATACACTTTGAGTTGGGACTTAAGTTTTTATTCTGCAGCTGCAGTAATAATACTTCGTCTCACAAGATCTCTCTCCATTGTAATTCTTCTCCTTTCCTTTAAATTATCTTAGTGCTTTTTTTAAAGGTTTTGTAAGTCAAAGCACATGCTCTCTAGGTGTTAGCCTTGACTCTACCTTCTGCATGCATATATAAGCAATGCAGGGAACCATGACTGAAGGCACATAAGTGTTTTCACCAAGTTATCTTGATGGTTTCTTCCCCTCAGTTAATTTATCAGTGAATACCTGCTGAGAATCATACTAATCATTCGATCAATGTACATTTTCAGACCCTTATCTTCTTGTTTCTCAGATTCAGTGTTAAATATACATAAGTGAAAACTCGCACAATAAAAAGTAAAAGCTTGTAGTGTTGGTCCCTTTGGTAAAAGGCAGCAATCTTGTTCTGTCTGCCAAGTTTCTTTCTGCTCTCTCTTCACTTAGCGCTCACATTAAATAAGGGAAGATAAAGCCATGAGTTACTTAACTAATCCAAAGGATGGTAATTGTGTTCAGATTTGTCTCATTCTTACAGCCTGTCTGGATGGGACTTGTTAGGTGAGGGTTTATTTTCTTTGCCCCATCCTCTCATCAACACTGTGCTTGTAGATTGGTTACTTCTACAACCCAAACAGTTCTCAAAGTGGCTAAGAAGGGGCAGCGGTGACCTTTAAAAAGAGGGGATTTCACTGCTGGGAAAAGCAAAGAACCCATGTGTGGCATCTGTTGTGTTCTTTTACAACACCTCCTCATACTTTTCTGGCCTGTGAGCTGCCTTCTCCTTGTCACAGGCAGAACACTGCACCTCACCTGTGACTGTGTAGGTAAGACACTGACACACAAACTCTACATATCTAATGACATGAGGAAAACTTGTACCTCTGTTATCTGTGTTCAGAGTGCTTCTATGAATGAAAGTAGGGTTGCTTTGCCTTCTGTTTCAGGCTTTCCCTCCTGACTAAACAAAAAGCTAAGTACAAAAACAAGAGACTGAAACTGTAGTCTCAAGAGAAGTTTCATTCTTGCCTGTATGATGTGCCCCTTTTTTTCTCTACCACCAGTATCTAAGTGTCCTGTGCCATCTAAGATGTTTCTGTGCAGCACTCGCATAAAGAAAACAGAAGTTAGAGTAATCAGTATGTTTTTGTTCCCAGTATCTGCAGGTTTGGGGCAAGCTCTAACTGCATTCTGATCTTGTACTCATTTATTTCTACATCTGTCTACCACATTATATGTCAGAGTTTTGATGAAATAACGTAACCAGGAGGCTTTACTGAGGAGGAAGAGTACAAGGATTAGAAATGCACCCTCTGTTTTGAGCAGAAAATGCCCTATTGTTTTTACTTCAGGGATACGTGTTTGTTTGTCACTGATGTAATGCCCAAAACAGCCATAAGTTCCCTTGCTATTCTTGCAGTCTACAAAAGCTGATGTGTCTGTCTGGTTGCTGCAGCTAACTGAGTGCATCACAATGCGTAAAAGTAGATGTTCTAGCTACTGTAAATGATAGAACAATGTTTACTTGTTTGTTTTCATTTTGAATTTAAAATTAGCGGTTAAGAGTGGCTGTGTTGGGGAGAGCTGCATTTGGTCACAAGTGAAATGCCTGTCATGATTTCAACTTAATCTTTAACTGACATTAGTCCACAGTTCAAAAAAATATTTGGCACAAGGGAGAACCTCTGAGGAGAATCGTTAGAAAAACAGAGGGTGTTCCAGGTATGGATGAAGGTTTGTTGGCAGGCTTGTGTGGGGCTGGCTGGGCACTGAGCACCCAGCCAGCTTGCTCTCTCAGCCTCTAAATTGCATGAATTGTACAATGCCTAGTAGAAGTGCTGAACTCTTAGAAAGAAGTGGTCTTGCTGCTAGCCAGCTAGGAAATATTTCTGCTAGAGTAGTTGCAAGGTTTCAGACAAGTATTTAGCTGCCTGCAGTTAGCATCTTTTTGCATGTGAAGCTAAGCAGGTTCTTCTGGAGCAGATAAGCAGGCCCTTTAACCAAGTAGCTTGCTTAGGAGGTTATTTTGAGATTTCAACTGTGATATTGGTTTTTAACTTGAAACTATCAACCGTAACATTTGTACAGTCTTCACCTGCAGTGCTGGTCCTGTCTAACCCTGTTTTCTGTGCAAGTAGCCAGTAGTCACAGCACAGTCCTGTTTTGTATTTCTTAACTTACACCTTCATCCTTCATTTCATGATGTATGTGCCTGTTTGTTTCTTGGGAAGAAAAACGTGCACTCTGCTCTGCATTGCTAGAGGTGGTAATACCTTGATGAAATCCAACCCAAACTGCTTCACAACAGAAAAGTGGTATCTTTTAGAAATTCAAAAGCAATTAAATCTGTTTCAATGACTTCGTTTTCAAATAAGAGTTTTTCACTGAGGAGAGCTGTCTTGGGTGATGCAGATCCACCTCTCCCTGTAATATGTCGTGTGTGATAATTTGAAGTAACCCCGTGTATTATGTTGGCGTCTTTTCTTTTTAATGGAATGCTTTTTCTTTCCCTTGCTCCAGTCTTACCTCTTCTGTGTCTGTACTTTCCTGACCAGGATCTTTACAGCCATAATGCCCATGGTAGCAGCTGGATTGATTCCAGATGATCCCACATTGCAGCCAATAAGAAGACTTGTGTCCCTTGTAGGATTTTTTTTTTAATGTTTGGTACCGTGTTTTCCTTTTGCATGACCCTCTGTTAACATGGACTGCTGGTTGCATTCTCATCGGCTGCCTGTGGGATCACAGGAGCACAAAGTGCCAATCAGAATGACCAGTCAGTGCACCACCCACCATAGTCCTCCGTGCTCATCCTCGAGTATTGACATTTTCTCACCTTTTGCCTTACTGTTACTATGCTAAGCCAATCATTACTCACCAGAAAACTGTTGCAACGTGCAATTTTAACCAGAATCTCTTAATTTTACTTAGCTTACTAAGCCAGCCTATTGATAATTCACACCAGTGCTTTTAAAAGAACCCGAATCATTCTAATTACTTGTTACAAATCAGTTAGATTTACAGAACATAATGGTTGAATCTCTACATTAATTTCCAGTGTTAATTATAGACTGTTGCTTCCATGTCTTTCTATCTATGCACTGTAGATTTTGTCTCTAATTATATATTTTGGGAACAGAGTGTACACTCTCAATAACCAATTCTGATGCCCTATTGACTCTCTCAGGAGGAGATGCTGATAACTGTTAAAGCAAATTCTCTTTGCATTAGAACTGCTGCTTTGGAGGTCTTTGTATCTACAGCAGCAACACAGTATTTACATTTCTTTCTTCCCCCTAAATACGCTTTTTGGAAACATTCTCCATAAAAAAATTCTAGGCATAAGAACAATTTTCATTGCTTCAAAAGGAATTAAAAATAGGCTAATCCTGCTTGCTGTCAAAATTTTACAAACACTATTTTCTCTTACTTAATTTCACAATAAAAAGTGGGGAAAAAAAATACTGAACGGTTTCATTTGAAACTTACTGCATAAATAGAGCAGTCCTCTGTGTGGAGTTCAAGGTACTAAGCCTGACCGTGCCCAGCAGAAAGCCTCAGTGATGGGACACTTCTCAGCTGAATTGACTCTGTCCCTGAAAAGACATACCACACGTGTGTGAATTTATGGGCTCCTGCAATGAAGGTGGTAAAAAAAAAAATGAGACTAATTAAGTGCAAAAGACTTATTTTGCTATGAAGTCTGCACACATGAAGCCAGGAAATGCAAAAGTTCAGGTCCTACTAGTTACCTTGCATTGCACTTTGTGCAGCCTTTTACAGCTTTCTAGTCAAGAAGAGCACATTAGTAATATTAGTAATTACCAATATGCTTAACTGCACATAGATTGGATGATGATGTTTTTTTTACTTCATGAAAGCTGCCTTAAATGTCTGACACTCACGTACAGCCTCCCGTGTGTCTCGGGACACTGAAGGCAGAACTCCCTGCTCTGCACAAGGCAGTGTGGAAGGTTGTGACCCTGGTACTGAGAGGGTACTGAAGGGGGTGTGGGTGGAGAAGGAACACTGAGGACAGCGGGGTTTGGATGGAGAGTCGGGTTTATGCCCTGACGAATATTCCACCTTCTGTCAAAGCTGAGTTTATATTTATGTAGTCTCTTATGTAGAAGCATTCAGCAGTTCTCTTGGTACTGTGCAAGCAAAACAGTATTTACTATGGAGGGTGCACCATTAAAATCAAAAAGGTGTGAGGCCAATTCAAACCTTTGGTGTCTGGCACCAAAACTTTTGCATTTCTCAGCAGACCTAAGCACAGTGCTAACAGCTCTTCTACTGAACTCGTTACAAAATTTGCTTAATCAAGTAACTCCATGCTATACAGAAATGGTACTAAGGATTTTTCCAACTGTACTGTTTAGCTGTGTTGTTAGCTGGCAATTTGTTGTTGTATTAAATGGCTGTTGGTTCACGTGTGTCATTATCTTACAGCACCCAAGCTGTGTGACAGGAAATGATGTGCACAGTTGTGTGCATTTGCTTAGAGCCTCCATCCTGCAAACTCTTGTGCACCTGTGTGCATTTATTCATTTACATCTGCAGCAGTTGAGTCTATGCAACAAAATGTGCTCACTTGGAAAGAATGGTGGAGGCTTATTTTCTTATCTTATTTCTCTGTTGGCACCACTGCTGGCATAAGAATATCCTCTATTTCTGCTTTACAGTAAATTATACGGATTTAACACTAAAGATACCACTTTACTTATGCTAAGAAACTAACCTATATTTTGTGACTTCTGTATTTTGGGGCTGGGGGAGGAGGAACATACACCTAAACTGATAACTGCACTTGTAGAGTCAACAGCATTTAGAGCTTATTTGAAGCTTCCATAGCAAAACTGCTTGAGATTTTGCAATGACTTCATCTCTAATAACATTGTGACATGCACTCCCATCAGGCTTCACCGCCTTGGTTTTTTGTGGATGCAAACAGATTTTTTTTGCTCTGTGTTTTGTTGTGCTGTGTACCGTGGCGGGTGTTGGAGGTATTTTCAAGATGGTAAACAGTATTCTTTCTTTTCCCTCCTCTCCCTTAATCCTCCTTCCTACTTGGAAGGTTTAGTTTCTTCTCTCGTGATAAGAGACGTATGCAGGCATCACAGAAAAACGTCCATTTCCAGGATACTTTTCGTGAATGGTCAAATTCAAATAAAGATGACACCTACACAGAGCAAGGACAAGAAGCCCTGCAACACCTGTGACTAAAGGCCTGAGGTGCCCAGCTTCCTGCAGTACATCTCGACAGCGTAGTAACAAGAAGCTTCTGTGAACAGATCTGGCAGCTCACGGTCTTTATTTGCCTTGCACACCGCAGTGGTTGTGTTTCAGATGAACTCCTCAGAAGGGATCGCTCACTGTTTACTTGGTGACTGCTGAAAACAGAATCCAAGCTTTGTAGGAGCAGTTGATACCCCGGAACATCGAAGCTTCTAGATGACTTGTTTTGTGCTGAATAACAAGTCTATGGTCTTGTTTGTGCATTAACTACAGTAACACAAGCTTATCTAAACCAAAAAAAAAAAAAAAAACCTGTGCCATTATTAGAAGTTTGTTTGCAGTGTACAATATCTATTGGCAAAGACTCTGTTACCCTATTTGTTAAAACTTTTGGTTGTTTGCTTTTTTTTGTAATTTGGTAAGAATTTTTTCAGGAGGGATACCACAGCTGGCTGCTCTCCATGCAGGTTGTAGCACTGCTGTGTCAAGTTCGGCTGGCACCTGCATTTTGCAGAGCAACCACTTGGAAATCCACCTGACAGAAAGTGACAAACTGGAGTAGCCTCGAGAGGGATAGCGAGTGTACGTTCCCCTTGATGCTTACAGTGCCTAAAGCATGAAGAAACCCGTGTATGAGGTGAGCGTGCCTTGCTTTTTGCCATGACTTCTGCAGTATTAATGGAAAAAGAATTGCTTATAAGGAGGAATTCTAACACTTGAATTTTTTCTTTCTTACCGAGGACTTTCCCCTAGAGTAGCAGACAGCTGCCATAAAGGAGTTAGGTCCCCTTCCCACAGGCAGGTTTTGATTTAAGTCACACTCCACTTTTCTGTCTAGGTAAGACTGCCTAACTTCAGAGTAAAAGACAGCTCATCAACTGAGGATATCTTAACTGACTTTGAGATAACCTCAGCTCAAAATGTTTTCTTTTTTCCTGAGTACCCTAAACATTACTTAGGGTGCCAGAGATGTATTCTGTATGTGCAAGATGCTCTACTGGCACTGACTGATGTGTGGGTAGCCCCCAGGCAGAGGAGAATTAACTCTTAACTCACCATCAAAAGCCCAGCACGTGAATGCATCTGAACTACCAGGAGGTGGGGTTTACATCTTCTTTGCAATTAAGCATGTGAGACCCTTGGGACTGGCCAAGGTCATGCTTGCAAAAGCCAGAACACTAAAGCCCCATGCAGCATAACCACTGTGCATGGTCTGTGGCAGTGCACAACCCAGCATTGTACCTGTGGGCAACTTGTGCAGGCATCTTACCCACAGCAACTGTGTGCACTCTGCAAAGAGCCTCTTCTCAGGAGTGGCACTAAGAATAGGCAGCAGTGCTCAGGCTGGAGTAAAGCTCCAACCAGTCCGAGTACTGAATGTCTGAGGATGTCCAGAAGGATACTTAGATAAGAGCAAACCAGAAGGTTTAGTGCAGGCCAGTTGTACTCAGTCCAGGATGATCCAGCAGTGGGTTTGTTAATGCATACAGGCAGCAAGCGGTTCTTAGCTCATCTGATGTGAAGCTGTGCAAGAAAATAATTTTTCACAACAGTGGGCTGAATGCTGCTCTGTTCCTGTCTGTAACTGCTCCTTTTGAACACAGACCTTCAGCACATTGTAGGGTGAGTGTTTACTGTGCCTGCCAGTTGTCACTGTCATTGCCTGGGGCAGGAGGGAGAAACGTGGCCTTATATTAAAGGCGTTTCCATTTGATGTAGCAACAGTAGCATTTGATGCTAATATTAGGCAGAGAGAATTTTGCCTGGTTACATTTTGGTAACACTTAAGTTTTTATGCTTACAGAGAACTGTTTTCATTAAAACATCACTTCCCTCCCTTGCATGAAAGGCAATTCTCAAATGGAGGGAAGACTTGCTGTAATACTTTAGTTGCTAAGATCCTGATTTCACTTTCAGATTGAGTGGGGAATTAAAAAAGCACACTATAGTTGTGGGCAGTTCAAATAAATTGTGAATGATTCCTGTCTCTCTCTAGCATAGTTTACAGTCATTTGACACATTTAGAGATTTAGAGATGCAGTGAACAGAAACAATGCAAAGATGCAGCAAATTCACAGCCTGAATAAGCACATCACTTTTCAAATCAGCTAAGAGCAATGAACTGAGACAACAGAAAGACACAGGCTGAGCTGGTTTCCCCCAGCATCTAAGCTCACGAATTAAAAACCAAGTCTCCTGGCCTAGTGCATGTAAAGCTGGTCCCAAACACTAGAGCCCTGCACACTATTGTTGGGTCAAAGCTGCAGCCAGTTTCAAACAATGGCACTAAGCAGTACAACCTTCCCCTATTTATCTCTGTAGCCCATTACCTCAAAAATGTAATTAGTTACTCCCGCTAGCATTAACCACTCTGCTCCTCGTTCTCATGTTAGAAACACAGAGTTAATACACACTAAGTGCCATCAGAAAGGATGGCAGATAGGGATGAGTATGTAAAGGGTTGAAGACCTATCATTTCTCAGTAGTTTCTCAGTATTTAGCTAAAATCTGCTTTTAAAAAGGAAGGCAGGATGTTGCCAGGTAAAGGGCATAACAATCCTGTCTCCAAAGTGCAGGATCACTGAAGTTGTTCTGGTTTGGTTTTTTTTGTTGTTGTTGTTTTGTTTTGGTTGGGCAGTAAATCATTTTAACAGTTTAATAAATATTTCTGAGAAATGAGTATTTCTTCAAGACTTGTATCTTTTTTTCCTTTGCGTGCAGTGCTAACACTACCTGCTTTGGGGGTGCACAGGTCTGGCTTCTTTCCTCTGAGAAAGGATTATGCCACTGCTCATGGAAATACAGCCTCAAGCTGGAATAAGTTGAGGGTGCAGCTATTCAAAGGCTGACAAAAGTACAATTTAAGATACAGCCAGGATTTTACCTGCAGTGAGGGAAGGACAGTGGATGCAGCTGCAAGCACATTTAACCACAGCAGTGTCCTTCAGTGATTGCTCATCTATTGATCAGGAATGGGTTTTTTTTCCTTCTTACCAGTCTGTAGTCTGCATTCCTCTAATAAAAGGTAATGACAGTTTCCCATGATGTAAAAAATACATTTCTTAATATATGCTTCTCTCACACCTCACAGAACTACTTAAGGACATAATATTACTACAGATCTCACCTGTCCCAGTGTCCTCAAGAAAATAAAGTCACTTCCTTTCAGCTTCTGTTTTGGGTCACATTTTTCAGAAGCTTAGTTTGTTGCTATCATTTCATTCCTATTTCTTCATAAAGTGACTTCATAAAAGGCATCTGTCTCACAAAATAAGAGTGGACACCTGGCACATAAAGAATTAAATATGGAGCTCTCTCACGAACACTGATCCCAGCAGCAAAATGAATAGCAAATGAAGTGAGTACTCGATGGGATGGTAGCACATGTATTTCTTACTCAGCACTTTAAAATATTAATAGAAAAGTTTAATTTCTCTGAAGAACAATTCAACAAAAGATATCTGCACTAGGAACCACACTACACAGGGCTTCTAGCAGATAAAAGTCAAAGGCACAAGACAGTAACATGAATGCTGCTTGTTTGGGTAACACAGCTCACAGCCCCATGCTGAAGGTGACATCTACAACTGAGTCACATTCACATCTTCCAGAAGGCACAGCTTTTTTCCAGAACCTGCTGCATCACCTCCTTCATACCAGTTCATTCACCATGACAGCAGAGGTATGCCCCAGCCAGCAGTAAGGGCAGTACTGTGTGTCTCACACTACTCTAGAGACAGAAAAGAATAGTCACCATACCCAAGCTTCCCATCATTCCCCTAAGACAAGGTGCTGCCAGCTATCGATGCTTATCATCATCTCTTTGCTTCTTGGCATCTCTTTCCCTGCTCCGGTCTCTATCTCTGTCCTTTCTGTCTCTGTCCTTCCTCTCTCTCCCTCTGCTCCTCTCCTCTTTTGAGTCTCTCTCGCTGTCACCCCAACCCCACGGCCGCTCTCTTTCTGGCCCTCTCTTCTCTCTGCTTCTTTCATGCTCTCGATCTCTTGTTCTCCAGTCCCTCGTTCCCTCTCGAGACCAGTTTCTTTTCTCTGCTGAGCCTTCTCCATAGAAATCATTTTTCACGTTTGGCAAATTAATGGGTTTCCGGAAAGGTCTGTCCCGTCCTCCGAACCGCAGCTGCCCGGATTCCTTTTTGCCTCCAAAACCACCTCCAAGCCTCCGAGGAATCCATCCTTTGAGAGTTCTTTCCAGTTCAAAGTCTACAAAGACCTCATGCTGATCGATAACCAGTCTGTTGGCATCCCTGTGGGCCTTCAGCAGAGCACGCTCTTCCTTGTACTCAATAAAGGCGTAACCCTTGGAAAATCCCGTGACCAAGTCTCGAA